>NW_023425515.1:59903283-61205783 GCF_014108245.1 Pipistrellus kuhlii
GAAGAGGATATAAATAAGTGAAGCATATATCATGTTCATGGATAGTAAGAATTTACATAATTGAAATGCCCATACTATTCAAAGAAATCTATAGGTTAAATATAATACCAATAGTGTATCTAAGAAAACTAGAACAAAATGTTCTAAAAATGTATACGGAACCACAAAAGATCCCACCAAATAGGACACGGCAATCTTGAGAAAGAAGAACAAGTTGGAGGAATCATGCTACCTGATATCATACCAGGTCTAGTAATTAAAACAGCATGCTACTGGCAATTTAGAACAGAGATACAGGTCAATGGAACAGAACACAGAGCCCAGAAATAAACCCAGGCCTTTATGGCCAATTAATATTTGACAAAGGCAGGCAAAGCATACAATGGGGTGAGGATATTTTATACAACAAATGGTGTTGGGTAAATTGTATAGAAACATTCAAAAAATGAAATTAGACCACCTTCTTAAACCATACATAAGCATAAATTCAAAATGGAGTCTTGAATACTACTCAGCCATAATAAAAAAAAATCTTACCTTTTGTGACAGTATGATTGGACCTGGAGATTATTATACCAAGTGAAATAAACCCACCAGAGAAAGAGAAATACTTTATGAGATGGCAAAAGGAAGAAGGGACATCCTTGTGTTTTTCCTAGAGTAAGCTTATAATTTCTTATCATTAAGCATGACTTTAACTGTAGATTTTATTGTTGCTGTTTTTTAGATATTTTTTATGCAGCCGAGGAAATACTTCTCTATTCCTAGTTTATTGAGGTATTTTTTTTTTAACTCATGAATGAGTCTTGGTTTTGATCAATGATTTTTCTTCCTTAGCATGTTGATGTGATATTGCAATAATTGATTTTTGAATGTTGAATCACTCACACTTGGAATAGAACTCACTTGGTCTTTATACATTGTAGGTTTGATTTGCTAATATTTTCTTGAGGATTTTTGCATTTGTGTCCATGAGAGATATTGGTCTGTAGTTTTTTTCTATTGTAATGTCTTTCTTTAGTTTTAATATTAGGATAACACTTGACTCATAGAATGAGTTTTCTTTGTTTCTATTTTCTGAAAGATATTATAGAGAACTGGTATAATTTCTTCATTAATGTTTGTAAGAATTTACCAATATTCCCTTCTGGACCTGGTATTCTTTTGGAAGATTAGTAATTATTAATTCCACTTTAAAAATAGATATAGGCTTATTCATATTATCTCTCTCGTCTTGTGTGTGTTTTGGCAGAGAGTGTCTTTCAAGGAATTTTTATAAACAAGTTATCAAATTTGTGAGTATAAAGTTGAATTCAGCATTTAGTTGCAAGTAGCATTTTATTTGTTATTATTTTATTGTCCCTGATATCTGTAGTGATGTCCCATATTTCATTTCTAATATTAGTAATTCATGTCCTCTCTTTTATTAGCTGGTCTGGATAGAAGTTTTTCAATTTCATTTATCTTTTCAAAGAACCAGTTTTTCAATAACTGAGCCATTTTTTTTGTTTGTTTTAAAAATATATTTTATTGATTTTTTACAGAGAGGAGGAGAGGGATAGAGAGCTAGAAACATCGATGAGAGAGAAACATCGACCAGCTGCCTCTTGCACACCCCCCACCAGCAATGTGCCCGCAACTAATGTACATGCCCTTGATCGGAATCAAACCTGGGACCTTTCAGTCCGCAGACCGACGCTCTACAACTGAGCCAAACTGGTTTCAGCAACTGAACCATTTTTAATTCATTCCGTCACTTTGTGAGAATTTCAATTTTTCCTTATTGTCTCCAACACTCATCATTTTCTAATAACCTATATCTCTTTTGTTAGGGTTTGTCCAGTGATGAGGACTGTGAAAGAATTCACAACTAAAAGAAGTGATGCAAAGGAAAAGTTTATTTTACTTTCCAAAAGAGGAAAGGGCTAAGTGTATCCCTAGTTAATACAGGACAATAAACAAAGGGTGGCTTCCCTTTTTAAAGACTAATGGCTACTGTTGCTTGGTCACAAGAAAGGGAAGAGAATTTTCGGCTAAAGTTGATCAGATGCCAGAGTTACAGTTTGTTTGCTCTCCAGGAGATAGTCTGTTAGATGTCCTAGGTAGGAAGATATCTTATTAATATTTTTCCCCAGAGAAACAAAGATGGCAGCATAGGTGAACACCTAAACTACTGCCTCACACAACTATTTCAAAATTACAGCTAAAAGACAGAACAGACATCATCTAGACCCACAGGAAAGCTGGCTGAGTGAAAATTCTACAACTAGAACAAAAAAGAGGGGCACACAGAGACGCAGAGGAGCTGCAAAAAGCTGAGGTACAGAGACACACATGAGAAAAGGACGGGCGGCTGAGTGCCTGGCTGGCTTTCTGTAGTGGGAGGGAGTTGGAAGCTCCCGACTGCACTGAACCCCAGTTATGACTGCACTGAACCCCAGCTCTGGGAAGACGTTGGGGACCCAGAATCATATGGAGGGAATATGGATTTTTGGGACATGAGAGGAGCACATGGTAACTAAGGAGATCCTTGAAAAGCAGAGGTCTGGAGGCATGCATACAAGAGCATGCAGAGAGGACTGCAGCGATTACCAAGGGACACTGAGACCTAGGGGCCTCATAGAGCAGGGCTGATGGGAAGCCAAGGCTGTCTGCTCAGCCCTGAGACTCTGCCCCATCCAAGCTGAGCACAGAGGATTTTGCAATTTTGCAAGTCTTGTCTCATAAGGCATAGAAGTTCTCCAAGCATAGACACAGCTGAATCTCACAGCCAATTGGCTTGGAGGTCAATTCCTCTTAGTGACACCAACAACAATAAAGACTTAAGTACAACAAGACTGTACATACAGTCCACAAAGGGGTGCACCAAGAATGTTCACCTCAGGTAACTGGGGAGGCTGAGCCACTGGGCCACATAGGACACCTAGCACACAAAGATACCCTACCAACTCAGGGAAGCAATGAAAATGCAGAGACAAAAAACAGATCACAAACGAAAGAAATGGAGGAAAATAAACAACTGGAGATTGAGTTCAAACCCACAGTTATAAGGTTTTTCAAGAATATCCTAGAAAAACCTGATAAGTTTAGCGAGACCCTCAAGGATATAAAAAAGGACCAATTAGAAATTAAACATACACTGACTGAAATAAAAAATATTATACAGAGACCTAGCAGCAGACTAGAGGAATGTAAGAATCAAGTCAAAGATTTGAAATACAAAGAAGCAAAAAACACTCAACCAGAAAATCAAAAAGAAAAAAGAATCCAAAAATATGAAGATAGTGTAAGGAGCCTCTGGGAAAACTCAAGAGTACCAACATCCGAATTATGGGGGTGGCAGAAGTAGAGAGAAAGCAAGACACTGAAAACCTATTTGAAGAAATAAGGACAGAAAACTTCCCCTACCTGGTGTAAGAAATAGATTTACAAGTTCAAAAAGTGCACAGAAGCCCCAACAAAAGTAATTTAAATGGGACCACACCATGACATATCATAATGAAAATGCCAAGAGGAAAAGACAAAGAGAGAATATTAAAAGCAGCAAGAGGAAAACAGTTAGTTATCTACAAGGGATCTCCCATATGACTGTCAGCTGATTTCTCAACAGAAACTGTACAGGCCAGAAGGGAGTGGCAAGAAATATTCAAAGTGATGAATAGCAAGAACTTACAACCAAGATTACTCTACCCAGCAAAACTATCATTCAGAATTGAAGGTCAGATAAAGAGCTTCACAGATAAGAAAAAGCTAAAGGAGTTCATCAGTACCAAACCAATACTATATGAAATGCTGAAAGGTACTTTTTAAGAAAAGGAAGATAAAGAAAAAGATAAAGATAAAAATTATGAAAAACAAATATACATCTATCAACAGATGAATCTAAAAATCAAGTGAATTAAAAATATGATGAATAGAATAAACTGGTTAGTATAGTAGAATCAGGGGCATAGAAAGGGAGTGGGCTGACAATTCTTGGGGGCATAGGGAGGTGTGGGGTGCGGGAAGAGACTGGACAAAAATTATACACCTATGGATGAGGACATTGGGGGGAGATAAAGGTATAGGGTGAGGTGGGAACTGGTGGAGGGGAGGTATGGAGGTAAAAAAGAGGAACAATTATAATAATCTGAATGATAATAATTTATCAATTAAAAAAAATTTTCCCGAGCTTGTAAAACATGCTTAGAGCAAAAGTTATAAAGATTTCAAAATTTGTTTGAAGGGGAGAGTGCAAGATATAGATTGTGTTTTTTGTTTTTTTTGTTTTTTGTTTTTTGGGTTTTTTTTGAGACCATGTATTTTTGAAAGTTTTCTCTTTTACTTCTTTATACATCTTCAAAATTTTATTTTATAACATTCTTTTAATAATTCCAATATCTAAATATTGGAGTTTCATTTTTCTTTATAGGAATAAGAGAAGGCAGCCAATAAAGACTACATTATCTCATTATGTAGCTGCTTATTTAATCCTGTGTTTTGCAATTTTGTAATGTGAGCTCATGATCATGTAGCTTTCTCTGGGTCTGTTTTTGTTCATCAGTTTATGTTGTTCATTATTTCCTCTAGTACAATAGAAGGTGTCCCATAAATGGGAAATAACTCATTAAGAGCTTATAAATGTAACTTTCTAATGTTAACATATTTTCCCATTTAATGATGAAATAACTCTAATTTGTTTTACAAGGCTCTCAATGTAAACTAGTTATGGTTAACTGACTGTTTATAATCATGTTGTATATAATATTTTGTGGAGAAAAGTGTCTCCCATTTGACTTAAGTACCTAAAATTGATTTTTTTTTCTTTTTTCCCCTAAACATGTTTTCTAGTTTCATCTGTGGACAGAAAGCAGAACCATTTATTGGTAACACATCCTGCAGAAGGTAATATACTTTTTTCTCTCTAGAGGCCAGTACTGAAGAAATGGAGTATTGAACTTCTTTAGAAACATACTTGATAGTCTGGGCTGAGGGCCAGCCTTTTCCTAGCTGAAGAATATGGTGATCTCAATGCTGTGTGGTGAGGGACCCTGAATAACCCTGCCCCTCTGTGCCCAAAGCAATTGAATTCCATTGGAAAATTGTGGAGCTTTCTCTATCAGGCATTCATCTAGGCTTTACCAGGAACACAAAGATGAGCAAGATGAGTAAGCCCCTGGGAGCTCAGTTATATGGGATTACATGACATGGGCACTACTGTCATACCAAGTGTGCCAGAGTCTAGGGGTGGGAGCTATGAGCACCAAGGCTCAGAGAGGGCTTCACAGGGGCTGTATCACGGGAACTGGGTCTTAAAGGAAGAGGAGTATTGGAATAAAAAAGTCAAAAGATTTGCACATTCTGAAGAGAAATGCTAGAATAAGGAGTATTATAATAGACAAAGACCATTGTGTAGGGCATGCCAGACCACAGGAACATGTGACGAAAGACACAGAAATGCAATTGTGCTTGGAGTTTTCTTTCTGAAGTGGGGGAGCAATGAAGGGAGTGATGGATGGGAAGGCGAGTCATTTGGAAAAAAATGCCTTTGTGTAAAGGCATTTAAAAAACATTTAAATGCCTTTGAGTAAAAATACAAGGGCATTTAAATGTTTTCTTCAGGCAATGAGAGATCTCTGAAGAATATCAGAGTTGAGTGAATCAGATCTGTGTTACAGAATGATGTACCTGGATGCAATGTAAGGTATGAACTGAAAACAGGAGAGTTTTGAGACAGAGTTAGAATTAGGAGGCTTTTGAAGTATCTGAATGAATGGTGATGGAGATTTAAACTAGGGCAGTGGTTGGCAAATTCATTAATCAACAGAGCCAAACATCAACAGTACAATGATTGAAATTTCTTTTGAGAGCCAAATTTTTTAAACTTAAACTTCTTCTAATGCCACTTCTTCAAAATAAACTCACCCAGGCCATGATATTTTGTGAAAGAGCCACACTCAAGGGGCGAAAAAGCCTCATGTGGGTCGTAAGCCGCAGTTTGCTGACCACTAAACTAGGAGATGGTAGCTGAGTAAGACTGGGAGATATTTATAGACAAAGGATTCAGAAGAAATGAGATATGACAGTTGGTTCTGGGATAAATATGGGAATCTACCCTCTCCCTCCTCAGTGAAGTAGGAGGAGAAATCACCCTAGCTGATTACAGGAATGAATGGAGAATAATTGAGGTAGACAGCTGCCAAACCCACTGAGTTAGAATTATCATTATAAAGGAGATAGTGATTGATTGAAATTTATATAATGCAGGAAGATGAAAAAACACAGAATACTTACCATACTTAGATTCCTTGCTATTGGAGTTAATACTTTGCATACTTGGCCCAGTTAAAATTCATGTTTATATGATTACCTAGTACGTCCTTTGAAAAAAATAGTGTCAGATAATGAGGATAAATATTAGGCAAAACAGTAAGCCTTATAGTGTTTATAAACTAAAGTTCAGACTCAAATGACCTGGCCCTACACACCTTCACTGAGAGCCTTTAAATTTGAGTCCTCACCAGTCTCTTTTCTTTCTATTTTTATCTTCAGCATCTTTCCCTCATGCACATGTAGCTTACCCACATCTAACTCTAGTGGTTCCCAAAAAGCCAAGTGTTAGGTAAGAAACATTGTACCTTGTGGAGTTTCAGATAACCAGATTTGCGACTGAAATAAATATCTTTTTAAATTCCATATTTAACTGCGTCTCAGATCTGCTTTACCCCCCCACCCCTCCCACTCCTTCCCTCATCTACAATATATAGTTAAGTGATCTTTATTTGGCTGTGAAATTCAAAGGCTTGAGTACTTCACAGAAGAGGCAGGTGACACCAACAGAGGAGAGATTAACCAGAGTTTAGCAGAAGCAAGTTTCACTCATAAAAATTTTGCCACACCACACAGCTCATGTTAAAGTGATGAAATTCCTGACACTTCTGTTACAGGTGAGCTGTAACAGGCAAACCTAGTCACCTCTCAGCAAACGCTTACCAGTCATAGATACATTATGTCAACTTATGGGGAAAATGTGAGCTTCCATGTTGGAAAATACTTGTAGGTTGTAGGACTTTTTAATTAAAAAAAATGAACAAAAGGAGTCAATTTCTATATTTAATCCTCATTATTAGAGCTTATGGCAACAAAATCTGTGAAAAATTTTTATAGTTGATCTCTTTGGGTTTATGTACAATTAGAATTAAGGACGGAAGGAAGGAAGGAAGGAAGGAAGGAAGGAAGGAAGGAAGGAAGGAAGGAAGGAAGGAAGGAAGGAATTCAAGAAGGAAGGGCTTGTTGAATTTGCTGACTTTTTGATTATCAAAAAAAAAAAGAACTTAAAAAATTTCTAACTTGCTCAACTCGAATGCCATCTTAGTTATTTTTTTTTATAACATTTTCATATTTATTTTTATCTGAAGTGTCACCCTCAGGGATAGGCATTCAGTAATACACAGTAATGTGATATTACTGATTTATTATCTCTCATAAAACTTAGAAGAATACAAGCACATCACTAATTACTTCATTTTCTACCCCAAGGAACATGAGGTATAAAATAAATATAATAGTCTCCAAGTATAAGTTTCATTGTGTTTCTCTTTTAGTTGAGAATTTCATTTTCTTGTTTTTTTTTCACAGATATTGGAACTTCTGAATTAATTTCAAAATACTTAAAATTTTTCTCACACGTGTAACATACACTGTTTACCTAATAACCTAATATAGGAGAAAATGACTTAATCTTTGAATTAGGTTTAACATGTTATATACATATTGTGAATGTTTAATTTTTTAAGTCTCATATTTTTGGAATAAAGCCACCAGCCAAGTAATGGGCTAGTACAACTTTATGTAATATGATGTAGAAAATATAACACATGAAGTTCTTACCAAGCTTTTCTTTTTTATTCTGTGTGTGTGTGTGTCCAGCTAATACTTCCCTGCCTGTGCTGGTGGATACAAAGGCTAACCTCTCTTGCCCTCCTATCGTGTTGACAAATTTGCTTTTAACTACATGGGAAATAACCCTTGGAGACAAGCCTCTCTGCATCAGATTCCACAGGAGAGACACAAATGAGACCATAGAAACAAACTGCACTGACAAGAGAATGACCTGGCCAGACAGACCTGATAAGATTCCTGCCCTTCAGATTGACCCAGTGGCCATCACTCATGAGGGGTATTACAGGTGTGAAGTGGTAACAACTGATGGGAATTTCCAGTATAACTATCACCTCCGAGTGCTAGGTAAGGAACATTGTACATTGGGGTGATTCAGAAAACCAGAGTTGGGACTTAAAGGAATTCCTCTCTAAATTCCATGTCTAATGTGTTAGGACTTAAGCATTTACTTCTTCATCCCTGCAGTGGCCCCTGAGATGACTCTGTTTCAAAGCGAGAATAGAACTGCGGTGTGCAAGGCAGCTGCGGGGAGGCAGGCTGCCCGGATCTCCTGGACCCCAGCGGGAGACTGTGTCCCTGAGCACAAAGTTTGGGGCAATGGCACAGTGACTGTCCAGAGCATGTGCCACTGGGCGGATGGCAATGTGTCTATTGTGTCCTGCGCTGTCTCCCATGAGACTGGCAACTGGAGTCAGTCCATAGAGCTGAATCAAGGTAAGAAATTCTAGTTTTGTTTTTGATTTTCCATTCTTTCAGATGAGTTGTGGTAAGAAGGAAAAAGGAATTTGTAGAGAATTTCTCCCAAGGATGTTTTCTCCACTTTCTGTGTTATCTCCTTCTCTTACACCAAGTAAGAGGGATATCTAGGAGAATAATGCAGAAATTTCTTGTAAGAAGCCATATTTTAAAAGAATGAGGTATATTATTTAATAATTAAAACTAAAAAAAAAATAATGTTCACTTCTATCTAGTAGTAAATTGGCTTGAGTAGTGTACTTTTAAATGAATATCTATGTTTATAGTACAGGAGTAATTTATAATCTTAAACAAAAGCTTATGCTTTTACTAGAAAGATAAAGTCACCCATAACTTTTCTTCACAAAATTTTAATGTGGTAGATTTTTTTTTCTCTAGGCCAGTGGTTGGCAAACTCATTAGTCAACATAACCAAATATCAACAGTAGGATTGAAATTTCTTTTGAGAGCCAAATTTTTTAAACTCAAACTATATAAATTGGCACATTGTTATTAACTTAATTAGGGTACCCCTAAGCTGGCCTTTGCTAGAAACTCAAGGGGTCAAAGAGCCGCATGTTGCTCACGAGCCGTAGTTTGCTGACCACTGCTCTAGGCTCTTTCTAGAATTTCTTTTTTCTTCTTTTTTTAATTATTTTTAAATAAATCCTTATTGTTCATATTATTACAAATGTTCCTCATTTTCCCCCCTCCATTGCTCCCCTCCACCAGGTTCCCACTCCAACCTCTGCCCTTTCCCCACCCCCCATTTTCCTCATCCATAGGTGCACAGTTTATGTTGTCTCTTCCCCCTCCCCCCGACTCCCTTTTTCTCTGAGAATCATCAGTTCACGCCCCTTCCATACCTCTGATTCTATAATATTCACCAGTTAATATTGTTCATCAGATTATTTATTTATTTATTTATTTATTAATATATTTTATTGATTTCCCCCCATTTTTTTTATTGATTATGGTATCACATAATTGTCCTCATCCCCCCAATCCCATCTCAAACCCCTCCCTACATATGCCCTCAACCCTCCTCCCCCTCCTTGTACATGACCACTGGCCAGGCCCATATGCATGCACACAAGTCCTTTGGTTGATCTCTTCCCTTTTTCCCCCACCCTCCCCTACTTTCCCTCTGAGGTTTGAAAGTCTGTTCGGTACTTCTGTTTCTCAGAGTCTGTTTTTGTTCATCAATGTTGTTCATCATTTCCTCTAGATGTATGAGATTTTGTGATCTAAGAAATACCCTTGTAAGAACTTAAACTGAGAAAATCCATAATGGTTATGCTGAGAGGCAAATGAATCAGTCTGTAGTGAGTTCCTTTCTGGACCAACAGTTCTTTTGAGTCCCAATTTCAATGTCAAATAGTTCCTTATGTATACATGTCAGCCATGCTATTTCAGATCTGTTTGGTGGCCAAACAGTGGTGATGCAGATTCAACCGTCTCTGGTTTGGTCCTGAGCATCCTTCAGCAACACGCAGCTGCTGTCTGCTGGTATGGCGAGGTGTCATCAGCGTCTTCCATTTCTGAATTATTTCTCTTCTGTCTTTGTGGCTGGAGCACTTCTGTCTATTCCTCTCTGTTATAGGATTCCAGATGGTCTCAGAGTTGTTTTCTGAAAATATACAAACATATTCTCAACCAAAAGTTAATAAAGGGATATTTTCTATAAATTTGACTTGGGATCCTTTTTCTTCTCTCCCCCTTCCCCCCAAATGATTTTCCTCTGGCTTGTTTTGACACCATGTGTGTATTTTCATGGGTATCTTTCTGTTAGCATTTCGAATGAAGGTTAATTTTCTAAAGTACAAATTTTTTAGATGTAAGTTATTTGCAAGATAATGATAGCTTTTACATTTTAATTATTTGTGCTAAACTATGACTGCTTTAGGTTCATAACATGTTATGCAATTTTACCATGAGATGCTCTGCCAATAAGAATTTTTGTTAACACTTTAGGAACAGCTTTTTGTACAGTACAATCAATTTTTCTAGAATATTCATTTATTTCCATTAGCCACATTAATTTCCTCTGAGAAATTGGCTACTATTCAACTGTCAAACTCAATACTCTAGCAACAATCTTATTTACCATGTGTGTATTAGTGGAATTGATTATTTACCTTCTTGAGAAGGGCCTGAACATTCCTGGTACTAGGCTGGATTTAGATATTTAAAACCCTCTTTTCCACACCATGGGTACCAGGCCTCTCAAACAAGTCTTATTGCACTGAGAGGGCAGCTGCTGTCAGCCAAGTCTCTGTCTGTTACCTGGGTCCCAATTTGAGCTGTGCATGGGAAACTAAGCAGCCATGGGGCAGGAAACCTCCCTAAGAATGGGAGAAGGTTCAGGCACCTGCCAAATTGCAGGGGGGAGTGGTGGTAAGGGTCTGTGCTCCACCTCTGTTGACCCCCAAGTTCTCTGCTGATGGCCCCTCTGCGACTGTGCTTGTCTTAGGTTGTTACTTCCCTGAGGAATCTTACCCGTCTCTGGCTAACCAGCCATCCTCCAGGGCCAAGCAGGGTGATGTGAGTTTTGGTCTGACTCCTTGGTAGCCTATGCCCCTATGGGCTCCAGCACCTGCCTTGGGGACCCCTCACCTGCTGCTGAGGCCCGGGCCGTGATCTCATATTTTTGGGAACCCAGGTTTCTTCTCCAAAGAAGGTCCAGCTTACCCCAATGGGCAGGAGAGAGATCCATGGTACCAGCCACTTTTGGCATGAGCTGAAAAGTCAGGTAACAGTTGTGGTCACCTGGATCATGAGAAGAGGGTCATTTTTGGCCAAAAGAGCAAGACCGGCCAATATAGAATGCTCAGGTGCCTTCCCCACGGGCCCTCTGCACAATGGAAGGAATGAAGTCCTTTCATGTCGTTTTTAAATTGCTGCCAGACATTCAAAGTATTGGTTTGTAAGTTTGTTTGGGATAATTGTACAATATGCAGTTGTAATTCTAAAATATCTAGTGATGTATCACCTTTGTCTCCAAGCACCAACAAATATATATATGATTTTTTGTTGATACCCCATGGTGCGAGGTATTATTATAGGTAATGGGGATAACACAAGTCTGGGAAAAATTATAAGGACCTTGTAGAATATTATCATGTAAGGATAATCTTTGCTCTAGGCCACACATGTCAAACACAAGGCCCGAGGGCCAAATCCGGCCCACCAGGCCTTGCAATGTGGCCCGCACCGCGCTGTCATCACTGCACTCTGCTGCGTTCCATCACAATGACGCGCAGTGACATAGGAGGCTTGTGATCTCACTGGCCGCCTCGCTGGCCGCCGTACTTGCTATCTATTAGGCATGCCCATAGATAACAAGTCACGCGAGATTCAGGAGGCGTGACCTATAGTCCAGCATCCGATGTGGTTGTGCGGGTGGCAGAGTAGAGGAGAGAGTGAGTGTGCGGGCATAAAAAATACACAGCAGAAGCTGCCAGTTCCTGGCATAAAGTGCAGGCATAAAAATCGCAACAGAATCTGCTATCTGTACCCAGCCAGGCATTTATTGACTGACTTTTTTTTTTCTCCACTCCATCTGCCAAATCAAGCTATCCCTGTGCAGTTTTCAACTTTTTCCTTCTAACGCAGATTTCCAATAAACTACATCTTTTACTGCCAATATTGATCCCAAATGTCCAAGAAAAGAAAAGTTGACGGTGAAGGCAGACAATTTAATGACAAATGGGAAAATGAATACATGTTTGTGCTTAGAGAGGGCAAACCAGTGTGTATATTGTGTTATGAGACAGTGTCGGTGATGAAAGAGTACAATATACGTCGTCATTTTGACACCAAACATAATGTTAAGTATGGCAAAAATACTTCGGAAGAAAAGCATAAAATTGTTAAAGAACTAAAAGGCAAACTACAATGACAGCAGCAAATGTTTACAAAGGCTACAGCGAAAAATGATGCTGCAGTGAAAGCAAGCTTTATAGTGGCTGAAGAAATTGCCCGTACTTCAAGGTGTTTTTCAGAGGGTGCCTTTTTGAAGCAATGCATGCTAAAAGTGTGTGAGCAAGTATGCCCAGACCAGATACAGAGTTTTCAAAATGTCAGTTTGTCAAGAAACACCATTGCAGATAGAGTTCAAGAACTCTCAGGAAATCTATCATCACAGCTGGCCGAACAGGCATGCAGTTATCTCTCTTTTTCACTTGCTATCAATGAAAGCACAGACAACACTGGTACAGCGCAGCTGTCCATCTTTATACGTGCTACGAAGACCGACCTCTCTGTCACTGAGGAACTTTTGGATGTAGCTGCCATGCATGGGACGACGACTGGTAGAGATATATTTGAGGCTGTGGAGAAATCTATAAATAATTTTAAATTACCCTGGGAAAAGTTGGTTGGGCTAACTACTGATGGCGCACCTTCAATGTGCGGAGAAAAGAAAGGCTTGGTTGGACTAATGAAGGAAAGAATGCAAAAAAGTCACTGCCACACACCCTTGATTACTTATCATTGCATTATCCACCAAGAGGCTATGTGTGGAAAAGTTCTGGACATGAATGACATAATGACCACAGTCATTAAAACTATTAACTTTATATGGGCACGTGGCCTGAATCATCGCCAGTTCCAGCAATTTTTACAGGAGGTGGGTGCAGAGCATGGAGACGTGCCATACCACACAGAAGTAAGATGGCTGAGCAAGAGCGCAGTCCTCAAAAGATTTTTTTGAGCTCAGAGAACAAATTGCTCTTTTCATGGAAAGTAAAGGAAAGCCCTTGCCTGAACTGTCGAATCCCGCCTGGCTATGTGATTTTGCTATGATGTGTGACATATGCGAGCATCTCGCCCAGCTGAATCTGAAGCTGCAGGGACGCAAACAAGTCATCACGAAGATGTCTGACATGATCACAGCATTCCAGCGTAAACTTCAACTATGGAAGTCCCAACTGGAACAGGACAATCTTGCCCACTTTCCCGTTTGTTTGAGTATCTCAACCACTATTTCTGGTACTTTTCCTTGCAGTCGGCTGGCTACCAAAGTTAGCCGTTTACTAAGTGAATTTGAGCGGCGCTTCTCTGACTTTAGAACACAGCACTCAGGCTTTGACATCTTTGCCAATCCTTTTACAGTTGATGTCAACAATGTGCCCCATCACCTTCAGATGGAGATAATCGAGCTTCAGTCTGACAGTGGCCTGAAATCAAGGTTTCAGGATGTTGAAATTGAGGACTTCTACCCTCTACTGCCCCCTGACTCAATGCCAGAGCTCCGACTTCATGCTGCCAGTATTCTGTCCATGTTCGGGAGCACCTATCTTTGTGAACAGATGTTTTCAATAATGAATCTGAACAAAAACAAGCACAGATCACGCATTACCGATGACAACCTCCATGCTGTTTTGCGGGTTGCTATAGCCCAAGAAATAAAACCGAACATTGACTCATTGATCTGGGGAAAACGGTGTCAGACATCTAGCCAGAAAACAAAACAATGAGCATTTTAGGTACATTCCAATATTACTGTTTTGCTTGATAGCATGTGAGTTGGTTAACAGCACTGTTAAGGAAAAGATTGTTCCACTCATTTTAAATTCACATTTCTGGTTAACATTGTCAGTTTATGACTGTTCAGTAAACCATTCGGCCCGCGATTTAGGCTGGATTTTAGATTTTGGCCCCTTCTCTGATTGAGTTCGACACCCCTGCTAGGCCATGGAAATTCCATTTTAAACTGGCTGTCAATTTCTTTTTGTATAGACAAGGTGTTTGTTACATTTTTTCCTCCTCTCCCAAGAGGAAGTAGTGATAATCCCTTCCTTTGGTGTCCTTACAAGCCAGAATCCTCTCTTGACTTTTACACACAAAGGATCAGTGGTTTAATTTTGTGTGATACAGAATGGCAACTGGGTGGTGACCCCTATGTAATTATACTTCCTTGTCCCACCCATGGTCCTCCAGGATGACCAAGGTGTTTGGTATCATCAGTGACTACTTTGGGAAGGAGGCTCAGCCCAGGTAAGGGCTCCCACCTATGGAGGATTAGAACATAAGTCCAGAAATACTTACCCAATATCCCCAGGTTATATTACCGTACAGTTGCTGACTGCTAGCATGGCAGTAAAGGCATTCTCCAGTGTTCATCAGTCTATACCGTTCATTATATTCCATAAATGAGTGAGATCATGTGGTGCTTATCTTTCTCTGCCTGGCTTATTTCACTTAGCATAATGCTCTTCATCTTCATCTATATTGCTGCAAATGGTAGGAACTCTTTCTTTTCTACCGCAGCATAGTATTCCACCGAGTAGATGTACCAGAGTTTTTTATTCCATTCATCTGCTGATGGGCACTTAGGCTGTTTCCAGATCTTAGCTATGGTGAATTGAGCTGCTATGAACATAGGGATGCATATATCCTTTCTGATTCGTGTTTCTGGTTTCTTAGGATATATTCCTAGAAGTGGGATCATTGGATCAAATGGGATTTCCGTTTTTAGTTTTTTAAGGAAACTCCATACTGTTCTCCACAGTGGCTGCACCAATCTGCATTCCCACCAGCAGTGTAAAAGAGTCCATTTTTCTCCACATCCTTGCCAACACTTGCCATTTGCTGATTTGTTGATGATAGCCATTCTGACCGGTGTAAAATGGTACCGCATTGTTGTTTTGATTTGCATCTCTCTGATGATTAATGACTTTGAGCATGTTTTCATATGTCTCTTGGTCTTCCTTCTGTCTTCTTTCGAAAAATGTCTATTTAACTCAGTTGCTCATTTTTTTTTTATTGGGTTGTTTATCTTCTTTTTGTTAAGTTGTATGAGTTCTCTGTAAATTTTGGAGATTAAACCCTTACTATTGATATCGTTGGCAAATATGTTCTCTTATGTACTGGGGTTTCTTATTGTTTTATTGATGGTTTTCTTTGCTGTGAAAAAGCTTTTTATTTTGATGTAGTCCCATTTGTTCATTTTCTTTTTAGCTTCCATTGCCCTAGGATCAGTATCAGTGAAGAAGTTCTTTTGGCATATGTCTGAGATTTTCTTGCCTGTGGATTCTTCTAGTATTTTTATGGTTTCCCATCTTATGTTTAAGTCCTGTATCCACTTTGAGTTTATTTTTGTGTATGGTGTAAGTTGGAGGTCTGGTTTCATGTTTTTGTATGTATCTGTCCAATTTTCCCAGCACCATTTGTTGAATAGACTGTCTTGACTCCATTGTATGTTCATGCCTCCTTTGTCAAATATTAATTGAGCATAGTGGTTTGGGTAGATATCTGGATTCTCTAGTCTATTCCATTGGTCTGTCTGTCTGTTCTTGTGCCAGTACCAGGCTGTTTTGAGAGGTAAAGGTGAAGAGTTTTGTATGAGATGGTATGGCGATGGTAGTGGCTTTGTAATACAGCTTGAAATATGGTATTGAGATCCCTCCTACTTTACTCTTCTTTCTCAGGATTGCTGTGGTTATTCAGGGTCTTTTTTTTTTTTATTCCAGATGAATTTTTGGAGTGTTCTTTCTAGGTCTGTGAAATATGCTGTTGATATTTTAATGAGGAGTGCACTAAATTCATCAGATTTTTTAATTCCTTTGGTTTTTAGATTCACTTGTTGATAGTTATGTATTTGTTGTTCATAATTTTTATCTTTATTTTCTTTCTTTTCCTAAAGAATCCCCTTCAGCAATTCATATAATTCTGGTTTGGCAGTGATGAACTCCTTTAGTTTTTTTTATTTTTTTATTTTTTATTAGTGAAGCTCTTTATCTGGCCTTCAATTTTAAGTGATAGCTTTGCTGGGTAGAGTATTTTTGGCTATAGGTTCTTGCCATTCATCACCTTGAATATTTCTTTCCATTCCCGTCTGGCCTGCATGGTTTCTGTTGAGAAATCACCTGACAATCATATGGATGCTCCTTTATAGGTAACTACCTGCTTTTCTCTTGCTGCTTTTAATATTCTCTCTTTATCTTTTGCTCTTGGAATTTTAATTATGATGTGTCTTGGTGTGGTCCTCTTTGGATTCCTTTTGTTTGGGGTTCTGTGCGCTTCCTGGACTTGTAGGTCTAATTCTTTCACCAGGTAATAGTTTTCTGTCACTATTTCTTCCAGTATGTTTTTGGTATCTTGCTCTCTCTATTCTTCTGGGACCCCCCCATAATTCTGATGTTGGTTCACTTGTAGTTGTTCAGGAGGTTTCTTACATTATCTTCAATTTTCTGGATTCTCTTGTCTTCTTGCTTCTGCAGAGGAGTGTCTTCTGGATCTTTAGGTTCCAAATTTTTGACTTGATTCTTACGATGTTCCATTCTGTTTTTAGGACATCATATAATATTTTTTATTTCAGACAATGTATTCTTTATTTCTAGTTGATCCCTTTTCATATCCTCATAGGTCTCATTTATTTTATCGGCCTTTTCTAGGAAATTCTTGACAAACCTTATAAGTGTGGTTTTGAACTCTATATCCAGTCGTTTTTTGTCCTCCATTTCTTTCGTTTGTGATCTGTTTCCTTGTCTCGGCATTTTCGCAGCTTTACTGAGTTGGTAGTGTGGTTTTGTCCTATATGGTTCAGTGGGTCAGTCTCCCAGTTACCTGAGGTGGACACTCTTGGTGCCCCCTTTTGTGGACTGTGTGTACAGCCTTGTTGTAGTTAAATCTTGATTGTTGTTGGTATCACTGGGACAAACTGACCTCCAGGCCAATTGGCTGTGAGGATCAGCTGTGTCAATGCCAGGAGACAGCCTTATTCTACTAGACTTGGAAATTTACAAAAGCCTCTGTGCTCAGCTTGGATGGGGCGGAGTTTCAGGGTGGAGCCTACAGACTGGCTTCCATCAGTCCTGCCTTATGAAATTCCTGTTTCAATGTTCCTCAGTTTCCTTCAGTACGCTCTGCAAGCACCTCTGAGAGAGAGGTGCCCTTGAGTTTCGCCTGCTACCAAAGTCTAGGCTCTCCCCCGATGAGCCCAGAACTGGGATTCAGTGCAGTTGGTAGTGGGGTTGGAAGAGGGGTTGAGAGCAGTCCGGAGCTTTTGTCTCCTTCCCACTAGAGCAATCTAGTGGCACAGTCAACAGTCAGTCCCCTGCGCGTATGTGTGCGACTCCAGGACTGCCTTTCACCGCTCCCCTGAGTTTCCACTTTACAGCCCAAACTCCCTCCTTATGAGTCTGGGTCTCCAGGGTCTCACCCAGAACTGAGGTTCAGTACAGTTGGAACTGGGGTTCAGCACAGTTCTGGAGCTTTTATCTCTTTCCCGCTGGGGAATGCCATCCAGGCACTCAGCCTCTCTCTCCTCTCCGGCTCTGTCCTCTCCCTGAGCGCACACTGTGTCTCCGTACCTTAGGCTTTTACAGCTCCTCTGATTTTCCTTCTGGTTTTTTCTTTCCTTCTAGTTGTAGGATTTCCAGTCAACTTTCCTGTAGTTCTGGATAATGTCCACTTTGTATTTCAGTTGTATTTTTTTGAAATTGTTGTGTGAGGCTGCAATTAGGTGTTTACCTATGCCACCACCTTGGTTCTCTACCTTCTCCAATCTTCTTTCTAGAATTTCTTAATTATACTATTGCACATCTATGACTCTCCACCTTTACCTCTCCATCTTTACTCAGTTACATAGAACCAAGTACATTCAAATCTTTAGGTGTTTTGTTTTGTTTTAACTTCATTTTTCTAAGTAATGTGCCCCTACTGATATTTCTTAAAATATCAAATTTAGATATTATTTGACCACTTTCTTTTATGAGGATTTCACTTTACCTTCCTTCCCTTGTCTTTTATAGCATAAATATATTGCAATTTTGGTTAAATTAAATAGCTATAGTTTACATTATTTTGAATATGTAGCTTTGTTAAGTGCTAAGTCAAGAAATAAGCTTATACATTCTTTTTTAAATTTATTTGGTAGTCCATCAGCCAATTTTTTTTCTTGAGGCATCCCTTCTTGAGGCTTTACATTCTCTTGTTCTAATTTGGCCTGATTGGCCACTAGACCTGCTGCACAGCTATTGTCCTGGACTTTCTCTTTGGCTGGATTTTTTGCTGGATCCGTGTCTGTTTAACCCAAGTTCCTTTTTCCTTCCAGACATTTGCTAGTTTTAATCTCTTTCACATGTGAGTTATTCCTTAACTCTCTGGTAACCCTTCACTGTCCATTCATTTCAAAGTGTGTATTCAAAAGTGAGCTGATTGGAAGCTCTGCTCTCTGTGGCTGAGCTTGCCAAATAGTTCATTTCAATAGGGTGAAAGGTGGTAAATAATTGGTAAATGATTTTTTTAATTGGGGCTTCCTTAGTTAGCTGAAGGCTAACTGAGGCTGTTTGGGTTCTGCAGAAAATAACTCCAGTCTCTTGTTTTAGAGGGATAACCCTTACTGCTGTCAGTTTTCTAGGAGCAGGTAAGAAGAGGTGTGTGTATGTCTGTGTGTGTGTGTGTGTGTGTGTGTGTGTGTGTTTGTGTGTGTGTGTGTGTGTGTGTGTGTGAGTGACTTCCCTTTAATAACTCTCTGCAGTCTGGCACCTCATCTCCACCCTCCATTATGTCTGGATCCTTGACTCTGGAGTCTCACCAGTTCATCTTCTTTGGGTAAAACTTCTGTTCTTTGCTGATTGGGGAAGGGTAGTGACCTGCTGCACAGGAAGAGGGGAGACTTGGTAGCTACCTGTCCTCAATGCAGACTTTCAAAGAGGCCTCCAACCTTTGGCCCACAGTTTCCAAACCCTTTCCTCTATATTTAGTCCTTCCTGTTTTAGAATTTTCCTGAAGTTCTATGGGCATTAGGGTTGTCACTTATTTTGAATTATTTGCCATTCTTCTGTTTACTTTTAAAAAATCTAAAAACAATTTGAAATCTGTCATTTGCTCTTGACTTTATCCATGTTTTCTTTGTCTTTGTATATATACTTTTAAAATTTTTATTTACTTGTATTGTAATATGTTTTAATGAGGGAGAAGTGACAAACCCATGTGTTTGAACTGCCGCTTGTCAATTTTCATTCTTTTAGAAAATATATATATTTTATTGATTTTTTACAGAGAGGAAGGAAGAAGGATAGTTAGAAACATCGATGAGAGAGAAACATCGATCAGCTGCCTCCTGCACATCCCACAACCAAGGTACATGCCCTTGACCAGAATCGAACTTGGGACTCTTGAGTCCACAGTCTGATGCTCTATCCACTGAGCCAAACTGGTTACGGCTCAATATCCATTTTTAAAGTGCGATTTGTTTTCTATTTTAAGGAGTTTAGCAGTATTTACTGAGAAGAGTAACTGCACCCTGTTTATTGATGATGTACAAC
Organism: Pipistrellus kuhlii; assembly: GCF_014108245.1. Taxonomy (NCBI): domain Eukaryota; kingdom Metazoa; phylum Chordata; class Mammalia; order Chiroptera; family Vespertilionidae; genus Pipistrellus; species Pipistrellus kuhlii. The sequence goes on from NW_023425515.1 coordinate 59,923,176, forward strand.
AATCCACTAGTACAATATGATGTTGTATTTATAAAATCTCAGAATTGAAGGGGTGGGCTAGGTCATTCCCACACCATGCAGACATCTCCTGCATCTTCCCTGTTGGGAGACCTCAGCCTCTCTTGGCACACTTCCAGTGAAAGAGAGTGCAGTGAAAAGAGAGGGTCTCCAAACAATGTTATTTTAAACTGTAAAACCAATTGTTTCTTTTTCTAATGGAATACTGAGAAATCCAGTGTTTAAAAACAAACATCATGAAACGTAGAAATCCACACATGAAACCTGTATGTTCATGTTGACCAACAGTTCTTTTGAGTCCCAATTTCAATGCCAAACAGTTCCTTACGTGTACATGTCAGCCATGATATTTCAGATCTGGTTGGTGGACAAATGGTGGTGATGCAGGTCCAACCTTTTTTGATTTGGTCTTGGGTATCTATCAGCAACATGCAGCTGCTGTCTGCTGGTATGGCGAGGCGTCATCAGCGTCTTCCATCTCTGCACTGTTTCTCTTCTGTCAAATGGCTGGAGCACTTCTGTCTATTCCTCTCTGTTACAGGATTCCAGATGGTCTCAGAGTTGTTTTCTGAAAATATACAAACATATTCTCGACCAAAAGTTAATAAAGGGATATTTTCTATATATTTGACTTGGGATCCTTTTTTTTTTTTTCCTTCCCCAAATGATTTTCCTCTGGCTTGTTTTGACACCATGTGTGTATTTTCATAGGTATCTTGCTGTTAGCATTTGGAATGAAGGTTAATTTCATTAAGTACAAATTTTTTAGATGTAATTTATTCACAGAATATTTTTCCTTACATGATATTCTTCCACTGTCACCCCCTTTTTTAATTTAAATAATAGGAGGCTTTTGGAAATTTCATAATGTAGTCTTGATAGCTTTTACATTTTAATTATTTGTGCTAAACTATGACTGCTTCGGTTCATTACATGTTATGCAATTTTACCATGAGATGCTCTGCCAATAAAAATGTTTGTTAACACTTTAGGAACAGCTTTTTGTACAGTACAATCAGTTTTTCTAGAATATTCTTTTATTTCCATTAGCCGTGTATTTATTTACCATGTGTGTATTAGTGGGAAATGATTATTTGCCTTCTTGAGAAGGGCCTGAGCATTCCTGCTACTAGGCTGGACTTGGATATTAAAAACCCAGTTGCCCACATCATGGGTACAAGACCTCTCAAACAAGTCTTGTTGCACTGAGAGGGCAGCTGCTGTCAGCCAAGTCTCTGTCTGTTACCTGGGTCCCAATTTGAGCTGTGCATGGGAAGCTAAGCAGCCATGGGGGAAAGAGACATCCCTAAGAATGGGAGAAGGTTCAGGCACCTGCCAAGTTGCAGGGGGGAGTGGTGGTAAGGGTCTGTGCTCCACCTCCGTTGACCCTCAAGTTCTCTTCTGATGGCCCCTCTGCGACTGTGCCTGTCTTAGGTTGTTTGTTTCCTGAGGAGTCTTACCCATCTCTGGCAAACCAGCCATCCTGCAGGGCCAAGCAGGATGATGTGAGGTTTAGTTATGTCTCCTTGGTAGCCTATGTCCCCATGGGCTAAATGCCCAGCACCTGCCTCAGGAACCCCTCACTGCTGGTGAGGCCCAGGCACTGATCTCATATTTTGGGGAACCCATGTTTCTTCTCCAGAGAGGGCCCAGCTCACCTCACTGGGTGAGAGGCAGATCCATGGTACCAGACACCATGGTGTTTCATCCTCTTGTCTGTTTTTATTAAGGCCTTTCTTCAACTGATTGGATGAGGCCCACGAACATTATGAAGAACATTTGTTTCACTCAATGTCTACTAACTTAAATGTCAATCTCAGCTAAAAATGTCTTCACAGAAACATCTAGAACAAGCATATCAAACTCTCAGTCCATGAGCCACATGCCTCCTTTATTTGGCCTGTGTTAGCTAATCTTCGAGTTTGACATGCTTAATCTAGAATAACATTTGACTCGATATCTTGGAACTGTGGCCTAGCTGAGTTGACCACCAGGAGAAGAAAAATGGGAAAGAAAGGAGAATGAACTATTCTTCTCAGTTCTGGTTCCATAAGTCAAGAAAGTACTGTGATTTGTCCAACTAGGTGAGGTACCTACCACTGGACCAAACAACTTTAGTTAGGGGTGGCATCTGGGGAAAGGATTGTAATCATCCCAGCTCATATGCAATGCCCATGCTGGGCCAATCCATTCTGGCCAATGAAGGGGTAGAGGCAGGGTTACCTCATAAAATATTAATCAAGTATAAAAGAAGGTGTTCCATAAATGGGAAATCATTCATTAAGAGCTTATAAATGTAATGTTAACATATTTTCCCATTTAATGATGAAATAACTCTAATTTGTTTTACAAGGCTTTGGATGTAATTTCATATGGTTAATTGATTGTTTACAATCATGTTGTATATAAGATTTTGTAGAGAATAGTGTCTCTCACCTGATAAAGTACCTAAAATTGATTTATTTTTCTTTTTTTCTAAATATTTTTTCTAGTTTCATTTGTGGGCAGAAAGCAGAACCATTTATTGGTAACACTTCCTCCAGAAGGTAATATACTCTTTTTTCTCTAGAGGACAGTACAGAAGGAATGGATAGTTGAACTTCCTTAGAAACATAGCTGATGGTCTGAGGGCCAGCCTTTTCCTAGCTGAAGAATATGGTGATCTGAATGCTATGGGGTGATGAACCCTGAATGACTCTGTCCCAATGCCCCCAACACAATTTAATTCCTTTTGAAAATTGTGGAGCTTTCTCTATCAGACATTCGTCTAGGCCCATGGTTGGCAAACTGCGGCTTGCAAGCCACATGCGGCTCTTTGGCCCCTTGAGTGTGGCTCTTCCACAAAATACCACAGCCTGGGCAAGTCTATTTTGAAAAAGTGGCATTAGAAGAAGTTTAAGCTTAAAAACTTTGGCTCTCAAAAAACATTTTAATCATTGTTCTGTTGATATTTGGCTCTGTTGACTAATGAGTTTGCTGACCACTGGTCTAGGCTTTACAAGGAACACAATAATGAGCAAGATGAGTAAGACTATGAGAGAGTCCACAGGGAGCTCAGTTTTAGGGGATCACATGACATAGGCACAGCTGTCATAGCAAGTGTGCCAGGAGTCTAGAGGAGGGAGCTGTGAGCCCCAAGGCTCAGAGAAGGTTTCACAGGGGCTGTATCACAGGAACTGGGTCTTAAAGGAAGAGGAGTATTAGAATAAAAAAGTCAAAATATTTGCACATTCTGAAGAGAAACACTAGAATAAGTAGTATTATAATAGACAAAGAAAGTTGTGGAGGGCATACTAGATCATAGGAACATGTGAGGAAAGACACAGAAATGCAATTGTGCTTGGTGTTTTCTTTCTGAAGTGGGGGAGCAATGTAGGGAGTGATTGGGTTTGGAAGGTAAGTTTGGAAAAGAAGGCTTTCAAAGCAACACAAAGGCTTTTATTTATTTTTAAAATATATCTTTTTGAATTTTTACAGAGCAGAAGGGAGAAGGAGAGAGAATTAGAAACATCGATGAGAGAGAAACATCATTCAGCTGCCTCCTGCACACCCCCTAATGGGGATGTGCCTGCAACCAAGGTACATGCCCTTGTCCATATCAGAACCTGGGACCCTTGAATCCACAGGCTGACACTCTATCCACTGAGCCAAACCAGTTAGGGCAACACAAAGTCATTTAAATGTTTTCTTTAAGCAAGAAAAGATTTCTGAAGAATATTACAGTTGAGTCAATCACATCTATAGAATGATGTACTTGGTTGCAATGTAAGGTATGAATTGAAAACAGGAGAGTTTTGGGACAGAGATAGAATTAGGAGGCTTTGTAGTATCTAGACAAAGCATGTCAAACTGAAGGGCTAACATGGCCAAATAAATAAGGTTTAAGTTTATGTGGGTTTCAAAAAAAACAAAAGCTTCAATTTTCATAGAAACAGGTTTATTTCAATAGACATGCTGAATGCAAAGGGCTAAAATAAATGAGTAATCATTAACATAAAATAATAGAACATTTTAATAAAATTAATATTTTTCTTGAACATTAACTTACCAGACATTGAATAACTGCACAAATTAATAAGCACAATGCAAATAAATTTACTTTTCTTGTTCTCAGAGAGTGAAATATTTCCTGTTGCACACACCAAACAAGTCAGTCCAAGACTAATGATGTGGCAATCGGCTACTAACATATTTACTGCTAGTATTAGTGGAGAGAAATGGTGTGCTTGCATGTAAGGGTCATAAGGGAAATGAATGCAACATGATTATAGTAAATCAGTCATTTATGAACATTGTAGTTCGTTATTAATAATTATGGGATATTGTAAAAATTAAGTCCCAAAATTTTTATTAAAATATTTCTTACATACTGTTACATTGGCTGGGTTACAAAAATATTCCTTGTGGGCTGCACATGGCTGTGGGCTGTGAGTTTGACATGCTAGATTCTAGATGAATGGTAATAGGGACCTAAACTAGGGGATGGTAGCTGAGTGAGATGGGGAGATATTTATAGACAAAGGATCCAAAAAAGATGGGTTATGACTACTGGTTCTGAAATCTACCCTCTCTCTCCTCAATGCAGTAGAAGGTGAAATCAACCTAGGTGATCACAGGAGTGTATGAAGAATAGTAGTATTAGGTGTCAAACCCACTGAGTGTGAGGGAGTGACTAGCTGTTGTTAATTATCACTACAGGAATTAAAAAAAAAAAAAAGGATGGTAGAGAAAGGATAAAATTATAGCATTTTCGTAAGAACTATCATTATAAAGGAGAAGAGTGCATGGAGGAAGGTAAAAGAATGTAGAATACTTACTGTGCTTAGATTCCTTGACATTTGAGTTAATACTTTGGGTACTTGGCTCTGTTAAAATTCACATGTCTATTGATTACCTAGTACTTCCTTTAAAAAATAGAATCAATGCTCTGGTTTCTCTTCAGACCGCATAAATCTTTCGCCTTTTACTAAAAAATAGAATCAGATCTTGAAGATAAATATTAGGCAAAAAAGATTAAGGCCTTATAGTGCTTACAAGCTAAAGTTCAAACTCCTGAGAAATTAGAGAACCTTCAAACTTGCGTCCTCACCAGTCTCTTTTCTTTCCAGTTTTATCTTCAGCATCTTTCCCTTGTGCACATGTAGCTTACCCAGATTTAACTCTAGTGGTTGCCAACAAGCCAAGTGTTAGGTAAGAAACATTGTACATTGCGGAGTTTCAGATAATCAAATTTGGGGCTGAAATAAATGTCTCTTTAAATTCCATATTTAACTGCCTCTCAGATCTGCTTGAAAATTCTCTCTCTTTCTCATCTAGTTAGATGATCTTTATTTGGCTGTGAAATTCAAAGGCTTGAGTACTTCACAGAAAAGGCAGGTAACATGAACAGAAGAGAGAGATTAATGCAGTGTTTAGCACAACCACGCTTTATTCACATAAAATATTTTCCCCACCACACAGCTCATGTTAAAAATTATGAAGTTATGGATATCTTTGTTACAGGTGAGCTGTAACAGGTACACCTAACAAACCCTTACTAGTCATGGACACATTATGTCAATTTATGGAAAACATGTGAGCTTCCATGTTGGAAAATTCTTGTATGTAGCAGGGCTTAATTTTTACTTTAAATTATGGAAAAAAATGAGTCAACTTCTATATTGAATCCTCATAATTAGAGTGGTTATATGACAACAAAATCTGTGAGCAAAGTTTATAGTGGAATTCTTTGGAAATGTGTATAACTGAGAAGGAAGGAATGAAGAATCTGTTAGTTCACTTTCTGATTCTCCACATAAAAATAAAAAACTTTAAAAATTTCCAGCTTGCTCAACCTGAATGCTATCTTATTATTTTTAATTCCTTTATCTTATATATTTATTTTTGCCTGAAGTGTCACCCTTAGGGATAGGCTTTTAGATTTGATATTACTAATTTGTTCTCTCTAATCAAAACTTAGAAGGAAATAAGCACATCATTAGTTATTCCATGAAGCCCAAGAAGCATGGTATATGAAATAAATATAATAGTCTCTGACCAAAAGATTCATTGTCATTGTTTTGTAGTTGAGAAATGAATTTTCTTGTTTTTTCCCCCCCGTGGATATCAAACCTCCTGAATTAATTTCAAAATACTTAAAAAAGTTACTATATATATATATATATATATATATATATATTAGACACACAGTATATAATACATACTGTGTATCTAATACATAATATAGGCAAAATGAGTTAATCTTTGGATTAGGTTTAATATGTTATATATGCAGTGCAGCCTAAAAATATATACACACCTTGTATGATTATAAAATCAGTGTTTATTAACATACAGTTCAATTTCAAAATTTTAAAGTATCTACAGAAATTAATAGATTTTTTGTCAATATCTGTTTTCAACTGATGACCCATCTAGTCCAGGCACTGCTAATAATGCGAAGCAATGGAATCACAAACATCAAGAATTATTTAGTTCATTATATTCCATAAATGAGTGAGATCAAGTGGTATTTACCTTTTTCTGACTGGCTTATTTTGCTTAGCATAATGCTCTCTAGTCCCATCTGTTGCAAATAGTAAGAATTCCTTCTTTTTTACAGCAGTGTAGTATTCTATTATGTATATGTCCCACAGTTTTCTAATCCTCTCATCTGCTGATCGGCAGTCATTGAGTTAGGAGATGAATATTAATACACAAAGATTTAGATAATATTAAAAAAAGAATCATTTAGTTCAGTGTTTGTGTACCCTCAATTCATTGACTGTTGCAGGTTTTGTACTGTAAACTTTATCTTTTATATATCTCCATTAAAAAAGAAGTCTAGTGGCTCTTTAGGATAAATTTTCTTTGTTCAAAACATAGTCTGGCTTCACCCATTATTTCAAATCAGTTAAACCTGAAGAGGAGTGAAAAGTGAGTAGTCAACTGTTAAAACATATATACATTTTTTGGGGGGACACCCTGTATTTTGGTAATGCATACTTTTTTTAATGTAAGTCTAATATTTTTGGAATAAAACCACCAGTAAAATAATGTTCCAGTACAATGTTATATAATATGATGTGGAAAATGTAATGTGAATTTCTTACCAAGCTTTCCCCCCCCCTTACCCCCCCCTCTCTCTCTCTCTGTGTGTGTGTGTGTGTGTGTGTGTCCAGCTAATGCTTTCCTGCCTGTACTGTTGGATACAAAGGCTGTGCTCTCTTGCCTTCCTATCCCGTTGACAAATGCGCTTTTAACAACATGGGAAATAACCCTCGGAGACAAGCCTCCCTGCATCAGAACCCACAAGAGAAATACAAATGAGACCATAAAAACAAACTGCACTGACAAGAGAATGACCTGGCCCGACAGACCTGACAAGATTGCTGCCCTTCAGATTGACCCAGTGGCCATCACTCATGAGGGGTATTACAGGTGTGAAGTGGCAGCACCTGATGGGAATTTCCAGTATAACTATCACCTCCGAGTGCTAGGTAAGGAACATTGTACATTGGGGTATTTCAGAAAACCAGATTTGGGACTTAAAGGAATTCCTCTCTAAATTCCATGTCGAATATGTTAAGACATTTACTTCTTCATCCCTACAGTGGCCCCTGAGGTGACTCTGTTTCAAAGCGAGAATGGAACTGCGGTGTGCAAGGCAGCTGCGGGGAGGCCGGCTGCCCGGATCTCCTGGACCCCAGCGGGAGACTGTGTTCCTGAGCACAAAGATTGGGGCAATGGCACAGTGACTGTCCAGAGCATGTGCCACTGGGCAGGTGGCAATGTGTCTATTGTGTCCTGCGCTGTCTCCCATGAGACTGGCAACTGGAGTCGGTCCATAGAACTGACTCAAGGTAAGACATTCTAGTTTTGTGTTTGATTTTCCATTCTTTCAGAGGAGCTGTGTGTGGTAAGAAGAAAAAAGGAGTGTGCAGAGAATTTCTCTCAAAGGTGTTGCTGGAGATGATACAATTATCATCTCCCATTTGATTGGTTGCCTTTTTGTTTTGTTGGTAGTTTCTTTTGCTCTGCAAAAACTTTTTAGTTTGATAAAATCCCATTCATTTATTTTTGCCTTTACTTCCCTTGCCTTTGGAGTCAAATTCATAAAATGTTCTCTACAACCAAGGTCCGAAAGCTGAGTACCTATGTTTTCTTCTATGGAATTTATTTTATCAGATTTTATATTTAAGTCTTAGATTCATTTTGAATTAATTTTTGTACCTGGGGACAAACTGTAATCTAGTTTCATTCTTTTGCATGTGGCTTCCAATTTTCCCAGCACCATTTATTGAAGAGGTTTTCCCCCCCATTGTGTGTTTCTGGCTCCTTTGTCAAAAACTCTCTGCACATATGCATATGGTTTTATTTCTGGGATCTCAACTTCATTCCAGTGGTCTGTATGTCTGTTTTCTGCCAATATCATGTTATTTTGATTATTATAGTTCTGTAGTATAATTTGAAGTCAGATATTATGAAATATCCAGCTTTATTCCTTTTTTACTCAAAATTGCTTTGGCTATTTTGGGTCTTTTATGCTTCCAATAAAATTTAATGTGATTTTTTCCCTATATTTTTAAAAAATGATATTGGGATTTTGATGCGTTTGCATTAAATCTGTATATTGGTTTAGGTAATATGGTCATATAACTATGTTTATTCTTCTAATACATGAATACAAAATATCTTTCCATTTCATTATGTCTATCAATCCTTTTAAATAATGCTTTGCATTTTTCAGTATATAAATCCTTCATGTTCTGTTAAGTTTATTCCTATTAAGTTTATTATTTTTTTTGTAATGCAAAAGGATTTTTTCCCCCTGAGTTTTCTTTGTTACTATTATATATAGGAAAGCGGGGAATTTTTATACATAGATTGTTTTAGCCTGCAACTTTACTGTATTTGTTTTTAATAGTTTTTTGGTAGAGGCCTTAGGATTTTCTATATACAAAATCATGTCATCTGCAAAAAGCAACACTTCTATTTATTCATTCCCAATTTGAATACCTTTTATTTCTTTATCTTGCCTGATTGCTCTGGCTAGAACATCCAAGAACTATGTTGAATAAGAATGTGAGAGTGGGCATCCTTGTCTTGTTTCTGATTTTAGAAGAAAAGCTTTCAGTATGATATTAGATCTTACAATTCTTTATGATTCAGGCTAGGAAGCTTGTATCTTTCTAGGAACTTATTCATTTCTTCTAGGTTATTGAATTTGGCAGTGCATAGTCTTTGATAGTATTCTAGTATGATCATTTGTATACATGTGATTAGATAGAGGTGTTTTTGAACATTACTGATACCATGGTTCTGACAGTATTTTATGACAATTGATGGTGGCAGTTATACAACAGATTCTTCTCAACTAGAAATTTCTGCATACTATATTGAAGGAAGTCACTATATTATACAGCCTAATGATAAAACTGAGGACATCACAAATGGTTCAAAAGATAGTTATCTTCCAATTGCAAATGTGTCAAGGTTAATGAAAAATGCCATACCTCAAAAAGAAAAGATTGCAAAAGATGCCAAAAAATGTGTTCAAGAATGGACACATCATCAGGTTTATAACATCTGAAGCAAGTGAAGGGTGCCATCAAGAGAAATGGAAGCCAATCAATGGAGAAGATGTTCTCTTTGCCATGTCTATCTTAGGCTTTGACAGTTATGCAGGACTTCTAAAATTATACCTCTGGAAATTCAGAGAGGCAATGGAAGGAGAGAAAGGAATTGGTAGAACAGTCACAGCTACAGGTGAACTAAGTGAAGAGCCAACAGAGGAAGCATTTACTAACTATTTATCATCTCGTTTAATAACTGCATAGTCAAGAACAGAAGGTTATGGTTTACACAAATAATATCAACAGATTTCTGGTGTTCAACAAATTCAGTTTGCATGATTTAAAGAAATGAAGGAGTGGGAAATATGAAGAAGCAAGCAGAGACATTAGAAGGAAATGACTGGTGAAAGGATGTTCCTTTGTTTCCTTTGTATATAAATAGATGCAATGTAGCTTCACTATTTAAGGTGTTAATACTGACCTGATAATTTTTTCATGAAGTATTTTAAAGAAAAATTGGATTTTTAAAGGTATTATAAAGTTTTTGTTTTGGATGAGAGTTTGTTGTTCTGTATGACTCCTCTATACACATTGTATACTACAACTAATTACTGTCAGGCATTTGTAGACAGTTTCTTATTTTCATACTGAATCATGCTACTTGTGTAATTCAAGTAAGTAACTATGTCAATTCATGATGTTTGGCCTTTTAATCCTATCTAATAAAGAGGTAATATGCAAATTGACCATCACTCCAACATACAAGATGGCTGCCCCAAATGGTCAAAGATGTCCACCCCCATGTGGACACAAGAAGGCCACCACAAGATGGCCTTCAGAGGAGGACAATGAGAGGGAGGAACCAGGCCTGCAGGGGAGGATAGTTGGGGATTATCGGGCTGGGAAGGAAGGCAGTTGGGGGCAACCAGGCTTGCAGGGGAGGACAGTTAGAGGTGACCAGACTGGCAGGGAAGGGCAGTTAGAGGTGAATAGGCAGTCAGGGGAGGGACGTTAGGGGCAATTGGGCCAGCAGTGGAACAGTCAAGCATCAGGCTGGCAGGGGAGCAGTTAGGCATCAATGAGGCTGGCATGGTAGTGGTTAGGGGGTGATCAGGCTGGCAGGCAGAAGCAGTTAGGGTCAATCATGCAGGCAAACAGGTGAATGGTTGGGAGCCAGCAACCCTGGATTGTGAAAGGGATGTTTGACTGCCCCTTTAGACCTTGAGGGGTCCCAGATTGGAGAGAATGCAGGCTGGGCTGAGGGACACTCCCCCCATGCACAAATTTTGTACATCGGGCCTCTAGTAAAATATAATAGTAGAGTTTAAAATATAATCATACCCTATAAATTATTTCACATAACATCTCTCATATTTATTTGCTTATTTTTCAATAGCTTCATTGAGATCTAATTTACATACAACTCATCCATTTCAAGTGGATGAATTGTATGTAAAGGCTCTACAGCAAAGGTTGAGAACCACTAGCACAGTCATCTAAGACAATCAGCAAACACAGATATTTACATTAAGATTCATTAACAGTAGCAAAATTACAGTTATGAAGTAGCAATGAAAATAATTTTATGGTTGGGGATCACCACAATATGAGGAACTGTATTAAAGGATTCCAGCATTAGAAAGGTTGAGAATCATTGCTCTAAGTCCTTTGGAATAAGTCCTTCCATTACCTTAGAGGCTTTGGTTCACTAATTATTTTTGCCCTCTTTTGTTCAGTCTTATGATATACAAATCCTTTCTATAAGGCTGATTATGTAAAATGCTTGTTTTTCTCCCAAGTTAAAAACTAGATGTTATGACTTCCTCAAACTCCTAGCTCATGCCTTCTACTCACCTGTAAGATTTAAAAAAAAAAAAAAGAATCTATATTCAGTGTCTCCTCCATGCTACCTCACATCTACTCTTTGACTTGCTTGTGGTTTCTCTTTGCCACATGATATAAAGCACCAAAGATGTGCCAGATGCTGAATACTATATAAAATTGTCATTCTTTGTTAATAATTGGCTTCTTTATGGTATTTCATATGGTCTCTTGGCCCTGCTCATCTGTCATCCTGCCATTTTCAGTTGGTTCCTTTTCTTTAACTTTAAATTAACTTCTTAATCTTCTTAAATAGATTCTTTTTCATCTATTCCCACTAAGGAAGACATTTCTATGGGTTCCATCATTTGCCCTCTCTTCTTCTCACCTTTCCCCTTATTCCTTGAGCAATCTCATCCATACACATGGCTTCAATCACTGCCTAATTCTTGACTCTCACATGTGTATTTTTAGCCCAGTTTTCCCTCTTTAGCTATACCACCATAAAAAAAAAACAACCTTCAACAGGACAGCATCACTTGGATGCATCAGGGTACCTCAACTTGCATATTCATAAAATAGTAGTCCTTTCCTCTAGCCTTTTATAAACTCTGCACCTATATTTTGGTAAATGACCCAAGTCAGAATATTATACAAATCACTCTTTATTTCCCAAAGTCAAAATCAGTTACTATGTTTTGTTCCTTAAAAGTCTTTCTTAAATCTGGACCTTTCTTTTTCTCCCCACTGCTTTAGTTGAGAAAATAATTATCTCTCACCCAGATTATTGCAAGGTCCTTATGACATACTTCTGCTTCCTAGTTTACCTTCCTCCAATTTATCTCCTACATTGTTGTCAGAATAACCTTTCTAAAATGAAAAACATTCTACTCCCCTCCTTAAATGCCCCCAGTGGCTTCTCTTTGCCTCATGGAAAACTAACCTCAAGGGTGCCAATCTCTAACTGCTGCTCTTCTTAGCCTCATAGCTGGCTGTTTTCCAACCTGCACCTCATGCATGTGGGCCTTGTTGGGTTCCTCAAAATTGGTATGCTCTTTTAGCTCTCTGTTCTCCTTTTCATGCAATTTCTACTTCTCTACAATGCATTTTTCCCCACACTCTTCTCTTCCATTTCATTTGATCAATTCCTATTGAGGTTTTAAGACTTGGTTTGATATAGTTCTAGGATAATTTTTTATTCCCCTACAGTTTGATTAACTGTTCACCAAATACCTCTTGTACTCCTCTATGTGAGCACTTCCATGGTCCTGGAATGGACTTTCCACTTCTCTGATTCCCAGTACAGTCTAAGTTCCGTAAGAATAGGAACCACATCTTTCATTTCTATATCCTGAGTCTGGCCCAGTACCTGACACATACAAATGACTGCAGAATTAGGTTCAAATCATCATCACAGATTTCATTTCTATATATCTCACTCTATTATCCAAATATTAGTGTTCACTCATTTTCAAAACTTTGCTTAAATTGTTTCTCTTTCTTGAAAAGTTCTTTTTTCTCTTAACCTAATTAATCCTGTTATCAATGAGACCCAGTTCAAATCCTACTTCATCCTGACCTCCCAATTAGAGTTGCTTAAGCTTTCTTATTCCTTCTATGTCTTATAATTTATAATACTCACTTAGCACTGTTTGCTCTCTTATAAGTTATCTTTTCATTTGTATGAATCTGACTTTCCCAATTGGATGTGTCTTTTTGAGGGCTGAGATGTGTCTTCCTCTTCTTCCCTTACTGTGCCTAGGAGATTGTCTGACAGCGTTCTAATTTTAGTATTTGAGTTGGTTATTTAATGGATGACCTGACCTCATTGCTCTCCTTTTCTTAAGAGAAAAACTTCAGAATAATGGTCCTACTTGGTCCCATTTTTTCCTTTCAATAATTCCTGGGGGCATTTAACAGATGAATAAATGAAAGGAAGGCAAGGAATTATAAAGGGGGGATTATAGCAACTCAGTGACAAAATCACCTCACTGTGCAGAAAGTATTATTAGATCATGCCCAAAATATTAAGAATAATGCCCCCCAAAACTAACATTTACACAATAAATCATAAAGTATATCTCTTTTTAAAAATAATTCTCATCTGAAGAATTTTTTTTCATTGGTTTTTAGAGAGAGTAGAAGGGAGGGGGAGAGACAGAGAAACATCAATGTGAGAGAGACACATCAATTGGTTGCTTCCTGCATACACCCCAACCAGGGCCAGAGATCAAGCCTGCAAATGAGGCAGGTGCCCTTGACTGAAATTGAACCCAGGTCCCTCAGTATTTGGGCCAACACTCTACCCACTGAGCAAAACTGGCTAGGGCACATTTCCTTTTTTTTTTTTTTTTTTGTAAATTATAAAATTGGGAAGTATTAGAAATGCTAACTTGCACTTATTCATTCAGAAAATAATTGAATCAACTATGTGTAAAATACAGTCATGATTCCTAAACTCTGTCATGAAAGAGTGATACAATAACAACATTCCAATTTTAATCTAGAAGGTGTTTTGATTATGATAATATGAACTTTTAGGACTATTTTAAAGGGCTCTTTTAAACTAGTGACTCTATTTGTTTATTAGAAGAATCCTTGAAATGACTCCTTAACCCTGTCTGTGTTGCCTCTGTTTAAAGGTGTGATATTTCCAGTGTCACAATTACTGATCATGCTCTATCTGAAATCCTCTATTTTCTTGGTCGTCCTGGTCATTGTGGGAATCATCTACTTTCAGAGGATAAATGGTTGCAGGTAGGAACTGAAGACTGAAAAATATAAACTCATTAGAAAGAAGATAGAATAGCCAATGAATTTATATGCATAGCCCATGGACAGACTGCAGTGTGGAGGAGGCATGGAAAAAGGGCAGGGGCAGGGTGGAGAGGATCAATGGGGGGATAAAAACAGATATCTGTAATACTTTCAACAATTCAGATAAATAAAAACAAAGCAAAACAAATAAACAAACAAACAAAAAGAAGACATCATTGTGAAACTGAGTTTACAATGTCCCGGGTAAAACTTGGTACATTTTTGGGCACATTTTGTTTATTCTCTTAGCTCCTATTCTGAATAAAAGCTTTTTTTTTTTTTTTTTTTTTTTTTTTTTTTTTTTTTTTTTAACAACTGAGAGCTGAGGCAGAGGTGGGCAGTGCTGGAACAAGAGCTTCTGCTTTACTGTTGCTTTTTCCTAGGAGAGACCTATCCTAGACCACTCAGAGAATTCCATGGGGGACTTAAGTATTTACTTTCAAGTTTCTCTACTTTGGAAGGCTTGCCTTTATTCATGCATAATTGTATGTCTTATGTTTTTTCCTAGAGCACAAAAAAATAAAAATCTGGAAGTCAATTTAAATTTGATGAGATATCACAAAAATGCAGCCAGTTGAAATCAGCCTTCGAGTTCAACATCTAGCTCAACTGCTCCTGTTACTCTGATGCCTTTGTGTTGATAAGAAGCCCAATGTGATCATTTACAAGGCCTGTTTCAAACTCTATCTCTATATCATCTATCTATCTATCAATCTATCTATCTATCTATCTATCTATCTATCTATCATCTATCTATCTATCATATATACATACATATATCTATCTCTAATATATATGGAAAAGCTTGCTGCCTGCCATTATAAATGTCTGGAATGACTCATGTACTTTCATCTTTGCTCTGGTTAGTTTTATTTGAAAATAAGAAACCACCATGCTTCTCACCCTAAAGAGGAAGAGGACTCAGCAAAAGCCTACAAAGCTGTGCAGTTTTTTTGCACTTTTTGGGTTTTTAAACAGCGCTTTCATCCTAGCGCAGCGATTTTCCCGGGTGCAGTAAGAATTTGTAAAACATGCAATACTTGACTACTTATTCAGGGGCATTGACCTCTTTTCCTTTAGACCAGTGTTTCCCAAAATGTGGTACGCATACCCCCAGGGGTATGGGAAGAGTTTTGTGGGGGTACGCATTGCACCGGAGTTTGGTGGGGATACACCGTGCTTAGCTGAGCCTAATCTACATTCTCATGAGTACGAGCATTACAAAAATTATAGAAGGGGTACACATATGTCAAAAGTTTGGGAAACACTGCCTTAGACTGTCAAATAAAAAAAATGACAACAGCCAACACAACAATAGCAGTCAGGTGTGAATAAATCAAAATTATACCTTTTTTTATTTTTTGGCCAGATGAGCAAAAAAATATAATATGTATTTTTTGGTGTGCCGAAAAATTTTACTAAATAGTTTATGTGTAACATGAGGTGCAAAGGGTTGAAAACTTCTTGTTTCTTTGGGCCACTTGAGATGCCAATCAAGGTTGGAATAGCAGGAGCAGCTACAAACACTATCTTCAAGTCAGCTCATAGTTGATTTCCCATCCCCCTTCTTTATTTGCTGGCAGTTGGTGGGGCTGTTGGCATTTCATGTTTGGACTGATTATTGAATAAATGGACAGGAGTTATTTCCAGCAGTATGTGCATTTTTGAAAAAAAATTGTAAGCTGATCCCAAAAAATGAGTTATTAGAATCATTGGAAACAGAGCTGAGTATCACCCTATTGCTCAGAGTTCCAGTGTCTCAAGTCTCTTCCTCAGCTCTCCTCTATTTTCACTCCAGGTTAGAATGGCTTAATGGTTCTAAGAATACTAGTGCTTAATGAAACCCTAGCATCTTCTAGGGCCACTGTAAACTGAAACCCTCTCTTCAGTGATACACATGGCAATCCTTTAGTAAAAAGTGTTCTTTTTAAAAAATATGTGTTTTTATTGATTTCAGAGAGAGTTGAAGGGAGAGGGATAGAGAGATAAAGATATTGATGAGAGAGAAACATCCATCAGCTGCCTCCTGCCCCTGCACACTCCCCACAGAGGATCAAGCCCACAACCCAGGCAAGCATCTTAATGGGGAATGGAACTGGCGACCTTTTGATTCCTGGATCGATGTTCAACCACTGAGACACACCTTGGCCAGACAAAAGTGTTCTTTTATTTAAAGGAAAACTTCTTATATAAATTGGTAGATGATTTGGAATATTAGTTTTATTTTTTAACAAAAATTTAAGGAAAGAAATGAATGCATACTATTTGGAAATACTATATAAGTAGGATAGTGTAAGTGCTGGAAAATGTCAGGGTATTTATACAAAAAAACCTTAATTATTGCTCATTTCATATTCTAATGCAGGTTGCTGAGGTTAGGACAGTGGGCAAGAGTGTCTCTGTAAGTTAACATTTTATCCTGTGGCTTTGCCTGCCTTGGAGTATTTCACTCAGTGATGAATGGAGAAGAGGGTGGGGGCAGGGAGAGAGAGACATTTAATGGGGGAGGTTTTCATGAGCAAGGCTTGGAGTAGTCATCACACCTCTCACATTCCATGGTCTGGGGCTTGTCCTGGGGTCACAGTAACTTCTATGGAAGTTGGAAACTGTAGTGTAGTTGCCTTGGATAAAATTGAGCCAGGTTTTGGGTACATTTAGCCAGTTTCTGCTTATAGTAAAGAATAGGCAAATGCTAAGATTAATACCTACTCCATCAGTAATGGATCATGAGCCATGAAATAATTAAATTAGTAAAATAATGTCATATATATCTTGCATTAGCTCTTTTCCTGTTATTATAATTTCCTCATTTAAAAAAAGGGCACAGGACAGAAAAATGTCTAGTAATACAATTCTGTAACAGACTAAAAATGCTGTAGCACAGATTGCCTGTTGCCTGATTCAGGGCTCGTCTTCCCCTTTTTCCTTGTGGTGGATGATTATATTGATGACTGCAAATCTTCACCTCTCCTTCTATTCATATAATTTTTCAGTGACTTTAGTATTCTTTCCATAAAAAGAGTGCATATTCTGCTTCTCTCCCACCCCCCCCCCCATGCAATGTACTTTGGCCATTCAAATATGGTATAAGTGGTAATGTACCAGTCTTGATCCAAACTCTTAGAGATCCTGCATATTTCTACATGATATTCCATGAGAACACACTGGGCTAGTCTTCTGGAGGATGAGAAACATGCAGAGCAGAGCTAACTTTACCCTGGTCCTCCCGCCCTCTCACTGTTGAGGCCAGTCTAGATAATCCAATAACTAGCCACCTCCTGAGCTCAGTAGAATCACAAGAGCTGGCCATCTGACATTTGAGCACCGTGAACTCTGACTTATACTGGTTTCCCAAATATTTGAGCAATTCTTATCACAGAGGTCTTATGGTTGTTTGTTACACAGCACTATTGTGATATATGTCTCTGATGCATTGCTTAACAACATAACTTCAATTTTATTTAGTGTGGGGGCATACTTGGCTAAAAGACATTCCTCAGTTTCCCTTGTAGCTGAGTGTGACTACCCAGAAAAACATTTCCCAAATGAGATGTGAGCAAAAATCATTTGGTTGTTTTTGAAAAAGTCTTTAAGGAGAAAGGAGAATCCTCTGGCTTTTCTTCCATATCACCTGGACTTCAATATTGATGTGATGACTGGAGTTCCAGCAGCCAACTTGGGCCAAGGGGACATTGAGAATGGAAGCTACCCACTAACATTGTGGAAAAGCAAGCTGGAAGAATCCTGGGCTCTGATGACTATGGAGTTGACAGTTAAAATTTTAAATCACCTAGATGTAAATTTCTTTTGTGAGAAAACGAATAAACTATCTTGTTCATGCCACTGTTATTTTAGTGAATTTAACAGCTTATCTTAATCCTGATTGAGACAAATACTTTCCAATCTCAAGGTTTGCTGTCAACATTGCAAGGGCAGCTTATGCTCTATTCATGTGCATTTTTATTCTTCCTCTAGCAATAATGAAATACATAACTTCAGGAGATAGAAATCATAAATATGAGAGCCATCTCTATGACAGCAGAATTGCTTGTTATATAAACTTAACAGATTCTGTGGTAGGAAAAGGCTTGAGATCTTGGGTTTGTGCAAAGATCATCTAATAATCAGCATGTCTGCATGGTAGGATTGGGAAGATAAATATACTGTTGTGGGCTCATAGGGAGGATGTGAGGATGTGAGTAGGAGAGAAAGAGGAACTGAAATCTATGGTACTTTATTGTGTTAATCCTTTTTCCAGTGAAAGGACTCCATTCTTCCCGAAAACGATTTCTCTGAATTCATGCTCCTTCTCTGGTGCATTCTCACTGTCCTGATTTTCTAGGCAATGCTATGTTGGAGAACAGTAAAAAGCTGCAGCTATTCCCCCTCAAGTTCCTACCCTCACATAAAGATAAGAAACATATTTTCTTTTCTAAACATATATGTATATATGCACAATAAATTAATGTAGTCCTGAATTGAGAGATTGGGAACAACTTTAAACAAAACACAATTAAGAGCCTCTAGATGGTGCTTCAGCTTTATTCTTTTGACATTTTAAAGCAAGCTAAAATTTGTTAACCTCACACAGTAATTCTGCATTTTTTCTTTAATTTTTCTGCACAACCACCCCTCCGTTTACTAATTTTTAAGTTCTTCTTAGGTAGCTTTAGAACAATAGCAGAAGAAAGAAAAAATGTTTTAAATTATAATTGAGGGGAAAAAATTATGGGGGTTCCCAAACTTGAATTGTACTATTCCTGTCACTTACTTCTGGTAGAAAAATTTGTTTATTAAATGAGATTGAGGTGGGTATTAATAGTCTCATTTTAGGGAAAGGGGAAATATGAGGATCTCTTAGTGGTTAAACCAAGGTTAGTACTCACATATTTCTTTTCTTTAAAAAAATATTTTATTGATTTTGTACAGAGAGGAAGGGAGAGAGATATAGAGTTAGAAACATCAATGAGAGAGAGTCATCAATCAGCTGCCTCTTGCACATCCCCTACTGGGGATATGCCTGCAACCAATGTACATGCCCTTGACTGGAATCAAACCCGGGACCCTTCAGTCCCCAAGCCGACGCTCTATTGAGCCAAATCAGTTTCAGCTCACATATTTCTTAAATTGAAGAGTTAAGATCACCAATCACTAAAAGGCAAATAGCTCCTTATTATATTAATGGCAGCAGAGGGTTGGAGCTAGCCTTCTCTACTTCCTGGGTTCAACCCCATATCTCCTCCCTCATCAACTTTTAGAGGCATGATTTGCTAAAACTGGAAGGAAACTATGGATAAACTAGGCCAACTTCCTCATTTTACCTAGAGGAAACAGACTCTCTGAGTTAAATGACCATCGTGTGTTTTTAAGAAACCAGCTGGAGTGTGAACTTGTTTGCTTGCTGATAAGAGCACTCACAAAGTGGATTTTATAGTTGTTGTTTTTTGGAGTGAGTCTTTGGGTTCAAGAGGAAATTTATGGGAGTCTTCATAAGTATCACAAGATGAAAAATTAAAACAATACATAAAATGTTCATTAGATTATTACTTCTGGAAAGAATTGTTTATTGTTGAGTGTCACCATATATTGAGAACATCACATGTCCAACTTAGACAGGAGACATCATATCTAAACGATAATACAAATGCAAAAAAGTAACTTTAAAAAGTGCTTGTCTGAACCTCACTTTAGTCCTTTCTACAGTCTGGAAGCAAGAGAAGAGGGAGAAAAGAAAAAATTATATGTCTAGAGAAATACATTCAAAGTTTAGATAGAAAAGTTAGGGTCCAAGTTGTAGAATGCATGGGAATACCAAAACAAAGGGAACTAAAATAATCAGCATTAAAAAAGTGTTCTCTCTGGGCTCCAGAGTTAGTAGTTATTGGGACTATTGAGGAATCAGGTAAAAGAAGAAATAGAATTGGGGGGGGGGCGGTGAGGGCATATGGGGTTTGGGATGGGATTGGGGGGATGAGAACAATTATGTGATACCACAATCAATAAAAAATGGGGGAAATAAAATAAAATAAAGTCAAGGTTTTGAAGGAAGAAGAAGAAGAAGAAGAAGAAGAAGAAGAAGAAGAAGAAGAAGAAGAAGAAGAAGAAGAAGAAGAAGAAGAAATAATAATAGATTGGGCCTTAGCTACAAAGAGAGAGTTGGTTGGTCATAAATTCTGTATGATGGGATAGTAGAGAAAGAAGGCATGCACTGCATTCTGGAGAAACCAGTACAAAGAGGGAAGCAGTTGGCAGAACTGGTGATGGGAAATCAAGGATGACAGGAATTGGTCTTGGAATCAAAGTTCAGGATGAGAGAGGATAAGAAGCCAGCAAGGGAAGGCAAGTACTCCATCAGGCATCTTCAAAATGCTGGGGAGGTTGATGGACTTCTCTAAATTGCACTGGCCACACTTCAGTTATTTTATTTAGACATTAAAGGAAATTATTTTACTAGAAGGCTGGAACTCTTAGGGACTATTGAGAATTGCAAGGATCTTTAGAACAAGAAGTTCACAGTTTACCTATAGACTTATTATTTGAACTCTGAACATTTGTGATATTTATATTATGCTCTGGTAGCAGGAAGAAGAACTCCACCATCTTTGAAGATATCGGCTAGATCTAAAGTCTTACTTCTCTGTGGCTAATAGTTTGTGATTTTCTGGACTAGAAGAAAGAAATAAGGAGTCTAATAGAGATACTAAGAAATTATTAAATTCCCAAAGAATTTATTCCTCTTCTTTGGAATCTGCATTCTCTTCATTTCTAAATACTCACAATAGGCCAGAAAGATGGTTCAATAGATCTGTCCAATGACTCTGTGTAACCAGGCCTAGTGAGAGTCAGGGCCCACAGATGGAAAATAGCATCTTGTGATATTTTTCTCTTGGATGTGTGTCCAACTGCACTTCCTGGGAAGAAAGCTAAGCATTTTCTTGTCAGTATTAATGTAAATGTCTACACTGAAAGCTGTACTTCTGTTTACCGGCTTCCCACAGAAACCTAGACAAAGTGTGAGATGGAAATGGTGTCAAAGGGCCAGAGAGCTCTCAATTTACATGTGGTGAGCAGAATGACAGCGTATCTATGAATTCTTGGAGGTTAGCATGGTGTCTGGCACTTTTGTAGATTGGAGAGATGAATAAACAGATGATGGATAAAACACAATCAGCCCTGGAAACAGGGTCCAAAGGGTTGGGTCTCAGTGATTATTTAAATATAAAGGCCACCTATGGCACCCACATTGATATGTACTAAGTAAATTCACTCATTAACTTATCAGTTATTTGCTAATTAATTGGTATATGTCGGCCATAACACCAAACTCTAAAAATAAATGTAAAATAAAATGTTGATCAAATCTCTATATATGAAAGCCTAAGTAACCCTTACAACCAGTTGACTGAATGAAAGGTCTTCAGGTAGCTATGATGCACCTGGACTACCAGGGGGTAGATGCTCAATGCAGGAGCTGCCCCTGGTGGTCAGTGTGCTCCCAAAGCCAACTTTCCACAGTCTCTATCTTTGGCCAGCCTCAATTGGCCCAATTGGGACTGGGTGAGACGAGGTCACAATTGGCCCCCATCATTGGCCAGGCTGAGGGACCCCACCTGTGCATGAATTTTTACATTGGGCCTCTAGTATTAAATAAAATACAATCCTTGAATATTTCACAATGAGGAAGATAGATATACATATAAGCAGATTGTTAAAATCCAATATTTTACACACACACACACACACACACACACACACACACAATGCTAGAGCAATCTAAGGAAGAACTATCTAATTCTGACTGGACATGTGGCTTGGTAGTTCAGAAAAAATCATTGGATGAATGAGGAAGTTCTCAACTCCAAGAAACATAAAGCAGGGCTCTGACTTAATTAATAAAGATATTTATTATCGCACAGAAGAAGTCATCCAGAAGTAGAGCCAATTTCAAGTCTGGCTGTGTTAATGCCTCTACAAAGCCTCAAGGGACCTGTATTTAATCCTTATCTTTGCTGTTGTCAGTATTTGCTTCATCCTCAGGCTGGAGGTGAGAAGATGGCAGTCACCTCAAGGCCATACATCATGTCCAGAGGAAGAGAGTTGACTATCTCTTCTTCAAACTCCATTTTACTGGTGAGGACCAAGAATCCCCCTATATGTGTCCTCTCTTTGTCTGATTAGATGAGGTCACAGGATAATTCTTTACCCAATCTCCAGCAAAGGAACTGAGATTATACTTATGTTGATTAAACTTTCCATGGAGATGGACTAAAGTCAACACCTTCACCAATACACATCCTGGTGAGAGAAGAGTGGAGGCCTATTTAAAAAAAAAACAAACAAAAACAAACACCTGGGCTTTGTTAAGAAAACAGAACTGGAGAATGTATGTGAAGCCTTGATGAAAGAGATTATAACAGCCCAACTGAGTTTTAAGAGATGCAGAGAACTGCAGATGGACAAGAGCAGGGAAGAAAGACATGCTAGGAAGAGAGGCATAGATAAAGGCAGGGAGCTGTGACAGGGTGTGTCTCTTTCAGGGTGATGGGGAAACTATTGGTATCATCTTCTCACATTTTGTGAAGTCATCTGAGGACAGAAGACTGCTATTCTATTAAGAATGCCAGGAGAGTTGTGCAGATCCAGCAAATTTTGATGAATTTATGTTTTCTGAACAGAATGTCCACATTTTCTGACTGACTCACTCAACACTGATTTAAAATCAAATAAGGAGCCAAGACCATTGGTTTGAACACAGAAAGGCCAGGGGAGTGTAGGCTGGAGAGGCAGTGGGTCTGCTGAATGATGGCACCCAGCTCTGGAAAGCAGGACTCCATTTCTGAGCTGGATAAAACTGACAGAGGTGACACATCTTATTCTGGTTTCCCCTCATAAAATATGGAAATAATTCTTGCTCTTAGCCTACTTGAAGAGAGGGTTTTGAAGATAATTTTTATAGATTTATAAATGTCTGTCAGAAAGGTGCTATATAGAAATGCAAAGTCCTGTTATCATTTCACCTGCTTTCCAATGACCCTATGCACATATTGGCATGTTGAGAAATTTGACAACCTGTTCTTCCTTAAAACTTCTCTTCGACCTAAGACACATAGAGGCACCACAAATAGATTCCCATTTCCAGTTGTGTCTTTTCTCCTCTAAAACCCCCACACATTAAGAAGAGAGCTCCTTACAGGTATGATAATCACCAGAGAGGAAAGAAATGATCATCCCTGCACAGGTAGAGGGTGGTCATGGGACTAATAAAGAGAATTTGCAAATTTAACAAGAGGAAAAGAAAAAACATATCCAGGCTCAAAATCAGAAAGAAAAAAAAAACTTAAATAAGTAGACTAAGACAAGAATTGTAAAGTTCCACCAAGTTTTAAGACTCTGGGTAAAACAGGTAAAGGGGTTGAGAAGTACAGATTAATAGTTAAAAATAACATTGGATGCAAACTGTAATAAGAACTTTTTTAATTCAAAGAATTAGACTCTTGGGAGAAGAAAAATGACTTGCTTTCCAAATGGCTGCTGTGACTTGCCTGTTTATAAGAATGTGATCCTCTTGGGGAAACAGTGATATATGATTATGAGATTAATCATTTAATCATGCTCCTTTACATGATGAAAATGCTTGAGTACATCACCTTTTTTTCAGTTTCTCTGGTTTGTTATCTTTATGAAAACAGAGAGCAAGACACCTCTTAAGCAAGGATTTGTGGCTAATCCAAGAGTTTTGCTATGTTTCTATAGGGCATTTGTCTACTATGCGGGCCCATGGAACCTGGAGAAGAAGCAGGTCTCCTCCTGGGTGGGTGTTTGGAGAGGACATGGTACTGGAAGGACTAATTTTGTATGATGCTGGTGATCCTGGGAATGCATATGAGCCTCTTTTTTGTTTGTTTGTTTTTTTGTTTGTATATTTGAGTGATACTCTGTGGCAGATGGGAGCCAGACCAGGTTATGTATTTTGTGTCTAACTACCAGAGCTTACAGTTTATTTACAATTTATACACTCCCAATTTAAGGCTTCTGGCCTGAGGATACCATTTGTGACATAACACCTTTTAAAAACTCTCCCACAGACTTCCTATACTCCGTGTAATGGAAAATCACAACACAACATCATTTACAAGACGTTGAAAACCAAGGAGTGGCCCAAGATGTCAGCTCCAAGAAACTACAGTAAATGTCTTGGGACTAGAAAGAATGATTAAACAACGAGCATTCCAGCAAGAAGCATCTGTCTTTTGTCATTCTCCCCAAAGCAACATAAAATGTGCAGAGGAAGCTGGCCATGTCGGTAGGGCTAAGATCAGCTGTTGTAACATTTTCCATCATTCCCTGACAACTAAAACCCCAATCCCATTATTTTCCAACTGCCTATCAGTTGGAGAGTGTTTGCTGATGCAGCCCAAGGAAGCATGAGCTCTATCCATAGTAACCCAGGGCAGCCCCTGCGTCCTGGAGGCTGATTAAATGGCAGAGCTGGATGTGAAACCTCATTCCGATGCCAAACTCGCTCGGATATTTAACATTTTTATTTTTTTTACAATTTCTATCCAAAACATGCTTTCCTTGGCCACCTCCCCAGAGGACTGTGAAATCATAGTGCATAAACTATCCAACTCTTACCTCTGCAGGATGGTAAAACAGACTTGAGACTTGCAGATTGCAGCTGTTCTTGGGCAAGGGCTCTGGCCAGAGGAAACAGCTGGTGCACTGGCAATGCACACGCACACACTGGAGGGGTGTGCAACAATCCATCTTCGGGCTGTCATCAAGCCTGAGGGCGAGGCTATCTGTGTCCATGCATCACTCCAAATCTCTACTTAACTCCTCATGGTCAATAGTGCTCTCCTTTTTCCTTGATGACTCCTTTTCAAGGAGGCTGGGAAGTATTGAGTTTCTTACTGTATTTCATACTTATGGGTAAAATATTAGGATAGTTCCACCTTACCTTTTCATTTATTTATTTCTTGAATTCATTGGGATGGCATTAGTTAATAAAATTATGTAGGTTTCAAGTGTACAATTCCATAATACACCATCTGTTTATTGTAGTGTATGCTCACCCCCCCAAGTCAAGTTTCCTTTCATCACATTTTACGCCCCATTTACCCTTTTCTACTTCCTCCAACCCTCTATCTCTCTGGTAATCACCATACTGTTGTCTGTGTCATGAGGTTGTTTTATGTGTGTATGTGCATGTGTCTTTTTTTTTTTTTTTGCTTCTTTTTTGCTTACTTCTTTCACCTTTCCCACCCAGCCCCCTAACCCTCCTTTCCTCCAATAGCTATCAGTCTGTTTTCTGTATCTATGAGTCTGTTTCTATTTTGTTGGTTAATTTATCTTGTTTCTTAGATTCTACATATAAGTGAAATCATATGGTACTGTCTTACGAGGACAGGCTTATTTCACTTAGCATAATACTTTCCAGGTCCATTCATGCAATTACAAAAAGTAAGATTTCCTTCTTTTAAAGCTGAGTAATATTCCATTGTGTAAATGTATCACAGCTTTTTGTTTGTTTGTTTTTAATCCACTTACCTATTGACAGACACTTGGGCTGTTTCCAAATCGTGGCTATTGTAAATAGCACTAAGATGAGCATACTGGTGCTGTGATGAAGACCTGGACCATTGGCAGTAATAAAGAGAGGCTTTAGCTTGGTCTGTGATATTTGGATTTTGTACCAAGAACACATTCATGTAGTTTGTAATTAAAAGTAAGTAAGGGTTAAAGGATTTGCCCATGCTTTGGGGCAGAATTTAGAGCTGACGACAGGCTATTAAGGAAGAATCCAATAAGGATGGGGTAGAACTGGCTGAATTCGACTTGTAGGAAATGGTGACTCTGCATTCTTATTTGTTCTGCATATAGGAATTCCTCTAGCCTACAGATTTGTCGACCAGTTTGAAAATACCAGAATTTATGAGAATTTGTAATTCAAGAGGTAATCAAAGGCATATGAGGAGAAAGATGAAGCATTAAATCCAAGTCTGTCATGGATACGCCTTTTTAATTACATGGAAAAACAGTATAAAATATGATATTTATGAGTGCCTCATACTTTTATAGCTGGTTTTGATTCCAAGCACATTAAGTTGTGCATAAATTAAATTTCACTTTCTGGTGTGTCTTTGCTTTAACTTGTATGGCTTTAAAATTAATTTTTTTTAATTCCTTAATGCCTTCTCTTTTTTGAAGTTATGAACCCTTTGAAATAATTTTTACTAAATTAATAAACATGTAATTATAAGACTACTAAAGGATAAAAACTCAGGTGAAAAACATTTCATTTATATATCATCAGTGTTTGAGGATCCCAAATTCCTGGTGTACTGATGCATACCTATAATAGTTTATATTAGAGACCCTGTGCTCTATAAGCTTTTCTTTCCATATCATAACTCAGTCTCTCCCTTCTAAATAAGTTGTGCCTTTAAAAAGAGATTAAGTTGTCTAGAACAAGGTAATCCTATCGCTCAGGAAGTTCCTTTTGACTACAGCCTTCTGATATATCTGACTCCTTTGTAATTTTCACTACATCCACCATAATGCAATGTGCATACAATAAGTGATGATCTAAGCACAAAAGAAATTTATTAAGGAATATTGGGTAGCTCACTGAATCTCTGTGGTTGGAAAACCAGCATTGGAAAATGAGCAGGAACAAACCAGTCCAACAAGGAATGCCATTATCACCATAGTTGTTGGACATAATAGTCACCATAGCTTACAGCACCACCATTAGTGTGAGCAAATGCCCCTGACAAACCATGCCTAGGCACCTCTCCAGCAGCTACCAGAGGAACTTGCATTTTCTGGACCTACAGTGGGAAAAATGCTCTGCCTGTCACTGAGACTCAGAAGAAGAGACTTCACAAACATAGGAAGGAAGTTCAAAGGCTAATGAATAGTTAAAATCGAATACATGCTTATCACAGGATTGAGTTCTCCTTCCTTCCTTCCTTTCTTCCTTCCTTCCTTCCTTCCTTCCTTCCTTCCTTCCTTCCTTCCTTCCTTCCTTTCTTCCTCTCTTTCTCTTTCTTCCTTTCTGCATTTAAGGGCCTGGAGAAACTGATAAACACTGGCCCTCTGAATACTGGATTTCACATGCCTACCTGGTGTATTAGTTTTCTACTTCTATATAACAAATCACTCCAAAAAGTAGCCATTTAAAACAAAAAGCATTTATTATTTTGTACAGTTTCTGTGAGTCAGGAATTCAGAGAAAGCTTGGGATTTCTCATGATGTTGCAAGCAAGATGTCTGCTGGGGCTGCAGTCATCTGAAGGCTTGGCCAGGAGTGAAGGATCCACTCCCAAAGGGGCTCACGGCTCACTTACATGCTGACAGCTGATGTCTGGGGTTGGCAGAACTCTGTTCCTCCCATATAGACCCCTCTAAAGGCTGTTTGAACACTCTCATGATTGTTATTGAGTCAGGAGAAAGCATAGCTGGGCTGTAGCCTCTTATATGACTGCACATTATTCTGTTGGTTATGCAGGCCAGTCCTATTTAGTGTAGGAAAGGACTACTCTGGAGGCCCGAACACTAGGAGGAGAGGATCAATGGAGGCTGGCTTATCACAGAGAAGAAGAAGAAGAAGGAGGAGGAGGAGGAGGAGGAGGAGGAGGAGGAGGAGGAGGAGGAGAGAAAATTGCAAATTATCTATTTAATTTCATAATCAAAGTAGAAAGTCTAATAGATCCACTATCTGAGATATGTAGATACACACTTAGAATGAAATTATCATAATTATTTTATTTGAAGACCACAATCTTAGCTGAATCTACTGTTTAATGATGAAACAAACTGAAGAAATGGAAAGCATCCCACAAAATATATTGAAGACTTTTTTTTTCTCAATGAAGCCAATTTAGAATTTTTTCATCAACAGGAACTTTTTCTTACTCTTCTAAAGTTGTCAGAATAGTCCTAGCTTGTGTTTCTCAGTGGTTAGAGCATCAGCCTGCCCACCTAAGGGTCTCAGGTTCAGTTCCTGGTCACGGGCACGTACTTGGATTTCCCATTCACTCTCCACCTCCAGTCCTGTTGCCTGTAGGAGGCAACCAATTGGTGTGTCCTTTAGGTGTGTCCTTGTCTTGTCAACATTTCTCTCTCTCCTTCCTTTCCACTCTCTCTGAAAAACAAGAAAATTAAGGATATTTATTTTTCTTGATGCATTATTTGGCTGATGTGCTCTCTGATTGAAAAGTCCTTAAATTTTACTAAAACATTAAATTTTTTCACCCTAGAAATATGAGGAGTCATGAAGTTTTAGATATTGGTAAAAGATAAGGACTGTTATTTTTTATGTTAGAATAACTCAGCCTTGCCGAAACTGGTTTGGCTCAGTGAATAGAGCGTTGGCCTGCATACTGAAAGGTCCCGGGTTCGATTCCAGTCAAGGGCATATATCTTGGTTGCGGGCACATCCCCTGTAGGGGGTGTGCAAGAGGCAGCTGATAGATGATTTTCTCTCATCGATGTTTCTAACTCTCTATCCCTCTCTTCCTCTCTGTGAAAAATCAATAATATATATATATATATTTTTTAAAAAAAGAATAAAAGCCTTTTTCTTGTTTAACACAAGATTGACTCACTTTCTTCTTATCCTACTGCTCTCCAAGTTGAGATATATAATTTTATAAGTTTTCTTTTCTTTGGCCCTAAATGAATTTATTTGTATACACATCCTTTTTCATTTAAATAAGTATCTCTGAATTTAAGATACTAAAACAAAATAAAACTAGACTTCTCAGGGAGATCACTTTGTAAGTTATATAAATGTCTAATCAACATGGTGTATATCTGTAACTAATATAACATTGTATGCCAACTATAATTAAAATATAAAAATATTAAAGAAAGAAATGCTTCCTGATAGCTAGCTTTTCAGGGGTAGAGAGAATGACTTACTATCCTGAGGAGATAAGTACAATAGATATATACTATAATCCTGGAAGGGCTTGGGAATTTACTTGGTGCTAAGTAATGTCAATCATTTCAGCACTGCAAATGGGCTTTAAACTAGAAGTGTCCATTAACTGGAAAAAGGACATAATAGAAAATCCTACAAAGTTTCATGATGGCTACAGGATACAGGGAAACCACCTTAAACAGGGAAGAAGCTTTTGGCTGGAATCTATACCAGCCATGTGCTAAAGCCAGCTCTTACAACTTGTGAGAATGATTAGTAAATGTTCAGAAAATTTATGCACTGGTTGTTAAACTATTGATGCCTTGAAATAGGACATAGTGGGACTATTGGCACCATTCTGTAAATCAGGGCTCCTTTGCCACAGAACCAGTTATTAGGGACTGAATTGTTGTCCTCAACATCCATATGTTAAAACCCTAACTCATAGTAACTCCGAATGTGATTATTTAAAGACAGGGTTGTTTTGTGTGTTTTTTTTTCAAGAGGAAATTAAGTGTTAGGCTTCCAATCTGATCTGAATGGTGTCTTTATAAGAAAAGTGAATTGGACTTACAAAAAGACACCAGAGGTGTGCATGCAGAAAGGAAAGACTATGAAAGGACACAGTGAGAAGATAGACATTTGCAAGGAAGGGGGGGGGGTGTCTCAGGAGAAACCAGACTTTTTGACACCTTAATATTGACTCTCTAGCCTCTAGAACTGTGAGAAAGTTTATTTCCGTTGTGTAAGCCACGGAATCTATGCTATTTTGTTAGGGCAGTCATAACTAATTCACCTGTTTATCAGAACACATAGGAGGCTCATAGTGGAGACTGCCTGAAAATGTGGTACTATGATTTAGAGTGCACAATGGGTGGTGGTGGTGGTGGTGGTAAAAGTTGAGCTTCATCTGAAGGGAAAGCTGCTTGGGCCAAGTGAAGGCAATGCCCGCAGGACAAAGAGAACTAGTTCAGAATTATTTAGGGGCCAGAGCCACAGAGAGTTTTGTAAAAAGTTAAAAAGGTTACTGTAGACCAAAATGGGATGATTCACAGTCTAGAGAAAGAATTTAAGGTTTAATTAGGAAAAGGAGAAAGCACTTATAGAGGCACCTTTTGCAATCATTTCATCAATATGTCCAGGCAGGTACTTTTCAATGGTTTTATTTACTTTACAGTAAAAGACATTGAAGTTAAAATTATTAAATAGTGGAGAGCCAAGGTTCTAGGTTGGGGATTTCCAACAATACTGCCACCACCTAGACCTTCTTTTAGAAAATTGGGAAAGGGGAAGAGAAGCATAAGGGTAATTGTTCCAAGACCAGACATCCCCAGAGGAGCAGGAAACTGTCACTAGTTAGTTAATAAATAAATAAAATTCAAAGAAGGAATATCTAAGCAGACGAAACCTGCCTCACTAAGAGAAGAAGGTAGGCAACCTAAGAAATCAGTTTTTATCTAAGTTTCTACTACAGAGCCAGAAAATTGTGTGTGTGACTAAGAGAATTACAGTCTGATAGGGGTCAAAAGAGCAGTTTCATAAATTGGACCTGAGCCATCACAGGTAGTTGACAGGTCTACAGCCCTTATTGAAGGGCCCAGAGGTAACATGCATCTGCCCCTTCCCCTTTAGTAGGCTTACTAAGGTGAGGGGTGAGCAAGCACACTCCCTTTCACTTGACTTTACTCCCATTACCTTTTTGAAGCTCTGGTTCTTCAAACTGGTATTCTCTGTGCATGAAAAAGGGACATAAAGGAATGAAGCTTTTTCTTTTTTAAAATTTTTATTGCATTTGCAGGGTGACATTGGTTAACAAAATTATATAGGTCTTAGGTGTATAATTTTATAATACGTTGTCTGTATATTATATTGTGTATTCCCCATCTCAGATCAAGTATCCTTCCATCACCATTTATCCCCCCGTTTACCTTCTTCTCCCTCCTTCTCTCTCTTCCTCCCACCCTACATGCTACTGGAGAACAGGAACATGGTATTTTTCTTTGGTATGTTACATTATAGCATGACATATTGGATTTAAAAAATACTTTTAAGGTGGGCGGAGCTTGAAGATGGCGACCGAACAGTTGGACTTGTTCTGACTCTGGTCCCAGAACAGATAGAAACAGCGTCTGAGTCGCTCAGGGAATGTTGATTGGCAGCTAAGGGGCTTCGGAATTCTCTAGGAAGGTAAGGAAAGGTCCGCTGGACAAGATTTCCTGACCAAGAGGCCAGCACTGCCGCGGCTGCGGCGGCTCTCCCAGCGAGCTCTCGCGGAGAGAAGGCAGCGCCATCTTACCAGGAAAGGAGGAGCATCCCTGAGGCCTGCAACAACACACAGCGGGGAGGTCCATCGAGCAGCTGAGAAGCCCGAATCGGCACAGGCACGTGGAATCCGGGGAGTTCTTCGGTCACCCACGGAAAGGAGAAGGAACACCACATAACCAGACATCCTGAGAAGAGAGGCCATGGGGAGACAAAAACATAGTCCGCACATGAAAGAAAAGCAGGCATCACCAGAAAAGGAAGTAAACGAGCCCGAGGTAAGCAGCCTACCAGAGCAAGAATTCAGAATAATGATCATAGGCTGGCTAAAAAGAATGGAAGAGAAATTTGACAATAACCAAGAAGAAATGAGGAAGAGCCATGAGGAACTGAAGAAGAACCATGAGGAATTGAAGAAGAACCAAGAAGAAATGAAAAATGACATCGCTACCATGAAGAACTCAATAGAAAGCATCAAGAGTAGACTAGAGGAAGCAGAGGACCGCATCAGTGAGCTAGAAGATAAGATGGAAAAAAATACCCAAGTAGAGCAGCTTCTAGAAAAAAAGATTAAAAAGCAGGAGGAGAGCCTACGGGAGCTTTGGGACATTACAAAACAAAATAATATTCGAATAATAGGGGTTCCAGAAGGAAAGGAAACTGAGGTAGACATGGAAAAAGTATTTCAAGAAATGACAGAAAACTTTCCTGAAATAGAAAAGAAAAAACCCACACAAATCCAAGATGCTCGCAGAGTCCCAAGCAAAATGAATCCCAGAAGACAGACTCCAAGGCACATTATAATCAAATTGGCAAACAACAATGACAAAGTAAGAATCTTAAAAGCAGCCAGAGAGAGACAGAAAGTTACATACAAAGGAACCCCCATCAGACTAGCAACTGATTTCTCAACAGAAACTTACCAGGCCAGAAGGGAATGGGATGAAATATACAAAGTCATGCAAAGGAAGGGTCTGAATCCAAGAATACTGTACCCAGCAAGGCTATCAATCAAAATTGAAGGGGAAATCAGGAGCTTCACAGACAAAAAAAGACTGAAGGAATTTATCTCCACCAAACCAGTAATGCAAGAAATGCTAAAGGGTCTACTGTAAAAATAAAGAAATAGGAAGTGAAGAAGGAACACGGGTATAGAATAAAAAATGGCGTCAAATGTGTACCTATCAATAATAACCTTAAATGTAAATGGATTAAATGCTCCAATCAAAAGACATAGGGTAACAGATTGGATAAGAAAACAAGACCCATACATCTGTTGTCTACAAGAAACCCACCTCAAAAAAAAAGATGCACACAGACTGAGGGTGAAGGGATGGAAAAAAGTTTTCCAGGCAAATGGAAATGAAAAAAAAGCTGGGGTAGCAATACTTATATCTGACAAATTAGATCTCAGAGTGAAGGACATAATAAGAGATAATGAAGGCCATTTCATAATACTAAAGGGAACAATCCAACAAGAAGAAATAACCCTGGTAAATATATATGCACCCAATACAGGAGCAACCAAATACATAAAAAAAACTGCTGGAGGACATTAAGAGAGAGATTAATAGCAATACAATCATAGTAGGAGATTATAATACCCCACTGTCACCCTTCGACAAATCATCTAAACAAAAAAACAGCAAAGAAATATCGATCCTAAGTGACTCACTAGACCAGATGGAATTAATTGACATCTTCAGAACACTCCACCCCAAAGCCACAGAATATACATTCTTCTCAAGTGCACATGGGGCATTCTCAAAGATAGACCACATTTTGGGTCATAGGCAAAGTCTCTTCAAATTCAAGAAGATAGAAATCATATCAAGTATCTTCTCAGACCATAATGGCATAAAACTGGAAATTAACTACAATAAAAATAATCCAAAGAAATCAAACACATGGAGACTAAACAGCACGCTATTAAACAAGGACTGGGTTACCAGAGAAATCAAGGAAGAAATTAAAAACATCCTGGAAACAAATGACAATGAAAACACAACAATCCAAAATCTATGGGACACAGCAAAAGCAGTCTTGAGAGGGAAGTTCATATCCTTACAAGCCTATTGCAAAAAACTAGAAAAAGGGGTAACAGATGATCTAACTCTACAACTCAAAGAGTTAGAAAAGGAGCAACAAGAAAAGCCCAGTGTAAGCAGAAGGAAGGAAATAACAAAAATCAGAGCACAGATAAACGACATAGAGACCAAAAAAACAATACATAAGATCAACAAAACCAAGAGCTGGTTCTTTGAAAGAATAAACAAGATAGATGAACCTCTAGCCAGGCTAACTAAGAAACAAAGAGAGAGGACCCAAATAAACAAAATCAGAAATGAAAGAGGTGAAATAACAACAGACCCCAACGAAATACAACGGATTGTTACAAAATACTACGAACAACTCTATTCCAACAAACTGAACAACCTGGAGGAAATGGACATATTCCTAGAAAAATACAAACTTCCAAAACTCGATCAGGAAGAATCTAAAAATCTCAATAGACCAGTGACTTGGGAAGAAATTGAAACAGTCATCAGAAAGCTTCCAGCAAACAAAAGCCCAGGGCCAGATGGCTTCACAGGAGAGTTTTACCAAACATTCAAGGAAGAACTAAAACCTATCCTCCTCAGACTTTTCCAAAAAATTCAAGAGGAAGGAACACTTCCAAACTCCTTCTATGAAGCCAGCATCACCCTAATACCAAAACCAGATAAAGACAACTCAATGAAAGAGAATTACAGGCCAATATCCCTCATGAACATAGATGCCAAAATCCTCAACAAAATCCTAGCAAATCGGCTCCAGCAGAGCATCACAAAGATCATACACCATGACCAAGTAGGATTTATTCCAGGAATGCAAGGATGGTACAATATCCGCAAATCAATAAACGTGATACATCACATAAACAAATTGAAAGATAAAAATCATATAGTCATATCAATTGATGCAGAAAAAGCATTCGATAAAATCCAACACCCTTTCCTGATAAAAACTCTTAACAAAGTGGGAGTACAAGGATCATACCTCAACATAATAAAAGCTATATATGATAAACCCACAGCCAACATTGTACTCAATGGGCAAAAACTAAAACCATTCCCTCTAAGAACAGGAACAAGACAGGGATGCCCACTTTCGCCACTCCTGTTTGACATAGTACTGGAAGTACTAGCCATTGCAATTAGACAAGAGGACGAAATAAAAGGCATCCAAATTGGAAAAGAAGAAGTAAAGTTATCCTTATTTGCAGATGACATGATATTGTACATAAAGAACCCAAAAGACTCCATTAAGAAACTAATTGACTTAATAAATGAATTTGGCAATGTAGCAGGATACAAAATTAACGCCAAGAAATCCATGGCATTTCTATACACCAACAGTGAAACTACAGAAACAGAGACTAAAAAAGCAATTCCATTTACCATCGCACCAAAAAAATTAAGATACCTAGGAATAAATTTAACTAAGGAAGTAAAGGATCTATATGCAGAAAATTACACGACATTGAAAAAAGAGATAGAGGATGATGTAAGGAGATGGAAGAACATACCATGTTCATGGATTGGTAGAATCAACATCATCAAAATGTCCATACTTCCTAAAGCAATCTATAGGTTCAATGCACTCCCCATTAAAATACCAAGGGCATATTTCACTGACCTAGAAAGAACTCTCCAACAGTTCATTTGGAACAATAAAAGACCCCGAATAGCCACAGCAATCCTGAGAAAGAAGGGTAAAGTAGGAGGGATCTCAATACCGGACTTCAAACTGTATTACAAAGCCACTGTTCTCAAAACAGCCTGGTACTGGCACAAGAACAGACATATAGATCAATAGAATAGAATCGAGAACCCAGATATCAACCCAAATCAATATGCTCAATTAATATTTGACAAAGGAGGAAAGAATATACAATGGAGTCAAGACAGTTTCTTCAATAAATGGTGTTGGGAAAATTGGGTAGACACATGCAAAAGAATGAAACTAGATCACCAACTTACACCATACACAAAAATAAACTCAAAATGGATACAGGACTTAAACATCAGACGGGAAACCATAAAAATACTAGAAGCATCCTCAGGCAGCAAAATCTCAGACGTATGCCAAAAGAACTTCTTCACTGATACTGCCCCTAGGGCAATGGAAGCTAAAGAGAAAATAAACAAATGGGACTACATCAAAATAAAAAGCTTTTTTACAGCAAAAGAAACCATCAACAAAACAACAAGAAAGCCCACGGTGTGGGAGAACATATTTGCAAATAACACCACTGATAAAGGTTTAATCTCTAACATCTACAGACAGCTGATACAACTAAATAAAAGGAAGATGAATGATCCAATTAAGAAATGGGCAAGGGACCTAAATAGAATATTTTCAAAAGAAGACAGAAGGAAGGCCAAAAGGCACATGAAAACATGCTCAAAGTCACTAATTATACGAGAGATGCAAATCAAAACAACAATGCGGTACCATCTCACACCTGTCAGAATGGCCAACATCAACAAATCAACAAACGACAAGTGTTGGCGAGGTTGCGGAGAAAAAGGAACCCTCGTGCACTGCTGGTGGGAATGCAGACTGGTGCAACCACTGTGGAGAACAGTGTGGAGTTTCCTCAAAAAACTGAAAATGGAACTCCCATTTGACCCAGTAATCCCACTCCTAGGAATATATCCCAAGAAACTAGAAACACCATCAGAAAGGATATATGCACCCCTATGTTCATAGCAGCACAATCTACAATAGCCAGAATTTGGAAACAGCCTAGGTGCCCGTCAGCAGATGATTGGATCCAAAAACAATGGTACATCTACACAATGGAATACTATGCTGCCATAAAGAAGAAGGAATTCTCATCATTTGCAGCAACCTGGATGGAATTGGAGAACATCATGCTGAGTGAAATAAGCCAATCAATGAAAGAGAAACACCACATGACCTCACTCATTTGTGGATAATAAAGAGCATTATAAACTGATGAACCAAAAGATAGATATAGAGACAGTAAAGCAACAAGCAGATTGTCAAATTACAGCGGGGAGGGGAGGAGGATCTGGGGGAGATAATAGATCAACCGAAGGACTTGTATACATGCATATAAGTACAACCAATGGACATAAAACTATGGGGAGGGAGGGGATATGGGGGAGGGAGGGAGGGGGGCAAAAAAAATCATTAAAATATGTAAAATAAATAAATAAATAAATTTTAAAAAAATAAAAAAATAAAAAATAAAAAATACTTTTAAAATATATAAATATGTTAAACAGACAAAGTTTCTGCTAAAATAAATTTGGTTTTAAATTCTGTAGTTCTACCTCTGAGGATTACAATTAGAATACATGCAGGCTGTGAGATGGCTAAGTTATGGACCCAGGAATAATCAGAAATTATTCATTCAAGCTATGTGGCTCTTAGCCCTGTAGTGTACTTTTCAATTCCTGCTATGTTACTTACTCGGCAGAGGATCTGATAACTTAAGCTCAAACTTTATTAGGACTTCAAGCATTGTTTTTCATTGTGGTTCAAAATCCAGAAGATGTTGAGACAAGAGCAGCCTTTGTTTGTTTATTTCAGTATTACTGAGTTATAATTGACAAATAAAATTGTAAGCTATTTGAAGTTTGTCATATGATGATTTGATATATGTATATATGAAATGATTCCTCCATAGAGTTAATTAACACATACATCACATATTTACTTTTGATTTATTTTGATAAGAACATTTATCTTTCAATTGAAAATTTCAATTACACAACTTTATCAACTGTAGTCATATTATTATATGTTAGATCCTCAAAACTTACTTACCTTATAAGTGAAAGTTTATATCCATTGACCAACCTCTCTCCTATTTCTTCCATCTGCAGTCTCGCAACCACTTTTCTTTTTCTTTTTTTCCTCTCTCTTGTCCCCCCCCCCTTTACTAATTAAGGTATTACAAATGTGTCCTTATTCCCCCATTGCCCATTTTTCTACTCTGTTTCTATGTTTGACTTTTTTTTTTTTTTAAGATTGTATATGTGTGGTGGGGGTCTGAGGGTGTGGGTGGGGTAAAGAAAGTCAGTGGTGGTTGGGGGAAAGGGGACATCTGTAATGTTTTAAAAAATTAAGATAAATTTTAAAAAGGAATATATCTATGAATTATTTAGAATTTAAAGAGAGTTAATTTTTTTTCCAGTGGAAGAAGATAAATTAATTTGAGCTTTTGCTTTCCAAGTAAACTAATTATTCTCCTCCAGGCAATGCTACATGAACTTTCATGTATACTTCATGTTCTAGAATACCATCCAATTTACTCTTAAAATAGGGTTTCATGAGCTTAAACTTGATTTATTTAACAATACAGCCATTTGGCTATAAAATTTGATTGAAACTATTACTCAGACTCTTAATAAAGGTAGCTCTGGGATTTAAATTATTATGAAATTATTCTATCTTACTGAACTTGAAAGTATAAGATCACAAAAAATGGTGGCATTTCTCCAAAGATGAATAATTATCTTAACCATGGCTATTACCAGTGTTCTGTTGTAAAGTTACTGTTTGCCTTTGCATATAAAAATCTCCCTTACAGAAGACTGTAGAATTCTAGAACCTAGTTAAAATTTTTTCATTCTGTTTCCTTTTGCAGAAAATCAACTCCATTAGAAGTTGATAATTTGAGGAAACACATACATACTTAACAATGGCCATTACTTTTAGGAATAGAAGTAATGTAGATTCTGAAAATTGAGAAAACAGACAAACTTTTGCCCTTGCAATAATCCTAGAATGTACAGAAAGAATATATTATTATTATGCCTCACTTTGCACATGAAGAAAAGACTTAAAAAAGTTATGGAACTGAACAGCAACTAGTAGCTATAATTTGTTATTTTATCTTGGCTCAAAGTTTAACACTTTTCCTATTCTATTATCATCCCAACCATCTTTATTTGAAACTGGGATCTGAAATCTAAAGACACATGTCCAAATTGATCTGCTGAGTCAAATAATATTTCATTTAACATTTATTGAATGCATGACATGCATCTGGTTCTGTCCAAATTCCTTCATAACAATTCCTAAATAGACCATATATTGGGACACAAGCAAAGTCTTTTCAAATTCAAGAAAATAGAAATAATATCAAACATCTTCTCAGATCACAATGGCATAAAACTAGAA
Organism: Pipistrellus kuhlii; assembly: GCF_014108245.1. Classification (NCBI taxonomy): domain Eukaryota; kingdom Metazoa; phylum Chordata; class Mammalia; order Chiroptera; family Vespertilionidae; genus Pipistrellus; species Pipistrellus kuhlii. The sequence goes on from NW_023425515.1 coordinate 59,961,777, forward strand.
TTCAACTACAATAAAAACAATAAAAAAAAATCAAACATCAGGAGGCTAAATAGCATTTTATTAAACAATGGGTTACCAAAGAGATCAAAGAAGAAATAAAAGGCACCATGGCAATAAACGACAATGAAAACACAACAACCCAAAATCTATGGGACACAGTGAAAACAGCCTTGAGAGGGAAGTTCATAGCTCAAAAAATGAGAAACAATGGTAATGAATTATCTAACCTTACAACTCTAAGCATTAGAAAGAGAGCAACAAGAAAAGCCCAGTGTAAGCAGAAGGAAGGAAATAATAAAGACTGGAGAGGAGATAAACAATATAAAGACCAAAACAACATTACAAAAGATCAACAAAAGCAAGAGCTGGTTTTTTGAAAAGATAAACAAGATTAATGAACATCTAGCCAGGCTCACCAAGAAGCAAAGAGAGAGGACACAAATAAACAAAATCAGAAATGAAAGAGGTGAAGTGACAACCATTTCCATAAAAATACAAACAATTATGAAAAAATACTATGAACAATTCTATTCCAATAAAATGGATAACTTAGATGAAATGGACATGTTTTTAGAAAAATACAAGCTCTCAAAACTCAACAAAGAAGAATCAAAAAACATGAATAGGCTGATAACTACCAAAGAAATTGAAACAGTGATAAAAAAAAAATCTTCCAGCAAACAAAAGCCTTAGTCTGGATGGCTTTACAAGGGAATTCTTCCAAGCATCCAAAGAACTAAAACCTATCCTCCCCAGACTATTCCAAAAAGTTCAAGAGAAAGGCACACTTCCAATCTTTTTCTATGAAGCCAGAATTATCCTAATTCCAAACAAGATAAAGACACCACACACAAAAAAAAGAGAACTACAGGCCAATATCCTTGATAAACATAGATGCTAAAATCCTCAACAAAATTCTAGCAAATCAGATTTAACAATACATTAGAAAGATCATACACCATGACCAAGTGGGATTTATTCCAGGGATGCAAGGATGGTACAATATCCTCAAATAAATAAATGTAATACATAAAAAATGAGAGACAAAAAAATCACATAATCATATCAATTGATGCAGAAAAAACATTTGACAAAAATCTAAACCTCTTTCTTGATAAAAACTCTCAGCAAAGTAGGAATAGAGAGATCATACATCAACATAATAAAAGCCCTATATGATAAACCTACAGCCAACATCATACTCAATGGGCAAAAACTAAATTCATTTCCCTTAAGAATAGGAACAAGACAAGGATGCTCACTTTAACCACTCCTATTTGACATAGTACTAGAAGTACTAGCCATAGTGATCAGACAAGAAGAAGAAATAAAAGTCATCCAAATTTGAAAACAAGAAGTAAAACTGTCCTTATTCGCAGATGGCATGATATTGTACATAAAAAATTTCAAAGATTCCATAAAAAAACTACTAGACCAATAAATGAATTTGGAAATGTAGCAGGATACAAAATTAACACCCAAAAATCTATGGCCTTTTTATATGCCAATAATGAACTCACAGAAAGAGAAATGAAAAAAACAAAAACAAAAAAACAATCCCATTTACCATTGCACCAAAAAAATTAAGATACCTAGGAATAAACTTAACAAAGGACATAAAAGACCTGTTCTCAGAAAACTTCAGGACATTGAAAAAAAGAGATAGGAACATCATTGAAAACAAATGAAGGAACATACTATGTTCATGGATTGGTAGACTCAACATCATTAAAATGTCCATACTGCCCAAAGCAATCTATATATTCAGTACAATCCTTACTAAAATTCCAATGGCATATTTCCAAGATTTAGAACAAACTCTCCAAAAATTCTTCTAAAATAAAAAAGACCCCAAATAGCCACGCTATCCTGAGAAAGAAGAACAAAGTTGAAGAGATCACAAAACCAGATATCAAGCTATATTACCAAGCTATGGCTCTCAAAATTGCCTGGTACTGGCAAAAGAACAGACATATAGACCAATGGAACAGAATAGAGAACCCAGAAATTGACTTAAGCCATTATACTCAATTGATATTTGACAAAGGAGGCAAGAACATACAACGGAGTCAAAACAGTTTCTTTAATACATGGTGCTGGGAAATTTGGTAAGATACATGTAAAAAAAAATGAAACTAGATCACCAACTTGCACCATTCACAAAAACAAACTCAAAATGGCTAAAGGACTTAAATGTAAGACGGGAACCCATAAAAATTGTACAAGATTCCATAGGCAGCAAAATTGCAGACATATGTCATAGCAATATCTTTCAGACACAGATCCTAGGACAAGAGAGACTAAGAAGAAAATAAACCAATGGGATTACATCAAAATAAAAAGCTTCTGCACAGCAAAAGAAACCATCAACAAAACAATAAGAAAGCTCACTGCAAGGGAGAACATATTTGCCAATATTATTTTTGATAAGATTTAATCTCCAAGAGTTACAGGGAACTCATACAACTTAACAAAAGGAAGATAAACAAAGCAATAAAAAAATGGGCAAAGGACCTTTGGAAAGAGGACATTCAGAAAACAGAGACATTTGAAAACATGCTCAAAGTCACTAATCATCTGAGAGATGCAAATCAAAACAACAATGAGGTACCACCTCACATCTGTCAGAATGGCTATCATCAACAAATCAACAAATGACAAGTTCTGGAGAGGATGCAGAGAAAAAGGAGCCCTTCTTCACTCCTGGTAGGCATACAGACTGGTGCAGCCATTGTGGAAAATAGTATGGTGTTTCCTCAAAAATTTAAAAATGGAACTGCCAATTGACCCAGTAATACCTCTTCTAGGAATATTTCCCAAGAAAACAGAAATACCAATCAGAAAGGATATATGCACTGCTATGTTCATAGCGGCACAATTTACCATAGCTAAGATTTTGAAACAGCCTAAATGCCCATCAGCAGATGAGTAGATTAGAAAACTATAGTACAGCTACACAATGGAATACTACGCTGCTATAAAAAGAAGGCATTCTTACCATTTGCGACAGCATGTATGGAATTGGAGAGCATTAGGCTAAGTGAAATAAGCCAGTCAGTGAAAGAAAAATACCACATGATTTCACTCATTTATGGATAATAAGGAACATTATAACCTGATGAACGAAGATAAATAGATACAGAAGCAGAAAAGCATTGAACAGACTGTCAAATTATAGTCGGAAGGATAGGGAAAGTTTGGGGAGGAGGGGAGAGATCAACCAAAGGAATTCTATGCATGCATATAAGCATAACCAATGGATGCAAGACACTGAGGAGGGGAGTGAGGGCATGTGGGGTTGGGGGGAGAGGGGAGACTGGGGGAAAGTCAATGGGGGAAAAAAGGAGACATATGTACTACTATTTGTAATACTTTAAACAATAAAATTAAAATTAAAAAATAAAAAGAATTCAAAGGGAAAAATATACAATCCCTTAAATATTATCAGAACTCTGAGATATGTATTATTATCCCTGCTTTATAAAGGAAGAAATGAAGACCTGGAAATTAAACAGTTTACTCATGCCACATTACAAGTTAGTGGCTCAAGCACATACTTTTCTCATTAACGTCAGGATTTTAGTATTCCCCAAAAAGAGCTCTCATCAGCAGACATGCAATCCTTGAACAAAGTTTACCCCCAAATAAGACACATGCACTTCAGTTAACTAACTTGTTGTGGGACACGTGTCAAGAAAATTGGTGTGGGTTAGAATGTTTTTATATATGCCTGGGATCCATCTGGTCATACTAGGAAAACAAGCCATTTCTAAATAATGTCATGTGTGAGCCAACAAGAGATCCATTCTTTCACTCCTGCTCAGAGGCCTCTCGACCCTTTCTGTCAGAATGAGTGTTAGGGCTCCCCTTAAGCTGACCCAGAGTAATTTGTTTTAATAATGTCTGAGAACTCTGAGGTAATGGTTTCATGACCTCACCTAGTGGTTTTAAAGAAGAAAGAAACATGAATAAGTACAACATTTTTATTTCTTTTATTCCAAAGTCCAGAAATAACTAGAAAATGGATTATCAGAACAGCAAATTAGAATGCAAGTGGTACCATAAGCCTCAAGAAAGTGATTTGAATGAAAGAATTTAATTACAGAGCACACTTGAAAATGGCAGCCATCTGGGGGAAAGTAAGAGTAAGAAAGAGAATCAGAACTAACTTTCCTAGAATGGTGATTTATATAAATCTTGATGATATGATTTTTGAGGGTTTATTGCATGCCAGACACTTTGCATGTGGTAGTTTCCGTCCTTGTAAAGATCCAATGAGGCAGATTTGTCTTATTAGTTCTATTTTACAGATGAGGAAATTAAGTCTAGAAAGTGGCAAGGTTAGAATCCAAACCCAAGTCAATCTCTCTCTGGAAAGTCAGTGCCCCTTCCTCACTGTCTGCTAGGCTGAGGGAAAAAGCATGGGGTAAATACCAGTTAAAGAGGGGCCTGGGTTTTACATTTGGGGCAGTGACATTCTTCCAGAATGAGACATGGTGAGTTGCTTTCATTGTTTCATCTGAGATATAAGTTCTCAGGAGCTCAGGAACAAGATGGTCAGAAGGAAGCAATGTCTTCCAACAATGATGAGCAGGACTTTGCTTTCATAATTTGAGAGGGTTTATTTAAAATTTCTGAACTCCAGTTTCTATGTCTGAAAGTGTGACAAATGCTGCCTTTGAGCCCTTCTTGTACATTAAATGTGATCATGTCTGTATGGTACTTGTGCCTAGTAAGCCATCAGCTAACGGTTATTATAATATTACATGGTCATAATGAAACCGTATCCAGTTGAAAAAGTGTTTTAAAATGCTACAACTTCTCAATGGAAATTTACCCCTCCCTTTTAGAGGAATTTGTTGAGGACTGAGAATTTTTCTGAAAAAGGTACAGTTCAGGGAAAATAGCAGAAAATTAGCTTCATAATAATCCCTTACATACTACCAAATATTTGGTAATATTGGAACTGTTGGTCTTGTTGGGTAACCCAGGTACACAAGAACAGAGTTTATTAGGCTGGGCCTTGAAGACCAATAGAGCCTGAAAATATAACCTGTTCACATGGAGATGATAGAAGCCTAGCCCATGTGCCCCTGGCAGAACATTTTGTTTGGCCACAATGTTTTCAGAGCCACAGAACACTCTAGTTGTATACAATGTGCTTATTCTTTGACTTTGCCCGGCTCTATATCAAAGCTTATTTGTCTACCCCATGGGTACCTCTAACACACACATACAAACACACCCACTGTACACATTCATGTTCGGAGCTTATAAATAGGAAGTAAATCTTTGTAAAATAATTGAGAGACTTGTTTAGACTTCCCTTATCAACTGTGATCTATCCGTGTCTACCAGAGACAGATACTTTTGCTTAGAATGTCACGAATAACCTGTCTGGTCTTTCTAACAGGTAGTCAGCCTCTCTTAGTGTTTGGAAGTTTAGGCCTTCTTCAAGCATCTAGCTTAGAATAACAAGTAAACCTAACTGTTTTTGGTGAAATATACATATTCAAAAGGCCACACATGGGTAAAGACAACCAGAAATCTTAGTTTGTAATCCTGGACTGTCCAGTCTATTTGCTGTGGTACCTGAAATGAGCCACTTAATCCACCTGAGCCTCAGTTTACCTCTTGTGTAAAAGGAGGCTGCTAAAAAGAATAAGAAGCCAGAGGTCCTTTCAGCCTTCCAAGTTTGCCATTCTGGACAGTAGAACCCCTCTGAAGTCCCATGTCAGAGAGTAAGCCTCCCAGGCACCATGGTAGCGGACCAGAGTCTGCTTCTGAAGACCATCTCCCAGGTCCCTGGGTCTGGAAAAGAGAGAAACAGCAGCAGCTCCTTGACCTTATTTTCCCTGCGCCCTGCTGTCTGTAAACAAGTAGCATGCAGGAAATGTGAGGTCTGGTCAGTGCCACGGGTCCTGCTGCTTCCTCCCAACACAGAAAGCTCTTGTTGCTGATTTCAAAGGCAGCTGCTTCTGGCAGGAGTCAGGTAGAGCTGGGCCTGCCCTTGGCTAACTAACCAGAATTATTGCTGACATTCTTCTGGAGGGCAGGGGCTGGGGGAGGAAAATGCCTTCCTAAATGTTTGCTTCTGAGAGATGGTTCAGGACTGTGTTCTCACAGGCTCGCTCCTCTCCTCTCCAAAGAGGTGACGCCAAGAACAACATCCCTAATCTCAAGTGCATTGTGTTTCTCAGGTGGTGGAGGCATTCCTGAGATGGATCACTGTCCAGAACTGAGGAGTGCTAGAGGACTTATTTTAAAAGCCCATTCTTGTGGGTGAAAATACTACTACTTATGGATATCTTTTAAATTTTTATTGGGGTGACAATGGTTAATAGGGTCATATGGGGTTCAAGTGTACATTTCTATGATACATGATCTGTATATTGCATTCTGTGCCCACCATCCAAAGTCAAATCATCTTATGTCACCATATATTTGTCCCCCTTTACCCTTTACTATCTCCCCACTCCCTTCTCTCTGGTAACCGCCATTCTGTAGTCTGTCTATGAGTTTCAGTTTTATATCCCACATATGAGTGAACTCACATGATTCTTAGCTTTTTCTGACTATTTTATTTCACTTAGCATAATATTCTCAAGGTCCATCTATGTTGTCAAAAATGACAGTATATCATCTTTTGTTACGATTGATAGTATTCCATAGTATATATGTACCACACCTTCTTTATCTAGTCCTCTATTAAAGGACACATTAGGCCCAGCCAGTGTGGCTCAGTGGTTGAGCATCAACCTCTGAACCAGGAGATCATGGTTCAATTCCAGGTTGGGGCACATGCCCTGGTTGTGGGCTCAATCCTCAGTGTGGGACATGCAGGAGGCAGCTGATCAGTGATTCTCTCTCATCATTGATGCTTCTATCTCCTTCTCCACGCCTCTCTCTGAAATCAATAAAAACGTATATTTTTAAAAGGACATGTTTGTTGTCTCCTCATCTTGGTCACTGTGAATAATGCTGCAATGAATATTGGAATGCATATATTTTTGGGAATAAATGTTTTTGAGGTGGTTTTTTTTTTTTGTTTGTTTTGTGTGTGTGTGTGTGTGTGTGTGTGTGTGTGTGTGTGTGTAAATACACAGAACAGGGATTGCTGGGTCATATGGTAACTCTATTATTAAATTCTCTTAGGAACTCCCATTCTGTTTTCTTGTCAAATACATGTGTGAGTGTTTTGTGGAAGCATTAATTTGTATTTTCTTTTCATAGCATGTTTTCCTTTCCCTTTTCCAGGAAGGTAGCTTTGACCTCTAAGCTCCTGCCTTACCTCAGGGGAGGTTTGTGTTATGGGTACAGAAAGCAAAAATGACTATAGACAGTGGCTCTTTCTGGCTTTTATATCCCCAAGGACTCATTGATCTCAATGGGAAAAGGGGAGAAGTGAGTGTTCTTTCAGAAGGATAGCTCCCCAAACTGGAGGGAATAAAACTGTGCGTCGAGAATTCCACACCATGGAAGGCAGGACCCTAGTAGAAGGCAGGACCCAGGAAAGCTGCTCTTAAGGAGGCTGGATGGATGCTAGCTCAGGACTCCAGCCTTAGCTACAATTTCTCCACCTACACCCAACAGGAAACTTTGGAATCACCAAACTTAAGAGTAAGCCAATTGGTACAATGTACATCAGCAAGTCAGGATGGGCTGAGGCCAGAGACTTTTGTCTCTATTTCTAGGAACCACAACAGGCTCCTAGATTACTTTTAGCACCTAAAAAAAAAGGAGAAGACATTTCCCACCAATCCCAATAATGATGAAAGTTGAAATTTTCTACAATTTCAGAAAGGAAGAGAAATAAACTTGTATTTAATTGGAAGAAAATAAAGAAACGGTAAACTTTCCTCATACCTAAGTTTGTGGGGCAAAGTTCCTATAGGTTATAGGTGCAAATGACCCAAGGATATAAAATACATAAATACGTTCACTTATTACTAGTTATTAACAATTTAGGGAAGATTTGTTCATCAGAATAGAATCACAGCAGAACTTGTTTCCTAAAAATGAAACAGATGAGAGGAAATTTGTGAAAGGGTTGAAAGAGATAGCAAGAAACAAAACTCCCTAACAGCGGTTAGTGAAATCTTTGGGCCATTTTAATGGGATCCTTTTTGTATATTCACAGCACAATGTGTGTGTGTGTGTGTGTGTGTGTGTGTGTGTGTGTGTGTGTGTGTGTTGGGAGGGGGGCGGGGAGGAACCACAGCCTAATAAGTTTTTAGGAATTCCTGTGTGTACCTGTGCTTTCTCTCCATAGGTATAGAAAGATGTATAAAGCTCTATTTTAAAGTAGAGGCCTAGTACATGAAATTCAGCCCAGCCTGCATCCTCTCACAATTCAGGACCCTTTGGGGGATATCTGACTGCCTGCAGTAGGACATATCACAATCTGGGATTGCTGGCTCCTAACTACTCACCTGCCTGCCTGCTTGATTACCCCTAACCACTCTGCCTGTCTGTCTCATCATTCCTAACCATTCATTTGCTTGCCTCATTGCCCCTAACCTTTCTACTGACCTGCCTGATTGCCCCTAACTGCTCGCCTGCCTGCCTTGGTCCCTGCCACTGTGGCTTCATCTGGAAGGCCCTCCAGAAAGACATCAGAATGACATCCTGAAGGTCTTTCTGCTGTCTGGTCTAAATGGCATATTACATTTTTATTATTATAGACTAGAGGCTCAGTACACAAATTCATGCACGTGTAGGGTCCCTCGAGGTGACCTGTGGGGATTGGGACAAAACTTGTAGTTCAATGCCACCTGCAGCTACTATCAGCCACTACCGCTCATCCCAGCCCCACTGCACCTGCTGTGGACTTGTGCCCAATCAGTCCTGATTGGGAAAGGCTTGCACTGCTGCAGCAGTGCTCACCAGCCTGAATCTGGCACCTTCCTGAGAGAAGTGGCCTGCCAGATCAGGTTGAAACCTGCTCTCCAACATCCCCCGAGGGGTCCTGGATTGTGAAAAGGTGCAGGCCAGGCTGAGGGACCCCATCAATGCACGATTGAGGCCAGGAGGGACTGTGGGAGGTTTCCAGGGTGTGTTCAGCCCTATCTCACCCAGTCCCAATTGGGGCCAGATGGGGCCAGCCAGTTGGGGAGGGATGTAGGAGGTTGGCCAGCTGAGGAGGGGACAAGAAAGGGCTCCAGGATGTATCTGGCCCATTTTTCTCAGTCCCAATCAGCCGGACCCCAGCAACAAGCTAACCTACCAGTTGGAGCATCTACCCCCTTGTGTTCAGTGCACATCATCGTGACTGATCAACTGGCCAACTGTCTGCCCCCTGGTGGTCAGTTCATGTCATAGCAGTTGAGCAACCTAAGCATATCATTAGCATATTATGCTTTTATTGGCTGAATAGTGGACTGGTCACTGGACGACTGGACACTTAGCATATTAGGCTTTTATTAGTAGTAGAGATGAGCCTTTCATTACTTGGTGATACCTTACGGTAAATGTTCTTTTCAGTTTCCTTTTCAAAAAAATTTTCTTTCCTTGCTATATCTTTACCAATGTGCATGTAATTTAGATATCTACTGGTCTTCTATGTAGTCTTCTCTTTTCATTCCCTTGCTAACCTCATCATTTCTATATTTCTGTAAACCAGTAGCAACATGAAAATTACCAAGCTATGTATAGCTTACCAAATTCTGGTAAAGAGAATAGGGGATAAAGTTATCTTTACATATTCAATAGAAAACTCAAGATACTTTTAAATAGCTCTGTTCCCCAAAGTTCTCATTTTGGCTATTCAGCAAACAGGGTGTTCTCCTTTTCCAAACATGATTCAGTTTCCTCTATTTTGCTGAGCAATTCCATTCTTGTCCTAAATTTGCATCCTCCACTCAGCTATGCCCTCAACAAAGCCAAAAAGCTTGTAGTGAATAGGACCCCTCCCTGTAGAATATTTATCACTATTTATTTGAACATGGACTTGAATGTCTCACTCTGCCCTACTCTCATCTCATCCCCAACATGTAGTTGATAAAGTATATTTTCCTAAACATCCCAAGCAATCTCTCTTAGAAGAGTTCTGATAAATATACACTGAGAGGCCGGATTATTATTTGTTCAGAGATCATAATAATCTAGCCACTCAGAGTGTGTGTGTGTGTGTGTATGTGTGTGTGTGTGTGTGTGTGTATGTATGTACACTGAGATGCCAGATTATTATGATCTCTGAACACATAATAATCTGGCCACTCAGTGTGTGTGTGCGTGTGTGTGCGTGTGTGTGCGTGTGTGTAATTAGAGGCCTGGTGCATGAATTTGTTCATGGGTGGGGTCTGGCCAGCCTGACCAGGAGGAGGGGACATGGGCAGTTGGCCTGCCTGCCTGCTGGTTGAACTGGTTGAGGGGATAATTTGCACATTAGCCTTTTATTATATAGAATATACACTAAGTGGCCAGATTATTATGCCTTCAGAGATCATAATAATCTGGCCACTCAGTGTAATTTTCTCTGCTTGATTACATATTCTGATGGCTTATCAGGGCTATTAATTGTTACCAAATTCTAGGGACACCAGGATGTTGGAATCTTGGAGGTAGTGTTTAATAAAAGATGGTCCTTTCCTGAAGGTGGCCAGAAACTTGATTTTTTTTTTTTTTTTTTTTTTTTTTTTTTTAGATTCTGAAACAGACTAAAGAATAGAAAGTAAAAATAATTGTGAAATAATTATATTTTGGCTACTATTGTATAACCACTTACCACAAATTTCATGACTTAAAACAGCAATTTTATTTTACTCATTATTTTGGGGGTCAGGAATTTCAGAAAAGGTTGGCTAGGAGGTTCTGGTTTAGAGTCTCTCAAAAAGTTAGAATAAGATGTCTCTGGGGCTGCTATCATCTGAAGGCTAGATTAAGCTGGATTTTTAAGATGACTCAACCCAGAGACCACACTTGGTATTGATTATTCGTTGGGAGTGCCACTGGGATGCTGAATACAGAATCAGCTTGTGGCCATTCCATGTGATTTGACTTCTTGACAACTTGATGACCTCATGGTAGCTGGACTTCTTAAATGGCAGTTATGGGCTCCAAGTATACGTGTTCTAGTGTAAAAGACAAAAGCTACACCAACTTTTATAAATAATAAGTCACACATCACTTCGATCTACTTTAATAATAGAAGTAGCCAGAAGCCCTGCCTAGGTTCAAACCAAGATAAATTGCCAAGGTTATAAAGCTAGAAAGCAGGAAGGATGGGAAATATTATTTCAGGTATTTTTGGAAAATATATTCTTTCTAGTTATGTGAAGGTCATGGCCAGAGACTCAACCAAGCTTATTTAATAGCCACAATTTAATGAACAAAATGCAATGTAGAATGGGTTTATCAATGTCCTTCCAGAAGATTCAATTTTATAACCCTTTTTCATCACCTACTAAGTCACTCATCATTGCACCACTGGAAATTCACTTGAGTAGACGTGGCATGAATTCTTATGTGTGTCGGTAGAAAAATAGTGTTAGACATCTGGAATTATAAAATAGATGTCCTCCTTGATATCTAAGTTTATAGAAGTGGGAATAATTTTGTTTGGGTTAAAGTGGTTGATTGGATCTAGGTGTACCTGGACATGTTCCTTCTATTTTATTACATTTGTCTACTTAAGATGAAGGCAGTATTAGACCTTTAGTCTATGGAAACCTACATAGTAGAGATGTGCCACATTATCTATAATATATTTCTCAAGATATCTATTACTAAGCCCAAAAAATACCATATTCTCAGATTGGCTGAGCTAATTGTGTATTAGAAAAATGGTTTGGAATTATTTCTGCGAAGTTTAGTACCAGGTTTGTCCTGTGCTATAAGTGAATATTCAATGTTCTCACTAGTTTATCCACTGAAAAACTCTTCAGGCATTATTGATTATTAAGTGGGCTACATGGATAACTAGGATACAGAAAAATGAAAAAAATCTGTATGTGTGTGTGTGTATGTGTGTGTGTGTGTGTGTGTGTGTGTATTGTTTTGAATATGTAGTGCTTTTTTTCACTAAAGAAATTTTAGAATTTCATCTTTTATCATATATAGATTTCCGAGTTATAGCAGGTCGACATTGTTTAGTATTTGAACACTATTTTTCCTAAATGAAAATTTAACTCCAAACCACAGTGAGAGGTCTTTTTATGTTTCTGCATAACTAAAGAGTTCAACTTTATTTAATGGGATCTTTGAGCTCAGCATTGTGGGAAAACAGGATACTGTCTCTGGCAGAGCTATGTGGCAGTCTTGTAAAAGAAACCACTGATAAGGCTGTAATCCCTTGTTGGTTTAACCACAGTTAGAGTTGAGACTCTGGAAAAGTCCACAAAGGATTTTCATGTAACATGGAAAAAAATTATACTCACATATTCATAAGGACATCAGAGGGAGATATGTTGGTCCTTTGCTAAATGCACGATTTCAGCAAAGCTGTAAAGTCAAATTGATGTACCTCTAATTCTTAGAAATTTCAAGTCCTCACCGTACTACTCCTCTTAGAGTCAGATGCATATGGTTGGAATAGCAACAAGGGAAGAGGTAGTATATCTTTTAGGTCTAACTGAATTATGGGGCAGAAGGTATATTCTCATGATTTGGTTATGAGTATAATTTCAGTTTGACTGAAATATTATATCCAGGAAACAAGTAGAAGATCAAGAGGCATTCATCCTTGTTCCATGAATCCTACCTACTTGTTAGTTGGGGGACGGAGAGGTTTTGATAAGTCTTTGCAGTTTTGATTCAAATCTGTGTGGTTTTGTATTGCCGGAAAATGAAACATGCTAGGGTGAACATCCATCCTCAAGCCCCAGTCACTATTTAAAGAAGTGCTATTCAGAGCCACAGTAGGCCTTACATGGGCAAGACCATATTCTCATGTTCAATCCTACCCCAGAAGTCTGAGGTATGGACCTCAGATGTGGCAATCTTTAGCAGTGGGTCCCAGTCTAGAAACACCTGGGAGGAGTTTTAAAATTCTGATTCCTAAGCTCACTTAACATAATTAATATAGAAATGCTGGGGCCTAGCGCCTAGGCATCAGTAATTTTTACAGCTCTAAAGGAATTCTAATATGTGTCTCAACTTGAGAAACATTGTTCTCAAGTTTTACATTCAACATTAGTGAACCAACACCATTCATCTCTAGACCTGTAGCATGTGGCATTTGCTGGAGTTCTTAATAAGGTTTGGGGAAATGTACTATAGTGAGAGTTTGGGGATTTTGAATAACACTGATCTTCATTGTAGATTGAGCACAGCTGGAATCTGCTGAACTCACAGATTCCATCAATAGTGGTCAGGTCACAGGCATTAAAAAATAACAAAAAAATCCAGGCCCCCTATAGCTGAGTGTGGCCATTCTCCCTAACTCCCCTTTTTAAAATAGTGTTCTTCATCCTTGCATTCACCCACCCTAGTTCCAGACTGCTGTCTGGCTATGCTTTTATTTTTAACTAAGAAAAATAAACTTTTGTGCCGCCTATTCCCTGTTCCGTCTGATAAGGCAATCAGCAGCTGTGTTCACAAAGTTGTGGAAAATGGATCTGGTCCAATAATCAATCTAAGAAAATTATGTTTTTGGACTCTATGTGATGGGGCCAAATGAATGAGGGTGATAAAGTCCATGGTATTTCCTTTTTGAAACTAGATGAAGGGACGTGGAAAAGGGGATCAAAGATTCTTAGGCAATGATATTCATAGTTTTGTTGCTATTTGTCTCCTAACTTAAAGAAAAGAAATTGGGAAACAAGGGCATTTAGAGTTGAAAACTCTTCAGGCTTTCCTCAGCCATGAGGCTGGCCCCTGAAAAGCTGGCTAATGGGAAGATCCTGCGTGAGGCCTGTCTTCGAATGCTTTTGTGTTAGGTCCTAGAACTTTGCAGTTCCCTTCATCCATTATTTTCACTGGTGGAAAGCATCTTTCTCACTTACAGAGAAAGAAATAGTAAATATGGGTAGCTCAAGATCTGAAAAACCAGGAAGGTTGAAAATTCTGTGTGAAGCAATGTAGGCAGAAGTTTCAAGTGGAAGTAATTGCTCAGATTCTTACCTCTCCTTGGAAGCCTGGGAAGAGTGTTCTACTCTGTTCTTAAACCTCTCCCAGTGCTAATGCTCAAAGCATACAAACCGTGATCCTGTCCTTAGAACACACAAACACAGAAAGTGGTTTGTGTCATGTAATGGAAAGTCCAACTAAGATGCTAGATCAGGCAAGATCCAGTCAGGAAAGCCCAATTGATGCCAGGTAATCCAGTTGCAATAATTTATTAATAATACAGGGGACTAATGACTAAAGGACTGAAAAAACTAAGAAGCCTAATAAAGTATCTCAAAGATCAGCAATAGCAGAAAGCTACTACCATTCACTGGGTTCCATGGATAAAAGAAGGAAATGGTGTTACCAGAGCGTAGGAGCCACTGCCACTTGGGACTTCAATCTACAAGATGGCCTCTTGTTAAAAGATAGGATCGTGGAAGTGGGACAGTTGGCAGGTATTGAGATTACAGAGGAGACATAGCCAATGCGGATATAGTGCCTGAAATAGAGGAGAAGATAATTCCTGGGCTTTCCCATTCCTCCCATGCTCCAATTTTGGGTTTCCGCTGCCAATGGACTGACTACACTAGTTTGAAGCCAGATGGCAAAGGAGTTTGGAAATGTCATTTGCACAGAAGGATGTGAACTAAATCTGGAAATTAACAGGTAAATGACCAGTAAAATGGATGAAATAAAGATTTATGCTTCTTATTTAGTAAGAGTTCCTGAGTTTGACACTTGTTAGTATTAGTTCAGTGAATATGAAATAAAGGCTGATGAATCTGAAATAGCCTGTGGACCTCTACTTCTTATGTCCTATGTTTGAGACAAAAGGAAAATGGAAGGACCATGCCAATTATTCATGTCTCTATTCTCCCTCCTCCCTCCCAAATATGCCCTGTTAACTTCTACTTATTGGTAGTCCTCACTGGTCTAGACTGAGGAGCTGAGAAACTAGAAAAAGAATGGTTATAATTGGCTTACACAACCAAGGTTCCCTATATGAAGTTGTACATAATATCATTATAAATAAAATAGTATTTCAGATGTTAATTCAGAATGGGGAATAGAGAGTGCATAGGCAGCTATTGGTTAGGGTTAAAGGTCTTTTGGACTCCCACTCACTGCTGACGTGGTTCTGGTTTCAAACCTTCACAGCAACTCATGTTATTGGGGCTCACTGAATTTCAAACCGTGGTCCATTTCTCTCAGATATTTCACTACTTTCTCATTACTTACTTTGAATCACTAATACTTATATTTAACATGCTGACCTTCCCCTACAGGTATGCTGTCTTTTAATTCTGTTTACATAGGACTCAGGCAATAAACATCCAGCACTCATTTATTCAGCATCTACTGTGCACCATGCACTGTTCTAGCAAGTTGAGGTACATCAGTGAACAAAACTGGCAAAATCTTTAACCCTTGTAGAGTGTCCATTCTGATGACGAGAGATAGAGGATAAAAATTGAATACTAGTTTGTTAGGAAGAGATCATGTTATGAGAGAAAGCACAAACAAACAAGAAATTGTATATATATATATAAAACATGAACAGAGCAAAGTGAAGAGAGTTAGAAATTCCAAGACAGGGATATTTGCTATTTTCAATTGGATGTCCTCGCTAGGGACATGCAATTATGCTGTGGCTTTATCTGACTTTTACTAGCATGGTTCTATTTCTTCTAGAAAAGGTCAGGGAGGCTTTTCTCATATTTAGGGATCCTCATACATCCCTTGGATCTACAATAGGTCAAAGCCATGAGAGTTTTTTGATTCAGAGTTTATCTTTCAAAGAGTAGTAATTATTTCTTCTTTGAAGCTAGAATTTATGTTAGATTGCTGAAGAGAACATACTAAACAGAGAAATAATTCAGGATATTTTTAAAAATCCGCTTTCACTAGGAGTTTCAGAATTTGATTAGTTTTCATCAACATATCTCTTAGCTAAATATTTCTGAACTAAATAGTTTTTTAAATAGATATGTTATTGTGAAATAGAGACATACCGTAAGTATTTCCAACTATTGACATCATACAAATTTTATGCTTATCCACATAATTTCTCTGACTTAACATCAGATCTTTTGAGTATACTTTTTCCCCAAGAAGGTGATACTATATAAAAATGATTATAATCAGTGTTGCTGACTTTTTGCGTAGATATCCATCCCTGATCTGTTATTCCAACTCCTTTTATCAACTCCACCTCGGCCAGCCCTCATCTTGCTTCCTATTTCTATCCTGCCCAGTAGTCACAATTAGTCAGTGCTAGGTACCTAGACACACCCTACTGTACACTGCTGCCTCTTGCTGAATCTTAACCAGAAAGCCCAGATTTGCATGTAATCCATTTTTCTCTGAGAAGATTAAGTTCATTTTTTACATAGATCAAAGCCATAGTGTTACCTCAATTTGCTTTGCTCTTTGTTTACTGAATACCAACTCATTTCTAATTATACTCTTTTAGAATTTCTTATTAGAAATCTTCTTCCTTCTATAATTCTAGTAATAAGTCAGAACTACTAGTATATTTTAAAGTAATTTAGAATTTGTGTTTAAGAATAAAAACAAAAGCAATTCAAGTTCTGCTATATTTTCCTGGTGATGGGTAATATTTTAAAAATTGGACTGCTCTTTAAGTCCTCAATCATCTATGTGCTGATGATAGAAAAAGCCATTGGCTATTTTAATAAGTCATAGAAAAGACAGTTGAGGAATTCATTGGCAAGCTTTGTATTTTTAAAGTATTTAATTATGAAATGTAGGTGAGTCATTGGCAGATTATTGCTATAATATTACAATATTCTAAAAGGATTTTTATATAAGATTTCAAATTGGATTGAAACAAAGACCTGGGAAGAAAGAGACACATGTAAATCAATGATGGTGTCATGTGGCACCATGTGGGGGAATCCTGGTACAGTGTTATTCCCTTTTGGAATGTATTGAATTTATAGAACATGGAACATTTTTGTTAGAGCCTGCATATTCATTCTGAATATAACACCACCACCTGACTGAAACTAAATTTTGCTCCAGTATTTGCTATGGGACTATAACACTATCAATGCAACAACACATCATATGGAATTATCAGCAGAGACAAGCTATTAGCCAGCCAATGCAAAGGTGGAATCCTTGAATAAAGGTTTACTGACAGAAATACTATGTGTCAAATAATTTCCCATGTATAGGGGATGCAGATATGAAAAAGCACTGTCCCTGTTTTTAAGAACTTTACAACCCAAGCCAGGAGCTGCCAATAGATGGCATGTGTTCCATGGTTTCACCCAGGGCAGACATGATACTTTTTTCCTTCCGAGCCTATAAGCTCAGTGGATAAACTCTTCCACACTGCCTTCTAGGAAACAATTACCAAACTATTGGTGTGGGCATGCAAGATAATACTAATGTTCTATTATTACTACTACGTTAATGATGATGAGGCTAACACTGTAGCCAGAGTACTATGAAGCAAATCCGCAACCCAGGTACGTGCCAAGACGAGGAATTGAACCTGCAACCCTTTAGTGTCCAGGCTAACTACTTAGCCACACTGGCCTGTAAAGATGATTCTATTTTTTTTTTTTTCTATTCTGCAAATGGGAGAATGTGTCTCACAGAAGTCAGCTAGCTTGTCTAAGTTCACAGAGCTAGTAAGTAGGCCTAGATGTGAGCTTTCTAGCCTTCTTGATGCATGGATATTTAGGTGTTTGTAAAAAAAATAAAATAAAACAATCTTAGTATGGAAAATAGATTTGTTTTATCAGATGATAACATAAATAAATAGTTTTTTGCAGTTTCTAGATATCACCTCTCCTGGCATCCCCTGTTTCACTGCTCTGGGGCAAGATCAACAGGAGAAGCAGAATGTGAAATTATTTCCACCCACGTTCAATAGGAATATATGAGGACAGTCCCCGCCTCGCAGAAGGAGGCCTATTGATCCAGCAGAAGAGGGATCAGCAGGCTCTAACTATGGGACTACACATACCTATGGGCTTTCCTGAGATGAGGGCACCTAAATATAAAGAAAGCAGGTCTCTTCCTGGAAAAAGTTCAGCAAGAGCAAGTCAGGGCCTACTTAAAGAAGCTACTAACATTGTAGGCAGGCCACTGCGATGAGGCTCAGTACAGAAAGTCAGAGATCCAAATATCTTTTCACTTAGTTTATAAGTAAAGTGATGGTGTGAATTTGGATGCCAGAACAGTGCCAATTTATAACCATTGAGTCTTCAATTTTGGACAATAAATATTAGGTCTAGTAATAATTAATGTCGTTTTCTAATACTTTTTTAACTCGAATTTATTTAAACAATACAACAAAATTTAATCAACAATATAGTTGCCGTTGTTTTCTACTACTTGTGCCCAATGCTCAGGAAGCATTTTAATCCCTCTGTTGTAAAATTCTTGTGATTTTGATGCAAAAAATTTGGTCAATGCATTTTTGAGGCATTCTTCATTATTAAATTTTTTTCCAAGAAGAAAGTTTTGCAAAGAACGAAACAAATGGTAATCGGAAGGGGCAATATCAGGAGAATATGCAGGTTGAGGGAGAACTTCCCATTCCAACTGGCGCAGTTTTTCAGCAGTGATTCTTGCAGTATGCGGTCGTGCGTTATCGTGGTGAAGAATTACGCCCTTCCAATTAATCAGCGCGGGTTCTTTTTCTCTTAAAGCTTGGGCTAACCTTTCCAATTGGGCACTATACACTGCACTTGTAATGGTTTGGTTAGATGGCAAAAGTTCATAATGAAGAATTCCTTTAAAATTCCACCAAACACACAACATCACTTTTTTCGCATGCAAGTCAGGTTTTGGCGTGGGCTGCAGAGCCTCATTTTTGTCCAACCACTGAGGCCGCCTTTTCAAATTAACATACAGCACCCATTCTTCATCTCTGCTAACAATTTGCTCTAAAAACGGCAAACGGTTTTGACGAGAGAGGAGCCAACTGCAAATTGTGACTCTTTGATTATGGTTGTTGTCGGTCAACTCATGAGGAACCCATTTTCCAAACTTTTGGACTTTGCCAAGTGCACGCAATTGATTGGAAATTGTTTTTTGTGAACAATTTAAAGTTGTCGCAAGCTCTTGTTGGGTAATTTGAGAATTTTGCACCAAAAGAGCTTGAAGAGCTTCTTGATCAAAATTGGACACACGGCCTTGACCACTCTTGTCATCTAACGAAAAATTTCCCTCGCGAAATTTCTCAAACCAACGCTGGCATTTTCTGGCGCTAACTGCATCTTGACCAAGAACTACAGATGTTTTTTGCAGCCTCACTTGCTTTTCTTCCTAATTGGAACTCGTAAAGCATGCAGTGCCGAATATGCTCTTCATCCACCATCTTCTTAGCCCTAGTTTTGCAACAAAAACCAAACCAAACACAAACTTTTTCAAGCAAAATTTGTTAATTGCACTTCACACGTTCTGTAGATACCACATGTTTGAAGGTTATGTCAATACAAGACAAGGCCAAGATTTTAAACGAATGTTAAAAACGACATTAATTATTACTAGACCCGATACATATGGTCACCTAACTTACAAGGCCAGTCATGATCTGGATCCTACTTAGTCCTTGAGTCCCATCTCTGTGGCTAAAGCCATAGTGAAGAATGTTCAGATATTTGATCCTGTCCTGCTTTCTTTAATCTTTTTTTTTTTTAAGGAATAACTTCTTTTTTATATATATTTTATTGATTTTTTTACAGAGAGGAAGGGTGAGGGATAGAGAGCTAGAATCATTGATGAGAGAGAAACATTGATCAGCTGCCTCCTGCACATCCCTACTAGGGATGTGCCCACAACCAATATACATGCCCTTGACTGGAATTGAACCTGGGACCTTTTAGTCTGCAGGCCGATGCTCTATCCACTGAGCCAAACCGGTTTCAGCATAATCTTTGAGCCATTGAACTGATCCTTCCTTCCTCCAACATCTCTGCCCACCCATAACCAGTCCTCTTCTTTGCTGGGTTTACTCCTACTTGTCTTTTGCGTCAGGGCCCAGCTGTCACTTCTAAGGAAACCTCTGTGTGCCACCCTCCCTCCCACAGTGTGCGTCAGCTGCCCTCCGGCATGCCTTCATTTCCCCATCCCAGTATTTCTCACAGTTCATTGCAACTTCCTCTTTACTGGACCCTATCTCTCATCAGCCTGTAGTCTCCATAAGATGAGGGCCAGTGACTTATTTATAACTGTGTCCCTAGTAAGGACCTAAGTGCCCAGTTCATACCAAGGATTCAATAACTGTTTTTGAGCTCAGACAGGGGCCCAGGTTTTATAGTTAAGAATCAAAGTTGGGGACAGAATAAGGGCTATAGTAATAGGACGCAGGTGGCTGGGCAAGAGTGGCTTAAGCTTCTCCTTTTGGGCCTGTTCCCTGTGGAGTGAGGCAAACCTTTAGATGGAGATTGAGAGAGCCCTTTTGGAGGATTGTACTCAACAGGGCCCAATTTCAGAAGGCAGAACAGGGACACTCTTTAATATCAATTTGGCACCAAATGTAGGAGATAAAATCTCAGAAGATGCATTCATTCCCTCCCCTGGGTCCAGCGGGATCTAGGTTCAACTTTGTTCTCCATATGTGGGAATGGAAGATGGGATGGAGTGGAATGTGCTATAGAGGGAGAAAACATGCTTACAGAAAAACTAACAGAACCACCCTCTCTGGCCTATAGACCCGGTTCTCAAGTCTCAACCTCTTATTCTTTAGTATTTTACTCATCCCAACCACTCCCATCCTTGCACACCTGATCCCTGCCCATGTCTCCTGCTCCCACTCTACCTTCACTATCAGCATTCAATCTGGCTCCTCAGGCAGATTCTTCCTGTTTAATCCTTCCTTGCCATTGCTACATCAGGTTCAATGCCTTCTATGGGTTCATTGTAAGCATCATTCCTCAGGCTGAACCAGGATCCACTTTCTAACAATGAAGCTCATAGGATTTGGCCTCTCTTTTTCTCTAGCCTGCTGATGACCCCACATCCAGTCCCTTGGATCCGCATCCTGCCATGCCTCATGCTAGTTCTTCAGCTGGGGCTGGACCCGCCTCAGCTGGGATTTTTGTAGCACACTCCAATATGTTTTTATTTTGACCAATATGCACTGTAGAGAATCAGAAGTTATGTGGCAGGTGAGGCTGGTCTTCGCCTGAGAGACATCTGGAGAATAGCGTGAGGAGCTCTGCCTGCTCTTTACTGACTAGTCACTTATGCAACAAATATTTATTGAGAACCCACAAGGTGTCTGTTTACTGGTCCCTGGAAAAATATCACTTAGAGTGAAAAATAGTAAGGAGGATATAAACAATGTTTAAAATTAATTACCTGTCACCATGCCAATTTTAATATTTTTCTACTCCCTTCTCTAGCATCCCAAAATTTGAATTTCTTGGCAGACATTGCTGAGAGCCTCAAGCAAAATTTCATCACCTAATCATTACTTCCCAGAGCAGAAAACTGCCCATGGCCTGGTTCAGAGCTTCATTCAACCCTGTGGGCAGCAAACCTGCACATGTTCAAGTGCCAATTTCACTCTGGAACAGCTTCACTGACATTGATAGCCTGTGGTTTCTTTTTAGAGGGAGAAAAGGAACAACTTACCAGTGAAGAGGCAATGGATGAATTACATACTTGATTTCTGCTTTTGAAGTTCAATGAACACTTGGGAGGGAGTCACAGAGAGACAAAATTTCACTGACTGGACTCATAAAAAAGAGTATTTTGGAAGCTATTAAATTCCAGACCTGTAGATCTGGCATCAATGACAGTCAGTAAGGGTACTGTTTAGCATCTTTATGATGATGTGGGTGCCAGGCTGGATTTAAATGACACATTTAGGAGGCCTGAATATCTTCCCTGTAGCTGTGCTCACTATCCCTGGGGAGCCTGAGACATTCAGCTCCAAAATCCATCAAACATGTGACACTTTGCCTACCTAACATTTCTCATACACCCAAGATTTTCAGGGACTCCTGCTTAGACACTTACACCTTCCTGTACCAACAGGTATTGGGCTTTGAGTCCAGGTAACTTGTTGATAGTGCATAGTCTTCCATAGAAAATAGAGTTCAAATTCAAATAATGGTATTAAGTAGTGACATTCCTGGTATTATCCAGGCCATGGAGAGATCTTTGACAATAGAATACTTTTCTAGACAAGAGGGTCTCCCTGCTCCATCAGGTTGCATCAAAAGCCTCCAGCAACTCCAGAACCCTGGGTCACTGCAGGCTTTCCTTCCTCCAGTGCTTCTCCACCTTTTGTCCAGTGCTGACATCTGTCCATCAGTGAAAGTGGTTCAGAGGAAGGAACTCTTACTTGGGGTTAGGGAGAGTGTTAGGGTACATGCTCTCCTAGTGTGTGTGTGTGTGTGTGTGTGTGTGTGTGTGTGAGAGAGAGAGAGAGAGAGAGAGAGAGAGAGAGAGAGAGAGAGAGAGAGAGAGAGAGAGAAAGAAAGAGAGTCCTCCCTTGTGGAAGCACTTTGAATGTCCTTCAGGGTGATTCTGATGCCCCCAGGTAGTAATTCCACTGGTTGATACACAGAGCTTAGGGTTCTGGAGTGCAAAACAGCATAGACTTCTAAATCAGCCATGTGTCTTAGAGCTCTTTCCCCTCCCAACTTGGACAGAAGTCTCCCAGACAGATGATGTCAGTGCAACTGGAAAGGAAACTTGTTAAAGTCTATGCTTTCACTAACTGAGAAAATTTTCCCAGAGCCCTTAGGAACTAATGGTGGGAATGTAGACTGGGGTACTCATTCTGGAAAGCAGTTAGTCAGTACGTCATAAAATTAAGTGTGCCTACACCCTATGACCCAGCCATACCTCTCTGGTGTCTACACCTCAGAGAAACTCAGGCACAGGCACATTATGGGATGTGTATGAAGATGTTCAGTGCAGCACTGGGTGTGGGAGTAATTATAATGGCAATGATCATAATGATGGCTAACACTTGCTGGATGCTTCTGTGTGCTCAGCACTTTATAAGTTCTCAGTACTCTATATGAAGTAGATACTATTGCTATCTCTGATTTACAAATGAGAACACTGAGGTATGGGGAGATTCACAGTTGTAAATGGGATTGATGCCAAGCAGTCTGGCTCCTGAGTGTGTACTCCTAACAATTATGCTTCATCATCTACTTCTGGGAGTGAATGGGTGAATGTGGAATATTATTATTTTTTTATCTCTTTAATATCCTGTTTTTATTTCCTTTGGATAAATATTCAGAAGTGAAATTGCTTGGTCATATTGTAGTTCTATTTGTAATTATTTTAATTGCTTAAAGTATTACAAATAGTAGTACATATGTCTCCTTTTTCCTCCATTGACACCCCCTGAACTTCCCCAACCCCTGACACATGCCCTCACTCCCCCTAATGTTTGTGTCCATTGGTTATGCTTATATGCATGCATACAAGTCCTTTGGTTGATCTCTTACCCCCTCCCCCAATCCTCGCCTGCCTTCCCACTGAAGTTTGATAGTCTGTTCAATGCTTTTTTTGTCTCTGTATATATTTTTGCCCATCAGTTTGTGATGTTCTTTATATTCCAAAAATGAGTGAGATCATGTGATATTTATCTTTTTCTGACTGCCTTATTTTGTTTACCAGTTCCATCCATGCTGTGGCAAATAGTAAGAATGCTTTCTGTTTTTATAGCAGTTTAGTATTCCATTGTGTAGATGTACTATAGTTTTCTAATCCACTGATCTGCCGATGGGCACTTAGGATAAATCTTAGCTATTGTAAATTGTGCTGCTATGAACATGGGGGTGCATATATCGGTTCTGATTGGTGTTTCTGTTTTCTTGGTATATTTCTAGAAGTGGTATTACTGGGGTAAATGGACTTTCCATTTTTAATTTTTTGAGGAAACTCCATACTGTTTTCCACAGTGGCTGCACCAGTCTGCATTCCCACCAGCAGCACACGAGCTCTCCTTTTTCTCCAAATCCTCACCAGCACTTGTCATTTGTTGATTTGTTGGTGATAGCCATTTTGACAGGTGCAAGATGGTATCCCATTATTTTGATTTTCGTCTCTTGGTTGACTTTGACCATGGTTTCATATGTCTCTCAGCTTTCTGTACGTCCTCTTTCAAAAAGTGCCTATTTAACTCCTTTGCCCATTCTTTGATTGGATTGTTTATCTTCCTTTTGTTAAGTTGTATGAGTTCTCTATATATTTTGGAGATTAAGCCCTTATCTGAGATAACATTTGCAAATATGTTCTCCCATGCAGTGGGCTTTCTTGCTGTTTTGTTGATGGTTTCTTTTGCTGTAAAAAAGCTTTTTATTTTGATGTAGTGCCATTTGTTTATTTTCTCCTTAGTTTCCATTGCCTAGGAATTATATCATAAAGATATTGCTACAACAAATGTTTCCTATTTTGGTGCCTATGGCTTCTTCTAAGATTTTTATGGTTTCTCATCCTAAGTTTAAGTCTTTAATCCATTTTGAGTTTATCTTTATGTATAGTGTAAGTTGGTAGTCTAATTTAATTTTTTAATATATCTGTCCAATTTTCCCAACACCAATTATTAAAGAGACTGTCTTGACTCCATTGTATGCTCTTGCGTCCTTTGTCAAATATTAATTGAGCATAATGGCTTGGGTTGATGTCTGGGTTCTCTATTCTGTTCCACTGGTCTATATGTCTGTTCTTGTGCAGTACCAGGCAGCTTTGAGAACAGTGGTATTGTAGTATATCTTGATATCTGATATTGTGATCCCTCCAAGATTGTTCTTTATGAAGATTGCTGCAGCTATTTGGGGTCCTTTTTTTTCAAGATGAATTTTTGCAGAATTTGTTCTAGGTCTTTGAAGTATGCCATGGGGTATTTTAATGGGGATTGAATTGAATTTATAGATTGCTTTAGGTAGTAGGGACATTTTAATGGTGTTGATTCTAACAATCTATGAACATAGTATATTCTTCTATTTATGTCTTCC
This sequence comes from Pipistrellus kuhlii, assembly GCF_014108245.1. Taxonomy (NCBI): domain Eukaryota; kingdom Metazoa; phylum Chordata; class Mammalia; order Chiroptera; family Vespertilionidae; genus Pipistrellus; species Pipistrellus kuhlii. Next base: position 59,986,796 of record NW_023425515.1, read on the forward strand.
TTTATTTATTTTTCCAGCATCCTATAATTTTCTGAGTACAGGTCCTTTATCTCCTTGGTTAAATTTATTCTTAGGTATCTTAATTTTTTGTTGCAATGGTAAATAGGACTTTTTTTGTTTTGTTTTGTTTTGTTTTCTGTGAGTTCATTATTCTTGTAGAAAGAAACCATAGATTTCTGGGTGATAATTTTGTATCCTGCTACATTGCTGAATTAATTTAATTCTAATAGTTTTTTCTTGTATTATTATTTATTACTCATTGTATTATTTTATTTTTTCAGTTATTTTTATCTTAAGAAAAAAGATTTTAAATATAATACTGTTACATGCAATAAACACCAATTATTCGAGAAAACTGATCTTACATATAATATTACATGCAATAAACTATAGTATTATTTTGATGGAGTCTTTAGAGTTTTCTATTACAATACCATGTCATCTGTGAATAATGGCAATTTTACTTCTTCTTTTCCAATTTGGATGCCTTTTATTTCTTCTTCTTGTCTAATTGCCATGGGTATTATTTCCAGTACTATGTCGAACAGGAATGGTGTGAGTAGGCATCCTGTCTTATTCCTATTTTTAGGGGAAATTGTTTTTGTCCATTGAGTATGATGTTGGCTGTAGGTTTGTCATATATGGCTTTTATTATGTTCAGGTATCATCCCACAATTCCCACTTTGCTGAGAGTTTTTATCAGGAGAGTGTGTGATTTTGTCAAATGCCCTTTCTGCATCAATTGATATGATTATGTAATTTTTGTTTCTCAATTTGTTTATGTGGTGCATCACATTTATTGATTTGCAGTTGTTGCACCAGCCTTAAATCCCTGAAATAAATCTAACTTGGTCATGGTGAATGATCTTTCTAAAATGCTGGATTCAATTTGCTAGAATTTTGGCATCTATGTTCATGAGGGATATTGGCCTGTAATTCTCTTTCTTTGTATTGTTTTTATCTGGTTTTGGGATTAAGGTAATGTTGGCTTCATAGAAAGAGCTTGGAAGTGGCCTTCCTTGTCTCTTGTTATGGCCTTCATTTTGAGGTCTATTTTATCAGATATAAGTATTGCTACCCCAGCTTTTTTCTCATTTCCATTCACCTGAAAGATATTTTTTCATCCCTTCACTTTCAGTCTGTGTGAGTCTTTTGTTCTGAGGTGGGTCTCTTGTAGACAGCATATATATGGGTTATGTTTTCTTATCCATTTAGCCACTCAATGTCTTTTGATTGGAGTATTTAGTCCATTTACATTTAATGTTATTATTGATAGGTACTTTTTTGTAGCCATTTATATTCTTTATGAATGTGTTTCTTCTTCCCTTTCTGTTTCTTCTTTTTACAACAGTCCCTTTAGCATTTCTTGCATTGCTGGGTTGATAAACTCCCTTAACCTTTTTTTGTGTGTCTGTGAAAATTATGATTTCTTCTTCAATTTTGTTTGATAGCTTTGCTGAATAGAGTAATCTCGGATTCAGTCCCTTGGTTTGCATCATTTTGTATACTTCATTCCATTTCCTTCTGGACTGATGTGTTTCTGTTGAGAAATAATTTGATAATCTGATTGGAGATTTTTGTTCTCTCTGGCTCTCTCTTGCAGTCATTGAGATTCTCTCTTTGTCCTAAACATTTGCTAACTAATTACAATGTGTCTGGTGTGGGTCTTTTGAGGTTCATCTTGCTTGGACCATCTGTACTTGTGTGAATTTTTCTTCCCCATATCAGGGAAGTTTTCTGTCATATTTCTTCAAATAGGTTCTCTAATCCTTGCTGCTCTTCTTGTCCTTCTGGAACCCCTATTATACGTATGTGACTTCATTTCATGTTGTCATAAAGCTTCCTTACGCTTTCCTCCTCTGGCTTTTTAATTTTTTACTTCAGTTGGTGTTCAGTTTGGGCTTTTTTCTCTACTTTATCTCCTAACTCATTAATTCAGTCCTCCACTTCTCCTAGTCTACTCTTGAAACCTTCTGTCTTGTTTTTGATTGTAGCTTTATCACTTTTGATTTCCTCCTGATTCTTGCATATGTTGTTAATTTTCTTGTCCTGTTTTATGAACTGTATGACCATTACTCTGAATTCATTTTTGACATATTGCATGCCTCTGTTTTATTTAGTTCCTTTCTTGGTGATTTCTCTTTCTTTTCCCTTTGGGCATTATTTTATTTTGCTATTACCAGAAGGTCCAAGTGCTGAGTTGTAGGGGCCTGAGCCCTATGGAGCAGTAGTGTCATGCAAACTGAGCATCACTGAAGAGTTCAGGCACAAAGTCATGTGGCTTCTGTGGATTGGTGGAAGTTGTGCCCACCAGAATCAGAGTTCTCATGCATGTGAAGAATGAGAATTTCCAAGGGTGTGCACCAAGAATCAGAGTCATGGCACTTGGTGCAGCCTCACACATACACCAAGAATCAGAGTTCCTACATGCTTGCACCAACGTAAGAGTCACTAGCACTCGGTGTGGCTTCGCATGCAGGCTGAGAATCAGAGTCCCTGACACTCATAGTGGCCTTGTGCACGGACCAAGAATAAGAGTCCCTGCACGTGTGTGCCAACAATCAGAGTCATAGACCAGCTATGTGGCTGTTACGCACAGCTGCTCTGTGTTGGTGGGAGGCCTACTCATGCGTCACGGGTCACATCAATCATATGTCACTTTGCTGAGCCAGTGGGCAGGGGAATGTGCTCTGTGACTCACAGGAATCACAGCTGGGACTCTGCAGTCTTGGTGACCATGGGTCTGCAGCTGTGGTAGCAAATTGTGGCTGGAGGGTCCCGGTTTGCATCTGAGGCCAGTCTGGATGGTGGTGAGGCTGGGTTCCCAGTTACAGCAGTTCTGTCCTTCAAGATAGCATGGTGTTTGTGCTAGTGGTGCCTTCCCAGGAGTGTTTGCAATGAAAGTGGGGTCTTGTACTCTAAGACTGTTCGATCTGCCAGTTCTCAAAAGTCCTATAGGATATCTAACTGTCCCTAGTGCTCTCTCTCTCTTTCTCTCTCTCTCAGCCTCTCTCTCTCTCTCACACACACACACATACATACACACCATATCCACACACTCTCCTTTCTCTTCTTCACTCTCTCACACTCTCTTCCCCCCTTCCATCCTGTCAGTCATCATCTTTAATCCCTCAAATGTGGAATATTATTAATCAAGCACATGAAAAAATCTTAGAAGCATAGAACTGAAGTGAAGAAAACAACAAAGAAAAATAATAAGTCCCATAGTCTACTATTTTAAACACACACACACACACACACACACACACACACACACACAAATGTATGCAAAGACAATAAAACATCAAAAATTTCAAATATACCCACACATCCAAATATATATTAGTGAGTATCTGGGATAGGGTAAGTAGGAGCCGGAGTGAAGAGGAAAGGTATAAAGCAAAACAAGACAAAAACAAAAACAAAAACAAAAAAAGCCTTGCCCAGAATGGTGCTGATTGGGTGCTGTGAATGGAAGAGTTGCTTAACTCTGTTCTCTTCATATTTCTTCCCTATAATTCCCTTCATAAAATTACATGAAAAGTTCTACTCCACCTTTAGGGAGGACCAGAGAAGGCAAATTCAGTCTCATTCTCTTCCTCAGGGCTCCATCTGGTGAGCATCTGAGCCTTGCAACATATGTGGTCTACCTGGTATTTTACTCCCCCTTAAGGTGATATGAGTTTACTTCTTCCTATTTCACAGATGCAAAGAAAAGCAGTTCAGAGAGGTAGTGACCCTGCAGGTTACCAGCGGAAGTGGCACTTAACCCAGGTTCCCAGTGTGGAGGTTCAGCACTGTGGTTTATTGCACACCCACTGTAGTGGTCTAGGTAACCACCAGTTTCCTCTGTAGAAACAGCCATTATTTCCACGAATCAGAATTATTTCCCTAGTATTGTTTAATGAAGACCTTAAAGCAAGAACCATATATTTAGGGATGGCAATACAATATTTTAATGAAAAATTTCCTAGGATTACATAAACATAGGGTATTGTTGAAAGGCTTTGAGAAACTTATTTACATTTCATGTATCGCTGGCAGGGGCTGATCCTAAGACTTGGCCTTGTTTGGGTCATTCCCATACCTCTGAGGCTTGTTGTGTATCTCTCTGTCCATTCTTGCTGGAGCATCTTAGACATGTGAATTCAAGCATTTCTAAATGAGTTTAATATGAGCATAGCTCACATTACTGCCTATCATTATTTCCTATACAGATGGAGAATTAATTCATAGTTAACACTATAATCAGACAGACCTCAGGAAATGACTCAACAAGACGGTAGTTGGCAAATGCATAATGACTATAAAATGCAGTTACCTCATTTGTGCTCTTTTGAGAGTCTGGTTGGCATAAGAATTTGGCTTTTTTCAACCCTTGGAGGTTTTATTCTCAAAACACTTATTCATAATTTGCCCAATGTCTGACACTGTCAGAGATAATTCTCTGATGGGGGAAGAAATTTGCCATGAAACTGAGAAGACAAAAGTCTACGGGGACAAACACACAGAATTGTGCATCCCAAACTATGATTGCTGGGTAGAGCATGGATCTTCATAAATTATGTATTTGCCCCTCCCACTTAAATTTTTTTTGGGGGGGGGGGTTGACTCTCTTTTTCTTATTAACATGTATGATTTCTTAAAATACTTTTTATCTAAATCCTTTGTTGGATACATGAGTTGCAAATGTCTTTTTCCTGTCTGCCACTTGTCTTTTCATGCTCTTAATGATGTCTTTTTATGAGGAATTCTTAGATGTAATGAATCTAATTAATTTTTTTTCCTGTAAGTGCTAATTATTCTTATAATCTTTCTTTTTTTTAATTTATTTTATTGATTTTATACAGAGAGGAAGGGAGAGAGATAGAGAGTTAGAAACATCGATGAGAGAGAGTCATCGATCAGCTGCCTCTTGCACACCCCCTACTGGAGATATGCCCGCAACCAAGGTACATGCCCTTGACCGGAATTGAACCCGGGACCCTTCAGTCCCCAAGCTGACGCTCTTTCCATTGAGCCAAACCGGTCCCGGCTATTCTTGTAATCTTTCTGAGAAATCTTTGCCTACTTGATACAGATAGTTTAAATTTTACAACTGATACCTCAGTGCTGGAGACTAAAAACTAACAAGAGTTTGCCATATTAGGAATTCTGGTAAACTATTTGGCAATCCAAACCATTTGTGTTATCCTTGTAAATGGGATAAATTCTCTCCTCTCCATTCTCCAAATCCTTTTAATCTCATTAAAAACATGTCACATATCTACTAGCACATTTTCAGATGAAAAAACAACAACAAACAAACCACCCAAGAATTAAGGCTGCCAAGTTTCTAGCTAGAAAGCTACAGAACCAAAATTCAACCTAACCCAGAGTTGATGCCCTGCACCTTTACATCATGCACTCCCTCCTGGCCTTTAGTTAGCCATTTAGCTCTGACGGGAACTCCACATCTTCTATCTAGGATAGGAAAGGCATATGTAGAACTGTGTTTTATTTCCTCACAATAAATTTAACCAAAGAGGTGAAAGTCCTGTACTCAGAAAACCGTAAGACATTGAAGGAAAATATTGGAGAAAATACAAATAAATGGAAGGTAAGGATAAACCATGTTCATGGGTAAAAGGGTTAATATTTTCATGAAGTAATATACAGATTCAATGCAATGCCTATTAAAATGGTGTTCTTCTCAGAACAACTTCTCATCAAATTTATGTGAAACCACCAAAAACCCTGAATAGCCAAATAAAGCACAGGTAGGAGATATCACTCTCCATGATTGCAAGCTATACTATAGAGTTACAATACCAGAAACAGTATGATGAAGGCTCTCTGAGTGACTTGGGAAAGCATGCTGTGGAATGAGGGGGCATTCTCTTAGAAATGGTCTTTTACAGCAGAAAAGCATTTCTATTGTTACTGCACTAAGAGTGGTGCAAAGGTCCCACCCCTGGCTTCCTGCAATCCTGTCCAGATCAAGACATGTAAGAAAGAGGATTCTGAGAAAACCAATTTTTTCATTTGTCTTTAACTTTCCACTTTGCTATGCTTTTATGTCATGACCTCATCTGAGCCTTAGAAGGATCCTTATAAGGTCAAGAAGGCGGATGCAGAGGGGTCCATTTTATAGTTGTATGAGGTGATGTGTAGAGAAGCCAAATAACTTGCTTGAGTCAGTTCAGGTAAATGGCAATAGGCCCAGGACTGGAACTCCAGTCTCCATATTTCTAGTCCAGTGTTTTTCTACTGGACCTTGCTACTAACATTTAAATGAATGCCTCCTAATAACTCTTTAAGTGCCAGGCATTTTTTATAAGTTAGGGTGAAAAAGAAACTATTGTTCTCAGAAGAAAAAAAAAGTCTAGTGGAAAACATAAGGCATATTTAAAACTTTATTGAAATAGAACTAATGTACAGAAAAACACTCCAATCACAAGTACTCAGCTGAATGGACTATCACAAACTGAACATACCCATGAAATCACCACCCAGATCAAGAAAGAGAACAATATTGACATCCAGTAACCTCCTTTAGGTTAATGATGCTAATTGCTAAATATGCTAAGGTCGACCCAAATTAAGGTAAATAGTTGTAGAAATTAAATTTTCAGAGGGCAGGAGAAAAACAGAAGATTATTGAGGGAGGCTTTCCAGGTGAAGTGACCTGAACAGCAGGCTCATGCAGAGAACTGTCACAGGAAGGGTTGGTAGGGAAGGGAGTGAGGGCAGGAAAGAAGTTCAAAAAACAGGGGGAAGCTCCCTCAGTCTCATAGAGGTTGAGAAGGGCTGGGCATCCCACACCTCACTGAGGGCCTGAGCATCCCAGTGGCTGAGGAGACCCAGGGAGCTGCTGTAACCTTTCACCCTCACTGCTCCTGATATGAGGGCAGTGTCTCCATGGCTGAGCGCTTTTCAGTTCCTCCCTTCCCCAATGCTCTCAACCTCATTGTCACATTTTCTGTGGAGTTCTTATGTGGTCAAGAAAGTTGAGAAAATGTCAACTGTATTCTAATGAGGGGAGTTAGAAGAGATGCTTTTGGCTTTAGCCCATCTGCTCAGGCTGCTGCCTCTCTACAGTACTGTCTGAGATCAAGCACAAGATGAAGGACTTACATACACACTCTGTACACAACTTAGAGAGAACTGAGTGGTGGATGTGGTTAAACTGGACACTTCCTTATGAAATGTACACTTGGGAAATGCCCTTAGACTGTTGCAGTATATGTAAAGCAAGTGATAAAAGTAACTGAGAACATAAAACTTCAGGTTTCTCAAGTTTGAATAACAACTATTTATTGCCTAACCTAAAAGTGGGGGCTCTGTCTTTGTATGTTGTTATTAATATAAATATTTCAAAGCAGAAACTCTTATACTAAGAGGCTATGTGAGAAAACAGGTCTGTTGATCACCCCTTTGTTAACATGTTTATACCCAACGCAGGAAAGAAATAGAAGATCACGTTGTTCTTTATCTTCCTCCTGTAGACATCCAGCTGGGCTGAAATTTCCTAAGAAGACGCATTCAGGTCAAGGGTAGAATCTATGGCATTTATGCCAGAGGCAGCAGTTGGGAAGTTTTCAGACATTTAGGAGGGAGATAGAAAAATATGCAAGTAGGTTGTGGTGTGATTGTGTGTGTGTGTGTGTGTGTGTGTGTGTGTGTGTGTGGTGTGTGTGTGTGTGTGTGTGTGTGAGAGAGAGAGAGAGAGAGAGAGAGAGAGAGAGAGAGAGAGAGAGAGAGAGAGAAAGAGTTGGACATGAACTGTGAAGGACTAGACTATTGTTGGTACTTGCCTAAGCATCCATATTTCCCCATCATCGCTGTACTTGTCCCAGCCTGCCTCTTTCAACTTTCTAGTATTACCTCCCTCTCACCCTGGAGCAGATTCCTTTCACAAGGATTTTTGAACATTTCTAATTGTGATCACAAGAAAAAAATAATTTGCTTACAAAGAAACACATACATATTTGCACACATTTTTAAAAGTTTGTGTAATAATATCTACCTGTTCCATTTATTTCATACTTTGATATTTTCTATTTTATTCTATTATTTTATTTTAGAAATGCAGAACCCCCATTCCCCCCTCCCCCCTCCAAAAACAACAACAACTTATTTTCACAACCCATGGCTTTTCATTTTATACCAGGAAAAATATTGATTAATAAGGTAAATTTTTGCTTTGCTTTCCTTTGGTTTTCAGTAAGCATTATGGTTTCACCACTGCTTGAGCCTTCTGAATTCTACCCGTGAGCTCCACAAGGCTCTCTCAGCAGCCTGCATGAAGAACAGAGGTTCTGTGCCTTCCCTCTCATCTATTGTAGAAAGGTGGTCCCCAGGACTCTTGTGTCTTGCAGATATAGTGGGTGCCATCCCAAAACATATAGAAGCCAGATAAGAGGGTGTAATGGATAGGTGATGCAGTAGTTTTTCCAATATTTAAATTCTGATATAATCATGTTGATATAACACTATAGTAAGTTTTTTAAAAACTCAGCATCAATATAATTCATCATAGCCAATTCTATTTTGTAAAAAATATATTTTATTGATTTTTTTTTTACAAAAAGGAAATGAGAGGGATAGAGTTAGAAATATCGATGAGAGATAAACATCAATCAGCTGCTTCCTACACACCCCCTCCTGGGTATGTGCCTGCAACCAAGGAACATGCCCTTGACTAGAATCGAACCTAGAACCCTTTAGTCCACAGGACCATGCTCTATCCACTGAGTCAAACCAGTTTCGGCTTCCTCCCTCCTTTTTAATATTTTTCAGGTTTTATTTTCTAGTGATCATGAGTTGCTTTTATAATAAAATCAAGTTTAATATATTTTATTTAAAAAATAAACAATACTCACCAGGGAATTATTGCCAGTCTCATAAGAAGACATTACAACTATCTCAAACTACTTTTCTAGCTCTAGTTTATTCTGTTTCTAAATATGTTTTTCAGGTTCAAATGCATTTTATATTTGGGAAATTCCTTCCTCTAATAACCACCTGGTACATAGATTGATGTTCAACCACTGAGCCACACAGGTCAGGCAAGAATTATGATTTTTAAAAGCCTGTGTCCATAGGACAGCTTGCTCTTTGTAGTAAAAGGTGCTATAAGAAAGTGGATCCAATAAAATTGAATCTAAAGTTGAGAAGAGGCTGCAAAAACAAGAAGCTGGGCTTGACCTTAAAACTTACCTTCATTACTTTTTTTTTTTTTTTTTTTTAATAATTGGCCTCAGTTCTGGATGATTCTTCTCATTGCTATTATCTTCACATGTGAATTGGGTTATCATGACTTCATGATCTTTGGGTCCAGAGGTCATCCAAGAAGACATTTGCTTGTCTAACACATGTACTCTGAGACAAATTCACTAATGTGAACACAAGGAAAGTAAGTGTGCCTCAACCAAACTGGCGTGTATGAGCATGGTAACTGGGTCAAATGAAACCATCTTCCCCTCCCTATGTCTCCAATGAAACTCTATTTTTAGAGTTTTATTCTGTCTGTACTATCTTGGTCCTCAAGGTATAATAGGGATAGAGGAATTGATAGCATATTCAAAACTTTGTATGATTTTTGGCATCAGGCAGGGATGGGTAAGAAGAGTACCCCTGTGGCTCAAGGCTTATTGACTTTATCATAGTCAAAAGAGACTGAAAGCAAAGGCCCCAAACAGGTTTTATAGACTGAACAACCAAATCTGAGGGTGCAAATCATTTGTAAAGGGTCACAAGAAAACTAAACATTTGGGAACATATATTGAAGCATTTTTTTAAAGTGAATATCAAAGCTGCATGCATAAGAAATGCTGCTGTAGCATCTAGTCTAATGAGGGTGTCAGGAATGTGCCATAGAAGTGGTCAGGATCTGGGTAAGTCTCCCATATTTTTGTGACCTTGGGGATAAACAATCCCAAGTAAAGAAATCTCAAAACCAAGATGGCTCTGTAAGTGAACACTAGTACTCACTACATCCCATGACCACATCAAAATTACAACTAAAATATAGAACACCCATCATTCAGAACCACCTGAAATCTGGATGACTGGAAGTCCTACAACTAGAGAAGTAAAGAAGAGAGTACATTAAGACTGGTAGTAGGGACAGAGGCGAGAAATGGGCGGCATTTTTTTAATCGGAAAGGATATCTCCAAGGCCTTCTGTGAGGAGTAGGGGTATTCCAGCCCCATGCCAGACCCCCCAGCCCAGGGTTTCAGAGCTCTGTAACTTCAGGCTGTAAAAACCAGTGGGGATTATGGATGAGTGACATGGAGGCTGCTAGGTCGCAGGTATTCCTCTTTAAGGGACCACACAGTCCCACTTCCTCTGAGCTCCAGCATTGGGTGGCAGCTATAGGGGAATCCAGTGACATATAGGGAGGAACTGGACTGTCTGGTATTGGGGCAGGAACTCAGAGGCAATTTTCTCTCTGATAGGGGTGCTTGCAGGGTTCATTGTTTCTGTGCTGGGACCTCCCTTGTCCCAGACCTAACTGGCAGCCATATCTGGGTTTCCATCAGCATGGCTGATACTGTTTGCTCTGTCCTGGTGATTCCCTGTGATCCCTACTCCATCCAACTTGAAGCCCCATCCAAATTGTTTGCAGTTGCTTTTCCATCCGAATGTCCTGTCCTGTTTCAGGCTTCAGACTTTCCTAAAATCTCTTATACAAGCAGCAGCTGGAGTTAGCATGCTCAAAACCAATAAAAGACCCAACATCTGGCACTAGCAACAGACTGCCTGACTTTACAGCTGGGCCTTGCCTGGGCACTTTTTAGCCCAATACAAAGAGCAAAAAGCAATTGTCTGCAGATTCTCCTGTAGCTTCTGCTTGGTGGCCCCAAGCAGTGGCTGACTTTGCACTGCCAGAGAGGCCCCAGAGCCAGTGCAACCACTAGACAGCTTCAGACCATACTTTACATAGATTACAACTTTACATATCCACAAGCAACACACAGTCTCAATGAGCACTAAACCCCCACTGAAGCTTCATAGGGGTATCTTCTGCACAGCAGCTCTTTCATTATAGACACAGCTGGTTCTCACAGCCAACTGGCCTGGAGGTCAACCCCTACCAGTGACACCAACAGCAATCAAGGCTCAACTACAACAAGACTGCCTCATAGCCCACAGGGGAGTGCAACACACTTAGAGTGCCCAGCTCAGGTAACTGGGGAGACTGAGCCACTGGGCCCTACAGAGCACCTACTACACAAGGCCACGTTAGAATTTCAGAGACATAACAGCTCTACCTAATATATAGAAACACAGGGAAAAGGCCAAACTATGGAGGCAAAGAAACATGTTTCAAATAAAAGAAACAGAAGCAAACAACCTACTGGATTCAAAACAATGGTTATAAGGTTACTCAAGGAGCTTAATGAGAGCTTCAAGTAACTTAGAGACTTTCAGGGATCTTAGGGAGAATGTCAAATACATAAAAAGGACCAACCAGAAAGTAAGCATACACTAACTAAAATAAAGAATAATTTACAGGGATTCAACAGTAAAATAGAAGATTCCGCTAATCAACTCAATGAGTTGGAATATGAAGAAGCAAAAAACACTTTATCAGAAGAGCAAAAAGAGAAAAGAATAAAAATAAAAAAAAAGAAGATAGTGTAAGGATCCTCTGGGACAACTTCAAGAGTAGCAACATTCGCATTATGGGATGCCAGAAGAAGAGGAGAGAGAGCAAGATATTGAAAAAATGATGAAGAAAATGACAGAAAACTTCCCCTACTTGCTGAAATAAATAGACTTACCAGTCCAGGAAGTAGGAAGAGTCCCAAACAAGAGGAACCCAAAGAGGCCCACACCAAGACATATCATAATTAAAATGCCAGCCGAAACCGGTTTGGCTCAGTGGTAGAGTGTCGGTCTGCGGTCTGAAGGGTCCCGGGTTCGATTCCAGTCAAGGGCATGTACCTTGGTTGCCGGCATATCCCCGGTGGGGGGTGTGCAGGAGGCGGCTGGTCGATGTTTCTCTTTCATCGACATTTCTAGCTCTCTCTCTCTCTTCCTCTCTGTAAAAAATCAATAAGATATATATATTTTTAAAAATGCCAAAGGTTAAAGAAAAAGAGAAAATCTTAAAAGCAGTAAGAGAAAAGCAGTTAGTTACTTACAAGGAAGTGCCCATATGATAGTCAGCTAATTTCTCAACAGAAACTTTGTAGGTAGTGGCAATAAATATTTGAAGTGATGAATAGCAGGGACCTACAACCAAGATTACTCTACCCAGCAAAGCTATCATTTAGAATTGAAGGCAGATAAAGAGCTTCACAAGAAAAAGACTCCCCCCCACCCCCCAAAAAAATCCCAAACAAAATTAAAGGAGTTCATCACTACTAAACAAGTATTACATGAAAAGTTGAATGACATTTTTTTAAGAAGAGGAAGAGGAAGAAAAGGAGGAGAAAAAATATTAACAATAAAATGTTAATAAATACATATCTATCAGCAAGTGAATCTAAAAATCAAAATAAATAAGAAATCTAATGAACAAAATAAACTGATGAATAAAATAGATTAAGAGGCATGGAAACATGGGAGAGACTGATAAATCTCAGAGGGAAGGGGGAGGGGTGGAAAGAGATCAACCAAATATCTTATATACATATATGCATTACCTATGAACACAGACAATAGAGTGGTAAAGGCCGGGGGCAGGGTGGGAACCAGGTGGAGGAGGGCAATGGGAATAAAAAAAAGGGAGACATCTGTAATATTCTCATCAATAGAGATTTAAAAAAATATCTCCAGGTAACAACTTGGAAGCCTTCTACAATATGAGAGAAGGCAAAAGAAGAATTATAAGGGAGACTGATAAGGACATAAGAAGACTTGCTTTGGGGTGATAAAATGCATTGCTATAGAAGGACTAGAAACCACAAGGCAGCTTCCTATTTGGTATAATGCTAAGTTCCCTCACAGAACCATTCTTAAAGAATACAATTATCTAGTGAATTCATGGCCTCACATCAAATGCAACCAACCGCTTAAACATGGATGAGGACCAGAGGAATTCTGGTCATGATAAAAGTGAGAGAATCAACCAGGAAGGCCTCATCATCTGTGTCTAGAAATGCAACTTTAAGTTGGAATCTGAATCAAGATATTTCTCTGAAACACCTAGCCTTGGCTGTTTTGACAAGTTAGGCCTTGAATCAGGCCAGACACTTACCTAATTCAGTACAAACTCAGTTACAGAGAACAGACAGACAAGAGGGGATGGGAGGAGGGAAGGAGTTGGATTAAAAAGGTGAAAGGGTTAAGCAAACAAAACAAAACAAAAAACTCATAGACACAGACAACAGTATATTGATTACCAGAGGGAAAGGGGATGAGGGGAGGTAGAAGAGGATAAAGGGAGGATAAATGGTGATGGAAGGCGACTGGACTTGGAGTGGTGAACACACAATACAATATGTAGATGATGTGTTATGGATTTGTACACCTGAAACCTATATAATTTTATTAACCAATGTCGCCCCAATAAATTAAATTAAAAAATAAATTACTTTTTTATCAAATAAGAAAAAAGGTTCTCTCTTAACTAGGAGAGAATGTGGATCTCTATGGGAATTGGTCCTTATTTCTCTGGGCTCCTTAGTTAGCCTTACAGGAAAAAAGAAGTGCTAGTTTTTCTATAGGGCTCATTAATTGAGTCCAGTTTTTGGATTCTTCATTGTCTTTTGGGAATTATTTGAGATGTAAATTACTTGCTACAGTGAAAGTTTTTTTTTTTGTTGTTCGTTTGTTTGTTTGTTTTTATTTTTTTATTATTATTTTTTTTATGCTCCACATTCACTTTAAGAGTGTCTGGCCACAGAAATTAAAGAGAGATGAAACTGGCCAAAGTTCACATTTATATATATTACATGGAAATGTTTTAAAGGGTCAAGTGTCACATGTCTTAACTCTGCTACGTTCCTGTAATGTCAACTCCCACACTGTGCATCCACACCAAAAGCAAAGGAAATGATGGCATTTCCTTTAACTGTTAGTGGGATTTTAGGAGACGTTTTGCTGTTGTTAAAACTGCTCATATGCTAAGTACATCTCCAAGAGGACGATGGCATCATGTCTGCTGCTGGGCTTGTACTTCACCAGTGTCCTGGATCAGTTACCTGTGCAGCTGTTAGTAGGTTACAATCAGGTGGGCAATGGGATATCATCCGTTGTTATGTCACTAGCTCCTAGCTCAAAATTTTTTTTTACATAGCATTTTCTTAATTAATTATGGACTGTGGTATTCTAATCAACCACAGTATGTAGGAAGCTGAAGATGACTCAAATAAATCCAAAGGAATAGGACACAGAATTATAGTGGGGTGAAAGGTGCCCCTGCCCCATTCTCCCTAACCCCCCAGAAAAAAAAAAAAAAGAAAAAGAAAAAGATATGTCACATACCTATGAATGTGACTTTATTTGGAAAAAAAGTCTTTACAGAAGTAATTAGGTTAAGGATCTTGAGATAATATCCTGGATTATCCATGTAAGCCCTCAATCTAATAAGTGTCTTGTAAGAGACACCAAGAGGAGAGGCATACACAGAGGGGAAAGTGATGTGAAGATGGAGGCAAAGGTTGGAGTGACGCTTCTGCAAGTCAAAGACCACCTGTGACGTAGACTGAGGAACACTTCCTTGATCTCCTTGGTATGGAGAGAGGTATGGAGCCCCCTGGCAGAACCAACCCTGCTGACACTTTGACTTCAGACTTCTGGCCTCCAAAACTGTCAGAGAATAACATTCTGTTACTTTACACCACCAAGTTTGTGATAATTTTAAACAGCAGCCACAGCAAACTAATGCAGAAGGTCCAGAGAAAGCACAGCATCAAAGGCCAAACATCCTCGGGGAGCTGACAGTTCCTGCTCCATTGTCTGGAGGCACAGAAAGGCCAAAGGTGCAAGCCACAGTGTCTCACCCTGGGTGCCACACTCTACGGAGCAGTTCTCTCAGTGAGGACTTCCTGCTTCTGAGCTGTGGTCCAGCTTCACCTTGGGCAAATTAATCTCTCTCCCTGTACTTCAATAGCCCCGTTACAAAACGGAGGTTCTCTCGCTGCCTCCCACACATTGCACAGAACTGTCTGAGACAGGGTGGAGGGGCTAGAGTTTGTACAAGGGGTGTATGTGAAAGAGAATAATGTGAATGGCACAATTTGGAGCCTGCTAGTAAAGCACTAAACAGTGACATTTAGTTGAAGCAGTTGCCTCCTAAAGAGTGGGTTTACGGCTCCAACGTAATTTGGGGGGAGGCGGGCACGTTCTCACTTATTTTCCAGACAGACTCAGACTGAAGCTTATACATCATTTCGTTTATATGAGGAATTAACCGTCTTCAGCTGACAACACAGCTGTGTCAGCTAGAGGACCTGCAGCTGAGTCAATAAAAGTTGCTACCAAGAACACTTGGAGCCAGAAAAAGGGCCTTTCCTAAAAGAACATCAGTCCCAAGAGAGGCCACCTGGTGCCTTGGGCTTTCCCACTTAAGGTTAGTTTCCTTCCTGGCCCCATGGACTAAATCATCGTTCTGTTCCACAGTCACGTTGGGCCCAAGCAGTTGCAGTGTGAAATGATAGGGATGCTGTGGAGCCTTCCCTTCCTCATCTGGGCAGGACCCAGGGCAGGCCCAGGGCCCAGAGAAGAAAAGGATTCTGAGCTCCTGTGAGAGCCTCATTTTGGCCCTTGTCCAGGTGCCAGGGAGTTGTTAACCTAGACTGAGGAACACTTCCTTGATCACCTAGTGCCATGGTCAGCAAACTGCAGCTCTCGAACCACATGCAGCTCTTTGGCCTCTTGTGTGTGGCTCTTCCACAAAATACCACAGTCTGAGTGAGTCTATTTTGAAGAAGTGGTGTTAGAAGAAGTTTAAGTTTAAAAAATTTGGCTCTCAAATTTCAATCGTTGTACTGTTGATATTTGGCTCTGTTGACTGATGAGTTTGCGACCACTGTCTAGTGTGTACAGAGCCTATTAACAGAATTTAGTTTGCTGAGAGATATGCTACACAGGTCCTGGACAGCAAATGTACAGAGGTCTGTGAAACAGGCAAAGCTTATCTCATATGGCCCCTTCCAGCACAGGATCTAGCATCTGGTAGTCTTCCTGGCTTTGTCTTTTATCACAGTGGGACATCATATTTATTTATTTTTTATATTTTGTTAAACCTCACCCGAGAATATTTTTTCCCCATTGATTTTTAGAGAGAGTGGAAGGGGGAGGGAGAAAGAGGGAGACATTGATTGGTTGCCTCTCACACTTATCCCAACCAGGACTAGGGATCGAACCTGCAACCCAGGTATGTGCCCTTGACCAGAAATCAAACCCCATGGCACTTCAGTGTGCAGCCCACACTCCAACCACTGAGCAACACTGACCAGGGCAGGACATTACTTTTCTATGTCTGTTTCTGTTTCCTCTTTGGAAAATAATACTATTCAATACCTATGTAGTTGTAAATATGAAATCAGCTAATATAGATAAGTGGATTAGCACTGGAAGTAAGAAAATAAGGCAAAGTAAATACTCCAAAAATGTGAGCTTAAAAAGAAGGCCAGACTTCTATATCCTTTTCTTTTTTTTCTTGTTTGATGTCTTTCTACCAGGGCTCATAGTCCTCAACCCTTCAGTGCGCACATTTCTGATATCCTCAAACTTATTTCCCCTAACTAACACCGTTGCCTATTTCAGTTAAAAAATAATAACATACCCTTCCCTGTTTGTCCTTATTTTCCCTGAAAGAGACATTGTCAAGGCCCTCCATACATCTCTTTGGCACTCATTCTTCTGTTAGGGGCAGAAATAGAACCTATTACCTATAATCCGGTCCCCCAATGCCTGGAGGCACTACCCTCCTGCTCCCCTTTCCCCCAGCCTGCATGATTTGTAACCTGTAATGATTATACTGTGGCTACTTTCCATTCCTATAATTTCTACTTCCCCTCAAAATCTCTATCCTTCTAATCAATATAAGCAGCTGGCTTATGGTGGGGTGCAGATCAGGCTTTTGTTGATGACCTGCTGCTCTCCCATACTGCTGGTAGTAATGGAGTAAACGCTCATATATGATTCAACCCTTTCTCTGTTCTGTTGGCTCCAGTAGGTGACAAGCAGTGCAGACCCATTGATTGTTGGGTTATACTTCCTCTACATGTCAACAGCTTCTTACTGCAAGATCATGATTAACATGGCAGGAGGGACAAACCAAAAATTGAGGGAGTTAATGGCCCTGGGAACAGCCTGAATGGAGGTAATGGCGCTGGGAACAGCCTGAATGGGAGGTAGTGGATAATTTTAATGATCTAAATGTATCAGTTAAAAAGCAGAGTTGGACAGAACAGATTTCAAAGGCAATATTACAGTACATGTTTCTTACAGAGATACATAAAAACACTCAAACCTATAAATAATTTTTGTGAGTTTATTTCTGTCAATGATTGCCAGGAAATAAAATCTCAATGGATTGGGATAATACTCGGAGAATATCAGTTTTTCACCTATTTATTTATTTATTTATTTACATTACAATCAAAGGAGAGAGACATAAGTGGGTTACATGTAATTCATTGGCGGATTAGGGATGCAGGAGAAAGTAAAGAGTAGGGAGAACCTCTGGAATTAAATAAAAAATAAAATGATAGACACATCTTTTATTTAGGTGGGTATAGGATAGTTAACAATCAACAAATTAACATGATAACAATAACAATGAAGGAATTTATTATCTCTGTCCTCAGGCACATTTGGTTGTGCCCTGAGGGGTCCAAAGTAAAGAGAGGTTACAAGTTACCCTGACATTTCCAGGATATTAAGTTATCTACTAGAGGCCCAGCACATCAATTCATGCATGGGTGGGGTCCAACCCGCCTGCACCAATGGGTGGTCAATCTGGGGCCAGAGCATCTGGGGGTGAAGGGAAGCCAATCACAGATGGGGCTGGCTGGGGGAAGGGGCGATGGGCAGTTGGCTGGCTGGCTTTGCCCCCAATTGAGGTGGGGGGAGACGGATTGGGCCCACAGTGAGCGTCATAGCAACCAGTTGTTTCAATTGTTTTGGCATTCAGGTTGCTTGGCTTTTATATACACTGAATGGCCAGATTATTATGATCTCTGAGCGCATAAAAATCTGGCTATTCAGTGTGTGTGTGTGTGTGTGTGTGTGTGTGTGTGTGTGTGTGTGTATTAGAGGCTCAGTGCATAAATTTGTGCAAGGGTGGGGTCTGGCCAGCTTAGCTAAGGGGAGGGGATATGGGCAGTTGGCCGGCCAGCTGCTGGTCAAACTCCTGGTCGAGGGGACAATTTAGATATTAGCCTTTTATTATATAGGATATATACTGAGTGGCCAGATTATTATGTGTTCAGAGATCATAATAATATGGCCACTCAGTATATGTTCTCTATGTTATTATATATGCAAAAAGATAATAAGCTCAGTTAAGGTAAAGATTGTCCTTGTCAGAGGAGATACCAACCTAGGAGATGACTATCCACCATAACTGCTTTTAGTTAAAGTTTCATTTCAAACCATCCTTTGTGGTTACTTTAGGTCTTTGAGTTTGCAAGACTGCCATGTAGGCCTTCCCTGAGATTGTCAGGTTAACCTTTGCCCCCTTTCATCCACACACTTAAAATATAAAAATACAGGCAGGTAGAAAAAGATAAGCCACATAAACAGTAAGCAGAAAGCTGGAGTGGCTATGTTAGTGACTTCAAACTAAAGAGTATTGTCAATAATAAAAAGGGATATTTCATAATGATCAAAAGATCATCTTATCAGAAAGATAGCAATTATAGATGTGCATCCACCTATTAACAGAGACTTCAATTGCACAAAGGAGGACCTAAGTTCAAAAATTCATTCTGAAAGGCTGTTTAAAAAATGATTTGTTAAAAAATGAATCATTTAAGCTTTTGCACAACAAAAGAAACCATCAACTAAACAACAAGAAAGCCCACTGCATGGGAGAACATATTGCCAATGTTATCACCAAAAAGGATTTAATCTCCAACATTTACAGGGCACTCATACAACTTAACAAAAGGAGGATAAACAACCCAATCAAAAAATGGGCAACGGACGTAGCTACTTTTTGAAAGAAGACATAAGGAAGGCCAAGAGACATATGAAAACATGCTCAAAGTCACTAATCATCTGAGAGATGAATGGGTATCATCAATAAATCAACTAACAGCAAGTGCTGGTGAGGATGCAGGAAAAAGGAACCCTTGTGCACTGCTGGTGGAAATGCAGACTGGTGCAATCACTATGGAGAACAGTATCAAGTTTCCTAAGAAACTAAAAATGGAACTCCCATTTGACCCAGTGATCCCACTTCTAAGAAGAAACTAGGAACACCCATTAGAAAGGATATATGCACCATTATGTTCATAGCAGCACAATTCATCATAGCTAAGATTTGGAAACAGCCTAAGTGCCCACCAGCAGATGAGTGGATGAAAAAACTGTGGTACATCTACACAATGGAATACTATGCTGCAGTAAAAAAGAAGAAACTCTTACCATTTGCAATAACATGGATGGATATGGAAAACTATGCTTAGTGAAATAAGTCAGACAGAGAAAGATAAATATCACATAATCTCACTCATTTTTGGAATATAATGAACAACATTAACTGATAAACAAAAACAGATCCAGATACAAAGAAGCATTGATTAGACCATCAAACCTTAGAGGAAAAGTAGGGGATGGTGGGAGTAAGGGGGAGGAATCAACCAAAGGATTTGGATGCATGCATATATGCCTAACCAATGGACACAGACACCAGGGAGGTGAGAGCATGAGTGGGGGGAAGAGAAAGGCAACAGGGCAATAAGGACACATATGTAATACCTTAATCAATAAGGAAAAAAAGAATCATTTTTCCCCATTAGAAATAATGTAAATTGAATTAATCTGTTCCAGACCCCCAAATGATTTCCTGTTCTAACCTTACTTATATACAGTACATGTCCACATGTCTAATGTACTGATTAATCTATAAATAGACAGTTTTCTTCTTAAATGTATCCAACTATCCTCTACTAACCTTAAACAAATCACTTTCAGTACCCTTTCCGGGGTGTCTCTTCTGGAGGTCAGTATGCAGCTGTCTTTGCTTTACTACATATCGTTTTCTCAGAAATGCTATCACTGCTAACTGCTTTTTGTTTTTCCAAACCAAATAACACTTTTTCCACCTCTTCAATTGCCATTGATCATTGTTTCTTGAGCAGTTTCACACCCTTAGCCTTGATGGTCTCTTTATGTGTTAAAATTGGGCTCATTGCCCACTTAGCCAGCAACAAAAACAAAAACAAAACATGAAAATATTCACAGCACAATTTCCTGATATGTAAACGATGGAGGTTTAGTGGTAAACTGACTCATCATGGCACATTCTTTCCACTGTCATGCTGATGTAGTAGCAGGAAAGAGTTGTCAGGTCAAGAACCTGAGTTTTGTTGCACAACAGAGACATTTTTTCCTGGAACAACTTGGTAGAGAACCAAATTTTTCAAGATGGGAGACCTTGGAGAACCAGGGTTTGACTGTATTGGGAGAGTAAAGAGGAAAATAGACACTACAGCATATAATATGAAATCTCAGTTTCCCTCCATCCAATAGCTAATCACCTAGACCAAAAAAATTAATAAAAATATGGATGATCAAAACAGCATTATAATCCAACTTGACCTAACTAGCATTTATAAAGCATTATATACAACTGCAATATACACATTGTTTTCAAGTTCACAGCACTTAAATAAATGGAAAAAGACCTAAATAAATGGAGAAGTTTCACACTTATAGTATTCCAATAAAATACCAATACAAATTCCAGCAAACTTTTTTTTTTTGTAGAAGGTAGGAAGCTAATTAGAATCATATATGGAAGCAAAAAAGACCTAAATAATCTAAACAATTTTTAAAAAGAGAGAGCAAAGTTGGAGAACTTATCCTACTTAAAGACTTATAAAGCTGCAATACTTAAAACAGTTTGGCATTAACAAAAAGACTATGTACTTATTTTATTTATGTCTATTTGTGGAATAGAATAGAATCTAGAAATATACTCACCCATATATGATCAATTGATTTAATTCAAAGGTGCCAATGTGATTTTTAAAAAATATTTAAAATATTTTTATTGATTTCAGAGAGGAAAGGGAAAAGGAGAGAGAGATAGGAACATCAATGATCATAATCAGTAATGATGAAAGAAAAAGAATCATAATCAGCTGCCTTCTGCACACCCCCTACTGAGGATCAAGCCTGCAACACAGGCATGTGCTCTTGACCAGAATCAAACCTGGGACTCTTCAGTCCACTGGCCAATGTTCTATCCAATGAGCCAAACCAGCTTGGGCCCAAGGTGATTTAATGAAAAAAAAAAGTCTTCTTAAAAAAGTTGATGCTGGATATCAATATAAGAAAATTTAATAAATATCAACCCTTATCTCATACCATACAAAAAAATTTGAAATGGATCAAAGACCTAAATGTAAAATATAAAACTTTAGGAAGAAAAGCAGAAGAAAATCTTCATTATCTTGAAGTAAACAAAGATTCCTCAGACTGCAAAGAGCACAAACCATAAAAAAATTATAAAATTGAACTTCATCCAAATGGGAAACATTTATTCTTCAAAAGAAAGCAAAAAGGGAAGACCTCAAATGGGATAAAATGTTTGCACACATACATCTAACAAAGGATTTGTTTCCAGAGTGTAAAGTCTGAGCTGTTCATACTCATCATACTTCTGACACCAAACGTGTGTGTGTTTTTTCTTCATACCAACAACAAATTCTCTAACTCTTCAGATACTGTGTGTCCTACAATCCATCCTGACACTAACAACCCATAGTTTGTATCAGATTCTATGGGTTAAAGGGCCCAGTCCCACAAGGCTGCCCTAACTTCAGAAGCCAGTCATAAGTTCTAGGTTGCCATCTGTACTTCTGACCAACAGGCTATAAATTGGGAATTCAAACAACGGCCTCCCCAGGTTTAATAATTTTGCTAGAATGGCTCACAGAATTCGGGACAGTCCTTTACTTCCCATTATTGATTTATTATAACTTAGGAAGAGATAAATAGAAAAGATGTATAGGGCTAACTTTCCCACCACCTCGATGTGATTACCAACCTGGAAGTTCTCCCAATCTTATCATTTAGAGGTTTATGGAGGTTTCATTGTGTAGATATTATTAATTAAAACATTGGGTACAGTGATTAAATCTATATCTAGCACTTCTTCTCTTCCAGGATGTTAAGAGATAAGCTGAAAGCTCTAACCTCTAATCATGCCTTGGTCTTTTTTGGTGTCTAGCCTCATTCTGAAGCTATCTAGGGGCCCTTTTCACCAGTCTTTTTTTTTTTTTAGCATACTAATGGTATTCTTATCACTTCAGAAATTACAGAGGTTTTATAAGCTATGTGCCAAGAACCAAGGACAAAGATAAAATATTTACTTTCTTATTATATTACATATATACTAGTGGGTTGGTGCATGAAATTTGTGCATGGAGGGTTGGTTCCCTCAGCCTAACCTGCACCTTCACCAATCAGGGACCCCTTGGGAGATGTATGACTGCTGGTTTAGGCCCTGACATCTCTCTCACAATCTGGGACTGTTGGCTCCTAACTGCTCAACTACCTGCCTGCCTGATCACCCCTAACTGCCTCTGTCTGCCAACCCTAATCTCTCTGTCTGCCTGACTGATCGCCTCTAACTGTCCCCCCCTGCTGGTCTGAATTTGTCCTCAACTGCCCTTCCCTTCCAGCTTGGTTGCCCCCAACTGCCCTCCCCTGACAGCCTTATCTCATCCCAAAAAACCCTCCCCTGTCAGCTGAATCTTGCCCCTAACTTCTCTCCCCTGCCGGCCTGATTGCCTCTAACTGCCTCTGCCTGCCTGATGACCCCTAACTGCCCTCCCCTTGCTCACCTGATCTCACCCCTAATTGCCCTCCCTTGCTGGCCTGATCTCACCCCCAACTGCCTCTGCTTTGGCCTCCACCACCATGCTTTGTCCAGAAGAAAGTTGGACATCTGGAAGATGGCAGGTCAACCCAGTCTAATTAGCATATTACCCTTTTATTAGTACAGATAGATTATATAAATAGGATTGCTAAAATGGGAGGGGCGGCTTTTTCAGCAGTGGAAGATGCTCTTGTAGATAAAAATACATAATCCCTATATCTGAACTGATAGCCAGCTATATGCACTATACTGCCAAACCAGTCATTAAAAAATTGAACTGGTTTCTTCTGCTTTCTTACACCTTACACCAAATAGATGTTGCCCTTAAACCCCTCCTCAGCACCACCTTAGGATTTGCCTTCACAGTTCAGCCAGATTATGTTCTGATTGGTTGGTTTCTATGCCAGTCAGCATCAAAAGCTCTACTTCCTAGGCAGCCTTTGGCTCCTCGCACTCCACTCAGATTTGGTTCTGATTGGTCAGTTTCTATACCAGTCACCATCAAAAACTCTGCCTCCTAGGCAGCCATTGGCTCCTCACTGTTTACCCAGATTTGGTTTTGATTGGTCAGTTTCTCTGCCAGTCAGCATATCTGGGCCTATTTCCAAGCCTGATCAGAGAGACAGGACTGATCAGCAGCCCCCATAGAGGCCCTGAGAGAAAGAGAGGTGCGGCTTCTTACCAGGCCTGGAGAGAAATAGAGAAATAGAGAAGCAGGGCTGATCAACAGCTGCCATGGAGGCTATGGATCAGACCCTGATTCTCTTTCCAGGCCTGATCCACCACCCCCTCAGCAGTCAGTGCTGGGTCACCATGACAATCCAGCACTGAGTATAGGATTGACTTTCAGTTGGTCTAGCATTTTGGATGTTACCCTGGGTTTTTATATATTAGGACTAGAGGCCAGGTATATGGGTTTATGCACTGATGGGTCACTCAGCCTGGCCTGCAGGGGTTGGGCCAAAACCGGTTCTCCAACATTCCCCAAGGGGTCCTAGATTGTGAGAGGGCACAGGCAAGGCTGAGAGAACCCATTGGTGCATGATTGGGGCTAGGGAGAGACTTCGGGAGGGCTCTAAGGAATACCCAGTCCATCTCACCCAGTCCTGATTGGCTGGACCTCAGCAGCAAGCTAACCTACTGGTT
Organism: Pipistrellus kuhlii; assembly: GCF_014108245.1. Classification (NCBI taxonomy): domain Eukaryota; kingdom Metazoa; phylum Chordata; class Mammalia; order Chiroptera; family Vespertilionidae; genus Pipistrellus; species Pipistrellus kuhlii. Next base: position 60,010,942 of record NW_023425515.1, read on the forward strand.
GGAGCATCTGCCCCCTGTTGTCAGTGAGCATCATAGCGACTGGTGGAATGGTTGGACACTTAGCATATTAGGCTTTTATTATATAGTATAACACTGAAAGCTCAATAAGAAGACAACTCATGTTAAACATGGGAAAACGACTTGCACAGACACTTTATATTGGAAGATATATAAGCAACAAACAGACATAAAAATATGTTCAATGTAGTCATAGGGGAAATGCAAACTAAAACCATAGTTCTGTGGTTGGCAAACTGCGGCTCATAAGCCACATGTGGCTCTTTGGCCCCTTGAGTGTGGCTCTTCTACAAAATACCATGCCTGGGCAAACATATTTTGAAGAAGTGGCATTAGAAGAAGTTTAAGTTTTAAAAATTTGGCTTTCAAAATAAATTTCAATCATTGTACTGTTGATATTTGGCTCTGTTGACTAATGAGATACCACTGCCATAGTGAGATACCACTGCACACCTATTAAAATGGCTAAAATTAAAAAACTGATCAACCAAGTTTTTATGGGCAATTTAAGCACTCAGTTTGACAAAAGCATGATAATCAAGGGCTTAGCTCCCTGGGAGATGGAGGTCTAGGTTACCATAACAAGGAAGAAACCTAGACCAGTTGAGCTGCTAAACAAGTGGTAGAGGATGGAGGTGATAATTATCAGTGATGACTTGGGGACAAACCTTATCAGTGAAGACTGTATCTTGCCCTATCAATCTTCCTGTTGTCTTTTTTCTTTTCTCTTTTGAAGTTCTAGCAAATCACCTCTTTGAAGAATCAAAGAAGGAAATGAGTCAATTTAACACAGGGCCCAAGTTGATCCCAGTGATACAAAGAGTGGAGTACAGAAGACACTGTTGGAACCCAATCCACATACCCTAAGCACTCATCAGGCTCTTCTTTGTTGATGGTGTTCTTCTTCAGACCCCTGAGCCTCAGCTCACAGCTCCATACAAATGGAATAAAAAGTGCTTGGGGGAGATAATGTCCTGAACCCTCTATCAATCAATGATGAAAATGAGTTGGTGAATAAAACCCCAGCTCCTTGCACATTGGTTTAGAAAACTCTGAGAAGTGCTATGCAGAGTCCTAGGCTAGGTCCCCCATGTTATAAGCCCACATTGCCACAGTAGTAAATTGCTCATTATCACACCTCTATTGTGTTCCTCTTTTCCCTGTTTCACTTCCCCATTTCCCTACTCATGATCTCTTTTATCTGACCTCAACTAAATTACTATCACTTAATTCTTTGTCTCATCAAGCCACTTCTGGGAGAACCCAATTGAAGACAACCTCATACTCACTGAAACTTTATTTGATCTGGGTGTGATTACATCAGTTATTTCCTCTAAGTAATGGTTACAGTAAAAGTGTTTACAAGCTACCTCACCCATATAATGGTTTAAAGTTATAGTGGCCCTAAATAAAATAAATAAATGTGATGAGGAAATGGAAGGCAGTGGGTGGCTGAATGGGTAAATGGGTGGGGAAGACATGTGAAACAGGAGGGACTTTCTTACTCTGTTATGAGTAGGAGTGACCTTGGCATATGGACCAGTCATTTTCTGAACTACTTCTCCTTTTCATTTTTTATCATCCTTGAGTTCTAATGTGTTAGCATCCTGCTTCTGAATGTTTTTTTATTTAAAAATTTTTTTAACTTATTTTTATTGTTGATACTATTATAGATGTCCCCATTTCCCACTTTGCCCACCTCCACCAGCCCCTGCCTGCCCCCTTTCCCTCACCACAGTGTTGTGTTTAGTAATTTTTAGGATTTATTTTTTAAAAATAAAAGTATTTTTACTAAAAGCCAATGTTTAGCCTCAGAGATCTCTTCCCACTTGTATATTCTTGTAACATTCTCTTAAATATAAATATAAATATATATATATATATATATATATATATATATATATATATATATATATATTTCAGAGAGGAAGATAGACGGAGAGATAGAAACATCAATGATGAGAAAGAATCATTGATATCTGCCTCCTGCATGCCCCCTACAGGGGTATGGAGGCCACAACCTGGGCATATGCCCTGACTTGAAATCAAACTGTCACCTCCTGGTTCATAGGTCAATGCTCAACCATTGAGCCACACTGGCCAGGCGACATTTTCTTTTTAAAAGGAAATGAATATTTGGACTTGTATTAGAATTATTTGAAGATAAGAGTAAAACACATATTCTGTTGCATTTGCCTATTTTTCTGCGTAAAAGAAAAGTGTATATTTGGATTGGTTAAGAAAAAGAAAAAAGAGAGGATATAGAAAATAGCTTGTAAAATTTTAGTTATAAGCCATAACTGATAGTCCAAAATACCCACTATTATGCATTTGTGTTTGTATGAAGTATTTTTCATGATAGTATAAGTGATAGGCTACTATGCTGCTAGTTTTGGAAAATTAAAGTATTCCTAGAACAGTGTTTTTTTGTTTTTATCTTGATCATAATCATTTTGTAAATTGCATTAAATGCAGATTCCTGGGTGCCACTTCAGACTTACTGAAGCATAATCCCTTAGAGCACATGTGTCAAACACAAGGCCCGTGGGCCAAATCCGTCCCGCCAGGCCTTGCAATGTGGACCGCACCGCGCTGTCATCACTGCACTCCGCTGCGTTTTCATCACAATGACAGTTTATGACTGTTCAGTAAACCATTCGGCCCGCAATTTAGGCTGGATTTTAGATTTTGGCCCCTTCTCGAATATCCTGTGCAGTCTCAGAACAGGAGCAGGGCTAATAGAACTTTTTAACAACAAGTAGCTTGGATATCTTTACAGCATGGAAATGCAAATGGAGTAAGAAAAGTTCATAGATAGTACAATGTGCAATTCAGAGGGTTATGGGAATTAAAAGAAAAATATTTTGCCATCTATTGAGCCAACACCTGAATCTTTCTGGGGCAAAATCTTTACTTCATTTACATGGGGCAAAAACTTAGTTTCATGTTTGCTTGTCTCTTATTAAGAGGAAAAAAGACTAAATTCTGTCCTTCCCACATTCAGCCAGTTCATTTTAAACCACAGAATTTTATTAATATTCAGTAATATGTCTGGGGTTGAGTGGATAAAAATAGCCAAGCCATTTCATTTAGAAACAGAGTCCTGTAAGCACAAGCTTGTTTTCCCCACCACTGCAAGGGAAAGCATCCCTCTGAGGAGAGAGGATTCTTCCCTACCAGTGATCAGCATGTGGGATGGTGGTCACCATCTCCACTAATTTATTTTGTTTTCTGAATGGCTGTGTCCTTTTGGGCTCTGCCTGTCAGCATATCTGTTTCCCTTTATATCACACAAAATATTAAAGCAGCTTAAATATCTGTTAAATATCTCTTCTATCTGTTGAGAGAAATATTATCTTACAGAAAAAAAAAAAAGTAAAATTTTTTGGTCGTCCACAAGTTGCTATGACCTGCCACACTATAAAGGATATTTAATTTTAATTCAATACAATACAATAAAACAATGCAGTTACTCAGTTTCACTAGCCACATTTCAAGAGCTCCATAGTTTCCAGTGGCTAGTGACTACCGTATTGGACAGTACAGAACATTTCTATCTTTTCAGAAGGTTCTATTGGAGGCCACTGCTATAGAGGATTACTTGAGTAAAGATGCCTTAGAGAAAATCATTTCAAATTCCAGCTGGCTATATGCCAGGTTAGGAATTGTAATTGGGTATAACTAAAAAGATCTTGTTTTTTTTGTTTTGCAAAGAGCTCACTCTTGGATAGACCACTAGGAAGTAATGATCCAAAAGTTAGATATTCCTGGGTCTTGTTCAGGTGGCACCATTACCAGCTATATGACCTACCCTAAACTCTTGAGTGTAGACTCTTTCCTATAAAATGGAGACAATTACATTGCCTGCTCTGCTATTTTTATCATCAATATTGAAGCAAAGACTATGTATTTTGTCAGTACCCACAAAGCTTTGAACAGTAACTTGTACTCAGCAGGTGCTCAATAGGCATTCATTGAACAATTTACATAGATTCCCTTTGTAACTTCAGATTGTTACAATTGAATATATCATTATATAACTAGATGGAGGAATTCAGTCACTGAAATTTGAGGGAAGGCATCCTTAGCAATATGAAACCTGGGGAGAAGAAAATATGTCTAAAGAGGATTTTTAGAAAGTCTTAGGGAAAGTACAGTAAAGATCTAGTAAATTCTCGAAAGCTTTCTGAGTCAGAGTGATGTGGTTTAAATGTCTTGACTGCACCTGGCTTCAAAGAGTAACGAGGCCTCCCTTTATATGGATTATACTCTTATGAGAGATTTTAAAAAGATCACGTAAATTAGTTTTCCTTAAGACCCTTAAATCATAGTCTTCTTCTCTTTTACCACTCGTTCCCCACAACTCTCACTACCACAAGTCTGTATTAAAGTCTGTGTTTGCAGCATTAGCTTTGGGAGAGCTTACAGAGAGGACAGTATCCCCCTGTTGGAGAAGGCTGCTTTCCTGATAGGCATTATATACAGAGCCACACCTTTTTATGAGCACTCACCTAGCAAAAAGATGTAAACCACTAACCAAACACCTAACAGAAGTCATTTTTTAAGCATATATATTTTTTCTGCTTATTTTTCACTTATTTTCCTCACTTACTCTTTTCATAAAGCCTTCAGCTTGCAAGGTAAGAATTACCTGTCTCCTTAAGGTAAGGAAAGCAAACCTCAGAGATTAAGAAAATTCTTCATGGTCTCTAAGCCAATAAATAGCTTTCTGCTTTCTCCTGGCCCTCTCTAGCTTGTCACCTCAGACAAGGCAGACTGCCTCTGAGCTCAGCCAAATGACATGTAAAATATAGGTCATAGTTTCTTTCCTATCTCACATGGTTGTAAACATTAAAATGAGCTAATGGGCAGTAGCACTTTTCAAAGTTAAAAAAAATTATACTGATATTAGTTAATGGATTATTTTTTAGTGGCCATTGTTCCTGACTGCATTCTGAGCATTGCTAACCAGAAGGTCAGAATCAATCATCACATAATTATGGATCAAGAGCAAGGCAGAAAATTGGAAAGACAAGTTAAGACAGTGCTTCTCAGACTATCTGGGGTGGGAAACCAGTCAGTTCTTTTAAATTCCCAGTTTTTCATGGATAAATACACAAAACATAAACCCCTCTTTTTTTATGATCAGCTTTGAGACAGTTAAAATTATTGTGACCAACTGTTCAAAATTTTCTAAATGTTATTTTTAATTTCTGTATACTCTTGCCCTGGACTGATAAGAAAAAGTCAACAGTGGTGTGTAAACATACTTTCAACTGTGCGAGGTTAGGAGAGCTGGGATTGGTGGGAATTTTAATTTTCAAATATCTGTACAGAGTTGGCCTGGAATCTACAAATGAGCCAAAAATGACCACCTGAAGGAAAGAAAGAATGGAAGAGGAGAAATACTCTATTCTCTCTAAACTGGAGAAATAGAAAAGGAAAAATCTGTCCAATAACAGTCATCCCATGCTGTATGCAACATAAATGTCTAAACCAACATAAATGTCTAAGCTCATAAAACCAATTTTTATAGAGTAGTTTTATGCACATTCATTAGAAAACGCCTTTAAAGTTTAACTGAAATTGCGATGACAGTGAAAGATTTTTGTTTTCTCCTCTGTAAAGTGGGAGGTTATGCTATTGTTCATCTTATAGCTAATATTTTTCCATTTGGACTTGGAAACAAACTCTGTGCTTGCACATTGCAATGAACCAGAGGAAATCTGGTGGGAGCTCTGGGCTGCCTCTTCCTGGCCAGGGGGCCTCTCTGCTGATGCTGTTCTGTTACCACTCATGACTCTTCACACCAACTCCCACACCTCACTTCTCTTCTTTATTCTGCTATTTATAGGACGGCTAATAGAGTCACAAGCAAGTGTCATTACTTTGTCAGGAAGTGTCACTGATGAATGTGTGCAGGCAATAGGCCTGAGTTTGGCACCTTAGGTCAATACAATGAGCAGCTTGGTAATTAACGCTTCAGAAAATTCAGAGCTGTTTAGACAAAATATATAGTTTTGGCTGCTGGTTGTCTTCATGCTGAGCAGGGGTTACAGTCAGCAGGTTTAGACAATATATTTTTGGAGCTTTCTAGAATGAAAAATTTAAATGGTTCCAGCAGTCAATTCTTTGTGAGCTGAGGACTTGATGCAGTCTCTAAGGCTTGTTCCTTTAGAAGTAAAAGTGGTTTCTTAGAGGCCACATCCTGCCTTTCAGATAGACAACCAGCTTCTACCAGAAAAGAGTTCCTTTCATATCACCCATAGATAGGTAGTATCAAATCATGAACACTAACGTTGTCTCTTTGATTATCTATTTCTTGCTACTGCAGCATGTATTGTCATGGCTTTACTGCCTGTGATAGAAATGTCTCTGGCTACCCTTCCTCAATGATCCATGAAGACCCATTTCACAGGTGGGCTAAATAAGGATAGGAACTTGAACGGAATCATAGGCTACTTTTGTAGGCAGACACACGCCAGCCAGGCTGAGCTCTGCCTTCATGGATCAGCACAGCCTCCTGTTTTACTGCTGGTGTCTGTTCTGACTGGCTGGTGCCTGTGCCTTTCCAGTTGTGTGGGATCTTATGTACCAACTCTGGGTACACAGTGACCCTCTGAGAACTCAGTTGGTGAAATATAACACAGAAAGGAATGTAATGAATTATCTTAAGGAACAATGGAAAAATAATTTCCATAAATGTGGGCCAGAGAAAATATAAAAGCCCCCAAATTCAAGGTGTCAACAGAAGGCAGCAAATCTGGAATGTGATTAAGACTAAGAATGCCTACACCTCACCGAAACCAGTTTGGCTCAGTGGTAGAGCTTCGGTCTGCAGACTGAAAGGTCCCAGGTTCGATTCTGGTCAGGAGCATGTACATTGGTTGCTGGCACGTTCCTGGTGGGGGGTGTGCAGGAGACAGCTGGTCCATGTTTCTCTCTCATCGATGTTTCTAGCTCTCTAGCTCTCTAGCTCTCTCCTTTCCTCCCTGTAAAAAAATAAATAAAATATATTAAAACAAAAAGAATGCCCACACCTGGACAGTTGTATTTATAAACTATGTCTAAATGGGAATGAGAGAGGATTGTCCAGGGACCTAACCACAGGGACAGCCACCTCCCTCTAAAGTTCATGTAGGAAGTAGGTATCAAGGCCATGACCAGAATATTTTTGCTTGCCTCTGTGAACTTTTGTCTCAAATTCTGATAGGGTGGCCTGGTGAGCCAGACTGAGCATCTGGAGGCCTCCTTCTGATATGTTTAAGGAAGGCCTGTTTTTCTCATTTTCTTCTGGGCTCAGACCACTACCTGTCTGTCTTCTTAATTATCCCACACTGGTGGCAAGGAAAAGCAGCACAAAAGTCTGACAAGAAAAAGGGAGGGCCAGCCTGCATCTCCTTAAGACTACAGGACGCTGGTGTATCTAAATACCCCACCTCGTGCTCTCTCAGGGCAGGGCAGGCCACAGCCAGGAGCTGCTCCACATCATTGTTCTAGGACAGTGATCGGCAAACTCATTAGTGAACAGAGCCAAATATCAACAGTACAAAGATTGAAATTTCTTCTGAGAGCCAAATTTTTTAAACTTAAACTTCTTCTAATGCCACTTTTTCAAAATAGACTCGCTCAGACTGTGATATTTTGTGGAAGAGCCACATTCAAGGGGCCAAAGACCTGCATGTGGCTTACGAACCACAGGTTGCTGACCACAATTCTAGGTGATTAGAGGAAAGACAGCCTCCAGAGAAAGAAAATACTAGGAAAAGGAGATCTCAGCCTTAGTCCAGTGGCTCAATGTCTAGATGTGTGTGTGCTCAGGTGTGGGGTGGGGGAAGGGAGAAGAGGAGTGAAACCAGAGGCCAGATCTTCCCTGAGAGGCTAAGGGCATTTTGCCCTGGCTGAACAGGAAACCTGGTATTAGAAGTCTGGGACTCATGAAGCCTTAAATAAAAGAGTAAGAATCAGCAGTTTCCTGTCAGTGCTGCCCAGAAAAGAGAGAGGTACTCAACATAGTAAACAAAGCTGAACACTTGAAAAGAAGTGTAGGCCCAGAATCTTGTAAACAATTTCAAAATCCCCAAAACTCTGAAAGTGGATGCTACTTTATGATTCATTTCATAACAAAATGTGACCTGAATTGATATGAGGCAATTTACAGTCTTAATTTATCTCAGTGTGAATTTTGGTTTTGGTTTTTATTACAGATAAAGTCATGTGTTTGATCATGAGATGCTACCCCAATCCCCACTACGGGTGTTGTAATGTATATAAACTGTGTACTTCTCTAAAATCTTAAAAATTATGAAATCTGAAATACATCTGATCCAATCAGCTAGGGGACTGTGGAGTTGGATATCTCAATGCTTGATACTGTGTGGGTCTCAGTCTCAGCTCAGCCACTCAAGAGCCATGTGACTATGAACGAGTGACTTTCTGGCTCTGTGGTTTGGTTTCTTTTTTAGTAAGATGAGGATATTTAGTACGTTCAGATATTAAGAGAGGTTATGCAGTGTTCAGCACAGGGCCTGGCACGTGTTAAACACCTAATAATGTTGGTGTTTATCATCTTACTTTATCTAAAAGAGTGTATACCTCACCTTTCTTTGATTCATAGCCAACAGGGAGTCATCTGCCCACCAGCTAGCTACCAGGCCTTCTGTACCAGGAAAGGGGAACCTTGGCTAATGAACCTGAGTTTTTGAATCACTGATGATCCATTACAAATCAATAACTTAACACTCTATATTCAATCTCAATCTCTTGAATATTTTTTAAAAAATCAAATGAAATAAAAATCAGAAATAGTTATACTTCTGAGACATACCTATACACTTCTAATTCCTGGTTGTAAGTGAGTTTTAGTTAAAGACATACAAAAGCATTTTGAAGTTGGGCAAACTGAGGCAAAGAAACTGAGAGAATAAATTTTTTGGCATGAATGTTATAATTTTAGGAGTGTCTTGGCTATTGGTTTGCATTAGTTTATAATGTGCCAAGAAGCCAATTCTAGAATAAAATTTTCTAAAATATTTTACTTTAACTATTAGTCCTGTGAAAGATTCTGTAAATAAAATATTTCCCCCAAATTACTTTGAAATGAAACCCTTCTTTTAGAGAACATATATTAGCATCCATAGAATTAGTCTTAAATCAAGTGCACTTTGGGAAATACTATTAATATTTAAGAGAATATCAACTTCTGCTACATTTTCCAGGAACATAGCGGTTGGCTATTCAGTGATTTCAAGGGTGTTAAAATTTAATTTTTAAAAGGTAAGATTATTATGCTTCTACAGACATAAAATAAACAGGTCTAAGGTTTAATTTAATAATGGAAGAATTCACAAGATGTTAAAACTGATATTTAATATCTACAGGGAAATAAAATGTAGTTTGGATTCATCTTTTCTACTAGACATACAATTTATACTTCTATAGGTAAGAATTATGTGCATTGCTCTCAGTTTCTCTAATTTATAGAGTTGTACAATAGCCTTGTCAAAAATATGGAGAACATCAAATAGAATCTGATAATGCCCAGAGTGTCTACTAGGTAGGTAACAATGAGCATCCCACCTAAAGGGCACTATGCTAGAAAGAATATGCCCCTTGCCCAAGATGTCCATGTTCTCATTCCCAGAATCTATGAATATGTTTTGTTATGTGGAAATGAGGAATTAAGGTTGGAGATGGAATTAGGTTTGCTAGTCAGATGCCTTTAGGATAAGGAAATTGTCTTGAGGTGGGCCCAATGTAACTACAAAGTCACTTAGAATGGAAGAGAGAGGCAGAGAAGAGGTTACGGTCAGAGGTTTGAAGATACTACACTACTAACTTTTTTAAATTTTTAAAATGTTTTTTATTAAATTATTATCTGTGTATATATATCATTGCCCCCCCCCCCATATATGCCCTCCCTCCCCAGAGTTTTGTGTCCATTGGTTGTACTTATATGCATGTATACAAGTCCTTCGGTTGCACTACTGGCTTTAAAGATAGAGAAAGAAGACTCAAGCCAAGAGATGCAGAAGGTCTCCAGAAGCTGAATGAGGCAAAGAATCAGAGTCTTCCCAAGATGCCCCAGAGCAGTGCAGTTCTGTGCTGACTCCTTGATGATGCTCCAGTAATACCCATTGTAGACTTCTGATCTCCAGAAGTTTAAGATGGTAAATTTGTGTTGTGTTAATCCAGTAGGCTTGTGGTCATTGTTACAATATCAAGAGAAAATCAATAGAGGCTTCTAGTAATTTCTGCCCATTTAAAAATATTTTATAAATTTTCCTAATTAGAAGTATCAGACTTTGTAATAAATAAATTTTAAAAACCCCATAAAGGTGTCCTTCGATGTTTATACATTATTATGCATAATGGTGTGTTATAATACAGACAAAGATATTTAAAATGTATATATCAAAAAGGGAAGTGAAAAGTACAGTAAAAAGAAGTAATTCAAACTATTTGAATTGAACTATGAAAAACCAGGGAATTTCTTCCAACTTTTTACAGAAATAAAGTTTTTGTTTAGAATCAGCAAACACTTTTCATATTACAAAGCCCTGCTGTACAGCATTCTATAGGGGCTGAGCCAGGCCCTGTGCTTCAGGCTTTTTGCCTAGGCCAGGTCATGCTCTGAATTCAGTACCCTCTACCTACAACCTGGTGGGGCTTTTGAGTAGTGTGAATCACCATATTTCAGGAGTACACGAGTTTTTCACAAAATGAGGCTTAACTAGGTGTGAACCCTTAAAGAACTCACTTGCTCAGATGAAATGTTGTCTCATCCATTGCTTGCAGGTCTGTCTACCAGCAGACTTTCCAGAGAGATAGGCTTCTACTCATGAGAATGTAGCAGAGTAATAGGAAAGTAGTTATGGAATATGCTTCTAGCAGTCCAGTTCTCCACCAGGGGAAGTTTATTTGAAAATGGATACTGTGGATACAAGTTAACCCAATGATAATGAATGACCCAGAGTCAAAATTACTAAATTCAAAGGAAGTTCTTAAAGAGCCTGCTCTACCCACACCCCCTGCCCTGGGTGGGGTTACTGACAAGCTTCAGGAGAAGGCAGAGAAAGAATGCTTTAAAATGCAAAAAGAAAGGGGAGTTGGTGGTGAAGGTGATGATGAGTGTGTGTGTGTGTGTGTGTGTGTGTGTGTGTGTGTGTGTGTTGTGTGGGGGTGGCTATTAGATAGGTCTCTCTATAAAGAGCATTACATTACATAAAGCAATACCACCCCTTGGGTGAATTTCATTGAGTGCAGTCCTAGAATTGTAGGGCTATGTGGAAACAGGGCAGCTAGGCTCAAAAGGAGTGAAAATTCCCCTCCTTGCTACCCCTTTCCCCCCACAAGGTTGGCAATATGTGTGACTTTGCAATTTGCTTGTGGCTCCAGAAAGTCTTGGATGTTCATTGGTAGTGTCATTTTTCACCAGCTCTAAGAGGTCACTTGGCCATTCAAGAGAGATACCAGGAGGTGCTCATTGACTTATACCTGGGTAAGAGGCAGAAGTGGCTGTAGCTTCCTGGAATCAGTTGAAGCCACTAATTTTAGGAAGAAAATGGTTGTCACAGAGCAGGCAGTTGTCACCGGGTAATCAATGTTGGGTGGTGATCCAGGACCAGACAGAGGGAGCACACCTCTTTGTTCTCTCCAGGGCAGTTGATCCCAAACTGGCTTGGAGAAGAAGAGAACAAAGCACTTGTATGAACTGGACTGTTGGTGAGATAGTAACTTTGAATTTGGCTGGAGAAGAGTAAGTATCTGAAAATGATTGGATTAAATTTCTGCCATCATCACAACTGGGAATTGGAATCTCAAGATTCATGTAAAATTATGAAATAAACTATGTTTTAAAACTCCTTAGTTAGGTGAACAATTCTAGTGGGGAAACATACCAGATTCTATAGGATGGAGAGAGTAATGCAAGACAAAAGATAGGAAAAAAAGTTATCCCAACCAATTGAATGAAGTTGAAGCCAACATCAGAAAGTCAATGTGTAGAGAAAGTGACTCAGAGGATGGGATGATTGAATCTTCTGAAAAAGAAGCAGCAATCGACTGTCACTTCAAACCCACCAACAACTGGCTGTTTTGCTGATCTTGTTGGGAATTAATAATAAAAGAGCCAAAGAAATCTGAAATGTATTGCTGGGGACTTTGGACTCCAGGCTACAAGTGGAAGCATTTGGAAGAGAAAAAGGCATTAGGGAAGTGAACCAGTGGTAAAAATAATAATAATAATAATAATAATAATAATAATAATAAAAAATAAAATAAAATAAATAATAAATAAATAAATAAATAAATAAATAAATAAATAAAGGCATTAAAATGTTTTAGACCATGGTTTTTCATGCCAGAACATCTGAGCCTTGGCAAGGAATAAAATGAAACCCATGAGAAACAGAAAACTGTGTTTGGCAGGATAATTGCTAACCTGTATAAAAGGAATTTAACCTAAACTATGAATGAGAAAAGGGAAAAAGCACAAATAAAGCTAAAAGTTTGGTGATTGATAGGACTTTTGAAGAAAACATAACAAAATGTTTAGTTAACAAAAAAATATCAGGGAAGAGAATCAATACTTTTTGTTCTTTTTTGTTGTTGTTCTTTTTTTTCAGCCTTGCCTTATTGTGTTTCCTAATGCATAGAGAATGGCTACTAATAGAACCTGACATTGAACACAAGGTGGCCAATTTGATTTCATAAAATCATTGTGTCACAAAGAAGGAGGAGCATATGATTGTGAAGTGTCTATGGAGTGTGAAAGCTGAGACTGCTCCAGCTGCTACAGCCATGCTGCAAAGCAAAGGGACAGCTTAGTCAGATTTACTATATGTTTGTTGAAAATCCAGCAATTTGGATTAGGGGTAGTCATCTTACAGTCTTTCACAGGTTTATTTGCAGCTGTTTGGGTGGTGATAGGGAAGTGGAGGCAATCAGCACGTCAGCAGGGGAAACTGATAACCCAAATGTGGTAGATGAATATCATGAAGCATCATGCAGCAGTTAAAGATAGCAGACTGGACATAGATATAAATGCACATAAAAAAAAATCATAACTTTTTTGAAAGTATATTTACAAGCACACTCATACAAATCCATTAAATATGTGAGAACAATTGCCCATGTGGGGAGGTGACAAAAAATATGTGGACAGACTAATATACTAATATGTCATTAACTAGAGGCCCAGTGCACAAAATTTGTGCAAGGGGGCGGGAGGTGTGTGTGTTCTGCAGCCCAGCCTGCACCCTCTCCAATCTGGGACCCCTTGAGGGATGTCTGACTGCTGGTTTGGACCTGGTCCTACCAATAGCAGGCATAAACAACCAGCAGTCGGGCATCCCTCTTACAATCCAGGACTGCTGGCTCCCAACTGCTCGCCTGCCTGCCTGCCTGATTTCCCCTAACTTCTTCTGCCTGCCAGCCTGATCATCCTAACCACTCCCATGCCAGCTTGATTGATGTCTAACTGCTCCCCTGCCGGCCTGTTTCTCCCCAACTTCCCTCCTCTGCTGGCCTGATCATCCCTAACTGCCCTTCCCTGCAGGGTTGATCACCCCCAACTGCCCTTCCTTGAAGGCCTGGTCCCTCTCAACTGTCCTTCCTTGCAGGCCTGGTGCCTTCCAACTGCCCTCCCATGCTGGCCATCTTGTGCTGGCCATCTTGTGTCCACCTGGGGGTAGGATCTTTGACCACATAGAGGAAGCTATTGTGTGTTGGAGTAATGGTCAATCTGCATATTACTCTTTTATTAGATAGGATAGAGGCCTGGTGTATGGGTGGGGGCCAGCTGGTTTGCCATGAAGGGTATCAGGGGTCAGGCTGGGGGTTCCCTTGGGGCTTGCGGCAGCCTGGGTGAGGGGTCTGAGGTGGTTTGCAGGCCAGCCATGCCCCCTGGTAACCCAAGTGGAGGCCCTGGTATCTGGAATTCATTTACCTTCTACAATTGAAACTTTGTAGCCTGGAGCAGAGCCAAGCCTCCTGCTCGCTCCATGGCTTGCAGCCATTTTCGTTTGAGTTTGTTTGCCTTCTATAATTAAAACTTTGTAGCCTTGAGTAGAGGTCTAGAACTGCAAGGGCAGGCAGAAAGCTTGGCTTCCTCCGTTGCCTGATAAACCCAAGCCTCCCTCCTGCTCTCTGTGGCTGTAGCCATCTTGGTTGGTTTTATTTGCATACTTGCTCTGATTGGCTGGTCAGCGTGGCCAGTGGCATGGCTTGTGGATGTAGTAGAATGATGGTTAATTTACATATTACTCTTTTATTAGGTAGTATATATAATTGATTTTAGAAGGAAAGGGAGAGAGAGAGACATTAATGATGAGAGAGAATCATTGATTAGCTGTCTCCTCACACCCCTTATTGAGGATCGAGTCCACAACCCAGGCATGTACCCTGATGTGGAATATAACCATGACCTCCTGGTTCATAGGTGTAGCTCAGAGATCAGTCAGGCAGATCTCTATGCCATATCTCTTCACTTATTCAAGAAATTTTAATTCTTTAGTATCTTTTTCCACCTGTTCTCTCTTCCTTTCTCTTTCCTTTCTCTAGTCCCCCTCCCCTCCCCTTCCCTTCTCTTTCCCTCCCTTTTGTTTTTTGTTTAGTTGTATACTTATGTGACATTCCTACTATATTTCAAGTTTTGTTGATGAAAGTTATTATATTTTTTCCACCTTTTCTATCCCTCACTTGTCAATCTAGTAGAGTATTTTGTGTATAGCATTTCAGAATAAATATTTGGTGAGCTAATGTATGTAACCATATCTACTTAGCTATGCTTACAAATTTGTTTCTTACTAAAATGACCTAGAGAAAAGTCATTGCCTGTGGCTATCAGCTGGTGTTATTTTATAATTCTGTCTGGCTTTATTTTCCACTCTCTGGGAAATATCACTACAGATGTCTGCTGTATGGGACTAAAAATGAGTTTTCGTCTTAGCATAACTTATCCACTGTTCAGAATAACTTACTTTCCCTTTTCTTTCTCTTTCTTCATTCTTTTTTTTCCCCTTTTCCCCATTTGTATACACGTTCTGTGTTACTATCTTTTAAAACAAAATAAAAGTTTTTTATAAAATGAATAAAGTATATCCATTTATTTTAGTAACATGTAGGCTATTCATAATTTTAACACCATATAGGTCTTTCTGTGAATTTATTGGAGACATTATTTTTATTCAACCCAGTGACTGATGCTGGATTTAATTGATTTTTATTGGCACAGAGATATAATGTGGCTGTCTTTAAGTAAGGGCAGGGGTTAGGTTGGGTGGAGCTAAGCGTGGTTAGAGAGCCAGCCTTGGCTTCTGACTTTGGTTTGGTGCCAGTTGGTGGAAACTTGAGCGTTTTTAGTTCTTTTCAATATGATTACATAGTAAGGAGAAAAATGTCCAGACTAGGCATATGAGAAATAATTTCCCTCAGTCCATGTAATTAAAAACTCAAGAAGCATTTTGACTTTATTTTATTACCATAAAGGAGGGAAAATTAAAGAATATTTAAAAGTTTTTAATGTACCAACAAAAGCCTACTGCAATTTAGATGAGAAAGGAATGCATTTTATGTGTATTTGTGTGTAGAGTGGGTATGAACTAAGCTGCATAACAATACCAAAAATACTTCAAGTGGGATTCTAGACAATTTAGTAATCAACTTTGCAACATGTCTTTATATTAAGCCAAGATATTCTTTGAAACTCTTAGTAGTAAATGAATGGTAACTTTCACCCAACACCTCTCCTTATGTCTGATGCTCCAAATTTGTAACATTTATCCAAAATTCCCCATTTCAACATTTTCCAATAAATGCTTTTTGTCTTCCTTGCACTCCTGACCATACATATTGCAGATGTTCTTCTTTATGGAATAGTTAGGGCTGTCCCGTCTTATGCTACATTCTCATAATCTCAGCCTCATTCTCACCCTGAATGCACTCAACTTCTTTATGGGTCATTGTGAAGTGCTGATTTCTGTCTGGTGTTATTTGATAAATATATCCACCTATGAAATGTAACATCTGGTGTTTATTGCATTAACTTTTTATTCTGGGAGCCCTCTATAGGGTGACAAGATTAGCCATTAAAGAAATTTGTGGTAATGGTGTGTTTTTGTCTCCAACACTGTCTAGAATGTTCTACAAATCTCTGCACATTTTTCTGAAGCTTTTGGTATATTTTCTGGGTAATGTACTCCTCAAATAGATTCCATGTTGCTTTTCTGGTCTCCCCAGACCTCCTCTTCTTCCTGGGTATATTGCTGAATTACATTTTTCTAGCCTTCTTGCAGTTATGTGTGGCCATACTGAGTTCTGGTAAATTGAGTTTTGGTGAAAAAAATATAACCACTTTCAAGCCTGGCCTCTAAAACCTTTGGAATTATCCTTTAAGCCAGTGTTTTCTAATGGAGGTTGATTTTTTTCCCTCCTTCATTCCACTCCCAGGAACTTTTGGTAATGTCTGAAGATATTTTGGTTGTCACAACTGGAAGAATGCTACTGAAATCTAGTGGGTGGAGGCCAGGGGTACTGCTAAATATGTTACAATGCACAAGAGAGCAAAGAAAAAATGATCCAGCCTCAAATAGCAATAATGCTGAGGTTAGGAAAACCTGCTTTTTCTTATTCTGTCTCCTGCCTAAATGTAGAAGATTCATAGGAAGATTTAGAAAACCTGAAAGTTGTCCAAACCACCAGATAAATAAAAATTAGGGCTCTGAATCTCTGCAAAATTGCCTTCACTGAACATAGTAGCCTGTGATTTGAGAAAGGAATAAAAGCTTTATTGCATTACGTCACTGAGATTTGAGGGCTAGTGGTAAAGCCATTAAAAACATTTTAATATAAGCTCAAAACTTGGACAAATTACTTAATCTCTTCTTATCTTAATTTTCCTGTATATTAAATGAAAATAATGATATCACCTATCTCATTTGTTTCTGTGTGGACTGAATACGTTTGATTTGAAAACACTTAAAATAGTGCCTATCTAACTGATTATTATATACATAAAATCTCTTTGTCTTGTGACCTATGCTTTTAAAGGACTACTCAAAGGTCTGATAATAGCTTGTGGTGCTACCACTCTCAAAGAACCACTTATGTAATTGGCTCATTCAGCATTTTAACCAAAGTGGGAGACTACAGTTGAAGATTTCTCTAGGTTACAATAATCTGGCCACTCAGCATATATCCTATATAATAATAGGCTAATATGCAAATTGTCCCCTCAACCAGGAGTTTGACCAGCATGTAGGCTGGCCAACCACTCATGTCTTCTCCTCCTGGCCAGGCTACCTGGACCTCATCTATGCATGAATTCATGAATTCTTATGCATTCAGAGATCATAATAATCTGGCCACTCAGTGGATATCTTTGTTAAACTGGTAATCTGTTGCCCTACATTCCCATTGAAGAACTCCTTATATCAGATGTGTGTTACTTCACTGCTGTTCTTAATTCACTCACTGAGGTATCTGCATAGCTAACCAAAACTATATTCACCTTGATTTATTTCTGCCTCATGTGCAAGATCCATTTTCCCATGGACTAGTCCTGAGGTAGGTATCACTGACCAGCTCTCTCCCCTGCTGCACCTTGAGACTTCTGAGAGAATGGAAGAAGTCTCTTTTAACATTAATGTAAAAAAAAAACGTGGAGAACATGGTGACTACTTCAGTCTGAGCCTTCCTGATTTAGCCTGAGTGGGGTCTCTGAAGTCAGCTAGCCTTGTCCAACATAGATACAAATCAAGGCTGTGGCCACTTGTGGTAGGATAGGGATGACGCAGAGGAGGGAGCAGCTTTGCAACCTAGGGACACAATGTGGTCCCGTAGAAACCTCAGAGAATTGGGTTAATATGATGAAAAAATAAAGATACTGGTATAAGATCTTGACATAGGCAATTCCATGAAGACTGCCTAGCCAATTCTGTAGAAGAGAATACATATATTTTTCTCTTCACATTTGGAGCCTTGCTGATGTATTTGCTGATGAGAATGCTGTGGAAGATTATGGTTATGTGCCATAAGGAAAACTAGCAGTTTGTGCTGATTTCCAAATGTAGATGTGAGCTATAGATAGTCTTCTTCAGAGAGAAGTCAAACACTTCTCATCCAACCAGGGAAATCCAGGGTATGAAGGCAGGATTCAGCTACCTAGTTCCATAGAAAGCAGGTGTGCAGGGCAGAGGTTGGACACTAAGTAGAGAAAATGAATTGACAAAGTTCTATCTTCCCTTTATCAGGATTTTGGCCCAATATTTCTATTGTTCTTGTGCTTCTCCCTACCATCATGGACCTCAGCGCCTATCCATGAGCCCATATGGGTGTGTCTCCTCCACCCAACCATGGCATTAGTGGTTTCTTTCTTCCTCAAAGACTAAGTCCTTTATGGAAGCAGTTTCTTAGTCCAGCAGCTTCTACCCAACCTATCCTTTTCTTCTTTGGCAACTATTTTCAAGGATCCTAAAGTCAAAAATCTGTGTTCACCTAAGGACGTGTTTGGTGTAAAGAGCTTCATTAGTACCAAAGGAAACCATTTCAGATCCTGATATTGTGTCATTTAGATCTCATTGTGCCTTCAGATCTCCTATATACTAAAACAACAACAACAAAACAACAACAAGCAACAGAAAAACAAAACAAAACAAAACAAAACAAAGAGCCCCACATGACAGATGCCTAAGCTTCACTCTCAGCGATTGGGGTCCATTTGTCTAATGTGTAGCCAAGTTAAGACTGTTGTTGTAGATAGATCCTCCTTTTATAAATATAGACAGAAAACCTGGAATCTCCCAGTATGTGAAAAAAACAAAAAACAAAAAACACAATGGCATGGAGAACCAAACACTGAGAAATAAGTAATTTTACAAAAAGATAAGAACTTTAAAAATATATTTAGCCCAGCTGATGTGGCTCAGTGGTTGAACATTGACCTATGAACTAGGAGGTCATGGTTCAATTCTCAATCTGGGCATATACCTGGATTTCAGGTTTGGTCCCCAGTAGAGGGTATGCAGGAGGCAGCCAATCAATGACTCTCTCATCATTGTTGCTTCTATCTCTCTCTCTCCCTTCTTCTCTGAAATCAATAAAAATATATTAGTATATTTTGGAATTTTGAGAGGCTATCACATTGATGAAATAAGCAAGGCTGTTACAAAGAAGAGAAAAACATTAGCATATAGCATCTAGGAGTCTCTTACATTTTTTCTTCCCAGGGGTAAACACCCCCAATTCCTCTACACAGGATTTTTCAACCTAATTACTGATATTTTAGATCAGATAGTCTTGTGCCTTGTAGGATATTGAGAAATATCCTGACCTGGACCCACTAGATGCCAGTGGCATAGCCCTGTTGTGACAGCTAACAGAATCTCTAGATATTGTCAACAATCCTTTGAAAGGGAGTAAGGAGGGGTGAAATTACTCCCTGGTTGAGAACTACTATTTTACTCCAAGACAAGGACAATAGTATTTAAGAAAAAGTATTCTAAAAAACAAGGCTGGTTGTCCAGTTCACTAGGAAATTCTGCTTTGCCAATAAAAATTGTGGATAGGCGAGTTTTATTTTAAGTTTTGCTCCTTGATTATATCATTTTAATATAGATATAAAGACACTATCTGACAATGATAACAAGAATGAACGTTTAGTGGTTGTCAGGAACTGACATCGCATTTTGTCTGAGTTATCTCATTTAATATAAGAGGAAGCCAACAATAAATTGAATATTATGAGTACCATCTTACAGAGTGGTAAATTGAGGCATAGAGCTGTTAAGAACTTGTCCAAGGTCAAGAAACTAGGAAGTAATAGAACTCCAATGAAAGATCAGGTGGTTTGACAGCAAACTTTGTTGTGATCCACAGGTTGAGAACCGCTAGCAGGGTTCTCAGAAAACACAGATATTTACATTATGACTCATAACAGTAGCAAAATAACAGTTATGAAGTAGCAACAAAAATAATTTTAAAGTTGGAGGTCACCACAACATGAGGAACTGTATTAAAGGGTCATGGCATTAGAAAGGTTGAGAACCACTAGAGGGGAATCTTGGAGCTGAACCTATCTTCACACCATCTTATTATCTCTTTAATAAAGTGCAGACAGACCTTTCTGATCATCCAAAGTCTGTCCAAATGAGAACAAAACCCATGCAAAGAAGATGGCCTATGTCACATAGACATAGATCCAAAATATAGTGTGACCAAGGAACTTTTATTTCTGAGCATGAGATTCTTCATCTGCACATTAAAGATCATGGAGACTAAATCTTGAAGAGCTATAATGTGTATCAAGCACCAAGCAGAGAGTCTGGTGCATGGTAGATATTCAATTTCATAGTAGCTGTTTTAGTGGCTCAAAAGGCCTTCCTTGCTAATTTACCTTGAAGTTAAACCCATAGTTCTCAGTGCTCCTGCTTTGAACCATGGCTCCAGTGTTGACTTCTTTTCGCTGTTAGCTTTTGGATTCAGCATCTGGTCTCTATTTTAAGTGTTTAACTTAATCACTCGCCTCTTCTGCTCAACTCACATATGAGGCATCTGTGTCCTGGGTCTTCCTGTTCTCATGTGATGTCAGGATCTAGCTTGACCTATGTTTTTATTTTTGGAGCCTGGGTCCCTGGACCTGTGCAGGTGGAGCAATTAGAATTCAAAGAAGCAGGAGAGAGAAGGTGTAAATCATGCTTGCTAATGAACTCAAGAAAAAATAGCTGCAGAATTAGAGAGCCACAAAAGGAAGCAGAAAAACCACTAATGCCTTGCAACAAAAGTTGAACAATGTGGTAAAAAAAAAAAAAAAAAAAAAAAAAAAAAAGCCAAGGGTCTTTTTCTTCTGGCATCTATGTGATTATCTGCTCTCAACTGCTGATGACTTAGCGACACCTCCATAAGTCAGAGAACTTGCAATGAATAAGGAATCTGCATGGAAGGAATGAAGGAATCCTTTGAAGCAGGATGAGTTGCTGTTATGAAAGAGCAAACAGCTTGCCTACTGTGGGAAGCAGCCCACAAAGCTTTGGAGATGTGTGTTTGCAAAGCACATGCTAGCTTTTTGTGGGTTTGAAATCTGCCAGGAACAAATTCTTTTCTCCTGGGCTAGGCCTCTTGCCAATACTAACAAACAATTTTAGTTATTTAAAACAAAACAAAACACCTATTTCAGGTTAGCCTTGTAATTTTCAAACACCATCTGCAGCACTGAAAACATACTGTGGTACATCCTCTTCCTCCTCAAAACTGAAGACTAAGCATGTCCATTTTGATAGAACATCCCTGGTAAGAAGCGGCCAGGACCCAGTGCATGGAAAAGGTTGAGAACAATTAGGGAAACTTTAGAGCCAGAACTAACAGGTGGTATGTTAGTAATCAATGCACTGCCCGTCCCCACATATCTGGGTGCAGACTGTTTATTTTGTTTACCTGAAACACAAACCTAATCTGCTTAATTTGTGATAAAGTTTCACAGAAATGAGGGGAAAACACTTTGGGTTTTATTGATGTTTATAAAGCAGATTGCCCCCTGAAGTCCAAAAATGTAAGGAAACGGAGTTTCCCAGCTTTCTCTGTTCCCATGATGTGAAGGAAGGAAATCCTGGAGGTAGAGGGAGAGGGGGATTAGGGAAGGAGAGGGTGGAGAACAATACACATCTAAGCATAAGCATCTGCTTATTGACCATGATCTTTTACATCCTACCTGGAATGAGTCACAAAACACTTCCTGGCAAAACTTGAGAGAAGTTTTTGTGGGTGGGTTCAGCCTGGGAGAATTCCTGGCACAGCCAGCCCTCAGAGAAAGAAGCACACAGAACTCACATGCCCCGGACCTGGCCTTCACCTCAGTCTCACTCCCAGCCTGTTTCCTAGTTGTGACCTTCCCAGAAGTCTAGTCTCTTGGCCCCTGTTTTCCACTGAGCTTCTGCTTTCAGCATTAGTTTCACCAGACCAGTACCACATTCAACTTCACCTACTCATAATACTCTTTCCCTGTGGTTCTAGAAATTCCCTTGTGACTTAAGAGGCCGAGATCAAGGATTAGAAACTGGTGGGTAGATTAAGCAGAAAAAAAACACTGATGACTTGATTCGTTCCACAAATATTTATTGAGTATCTATCTTGTGCCAGGAGCTAGGTCTTTAGTTGTCCATGAGATAGCACCAGCTGAGTGTTAAGGAACTTACTCTTATATGAACTTAGGTTATACTTAACACCACGTTACACATTTCACCTGGTGAGCCCTTATTCCAAGCCAGGCACTGCACAAACACCTTCAGCCTATGAAATACCCATGGTAGCCATGTATGGAGTAAGTCTGTCTGTTCTATTTTGTAAGTTGAAACTCAAGAGTTTGGGTGACTTACCCAGGCTCATAGAGCTAGTGATGGGTGAAGCTAGGCTTTTACTTAAACTCTAACTCCTGAACCAGTGCCCTTAATTTTTGGGCTGCATTCTGCTAGTTTGAAATCACAGATGCTTCCTTGCACATTGCTACACTTAAATGTTTATAGAATTGAACTGCTTATTCAGTAAAGTGCTGCAGGTTTAGCCTTGTGAGTGAGAAGGTGGTGACATAGGTGATGATAATGTGATGGATTACAACACATGGCCTGAAATTCTGCCCTGGGGATTAACTGTGGGAGGTGACTAATTACTCTCTTTTTCAGTTCACTTTCAAAGAGTGCATAACTCTGGGAGATGGATGGAAGTCACCTTCAGGCCTGAACATCTTAATGAGAATTAGTTTCGTCAGTTTTTCCCCCCTTTCTGGAGATAATAAGCATCCTAGAAGAAGTTGATTTTGAAGAATGTTTAGAATACTTTCATTGAGTCTCCTATTGCCATTTGAACCCTAGAGCTGGACCTACGACTATTAAATGGATGTTTTGCTTGAAACTAACTACTCTTCTGAGACCTTACGTTTGGCAAGGTAGCTATCTTAGATTAAAGCATATCCCCTGGCTATTACTGAGCATTTCTGGGAAACTCTCCATCCATGTGGAGCTTGCAATAATCTCCTTGTTTGGCTGAATTGCCAGTCAACACATCACAGGGAGGGTGATGTCACACAGGGGATTTGGAGAACTGCAATTATAGTCAACAAGCTATATGGGAGACTGCTATGGGAAACCTGCTTCCTCCCCATCATAGGAATTCTCTTCTGTCAAAGGAAAGGCACACTCCAGTAAAGCAAAGACTTGGGCAATTGTTTTCAAAGACCTAACCATTTTATTGCCCAAATCTTCAAAAATAAACACAATCTCTTTTGGGACAGTGCCCTCATAATTCAGATATTGTCTAAATTCCAAAGCCCTAGAGGTTTTGTTTGGTTTGTGGCTCAACGGTGACACGATTGCTGTCAATCCCCAGGCAGACACAACTCTGGTCAGCAGCACAAAGCCCATCTTCACTGGGAAACATGGGAAGTCTCATTGTTTGAGCTGGTAATGGTCAATAAGAGAAGGGAAAAGTTAATTCCAGACCTACAACTTAATTTCTTCCCTGAGTAGACCCAAGGGTGATAAAGGAGAGGCACCTCAGTAATAGCAACCACTTTTTGCAAGTCTGAGAACCATTTGCTTCCTTTGATCTATAAAGAAGCAGGTGGCAAAAAGAATTAGAAACTCAGGTGGTAAAAGGATTAAGATCCTTCAAGGAAATAAATTCTAAGTCTGACAATCTTTTACATAATCTATTCAAAAATTCTGTCTTATTAATTCTCCCTTTGAAGGTTTGCATAATAATAATTTATTTTTACATAGCACTCATCTATATCAGGCATTAGTTTAGTGCTTTAAAAACTTAACTTTAAATTTAAAAAATTGACATAAATTCTAAAAATCAATGTTGAAATAAATTTTCCTTACATTCTCATAACCATTCTATGAAGTAGTTACTATTTTTATTCTCAGTTCAATGATGAGACCCTAAGGCACTGGGAGGATCAGTAACTTGCTCAAGTTTTCACAGTTTTTGAATTTAGGCAGTCTAATTCCAGAAGCAAAAGAAAAAGAAAAAAAGAAAAGGAAAGAAAAGAAAAAAAAAAGGAAAGGAAAAGAAAGAATTTAAAGGCAGATAAGGTAGCATTAGTCATTCCTTTCCTTTGACTTAGGCGGTCACACTTCATATTTGAGTGATAACTAATCTACAATGTTCCCACCAGCATAAATATTTTATGACTCTGGAATTTAGTTCTTTACCCTTTTGTTATAACCACTCCCTCCCTGACCTGGCAGGCTCCTCCGGAAGCCAGCTGGTATTGTGGACTGATTGTGTTTAAAATGATGCTTAGGACTGTGGCATATGTCTACTTGTAAAAAAAGTCCGTAAAGCAAAGCCCTCAGTTGGGGTTTCTGGGTGGGTTGGATCAAGTCACTTTCCTTTCAGATCTGTTACAGAAACCCACTCTGGTTAGACAGCATTTCATTTTCCAGAACTCAGCATGTGATTGCCAAATTTCTACTCAAAGGTAACATTTTATGAAACACCAGATGTTCTTTAGGGTCTGACTAAAGTTAAGTGTAAAAACAGCCATGAATTCATAAGAATATAACAATAATCTCCTCAGTAAATTTTTTTTTAATATCTGAGGTCACTGACTAATAACTGAGTTGATCAATTCAACTAGACAACCTTGTTATGAAGTGAAGACATCCAGCTGTAATGAAAAGAGATACTACGTAGCGGAGCTTATTCAGGTTACATAATAAATCTTTGTCATTAATTGGTTTTATTTTGTGTTTCTCTGTATGACTCAGTTTTTCCTATTTTGATAGTTTCTGTTTTATAATCATTTCACATTACAGATTCATGGTGATTGCTTTCAATTCTAAGATCTCTGAGTCTTAAGAGTTAAGACAAACATTAGGACCACCTGGGCCAATCATTTTGTTTTGTGAATGAAAAGTCTGAGACCCAATCAGGGGCTACTCAAAGTCTTACAATGTGTAAGGTAGCGGGAAATGAAGCCTCACAGCTCGCTTGGTAGTTAAAGAGTTTAGCTTGGTAGTTAGGTAGAGTTTGGCTTTGACCAATGGCACAGAACAGAGAACCCAGAAATCTACCCAAGCCATTATGCTCAGTTAGGATTTGACAAAGGAGGCAAGAGCATACAATGGAGTCAAGACAAGTCTCTTCAATAAATGGTGATGGGAAAATTGGACAGATACTTACAAAAAGAAAAGAAAGAAATTAGACCACCAACTTACACCATACACAAAAATGGATAAAGGACTTAAACGTAAGATAGGAAACCATAAAGAGCTTAGAAGAAGCCATAGGCACCAAAATAGAACACATTTGTCATAGCAATATCTTTACCAACATAGCTCCTAGGAAACTAAGGAGAAAATAAACAAATGGGATTACATCAAAATAAAAAGCTTTTTTACAGCAAAAGAAACCATCAACAAAAACAACAAAAAAGCCCACTGCATGGATAAACATATTTTTCAATGTTATCTCAGATAAGGGTTTAACCTCCAAAATTTATAGGGAACTCATATAACTTAACAAAAGAAAAATAAACTATCGAATCAAAAAATGGGCAAAGGACCTAAATAGACACTTTCCAAAAGAGAATATACGGAAGGCTAAGAGATATATGAAAAATTTGCTTGTATTCTGTAATTATCTTGCCCTATGTTGGATACAGTCACAATGTATGTATGCATTTATTTATTAGGCATATATGTTTCTAATTATAGGAAGGATACTGAGTGAGTTTTATTTTTATGTCTCAGAGTTTGAACTACAGTTGGATTGAATTAAATGCTGATTGAACCAGTTGAATTTAGTGATAATAGTCTATAGGTGGATATAGAGATTTGTGTGTCTTTGAATGCTTTATCCATTTTAGTTTCAAGCTATGAATAAGGAAGGGTTCCATAAGATATTAATTCTCCTAACTCGACATTTCAAGTGAAGTTAAGCTTTTAAGGAAATATGCCATTAATGTTCTTGGTTAATTGAATCAGGGAAATACAATAGGCCAAACACAATTATAATTAAGGCATCTTCCTTCACTTGGAGGTTACTGCTAAAGGAACATAACGAAAGAAAAAGGACTGCTTTTGTTTGTTTGTTTGTTTGTTTGTTTGTTTTTGTGTGTGTGTGTTTTGTTTGTTGTGTGTGTGTGTGTATGGCAAATATCACAGGATCTTTAGAAGCTGGGTTTAATTTTCCTGTTAAGTGGTAAAAACAGAACTTCTACGAGTTTTTTTTACCTGACCATGATCATGTGGCATGCCTAAAGAGGAGCTTGCAGCTATTCTAGGTACTGGTGTGTACTATTTACCTAGTTCACTTCCCTTGTATTTGCAGAAGTCAATTTGGTCTCAACTTCACTGGCCTACATATTTTCTCGGGTAAATAACCCAACACTGGGCCCTGAATCATACTTGACTCGGAATATTGGAGTACATGCCTATGACCTCTTATGTGTAAAGTCTACAGAGAATAAGGAGAAAGCACCCTGAAACATTTTAATGAGTTGGAACAGGCCACGAAATATGGCTCTGTTGAGAGGGGGAATTTCATTGAGACTTCTGAAAGAAGGGAATGTGTTATTGTCCTAATTTCAACATAGGCAGTGAGGAGGGTGTTGGCTGGATATCAGATAGGGAAATGAAGCCAGTCATGAAAAAAACAAACAAAAAAAACCCACATCACAAATCCAACCACATCTATCCTAACACTAACTTGAGTTTTGTAAAACAGCTCTTACAAAGTAACTGGATGAGTTTGAACATTACATTCATATCCACCTAGTGCACCAATGTGCCTGGGATCAGAATGCCTTTCAGCTCCACCCTCAGAGAAATAAGGGCATTCCAAACTTTATCCCAGCCAAATGACTTGTGGTGTGAGCCAAGAAGAAACCCAGAAAGGAAAGCTGAGCCTGGCCCTCATCAGCAACATGCTGCCTGCTTCAAAGAAACTCCAAGCAGCCAACAGTAAAACTTGACATAAGCCAGAGGGTTATCTCGGTGACCTTAACCTAGACCCGGCTTGGAGGGCGTACCTAGATCAATAAGCTTAAAATGATTAACATCATACAAAATTTGTTTTCTGACTATAGTGGGTAAAATTTGAAATAAAAAAAAAATAGTAAGAAATTGTGGGAATTAAACAATACTCCTAAATAACCAATGAGTCAAAAACTATCAAAACTGACTCAAAAGAAACAAAAAAATCTGAGCCAGTGTTTAACCAGGGAACTTATATGCGTATATGGATACAGACAATATGCATATATGGACACAGACAATAGGGTTGGAAGGGGCAGATGGGAGGAGGGGAGAGTCAATGGGAAACAAACAAACAAAGGGAACATCTATAACAATTTCAGCAATAAAGAAATAAAACTGAACCAATATGTATCAAGTGAAGAGATGAAGTAGGTAATTAAAAAACCCCTAACAAAGAAAACCATCTAAACAAAATGGCTTCACTAGTGAATTCTACTAAATATTTAAAGAAAAAATGAACAGAAATCCTCTCAAACTCTCTCACAGAGAAGGAGGGAATACTCAACTCATTTTATGATACCATAAACCAGAAAAAGACATTATTTTTAAAAAACAAAAGTATAGAACAATATCCCTCATGAATATAAATGCAAAAATTCTAAACAAAATGTTGGCAAAATGGAATTAACATATGTAAAAGGGATAATATACTATAATCATGTTGTGTTGATCCAATCAGTGTGGTGCTGGCTTAACATTCAGTCAACATAATTAACCATATTAACAACTAAAAATGTAAAACAAACTGTGTAGTAACAATTGGACATCTTTATGCAAAAAATAAATAAAACATCAAAATAAGTTTGATCCATAACTCACATTAACTCAAGAAACACTGAGTGGTCAGATTATTATGATCTCTGAATGCATACTAATCTGGCCACTCTGTGTATATCCTGTATAATAAAAAGCTAATATGAAAATTGTCCCCTTGACCACAAGTTTGACCAGCAGGCAGACCAGCCAACCACCTATGTCCCCTCCCACTGACCAGGCTGGCGAGACCCTACCCATGCATGAATTCATGCACTGGGCTTCTAATACCCTATATAATAAAAGACTAATATACAAATTGACTGAATAGCAGAATGACTGGTTGCTACAACTCATACTGACCACCAGGGCACAGACACTCAATGCAGGCGCTGCCCCCTGGTGGTCAATGCACTCAGGCTGGTGAGTGCAGCAGTGGTGTGGGAGGCTCTCCGGACTCCATGGCAGTCAGATATTCCCCTAGGGCTCTTGGACTGTGAAAGGGCACAGGCTGGGCTAAGAGAACCCCAAGTGCACGAATTTCATGCCTGCCTGTCTAATTGCCCCTAAGTGCTTCTACCTGCCAGCCTGATCACCCCCACTTCCCTGCCAGCCTAATTGATGTCTAACTGCTCCTCTGGCAGCCTGCTTGCCCCAAACTGCTCCCCTGCAAGCCTAACTGCCCTCCCCTGCCAGCCTGGTCACCCCTAACTGCCCTCCCTTGCAGGCCTGGTCCCCCCCACCACTACTTAAGCCTATCAAAGAAATGGCTTTGATAGGCTTAAGAGGGTAAAAGCCATCGTCAAGGTTTTAAAACCTTAAAACAAGGAAAATCAAAGGAAGACCGGTACCAAGCATTCCAGAGCAAATGTGAGCAGTGATGGTTGAGAAGGGCTGGGGAAAGAAAGAGAGGCACAGGGAAGTCAGTGCTGGCATGAGGTGGAGGAACTGAGTAAATGCTATGTGCTGGGAGGTGTGGCTCTTCCCCATGAATCCCCAGATCTTCATGAAAATTACAAACAAAATCCCGTATGTTTTTAGTGTGGTTCAATTTCTCATGAAAGCTGTGAAGGGCCTCTTCTTAAGCATATCAAAGCCATTTCTCCCTTAAGAAAGCCTCAGGATTCTGTCGGCTGCTAAGAAAATTCAGTTGCCTCCATATCCTGACAGAAGCTCTTGGCCAAGGCTGACCCGGCCCGTGTGTAGCTGTTGTGACCCCATCTAAAAGCAAAGCATGGCCGAAACCGGTTTGGCTCAGTCATAGAGTGTCGGTCTGCGGACTGAAAGGTCCCAGGTTCGATTCCGGTCAAGGGCATGTACCTGGGTTGCGGGCACATCCCCAGTAGGGAGTGTGCAAGAGACAGCTGGTCGATGCTTCTCTTTCATCGATGTTTCTAGCTATCTATCCTTCTCCCTTTCTCTCTGTAAAAAATCAATAAAATATATTTTAAAAGTAAAAATAAAAATAAAAGCAAAGCATGAAGAACAGGCAGGAAACTTCCTTCCAGATAGAACCTCAGCTTTTGGGTGTTGAAGCAAAGATCAAAACTCAAGGCACCCCTCAGGAACCCCTCCAAGTTTTCTCAAACTGATGCCAGGTATCCCTGATGAGTAGTGGGCTCTCTGTTGGGTGGTTGTGTTAGGGAGGAGGTAGAAAAGCTTCCCCACACTTCTCTCCTCACAAGCTTTGTGCAGTTGCCTCGCTTGGGCTTGCACAACATGCTTTTAAATGTGAAGGAGGCATTGGCAGAGGGGAGCATTTATAACGGGAGTCTCCAAGGGAGGGAAAAACAGAACTAGGATGATCTCAGTCACGGATGAGATTGCCCCTGCCACCCCCTCTGTGATCGCAGGTGGAAGGAAGGAGTGGAAAGGGAGGAAGGGAGAGCTGATGGGCGTCTCCCCAACAGTTGGCGCAGTGCGAAATGTGGGAGCAGAATGAACACTGCGGAAGGAAGTGAAATCCCCTGATGGGACAGTCTTTGCTGTGCGGCCCCCTCACTCCAGGGATGACTAAGCCAATTCTTTCGTGGCACATACATTTTCAAATGGAGGGACAGGCCACAGAGCTCCTCCCACAAGAGTGGAGCTGTGTGTGTGTGGGAGGGGGAGAGGGCAAAGAGATCTGCAGACAGGTCTTTCAAATAGCAATCACAGTGTTTTACAAAGCCCTGAATTAGCTGCCAACACGTTTTTAAAAAAGGGAATATTCTACATTTAAAAAAATCAGAAGTCATGCCCTAACCTGTTTGGTTCAGTGGATGGAGCGTAGGCCTGCGGATTGAAGGGTCCCAGGTTGGATTCCAGTCAAGGGCACATGATCAGATTGCAGGCTCAATCGCTAGTAGTGGGCATGCAGGAGGCAGCTGATCTCTTTTATTATATTTTTTAATATATTTTATTGATTATTTACAGAGAGGAAAGGAAAGAGATAGAGAGCTAGAAACATCGATGAGAGAGAAACATTGACCACAACAAAGTTATCTCAAAATGACAACTTATCTACAAGTTAATTAGAGAAGAAAGAGAATCAAATAAAAATTTAACAACAAGCATTGAAAAAAAGACCGGAACATAAGAGAATTAGGATGTATAATACTTTTTTTTTCTAGACAATTGCAATGACACCTCAGGTTATAAACAAGATATGGATCAGCACTGCCTAGCATGTTCTCTCCACTCACCAAAGCAGATTCAGAGGTATGTAAGCTGCCAACAGATGCAAATGAAGACCATATCAAAAAATGGTCATTATATGGTAAATAATTAGGATTTACCAAATTATTGTTCTAGATTTTTTTTTTTTTTTCTGTCTGTGCATCCAAGACCAGCTTGTCACCATCCCTGGCTATCAGAAAATCTTTTCACGAATATTTCCAATCTGCTTCTTTCTTGGCCTGTCCTGTCTGGCCCTGTGACCAGCTGAGAAGCAAAGCACCCACAGCCCCCTGTCCTTGCCTTCAGGAAAGGCCGAGACCAGCCATCCCCAGGCTCCCCAGACTTTCCAAGCAGCAGATCAGTGCCTCCTGTTAGGCTCCGTCACTCCCTCTCCATCTTTCTCCCTCCTCCACTCTCCAGGTCTTCCTTTGACCCTTTCCTTCTATGTCTAATCAGCATGCCAGCCATGGTAAGTACTTGATATTATAACATACACACACACACACACACACACACACACACGGAATTCAGAACAATTTTATGTTGTTGTTTTTTCTTATTTCCAGAGAACTTTCAACACTTATAACTGGAGACTTTAGTGTCAGTACCTTAAATAAATATCACCTCTTCAGAGACAATGACAGCATGGGAGAAGGGTGCTCCCCATATTTCCTCCTGGGTTCTGGGGAGCTGCAGCTATGTAAAACGGTCTCTTCTAGGCAGTTGGGAGGTTGTTTGTATCTTGTGCCCTATCCTACCCTTGACCACACCTGGGCTGGGCTCCACAGCACCAGCCATTGTAGAACTACATAGGCAGACCCACTCCAAACTATAAGAAAATAAAAAGACATTTCCTCTTTCTCCTGGAATGAACCCCCTCCCCAATTTATCCTGAAGAAGTGGGCCTAAATTGGAGAGACCCAATCTCACAAAAGTGGAGTCAGATATATAAGCTAGCAAGGGGTGCAAATGAAGGTCATATAATCAAAAAGTTGTCAAAATGTTAAACACCTCTGGATGGGGAAAGGGAACAAAAATATAGATCGGAAGAAAATACCTCAAAACATTTGTGCAGATTTTGTTCGATGTCATTTGAATTTGAGCTGGAGGAAGAGTTCAAGGATAGACTAACTGGCTTACTGGCTTTCCCTTAGCAGACTTTTCTTTCTTTTCTTTCTTTCTTTCTTTCTTTCTTTCTTTCTTTCTTTCTTTCTTTCTTCCTTCCTTCCTTCCTTCCTTCCTTCCTTCCTTCCTTCCTTCCTTCCTTCCTTCCTTCCTTTCTTTCTTTCTTTCTTTCTTTCTTTCTTTCTTTCTTTCTTTCTTTCTTTCTTTCTTTCTTTTTAGAGGAAGGAGGGGGGACTTATGGAATGCACATGTGGACTAAAATTATTATTATTTTTTAGGAAGCTTATCTGCTGGAGCCCTTTTCTGCCCCTTTCAAGTCATTGTTTTGCTAACAGGTTTTAGGGTGGAAAGAGTTCTGTGAATTTGTTCCCAAATAGACAGCGTCGATGTAACTGAGACACACTCTACTCTGGTTACAGAGTTTTCCTTCCACCTGAAACAAAACCAGCTTCCCCTTTCAGTCACACCCCTCCCTGTTCTCTCCTCTCTTTTAACTAGAAGCTGGTTCTGTGGCCAGAGTGGGAGGAAGTGAGCCGGCTCCGTGTTCCCACCCAAGTGGACCCTAACGAGCGTGGGTGATCAGCGTCTCTGGCTTGTGGTGGAGGGAAGGGGCAGCATGAAGCATGGTGCCAGGGAGAAGGATAAATGAATGAGACCAAATACAAAGGACATTCATGAATGCTTTTTAATTAAAATGGAAGTTTGCACACATACATCTATTCTGTAATTACAGATTCTATAGACATTCTAAATTTGAACACTTTCACATATGAAGGCCATATTTGGAGTTATGCAATATTCCACTTCCTCCAGTTTCCTGTTCAACTTTAATACTACTGCACCCATGGGTATTTAAGATGTTTCTACTTCAAAAGTTTTGACTTTTGAAATTATACATATTTGTAAATATAAAATAAACTGCTTTTAAAACCTGGCAGTAAATGCCTTTCAGCCTGCCATCCACATTGAGAATATCCAGGTTTCTGGGGCATCTCTGTACATGTCCCCCCTCCCTTCAGCTGTAACCCTCTGTCCTGTGTGCATACTTGCCCACCTTTACTCTCTCTCGCTGCTCCTGGATGAAGTCTGGCTGCTGTTCACAAATCTTATGGTGTGCAGTGGAACAGTGGTTAAGACCACATTCTGAAGGCGGATTGCCTGAGATTACATAGTGGCTTTGACACTTCTTAGCTGTGGGCCTTACTCTTTTTCTTCTGTACTTCCTCATCTTTCACATAGGGGATAATTTAGTGCTTGTCTCATAAGGATATTGTAAGGAAAAATAAATGTATATGTATAAGTATAAAGCCCCCAGAACAGTGCTTGCCATATTAAGTGAATGTTAGAGATTGTTGCTTGCCAATCCTAGAGCATGCTCTTCCTTCGAGAGCCCCTCTTGGGTTGCTTCACTTTCTGATAATCTACCACCACCACCTCCACCACCACCACCACCACCACCACCACCCCTCCCGTTCCTTTTACTCACAGATAAATGACCTCTTCCTTCTGAAACCATTGTCTGTACTATGTACTTTATACTACACTAAAGGCCCAGTGCATGAAATTCGTGCATGGAGGTGTGTGCCCCTCAGCCCAGCCTGCAACCTCTCCAATCTGGGACATTCCTCCCATAACCCAGGACTGCTGGCTCCCAACTATTCACCTGCCTGCCTTCCTGATTGCCCCTAACCACTCCTCTGCCAGCATGATTGATGCCTAACTGCTCCCCTGCCAGACTTTTTGCTCCTAATTGTCCTCCCCTGCAGGCCTGGTCACCCATAACCGCCCTCCCCTGTGGGCCTTGTACTCCCCAACTGCTCTCCCATGCAGGCCTGGGTCCCCACCAACTGCCCTTCCCTGCAGGCCCGGTAGTCCCCAACTTCCCTCCTCTGCTGGCCTGATCACCCCTAACTGCCTTCCCCTGCAGGCTTGATCACCCACAACTGCCCTCTTTTGCAGGCCTGGTCCCTCCTAACTTCCCTCCCCTGCTGGCCATCTTGTGGTGGCCATCTTTGACCACATCGGGGCAGCCATATTGTGTGTTGGAGTGATAGTAAATTTGCATATTACTCTTTTATTATATAGGATAGCCTTCATAACAGTGTTGTTGTTTTCTTAGATACCTTTCCTCTGCTTCAATTAGAGTGAAGTTTTTAAGGACAGTAATGCTGTTTTATGCATTTTTTACCTCCTGTGTCCTGTACAGTGCTTTGTACACATAGGTCCTCAGTAATTTTTGTTATTGGGATTACTGAAAACAGTGACAATGCAGAATTTGAAAAAAGATCATGGCAGAAAAAATGGAGAAACTATTTTGGCTGTGTTGGTTCTTATTCTAACACTGAAGAATCCAAACAATTTATTAAAGAAGGCAGAATGTTCATCCTTTCTGGGTTGGACAGCTGGCATGATCACAGTTTCCTTGGTCGATACCATGTGGGTTTTATTTAAAATGTTGCTTCTGCAAACCAGATGAGGATTTTTATTTATCCTCAAGTTTACCTACTAAGGTACAGATGCTGACATACTTTAGCCAGGGCGGTTCCAATTCAGTGTTTCTCCCATGGTCCCTCTGCAGAAAGTTCCTCAGGACTTTGACGGGTGGGTGGCTCAGCACTTTGTCACTACCCACGATTACCTAGAAGGCAGGGACTTTCTATGGGCCAGTGTGACTGATACTCTGGCTGGAGTCTGGTTGCCAAGTGGTACAAAGGTAAGTGCTGAGGGTAGGTGGAGAGAAATATATGTAAAGGTATTTTCACACACTCTCCTGCCAGGAGGAAGAATCTGTTTAGGCTGGCTCAGTTTAAAGGATGTGGGTTTGTCCTGGATAAACTTGATGGGAAGAGTTTGCTCTAGTTCTGAGATCAGTACTTATAAAGTCATGTCAAAATTAATGTCTGTTGAATAAAGAATGAATCCATGAGAGAGCGGCCTCAAAAAAACACAGGCTCTCAGTTTGAAAATGTGAAATAGACTGCATTGGTCTGTGTGTTTGTCCCCATGACTGAGGCCAGGCCTTGAGTGTCTCCCGAGTCTTAGCATGAAACGGCATCATACACTTATGAAATCTTTTCATCCGTGGCTCTACCTTTATACAGATCTCTAATCCATTTTTAGTTATCTATCATAAGACACAAATGTGATCAATCATGTTATACTCTATCCTTCAATGGCTTGTTGCTAACCTGAGAGAAAGTCCAATAAAAATGTGTACATATTGCCATGGGCTCCCTCACTAAGCCTGCCTGTCAGATGGTCATGTGTCTTAGATATAGGTGATATGGTCTGAGAGGAAGAGTAGAACCTCATCCTGTGGGGGAATTGACAAAGACACCTTCACCAATTTGCTTGCTTTCTGAGACCCATAATGTGTGGTGTTTGATTTGTGTTAAGTATATTCATAGTATTATGTAGTGTTTGGTTTAAGCTAGGCAAACCTCACAAAATAGGTAAATGGCATAAAAAGGATTTCTGAAAAAATAACAACACTCTACAACTTGAATATAATGCTAACAGTACAAATACAAAGAAACAAGAAAACATGTCAAACTGACACTTTTCTTATTTTTAGCTGCTAAAAGATAAACTGGGGCATATTTAAAAAAATTTTGTTTATTTGAGCAAACATCAATTAGACTCTGGCAGCATCCAACCTAGGAGACAGAAAGAAGCTCAGAGGAGTTGTGTAGAAGGAAAGACTTCCATAGGCAGGAGGGAGCAAAAACAAGGAAGTTATACTAGTCAAAAAAAGTAGGTTCACTATTGTAAGACTATTTTCCTCTAGGAAAGTGGTTCTCAACCTTTCCAATGCCACGACCCTTTAATACAGTTCCTCATGGTGTGGTGACCCCCAACCATAAAATTATTTTCATTGCTACTTCATAACTGTAATTTTGCTACTGCTATGAATCCTAATGTAAATATCTGTGCTTTCCAATGATCTTAGGCAACCCAATGGGTTGAGAACCGTTGCTGTAGAGCCTACGACCATCGGAAAGTGACATTATAAAGATTGTAGTAGAAGACATGAGATGATATACAAGATTCATTAACAGTAGCAAAATTACAAATATGAAG
This sequence comes from Pipistrellus kuhlii, assembly GCF_014108245.1. Taxonomy (NCBI): domain Eukaryota; kingdom Metazoa; phylum Chordata; class Mammalia; order Chiroptera; family Vespertilionidae; genus Pipistrellus; species Pipistrellus kuhlii. Next base: position 60,046,608 of record NW_023425515.1, read on the forward strand.
TAGAACAAAAATAATTTTATGGTTGGGGGTCACCACAACATGAGGAACTGTATTAAAGGGTCGCAGCATTAGGAAGGTTGAGAACCACTGCTTTAGGGGATGGAGTCTGGCAGGAGTCTATCAATCCGATTATCCAACTAGATAAGGAGATTCCTCCTAGTCTCTAAGATTCCATTTCTGAGAGAGCCGAAACTGTAATTAAATTAAGTCTCCATTTAGTGACATGGGGCTTAGCATAATTGATTCCATTTGGGGCCTGTTGTCTTGTTTTTAACATAGTATAAACTTTTTGTTAACCCTAAAATGATGCACGAACATTGACAATTTAAGTGGATCTGACAGTATGCTTACATTGTAGGTACTTTTGTAAAAGTAAATTCAATATTTGGCAAGGGGAGGGGGCGGCGGGGGGAAGAAAGAATTTTAACAATGAATGAGAAAATAATTGCTTTTCAAAAGAAACTTATACTCTGAAAAGGGCTTTATAAAAATGATGCTTCCAATAGTAAGTGATTTTGTTGTTGAAAAAGATTTTATTTATCAAGTTTTTTAATTTCTCTGTATACTTATGAAATTTGAAAATAGAAGTTTCTGAACTATTCTTTTTAAATTTTTTTTTCCAAAAAGATTCAGAGTCATTTTTACCCATTTGCTTAAAATATATACAATAAAAGTGCAACATTTTTCAATTCACTTGAAAAAATAATTTATAATAGGACAAATGCAGATTTACCAGTTAATTTCATTTAAGGTTTTTGCCTAATTTGTGATGCTTTGATTATTTATTCATATTATAGCAGAAAAGAAGAATAAACAGAGGTGTCTTTCACCCCACTGTCTTTTAATTATTAGGTGCCTTTTAGCAAGGCAAAATAATCCATTTCTCAATTGGAAGATAATTTTGCTTTTACATCAAATAATTTTTTTCTTTTCTCCAAAACCATGCTTTTTTTTTTTTTTTTTTTTTTTTTTTTTTTTTTTTTTTTTTTTTTTTTTTTTTTTACTTTTGTTTGTCACCAGCCAGATATAAGCCACAGGAGGTATGACCACAACTGTTCTTATTGTTTGTTCAAAACAGGAAGTTTTGGCCACAACTGTACTTTTCTTTCTGGGACTCCATGTTGCTGGGGAATATGCCTGAAGAAATAAAGAACTGGCTAGAATTCAGTTAAAATTGAACACAGACACAGGGACTCAGATTTTAGGATTTCCTTGGGGTTAATCACAGGAAGGAAAAATATTAAAACTGAGATTTCATTTGATCTGCATGAGAAAAGCAGAATTGTAACATACTCAAAATTGTGCATGCACACACACACACACACACACACTTGGAATTAAGAAAAGAAAGTCAAAATTATGCTGATATATTAATTTTCTGTCTTGTATTAAAAGGGGATTTTAATAGGGGCTTAATTGATAATTGATCAATTACCTTTTTATATGGATATTTTGGGCTCATTTTTTAAAAAAAATGTTCTTACGGTCAAATTCCAAATTTTCAGAAAATCATTTCCTTGTTATTTCAAGTTCTTCTATAAAAGTTTGTCATTTTAGAATGACATTATAAAGACTGTAGTAGAAGACATGAGATGATATACTCTCAACAGTCTTTCTTTTTTTAAAAATTTAGGTTCATATAAAAATTTGCACTGCAAGAGTAGTCACAAGAACAGAAATTTCTACAAAAGATTATGTGTGATGTCAGTTTTGGATGACATTTTGAGAGTAATGGTTTTATCCAAGGATGATGAGATGTTGCTAATCTGCCATGTTTTTAAAAGCTTTCTTTAAGTACATATAACAATGATAGAAACATGCTGTGGCTACCAAGCAGGGCTCATGGGAATGGTAATAGAACACAGGGCTTTGGACTTAGGTTTTTTTGTTTTGATGTAATACACTGTATGAATGACTAACTGCTTACCAGTAGTTTAGTAATTGAAATCTGCACAAAGACAAGGAAAGACACATTGTACCTAAAGCCATGGTTACTATAAAAATTAACACGTAGTAAAGGTAGATTAATGGCAATTTGTAGAATTTAAGTAAACTGAACTTCCTCTTAGAAATCAAGGTAGTTGAAATGCAGTACCTTTCAAAAGAAGTGTTTCAGACTTGACTTCCCAAATCTATGTTGAAAAGAAGTAAAGAAAATATGTTAATCTTGTGACAAAAGGAAAACAAACATATTATATAATAAGAATAATATTTATACACTATTTAATTCTTATTTTTGCATGCTCGTGTTAACCAAACACAAAATTTTAAGCCTAATGACTTGACCACAGTATAAAAACTGTGGAAGAAGACTCAGAATTTTAAGTTTCTCCTTTTAACTTTGGATATAAAAAATGTTAAATCAGAAAAAAAAATCTTTCACCAAATTTTATGATAAAGAAAAAGCAGATTTGTACAATTCAATGATAAATTAAAATGTAATTTTAATATATACCAAAATAAATATGCTTAGAAATAAAAGCAATAATGCCCTCTCTTGTAAAATAAATATGATAATAATACTAGCCTTATCAGATGATTCACTTGAATAAAGTCCTGGCATGTAGTGTTTGCTCAATATATGTTTGTTTCCTCTCTTCAAAAACAATGACCACACTTAACTCTGAATATTTCTCCTGATCACTCAGGACAAAATATATTGTGATGAGAATTTATTTTTTACTCTTAGATCAAAAGCAGAGAACTGCAGTGAGATAGAGAAATCTTTAGAAAATTACTTCCTGCCTTCCAAGAATGCACTCCCATCTCCTCTCACACAATGACACTATTGAACTTGGCAATAGTGACTAATGTTCTACCCACTATTTTGATCTTTTGATGTCAGTAATTAACAGAGTTAAATATTTAAAATTTATAGCAACTCTTGAAAATTTCATTATTTTTATAGAATTATAAGTCAATTAAGGGTGAAAACACAACAACAAAGGCACTTCATGGGATGCTAACCATGTGATGTAAAACACAAGATCTCTATAATTATAAGGTTTCAATTCCAGCCACTCATGTATACGCTGTGTGTCCTTGCCTGTGAAATGGAGGTGATATCTGCTGTGAGATTACAACAGTGAATGTAGAACATTCAGGTCACTGCTGGTCTCACAATCTTCACCCTTTATTCATTCATTTAGCAGATATTTAATGAGATTTTACGCTATGTCTGGCAACGTGTTAAGCACTGGAAACAACAGTGAACAAGTAGACTTGGTTCCTGAGCTCCAGCTTAACAATATGGCAGAAGAGACAGACTTTTAGAATGACATGAACAATAGCTTGATAAATGGGTGAAAGTTATTTTTTTAAATTTCTTTGTTGATTAAGGTATTACATATATGTCCTCATCCCCCCATTACTCTTCCAAACCCCCCTCCCCCTCATATCCTCACCCCCCTTGTTGTCTGTGTCCATTGGTTAGGCTTATATGCATGCATACAAGTCCTTTGATTGATCTCTTCCCCTTACCCCCACCCTCCCCTACCTTCCCTCTGAGGTTTGACAGTCTGATCGATGCTTCTGTCTCTGGATCTGTTTTTGTTTATCACTTTATGTTTTTCATTATATTCTATAAATGAGTGAGATCATATGATATTTATCTTTCTCTGACTGGCTTATTTCATTTAGCATAAATGCTCTCCAGTTCCATCCATGCTGTTGCAAATGGTAAGAATTCCTTCTTTTTTACCAAAGCATACCCGTGTTTCCCCGAAAATAAGACCTAGCTCAACTTTGGGAGAAAAAATTAATATAAGACACTGTCTTATTTTCAGGGAAACAGGGTAGTATTTCATTGTGTTATTTCTGATTAAAAATTAGCTCCCTTTCTATTCTCCGTTGTAATAAAGGGAACACCTGTTCTTCTACACTTATGAGAATTAAATGAATTAATAAATGTGAATCCACTTTGGAAATTCTGAAGCTCTCTACAAATGTCCATTGCTGTATCTGTAACACAAATTTATCAAGCATGTGTTAATTGCAAGGCCCTAGGGGATGTACACAGATGAGTTGGACACAAGTTCTGCCTGCCCCTAGCAGGGAAAGGCAGGGCAACTGGGCTATTATTCCAGGCAGAAAATACTGAGAGGTGTTTTAAGAGATAGTGAGAAAGTAATTGCTTATTTGGAGGAGGCAGAAGCAGGCTCAGGTGGGAGTGCTCAGGGAAGACTTTATGGAGCAGGAGTGGAAGAACTGGCCTTGACAGATAGGGAGCTTTTGGACTTGAGAAGATCAGGAAACAGAAAAAGCTAAAGTGGGGAAGTAAAGGAACAAAAGGCAACAAAAAAGAAATATGTGGTGCATTTTGGTTAAATTGAAGGAGGCATTAATGGCAGTATTGGGGGATAAGAGTGTGGACGAAAGGGGCCACTGCTAACCTGACAAGCTCAGGGGAGGCCTGCATGGTGGTTTTGCAAACTCAGAGACCTGCAGTAACCATAAAGGATGGTCTGAATTCAAACTTTAACTAAAAGCAGTTATGGCGGGTAGTTATATCCTAGGCCGGTATCTTCACTGACAAGGTCACCTTTACCTTAACTGAGCCTATCTGTCCTTTTGCATCTATAATAACATATCCTTAAAATGTCTGGGTAGCTTGTAACTTCCCTTTTTCTGGAGTCCCTGGGGCACAACCAAAAGTGCCTGGGCACCAGGACAGATACCACAAATTCCTTCATTGTTATCATGCTAATTGTTCTTGCACCCACCTAAGTATGTGTCTATCATTTTACTTTTTATCCAATCTCAGGGGTTTGCCCTGCTTTGCTTTCTCCTGCCTCTCCGGTCTATCAACAATGGAGTTCAGGTAACCCACCTATGTCCCTTCCTTTGATTGCAATGCATAAATACAGATCTAACCCACCATTTTCCAGAGCATTATCTAAATCCATTGCTGTTCTGCGTCCTGGCATATGTAGACAGTTTGGCTCAAATAAACTCAGAAAAATTCTTTACAGGCTTCAATGGTTTTTATACATTAACAAGAGTTTGGACAAGTAGTTTGAGATCAAATTCTAAAGAACTTGGAATGCCAAGTTAAAGCGTATGAACTGTCTTTTAGACAGCTGAAAGCCACGTTAGAGATTGCCCTAGCTGGTTTGGCTCAGTGGATAGAGGTCTGCCTGTGGACTGACGGGTCCCAGGTTTGATTCCAATCAGGGGCACATGCCTGAGTTGCAGGAGGTAGCTGATCCATGATTCTCTCTCATCACTGATGTTTGCATCTCTCTCTCCCTCTCCTTTCCTCTCTAAAGTCAACAAAAATATATTTTAAAAAAAGAGAAGAATCGCTTCTCGGCCTTTTGGCTAAGATCATGTGTAATAAAAAAAGAGAAGAAATTTGAACAAGACAATAATACAACTGAAGCTGCGAGTGAGGAGAGGACCATTCATCCTACAACAGTGTGTCGAATGGATCATTTTGACTATTGATATCACCTTTCTGATAGGTACCAGAGAGATCTTTTGAAGTCTTATGTTTTGGTCATCTTGGGTCCTGAAGCTCTCAGAGTTGGAATGGTCTTAGGAACGTGAAGTATTTTTGTATTTGGTGATACTTATGCAGGTAGAAAATTAACTTCTTCCTTGAATACTACGAATTTCATAATATAGGTCCAAAGAAATCACATTTCTTTGGTGAATCTAAAGCACTCTTTGTAAACACATCTCTCATTTGCCTTCATAGGGGGTCACATTTTCTACAATCTCATATCATAGAAATAGGGGAGACACCAGGAGATAAAAACAATTGTTTGAAAAACTAAGCAGCTATGACTCACCATTCTCAAAGGTATGTGCCAAACTGTGTGCCAGCCTCATATCCCCTCAGGGCTGTAACTAGAAGTCAGTAATAGCTGATCAGAGCTGCTTAATGAAATGTCCCTGCTTCTGGAACTCCCATAAGCCATGTGCACAGAACAAGCTGATCCTGACCCCCTCCCTCCACACCCATGAGCGTCTCAGAGCCAGAACAGATGTGGGATGCGAGTGGCACACCCGCGAGCCTCTCAGAGCCAGAAGAACTGTGGGAGGTGAGTAGTGGCTGGTCAGCCAATCAATAAGCAGCTGACAGAAGACAGGCTCCACTTGTGACTCTTCAGAAGTGGTGGAGGAAGCCAAGTTGCCCTGCCCAGTTGGGTTCAGAAACTCTGGACCCAAAGAGAATAACAGATGTTCATTTAAGAAAAAGAACAACAAACCCAAATACAAACCCAAAACATAATTTTACTACACATACACATGCCAGTGCATATTTGAAGAATAAGAACATTTTTGCCAGCCCTCACAGGGCGTCTGGAAGACAGACACCGAGAAGGGTCTGCATATTTCTCATCTCTGTCACATTTCCATGATGAGCTCCAGAGAGTGTGAGACACTGTCTTGGTATGCTCCACAGAGGAGCTCTCAAGGCTTGTACTGGGTTTGTTTAGAGCCAGAGTCAAGTAAGGGACCAGGCTTCCTATTCCCAAGGCAAGGAGAACTAATTATGTAGGAGTAAGATAGGTAGCTGAAGATTTTGTCAATATTACTTCATGAAAAAGTCATCATATTAAAAATAAACACATTTGGCATGAATTTACCGACACAGAGGAAAATGATACCAAGTCATCCAGATAAACTGTTAAAGAACTCGAAGTCCAGAGCTTAAAAGTCTCTTCATCCAAATAAGCAACCAGCAACTAGGGTTGGGCCCTCAGTCCTGAGCAGATTATGTAAGAAGGGGAGGCAGCCAGAGGTTAGGCCCTTTCTCCAAATGGTGAGCAAGTAAGTGAAAAACTTCCATCGAGAGGAATGCTACCTCAGGGCCTGTTCTTCAGAAGCTTCACCTTGCTGCCTTGGTCAAGGGCCAAAGGTCTTGAAAGGCTGTTTGGGCTGGTCTTTGGGCTCTAGTCTATGCTCGTGACTCTCTCTTATCTGAAACCGCTTCCAAAGTCTTCCTAGTTCAATTCTGAGAAGACCCAAATTTCTACCTCAGTGCCAGGATTTTCTGACCACCCAAATCTCCCCTGGGACATTACTCTGTAATGAGGAAAGGACCAAATTGGGTTCCAGAGTAAGCTGGAGGTTATGCCTGTCCAAGGCAAACTTTCGTGGTAATTCACTGTTAAAGGAGAAGCTTGGGGTAGAGATAAATTTACTTTAAGAATCTTAGGTGATACCTGTGAGAATTTGGGGAATAGTAATGAACTCCACTAGGCACTCAGACTGATGTGCTGGACCTTAAAACACTATCGGTAGGTCAAGAGGCCCAGGGTTCATTAAACAGAGGTCATAGGCAGAGCTGGGACAGATCTAGTTCAGGAATAGATGCCTGAATCTAGGTATATTGAATCACCTAAAACTAAAACCCATGGACACCCTTAATTGCTTTTAGTGACTGACATACTAGGGAATGCTTCCCACCTTGGTATAAACTGTTTCCAGTATAATTAGTTAATGAAATTATCTTAGATTTCTGAAGATGCTTCTTGACACAACAGGCTTAGAATTTTCCCTTTGAGGTAGACATATCTGTTGTTTCTGCTGCCAATTTTCATAGGGTGGGAAAGATTATTTTTTTAAAATTATTGATACAATGCATCTTATTTTACAGGTATCTTTTCAGATTGTTTTAAGGAGCTCCCCTTGAAGGTTTTTGTTATTCAATAAAAATCTAATCCTAAGAGAAGGCCACCAAAATTAATCTATCTCAATAGATACTAAAACATCACAACAAATCATTTACATTTTGTTTGCAACATTATTTTGAAATCTGAGAGAAAAATGTGAAGTTTATTTTATTTTAAATTTGAAAAATTTAGTTGTAATGACAAATGCACACTAAATTCTTAGAATGATGAAAGACAGTCAGCTGTTGATTTGAGAGATAATTAAATTTTTCCAACAAATCCCAACAAAATTGCATAACATGATCCAGTATCCATCACTTCACAGTTGGACTATTACAGCACAGTCCTAATAAGAATCACATTTTTAAGCTTATTCAATGGATTTTTCAATGGCTTAACTGATTTCCTGGGAGACTTATTTTAATCTATTGATATTCAAATAATTTTCATTTAAAGTACCCATCATTTTTTTTTCATTTTTGTTGATCTTCTCTTCTGTCAGCTTATTTTTAAAATACCTTTGCATGTAATTTCAATATTTCTTCGCCATTTCTTGAAAAAGGTACTGATTGGTGGGCAAAGTTATTTTACAGAGAAGAATGTTTGGGAATCAACATTGTTAGTGGAAAACTTCACTATTTTTGTGTTATGATAACATGTGCTTCCTAGGTTGTACCATTATATCACAACTCTGACATCTCTAGTTTTTTAGAGATGTCAGAGTTGTGATATCTGACACAACTCTGTAAATTTTTCTTTGCTCAAAAGGAGTAAAAAAAATTTGCATCAGCCAAAACCGGTTTGGCTCAGTGGATAGAGCGTCGGCCTGCGGACTGAAGGGTTCTGGGTTCGATTCCGGTCAGGGGCATGTGCCTTGGTTGTGGGCGCATCCCCAATGGGGGCTCTGCAGGGGGCAGCTGATGGATGTTTCTCTCTCATCGATGTTTCTAGCTTTCTATCCCTCTCCCTTCCTCTCTGTAAAAACTCAATAAAATATTTTTTTTTTATTTTTTTTGCATCAACTCAAGCATGGTAATTATAGAAATCATAGACTCCTAGGATTTTCAAGGCTAAACATTCACCTGATTAACCACTCACCTGATGCTTAAATTCTCTGCTAATGAATCCATATTTTAACATTTAATCCAACAAGGCGTTTACTGCCTTCCAGGCATCTCTCTTCATCTTTGAACATCTCTTACATTTGTAACATTTTCTTTATTAGTAAACTGAAATGTTATCTAATATTTGGACATATTATAGAAAGAATATGTTGGAAAAACACAGTGAGGAAAAGGGAGGGAAGAAATCAACTGGGTTGTTTTTCCCATTGAGGTAAATTGAGTTTGTATAGTTGGGAGAACATTTAACTAGCACTATTACCCAGAAAAGAAATTGGTTCTTTTAAACATGTCAGGTTGTCACACTCTGAACATCTATAGAACAAATAGTTTCAAATCTCTCTCTAAGCCCTTGTGGTATTTCAATAAACTGGGTGAATATTATTCACTTACACATGATAAATTATTTGTTTTTAAAAAAACACCTTAAACACAATCTCTGGATTTAAAATATTGTTTTATGTTATATTTCTGTCTAAAATTACTCACTCATAAAGAAATATTGATAATTCAGACATTCTAACTCAATATGAATAGGTGAGCAAGGGTCATGTTTTAAGGTTCATCTATTTTGAGACAACATTCAACTAAAAACTAAAATTAAAACCACACTCTTTTAGAAAATAAAATAAGTTGTTTTATTTCTAAAAATATAATTAAAACCACAATCTTCTTCCTGCCGTATTCTTTAAGTTTTAAACTTTGGCCAAGTTAATTAAGGTCCAACATGGTAAAAACAAATTCTTTCCATCTAATTCCAAATTTATACTCAGGAAAACGTGTGTTTGTTTTTTTTTTAACCAAGTTGTTAAAATCCTTAATGAAATCACTGCTCCTCAATTTCTAACTTATGCAATTGTGCTGCTCTTTAATTGGAAGCAGAGGCTCCGAGGCTCTGATTTCCCCCCATATATGATTCACTGTTCCATGTACAGTGTACCTAGGGTATCCCATAGTTCCAGTGCATTTTGTGCAACTCGAACTCAAACCATCAAGTGGTTTCCTCCTGAAGACCATGGCCTTGAGAACATGCATTTCTTTTGCTTCTTTAGGGCATCTTCTACATTACACTCATGTCTGTTGGTTTGGTTAGAGTTCAAAGCCTTTGTGGGAGGAGATCTCAGGGTGCCAAGCTCCACTCAGGTATTATATTGCAGGCATGCATTCTCATTACACCTTTCAGCTTGATCATACTTTAATCGTCACCAGATTTCCATAGTTACCACTGGGATCAGTGTCTGTTTCCTAGCTCACTTCTAGGCCAGGGGAGCCTTGGGTTTTCTCTTGGAAATTCTCTGCTCACTGTTGAGGAATTTGAAACAGGAATGAAACATTGATTCTTTAGTAAAATTACAATAATGGCCCTTTGGGGGTGGATTGGAGAAGATGAGTCTGATGGTGAGATGATCAGCTGGAAGACTTTCACAGCCATGTAGGCGAGAGCCAACTGGATACACAAAGTGTAAACACAGTTCTGGCTCCCAATTTCATGACAGGTTGGCATGAAATACTTCATAGGTGCATCTCCTTCCAATGTTTGGCCACTTATCTTTATATATGGTGTTTAGCTCCTCTATCTGACCCTTTAGTTCCTCCCAAGTTGTTTCACTAGCCTTACGCTGAAAGTCTTAGTTTCTGACTGCTCCTGTGCAGGCACCATTTCCACCATTATTAGCTGAATATTAGCTTTGTGGTTGGCAAATTTCATGCATTAAAAAAATAACCATTCACACTCTAGTTTATAGAAACACAATAATGTAGTAATTGCCAGGATCGGAGGAAAGGGGGAAACAGGGAGTTATTGCTTCACTCGTACCTAGTTTCAGTATGAAAAGATAAAAAAATGTCTGGGGATGGACAGTGGTGATGGTTGCATAACAATGTGAATGCACTTAATGCTGCTGAGCTACCCATTTAAAAATTGTTAAAATGGTAAATGTCATGTTATGCATAATTTACAACAACAACAAAAAGATTGAGAACTTCTGAACAAAATCAACCCAGAAGCTTGTCCCACTTTGGCACACTTTATTTCTGTAAGCTGACAAATTCTCTGTTTTTTTATAGTAATTAGCTGTGAATTTTCTGTTATTTGTAATTAACTCTATTATTTATATAAACAATTAACCATTCCAATTTTTTATAAATGAAGAAATGGAAGTGAGGGGAAGTTAACAGCTTGCCAAAGTCATACAACTAGTGAGCAACAGACCTGATATTTATTTTTTAAAAATATATATTTTATTAATTTTTTACAGAGAGGAAGGGAGAGGAATAGAGAGCTAGAAACATCGATGGGAGAGAAACATCAATCAGCTGCCTTCTGCACACCCCCTACTGCGGATGTGCCTGCAACCAAGGTACATGCCCTTGACCGGAATTGAACCTAGGACCCTCCAGTCCACAGGCCTACACTCTATCCACTGAGCCAAACCAGTTAGGGCCAAACTTGGGATTTCAATCTAAGTTTTGTTTGCAAATTTCATGCTGCCTTCTTATTGGCAAAACAAATCTTATTTAATGAATGAGTGAAATATCCAAATATGGGATTGTTCTCCAACCGGGATTTCCCCCCTCAATCTAAACTGTTTCTTCATGTTTGATGCAGTTACTAACATCTATTTGTACTGCCTCTTAATTTTCCCAAAGGCTTTTGCCAAAATCCAACTTCACAAATTATTTGTAAAGGGACCACATGTCTTTATTTTCCACACTTAACTCTTACATAAAAATAACATTTAGGACTTTGGAATGTTACTTTTTAACATATTGAGAATGAATTCTGCTTTGAACTTTTTAACTCACTTTGAAATCCACATTGTATTTGATCTTTAGTCTGAAATGTTTGCAACAGACTTTGGTTAAAAATATGTAAGTTATAACAATATAGTTTTTTAAACAGAGCTTTCTAATAATATGTGATTACAAACTAATGTGACTATTAAAAAACACACAGCAGAATTCATATTAATATCATTGACTTCAAAGCAGACTTCTTAAGAAACTAGATAGTGATGGTTTGGTTATTCAAACATAAAATGAGTACTTATTCTATGCCAGACACTCAGATAATTTTTGAAATTTATTTTTCATATTTCCCCCAAAACCAGTTGATGAACCTTGCAGGAAATATACTTTGTAGTCATCTATTATTTTGGCCTCAACCAGAATTATAAAATTAGTCATCTACCTCATTCAACAGACTTGGCTCCTAGAAACATCAGACTATGTCTAAAACATAACTCCAACTTCAAAGGTTGAAAAATTGACAAAATTTAAGATATGCCAAACATTTCTTAAATATAACTACTTTGACAAGGCTTGCCCTTGATAGTATCTGATCATTCCATCTTAAATAGTGAGTTTTTTCCTTCATTTACTATTATTATTATTATTTTTTTTTTGGCATTGATTTTCTTTAGAATGTGAGTTCCATTAGAGTCCAGATTTTTATCTGCTGCTTTTCTCCCAACATTGGAGTAATGCCAAACACCCAAAAGGTGCTCCATAAACATTTTTATAATAAATACTAGAGGCCTGGTGCATCCTTTCCAATCCCAGACCCTCAGGGGATGTCTGACTCTCGGTGTAGGCATGATCCTGAAGATCAGGCCTAAACTGGCAGTCAGAAACCCCTCTCACTATCTGAGACCACTGGCTCCTAACTGCTCAACTGCCTGCCTGCCTAATCGCCCCTAATCCCCCTTCCCCGCCTTGCTGGCCTGTTCACCCTCCCCCTGCCTGCCTAAAAGCCCCTCACTGGCCCCCTCTGCTAGTCTGGTTGCCCCTCACTGTCTCCCCCCACACACACTGGCCTGGTTGCCCCCAACTGCTCCCCTCCCCCAAGGGCCTGGTCACCCCACGCAGCCTGCTTCTGGGTCATTTGGTTGCTTCTCACTAACCTCCCTGCTGGCCTGATCGCCTCACACAGCCTGTTTGGTCTTCTGTTCAGTTGCAATGGTCGTTTAGGATTTTATATAGGTAGAAATGAATAAGATTCCTAATTCTTTATATAAAACTAGAGGTCCAGTGCACAAAATTCATGCATGGGTAGGGTCTCTAGCAGCTGCCTGATCCATTAAACTCCCAAGGGGACACTTTGCATATTAGGCTTTTATATAGAGAAATAGATACTTTGCCTCAATTTCACAATTCCATAATTCAATGCAAGTATAAGATTCAATTTTGATGATTTAAAGTTTTATGTCTTCTGTTGCTTCTATTAGTATTTAATGAATAGAGGTTAAGTGACCTTCTAGTGCCAGTAGAAGTGTAAATTTCTTCCTTTCTTTCTTTTTTTCCTTTCTTTCTTTCAAGTCATAAGTTATAGTTGGGTTGCCCTCTGAGATTTTGCTGACTCTCCTAACTGTATTTGATTGGTACAGATTAAATTTTTTGTTCTTTCACTATATCCAGGGTGCAAAGAAAAAAGCAAACTAAATAGAAGGTTATTCCATGTTCTCATCAGCTTAAAAATTTTGGAAGAACAAGAACCGATATTTGAAGTACAAAACAATCAGAAGAGTGATGCTCTACAGCAGTGTTCCCCCAAGTGTGGTAAATGTACCCCAGGGGTACGGGAAGAGTTTGGTGGGGGTACGCATTGCACCAGAGTTTGGTGGGGATATGCACTGCACCGTGCTTAGCTGTGCCTAATTCTACGTTCTCATGAGTACGAGGGGTACTCAGCATTACAAAAATTATAGAAGGGGTACACATATGTCAAAAATTTGGGAAACACTGCTCTACAAAATATCTTCTCAGAGAGAGGTGAGTGGTTCATGTTGGAGCTTCAGGGGAAACCCTGTGACAGAGATAGTGCAGGGCCCAGACATTAAAGAATTAACTGAACGTTGATATGTGTGGTAAGAACCTGTGGAGAGAGGTCAGACGTGACATGTCGTTCAAGCTGTGGGCAAGTAAAAACCACCATGTGGTCCTTCCCTTCTCCCCCCACAGCACTCACTCCTCCACATCCTTTACTCTTCTCATCTTCTAAAGGTTGCTCCCCAGGTGGGAGGACTCTTCATCTTCACCTATACTCACTCCTTAAGTAATTTTTTTTTTCGGCCTCACGTTTTAAATAGTCTTCCAATGTTATAATTCCAGCCCCAGTCTTCCTTGAAGTCTAGACTCATGTACCCCTGGCTGCTCAAGCTCTGTGATAGAATGTCTGACAGGATTGTCAGACAAAACATTTGATTGTCTCTGCCCCAAACAACTCCCATCAACTCTGGCTTCAACAGATATACCAAAGAGGATGACTTTTCTGCACCTACCCTGCCACTGGCACCCTAAATCAAGCAACTGTACCTTTTACTTGACTAGCACATTCTCTTCCTAACTGGTCTTCTCACAGCCATTCTGGCCCCATACTTTCTTCTCCATGTAACACACATAATTATCCCTTTAACTTTACATCAAGTCTTGCTACATCCTTTCTTTAAATTCTTCAGCATCATTCTCCTTGGGACACACTTGTGAAGCAATCCCTGCTTCAATGCCTGTGTATTTGCTGTTCCCTCTACTTATATAGAATGTTCTTCAACTCCCCACTACTTGAGTGACTGGCTTCCTTCGCTTTACTTAGCACCATTATCCTTGACTCTAATCTAACATAGCTTCCTTCTCTCCAACACCCTTTACTCTCTTCCCTTTCAAAAAATGTCTCCCAAGTATCTAGGTATAGGCATATACAGTTTTTGTTTATATTCTATTGCTTGTTTTCTATCACTGGAATATAAGCTCCACGAGGTCAAGAACTTATTCATATTATATCCCTAATAACTAGAACAATGCCTGCCATTGAATAAATGTTTGTTCAGTGAATGTATTGGAATCTTATTGGTTAACCCCTCCTTATGTCAGGTGATGTTCTGAGTGATGCAATTAAAACCTGGAGTAAAAGGTCAATATGGGAAAACAAGAAGCGAAACACAAGGCAATCCGAGCAGGACCGGTGCAAGAGGGGAAGTGGGAAACGAGAATGAGAGGGCTGTCAGACATTCTAGCACATCCTGCCAGACAGAGTACCCTTGGACGCTTATAGACTAGTGAACTCTGAGGCCAGGGGAACAGACCAGGCAAGATTTCCCAGGTGCCACACAGTGGCTGCCATGGGAAGCCTCTTTCTGGATAAAACCTGCTCCAACAATCAAAGAAGCAAACCCTTCGGACAGGAATAAACTCTGTGCACATTGGCTAGAGCCATGTCAGCACTGACTTTTGCATAATAAAAAGTCAACAGTGCTAGTATTTGTTTATCTTTTCACTCGACTCTGAACTTCTAAAGGGAAGAGACTGATTCTCTATCATTCCATACAAAGTCTGCAGTCTTGGAGAACTTTTGAGAGAAAGATTGAAAGAAGGGAGAAGGAAAATGGATCATGACTCTCTTCTTGGCTATACCTAAAAGTATGGAGAGCAGTGTAATCAAAATTGTCCCTTTAAATCTTATTGATATATATCTTTTTTATATATTAAATGACCAACGGTTAAGACTTTGAACCCTCGCCGAAACCGGTTTGGCTGAGTGGATAGAGCATCGGCCTGTGGACTGAAAGGTCCCAGGTTTGATTCCAGTCAAGGGCATGTACCTTGGTTGCAGGCACATCTCTATCCCTCTCTCTTCCTCTTTGTAAAAAATCAATAAAATATATATATTTTTTTAAAAAGACTTTGAACCCAGTACTATCCATCGCTTCCCAGCTTAGAATGAACTCTCCCAAGCAGCAATCAATACACCCACAAATTTACACTTCTCACACAGAATGGCAACCAATACAAATAGGAAGTATAAATCACTGATGTAAAGAAAATTTTAATGAGCCATTAGTTCATGTAAATAGCTCCTTAATCTCTGCTGGGGCAAGATACCTCAATTTGCTCTAATTAGGAGTTTGACAACTTCTTAATTAAACAACTTTCCACCTAGAAAAAGGTGCCTCCAAGATTTTTCCCAATAAACTCTAAATTAATTTACAAACTAAGTGACTAAAACAGAATATTAAAACTGTTCTTCCAAATAGTTTTGGTCACTGTTCTATCAGTTTGTTCTTATTTATTTATTTAAAGTATACAGATCCTTCAATTTGGGTTTAATTGTGACCTGCTGACATTTCAAAGAAATTTCAAAGGAGGTTACCCTTTCTCAGAGCTTCTCTGGGCTGCAGCAGCATCCTGAGGTCATAAATACTCACTGTGGACTTTCCCCCTGACCTTGCAGTTTACCTCTTCAGTGTGTCCTACTCTGTGAATACTGAGAAAGAGCATTCTTTTTTTATTCTAAAAGACAAGTGTGGCTTAATACTGAGCATCGAGTAAAGTCTGCAAATGGAAAGGAAAAGCATGTATCATTAACCTCAGTTTGAATGTTGTTGGTGTCTCTGCCACACAAGTGTGGCGAAATGGCTCTGCTGGGAGAAACAGAGAGGTGGTTTCCCTCTGAGACCACACTGAAGAGCTTGTGTTTTGCCTCCTTTTCTTTTTCCCTCTTAAGTAAATGATTTTCTCAGGCAATAGAACAATGTTTTGATTCCAGGTCAGTAACACCCACCAAGAGTTACTCTGTGCAAGGAAAAAAACTCTATGTGACAGAAACCATGCTTTCTCTAGGGGGTCTGGTACATGTTTCCCTGAGTCTTGATCTCAAGTTACTGAAGACTTAGGTCAGTGTGGGTCTGATCAGTTAGCACACCCCCTTCTGGATATGCCACCTTACCTCTACTCTAATTTTCATCAAATAGCTACACCCTATTCTGTATCTCTAAAGCAATTTTGTTTCACACATTCTGGCCTTTCTTCCCTCCAGATTACTATGCAACAAATGTCAGGCAGCTTCTTGTCAATGAATTCCAAAATTAGCATGTCTAAAATCTACTTTTGAATTTTATTTGTTTCACCTTTCTTTGACTCAGCATAAATCTCTCTTCTCTCTCTCTCTCTCTCTCTCTCTCTCTCTCTCTCTCTCTCTCTCTCTCTCTCTCGTTTTTCTTGTTTGTCTCGCTAATTAGTTTCTTCGGTTACAGAAAAGATGGAAAGATCTAAGTTGGGGAGTTTTTAATACATGCCTTTTAAATAATGTACTAGAAGCCCCACTTTGAAGCTCCACTTCGCCAGTGTGTGTGTGGGGTGTGGGGGGGGGGGGAAGGGGCGGGGGGAGCATTAGGGAGACCCCCAAGATGGCAGTATTGGGTCCTCTCCCATATGTATATGTGTTGAGTGCGCCATCTGGTGGCTAAAATTACAGAAGGGAAGAAAACCTGAAGCTCCCAGGAAGACACACAGCTCAGGGTTGGGCTGGCTTCCCCTCTTAATCAAATCCTGGTCACTAAAGTGTTTGTATTTGAACTTTACTACTGCACAGGTGACAAATGTAGTGCACATTGTTAGGAGGCTCGTGGAAGACGTGATATTTAAGAAAAAGGACAAGGCTTTTAAGGCCTATTAAGGAAGGTGAAAAGTACTACTACAAAATTACTCTGGAAAGTAGGATTCTAAAAGTATAATAAGTGCTCTGGTTGAGTAAATAAATGAGATTCTTCTATGAATATGAGGAACACAAAAAAGTATTAACGAAAGAGAAATAAGAGAAAGTGTGGGAAGAAAATAAAACGGGGAGGCAGGAGAACACATGCTTCGTAGGTGGGTCAATTTTGACACAACCACTTATATGTGTGTGAGAGTAGGGAATGCATTTAAACTCCCTAGGCCTCAGTTTGTCGAGGGGGGATAATTCTACCTATCTCCTAGGGATATTGGGAAGATTAGATAGAAGAATATATGAAAGTGCCAAGCCCAGAGCCCATCTAAAAATGCTCAATAAATGATAGTTGTTATTAGTAAGGAGAATAGAAAGAAAAGACCTTGAAAGGGATAGCATAGAACACACTAGGCTTTGAGAAAGGAAATAATATCCAGGACTGTATAACAAGCATGCCAAACTCAAAGGCTAACGTGGGCCAAATAAACAAGTTTAAAAAACAAAAGCTTCAATTTTCATAGAAACGTAGGGTTTTTTTGTTTTTTGTTTTTGATAGATCGTGCTGAATACAAAGGGCTGAAATAAATGAGTAATATTTAACTTAGGATAATTTTTAAATCAAAATTAATATTTTCTCTTGAACATTAACTTACCAGACACTGAATAACTGCACAAATTAATAAGCATAATGCAAACAAACCAATTTTTCTTGTTCTCCAAAAGTGAAATATTTCCTGTTGAGCACACCAAACAAGCCAGTCCAAGACTAATGATGTGGCAATGGGCTGCTAAAATATTTGCTGCTAGATTTATCGGAAAGAAACGGTGCACCTGCGCGTAAGATACGTAAGAGAAATGAATGCAACATGATTATAGTAATCAGTCATTAGCAAACGTTGTAGTTTGTTATTAATAATATTGTGAAAATTAAGTTACGAATTTTTTATTAAAACGTTTCTCACATACCGTTATATTGGCTGGGCTGCAAAAATACTCATTGTGGGCCGCATGTGGCCTGCGGGTCACAAGTTTGACACGCTTGCCGTATAACTTAGCACAGGCATTTGATCAACTTAAAGGGTGGAGCCCATGAAAGGAAACACCTTCTCTGTCTGGACAAAGAGTCTGTGTCTGAAGCCCACCTTTGTTGCTACAGTCACAAGAGTCTGTGAGGACTCCAGAGCAGGGCCTTCCCTCTGGGCACCCCTTGATCCCCAAGCTGTGGCTGAGTGCCTTCCACTCAACCCCCTATGGGTCTTCAATTCCGTGCTGGAGCTTATGTGAAGGAAAGGCATATGACCCATTGGAGATAGGCTGACCAAGGGGTAGCAACCGAGGACCAGGCTTTATTCTGTGAGAGTCACCATTGGCATGGCCTAGTTTGCAAAGAGCATTCTGAGGACCCTGGCTCACCACAGTTTGTGGCAATTCATACCAATGGAATTCTCTTAGAAACTCTGGACAAAAATGTTTGTGTAACTTGAGGCACCTTTCCACCCATCTGAAAGCTGAGTCCCTATGACAGACCCAGCAGGTGACACAGAGAGCTACCTCAGTCTCTTCTTTGGAACCTGATATGGCTATTTCGAAGGATTGTCTAAAGCCCTATAGATAACTGAAGCTTTTGGAGAGCAAAATACTGTACCCCACATACACACACACACACCACATACACATACACACATACACACACACACACACACACACAGAGATACACTCATGCCTCTAAGGAAGGTCTTAGCCCACCATTCCTAGGCAAAACCCAGAACTGTGCCCCTCCCTGATGCAATAGCTGACAGGTCTCAGGGGAACAACAGCTATTGCCTACATTTCTAACCTTTTACCAGCTTCCTTCCATGCCAAGGAGAAAACTAGGAGCAAGAATACAGTAATATGATCTCCAATTAGCATAAAATAAAAACAACCCAGTCATGTTTTCCACAGGCCTTTCCAACCTCAAACTAAATGCATAAAGCAGGGAGAAAAAGATTAAAAAAAAAAATCCATGGAACTATGAATATATATACTATCTCCGTGTGTACGCCAAGCACCCTGACCCAAATGATTATCTGTCTCTAGGAAAACCAAGCAGCCAAATGCAGAAATCTGAGAATTTTCCCGTCCCAAAGTGCAGCATGAGCACAGACGGGAAGGGAGAATATCCAGATTACTCGGTGTGGAAGGGGTTAAGTCCTCAGCCATCCTATTCTAAAGTGATTTATGATGATGGGTAGTGTTTCAAAACTTTCCCCCACCCAAAGAACAGCCCTCTCCCTCCTCACCGAGTGGAGTCCACTCTCAACGTGCTGAAATGGGAAGGAGGCGGTGTTTTGCTGATCTGTTAAATTCTTAGTGAAGTTTCCTTGATTTCCAGTGGCTGCTGTTGTTTGAGTTTGGTCTGGATAAAAACTGAGGTTGTCCTGGCATTCCTGGGACTGAATCCAGGCCAGAGGAAGAAGAAAACGAAGGAGAAGGAAAAGAGGAGGGGAGAAATAAAGGGAGGAGAAAGGCACAGGAGAAAAGAGAAAAAGCCTATTTTCAACATCACATTCCTGTGTTTTCCCTCAGCCTGGAAAACATATTAATCCCAGTGCCTTTCCGCTCGGAAACAAAGGGACTGAGCCAGACTGTGGGGGAAAGGGTGATAAGAAGGATCCTGGAACTCTGAAGAGAGCAAAGAGTGAGACTCAGGGGCTTCCTGTCTGTCCACACAGGGACTGGCACACACAGAGACAAGACGACCCAGGAGAAACTGCAGAGAAATGGAGATGCAAGGACCTAAAAGGACAGCTCCCGTCACCACCTCACCCTGCTTGTCAAGAAGGTAAAGAGACAGTCTGAAAGAGAAGCAGGGAGCCGCTGGCTGAGCCCTCGGGTCAGGACAGGCGACTTCGGGAGCTGGAGCTGCAGCGCGTGTGCCCCAGCCTCGCAGAGGAGACAGAGGGTTTGGGAGGAAAGGCATTTCGTCTAGGAGACTGTCCTGGGACCACACTTCAGCTTGCCTGTGAAACCCTCCGCATTCCATCTCCATGAGCCACAGTGTAAGTGTGTAATCCCTTCTGCCTTCGGTGTGATTGCTTCTTTGTTGCTTGTTTGAAGGACTGAAACGAGGTTCTTGCCATAATTAATACGCTCCGTGTGCATTTTCTCCGGAGCATCCGAGAGTCAGATGAAAGGGTGAGAGCCCGCTGAATGGGGCACCGAGTTGGGTTTCCTGCTGACCATAGTTGCCTCTGCTAAGTGCTGACAAATCAGAGGGGCTTAAACGTAACAGGATCTCACCCTGTTTTCCATTCCCTGACCTCCCTCCTTATTCTTCCCTAACCGCCCCTTCCCCCCAGGCGTTGGCCCACTTGGAGAAAGGGAACATGCCGCCCAGCTGTTTGCAATTAAATAATTTTCTTTCTTTTCTCCCCTTCCTCTCCCCTTTTGTCTCGGACCTCGCTGCCGCCTCTCCCAGTGGACTGCACCATGACCTGGAGAATGGGACCCAGCTTGGCCATGCTGGTGGCCATGTGGCTGGTGTGTGGGTCGGAACCGCACCCCCAGGCTGTGAACAGAGAGAGCCACCAGGGATGGCAGAAAGCGCCCCCTGTCTACCACAGGAGGCCACCTCGGCCGCCGAGGCAACCGCCGCAGAGGCAACCGCCACAGAGGCCTCAGAAAACCCAGAAGACCCCGCTGGGAGAACTGCACCCTCAGCCTCTCCTGAGAAGGCGCGGCGGTGTGCCAGTGCTGCGGATAGCTCCCCACGAAAAGGCCCCGCCGCCAGCCCCGCTGGACCTTCACGGTGGGGCCCTGCAGGGGAGAGCGGAAAGGAGGAGGCCAGCAGCAGCAGCAGCAGCCTTCTCCCGGCCTTCTCCCCAGGACATGGTCCGCGATGAGGGATCCTCCGCCCGGTCCAGATCGCTGCTGCGCTTCCCCTCCGGGTCCGGCTCCCCCAACATCCTGGCCAGCTTCGCGGGCAAGAACCGCGTGTGGGTCATCTCGGCGCCGCACGCGGCGGAGGGCTACTACCGCCTGATGATGAGCCTCCTGAAGGACGACGTGTACTGCGAGCTGGCCGAGCGCCACATCCAGCAGATCGTGCTATTCCACCAGGCGGGCGGCGAGGCCGGCACGGTGCGCCGCATCACCAGCGAGGGCCGCGTGCTGGAGCAGCCGCTCGACCCGGGCCTCGTGCCCAAGCTCATGGGCTTCCTGAAGCTGGAGAAGGGCAAGTTCGGCATGGTGCTGCTGAAGAAGACGCTGCAGGTGGAGGAGCGCTATCCCTACCCGGTCCGGCTGGAGGCCATGTACGAGGTCATCGACCAGGGCCCCATCCGCAGGATTGAGCGGGTCCGGCAGAAGGGCTTCGTGCAGAAGTGCAAGGCCTCGGGGGTGGAGGGCCAGGTGGTGGCGGAGGGCGCGGAGCGGGCTGGCCCCAGCGCTGAGAAGAGGAAGGAAGAGCTGCGCAGGGTGCATGTGCCACCGACCAGGGATAGTCGGGGGAAGGTGCCCAGGAAGCCGGCCACCACCACCACCACCAGCACCACCACGGCTGCGCCCCCGCCGCCACCCCCCACCCCCAGGGCCACCACCCTGGCCCCGGCTCCCGCCCCCACGGCCACTCGGGCCACCGCGCGGGTGGTCACTGTGGCTGCGAGGCCCACGACCACCACCACGGCGTTCCCGACCACGCAGAGGCCCTGGACCCCGCGGCTGCATCCTTTCCCAGATGCCCACAGGCCCCCGGCCACGGCCACAGAGGTGACCACTGCCCGGGGGGCCGTGGCCTCGGAGAATCTCTACCCTCCGCCCAGGAAGGAGCTGCCCAGGGAGAGGCCGCCGCCGCCGAGCACCAGGAGGCCCCCCAGCAAGGCCAGCGGCTCCGAGGGCCTCCCTGCCTCGCCTGCGCCCACAGGGGCGCACGGCACCAGGGCCGGGCCCAGCCGCTCCAGGGACAATCGCACGGACCGGCGGGACCCGGCCGTGGTGGTGCCAGGTCCTTCCAAGCCAGCCAAAGGGAAGCCCCCCAAAAAGAAAGCGCAGGACAAGATCCTCAGCAATGAGTATGAGGACAAATACGACCCCAGCCGGCCCCCCACGGCCGCCCAGCTGGAGGAGGAGCTGCAGGCGGGGAACGTCCCCCCGCAGAAAGCCAAGGAGGCCAAGAAGCACGACAAGCTGGAGAAGCCCGAGAAGGAGAAGAAGAAGAAGGCCAAGAGCGAGAAGGCAGACAAGCTGCTCAAGAGTGAGAAGCAGGCGAAGAAGGATAAGGCGGAGAAGAAGGGCCGGCCCGACAAGGAGAAGAGCAAGAAGAAGAAGACAGGCCCCGCTGAGCAGGACGGCCACCACCTGAAGCCCACCTCCAGGTACCTGCCGCCGAGCCCCAAGAGGCTGGTGGCCGACCTGCTGGGCTCCTTCGAAGGCAAGCGAAGGCTCCTCGTAAGTAACCTTCTCCTGGACATTGTGCTGGGGGCTGAGCGGGGATTTGGTGTGTTGTTGTTTTTTTCTGAAACCACATTGCTGGCCCTGGCTGCACCTGTGCGGTGTGCAGAAGATGGGGAGGTGTGTCGGGGCAGGGCGGCCCGGCCATCAGCCCCTTTGGGTTTCGATGCTCTGTGAGCCTTTCACACACAGACTCAGAGCCTTGGCGAGGGGGACCTTAGACATGAGCCCAGGGAAGCACCGGTGGCCGGCTTCCTCCAAACCCATCAGGACCCATCCCTCATCTCCATGGGATAGTTCTGGATACAGCTCCATTTTACTAAGTTCAGTGAATAACAACAGAATGAAGAAGTTCCTAAAATGGTATGCATTGACTCCGACACCCTTAGGAAAAGGGTTTCCCTCTTTATGATCTGAGAAACCAGAAGCATGGGTATGGGGAAATAAACAAGGTTTCTCCTCTCTCCCCCTATTAGGTCTCTATCAAGAATTGGGAAACACAAAGGGGAGAGTAAGGCAGTCCTGGTGGAGAGTAGGTGTGACTGGGAGTGGGGAAGGGCCCTTTTTGGTGTGGCCCTCAGGAATGTTTTTAGATCAGTGGTCTGAAATCTTCATCCCTTTATCGAAAAGGCTTTTTCTTCGATTACTGCCCAACCAGTAAGAGGCCAAAAGGATGGAGTGTGAGGAGCTGGATTAGCTGCTCTAATTTCCAACACCCTAAAGACACATATGAACGTGGAGTCCAGATGTCAGTTGCCCTGAGACGCTATAAAATGAACATGAATGTGTGTGTGTGTGTGTGTGTGTGTGTGTGTGTGTAAGGAGACAAGCAGTCCTTACTTCCACTTTGTCTCTTTTTCTGAGTGCCAGTAGGACTGAGTGAGTCACAGTTATTATACATCTCAGTAGCTATCTATTTGCCATTACTTGCCACCATCCAAAGAATAACAACAGCGTTTTGTCAAACCCCAGAAAAAGGGCTTCAGACAGGAATTAGCTCATCGTAAAGGTAAAGGCATTTCTCATCAGCAAAGGGAACATGGTTTAATCTGCTCTCCAAGTCTCCTTACCCACTCTTCTAGTGCCCTTCCAGGATTTTATCCCTAGCTTCTTAATGTTGCATTCTACTCCAGGCTGTCCATGAGGAAAAGAGTACTATATAATTTAGGGGAAAAGATCAGGAATTAATGTTGGGTGATATGCATCAAGAATGATGCCCTCAGGTACCTGGGTGAGTCTGAGGATATCATCTATCCTACTGAAGGCACAAGGTGACTCCACACCCTGTGTTTCTCCACCAAACAAGCTAGGCATTCTTCTCTCAGGGCATTGGTCAGAGGGTTTTTTTATGTTTTTTGTGTTTTTTTTTCCAATCTGGCCTAAATTTTGATTAATCATCTGAGCCAGAGAGACTCTGCTACCCATCTAATCTTTAGTGGTTTTCAAAGCTTAAATGTGCATTTGAAGTGTAATTTAGAGCAGAGTCCCTTGTGGTATTTATCATGGGTGGGGCATGACCTTAAATTCTCTTAGCTGTCCCATCAATGGTGTATTTATGTGGTAGGACAAGACCTATGTTTTTATTGATTCTACAGGTTTTGTGTATGTGTTTGTGTGTGTGTGTGTGTTATTTTTTTGTATGTTGTTACTTGTTTTAACCAGAGCCTTAAAGTAACTATATAAACTAAGGGTAGCAGAAGATAGGTTGCTAGAGTAGTTTAACAGCTACTTGGTTATTCCCAGAATATATAAATTTGAATAGAAAAGTTCCAGTAGAATCAAAAGAATCACTGATTTCAGAGTAGAACCCTACCTGGTACTTAAATGTTTTGCTAGAGAACCCATGGGGGAGAAACTGCACTCTTTGGGCTGGGAGAAAGCATTAGTGGTGTGCTCTGTTGCCCTCATCCTGAGTACCTGGGACTTGGTCCAGCCTGCTAAAAGACATCACCCAATCCTGCCATTTAGCCAACAAGGCAGGCAAAGTGTTCCTTGTGGTCAAGTTTTAACCAGGCAAAAAATAATCATGGGTAAACTGTCAGGATTATAATTGTGCACCTATGGGTAAATGCTTCCATTAGTCAAAAGAAAAGAGTTTTTATACATATCCCTAGTATTAGTCATGCCTTTTATTACCCTCCCTTTCTCTCCACTCCCTTAGTCAGAGATTTGAAAGCCCAGCTGGGTCTTTTCTGCTTTTAACAGTAACCCTGATCATAAATTTCTAGCAAATGAAACTCAGATGACAGCTTCTGCTGATGTCATGTGAGGCAAAACAGAAAGCAGCTGGAATTGCTCATGGCAACGTGGCTCTTGGTGGCTGGTAAGAGGACTGGGTTTGTTATTACACAGAAAGCCCCAACAAGAGGCATTTCAGTCTTATAATGCCCGTGTGCTCAGCTGATGACTATATCTAAACTGTGTTTTCTAAATAGCCAATGACATCTAAAATAAGAATAGATTAGAAAAGACAAGATGAAATAAACATGATGCAATATCAAAAGATGGAGAGAAGAGACTCTGACCAGAGAGTGAAGAGACCCGTGTTTCTGGGTGAAAAACAAAATTGGTGACATTGATCATTTTTCCACTCATTTTCCCTACCCAACATGGCTGACGTTATTCTGGAAGCTGGGGATTCAATTAATATTCTTTAAGGCTTTGCATTTTGTTCAAGTTCAGCTGACATCATATACATCTGACTGGCCTCTGACTAACAGGTGAGCTCAAACTTGAATGAGGTTTGAATTCCAAGAAACTGTGCTGGCCTTTGAGCTTATCTTCCCAACGTTTCAGTAACCTGGTACCCTGTTACAATTTATCACAAAACTCCAATGCTTTGCATTTATTAATATCATTTTTAGATATGAAAACATCACATACCCTCTACTTAATAAGTAATTAGTTAGAGAAACACTAGCAGCAATGGTATAGGTTGTGGCTGGGTGAACAGCATCCTAGAAGCCTTCAAAGGGGCTACACCCAGGTGGGTCTGAGGTCATTTCTTCAAACCCACTGCCTCTCTCAGTCTGTCAAAGAAAAGGGGCACATCCTGCCAGCAGCTATTTGTGACTGTGCAGTTTAATTTCTCATGACAATCCCGTGAAGAAAGACTTAACTCCATTTCACAGACAAGAAAACAGAAGCTTAAAGAGGTTGAGGCTCCCAAAGTGAACAGTTATTATATGGCAATGCCAGAATTAGAACTCAGGTATGTCTGACTTTAAAGCTCATGCTCAAGCCACTCCCCCATTCCTGTGAAGTGACTATGGGGCATATGCCATAAAGTGAAGGGGAAACTTCCCTGTTTATTATTTGAACACAGATATTTAAAAATTCATTTCACACCTTAAATTACTCAGATAAATGGTAAGGTGTAGCAGTTGTCAACATTTGTGCGAAGCACCAATGTAGAATTTCTGCCTTGAATACCCAGCTAATTCTCTGCACTTCAACTGGCTGGCTTTCCCGGCAGTCAATCAAGAACAATAGATTGAATCCCAGTTAACCTAATCCCTCAGACTGGCTGGTGTCAGTGTGGGGGTGTCAATGGTGAGAATATAGATAAGCTGTTTATCACTTAAACATTGGACTATGTGGAGTGTAGCTGTCAAACCATCATTTTTTTACCAAGGATCTACCAATTTGTCAATTAAGAAGAGGCCTCGTAGTGCTGAATTGGAGAGATTCAAGTTCAAGGTTAAGCATTCTTTGAAGCTCTGGTAATTCAGGTGGGTTATACTTTCAGCCTTACTTCAGAAATCTGGATATTCGAATAGCAATATACTTAATTAATTTAATTTTAGAAAATAATATAAAGCTCTGGTTTACTAAGACAGACTACTACCTTAAGGACTATATTCCAGAATTTCATGAAAACCTAGTGTTTTTAGCCCAACACAATATATAGAATGATCTGAGACTTAAAATACTTCCTCCCTAGCTTTTCCCATTCCTGTTCGCTCCATTTATTAATGTAAACTGGCTTCATTATACTCTGAGGCTCTTTGTGCCAATACACTTTTGGAACGGAAACATAAAAAAGTACCACAACACAGTTCTAAACTTAAGAGACTTGCCCTGATTTATCGCCAATAAACTAGAAAGAAGCCAAGTACCAGGCAATAATGAGAAGTCCTAGGATGCTCTCTTTAGGAAGAAGGGATTGGAAATGGTTACCATTTTAAGTACTGCTTGAAATATTGCCAAACTAGAAAATTAATTGGATGGAGATGTCAAAACACAGAAAAAGAAACCTTAAAATATATTCAGATGATCAGCCTCTTCTACTTTCCCTGATGTGAACTTGATGAACAGATTAAACCAGCTGGTTTGTGGGCTGCAGCTAGACCCTCATAGGTAGGGGACCACTGTGTTTCTGAGTCACTCCCCTCTCCTGGCTGGAATGATCCATGTAACCTGGGGGATGTGGGCCAGAGTTTGCTCTCCTGAAAACCATGGGCACAGCAGTGGTAGGGCCTGGGGCTTCAGGGCCATGAAGTTCTGAAGGCCCTAAGCATAAGCATAAAATATAATAGTGAATCAAGGCAATTCATAAATTCCAAGTGAGCAGGGCAGACTCTAAGAACAGTAATGAAAAAGAAAAAGTGATCATTGAGAAATAGAAAAGACTGTAGGGAGGATGCTGCATTTGAAGAATGTCTCAGCATCAGATACGTTGGAGGGGACCAGAGGGTTTTCTGGGTGGGATGAGCAAGATAGGCCAAGGCAGAGGAAGGAATGTGGGTGAACTATTCAGGGGTGACATACAAGTATGGTACTTGGGTACATACAGCCTTACACGCATCTTTTTATTTATTTTGTTCAGTTTTCTCATTATTTTGTGAGCTTGGCAGGGAAGTTGTTTCAGGGTAAAGATGAGAAAACTAAGTAAGGTTCAAAAGGTTAAATGACCTTATTAAGTCTACATGGAAGCCAGGGGTTGAATAAGGATTAAAATGCAGGCCCTCCAACTTTGACTATAATCACCATTTCTCTGTGCCACTCTGCCAAGATTTCTTTCATGTTGTAATTTGGAATGGTCTGGCTATGGGTGAAGAGGGCACATAAAGGAGAGTAGGAAGAAAGGTTAGCAAGAGAGAGCCTAGGGCAAGATCATTGAGTGCCAGGAACTGGGAAATGAGTCATGAAAGATGAATGTCACCTCCCACATGGGTTAAGGCGCCCTTGGGCAAAGGTCCCAAGGTGAAAATAAACATTATTAGAGCTTCTGATTTATTACAGTGTGATTCCTATTGGATATCCATTGGCCTAAGATTACTGTTTTCACAGATCTCTGGGAGAAACTTCCAGATGGGAGGATGAAGTTCTGTATATATCGTGTGAAATTCTCAATTATCTGGTGTGTACAAGGGGGAGAAGACCAGAGAGCATTTTGAAGACTCTTGAAATCCTGTCATATCATGGTCTGTCCATGGACTTTAAAGGTTCATGACAAAATAGATGAATAAAATGGAGTCTATGTATGGATTTGAAATTATAGAGGCAGGTAATTATCAGTCATTTAGCCTCTGAGCAACTGGGCCCTAGATACTCCTCTAAACACATTCTAAACATGGGCTTATCCTTCATGGAGTCCAAAATCATAACCAGTAAATCTTACCTTTGTTTTGACTATTTTGTGTTCTCCCTTAAACATTCACTTTATTTATCTCAAAATAAATAGTGTATTTATAAGCAAAGAATAACCAGCAAGGAAAACATAAAACATCCCAACTGAAAATAAAACTCCCAAGATTTGGGTTACCATAAACACCTAAGCAAATATTTTCAGATGTCATATAGCTAATTAAAAACGAACAAACAATCCCCAAATGCCATTACTGTCTCTTTTTATAGCCACCTTAAGTCTTTTTTAAGGCTAAGTAGAATCAATGAATAAATTTGATTATTTTTCCTTTTGGAAAATTACATTTCTTAAACAAACATATTCTACCCATCATGTCCAATGGAACAGGCTTATAAACACAAAATAAAAAATAAATGAAATCATGTCTACTTAAAATAAATAACAATCTGAGAAAGTGATATAACTATCCCAGAAAGCCTTTGTTAATGTTCCACCCTAAAATTATTGCACACATCTTGATTTCCATGAGGAATAATATTTTGTCAAGCATAGGCAATTCTTAGAAGGGAAAGCCTACAGGAAGCAATAAACATCTCTGACGGAGAAAAATAAACAGCAGAATCAAGCTGGGACTAGGCATTAACCATTTTGAGAAAGAATTTGAAAGAACGTCCCCCCTGAGAAATGCCATGTGACAGACTTCAGAATCATTTCATCAGGTTAGATGGGCAAGTAGAGAAGTGGCTGATATATTTGAATGTCGTCAAATGGGATAACATGTATAGAGGCTGACTTCTAAGCCCAGCGATGAGTAAGCAAATGATTAGACAGTGTTCATAGCAGACATCAGCCATCGAATGTTCCAGAGTGCTCACGGCCTGGCTATGAAATTCTCTCAACCCTGTGAGACATGAAATAATAGTAGTAACCACTCAATTCACAAATGTCAGAGCAGCCAATTAGGATAAGGAAGATTTGCCAAGCAATTTTTACATGTCAAGTATTTATCAAGTGTCCACAACAGCCTTGAACAATTAGTTCTGCTGTGCAGAGTTCACAGGTGAGAAAACCAAGACACATGGGCACTAGTAAGGAATGTAAAGAGTAGAAATGAGAGAAAAATCTAAGCTTCCTGGAGCCATTTAAAAATAAATACCCTTTACAAACAGTCTTTTGGCCCTGATTATGCTAACTGTCCAATTGAATCATATAGTCTAGTTTAGTTTAGCTTAGCATAGCTTAACTTAGTTTAATTTAGTTTTGGTGTCAAGTCACTACCAACCCTCTATTCCAAGTTATCCCTTTGGATTTTGCCTCAGTGTAAAACTATCGGTATGAATTAATATTTGCTTGCCTTCACTCACCTCTAGCTGATCACCGCTCCTAAGGTTGAGAACAACATGTATGTGCAACAGCGTGATGAATATCTGGAAAGTTTCTGCAAGATGGCCACCAGGAAAATCTCTGTGATCACCATCTTTGGCCCTGTCAACAACAGCACCATGAAAATCGACCACTTCCAGCTAGGTTCTCTTAACTATTTTAATTATATTGTTGTTTTTCTCTTAGCTAAGGTGGGACATATTGTATGGGAGAGGTCAGTGGGGAATCACAGAAAACTTCAGATATCCAGAGGGCTCTTTCCTTTGGCAACAAAGTTTAGTTGTGCCTAATTTTTATTTGCATACCATTTCTGATGGTTCTGGTTTAAGTTTCTGACACTTTAAATGAAAAATATGCAAGTACTCTATGGTTTGAAAGCCAGTAAGGTGGAGAAAAAAGAGAGAAGTAATACAGCATGGGGAGAACCAGAGAGGTATTCAGAAATTTTCTTCTGGATTCTGGGTCTTCTTGCCTGTGAGTAGCATCATCTGATCTTCCTGCAGCCTTCATGCTGCAAGCAACTCACTCACAGATGGGAACCTGCCAGACCCTTGAACTACTTGAGTCTGGCAAGGCTGGGGAGGGAATTAACCAGGGCTGAAAGAAGCTGTTAAGATAAATGAAAAGTCACTGAAATGTAGACTGAACTATGCCCAAGTCCTTTTGGAGAGCAGAAGAATTTGGCTGAATGTAGAGTTTTCGCAATTTTCATATTAATGATGCGTGTGGGACTCTTGAAGTGTCATTGGGCAGCTGACATCTAACTCATTGCGGTTCCCCTGGGATCATTGAAAGACTTACTGGGAGTAGTTAAGCCTCAGAGTCAGAAGCCCCAAATCTGCCCCACCCACTTATTCTCTAATTATTACATCTCCAGGGCCTTAGTTAGTTAGTAAGTTAATCCTCAGCTGAGGATATTTTTCTATTGATTTTTTAGAGAGAGTAGAAGGAAGAAGGAGAAACACAGAGAGAATAACATGGATGTGAGAAAGACTCATCAATTAGTTACCTAGAGGGCCAGTGATCGAGCCTGCAACTGAGGTGCATGCCCTTGACCAGAATCTAACCCTAGTACCTTCAGTCCAAGGGCCAACAATCTATCCACTGAGCCAAACCAGCTACAGCAGCTAAACCTTTTTCTTACGTGCTTTGTGTACTTTTTTATTCTCATTTAACCATAAAGAAAATACTTCATATTCTACCATTTATATATTCTGTATGTTTTTCATAAAATACATTACATCTGAAAACATCTGAAAGGATGTAAAAGAGACTTTCCCCACTAGTTAACATTTAACTTCAATACATATAACACACTAGCTCACAGATTTTTCTGTCATGTGATCTTAGTATAATTGAACACATAGTCATAATTATGCCATGATAATGTCAATTTGATTTTTAATATGGTCTAGCTTTCTAAGTCATATTTTTATTGTGGTAAAAACACAATATGAGATCTATCCTCTTACCTGATTTTTAAGTTCATAGTACAGTATTGCTAACCTTAGGCCAGTGGTCAGCAAACTGCAGCTCGAGAGCCACATGTGGCTCTTTGGCTCCTTGAGTGTGGCTCTTCCACAAAATACCACAGCAAGGGTGAGTCTATTTTGAAGAAGTGGCATTAGTAGAAGTTTAAGTTTAAAAAATTTGGCCCTCAAAAGAAATTTCAAACGTTGAATTGTTGATATTTGGCTCTGTTGACTAATGAGTTTGCCGACCACTGCCTTAGGCACGTGTTGTACAGTAGATCTCTAGAATGTATTCAGGTAGGAAGTTTCAGTTATATGTTTTCTTTCATTAGCCCACCTTATACTCCTGACATGGATCCAAAGGAAAATTAAATGCTTCCTTCCCAATTTCCCACCCTAAACCACTGTGGATCAGTGATTTATCTGTGGAGGTGCTATGTATGTGTGTGTGTGTTTGGCAAGGGGAACAATTAAATGTCCTTACCTTAACTGAAACAACAAGCATACAAACAGGAGACACCAAAGAAGTTGTGGAGTCAAACAAACCATTTTAGAAACACAGTCACTGCCTCTTTGTGGTGAGAACATCTTGGGCCAAGCCACTCCCTAATTCTCCGCTTAGAACATAGTTTATATTTCCAGGCTGCGGTGAGGATTTAATGAGGCAATGTATGTAAATAGCCGTCACATAACGAGCACTATTACTGTGGTCATCATCACCACTGTTGGTTCTGGCAGGCATCTGGAGATCAGTGAGCTATCATGGAGAGTAGAGCACCTCTAATTGAAAAATACTTGTAATCATTTTCTGCTGTTTACAGAATGTTGACAGTGAACCCTCACAACTGCTCTGCAAGGTTAGGCTGTATTACTACTCCTGGTGATAATACCCAAAGGCATACGTTCAGTGGTTAACTGGGATTCAACCATTTGCTTCCTGGATTTTCAAATAGTAGCATGAGCCAGAGAGTTCAATTATGATCCAGATGTCTGGAGAGGAAGTAGGCATTCAATCCGGTGCAGGAATGGGTTCTGGCTGGTGATGAAAATCCTTCCCCAGGTGTTCCCAATGTCAAATGTGTTAACCACAGACTCTCACACAAAGAATTCTCATGCCTTATTTGAGGGATGTTTGGGAAATTATTATGTCTCCTACCTCAACCTCTATATGGTTCCGCTATAAGCATCTGGTGGTACCTTGGCAAAATGTTAGCATTAATCCTGCTGCTTTCCAGACATCTGGACTGAATATGAACTGTAGAGGGACTGAGGTTTTCTTTTTTGTCCTATTGAAAATCAGGTATGGTGATTTGGCCATTTGCCTGTCACTGAATGGCAGCTTGGACATGGTTTGGAGTGCTTTTATCTTGTTCCTCACTTAATTCCTGGAAGGCCTTTAAGTCTTTGTGTCATGTCCCAGGTTACCCTTATGAGAAAGGCCATAGTACTTTCAGCCAAGTCTGGGAGTGAGCCATGGGAAAGTAGGAATTGGCGTGTTCATGGTCTCAGTGAACCAAACTCCAGCCTTGACCGATTTTCAGCTGGAAATATATCAGATGGCCTTACTTTCCTTAAAAATAAATCAAGCACTCTGTACTCTTCCAGGATTTTACTGGACCTAAAAAGCAGAGACCCACATATAATTCCAATGTGAGCTGTCCCCCCACATGCTCCTTCTTCCTACATGTATGTGAACTATAGATAACAGACCTATGAATACCAGGAAACTTACCTGAAGATTTCAAGCATCAGCTTAACAAACTTATCCAGGCTTGAGCAAATTCCAGTGCAGCATAAGCCCATCTGCTTTTGCCAGCCCAGAGTGCTGTATGGGAGGATTTAGAATGACCTAACACATAAAAGCATTCTTAATTGCTAGTGGCATTTAAAATGTTGATGAAGGCCCTTGCTGGTTTGGCTCAGTGGGACAGAAAGGTCTTGGGTTCGATTCCAGTAAAGGACACATACTTGGGTTTCGGGCTTGATCTCCAGTAAGGGGTATGAAAAAAGCAGCTATCAATGATTCTCTCTCATCATTGATGTTTCTATCTCTTTCTCCTCTTCCTTCCTCTCTGAAATCAATAAAAATATATTTAAAAAAATAAAATAAAATAAAATAAAACATAGATCTAGGATGGAATATGGAATTCAGAGGTGAATTTCTTTTTAAAAAAATCCCAAACTTTTATGAGTATAAAAGAATACATTTCACCATAAAATGCTCTCTGATTTTGATCCCGTTGAAGACAAGTTTCACTACTGCCAGGATCCATAAAAATGCAGAAATGCTGCTTTCTCTCAAGAGTACCTGAAAAATTGACCCTTTGCCCCAACTCCTCCTTTCATCACTGGTGACACAGTCTGGCAGCTGCCTTCTCTAGACTCTGTCACCCCGTGCTGAGAGGCCAGGCTGGGTGAGTGAGCAGATTTCCAGACACTGGCTGCAGTGTCCTTCTCTGTTTATTTAATCTTGATTATCAATCACTCTGTGCCCTAGAGGCTAGAGAGACTATCTCCTAACTTGTTTAGTCATCCCATTCCACTGCCCTCAGCTGCCCCTAGCATCCAGTGTATCAGTGTCAAGATCAGCCCCTGACAATCAAGACCTGTAAAGTACCTCATAAGTCAAATGCTTGAAGTGGTAGAAGAATATGGTGCTGCCATCAGAGAAGGTATTATAAATATCAGAATTTTTAAAAGGGGGTGGATTTAGCAGAGGTGCCTTGAAACTAAGTAAATTTTTTTGGTATCTGATGACTCTAATAAGGTTCTTTTGGTTTTTATTAAATTGTTTTAATGATACTTTTTTTTTTAAATTCCAAACTCAGAGGTCATAAAAAGTTATACTCAAATAAGTCTGACACCCATTTCTGGGCCCTTTACTCTGTTATTCCTGCTTCCATAGGTATTTTTATGATTTCTTATTTGTTCATTTAGTATGTCTTTGTGCAAATACAAATGAATATAAATACCTATATGCTCCTTCTTTTAATACAAAATATAGTATAGTAACCCAGTCACTCCTCCTACAATGATTGATGGTAAGCAGGCAAAGGACCATTCACAGATCAACTACAAAGTCACTTGAATTGATCTGTTTCCAGTTAAAAGGAAGTAAATCCCATAGCTGGAGGCCAACGTTATCCAAACTGAAATAACCTACCAGCTCCGCAATTCTGGCAATACTCTTGAGATAAAAGCAATTTAGCATCTGCTGGAGTCTTGCTCTCCAGGTTTATCCAAAGTGCAACAGAGAGACCTTTGGCTCCTACTGACTTCTTGAATAAAATAGTCATATTTTAAATGCCGTATAAGTATGTTTCATTTATGTTATATGTTACCCCAGGACATTATTAAGGTCTGATGGTGAATAGAGCGGCATACTAAATGCCATTTAAGATACTGGAATGTCAAAGAAAAATAGAATTTACTACTCACGGGTTCCAGAGAGGAAGCTGCAGTATTCCTCAGGGCCACGAAGAAACACCAGGTTTTGGGGAAGTAGAAGCAAGAGTGAGGAGAGAGTCCAGGCCATGGTCTTAATTGGGGTTTTCATGGGGAAAAGCAAGGCAGGATAGGGTGAATAGTTTTACGTTGGTTAGTGTGAATGACTTTAGTGGGCTTTGGGCTGTAGAATTGGTCTCTAGCTGCCTAGTACCTGCTTCTGAAATGATTAAGGCAGAGAAATAT
Source organism: Pipistrellus kuhlii (assembly GCF_014108245.1). Taxonomy (NCBI): domain Eukaryota; kingdom Metazoa; phylum Chordata; class Mammalia; order Chiroptera; family Vespertilionidae; genus Pipistrellus; species Pipistrellus kuhlii. The sequence continues at coordinate 60,081,398 of NW_023425515.1, forward strand.
TGTCTCCTGGGTTCCATGGGCCAAGAAAGGGTTGGGGGCTCCAGACTGGTTAGTTTGCATTTCAAAGACCGGCTCCCTGCTTGGCCCTTTGCTGTCTCTAAGAATTGGTTAGCCCAGAGAGGGACAGTTGCTCCCCAAGCTTTTTAAAGTGTCAAAACAAGAAATAATATACAGAAAAATTATATATATATATATGTGTGTGTGTGTATATATATATATATATATATGATTATTTTAATTTTTAGACCTCATACATGAAAACCAAATTTTTTTTTAAAATGATGTATATAGTATGTTTTCTTAAATTGCACTGGGGCTCAAAAGATAAAGGAAAGTGTAAGGATTTGATGATGGGTTTTGTACACAGACCAGAATTGCTCAATTTCTTTGCTCTATCCCTTATTACCCCCTATTTTTCATGTGATATCTTTTTTTAGGGGATGTTTTCATGATTACCAAATCTGTGTCAAGTGCCTGTGTGTGCCAGGCTACAAGAACGTAGATGATCTATGATCAAGGGCCCATTGTGAGGTGCTCCTATCTAGTAGGGTGATAGGTGTGTAAATATTAGTTACAATGAAAGGTGATAGGCATTGTTACAGAGAATGTAAAAATGTTATGAGTGTGCAGGTGAAGTGAAGACAAGTAACCCAGCTAGTTAGGAGTTCCCATGTGAAGAAGGGTAGGGTGAGCATGCCAGAAAGGGAAGGCATGTTTCTGGACACTGAAAATAGGGAGCTAGCGTATAATGTATGGAAGAAGGGTTAAGAGATAGCTAATAAGTCAGACTGAGTCCAGGATTTAAGTGGCTTGTATGCTATGCCAACTATATGAATTTTATCTCTGCTGCTAGTGTGTGTAACAATCTCCCAGGAAACCTATCAAAATGCAGTTTCCTGGGTCTCCTTACTAGTGATTCTGATCTCAAGGGTCTGGATTCAAGGATTGCAATTTTAATATGAACTCAAGGTGATTGTGATGAATGAAGACAGTAGGTTACACTTTGAAAAGTGCTAGAGGAGATAGGGAACTTCTAAAGCAATGGGAGGAACTAAAGTATCCCAGAGGCATTGATGGCATGGCTTGCACTTAGGGATGGGAGGGTGGAAGGAGGAGAAACCATAGATATTACAGAGAAGAATTAGTCACAGATGAAAACTTCAAACATAATGCCTGGGACAATTGGTGTTTAACAAGTTGTAATTGATGCTGAATTTTTCTGCATGTCATTGCTTTCTATGGTCAGACATAGAAGAGCAAATCCATAAGAAATATGCTATTACCTGAATTTGACCCCGACTTTTAGAGTTGGAATTATTAAAACATGAGAAACCAGACAAATGTCCCACATGCAGGGCCAGTCCTTACCAGGACACAGCAGAGTTCACCCTTCCCCTGCCCCTCCTCAGTACTCTGAAGTCTGGGGCAGGCCATGTGGAATGACCAAATTCCACCAAATGGGCTTGAATCTGTGAATCATTTCAACTGGATCAGAAGCAGATGGACAGTTTATGGGATGCTTCCCGACCAAACATTTGCTTCTAAGCCATGCAACCCTTGACAAGAACTACAGAGCTCTGGCAAAACAAGAAGCTGCCAAAATTATGTTGCTTTCCCAGAGAACCTCTTGCTGACCCAACCCTGATTGAGATGGAATGCAGACCATAGCAGAGAGCAGGCAGCTGGAGACAGGAGCTGGCCTCACATGTACCTTACTCAGAATTCAGCGAGAAGTGGACTCTGTCTTGCCACAGAATTGCCACCACCCTAGTTGGATACAGTGTCAATCAGTGCCTTTATTGCTTTTTGTTGGCAGACTCTCCTGCTCAATTCTAACATTCATTTGGGATGTAGATATTTCTGTAGTCTGGAAGACCAGAATGGTTTATTTCTCATGTTCAGTCAAAACACTTCAGAAAATATTTTAGTTGAAAGGAGAAACCAGACCATGAGATTAGTTTCTTCCCACATCCTAGTTACTAAGTTTGATTTAAATCTTGGTCCCTTCCATCCTAAGTGTGACATATTTTGGTAAAGCAGGAAGAGCACTGGAAAGGAAATGAGGTCATTTTATTTGAGTCCTAACCCTCACTCCGTTATTAACTAGCTTTGAGAATTTGAGCAAGTTGCTCCCTCCCTGGGGTCTGTGACAAGTTGGTTCCCTGAGAAACAGATGGAGACTTTGAGATTTGCATGCAGGAAGTTACTGAGGAATATCCCCAGGAACCACACGAATGAGGGATGAGGGATACTAGATGACAAAGGGAGACTTTGAATTGTAATGAGGTTGGCCCATCAGAGTTGCTCACTTTAAAGTAAAAAGAACAGCTTTATATCTATAGCCCCCTCTCTACCCCCCCCCCACCCACCCACACACTGCATCAACCATTGAATATGGCTATCCTTTAGTATGGGTGTAATTTAGAGCAAGGCAGCTATTTTTTTTTTATGACAAACACTTTTTAAAAGGACTCAGCTATTCACATTCACAGCAGACTTAGTCTGAAAGTAGGATCTGGACTGCACACTACAGCATGCACTACATACTGTTCTTTAGTTTCAACCTCAATAATGTGACTGAGTTGAAAATGTCCATAACAGTTATCTAGTGACACAATAAGGCTATGTAATAAAGACCCACACACCTCAATGGCATACACCATTAGATATTCATTTAGTTACAAGTTTGTAGGGTTTAACTGATATGGGCATGGCTTGGCTAGGCTTGCTCATGTATCTTCAGTCAGCTGCAGGTTGGTTAGGTGGTTCTGCTGATCTTGGCTGGGCTTGCATAAAGGCTAGGTGTCAACTGGGTGCCAGCTGATCTGGAATAGCCCTGGCTAGGATGAGACCAGAGTAACATGACTTGACTTATTCTCTAGTTGTCTGGTGTGGATATGTAATCATAGTAATGGTCTAGGCAAGAGCAATTCCAAATGTGCAAACTCACTTCTAGCTTCTATTTGTGTTACTTGTGCTAACAAAGCAAAACAAAATCAAAAGGCAGGAGAGTTCAACCCATTTCATCATAACAGGGAGCCACAGTTACTGGGCAGAGTGTAGTGGGTACAGGGAGGGGTGGAGAAATGGGGCCATTTTAAAAATCTGCTATAATCTCCAACTCCCTTCTGTCTCAACCGCTCAATGGTTTTTGTGATTTTATCTGTTAGGTAAATGCTAATAGTCTACTTTTTATTCTGATTAGGAACTTGAACTCTGTTGAAGTATACTTATTTCTGAATCCAGCACCCAAAGCAGAATCAGTTCCAGACACTAGAGACAAATATTTTGTTTAATGAACAAAAACAAAAATGAATGTGTGTTGGGAACTAAAAGTAGCAATTCCTAAGTTTGAGATAAAAATCTGGTTTGTAAAATCTTAGAATCAGAAAAGAAATTGTTAAGGGCATTTTGAAAATCAGTCTTTAAATGATCTTTTTCTCATTATTAATTATTTCTAATCACAAAGTAAAATATGTTTCACGTTAAAATATAAATAATTATAGACATGCATATAGTAAACAATGAAAGTTTCTACCCTACCTCTCCCCACTCTCCAGAGGCAACTGTCGGGGCAGAACAATAATTTTTCTTTTATCCTTCTAAGTCCTGATAATCAAAGTAACTAGAGACTGATTAACAGGATAAAATGACCAATCTTATTACTTATGTACATACAAGGGTTCCTTATGAATATAGGATCCAGGGACAAATTGAGTAGGAGTTGTTTGAGACTTCAAAGTGCAGGAAGGCAGTTTACATGTAGATGGTAAAGCAAACTTTTGACAAATAAAATTTTGTTGGGCTAACTTTAACAATGAGACCCAGAAAAGACTTTGATCAAAGAGGCCTAACTAGGTTCCTTCATTTCCATCACACCGAGTTTATATTAAACTACATTTATCTATGATGATATCTCCCTTCCTGAGCAGGCCCTCTGTCTAAATTCTTCAGGGAGAAGGTAAAAGCTTCTCTTCCTGAGTGTCGTTTCTTAAAAATAACCAGCTTAAAATAGTCACTATCCTAAAAAAAGGCATATTCTGGAGTGACAAATTCTGCTTCTCCTCACAACCATTGTTAACAGCTGTATGTCCTGCTGGACCTTTTCCGGTGCATATTCACATGTGGATGTATTATCTTTTGTCTTATTTCCTTTTAATGAAGAATAAAGTCATACTATACATTTTATTCTGCAACTAGGTTTTTTTACTCAACGAGATATAATAAATAAAAAACAATAACACAGATCTAGCAGTTCTTTTTAATTGATTTATGTTTTATCAATGAGAGCAAAATGTGCATCTAAAAATAGTTTGGCCGAAACCGGTTTGACTCTGGATAGAGCATCTGTATGCGGACTGAAAGGTCCCAGGTTTGATTCCGGTCAAGAGCATGTACCTTGGTTGCAGGCACATCCCCAGTAGGAAGTATGCAACAGGCAGCTGATCAATGATTCTCTCTCATCGATGTTTCTAAGTCTCTATCCCTCTTTCTTCCTCTCTGTAAAAAATCAATAAAATATATTTTTAAAAAATAAAAATAGCTTGTATGTATGAGGTATATTATTTTTCATTTTGTGTACAGCGTTTGGTCCTCATGTAGGTTCCTTGCCTTTGGACCACCTCCATGAAGAACCGTTTTGATTTGGGAAGGAAAACAAATTATTTCCTTTCTCATTTTGATCTACTTGGGAGAAATTGAGTTTCTTGTTTATATGCTTTCAACAAAACTAATCAAATAAACAAAAGTGATAGTTAAATTATAATTGTTTCTTTAAAAAAATAAATACAAGAGTGATGGTCAATGGTACTCAAGCTATATAACTTCAGTATCTGCAAAATGGTGGTTGTTTCTACTGCACTACAATTCATTGGGTTAGCAATGTTAATAATAACTGATAGATTCTCTTCACTAATATATCTATTAATCACATATTTGTTAAGTTTAAATTCTTATATTAAAGTACAGGGGATTATTTTGGAGATAAAATGTCTAGTAGAGTTGAAGGAAACACTGTGACTTGTATGAGAGAGAAGGAATAAATAAAGCTGTCCTATCACTTCCAAAATGCTTTCCAGACATAGCAGTTGCCATTTTCATATCTCTTATTAACCCAGTGGCACCTTTAGGAACCATTCTGAGTTATAATAATTTATTTTTAAGACTTAATATTTGAAAACAAATAGATAATGGTTTAAAACTTCCATAAGTTTAGTAACACTGTCTTAAAATTATATTGACTTGAAAATTTTGGATTATGAATAGTTTGACTTATTTCAAGTGCCAGGTGAACTTGATACTAGGCTTGAACATATACTTTTCCTTTGTCTCTATAGCCATGGTCGGCAAACTATGGCTCTTGAGTCACATGTGGTTCTTTGGCCCCTTGAGTGTGGCTCTTCCACAAAATACCATGGCCTGAGTGAATCTATTTTGAAGAAGTGGTGTTAGAAAAAGTTTAAATTTAAAAATTTGGCTCTCAAAAGAAATTTCAATTGTTGTAATGTTGATATTTGGCTCTGTTTATTAATGAGTTTGCTGACCACTGCTTTATAGCAATGACATGGTTCACTGATTTCCAAAGTGATTGTAGAATAAAAGGGAGAAACAGACCCAGATTTTAGACTTAAATAAATAGCTAAAACTAAAATAAATTTTAAAATTAAATAAAACGTAAAAGTACCTTGCCTACTTCCCTGCTGAATTAGGGTGATGACTCATACTGGGTGAGGTGGCAGTCTTCTTGCAGGGATGATTCATCAGTCCCTCATTTTGCTCCTAATGATTTACTTTAACCAAGATGGGCAGAGATGGAGCTTGGTCTTCTTTAGAAGAGCGATTTTCAAAATGAGTTTACTTATTCAGTCATTTCTGTATTTATTTATTCACTTTGTAAATTTTTATTTAAACCAAATGTTAGTTGAATATGTGCAACTAATGTAAGCTGTTCTAATTAACAGCTCTGGAGGCCCAGAGCTTCTACCCATTTGTTTCTTTTGATTTCTATCTTGTCACACCATATTAATTCACATTTCATTTGCTTTAAGATAATGAGAAACCCATGCAAGTGGTGGATGATGAGGATTTGGTAGACCAGCACCTCATCAGTGAGCTGAGGAAAGAGTATGGAATGACCTATGATGACTTCTTCATGGTGCTAACAGATGTGGACCTCAGAGTCAAGGTATGGGTTCCTGATTTAGGTAATGTGGTGCCATTCCTTATAACAGCAACTTTAAAATTTTTTGTCACCAAGTCTATTAGATATGAGTGAACACACATTAATTTATAAATGGGAAAATTTTGAAATGGTCCAAATAGTCCATGTTGGTCTTTAGAATTTGTGTCCAGAAATGTGGTCTCTGAAAAAGACTGGGTTGGATGACCTCTTATGCCCCACTTATTTGACTCAGATTAAATTCTTCTGTAACATCAATGTCTTGCATTCATTAGACAGTTGTTGAATAGCTATGGTGTGCCAGGCCCTGGGGATAAGAGATAAAGAGTATTTGGCCTCTGCCTTCAAGACAACCAGATTTGACATAGGCCTACTTTGGAAGGGCCTACAAGTTTAATTCTTGATCAAATATGGACAAGACAGTAAGGTTTTATACCTACTTTGTTCATATGCTTGGGGACAAAGGTTCTGAAGTATGAAGAATCATTTTTAAAAAATAACAAAAATAGATAACTTTATTGAGTGCTTTCCTTATGCCAGGCACTCAGCTTAACTCTCGATGACCTTTATCTCAGATATCTAAAATAAATAACAAAAGTTACTTTTGTTTCGCAGAGGAATAAACAGAGGTCCAGGTTAGTTAAGTATCACACAAGTTACCTAGTTAGCATTGGACTTCATAGCCATACAGACTTGCTCCAGTGTCCACTGTCTTAGCCATATGTGTGTACAGAAGTATATCATGCTTATGTGAAAATCACCAGGAAAAAGTCTGCCTTGGCTATCCGAATAGCTGATTCAACCTGCAGTATTTTTCTGGATTAATTCTTCTTGTACTTGTGCAGCTGGCTTCCAATCTTAGATAATCCCTAAGGTTTCTGCCAGCTTTAACATCCTCTGGTCAACTTAATTTCCCACTGGGAGCCTATATAGCTTAGGTTGCTGTTGTAAGTCCAGACAAGAATGATCCAGCAAATTTAATTTCATTATCCTTGAATTGTATCCCAATTCTTTTCTGAGAATACTTAAGGAAGCAACCTAATTTTTAGTGATGGTCACTCAATAAAATAATCTCTGGGAATCATAAAGAGTTTTTGCAGATTCCTAATGGCCAAATAACAAGTCCACTTCTGGTAGACAATTACCCTTATTGCTCAGGTGGAACATTCTAACACATTATTCCATCCCTGTGTTAGATAAAGCATTTCTCATTTCCCCGCCAATTGTGTAGTGAACAGGAACCAGTTTAGTCCCAGAGGTAGGGAAGTGAACATAAGATATGTGTGGTGAAGGAGGCATGGACCCTTTCCAATAAAAGGAGTGCAGTTGAGAAGCAATCCTCATAAAAGTTAAGTGGCAGTTGTCTCATGGATTCGGAAGTTCACAGCATCAGCAGAAGTAAAATGACAGGAGAGAGTTTCTAAGCCACTGAGCCCTCTAGGCTCTGATTTTTTTCAGAGCTCCCTCGATTTCTCCTGTGCTCCCTGTTTTCTGAGCAGATGGAAGAAACACTCTTATACATTATATACTTTCTATTCTTTCTTAAACAGCAATATTATGAGGTGCCTATAGCAATGAAGTCTGTGTTTGATCTGATCGATACTTTCCAGTCCCGAATCAAAGACATGGAGAAACAGAAGAAAGAAGGCATTGTTTGCAAGGAAGACAAGAAGCAGTCCCTGGAGAACTTCCTATCCAGGTACATCCCCTTTGGGGTTTCCGAGGAGGAAGGTGGGAATGTGTTGTGGGTAAGCTAATGAAAACGCCCAGGAAGCACAGAGCAGACATATGCAGAGAGCAAACTTTCCTGGCGAAAGATCTGTCTGCTTCCCAGCCCTCTGGCCCCTGGGCTTCATCTTTGTCTTGTCTGAAGTGGCTCTGGTCACAAGGCTGATTGGGGGCAGCTGCAAGCTTGAATGCCAATTTAATGGCTTTGGATACATCTTTTCTGCTCCTTTTTGGGGCACAAAATACAGAATTCTGCCCTGTGAGGGTTACCTTATTCAGTCAGTGAATTTGGAGGACTTTGTATCCAACAATTTTATTTTATTTATGTATTTACTTATTTATTAGGCCCCTTCTAGTTTCAAACAGGATTTGGAACACTGTTTGATTTTCTGCTTCCTTCCAACTCTGCTGAGAAAACAAAAGCCCTACCAGGACCTCAGAAGGAGCAATTCTCTTGACCCAGCTCCCTGGTTCCCCAGGGAGAGTGGTTTATTGCAAATCCTTGTAGAGAAGCTCTTTTCCTTACACACAGAAGAGAATGTAAAATATATATATATCTTCATGTCATTCCTTCCTTTCCTGCATATTGAATAAAAATTCTATAGGGCCTTTGGGGCCCTAGCAGGTACAAAACTGTACTGATTCCACCTAAAACAAGTAGACTCACCCAAACTGAATTGTGTGGCTGTGAAGCTGCTGAAATGGAGCGAGCCTTTGCTTGGCAGCTCGGTGTTAACTGTATCACTCCAGGCAGAACTTCCTTACTTGTATCTATAAAGCACATTCTCCATAAGCGAGTCAGAGAATCAAGAATTCTATGATGTGTAAATGATAATCTGATTTCTTCTAGATTCAGGAAGCATAGGTCTCTTAGGCGATAACCTCATGATGTGTAAGGAGCATAGGACGGACTATCATTCATCTAAGTTTTGGGTCTGCAATTTACTAGCTATTTTGCCCCTATGTTTCTTTTTTTTTTTTAAATATATTTTATTGATTTTGTACAGAGAGGAAGGGAGAGAGATAGAGAGTTAGAAACATCGATGAGAGAGAGTCATTGATCAGCTTCCTCTTGCACACCCCCTACTGGGGATATGCCCTCAACCAAGGTACATGCCCTTGACCGGAATCGAACCCGGGACCCTTCAGTCCCCAAGCCGACGCTCTATCCATTGAGCCAAACCAGTCCCAGCCCCCTATGTTTCTTAATTAAAAATCTCTCAGGGAAAAATGAGAACAAAGATAGTAAGTAGTCCTACACCTCTACCAAGGTTGCTGTGATCACTTGCTGTATGCTCACCTCTGTGTCAAGCACTTCACCTTCTTTTGTGGGTTTAGTCTTCACAACGATCCAGTGATACAAATACTATAACTATTGTCATGTAGCAGATTAAACATCATGAGATTAAGTAACTTTCATCACTCAGCTAGTGTCAGCACTAGGACTCTGTGGCCCCAGCATAACCTGGCTACCAAAGTCCACATTCTTATCTACTACTCCTTTTGAAAATACAAAATGAATGATTTTTTGTCTTGAACCCAGAGGCCCAGAGTTTGAAGTGAAAGAAGATCATCCTAAAACCACAGAATTTCAGAGCTAAAATGAATCTGAGGTTCTTCACCCAAGTTTTCGGTGCAATGCAAGTACCTAGAATGGAGATGGCAAGTGCATGTCTCCACAGGACCTCTCAGTTCAGCTTTCATGCCACTCTTGGCTGAGAAAGGGTGCTAGGACACCACAGGCAAATGGCTTCTTGTTCAGTCCTGGAGCCACTGAAACATCAACTTTTGATCCCAGGTCATCCCTGTAGATGGCAATGACTTAGAAGAAGAAGAAGAAGAAGAGCGTATGGTTGTTTGCAGGGAGATTTTTAAAAAGTATATTTTCCTTTTCTTTACATTTCCCCCTTCCTTTCTTCCTTGCAGAAAAGATTCTTTAAAAGTTTGCTTTTGATTTTAGTTTTTACTTAAACACTTAAGTTTGACTTTTAAGTCTTAAAATCTATATGTATATAAGCCTAATATGCAAATTGTCTCCTCGGGTGTTTGACCAGGAGACCGGGAGTTTGATCATTCACTATAATGTGTTCTCACCACCAGGGGGTAGCGTGGAATGAAGGAAGGCCCTGCCAGCAGCCAAAAGGCCCCAATTGGCCCTGATTGCTGGCCAGGCCTAGGACACTACCTGTTCATGAATTTTGTGCACTGGGCCTCTAGTTCTATTTATAACTTAGGAAACTTTACCTATAGTTTTAAAAGGCTTTGATAATGTTTGCTCTTGCTAAAAACTCAGCTATTGAACAACATTATTTCAGACAATTTCACAGTTAATATATTTATTTTAATTGCTTGAAATAAACAAAGAATTTCTGAGAATTTAAATGACCCATAAGTTTAGTAATTTAATCTTGCAAACACAGTGAATCTAAAGTTCTCTTATATGGTCCAATAACTGTGTACACGTAGTGAGATTTCCACTTAAAACCAGACATTTACACTTACTACTCAATTACACATTCTACTTTTGAATTTTAAGGAAGTCATTTTATTAAGTCAAAGTATCTTAAGTTTCACAAGAACATATATTATATAAAGAAAACTAGTATCTTCTTATAGAGATATACATTATTATGATGACTTTGATTCTTTGAAAACATTCTCTTTTTAAATCTAAATCAGGACAAAAAGATGCATACTTTCTGAACCATCCCAGTAAACTCAGGTTGCCCAACCTCTAAAACAGTTACCACTGATGTTATTTATAACCAAGGATTTGAGCCAGCTGTGAAACTCTCAGCTGCAGATATCATGAGGTCTTCTTCTTACAATCCCAAGGCAGAATGTCTTTTTATAATCACTACGTGATTATAAAACCTGAAAAGGAAATCTGACATTAGCTCAATTTTTTTCACTCACAATCTTGCAAAGCTTATTCACATTGGGCACTGATTTGAATTAGTCTGATCTTTTTGATTCTTAAGATGTGTACACACATTTTGCATCTAAAGTCTTTTGAACTGAATGGAGCCCTATAATATGTAATTATTAGAGGCCCAGTGCACAAAATTTGTGCATGGGCGGGGGGGAGGGTCCCCTCAGCCCAGCCTGCACCTTCTCTAATCCAGGACCCTTTGGGGGGATGCCCATCCCTCTCACAATCCTGGACCACTGGCTCCTAATTGCTCACCTGCCTGCCTGCCTGGTTGTCCTGAACTGCCCCCCCCCCAGCCTGATCACCTCCAACTAACCCCCACCAGCCTAGTCACCCCTCACGGCCCCCCTGCCACCCTAATTGTCCCCAACTGCCTGCCCCTGCCAGCCTTGTTGGTGCCAACTGCACCCCCACACACACACCAACCTGATAGCCCTTAACTTACCCCCCTGCTGGCCTGGTCACCTCTTATTGTCCCCTGCTGCTGGCCTGATTGCCCCCAACTGACACCCTGCTGGCCTCGTTGCCCTTCACAGCCCCCGCTGGCCTTCTTGCCCCACACAGCCTGTTTGTTCAGTTATTTGGTCGTCCCTCACTAACCCCTATGCCAGCCTGGTCTTTAGGCAGCCATCTTGTGGGGCATGAGGGTTAATTTGCACATTACCTCTTTATTTATAGGGTATTTTTAATACTATTTTAGAAACGTATATTTCTTATGGATATTCAGAATGGTATATGATCATGATTTGGATATTCTATGGGTATACATGACTGTGGTCACAACTTAGAAATCACTGTGCTGATCATTATCATTGGTCTTAAAAATTAAAGTTCAATAGTATATTACTTAAAAGCATGAGAAGACAGACCAGAGTTTAATTTCTGCTTTCTCCACTTATTAGTTGTGTGATCTTGGACTGATTATTTAACTTCTTGTATTTTAGTTTTCTCACTTAAAAATGGGGGTAATAAGTGTATCTATTCTTAAGATTGTTAGAAAAGGTAAATTCAATACTAAAGGTAATGATTGCCCAGAATCTAGCACAAAGTGAACTATCAATAAATGCAAGTTATTAGTAGTATTAGGGCCAGTTAGATAGCTCCTAGTTAGAGAATTTTGTCATCAAGAGAGAGGTGAAGAGAGGTGAGAAAAGAAGATTTAGCAAATACCTCAGGATTAAAACCCAGGCAAAGAGAACTGAAAAAAAAAATTTTTTTAACTAAAAGTTACATAAATAAATCAATATCCAAATGGGAATTTTCCTTCAGATTTGCTGAGTTGTTGGTGGGTCTATAAAGCCTGGTTTCAGCTGACCAGACTCTAAGCCAGTCTAACCTTTAGCGACACTCATTTGGTTCAGTCTATAATTACCTTTCTCTGACACAGAAGCCCCAAAGAGTGGGTGAATGCACACTAATTTTGGTTAAGAGAAGCAAACACATCCATAGCTCATATAATTTTTATTTACTGAGAAGCTAAAGTGACAGAAAAACAAGTTGTCCAGAATAAGAATCTGGATCACACACAGTCTCTTGTTACATCCTATGGGTGTTATTTCCTTCAGTGTCGAGAGCTAGGGGCTTTTATCTTCCTGTGAAGGGCTGTGGGAGAAGAAAAACCAGCCCTTAGGGGAAATGACCTTCTCTTGGTGTGTCTGGGGCACGGAGTCTCAGACCCCATCCCTCTGCAATCAGGACAGCCGGCAGCAGTGCACACAGGTAAACAAGTCAAAATATACCTCACCCAAAATAGCTTCCTGCAGGATACCTTAGGCCCTGTGTGAGGCCAGGGAGGCTGCCCTGGTGTGGATGCTGCCTGGGGGGCCAGCGCTGACCTGGCGTGTCTCTTAAGGAAGCAGGGAAAGTGCAGGAGACCATGTTTGTGATCCGACAGCAGTCACTGGTCCCTTTCCCAGGAAACGTCGAACCGTCTCAGATGCTCCTCTCCGCTCCTCCATGCCAAACACATTCATCTCCCTATCCTCAGTGGAGATTTTAGAGTTTTTCTTTCCCTTTGAAGAAAAACAAGCAGAGGAAGCGAATGCAATGTCACAGCAAGCAATTCTTGGCGAGTCTTGCTCCAGGCATCTATTCAGAGGTTGTGTTTCATCAGACTATCATTTTCTCTCATTCACCCAAACCACTATTCCCCCAAGAGGCCATTTTCTTTGGGTTGAAAATTCTCATGTTCACTCTGAGGCTAGAAGGGGCACAGGGAGAGAAGCGATGAATAAAATAAGCTGGCTTCCAGCTCAGGGAGTACACTCACAGCCCACAGTTGCCTGCACTGGAGGCAGAAAGCAAAACCCCTTCTCCGGTGAAGGCGGAATTTGAGACAATACCATACTGCTGCCCCTTGGCTGCACATGCTCTGCTCACGCTCTCTCCCGCTTACCCTCTCAGGGACCCTGGCAGCACCAGCCAAGCAGCAGGATCACTGAGGGTGATAGATGAGGGATACCAAGGCCTGGGAGCCAGAGAAATCTGTATTTTGCTACCACCTTTTAGATTTTCTAGGTAGGCAAGTTACTTCACTTCTCTAAGCTTCATCTTGTCACCTGTAAAATGGGGACGATACGTTGTGTGCTCACTGAGTCTAATGAGGAACACATATGCTGTAGATGCAAGTGAGCTGTAAAATGATACAAACACAAGGGTTAGATCAGTTATCTTATGGGCAGTGTGATAGACAATGTCCAAGACCTGTTAATGGACACACTTCGACATCTAGGAGCCAGCAGGTGAAGACACTGTCTATACCCATGTCATTACATGGGTAACTTACATTCCTGAGCTCTGTTTCATTCTTTTTTTTTTTAATATATTTTATTGATATTTTACAGAGAGGAAGGGAGAGAGATAGAGAGCTAGAAACGTCGATGAGAGAGAAATATCAACCAGCTGCCTCTTGCAAACCCCCAACCGGGGATGTGCCCACAACCAAGGTACATGCCCTTGACTGGAATCGAATCCGGGAACTTTCAGTCCGCAGACCAACGCTCTACCACTGAGCCAAACCGGTTTCGGCTGTTAAATTCTTATAACACCTCTTTGAAGTAGATGCTATTTTTTATTCTAGAGATATTAAAAATTGAGACTTAGATGAGTTGAGAGATGTGCTTCAGGGACCACAAAAGTAGCAGTGACAATTCTTTCCTGCCTACAAGACAAACACCTTTTCCACAATCTATTGTATTGGAGCTATAATAGCAGAAACAAGTTTACTATCCTATATAATAAGGAAATATGCAGATTGACCCTAAAGGCAGAACAACCAGGAATAACTGGCATTATAACACGCACTGACCACCAAGAGGCAGATGCTCAACATAGGAGCTGCCCCCTGGTGGTCAGTGTGTTTCCACAGGGGGAGCACTGCTCAGTCAGAAGTTGGCTCATGGCTGGCCAGTGCAGCAGAGGTGGTGGGAGCCTCTCCAGTCTCTGTGGCAGCGCTAAGCATGTCCGACTAATGGCTAAAGCCCGCTCCCCATGGTGAGCGGGCCTAAGCAGTTAGTTGGACATCCCCTGAGGGCTCCCGGGGGATGTCAACTGATGGCTTAGGCCTATTCCCTGGGGGGTGGGGTCTAAACTGGCAGTCAGACATCCCAGCTTAGACCCCACCCCCCAGGGAATAAATAGGCCTAAGCCATCAGTTGACATCCCCTAAGGCACATGTGTCAAACACAAGGCCCGCGGGCCAAATCCGTCCCGCCAGGCCTTCCAATGTGGCCCGCACCGCGCTGTCATCACTGCACTCCGCTGCGTTTCCATCACAATGACAGTTTATGACTGTTCAGTAAACCATTCGGCCCGCGATTTAGGCTGGATTTTAGATTTTGGCCCCTTCTCTGATTGAGTTCGACACCCCTACCCTAAGGAGCCCTGGACTGCGAAAGGGCGCAGGCTGGTCTGAGGGGGACCACCTCCCCCTTCCCCTCCCCCCGCCCCTAGTGCACTAATTTTCATTCACTGGGCCTCTAGTATATATTCTAAATTCATATGGCTATAGGTTTAGTCCTATTTTAGTGCATAGGAGTAATTTATAAGTGTTAGTTCTTACTAATGGTACATTTTAGAACTTGTACTTACCTCTGGAGAAACCATTAGCTACTGAGGAAGGTGAATAGAGCTTTGTTTTGCCAGGAATCCTCCTTGACCCTTTGAACCACTTTCCCATTTCCTTCTTCCTGTCACCTACTTAAAATTCAGTTCTCTTTTCCTATTCTACTTTCTGTACATGTTATTTCTTACCCCCCTTCAAGCCCTAGGGAACTCTATTTGAACTTGAATTTTCCTCAGTTCTTTTCTGATTTTTTTCTAAAACATATTTCTTCTTGAAAGTATTACAGATGTTCCAATTTTTCCCCATTGCCCCCCTCTACCCAGTTCCTGCCCCACCCCAATCCTTTATTACCCTGTTCTCTGTGTCCATAGGCAATGTATATATGCAGTGTAAGTTCTTTGATTAATCTCTTCCTGATCCCCTTCCCTGCTTCCCTCTAAGATTTGTCAGTCTGTTCCATGTTCCCATGCCACTGTTCTATTATTTTGTAAGTTTATTTTGTTCATTAGATTCCACAAATAAGTGAGATAAGATTTCTTATTTCTCTCGCTACAATAGGACATACAATTTTGGTCAGTCCCTGTTGCATCTGAGAGCTGTGTCTCTTCCTAAGTGACCTCATCAGGCATGGTGGCCAAACTCATGCCTGACATACCATGCAAATGCCACAGTAGGCAGACTGTGAAGTTACAACAGAAAAAGTTCAAGAAGTGTGCAAATGCAGTCACATGGTTTTGAGGAGCTGTGAGACATTTCTGAGAATCAGTGCTTTTTGTTCTGGGCATAGGAAAATACCAACAGCCAATATTACCCTGCTTCCTTACACTATTGCCTCTATTGTTAGAAGCAGTCATTGTGGCCTTCTGCTTCTTTTCCAGATTCCGATGGAGGAGGCGGTTGCTGGTGATCTCTGCTCCTAATGATGAAGACTGGGCCTATTCACAGCAGCTCTCGGCCCTCAGTGGTCAGGCATGCAATTTTGGTGAGTGGGAAGCCTCGTCATCTCTGCCTTCCCACACCACTCTCTTGCTGCTCAACTCTAAAATGAAACATAGAAGCTTAGCTCATTCAAATGTTCCCCAGTCCAGACTGTAGATTCCCAGACACTTACTCAGTTATATTGAGTATAAAGTTGCTTTTAGACTGGAGCCTTAGTCAACTGGGATCTATTTTCTTTTCTCTCAATATTCTCCCCTCTCAAATTCTTCATGAAAATACCTGTCAGTGATCTGTATTATGTCATGTGTATGTCTCAAGACCATATCTATCATTGTTTACCTAAGTTATGATACTCATCATTTACTTAGGTAATTCTGGACACTTCACAAATTAAATGTCTTTTGTACAACAGGAATGGTGTTGGAAATGAATGTATTAATTGAAGCACATTATGCTAATTTGCCATTCCTTTAAAAGGGCACCAAGAGATCTATTAAACAGAACCTTATTTTTAAGACAAGCAGGTAATAGAGAACTTTTTTTTTTGTAGTGAATTGCCCAGTGTTTTGAAAATAAATGAGTGTGTGTGTGTGTGTGTGTGTGTTCTTACCAAACATTATTATTCTAGTGATCTGGTACAGCTAATATCATTTTGAATGTAGGTTTTTAAAAAGGAAAATGCACAGTACATAGAATCATGGAGAAAATGACAATTCCAAAAGTGGAACTCCCAACTGAAGTCTCATTTAAGATACATCTCTGCAGAGAAAGAAGTTTTGAGAGTCCCGAGTGTGGAGAAGTAGCAGGGACCACTGTTCTTAAAAAAAGTTATTATTGGAATCAACATTATTTTTATACTTCTGCTAGGAAAGGAAATAATTTGTTATACAACTGTACTTGATTTATCAAAGGGGGAGGTGAGTTTTATAAAGCACCAACAGAGCCTGGATCCTTGCTATGTACCAGAAACGGTAGATTATAAAATACATTTCCGTTTTTATTTATGCTCCTTTTATTACAGTTAAAATTCAAGACTTTATATCAACATATATAAGATTTGATTGTGACACTATTCTTAAGCATATTTTAAATTATTTATAGCTACCAATGGTGCTAGTAAGCAGAAGTTCTTAGAGTAGTTAGTGACCCTTCACCATAAAAATATAAATAAAATCGTGACTTGTTAATTTTCTAAAGATGTCTTTGCTGCACATTATTGTAGGCAAACTCTTGTTTACAATATACAGGAAATGTGAACAACTCATGAATAAATTCATGATCTTTCCTTTTGGGAAACACAAGTCAACAACATATACAACAGAATGTTTTACTTCTCTGAAAAGAGTAAAGACCACAAAAACTTTTTTAAAATAATATTTTTGCTTTAAGCTCTTCCTTAAAAGAGACTTCCCAAAGCTGCTTTCAATTTTCTCCTCTGGACCAACAGTATTCATATTATTAGTCCCAAATTATTATGCTGACTAGGCTGGAACCTTGTGTAAGCCATGAGATCTTGAGAGAATGAATTGTCAGCCTCTTTGCCCTCCTGTTTCTTTCTTCGAACCCCTCCATGTGTGCTTCATCTTCAAAAGAATTCCAGTGAGCTGCCAAGGCATGACCTCTCCTTCCTGAAACTTTAGCTGAGGGTGGGGAGCAAACTGTGCTTACCTAAGTGTGACCTACCCTTTGAATCCTCAAAATAAGTGATAAGAACCTGCCTTTTAAACTACAAATTTTATTCGGGGAAACCAGAATTATTTCTTTAACAATCACAATGAATAAGGTCTCCAAGTCTTTTTTTCTGAAAGCAATCTATGTAATTTTATGTGACTTTTTTTTCAGAACACTGATCAGTTTAGATCATCTTAGATATTTTAATGTTCCAATGACTTTATTTTCCTTTTGTCATTTAATAAAGTCAGAATCACAGTTTTAGAGCAAATTCTTCTATTTTAATATACAAAAACAACACACCTTCAAAGCAAACAACATCTGATGCTGTTAATCCCCAAAATCTACAATTGTAGAAATATTTAAGTATTATATTTTCTTGTGGAGTAACTTAAAAATCGATTATTCTACCTAATTAGGTTATGTTCTATATTCTTTTTAAACATAGAGATTTTAATGGTTAGACATTGGTGTTTGGAATTAAAAGATGACTTAGAGTCCTTTCCTCTAATTCTATGGCTTTTTTTTCCCCTCTCAGGTCTGCGCCACATAACCATTCTGAAGCTTTTAGGCATTGGAGAAGAAATTGGGGGAGTCTTAGAACTATTCCCGATTAATGGTATAGTGTTGTTATTTTATAATAATTAAATTATATTGAATTTATTCTAACAGTGGGTATAACTCTAAGGTATACCCCATCTCCTTTGCACATAGGATGTGTGTGTGTATGTGTTGTGTGTGCGCGCCCATGCCCACACAGTATGTATGTAGAGGAATGGGAAGTGGAGTGAAAAAACTAACATTGTTTTCAATGTAAAATTACTCATAAATTATAGTAAAAATATTTACTTTATTAACTAGTAATATTTGACTGTTTACAAAGCATTTTCATCTATGTTATTTCATTTAATTCTCACGACGGTACTGTGAGGCCCATAGGTTATTGATTCCCTTTCAACAGAGGGAGATATACTGGTATACTAAAAGGCTCCAAAAAGCTGGAAGAAAGTGACTAGTGACTAAAGATTTCAGAAAGCATATCAAGTCCTTCCTTCCAAGATCAGGCTCTATACATGAGAAAATGTATATGAAATCCAGGCACAACGCTGGACAGTGTCAATACTCACAGTAATTCAAATACATTTACCCAGTGCTTATGTGATTCGTGTTCTTCACCTTTGACAATAAAATAAACTTTTAAAAAATACAGACAACAGCATCAAAAGAAAAACTGTAATTGCAAAGAACTAACTAAGCTAATTGGAAATAAACTTAGAAATGCAAACAATATAATCTTTGTTAATGATAAGTCTTAAATAAATTGATCTTGCAAGGATTAAATTAAGGGACTGGTTTTATATATTTAATATTCCTATAAAGAGGACATCATATGCACAGCAGGGACATTTCATTTGTAGTAGAAAAAAACCAGCAAACTTCTTTAATTGGATCTTGAGCTAAAGAGAATAGATCATGGGTCCTTTCTTCATTCTCACTGTGATTTCTTCTCACTTTTTTTTTTTTTTTTCCCTGAGTGCTCTCTTTAATCCACTAACAATTTTTCTAATTCTATTCTAGGGAGCTCTGTTGTTGAACGAGAAGATGTACCAGCCCACTTGGTGAAAGACATACGTAACTATTTTCAAGTGAGCCCTGAGTACTTCTCCATGCTTCTAGTTGGAAAAGATGGAAATGTAAAATCCTGGTATCCTTCCCCAATGTGGTCCATGGTGATCGTGTACGATTTAATTGATTCGATGCAACTCCGGAGACAGGAAATGGCCATTCAGCAGTCACTGGGGATGCGCTGCCCGGAAGATGAGTATGCAGGCTATGGTTACCATAGTTACCACCAAGGATACCAGGATGGTTACCAGGACGACTATCGTCACCATGAGAGCTACCACCATGGATACCCTTATTGAACAGAAATATGTAACCTTAGCCCAAGTCAGTTTTCCTTCATCTGTTAAAGCCACATGTGGCCAGATACGTAAAGGAGTTCTGCCTACATTCCACACTGCCCACTACATTCCCTTCCTTTTTCTTTCTGTGTTCTTCCACGATTAAATAATAGCAAACCGTGGCCTACTCATGAGTTGTTATTGAAGCCTTAAGTCATAAAGGCATTTGAAATAAGTATTTGTTTTTCTAACTGGAGGGGAGCTGGTGCTGAAAAATGGTTTCTGAAAATGGATATTTTACTTCTCTTACATGATGAACATGATTTGGAGTACAAAATTCTATAGAATAAGTAATTATGTCTGTCTTCTATTTTTTTTAGTGTCCATTGGTAAGTGCAAACTATGTATGATCAAGGACATTAAAGATCACAGCACATATTTTTAGGACACATCTGAACAACTGGGGCAGACAGAAGAGATAGTTTCTTAACCTTTTTTGAAATGTCTGTCAAGAAATGATTAAGATGGCTCTGCTTTCTTCATGGTGTTATTTTCTTTCATGAAGCTTGATACCACAGGAGTCCATTGATACTGGTTACCAAACCAGAGAAAGCACCTAACCTAGTCTTTCTATTATAGCCACCTCCTGCTCTGTTGATCTTACCTTGAGTTTGAGATGGGGCAGGGAAGAGGAATCCCTAAGTCAGCAGCAGACTCTGAACCAGCTGCTAAAGGTGATACCTACAGAGTTCTAGCAGGTACTGTAGATTTCCTGGCATGGAACACCTTGACCTCTCACTGTTGACCCCTGTTCTTATTTGCTAATGAGCCCTTTACTGCACAGGACCTTGTAAAATAAAATTACAAAGAAGGGGATTCTATTCATGAGTTCTTTTATGCTGTCAAAGGCAAATGGTACTATATCACAGTGGATAAAATTGAAGCTGGGAAACAAAATATAATTCTTTTTTTTTTTTAAATAATTTTTTTTTTTTACATATGACAAATAAATTAAATACTTTCCTTCCCCCCTTCCTTCCTTCTTTCCTACTTCTCTTTTTTCAACAAACAACTGCCAAGTACTATTAGCAACTAATATCGATGAAATGGCCTTGAGGCAGTCAGTCAGAATCTCAGGCTGACAGTGCCAGCCTCTATCAATAAAGGGATGCTTATTTTTCCCCCACTGCTAATAATAACTAATTCTCCAAATAATGTTTGGTTGGTTATTAAATCTAATGAGCAATGAGCGAAGATATTGATAACTACCTTCCGAGGCACATGTGAATGTTCCCTATTAACTCACCTGTGCCTATTTGTACAAATCTGTCTTCACAACATCTGAACTTTATTACAATTTCAGTAAAAGTGGAAATTGTGACTACATGAGTTTGAGAAAATCTCTTGTTTTGTCTCTCATTCTCCATGAAGATCATTCTTACCCATTATAGAGGCAACTGAGATCTGGAAAGGTCAAGTGATGTTAGGACACAGTTGTCTTATTCTTTAAATTCTGGTCCCACCACATCCCTCTTGCATGGTAGAGAGCTTTTCTTCCTCACTCCTTCCAGAACAGCCTATACCAGCTGCTAGAGACAAGCAAGGGAAAGAGCCAGATTGATGTATGTTATTCTAAATTTATGCCAAGGTGAAGCACAGCTTAAAATTGCCAATAAAAATGAATTTCTTTAGCATTGCTTCTGAAATAATGTAGGGGCAATGCTTAAACAAGGGGCCCAAATAGTCTCAGTTTTAGGAAATATGATAATGAGGGAATTTCATCTCCCAAAGCAATGAATTTTTTTAAATATATTTTTATTGATTTTGTACAGAGAGGAAGGGAGAGAGATAGAGAGCTATTATAGAAACATCGATGAGAGAGAGTTATCTATCAGCTGCCTCTTGCACACCCCCTACCGGGGATATGCCTGCAACCAAGGTACATGCCCTTGACCGGAATCGAACCCGGGACCTCTCAGTCCCCAAGCCGACGCTCTATCCGTTGAGCCAAACCAGTTTCGGCCCAAAGCAATGAATTTAAATAGAACTATAAAATTTACTTCTAAAATAATATCAAGTAAAGTTGTAGCTCCTACAATCAAAGAACAAGCATTTTTCATAAGCTCAGATTACTTTTTCAATTATTCTTCTGGTTTTGCTTGCACTGAGATTAGTAATTAGCAATGTTTCTGACTCTCCTTTCTCTAATGAGAGGGGCCTAAAAATTATAGGTCATCATTTGGAGCACTCTAGAATTAGCCATAGCTCAGCAAAAACCCTGAAATACCTTCGGAGGAAGGTGCTATTGGTAAAAGTCCTCAAATTCTACAATCTGGTAAAATACAAAGTATTCTCCAGCAGATGAGAAAATTGGATATTTAGGTAACATGAGTCTCTGTCTTCTGGGGTATAGATCAGAGAGTTTGAAATCTGGTTATTGTTTTTCAGTAAAAGCATTTCTTTCAAAACCATAGCAACAACAACAACAAAATAACAGTAAGGAACAAAAAATATATCATTTTTAGAAGGACTGTGAAATTATGGTATTTAACAAGAAAAGCAGCTGGTTGAGTTAGGGAAAGCTGGATGATCCTGAAAAGGACAAAGCCTTGCCAAAATCAGTGTTGTCACAGCTCCCTGCCACGAATTTCAATAATTTTTTACCAGAGCAATCCCAGGGTCTACGGTGAATATTAATTCAGCAGAGAGTTCCTTCCCCTGCTACAGAGGCAGGAGGGTGAGGTGCAGTGGAGCCTGGGGAACCCAAATGGTCTCATTTTCTGGAGGTTAGTTAATAATGAAACTCACACCTTCTCAACTTCTAGAGCATCGAGGATAAAAATAGCTCAAGACCAAGAAGGATAGTAACATCAGTGGGCCCCGATTATTGATCTCAGGACTCAGTCATGAGTGGAGATTACAAATACAGAGGCTTCTTGAAAAGAAACTTTGTCCATTGCTCTGCCACCACAAATTCTCCTTTCCCTGTCGATAGCTTTCCTTTCTTCCTCTCTCCTTCTCAGCTGCTCTCTACTTAATGGGTTGGGGCAGTGGTCAGCAAACTCATTAGTCAACAAAGCCAAATATCAATAGTACAATGATTAGAATTTCCTTTGAGAGCCAAATTTTTTAAACTTAAACTTCTTCTAATGCCACTTCTTCAAAAACAGATTCACCCAGGCCATGGTATTTTGTAGAAGAGCCACACTCAAGGGGCCAAAGAGCCGCATGTGGCTCGCGAGCCACAGTTTGCTGACCACGAGGTTGGGGTGTGCAGAGAGTGCAGTGTGTAGTTAATGAATATTCTTAACTTCATGGCAAAAATGAAGCACAGTTAAAATGCTAACTCCTTCTCTTCAGTTCTCTCAGAGTTGGTGCAAAGCTCCCAATGCCAGACTTCCTCTGAGTTTTGTACATGTGATCATGAGCTCAAGAATCAAGGTTATGGAGATGCTTTGTTTTGGTCTCAGCCTATGACAGTGCTGCTATCAGCTAGGAATGCCTGAGACACTCATACTGTGGTGGCAGCCCCCACAGACATTTCCCTGAGCAGAATCATGTGGTGGCCTTGTCCTTATTATGATTGCAAGATGCACTTCAGCTACACCCTCAGGGAGCTTTGAAAAAAACTGATTTATTACTCACAGGTCATGGAACTAGGTCATAGGAAGAATGGGAACCAGAGGTTTTGAATTTATTGGGGTCAAAGATAGGGTACCGAGGGCTTCATGGGTTCACACCTTATTGGTGAATTTAAAACATAAAAGCAGAAGTTAAAGTGAAGGAAGAAAAAAAACAGGGTGACTCAAGTGATCAGTCATCTAGGTCATCGAGGGCTTTCTACAAGGGGGACTTCAGCCCTGGCCAGGTGACTCAGTTAGTTGCAGTGTTTTCCTGTACACCAAAAGGTTGTGGGCTCCATCCTGGTCGGGACCCATACAGGAGACAATGGATCAATGTTTCTCTCTTATATTGATGTTTTTCTCTTGCCACCTTTTTCTCTGAAATCAATAATAATATAATTTTAAAAATCCTTGGATATTTTAAATAAATAAAAATAAATAAATAGGAACTTCATGGATAGGCAACTGGCTCTTTATTTAGTTATGTAGTTGACAATATGTTTATTCAAGACGGATGTCTTCTAAATGAATGCCTTTGTAAGCCAAAGTTGTTGTCCAATAAGTACATTAAAAACCAAGAAGCTAATTGTCAGGCACTTATAGTGCAGGTAGTGAGGGCAAAAGGTTGCTGGTCTTGGGACAACTGCTGGTTCTTGCTTTGCCATGTACTCACCTGTGACTTGAGATGAGTCCCCTTACCTCTGGGGCTCAGTTTCTCATCTCCAAATAAGATAGTAGGACTAGGTATGTAAGTTTCTGTTGAGCCCTGACATTTATGAATCTGTCTTGACCTTTAAGGAGTAGGCTGCTAAGCTCAGAGGTTTCCTGTGGTCAAAATGAATTGACTTCTCAGAGAATCCAGACTCTGTAGTTCAGAATTCCATTCCAGATGTTTAGAGGGTTGGGGAAAAGGTATGAAATAACCTCCCCGAGTTCTTCCCAGCATAGTGCACTGCTGCAGCTAAATAAAGGAGGTCATACACCTAACAACAGAAACCCTCCTCCTCTCCTTAGAGCCAGACTGGCATTTCCAAGAATATTCAGGTTAGCAAAGACTGTGAGCATCCTGAACGTTAAGGAGTCCCTCCCACAAGGCATCGAGTTTCCTAACTTGGTGACCATATGCATCATTTCTTTCCTGAAGCTTGGACAAACTGGGCAGTCCCTTGCTGACTTCAGAGGCCTTACATATTAGTGCTTTCTTCTAGCAAAAGAATGGTCCTCCATCCTTCAATCTACTGGTGGATACATGTGATAAGGAGGCTGGGTGAAGATACAGGGTGATTTTAAATGGATAAAACTGATCCTGGGTGACAATTTGGCTTTGCTCTTCCCCCATAAGCACCCCTTTCCTCTCTCCTGGCCCTTTCCCCCTTTCCAAGGGCCCTCTGCCATGACCCATTCTGACTCACGGATGGCTATAACTGATTAGGTGTAACTGAGAGCCTGAAGGTGCCACGCTTTCCAAGGATATTTGCAATGCAAAAAGGAGATACTTGAAGGTGGGAGGGAGAGAACAGCTTGTCAAACCCTTTCTAGAAGTTTGCCAACCCCTGGAAACAAGCCTCACTTTTTCCTCCAAAATTTAAAGAGTAAATTCCACCTGCAGATATCACCTTCACTCCATCTGTCTCCTTCATTCCTCTTTTCCATCCTTGCCTTGCTTCTGGTCAGGAACACTTCTTAGAGAACCAAACTAGAACAGTGTAGGCAGAAGTAGGAATATGCCCAAATTTGGCAAGACCTGATCAGGAATAGCTGAAAGCCTTGATGTGTGCAAAGAACCATCTGGTCATTTCTTTTTTTTTTTCCTCAAAAAAAAAATTTTTTTTTTGATTAAGGTATTACATATGGATCCATATCCCTCCCCCTACCCCACTCACAAACATGCCCTCACCCCTCAGTGTCTTGCGTCCATTGGTTATGCTTATACGCATGCATACAAGTCCTTCGGTTGATCTCTTACCCACACAAACCCCCCGCCCCCCCTCACATCCCCAGCCTTCCCACGGTAATTTGACAGTCTGTTTGATGCTTCTCTACCTCTGTATTTACCTTTGTTCATCAGGTTATAATGTTCTTTATTATCCATAAATAAGTGAGATCATGTGGTATTTTTCTTTCACTGATTGGCTTATTTCACTTAGCATAATGTTCTCCAGTTCCATCCATGCTGCTGCAAATGGTAAGAATTCCTTCTTTTTTAAAGCTGCGTAGTATTCCATTGTGTAGATGTATCACCTCAGTTTTCTAATCTACTCATCTGCTGATGGGCACTTACCATATTTTCTGGTGTATAAGACGACTTTTGAAACAAAAAAAAAGCCTGCTCAGATTGGCCAGACTCAGAGAGGCGGTCTATTAAAGAAAGAACTGGTGTTGCCTCGGAAGTGGGGGGTAGTCTTATACAGCGAATATAGGCCTAAACCTATGTTTTAACTGTAAAATTAGGTGGGTCGTCTTATACACCGGAAAATACGGTAGGCTGTTTCCAAATTTTAGCTATTGTAAATTGTGTTGCTATGAACATAGGGGTGCATATATCCTTTCTGATTGGTGTTTCTAGTTTCTTGGTCATTTCATTTCTTAATGCAAGTTACTAACTTGAAGGTTAAACCCAAGTTTAATATTTTGAATCAAACATTTTGAATCAAACATTTATTGATTCAAACATTTATTGTACTTATACTATTTTCTATGTAGTTTGCTAGAAACCAGTAATAAAAACTGAAACATTCTCCTGTATGGACTAGCAAAAACAGTCAAGTACACTGTTAATTATAAGATAGTACTGTATATATAATCAATGATGTGAGTGGGAGTGGTTGGAAGGGACCAGGGAGAGATGAGTAATGATACTTCTTTAGTCTGTTGGAGGCTAAGAGCATTACATTGCCCTTCCTGTCAAGCTCCACATGATTTGAGCAAGTCCCTCATATTGACTCCATCATTACCATAGTCAGTGGCTTTTGGATACTCCTAGTGCAGGCACTTCTTCCCCTGGGAACTTCCTATCTCTCAAAGATTTAGGATGTCCATGGAAAATGATGGCACTATTAACTTATTCATAAGCACCACCCCTCCCTGAAATAAACCAAAATGAACAATAAGTAATTAACTTATAGAAAAAAAAAAAAACTTAAGATGGAAACTAGGGAATGGCCTTAATCCTTCAGCATAAACTTCAAGTCATATGTGCCTATTCACCATCCTCAACTTGGGAAAACTGGGCACTAAGAAAGTTAATATATCTGTAATCTATTGCCCGTGCAAGGATCAGCTGTGTCTGAGAGGCCAAAAAGAGGAAATTGGCGATAGTCTGTCTTTTATCCTTATTTTGACCCACTTAGCTTTCTAATTAAAGGAAGGAGGTTGAAAGGTAAGGATATACACTGAGTGGTCAGATTATTATGACCACCCCATCAGTACTTCATTTTGCTTTCAATTCTGTGGCAATTCTTCTTGGCATTGACTCCATGAGACGTTGAAAGGTGATGCGAGGAATCTGACACCATGCCTGATAAATAACACTGTTTAGTTCTGTGAGATTTCATGGTTATGGAACCAGCTGCCTGATGGCTCTTTTAATTTCATCCCACAAATGCTCAATTGG
This sequence comes from Pipistrellus kuhlii, assembly GCF_014108245.1. NCBI lineage: Eukaryota > Metazoa > Chordata > Mammalia > Chiroptera > Vespertilionidae > Pipistrellus > Pipistrellus kuhlii. The sequence continues at coordinate 60,108,049 of NW_023425515.1, forward strand.
ATTGAGATCTGGTGATGGTGAGGGCCACCTAAGCAAGGTAAAGTCTCCCTCATGATCTTGAAACCACTCCTGCACACTCGAGCACCGTGGCATGGCACATTGTCTTCTTGGAAGAAGCCATCTCCATTGGGATACGCCATCAAAATGATAGAATGAACTTGATCAGCAATGATACTTAAGTATGTTGTGCTATTCAGACATTGTTCCACATGAATTAAAGGGCCCAAATCATGCCAGGCAAACATGCCCCAAACCATACCACTGCCTCTTGCACACCCCCTACTGGGGATGTGCCTGCAACCAAGGTACATACCCTTGACCAGAATTGAACCTGGGACCTTTCAGTCCACAGGCTGACGCTCTATCCACTGAGCCAAACTGAACTGGGGAAATCCTTGCAGGATGATGTGTGTAAACTTTACAGACAAAATTTTACAAAATAAGAACTATTAAAATATTTAACACAGTGGGTTAAATGTATATAAGAATACATAAAATATTATATAAGTACATAGAGTATACAATATAGAAATTCTAGTAGCAAATTTCACAGCTACAAAGAAACCTCATGTGCGTTTATGGCACTTCACATAACCTGACTTCTCACCAAAACAGGGGTTCAATCAAAAATAGAAAAACATACTAAAGCTCCAGTGATGGCCCATTTCACCAGGAGGAGGCAGCATTACCCCTATCTTTATGGAACTGGCCCTCAGAGCAGGAGTTTCAACCAATATAGAAGAAAAATACACATCTAGAAAAATGTCCTCATTACTAATTTTTTTTTTTGTGGTCCCTGCTTTCCTTCCACTTCCTTGAAGCAACTTCCAAATGTTTAGCAGAACTTTAAAGATGGCACTTAGGGTCCAGGTAAAGAATGATTAGGTAAGGAAAATTCTACCTGCACTGTTTTGTGGCAAACATTGGGTCTAATGGGAATGTTACATTTTGTTTAAAGATGAGTACACAGAAATCTTAAAAGAAGTCCTTCACAAAAAGCATTGATGCACCCAGGATTAAAAGCAACTTACCTACAAAGGGATAAAAAAAAATCTATCCTATCTAATAAAAGAGTAATATGCAAATTAACCGTCACTCCACTACACCCAGAAGCCATGCCCACCAGCCACACCCACCAGCCAATTAGGAGTGATTATGCAAATTAACCCAACCAAGATGGCTACAGTCATGGAGAGTGCAGGAGGGAGGCTTGAGTTTCCCAGGCAAAATGGAGGAAGCTAAGCTCTCCACATACCTTGGCCTGCCCAGGCCTCTGCTTAAGGCTATAAAGTTTCAATTGTAAAAGATAAATCCCAAGAAAAATGGCGGCAGCCACGGAGCTGGAGAGAACAGGCTAGGATTTTCCCTGGTGATGAAGGAAGCCAAGTGGTCAAAGATCCTCCCCCCATGTGGACACAAGATGGCCACCACAAGATGGCCTGCAAGGGAAGGCAGTTGGAGGCAATGAAGCCTGCAGGGGAGGGCAGTTAGGGGTGACCAGGCCGGCAAAGGAGGGCAGTTGAGGACAAACAGGCTGGCAGGGAAGCAGTTAGACATCAATCAGGCTGGCAGGGCAGTGGTTAGGGGGTGATAAGGCTGGCAGGCATTAGTGGTTAGGGGCAATCAGGAAGGCAGGCAGGTGAGCAGTTGGGAGCCAGCAGTTCTGGATTGTGAGAGGGATGTCCAACTGCCCTAAATGGTAGTGCGACATCCCTCGAGGGGTCCCAGATTGGAGAGGGTGCAGGCTGGGCTGAGAAGACCCCTCCCCCCATGCACGAATTTCATGCACCGGGCATCTAGTATCTATATATAGATATACACACATATGCATATACTCATACACACACACACATATATAATACAGCAGGAAAACATTTAATTTCTTGGCATCACTAAATAATAAAAAAGAGATTTTTGGGAAAAAGGGTAACTTGACAATTATTTTCCAGACAAGTTGTAATTTATATTAAGTAGCTATAGAAAGCAATAAAAAAAAATGCAAAACCTCTTTGAGCAATATAACTAAAAAAAAAATTGACAGTAAATAGTTATTAGAAACTAAAATATACGCAAAAACTTAAGCGGAGGTAGGCAGAGGTGCATAGGCCAAAACCATTTCAGAAAATATTTTCTAGTATCCCAGTGCATGGATTCATGCAGATTGAAAGAAAATTAATTAGAAGAAATATTTTAATATCACTATTCGCATCTTGCTAACGAAAATAGGATTATACCGAGTCTCCAATCTACCTACTCGAGGACTTCTGTGAGGATCAATTGAGATGAGGCATGGGAAAATACTTTACAAACATTTGGTTAAACTTTAAAATGTTTGCACCTGGCTATAAAGTAAGTTGGGTTCCAGCGCTGAAGAAACTCCAAGGATGCTACTTGCTTGGGAGAGGAAGCCGGGCATTGCTACGTGACATTATTACGTGGCGCCCACAGCCACCGTTTCTGGGCTGGGCAGGGCTGTGGGCCACATTTTGCACTATGGGGTCTTGGCAGCATTGGCTGTGATTTGGTGTGGTGTTGCTCTGAGGTGGTGGCAGGGCCAGAGGTGGCAGTTGTTCATTTGGGGGAATCCAACTGTTGGCTGTTGGTGCCAGATCTGTGGTGCCATTGATTCCTGCACTGAGTGCCTGCACCCTCATGGTCAGTGCGCGTCATAGCTATTAGTTAGACAGACGAACACTTAGCCTTTTATATATGTAGATTTTTAATAATACATTTTTACTTATTTCAGAGAGGAAGGGAGAGGGAGAGATAGAAACACCTCCTACTGGTGATCGAGCCCGCAACCTGGGCATATGCCCCTGACAAAAACGAATCTGGGACCCTTCAGTCTGCAGGCTGACACTCCATCCACTGAGCCAAATGAGCTAAGGCAAGGGAAAATATCTATTTTAAGATAGCTCCCAGCTGAGAGATAACTTAGCATTAAAAAGTTATAAATGAGTAAGTTGTCATAAACAAATTAAGTTAAATTAGCTGAAATCATTGGGATCACAAACTAAAAGGCAAACTATTAATTCTTTAAAGAAAAAGTATATAACATACACATTTTTAAAAACGAACTTCCATATTTCACCATATCTATGACAACACCAGATCTAAGAGGCACCATTTTATGTCCCACTAAAAAATTATGGTCAAGTAAACATTACTTTTTTATCACCTAAAATTTTAATTTTTCTTTTGAAGTCTTTAATGTATCATGTTACATTCTCTGATTACACAAAAGGGGAAGCTATAAGTTAAATAAATTAAGCTATTTCAAAACATCTACCCATTTCAAGCCAGAATCTTTTGATGCAGGGTCATAATGTCTGAGGTTTTCCACAAAGAACAGTTCTCTGTGCCATTGAGAGAACGGATGATGATGCAGCATTTCTTTTAAAATATATTTTCGTTGATTTTTAGAGAGAGAAGGAAGAGGGAGAGAGAGAAGTATCAATTGGCTGCCTGCCTCCTGCATGCCCCCTACCAGGGATGGACCTGCAACACAGGCATGTGCCCTGACCAAGAATGAAACCTGCAACCTTAAAGTGCAAGGGACAATGCCCAACCAATTGAGCCACACTGGTTAGAGAGATGCCTCATACACACACACACACACACACACACACACACACACACACACGTTATTGATTTCAGAGAGGAAGGGAGAGGGAGAGACTGAAACATCAGTGCTCAGATAGAATCGTGCATTAGCCATCTCCTGCATACCCTGCAGCTGGGGTTGAGGCCACAACCTGGGCATGTTCCCTGAGTGGTAATCAAACTGTGACCTCCTGGTTGATGCTCAACTACTGAGCCATGCCAGCTGGCCCCATGTCCCATTTTTCAAGGAATTTTGCTGTGGTCACCAGGGATTTTATTCCAAGCTATTGTCACTCATTTTGTAAAATTTGATGCTGACATCTTCTCAATCTTACCAGGAGGTGTCAATGACAGGTTTACAGATAACAACCAAGACTCTTATCCTTTTAAATGGTTCTTAGGTAGTTTGTTGAATGAAATATCAAGAAGTTGTAGTTATCCAGTCAAACCAAAAGCCTACATGTGCAAGCAAGGACAACTTCATCATCACTGCCAAGAGGCAGCAGCTACTTTAACATGCCATTGGCTTAAAGCATCCCAATTTCATAGATGATAACATAAAAACAGGAGTGTGAGAGCAGAACTGGATAAAATTCTGAGCTTAAGAAAACCTGAGCCATAGCCATTTTGACTCAGTGGATAGAGCTTTGGCCTGCAGACTGAAGGGTCTCAGGTTCGATTCTGGTCAAGGGCACATGCCCAGGTAGTAGGGGGTGTGCAGAAGGCAGCCAATCAATGATTCCCTCTCATCATTCATGTTTCTATCTCTCCTTCTCCCTTCCTCTCTGAAATAAAAAGAAAAAAGAAAAAAAAGAAAACCTGATAGTTGAGATGACATATAATATCCTAAGTTCCTCATCTTTGAGTAAAAGGAGTCAATAACTGTATTTTAATTTTTTTATGTTGATACATTTGTAAATAGGGTCCTAAGTTTATTTTTAAAAATGCAAAAGCAATTAGTGGTAATGAATGAAGATGGAACTGTAAGCGGAATAAATATCAAATATTACAAGAAACTTTAAGATATAAAAATCTGAAAATTACAATAGAACCAAGTGTATGAAAACTAGAAATTTAAAAAGAATGACTATAATTCTCAACCATACTACCCTTTACTCAAGATAGAATAGAAAATAATAACAATGCTATATTTTAAAGTCTTTGAGGATTAGTGTAAGGTGTACTTACTCCAAGGAAATTTTCTGTTATAAACATGTTCATTAACAAGAAAGAAAATAAATGTATTTCAAGTAGATAAAATGGAAAAAGAAAATATGCCGAAACCAGTTTGGCTCAGTAGATAGAGCGTCAGTCTGTGGACTGAAGGGTCCCAGGTTCGATTCTGGGCAAGGGCATGTACATTGGTTGCGGGCACATCCCCAGTGGGGGGTGTGCAGCAGGCAGCTGGTCGATGTTCCTCTGTCATTGATGTTTCTAGCTTTCTATCCCTCTCCCTTCCTCTCTGTAGAAAATCAATAAAATATATTAAAAAAAGAAAAAAAGCATACTTCAGATAATTATAAAATGCTAAATAACCTATTAAAAAAACAACAGAGAAACCATCCATACACATAATTCAAAATGAGAAAATATAACTATAGTAAGAGAAAATCAAAAGAATTATGAGAATGATTCATAAATACCTATACAAATAAATTTGAAAATCTGGATGGTTTTTTAGCAAAATATAAATAATCCAGAGTAAACCAAAGGATTAGGAGAAAATAGAGAATGGTGAATTCTTTCAAAACTTCAGGGAATACTCAAAGCTGATGTTTTAAAAATCTTTCAGGGAACTGAGGCCAATGGGACTTGGCAGCTTGACCTACACCACATCCGTACATGATTGTTAGGGATGTGGGTTGATAAATCCCAGCAGGATTAAATGCCTGACTAACAATGTCAGTAGGTTTCCGTTATCTTGGCAAAAAGAGGATAGGGCTGGAATCAAGCGAAATAGAAAGTGAGGACAGAAGCCCTGCAGGTCTGTTCAGGATTTTCTGTGAGGAAAATATCACTTCACTAAATTTCATATTGAATTAAAACTTTACTAGTTTTAGGGCTTTGCTTATATATTTTTTTAATTTGTATTGGTTTTTATATAAAAGCAGTGAGGTTTGTATTTTTTTATGTATGAATTTAAATAACTGTAAAGTAGAAAAAAGATCAACACAGATCTGTGAGAATATTTTTTTTTCCTTTAAATAAGGGATATATAGTAGGTCCTCAGGATACATCAGAGATCTGTTCCTATGGCACGATGTAACATGATTTTCGCCGTTAAGTCAGAACCCACCTACATAAGCACCTATGTCACTCACATGGAGCACATACACAGCAGTAATGAAGTGAAACAGTAAAAAAAAATTAAAAGATAACAATTCCTGACCTTTACTTGTGGTAAATAAATAATAAAAAACATAAAGCACACATGTACATATTATATGTTGAAATGGCGGAATTTTTTTTTATATATAAATAAATGGGCTATGGCAACGTAACCCCAAACGACGTACGCTGAGTCCAATATACCCCAAAGGCTGCCTGTATATTACTCAATTTCAGGAAATCTGCTTAGGCTTTAGAGAAGGAAAACAGCACTCTTTCCTTCCAATGTGACTTTCTCTGCCTCTTCTCCACACTAGAATGGTAAGTTTATGGGGGAAAATCAGGACATAATTATACTAGAGGTCCAGTGCACCTGTGGGGTCCCTTGGCCTGGCCTATGAGGATTGGGCTAAAACCGGCTCTCCAACATCCCTGGAGGGGTCCCGGATTGCAAGAGAGTGGTTCTCAACTAACACACCCTGGAAGTGGGCTCCCTCCTCTCTGATTCTGAGTGCATCACCCGTCACCCGAGAACTACAGCTGCCAAGTTACCACAGCTTGGCAGTTCCTGCATTGAGCATCTGCCCCCTGTTGGGCCTGTGCAAGAGACAAAGGAGTCCCTGGGGCTTCACAGCCTCCTCCAGCTCACAAACAATGGGCTTTTACTTGGAGGTTCAGAGGCAATTGCCTTCAGAGTTATCAAGAAAGGAACTCTGCCCTGAGTCTCTCATTTGCACATGGAGCTTGAAAACCTATGGCAGCAGGAGGCAGCTAACCAAGGATTTGGGACCCTAGGTCTAAGCCACTTTTCCAGTCACATCCTGCTTTCCCTCAAGATTAGGCACACTGCTTGGTTCTAGGACCAATGACAGAACTGGAACTGGGTCACTGCAGGCCACACTTATAGTCCAACCAAAGGCTATTCAGAAACTATGAAGGAAGCAGATTTAGTACATTAGTTGTAAATCTTAAACTTAGACAAGAATCTAAAAATAGGAAGGGACGATAGAAATCATTCCAACTTCTATACCAAGAAGTATGTCTCCTAAAACATTTTAATGACACAATCTTTCCCTAAAAAATTCAGTGATAGAGAATTTATTACTCTCTATTCTTCAGGAAGGCTTTTTCTATTGAAAAGTATCATTTGTCAGGAACAGTCTTCCATATAAGGAAAGAACCATCACCCTATAACTTTCACTGTAGTTTGGTTCTTTAGGATAGGAAAGAAATCTATTTTCTCCATGTGACAATTGTTCTCCCTAGGTTACACACCTGACATCAAGAGCACCTGAAATGGATATGGTTTCTAGACTCTCACCTTCCAGTTATGCTCCTTTTAAACCAGGAGTGCAACACTAAGTACTCCTGAAAAGTACCCACATCAAAACTTCACATTTTTTAGCTCTAGCTCTTTCTCTCTCTCTTATTATGTACATTTACACTTTGGGCAACACTTTATAAAAAAGGTGAAAAAAATTAATTCTATCTAATAAAGAGGAAAGATGCTAATTGACCTCCCTGCCCTCAAAGATGGTGGTGCCCAGACCCCTTAGCCCCACTGGGGCAGCAGGCACACAGCAAGGTAAGTCTCAGATGTCGACTGCCCAGCTGCCCAGGGCCGGCCCGAGACTCAGGTAACCAGGGCTGGCTGAGGCTTGTGCTGCTGGCAGTGGCAGCAGCAGAGGTATGAGGGGGCATCAACTTCCCGATTCACCTCCTGACCCTGAGGGCTCCCGGACTGTGAGAGGGGGCAAGCCAGGCTGAGGGAGAGGTACACCCCTCTAGTGCATGAATTTTCATGCACCGGGCCTCTAGTTGTAAAGAAGAAAATTAAACTCCAGAATTAGTGGAATATTTTATGTAATATATTCTGTAGGTAATACCTTTGCAAATAATATTGTAATTTTATCTGTTCCATACAATGTTTTTGTGTGACTTATTTCCTTAAAGTGAGGTCTTCCTATCCCTTTGTTCTCTTACCTCTAAAGTTATTATAATGTAATCTTCCTGTTCTACAACTCTGATGGGAATGCATATGATAAGGCAAACAGTTTTGCTATTTTTTGAAGTCAAGATCTATTGAAAGAGAAAGTTTTAAGAGTTGTTTGAGTCTCTGCCTCACTTCATTTTTTGAAATTGAAAGTACTCTGCATCGCACCTCACATGACAGAATGGCACGCAAGACATAGGTTTAATAATTATTTTATTTATAAATTTCCACCAACTCTTGCCAGTCATATTATTCTGCACATCACAGATGGTTTATATAATAGTACTATCTACATTCATCTGTATAAAAATTAGGGGAAAGAGATTAATCAAACGCATGAAAATGATACTGTAAGGTTCACATTCAGAGTCCGGCTCTGTAAACACACTGGCCTTTTAACTAAAGTTAACTTTTATCCCATCACCATCCAGCTGCATGACTGTGGGGAAGTCACTTGTTTCTTTCTTTTTTTTTTTTTTTTATCACTACCTCAGAGGTAATTGGCTGCATGCAAAAATGCTGAAAAATAACATGCACTTGAAATGTGAAATATTATTACTATACAGTGCTATATTATTGGCCTTCCTCTTTTTAAAGTAATACACTCATATTTCAGCAAAAATCATTTATCTGCAAAGTGACCCTTTTCAAAGGAACTCTCATGTAGTATGATTCTGGCCAATATCTCTACTCTGAGGAAGCGGATATGATGTATAATTATTTTAACTTCTGATTAATAATAAAATGAAATGACTTCTTCTTAGTTCTTCAAACTATAATAATCTAAGAATAATAAGGTCAATCTGAGGAAAAACACATACACATGGCTTAAGATTTAAAATACAAGTGATCACTGGTGACTAGGAATCAATTTTCTCCAAAATTGAAACTTATTTATGTAGAATATAAAAAGATAATCCCTGAAAACCAAATTCCCTATGAGTTCCTAAAAGTTAAAATTCTGAGATTTTGTTTCTGAAAAACTGCTTCTTTGGTAAAACATTTAGCATAGACTACATTAAACTAAAATCAATGTTGTAGCCAGATGGCAATCTTTCAACAAATTTATTTTAGAAAGAGTCATGTTTCTTTTTAATTGCAAAATGTGTAGCTTCAAGGACCTCAATATTCAAGGGGCAACTGAGGTGATGTTCATAATGATAACAAAAGTGAAGACTTTGGCAATAGAGTAGGACTACATAATTATTAGTATCTGGCAAACTGATCTGTGTTTGTATATTTATCGGGCACAGCTGCTATGATTATTACAAGGTTCTGAAACATTGGACAACAAGGAAAATAATCTGTGAATATATCTTATTGATTTATCAATTTCTAGGCCATTAATGCAGTTTCCAAACTATTACTCTTATGTCAGTTCCTTCTGACCTTTGAGTACTCTAAGACTTGGAAAAAAACTATTTAGGGAGTAGTTAGAGATATGCAAAGAGCATTATACTTCGGAAATATTATTGTTTTATCAAAGTGAAAAGATAAATATTACACATGAAGAAAATGTGAAAACAAGGTTGTGAGACCTGCCACCTATTTGAGTACCAATTAGAAAGTATCTTCATCGGACTCAATGGCATTCTTGGGTTTGGTAAGTCTTTCCAATTCTTCTCCATCCTAAAAAAAAACACACTCATAAAATCAGTGATTAATTAAAACTAGATATGTAGTATTTTTAATGATTACCAAGGAGAAAGCTCACTCAGAAATCACGGATTTTATTTCATATAATATGGTCAAAGAAAGTTAAATAAATACTAAAGTTCTTGGAAAGCTAATTATAGATATATAATAGATAATGAAAAACTGAAATAAAGCTCAGTACTTAAATTTCAGTTAATCTTAGCATAATTGGAGCACCCTCTGCTGGTCTCGAAGGCAAATGACTAAAGATTGGAGAAAGATAAAACTAGGCCTTGTAACCTAAATTGATATTCTTTTCCCTAAAAAGTACAGCAAACAATGTTACCAGATCACTGGAAAAGGACACATGACTTCTGAATCTATATCTGGATGATATCAGGGCATTTGGGACCCGAGATTTTAATTTTTTCATCTGGATAACCTGTTGTATCACCACTTCAGAGGCAATACTGAAGAAAGCGCCACCATGAACTCAAATAAGAGATATTAATTTTTTCATTCTTTGTAAGGAATAAGTATTTCATATTTAGTGTTCATGGAAATTGTAAATTTAAAACAAGATTGATGAGTCTATTTCATCTTTTAATTATAACAAATATTTAACTCCTTACTTGAGTCTCCAAAAGATTATTAATTTGCTAATAACATGACTGACAGACCCTCCTAAAACAATAAGCAACTGGCAAAATAATACTTACTTAGAATAATTGCACAAGTATTTTTCTAGAAATTTTTTTCTCTAATAGGTTCCTTTTGAAAATCCCCGCCCTAGTGAGATAAATAATGTCTGCCTATCTGGTACAGAGTGGTTTATGAAAAACTACAGGGAAAATTAAGGAACCAGCTTTTCTACTTTTATTTAGTAAGACTTACTAATGCTGAACTTTTCTTATGAAGAAGGTTTATTCCCCAAACAATGGTGGAGTGGAAAGAGTAATGGAGGAGGAGTCAGACCTCATGGGTTTAGTACCAGTTCTTTCACTTAGTATCGCATTTAGCCTGCGTTTGCTTCTTCCCTTGTAAAATTAGGGAAACTGTACAAGGTAATCTGTGAGGAACCTTCCAGTTCTGAGACTCTTTAATATTCTAATACAATTAGTACACAAGGTTCCCCTTGCGCTCACATAGAGACCAAAAAATGTTTGTTCAATAATTTTTTTAAAGTCAAGAGATTTGATACATCCTTTGATAAATCAGCACTGATCCTATTTCTATTCTTGTGTTATCATGCTTTGAATTCGGAAGGACAGACAAAAAGCAGTATCTTTACAAACTTACCCCACTGGAGCGCTCCCAAAGATGGCCACTTAGATCTCGGAACCTTTCTTGCCTAGGTCGATAGTCCATATCTTGGGACTTGCTGGCATTATAAATAAATACCGCCAGAAGTGCTGATGGGGCTTCTAAGAAAAACTCCAAAGAGGGCTTGAAGTCAAAGACCAGGACAGACACTGTTGTGATAATGACGGTGGTGACCTGGGCCATCAACACATGGAACATGTTATCCAAAAACTTCAGAATAAAAGCCACTGAGAGGCCCTGGAATGCAGTTATAAAAATAAGGGCTATTGAAAATGCATTGTGGCCATAGAAAAACCCACAGTTCTTAATCTGATCACGGTTACTGCTCTGAAGGCCCAGGGTCAGCCCATTAAAAAGAATGCCAAAGAAATAGAGTTTGCTGTTCTGTATGAAGATGTTTTCAGTGAGCTGCTTCCCCTCCTTCAGTATCTTTTCACTATAGATATTGGCCATTGAAGAAGTAAAACACTGGACTATGATAAGGACATGGCCTAAGCCGAGACGAAAGTGACTGAAAACCCTGACTGTGGCATTCCACTTAGAGTCAGAAAAAGTCCACTCTTTCGCTGTGCAATTTTCTTTTCTGAGACACTCACTTCTGAAAACAAGGCAGGAATTGGATGGGCTGAAAAAGGCGTCGTGGTGAAATCCATGTCCTGCTAGGTTATGCTGCGATGTTTTGGTCCCAGCAGTGAGGGCCACAATACACAAAAATAGAATGAGGAGGGAAGCCCACTGTATCCAGTTTAGATTTCTCCTGTTCAAAGAGGAAAAATAAGATTTTACTACAGGGTTTTTGCCCCCTCCCATATCAACTGTTTCTGCTGAAAACTCAGACACTTGAGTACTTGGTTGAATAAACTGTACTCAGTTTTTGTTAGAATTTCCCACAATTCAAGTTAGTGTCTCTGCTTCTTAAAATTGATTATTTTAATTCATTTTCATAATAAACATCCCTTAAGACCCTTCAATTATTCTGCTTCATTTTAAGTTTCTTTTGAGCCTAGAGGTTTAACTAAGCCTCCTTTTTACCTCCAGACCTATCTTGAATCTTTAGAATAATAACTTTTTAACTTATTATATAATATACTGTAGAAGAGAGTCTAACCTAGTTTTCATGTGATAAAATTTAGATATGTGCAATGTTGCAAATGCTCTATCTAGGTGAATTCTCAGCCTCCCCCCAGCCCTAGAAGACCCTTCAAATTCTGTCAAATTTCAAAGGTATCCACGGTCCAAAAAAAGATGTAAGGAAGCTGGCTCCCAGATCCATGACTTAATCATAAAGCATTTTATAGCAAACCACTGCCTGGTAAGGCAAGGAAAATGTATTTTTAGTATTTAATTTTATGAAGTCTTAACAATGCATTACTTTGCCTAACAACAAACTTGTGATATATTAAAGGCATACAATGTTATTCTGTTTTATGGATGGATTCATTTAGTTTAAAAGACATTTAGTAAGCACTATGTGGCAGGCACCCTGGGAAGATAAAAACTTGATGTCCACCCTTGAGTAATTTATACTTTTAAAAGGTAAAGAGCCATGAAACTAAACGATGACAATATAATGTGTGACTAGTGATACACAGAACACCAGGGGTACATTGAGGAAGGAACATTTGAGTCTATAACAGAATCAGTCAGCTATTGCTTTAAAGAAAAATGACACTTGAGTGGAAAGATAAAAAATAACTAAATTTGCCATGTGAGAAAGGAGTTGGCGTATATCCAGGCAGAGGGATAAGTCTATGCAAAGGCAATAAGAATGTACAATGTTGAATAAAGAAAGAGGAGTAACTGATTCAGGTTGGCCTCTGGGGGGAAGAACATCTTCAAGTTTGAAGATGGATTAGGATTAGTCAGATGAATTAGAGGGAAACCAGAGTGGGGAAACAAGAGAATAACAAAAGCAAAGGCAGAAGTGTAAAGTAACAGGTAGGAACTAGAAGTTAGAATTTTGGAGCATCATTGAGCACTGACCATTGGTTAAGCAATGTCCTTACAGGAAGAAACAATGAATATTCTGAGAAGTTAACTGACTTCGACTTCCTTAAGGTCATACATTTATGAAAGGGCAAGGAGGAGATCTGAGTCATGGTTTGTATGTCTTCCTTCTGGACCAATGTATCTCAGAGTGCTCAAGATATCTATATCTATATCTATATCTATATCTATATCTATATCTGTATCTGTATCTGTATCTGTATCTGTATCTGTATCTATATCTATCCTATATAATAAAAGCCCAATATGCTAGGTGTCCAGTCATCCAATTATCCATTCAACCAAAGTGTAATATGCTAATGATATGCTAAGGCAGCTCAACTGCTTGCTATGACATGCACTGACCACCAAGGGGAAGACAATTGACCAGTAGGTTAGCTTGCTGCTGGGGTCTGGCCAATCGAGACTGAGTGAGATGGACCAGACACACCCTGGAGCCCTCCCACAGTCCCTCCTCAGACCCAATCATGCACTGGTGGGGTCCCTTGGCCTTGCCTGTGCCCTCTTGAATCCAGGACCCCTCAGGGGATGTTGGAGAGCCAGTTTCAGCCCAATGCAGGATCTACCCTCTGGTGGTCAGTGCACTCCCACAGTGGGAGCACCACTCAGCCAGAAGCTGGGCTCATGGCTGGTGAGCAAAGCAGCAGCGGCAGCAGCCTCTCCCATCTCTGTGGCAGCGTTCAGGATGTCTGATTGCTGGCTTAGGCCCACTTGCCGAGAGAGCGAGCCTAAGCCATCAGTCAAATATCCCCTGAGGGCTCCTGGACTGCAAGAGGACACAGGCCAGGCTGAGGATCCTGCACCCCAGTGCACAAATTTCGTGCACTGGGCCTCTGGTGTCTATCTATCTCTATATGTATACACACAGTGTCCATAGATATTGCATTTTGAAAATGAAATGTATTTTAATAAACACTCCCTTTATATTGATAATTATTCAAAATGTGTATATATGAAGATGTGCCTGATTTCACCAATGTTTTCATAGAGCTTCATGCTATAAAACTGCTAAGTACACAGACTAGACTAGCTAGCAGCACATCTGAGCACACGATCATGTCTTCTTGTGTATATACTCTCAAATAACCAGATCAAACACTTAGTGATGAGGCTAATATAGCTCTATGCCATGAGGCCAGAAACTGAACTAGCCACACATATTTCTGAAGATGCAGCTGGTATGCATTAAGCTGTAGAAAGTAAATCAAATGGAAAAAGAAAATACAGGATAAAAAATAGGTGCTCAATTTATTAAAAAAATATTATTACCAAACTGTATATTAAAACAGATGATGTATTGTATAACAAAGCTGATGAAAGAAACTAAGAAGTCAAAGGACATAAATGCATAGCCATAGACACAAACAACAGTGTGGTGGAAGCCAGAGGGAAGGGGTGCCGGGGCTGGGTCGAGTGGGAAAATGAGGATATCTGTAAAGTGTCAACAATAAAAATAAAGTTAAAAAAGAAAAGAAAAATGAGGCAATTATCTATAGTTCCTTTAGAAGTTTTCAATTCTGATAGCTATAGATTTTGCACTAAAACTGACCTTGAGAAAAAAGAATATAAGGAAGCAAAACCACAAACAAGCTAAATAGTACTTACTGCAAATAATTACTCATTCAAGGTAACCTTCATGGGAAGATGAAAATGATTAAGGATTAGGCTGAAAATAGGTTTTCTGCAAATAAAATAACACTTAATAACTTATCCGGTAAAGTCAGCTGAGAATTTGTGCTCTTACTAGTACAAGCGATGACTGATTGTTTAAGAAAAGTTTGCTCTTCAATTTAGTAGATGCACTTTAGTAGAAACTCAACTCATCTCTCCACTGCCCCAGTAAAAGAGATCCAGATTGATGCTCAGTTGAACACTTGCAGCCAGAGGATTGCTCTACTTGAGGGCCTCTGTTCCCAGTGAACTGTTCGCTCACAATCTGTTTCTAAACGCATTTTTTGCCAGGTGACCTCATTATTGTAATGACATATTTTAATGGTTACATAAATGATAAATTATGAGTAAAGAAAAGAACTGCTGTCTTTATGAAAACTAAGTTGATTGCTTTAAGAAAATTAAAGGGAAATCGCAAGGTAAGAAAACTATCTGTGGTAGGTATAGCTGAGCTTATTTTGTAATTAGGTAATAAATAATAAAAATCTAGAAGAATCTACTTTAAAAGTACTTTTAAGAACTTGCTCAACTTTAAACAAACTAAAACCAGAAATAACAAATATAGGTTCAACCAAGAAAGAAGCCAAAGAACGTCAATTACAAACCCTACACATACTCAAAGGAAAGACCATAGCTTTCAACCAAAAGAATGAACATTACATATCTTAAGTTAAATTGTTTAAAGCATGTATTTTTAAAAAAATAATTCCTTACTTTGAGTTACCCCTCAACTAACTGAGGTGAAAGTCAACAATTAAATCAAAATTATGTCAGGGCATTTACTATCATATTTGGTGGTAGTAAACCAAGGCAGAGCATGAAAATAATTAAGTAGAAAGATTTACATAATTGTTTTTACAAAAAGCTATATATAACATGTCTCTTAGTAGCAGCCAGGGGCAGATTTATAATGAGAAATTATAAAAAGATTTATCAAGTAAACGATTTTGGAGAAAGGCTTGTCTACTGAGCTGTATTTTTATTTCTCTGCTGGTTCAGAGAGTAAACTTTACCATGACTTCTAAGACATTCATCATATTTCAAGATGTGTTTTTAAATATTTTTTCCCATAGCTTCTCTTTAAATAAATTAGAGACTCATATACATTCTTTAGGTGAACATAAGTGCTGGTATTAGTTATCTTTTGCCCTCCCTCCCCCAAATTTCAATGTTCATGTGGAAATTATTTACTAAAACCTAAACAAACAAGTTTATACAACTTTGCCAAGCTTTAAGAGCAAATCAGTAAGGCTTTGAGCCTGCCGCCAGTTTCCACTTTGAACCAACGTTTTCTATACTTCAAAGAACCAATCTATCTATTAAATGGGGTTTTTCTTAGAAAAGACAATAAGACATTTGGATAGCAATATTTTTCCTTTTTCCACTTTTGAATTTTTTTTAAATAATTCTTGCATTACTCACCAGACTTATTTTTTCTTACCAGTGTAGCCTTATATTCTGGCTTTCTTTTTTCTTCTTTTTTCCCTGTCCTAACACTGACCAATCAGTAACGATCATGGACTGCTGTTGGGTTGTTAGTGTGAGGGCGTCCTGACCCATTTTCATATTAACTTTTATTAGTATAGATGCCCCACGCAGCCTGCTGTTTGGTCATTACTGTGAAGGCATCTTGACCAATTTTCATATTAGCCTTTTTGGTATAGATCAATGGTCGGCAAATTTATTAGTCAACAGAGCCAAATATCAACAGTACAACGATTGAAATTTCTTTTGAGAGCCGAAAACCGCCTTCTGTACATGGACCATGAAGTTTCAATTGCACTGTATGTGTGCACCTACACATGGTATTTTGTGGAAGAGCCACACTCAAGGGGTCAAAGAGACACATGTGGCTCTCGAGCTACAGTTTGCCAACCACTGGTATAGATAATCTTTATGTTGTACACCTGAAACTAACGTTATATGTCAATTATATGACTTAATAGCCAACTCTTATTTATAACAACATTTCCACATGGACAAAACCCAGGGAGGGTACAGGTACTGTCCCTTAGGATTGTGCACAAGAATTCAGACTCTCAAGCAGGTATGCTAAAGGCACTTGCTCTCTCCAGAGTTATAAAGATAAATGAAGCAGCTAGAAAATAACAAGTTGAAACACAAGTTTGAGCTGTGTGATTTGGGTGTCACTTTATATCCCCAGAGCATATTTTTTCAATAAAATGAGGATGTGATCTAAGAGGTGATGCTTACAGAATCCAGCTGTTAATATTTCATGATTATATACACAAAAGGGCAAAGCTGTTAGATTTCTAAACTAGAACCTTATGGTTACTTTTATAAATTGTCTCTGGAAGGAAAAGGTTCACAGAAAAAGAACAGTGCATCCTGCATGTAGACAGGTAACAGACTAGATCGCAGGAGTCATTTTTACACAACTTTGGTGAGTCAGCAAAGACCTATTTTCAAAGAATTCATCTCTGCTCCAATTTCCTTTCTCTGAGTTGTTTCAAAAAGATGAAAAATGAACACTCAGTAGTCTTAGTGAGATAATCTTAGGGGTGCAGCTACTTCCTCTGATCGCAACAGTAACACAGTTTAATGAGATGTGAAAATGTAATAGAAAATGACACAGAGGGAAAGGTGGGTCCAGGAATATAAAGTCATTTGAATAACAGCAACTTTGCAATGATACAGAGCTTTGTGTCAAAGGCAAAGACCATTTTTGTCTCTTGCTCTGGAATTGGCTGCCAGCAGTTCTAACAATCCTCTGACCTCAGTCAAGGCTGCGAGAGGACATGGCCTGAACATCACTTGGAAAAATAAAATTAACTCAACCATCCTCTGCTTTTTCCTTACTCAAATAACTGCTTCAAAATCACTTCTTAGCCCAATTTCAAAAGCACATTTTTAAGTTCAAAAATAAAATCCTGAGTTATGCTGGAGGCTTCTTTTAAAATAATGTCAAAGGACTGCCAGTGTCCACAGACAACAGACATATCATGGGTGATTTTACTGTCTGATCAGGGAGAAACCAAATGTCCCTTCATTGAATTAATTAATTAGTGAAGAACAAACTATGTGAGCATGGTCAAGTTCTTGGGCCACAGATATGGGTCAGATTCTATCACAAAGCGTTCCAAAGAATTGAAAGGAGTTGTAACAGAATTTGACCAATATTCCTTTTTAAACTCTTTTGATGGTACCAAAATATTATATATGTATAGAGTTATAATTATAATGTTATACTTAATAATATTGTTGGATATAAACCAGCAGCTGAAAAAATTTTGCTTTACATAAAAATTCATTGCAATGAGATCTGATTTTTTACTCCCAGGCCCTATTGGTTTGTCTCTTACAATTTAGATGAGGACAAACCATGTAATAAGTTTCAGCTAACATGATGGCAGTTGACCACCACGAGCCTTCTGGAAATCTGAACAAACTAAAGTTGGAATAACTACCACCTTCGTTTCAAAGCCTCTTGCCGGTCCTCTGAATTACTTTTCCTTCTCTGCATTCCTTGTGACCTTTCTTTTTTCCTGCAATTGCCCTGTGTATGGTATGTATGTGTTTATTGTAAGGTTCACAACTCCTTTCTGGTAATGGGGAGTAATAAATGCCTTGAAATCCTTGTTTCTTTCTTTAGATTGCATCTTCTTTCCTTTCCAACTCATGTGCTCAACACAGCATTAATCTAGTGACTCAGACCATATGGTAAAGTTTTTATCTTTCCACTGAGCCAATCCTATCATGCATCTTCCTCCATGAAACATCTCAGGAATTATTTGTTGAAACTCTGGCACTTAAAATACTCATAACCTCATCAATTATCTTTCTTTCTTTCTTTCTTTCTTTCTTTCTTTCTTTCTTTTTTTTGAGATGCTAGGAAAAAAACATTTGAAACATGGAATCACAGAGGATTCAGACAGGCTAGCAGTGGAGCTGTTTTCTAGGTGGGTTAAGCAACTTGCCAACACACAGAGCCAATACTATATAATAAAAGCCTACTATGCAAATTGTTCGACCAGGAGTTGGACCACTTGCTGATGTGTGCTGACCACAAGGGGGTGGCGCAGAACATGGCAGCGCTGGCAGTGGGCGGCAGTGGAGGTGCTGCCATCCCTGATGAGAGCGGGACCGCAGTGGGATGGAGGAGGAGGTAAGCAGACGGCACCAGGCCAAGGCGGGTGCGAGTGGGGGCTGATTGGCCCACAGAGGGTGACCAACAGTGGGGAAGTGGGGGAGGTGGCCCTACTGATTGCCCTGTAGGCAGGATGGTGGAACAGGTGAGGGGACAGTGCCAGGCCATGACTGGGTGCAGGGTGGGGCTGCCTGGGATGTGAGTTGGGGCCCGATCCCCACAGGCCACCACGAGGTCCCCACCTGTGCATGAATTCATGCACCAGGCCTCTAGTTAAGAATAAAATCCTGGCCTTGGGAACTGGAGGGTTCAGTGCTCTGGGTATATCACCTGAAACAAGGCGGTGCCATTTTAAAATACCACATATGCTTTCACAACAAGTTACTTACTTCAATACTATCCTGAATAAAAGAGCCGTTGTTATAATGCTAAAATTCGAGAAGATAACAGCCATGGCCTAGAAAGAAAGAAGAGATATAGAGTTACAATCCAAATAAGTACTAACCTCAGAAATCTCCCAGCTCGGTGGCTCACCTGACAAGAAAAGCTTTTTGGTCAAAAACTAGAGGGGTTATTAGGGCAGCTATTTCACTACAGGATTAAATTCCATTTTTATTGCTTGTTAAATTTATGCAGATATGATCAAATTATTGTACAGGCTTTCAAATGTGTTGAAATTCAGAAAATGCCTGTGTAAATAATCTGTATGTGCAAATTTAGAAATACTTATAAATTCTAAAGGTTTGGGTCTGAAATAACAGTTACCATGCTTCTAAAGCATACTTTTTAAAGTTCTCAGAGTGCTTTATAGACTTTTAATACTGTTTCTATGGATAGAGAAAAGACAGAATCTGTTAGGCCCATTTACACATTAAGATAATTGGGATTCAGATTTTTAAGCATCATACCTGTTGTAGGAACTGAATCCATTTTCCTGGTTGAACTACAATGACCCAATACCAATGATTTACTACCAAACTCATATCTAACGGTCCTTTGGATTTATTCACATTGTTTTAAAAACTTAAAAATGTGTTAGCAAATTTCATAAAGGTCTCTTTTTTTAAATTCAACCACATTTCTCATGAGACTATTAATCTGAACATGTATACATTTTGGCCAAGAAAGTATGAAATTTCATCACTGCCCCTTATAATTGGATCTAACAATATTAATAATTTTATAAAACAAATCCTACTGATTTAGTTCACCCTGACTTCCTCCTTGCTATCACTTTAAAATGATTAAACTCCGGAGTATCAATAATCTTTTATAACCGGCTAATATGAAGGTGAATTAAAGAAATAAGAGTAAATCCAATAACAATTAACAAAAATTCCAAGAACATAACATTGTTGTTCTATTGAATTTTTACGGGACTATTTTGTTTTCTAGGTGTCCTTCTCTGTAGACAAACAGTTGTGAACCCCTAGTTAAGAGGAGATGAAGAAACTGGCTGGTAAAAGTGGGGAAGTGGTGGCTCTGATCAGTCACAATAACAGCAGTGCAAATGCACTAACCAAGCATCCTGGCTGGCCTGATGAATTCTGAAACTCTTCCTTTGCAATAGCACAGAATAAACAAATCTCAAGAACTCTTTGCTCCCAAACTTCCATTCATCTCTATTTAATTCTTCCCAATTAGACTTGGGCACAGCAATGCACAGAATATGCCATGTGATTTATTTTGTAATATTTGTGGTTTTACACAATCAGGAAGGAAGAGCAAAGATGTAACTTGGAAGAAAAAAACAGGAAATTATAATCTTACTTTGGTACTAGGGATGCAGAGAATGGATATGAATTTAAGAACCTAATCTATTGGAGACAAATAAAATACAACAAATATATACTTATTGAATGTGAATAATTATGTCTTTGGGTACAGGAATTCTCAGATCTGAGAAAGTGGAAGCAAGAATTCAGGAGAGGACACAGTTTTGATGAAATAGACACTTAGTAATAATAACAATATGGATCACAGAGCTGAAAAGAACTTCAGGTGATTACTCAGCACAGGTGGTGTGATAACATTATTCTCTTTTACAGATGGGCAACTGACTCTTAGAGCAATTGGGGCTTGCCTAGTTACACAGCTTCTAAATTGTGCAAAAGAATCAAACTCCTATTTTCTACCACTGTGTTCTATTGATCCCTCTTTTTCATCACACTCATAAACTAATTTGGCTATATTTAAGAGACTTCACATAGAAGACTAGAACCAATAAAAATACTATTTATGATAGAAATCCCCAAATTTATTCTTTACAACTTGTAATATTAGGTCTAGTAATAATTAATGTCGTTTTCTAATACTTTTTAAAATCGAATTTATTTAAACAATACAATAAAATTTAATCAACAATATATAATAGTTGCCGTTGTTTTCTACTACTTGTGCCCAACGCTCAGGAAGCATTTTAATCCCTTTGTTGTAAAATTCTTGTGATTTTGATGCAAAAAATTCGGTCAATGCATTTTTGAGGCATTCTTCATTATTAAATTTTTTTCCAAGAAGAAAGTTTTGCAAAGAACGAAACAAATGGTAATCGGAAGGGGCAATATCAGGAGAATATGCAGGTTGAGGGAGAACTTCCCATTCCAACTGGCGCAGTTTTTCAGCAGTGATTCTTGCAGTATGCGGTCGTGCGTTATCCTGGTGAAGAATTACGCCCTTCCGATTAATCAGCATGGGTTCTTTTTCTCTTAAAGCTTGGGCTAACCTTTCCAATTGGGCACTATACACTGCACTTGTAATGGTTTGGTTAGATGGTAAAAGTTCATAATGAAGAATTCCTTTAAAATTCCACCAAACACACAACATCACTTTTTTCGCATGCAAGTCAGGTTTTGGCGTGGGCTGCAGAGCCTCATTTTTGTCCAACCATTGAGGCCGCCTTTTCAAATTAACATACAGCACCCATTTTTCATCTCCGGTAACAATTTGCTCTAAAAACGGCAAACGGTTTTGACGAGAGAGGAGCGAACTGCAAATTGTGACTCTTTGATTATGGTTGTTGTCAGTCAACTCATGAGGAACCCATTTTCCAAACTTTTGGACTTTGCCAAGTGCACGCAATTGATTGGAAATTGTTTTTTGTGAACAATTTAAAGTTGTCACAAGCTCTTGTTGGGTAATTTGAGGATTTTGCACCAAAAGAGCTTGAAGAGCTTCTTGATCAAAATTGGACACATGGCCTCGACTATTTCCCTTGCGAAATTTCCCTCATGAAATTTCTCAAACCAACGCTGGCATTTTCTGGTGCTAACTTCATCTTGACCAAGAGCACTACAGATGTTTTTTGCAGCCTCACTTGCTTTTCTTCCTAATTGGAACTCGTAAAGCATGCAATGCCGAATATGCTCTTCATCCTCCATCTTCTTAGCCCTAGTTTTGCAACAAAAACCAAACCAAACACAAACTTTTTCAAGCAAAACTTGTTAATTGCACTTCACACGTTCTGTAGATACTTCTGTGTTTGAAGGTTATGTCAATACAAGTCAATGCCAAGCAAGATTTTAAACGAATGTTTAAAAACGACATTATTTATTACTAGACCCGATACATTTTGGCAACAATGGCAACAGAAATCTTAATTTTATAAAACATTAGGAGAACACAGACACATGACCTAAACTGAGTAATAGGGAAGAGCAGGAGACCAAATTTTAAGTTTGATTATCAATGGTTCTCTAAATTGGCCTGGAGAATGCTGATAGTGATAAGAAATATTCCTAATATTATCAGTTATAGTGTTTTAAGAGTCAAAAGGATACAATCTCTACTCTTAAAGTACTTGTTGGTTAAAAGAGAGGACTAACAAAAATAAAATCATACCTAAAGTATATCTATATATCTATATAAAAGCCAATGTGACCATTATGACTGAATGGACAGTCGCTATGATGTGCACTGACCACCAGGGGGCAAACGTTCAACACAGGAGCTGCCCCTTGGTGGTCAGTGCACTGCCACAGCCAACCTTCCAGGGACCCTCCCCTGGCCGGTTCCTCCCTGTGGCTAAGGCTCTGGGCACCAGAGAATCTGAGTCCAGGAAGCCTGTAGGAGGAGAGTGACCCTGATGCTGATTGTGACAGAGTGGCAGCTCGGAGGGGGCAGAAGGGGCAAGGCAGCAACCTAACTGCAAAGACAAAGTATTGCACCACTGCCATCTTACCTCTGCCACCGCATGTGTAGGTGCTCACCCTTCTGCCTTGTCAGCCACTTCTAGCTCTGCCCTGTGCCTTTTCAAGCTTCCAGATGCCGACTGGCTAGCACTCCTATGGCAGTATGCCACCATTGGCTGAAGTCAGCTACCTATCAAGCTTGGGGGCGAAGCCTCGAGGAAAGATGTGGCTGAGGTAGGATAGATGGCCTGTCTGTCTGTCAGCAACTCCACCTCAGGGAGAGTGAGGCTGTCTGAGAGTGGGCAGCAAAGCAGAGCTGTAATTCCATTTCAGAGCATAGCTGGTGTTCAGGCTGTTTTGGGGCACTCTGTCTGTGACCTTTGCTTCTGCTACCTCAACACATTTTCACAACCAGATGGGGGCCTGCCGGCCAAACTCCCATGGTCCCTCCTCCCTCCCAGTGCACCAATTCATGCACTGGGCCTCTAGTATAAACTACATTAATGCAGGTGTAAGAAAGAGCAGAGTACTAAATGTATACTTTTCTAAGTGAAGTCTCTGTGGAGGACCTGGATGCTGAGATTAATTTTAGAGGATGGCTCAGAAAACAGGCAGATTGGTTAAGGTTACACAGAGAGATGAATCTATATTCACTGGCCAGGGAGCAACTATGGACTAGTCATCACAGTTTAATATAGTAAACTTTAACAAGTGATAGAATCTGGCAAACAGATTGGTAAGTCAAATATTCAGATGATTCTGTTCAAACCTCTGGAAAGCTAGGGAGGGCAATGAGAAACGAATAATGCCATGGGAAATGATTTTTAAAAATTAACCCTGAAAGACATTTTTCTGTGTTTTCCCAATGCTATTTTCTTTATCATGTTTACTTACAGGTTGAAGATAGGAAAGGACATAGAAGACAATCAAATTATCCAGGAAATAAAGAAAGGCTGGAATGGACCACTTCATGAAATTAAAAAACTCCTTCCAGGAAGCACATTTCAAGTTTCTACTCTGATGACTTTCTAAAGAAAGAAATAGACCAATAAATAAATGATGTTGAGGAGAATGTCCATATTTTTATAGACAGTAAATTGTATTTGCTTTATAACAAAATTCTTTAAAAGAGGCTTTATGAAATTGCTTTCATAAATGACTATTATCCTTACGAAATCAAAGACAATACAGAATTTCATTGCATGCTTTCTGTACCCCACCACTGTGTATCATCACTGACAATTAATAACACTTTAGGATTATTGATTGTCCTAATTTCCTTTAACTTGAAATATAAGTATCAGTAAGGCAACTGAGGATACTCTTGTGTTTCTCATAGTACTCTGAGAGCATAAAACTAAGAGATCAACAAATTGAAAGAAATAAAATCAAGCTTTCAGGTTTGTATGCTGGTATTCCTCACCCTATTACCTCTTTACCTGAGTGGGGGATCAGGAAAGGGAGTTTTTAGGTGAAAAATTATATTTAGGGTAGTAGAAAAATTAACTTTTACTAATCCTAGTATGAATTATTGTCCCACTTCTAGATTTTCAAAAACTTTGGACGGTACTGTAACAGAAAGAATATAAAATAAAATTTAAATTTAAGTCCTGTAAATAATGGATTTCATGAGGTTAAGAGATATCTTCCACTAACTGGAAACTGCAGACTGAAATCCTTGAGTGTGACAAATCATCTTCTTGTACAAGTCCTTTAATAAATTCAATTTACCTCATATGGGAAGGCAGATCAAAGTAATAAAGAGAGCAAAGGCTAGTGAAGAATAAATGCATGTGAAGAATAAATACATATTAAAGAGCCACAAAAGGCTAGATACTTCTGATTTGTATAAGAATTGATTTCCTTATTTGATAGTTGATGAAACTGGAGTTCAGAAAAGTTAAAATAATCTGTCCTAAATACAGTGTCCCTGACTCCAATGCATGATACTACCTTTGCTGATGGAAAAGGGGATGTCTTTGCAATGTGTCACATACTAAGTCAGACGAGAGTAATTTTAAAAATCCTGAAATTTGAATAATAACTAACTCACTATATGACCCACTATAAGAACAAGCTACAAGGGAAAGCAACGGACAGGATACTAGAAAACATGGATGGAGCCCTGGCTCTGCCCTCCTATCCCTAACTGCATAAGACTTTTCTCTGAGCTGAAGTCAGTTTGGCTCAGTGGTAGAGCGTCAGTCTACAGACTAAAAGGTCCCAGGTTCGATTCCGGTCAAGGGCATGTACCTTGGTTGCGGGCACATCCCCAGTAGGGCGTGTGCAAGAGGCAGCTGGTTTCTCTCTCATCAACGTTTCTAGCTCTCTATCTCTCTCCCTTTCTCTGTTAAAAATCAAAATATATTAAAAAAAAAAAAAAAGATTTTTCTCTGAGCCCATTTCTTCACCTGAATAACAGATAATCAAAATTATATTTATATTTTAGCATCCACATATATAAATTTAATGGGTTAAATGAAATAAAATGTTCCTGCCTGCCACTTATAAAAATTTTTGATCTATGATTTTTAACACATATATAGTATTGCATCAAGACTCACCTTTCTTTATAACCCAGAATGACACAAGCATACAGAAAACCAGCTTCACTAGTTCTGAGCACACATTCACAGTAGTTGGAAGATAATCATATTTGTTTTCTGAAATATAACAGAAATGTTTAATTATCAATTTTGTTTTATACAATGCTTATATACAGATAATAATTTAGAGGTGTTTTTTAAAAGCTGAATTGTAATGCTGGTTATATTAAACTTCATCCAATTAGTTTTGCTCTTTTTTTTTTAAAATATGTATTTATTTACTTCAGAGAGGAAGGGAGAGGGAGAGAGACATAGAAACATCAGTGATGAGAGAGAACCATTGATCGGCTGCCTCTTGCATGTCCCCCACTGGAGATCAAACCTACATCTCTGGCATGTGCCCTTGGCTGGAACCGAACCCGAAACCCCTCAGTCCACAGGCCAACATTCTATCCACTGAGCCAAACTGGCTAGGGTTGTTTCTTAATTCACTGACTATTTTTATCTATCCCTACCCTGTTCAGCATTTGAATATGATAAATATGCCTCTTATGTTTCCATCTAAGTTGTTGATAAATATGTTGAGGTTAGGGCTATGGGCAATAAAGCTTTGTGGCATGGCATTAGAGACTGCCTTCTAAAACTGGCCATTGATTAATACTTTGGGGCTTTACTCCTCAAACAGTTATGACTTTACCTGGCTAAATTATTACTCAGCTCATGGTGTCAAAAGTGTTCCTCTCTGTTTCATAAAATGGCACACCAAGATAATATTTGTTTGGCACTCTGGAACAAATGGTACATTGGGGTAAAAGAAGGAACCTATTTGAGGCAAGAGGCAACTGTTCCAGGGCTCTGGCTACTCTAGGGCTGGGAGAAAATGCTCTGACACACTCAAGAACCCACTGATGAGTTAGGAAGCTATGTCCTAATTTATAAGTCAATCTAATTAGGAAATGACGTTTGGTTAGCATGCCTTGGTCTTAGCTGTTACCACTCTTTTCCAAATGCTTACAGACAACTTGCTCTATAATTTTGCCAAGGACAAACATAAACATTATTAGGTTCTCTTTTGAGGAATGGATTTTGCCTGCTTTTGAAAACATTTCCTTGTTTCCCTTGGTCATCATATTAAAAACACAAACTGGCCAAGTACAGAGGAAAAGCACCAACTTGACATTCTCTCCAGAACACCCTTCTTCCTTTTCACTGTGGTTTCCCCTGACCTTTTCAACCTAAGCATAACTCATTTCTTATTCATTTCTGATCCTGTACCACTACCTACAAACCTCTATTAACAGTC
Organism: Pipistrellus kuhlii; assembly: GCF_014108245.1. Taxonomy (NCBI): domain Eukaryota; kingdom Metazoa; phylum Chordata; class Mammalia; order Chiroptera; family Vespertilionidae; genus Pipistrellus; species Pipistrellus kuhlii. The sequence goes on from NW_023425515.1 coordinate 60,134,693, forward strand.
CTTACCACATTGTATTGTTGTTATTTTTTTTTATTTCTTACCTTTAGAATGTAATCTGCTCATAAGGAAGGGACCATGATAGTCATCTTCATATACCTGGCAGTTCATGGTGTTTTGCACTTAGTGGACACTTAATAAATGTTACATAAATTTAGTTATTTGCATGTTAAACTTTCCATCATTTGAAGTTAAAAGATATCCTCTTCCCTTTTCTGAGCTCAAAGCTAGACTGAAATCAAACTCTTTTTTCCTCCAATACTTTGCATTGATCTCTCTCATGATACACACCAGCAAACATGTACAAACAAGAAGGGGGTTAGGTGGAGGTTTCAGAACACAACTCTTAAACTTATTCTTCAATTCATTCTTGTTCTTATTTTCTTACCAAAGGCCTGGCAGCATGAAAATTCATGCACTGGAGGGGGGTGTCCCTCAGCCAGCCTGGCCCTCACAGTCTGGGAGCCCTCAGGGGCAGGAGGCAACCCAGAGATCAGGGAAAGGCAACACCCCCATCACACTTCTGCTGCTGCCACTGCTGGCATTGCAAGCCTCAGCCAGCCCTGGTTACCTGTGCCAGGGTAGCAGGAGGGCTGAGGGGGCTGGGGGACTCTGGAGACAGGCATGCAGAGTGGCCGGTCCTGCCTGCTACCCCAATGGGCCTGCTGGGCCTTCTTTCATTCCACACCACCCACTGGTGATCAGGGCATGTCAGAGCAAGCAATCAAACTCACAGTCTCCCAGTCAAACTCCCAAGAGGACACTTTGCATGGTAGCCTTTTACATATACTATATATATATATAAAAGTACACACACACACACACACACACACACACACACACAAACACACACTCACACTCAGTGGCTAGACTATTATGAACCCTGAACGCATAATAATCTGGCCACTCAGTGTATATCCTATATAATAAAAGTCTAATATGCAAATTGTCCCCTAGACCAAGAATTCAACTAGCAAGCAGGCCAGCCAACCGCCCATGTGCCCTCCCCTGGCCAGGGTGGCCAGACCCCACCCATGTAAGAATTCATGCACCGGGTCTCTAATATACATATATATATATATATGTGTGTGTGTGTGTGTATATATATATATATATATATATATATGTGTGTGTGTGTGTGTGTGTGTGTGTGTATTTGTGTGTGTGTGTGTGTATATATATATATGTGTGTGTGTATATATATATATATATATATATACACACAATATATATATATATACATATATATGTTTTTTTTTACACCCACACACTGAGTGGCCAGATTATTATGCGTTCAGAGATCATAATAATCTTGCCACTCAGTATATATATTACTAATTCCAAAGGGCATGTTTTAATCCTTATCTTAGTATGATGTTGCAATTCCCTGTCTTCAAACTTGTTTTTCTTTCCTTTTTATGACTCATGTGCATTTATTTCTCATTAACAATTCCTTCTTAACATCCTTCTGAATATCTACAGGATGGTTAAATGTTGGCATTTCTTGGAGTTCTGTCCTTGGCTCTGTTTTCTCATCTTGCATGTTACCCTGAATGAGCCCTTTGCTTCTAGGGTTTAAATGTCAATTTAATATTAGTGTCTCCAAATCTGTACTCTGGAACATTTAATTATATGCATATGCATATCAATAACTACCTTGTATTTAATTCATTAATTTACATTTCCTTCACATGTGTGATGTGCTAGATTCTGCAGGATATTGCAATGAGCAAGTATACATCTACTGGCCTTATGGAAGGTACAAAGCTAAAACTCTGTAATCTCTCTGAACTCTACCCAACCTATTCTTCCTCCTAATAGTCTTCATCTCAGCTGAGAATATCACTAATCCACTTAGCACTTCCAAGAGAAAACTTGGAGCTATCCAGTATTTCATCTCCTTTAGTCTTCACATTCAATATATTCTTCAAGTCCTGTCTTGTCTATGTTTAAAATATTTCTTGAATCTATCTTCTCTTTTCTGTTTCTACTTCAAGGCCTTGGCTAGTCTCCATCACCTGTAGTTCGATTTTCAATAACCACCTAACTACACTTCCAGTCTCTTCCCCTTTTGTCCATATTCCATCCAGTTACCATAATAGTCTTTTTCATTTTCCCCTTCAGTTTATAATACTCCAAGTACTCCTAATTCCCCAGACTCTAAGGTCTAGAGAATAAAGTCCCAGATCCTTAGCCTGGCATATTAAGTCCTTAACTATCTGATCATTGCTTCTCCCTATGGCAAAGTATTCCTTTCCTCTCTCCTCTAAGCCCTTAAACTTTTTGTTCAGTAATTTTGAACTACAATACATGTTTCTCACAATCAATCCTACTTTTATATGATTCTGTTCATTTTACAGGCTGTTTTGAATACTCCTGACCACCTTGTATTCTTGTGGATCAACTGTCACCTTATCAAGGAAGCATCTCTTTATCCCTTTGCACTCCACATCATTGTCTCCCAGACAGAATATACCACTTCTTACTCTAAACAACTTCATCTTTGGTATAGAACTGCATTTATTGTAATGTATTTTCATAATGTATTTACATTTATGTCTCTCCTAATAAACTAACTATTCATGAGAACTAGGTCTGTCTTATGCACTTTGTTCTTCACCACCCTATTGCCTGTGTCCATGGGCTATGCCAGTGGTTGGTAAACTGCGGCTTGCGAGCCACATGCGGCTCTTTGGCCCCTTGAGTGTGGCTCTTCCACAAAATACCACAGCCTGGGCGAGTCTATTTTGAAGAAGTGGCATTAGAAGAAGTTTAAGTTTTAAAAATGTGGCTCTCAAAATTAATTTCAATCGTTGTACTGTTGATATTTGGCTCTGTTGACTAATGAGTTTGCCAACCACTGGGCTCTGTAAACAAGTACATAAGTTCTCTGCACTTTGAACCCTACCTATACTTAGCCTAGGGCCTGGCAGATAAATGCCAACTGAAATAGAGACTCAAGACATAACAGACTTCTCAAGAAGACCATTAAAAGTCATGGTTTCATAAACTTATGTGTCCTCAGTAAGTTGGGAAAGGTTCTCAATATAGTTTTGTGGAATTAAAGTAAGTTTAAACACAAATTATTACATTAAAAAATAGATTTCTTGAAACATATTTATCAGAGCTAATTATCTGTATTGTTACATTGATGCAGTAACTAAGATGGTACATCAAAAATGCCAAGTGACCAAACAAATATATCCTCATATTGCTACAGGCCCAGATGTACTGGTTGATTAAAGCAATGTTATTGTATGTTCTGTAAGGGTTGGATCCTGTACTTAACTGACACAAACTTCACTAAGCATAAAAAATGTTTCTTGCTAAAAAAATAAAGGTTAAAAAATCAACTTAAACACTCTTCATCATTCACATGAAGCAGCATACTTGAAAGGGTATTATCCCCATTTTACCCACAAGAAAACAAAAAACAGAAGAATGCGTATTATGGAACAGTGTAAGTGTCCCATATTACAAATCTTAACTTACCTTCATTGGCTGAATATTTTACCAGTAGGATGCGACTTGAGCTTAAAGCAATAAATATGGCCCCTAGAAAGAATGTATACATTGTTGACAAGGAGCTTAACTTGGGATGACCACAGCACTTGCTTTCCATTTCACTGTTTTCTAATTGCCTTTAAAAGAAGAATAAATTCATGAGCAATCCAACTGGCAGATTAAGGATAATGCAAATACCATTGAAGAGTGACAAACAGAAAATAAATTTTCATGGGTAACCCTGCTGGCTATGGCTATTATCAAAAGAAGAAAGTTGAAGTGTACAAGAGAAACTATGGAGAAAGCAAATGAAAACAATAAAAATTTGATAGAGGGGAACTCTAGAGACAGAAAACGCAAGAACCACATTAGATGTGCTGCCAAAGGCAGCAAGCGAGTAACTGACACTTGAAGACTACAGAATTCTACAGAAAAGCAATTCTTTAACTTTCATTTTTATTAGTAACTTTGCTCTAGAAGAGGAGAATTTCAGATTTATATTTCTCCCCTCTGTTGCAGCTCTTCCTTAGGAGGAAAAAGAGCTTTCTTGGAAAGATTTCATTACACTACTGTGACTTATATATTGAACTCATTATGGAAGTAAGAAGAAACTTAAGAAATCAATGCCACTCTGGCCCTCCTTTTTTTTAAGGGCAGAAATAGAATACTGGGGATTAGCTACAATTATAAGAAATATTAATCATGCTGTTAACCGAGATGGTTCTGCTCTTAGAGAAACACAGTCTAGCCTGGCTGAGAGTGGTGCTCCCTGGGACATGGGAGCGAACATGGGAATGCAGTTCATCCTCCTTTTCTAAGATCTGCCTATCATTCTGGAAAGACTGACAACCTCTTGGCTGAAACAATCTAGTCCCCAAGGCACCTGTCGTTTGCAACCCCCAGCCCTACTGCCTGCAGTGTGTAACCACAATACCTTGCCCACTTTCCCATGCCTGTTACTTCTTACTTTCCCACCTAATCTTTGCCCTGCTGCCCAATATAAGCAGCTGGCTTATGTGGAGGGACGAAGCAAATTTTTGTGGAAGACCTGCTACTCTCCCATACTGCCAGCATTATTAGAAACAAAAACAAAAACAAAAAAACCACACCCTCAAAAAACACACAACGCTCATCTATGATTCAATCCTATCTCTGCTTAAGGACGGGCAGAATGGACCCCTTGGTTATCTGGTTCCACTTTCATATGTTGACACTAAACGCCAGGCCAGGTACTTGGACAAAGCCTCCCCGTGTAGGGGTAGCGCACTGGGGGATTGGGGATCTATGGGTTTGAAACGCCATCAGTGACAGCTCGACTGGGCAAAGTACGGAGGCCAGACAGACAGACACCTCTCCCACTACAGGACAGCAGATTTTCCTGCAGGGCTCGGAAGACTTCTCGCCACACCTGCGCAGTAGGGATCTCTCCGGCCGCGCCCACCCCTCGTCCGCACGCGCACTGCTTGGCCTGTCACCTCAGTTCCTCCCTCGAAGAGCTTCCAGGGGAAGAGCTCACATCCTAAAGCTGACCCAGCTCAGCAGCAGCAGCAGCAGCAGCTTTTAGGATCCATATGCAGGGAACCTAAGGGAGGGAAAGAAAGGCGAAAAAGCCTCCGCCCCAGAACCTCCTATTACGAAACAAAAAGCACAATAAAGGACCCGACGGGGAGATAGAGAGCGCGCGCGAGGACCTGGCGCCCATTGCGCAGGCGCGCTCCATGTTACGCTTCCGGAGGGCGGGGGGACGCGACCCGGTTCCGCCTGAGCGCCGCCTTTCTCGCGTCACGTGTCCCGAGAGGCCTGCGTCACGTGAGGCCCGGGTCGGGGCGGAGCTACGGCGAGAGAGGGAGGAAAGGTAGGGGAAGCCGGAAGAGGCGCTAATGAAGCCGAGAGAAGACGAGAGTTCCTGAGGGCAGGGGTGCGCGTGCGCCCGCTCTTTTGCTTCCCCCTCCCACCCCCCCCCAACACACCCCTGGGCCCTGCCGCCCGCCCTCGAGGCCACTCGCTGCTGCCTGGGGCGCGGGAGCGCGCGCCCCGTCCGCGCGCGCGGCGCCGGCCGCCCCTCCCCCGCGCCCCGTCCGCCCCGTCGCGTCCCGTCCCCTCGGGTGCCGCCGTCGGCCGCGTGCCTGTGCACGTCGGTGGCCGCGGGGACATTTTCTGACTCCTGGTTCCCGCCCGGCTGCCCTCCCCACCCCGTGGCGGGGCCGGCCGCTCCCCCGGCCCCAGGATGCAGAATGTGATTAACACGGTGAAGGGAAAGGCACTGGAGGTGGCTGAGTACCTGACCCCGGTCCTCAAGGTAAGCGGTGCGGGGACTGTCTGCCAGGCACTCGCTCCACTCCGCGGGCGCCGAGGACCGGGCCCGGGGAAGGAGTGGGGAGGGGGGACACCGGGAAAGGTGCCTCTCTCCCCCCGTGGTCCCCGCAGCTGTTTCCTAGGGCTTCCCGGCTCCCCGAGTAAACTTGGAGCGACGCCCTGGGCACAGTCCGGTCTCCCTTCTCAGCGCGCCGGGGTCCGTCGGGCTGCGAGGTGGTCCGAAGCCAAGTACCTCTAAGAGCGTTAAACCCAGCGGCGGTAGTCCTTTGAACTTTTTAAACAAAGATTTTGCTTCTCTTCAAAAAGAAAGAAAGAAAAAAAAAGATATCTATGCTTGGTCCTAAAATGACACATGTCACTTTTCCTCTCTATTGTGTAATTAAGCGTTTGACATAACCAGAGGTGGTTGAGGACCCAACCTGTTAGATTCCAGAGGGACAAGGGGAATTTGCAGCATCAGCAACACCATTGAACCCAGCTGACAGGCAAGCCCTCCCTTCCCCAAGTTTTTAAAAGTAGCTGAAACTGGTGGTTCATCTGGGGCATCTGGGATGGTAAGGAGCAGCGTTGCCCCTCCTAGATATATAACTGACTTTTACATTGGCAAGGCATCTTTTTTAAAGTGAAAATTGTGACACATTAGCTATTATTACAGGAGAGACTGGACGGTTTTCTTACTTTCAAAGGTAAATTTCTAGAAGTGTATTCAGGTCTTTATAATTATTTCAGAGTAAAGTTTGTTATTGCAACTTTATTTTTCCTTTCTGAAAAGAGCAATTATAGTGGTTGAATGGGGAGTTCTTGTTTAATTTTTTTTTTAAGCTTTCAACTAAAATTTTACTAATCTTGGTGTGGAGACGAAGTATCCATGGAAATGGTTCTCTTTATTCAGGAAGCTATTCTGGTACACTAAGGAGAATAGTGGACAGCTTTACTTTGCTCCTTTCCCAGGGCAAAGGGAAATGTTAGTTCTGTATTCTTTTTACATTTATTTCTGAGACTGATTTTAAAATAATACTTAGACCAAGTTAAAGAAAAAGTCAGAAAAGTTTAAAAATGAGAATTTCAACTCCTGCTATGCTCATATTTGTTTACTGTGAAACCCATCTTACTTGAGATTTTTCAGCTAATTTGAATTTGAAAACCATCTTGACAGTTGAATCATGATTATTTTGCATATTATGTCATTTTTCCAGAAATCTGTCTACCTAGGACCTAGGTATAAAGCATTTAAATAATACATGATTGTTATAACTTTTTAGTTTCAGGGAGAGAGGAGTAAAAGAAAAAGACCTTCTAAATTAAATATAAAACTGCTATTTTGTTGGGTAGTTGTATTTTATTGATCTTATAATAGAATTATGTTTTAGGAAATAATTTTACTTGTTCCCCAAACTGTTAAGGAAGTGTTAGCTTGTCAGTATGTATTTTTAATAAAGAAAGCTGAATTTCTTTAATACTAAAAATAAATTTGCCCCTCCCTGTGCAAACTTGTTGGTTTACAGAGAACATACTTTATAGTTTCCTACCAGACATAGGAAAGCAAGGAAAAAAAACAAAACAAAAAAACTAAATCCCTGGGAAAGAAAGAATTATTTTTCCTAATAGGTAAAAATGAAGAAAAACCATGGTTAGAAAGACATTAGTACAGTAAAAGCCAAAGTTTTTACAGTGGTCTTTAAGCCTTTTGGTAGAAGGCCCCTATGGACTTACCTATTCTATCCTTTGCTCACTTTTGCTTAGGCCAGTCTGACCCATTTTTTGTTACTCCATCAAGCACTCTCTTGCCTCAGGTTTTGCATTTGCCCTTCCCTCTGCCTCAAACACTCTTCACCCAGACAGACAGCCTTGTGGCTGGTTCCTTTCCTAAGGTCTCCGCTCAGAAGTTACCTATCAGTGAATTCTTTGTTCGCTGACCATCTCTGACCTCTCCGTACACCCTGGACCAGCCTATTTTCCCCTCTGCCTCATTTTTCTTCATGGTATTCATTACCATTTGGCTTTTGTCTCTCCACCAGAGAGTGTAAAGTTCTTATGAGGACAAAGATGAGTTTGCTCTATTTTATTTACTCCTATACCCCCATTAACTCAAATAGTGCACATAGTTATTCAGTTAATATTTGCTGAATGAATAATGTTCATAAATGAATCTTTGCATTGCTTCAGACTCTACCACAAAGTCTTACATATAACTTACAAACTTAGAAATATTTGGTAGATAACATCCTTGCTTTAACGAAGAGACTATTGCATTAGTACCTTGGAGATGAAAATAATGGGAAAGTGTTAAATGACTTTACAACTTATAGGTTTGGTTTCTAATATTATGCCATTTAAATGAAATGTTGGCTGAATTGTGGGATGTTTAAACATCTTTAAGACATTTTTACTGTTCCGTAAAATAAAGATATTTGTGATTTCCCCAAATTGTTGTTTTGAAATTTTTTCATGTCAGTTTTCTCCACTAGACATATATATTCCTTGAAGTTAGGTACCAGTGCTATGTTCCTTTTTTGTAAGTGCTCCAAACAGTTGTACCAAAAACATTTTTAATTTGAAAGTGAAAGTTGTATAATACTGTTATTCTTTTTGCTCACTTTAGGAATCAAAGTTTAAGGAAACAGGTGTTATTACCCCAGAAGAGGTGAGTGTTGAAGATATTCTGAAGCTATGATATTTTACAATTATATTAAATTGGGTGGCTTTTTTACTATTAAGAAAAAAGATATTTAACTTTAATTTAGATTTGAGTAAAAGTAGATTCTGTTGACTGTATTAGCAATTTTATAGGTCTTTCTGCTTCCCATAGAAGATGCAACTTCCCTCTTGATTTGCCACTTCTCATATTTCTTAGTGGTTCCTCTTTATTTGGAAGTGGGGATGGAAGAGGAAACGGAAAATATTCCTATCGTCACTTACCCTTCACTCATATTTGTGCTGTATTGAGCAGTGGACTCTGTGGCCTTTGTTGTCATGCTTTTGTCTAACCATACATGAGTTTTTCATGACTTTCCATTTGGAAACTTTGCTTCATTGCTTGGATATTAAGTTTTCTCTCAGTATTTAGCTTAAACATTTTATTTCTACATATTTAATGAGGATTTTTTTCTCACATTTTTTCACTTTTTCTTCCAACCAAGTAATATTAACTCTGCTTAATGCTGAAACTGATGGCTGTTTTAGAGGCCTGTGGAGTTTTATTGAACTTTTAATAAAGAATTATGTTCAAAGGAGTCATTTTACGTGCTCACCAAATCTATATAATAAAAGTATTCTCTTTCCTTTAGGCAGTTATTTTGTCATCCTTAGCGGAATGAATACTAACGTAAAAGTCCTTTTAGACTCCAGTTTTATGAATGGTTATGATTGCATCAGACTTATTTTTTTAATCATAATAAATGGCAAAGAATTTATTAAGCTTCATTTTTAACTCTCATTAAAAGTACCACTAATTGACAATAGAACTTAATCATTGTTTTGAGAGAAACTTTTTGAAGTAGACCTTGTTTTATGATTGGCTATTGCTGAAAATTGCAAGACCTCAAGCTAGAGAATTAACTGATCTTTCAGTTTTCAATTGGGATGGAATTTCTTCAGTGCCAAATCCTTTTGAGGTCTAAGAATAAGGATCTTTTACCTAAAATTGTCTTTATTTTTAGTGAAGTCACATAGTGGTGTGGAAAGAAACTAGAAGATCTGCCTTCCAGACCAGTTTCTCCTATTCTGACTCGGACAAATCAATTAAGCTAACCAGGCACAGGGCTCGTGTTTCCTTATTTATAAAATGAGGGGTCATGGTTAGAAATTTTCTGATGGATCCATTCTACCTTAGGCATCATGAGTTCAATATCTTGAATGCCAAATAAAATTAAGTTTTGATGTTAAAGATCTTAATGTTCTTGTCCAACAAAGGTGTAATGTAGACAAGACTCTTGAAACTAAGTATTTGAAGTCAAGAGCAGAGATGAATGTATACGGTTCTTTTTGCACTCTTTGGTTTTATCTCCTCTATGTGAAGATGACTACTTACTAAATAGATGAGTTAGAGATCCATATCATTAGTTATTAGATAGAGTTAAGCTATTTTAAAATAGCTACTAATCCTAAATTGAATAACTTTTACACTTAGTTGTATCATGAAGTGGGTAATACTAGATGTACTGGTTAATAATAGCGGATTTTGTAATCAAAGAAAGCACAATAATTTCAAGAGAAACATCAGAAGTACTTTATTCAAAGAAATGTCCATGCTAGCTACACATTTCCTCATCTTTCAGGTAACTTGTGGATACCATCCCAATAGAACTTTTCTTGTTTTGAGGCAAACCATTCAGACACCCAATTTTCCACTTCTTTGTATGTTTAGAAGTGATGCTCAGAAAGTTCGTGAGCCATCGATCAGAACAAGTGGTAATGTGAAGGAGCAAGGTCTGATGAATATAGCGCGTGGGATAATACTTCCCAGGCAAGATCTTTTAATGTGTCTTTACTGGTTTTGAAGTGTGTAATGGTGTGTCATCATGAAGCAAAATTACTTTGCCATGTCTTATGGAACATTCTGGTCATGGTTCAAATTGATTATTTGTTGTTGGTAGTGATCAGTATAATGGTTTCACAAGCTCATAATTTTTCTGCAAGTTGTTTTTAAGTTTGACACGCATCTTTACCCAATAATGCTTGTAATTATTGGTCTTCAAACTTTTTCAGTTGACCTGGATGTTTCTTTTGTCTTTCACATTGAAATCATAACTTTTAAAACGTTTAAACCAGCATTCACAAGTATCTTGAGATGGAGCATGTTCACCATAAGCTTCCCAAAGTATTCAGCAGCAATTTTCTTCAAAATAAAGTAATGAATAATAACTTCCCGCAAATACTCTTTTTTTGGCACAAAATTCGACATTTCTAAGTGTAAAAATATCTATGATGTTAACACCTTCAGCAAATTTGACATATGAAGTTTTGAAGATTGTTGTCAATACAACAAAATAGCAAACATAGCAAATCGCCTATATATCAACATATGTATAACTCCATCTTATTGAAAAAAATCTGCATTATTGACCGGTACACCCAGTAAGTTTTCCCTTTTTAAAAAAAAATACAAAGCATAACTAGCCCAGCTGGGTCCCAACCACATAATGCTGAATTGGGATAGAGCACAATTATAGGGTTAAGTTAAATTAGAATGACTCTGGAGAAGAAAAATGTGAAGACAGCCGAAACTGGTTTGGCTCAGCGGTAGATCATCGGTCTTTGGACTGAAGGGTCCCAGGTTCAATTCCGGTCAAGGCATGTACGTTGGTTGCAGGCACATCCCTGGTAGGGGGTGTGCATGGGGCAGCTGGTCGGTTTCTCTCTCATTGACGTTTCTAGCTCTCTGTCTCTCTCTCTCTTCCTCTCTTTAAAAAATCAATAAAATATATTTTTTTTTATAAAGAAAAATAAATGAGAAGACATAATTTGTTTTAGATAAATACTATACTGAGGTTTTTGTTTTCTCTTACTATTTCTAGGCTTCTGGCTGTCAGCCTCCAGATGTCTTTTTGTTTTCATTGAGAGGTGTGGAAGTCTTGTGTTTAAAAGAGGGTCAGCATTATCCAAAATAGTATTGTTTTATTAAAAATACTTTAATGTACAATGTCTGTATGACTTGATTGAATATAGTAATAAAGAACAGCTTCGAAAATAAAGTTGCTCAACAAAATGTTAATATTGATTCAGTCTTGTTGGGAGTTATTCAGTGTTATATAATATTTAGTCACTAAGAAAGCTACTGGAGAAAATGTTGAAAATTTAGAAGTTTGGGTTTTTGTCTTAATTTTATTTCACTTGAACATATGAAACATTTAATAATGGCCATTGCTAGTGAGGGCAGATGTACATATGTATTAATTATCAGTACAATTCTCTGTTCTTTTATAGTTTTCCTTACCTTCTAGTATTTATGTTATTTTTTTGATAAATACTACTGGAGTTACCATAGAATAAAATATTAGAATCTTATGACATAAAGGCAGTATCATTAAAGAAGTTTTTAAAATTTTTAAGTCTTTGTTTTGCTTGCATTTTGTTAAATTAATACTCTTTTGATGGTGCTAAATTAGTTTCTAATAGCTACAGTGTTAAATGCAGCATCTGGTCGAAATAACCCAAAATGCTGAAAACCTAGGGAAGAGAGTATTGTTTTCATTTGGGTTTTTTGTCTTTCCTTAATCAGTTTAACTAATAAAAAGGATTCTTGAAATAAAAGAAGATAAACAGTTGGTGTTGGTAATATAATGCTAAATCTTATTGTTATGTCTTCTTGGAAAATTACTCTCAGAATGCTTAGTTTATAGAGCTTTACTCTCTCAAATAAAATAGAGTATTATATACAGACTAACTTTTCTCAGAAAGACATTAGAAAATTAAAGACATTGCAATTTGTTGCTATGTAATAAACCCATGAAAAATAAATGATTTTAAGTTAGAGTTGTTGTGAAATAGTAATTGGGAAAGTATGTGTGCATATTGTTTGAGTTGGGGCACTGCAATTATGCTTAACAGACTTTCATTTTCTGCTTTAAAAAATAAGATTTCTATCTTGTAGCAAGAGCAGTTCATGTATAATAGAAATTCTCAAAAGATTAAACTACTTATTTCTGAGTCTGGTTTTTATTTTTTTTGGGGGGGGGAAAAGAAACAATAAACAAACCTCGTTCAATGTTCAATCTGCCCAGAAAGTCCAAAGTTTGTTAGAGAATTCAGTTTCTTAATTGTTCCGATGTTTTCTAAGTCAGTCCAAAAGCTTCTAACATTCCCTCATTATTTGGCACTCTTGTTAATATTCCTTTAAGACTGTGAAAAAGCTTTCAAAATTGGTTGTTACCTTAAGAAAAGGAGAGAGAGAGGAGAGAGGAGAGAGGAGAGAGAGAGAAAGAGAGAGAGAGAGAGAGAGAGAGAGAGAGAGTGAGAGAAATGTAAAAACTATTCTTGCATCACACGTGTCTATTTATTAGGTCTAGTAATAATTAATGTCGTTTTCTAATATTTTTTTTTTAAATCGAATTTATTTAAACAATACAACAAAATTTAATCAACAATATAGTTGCCGCTGTTTTCTACTACTTGTGCCCAACGCTCAGGAAGCATTTTAATCCCTCTGTTGTAAAATTCTTGTGATTTTGATGCAAAAAATTCGGTCAATGCATTTTTGAGGCATTCTTCATTATTAAATTTTTTTCCAAGAAGAAAGTTTTGCAAAGAACGAAACAAATGGTAATCGGAAGGGGCAATATCAGGAGAATATGCAGGTTGAGGGAGAACTTGCTATTCCAACTGGCACAGCTTTTCAGCAGTGATTCTTGCAGTATGCGGTCGTGCGTTATCGTGGTGAAGAATTACGCCCTTCCGATTAATCAGCATGGGTTCTTTTTCTCTTAAAGCTTGGGCTAACCTTTCCAATTGGGCACTATACACTGCACTTGTAATGGTTTGGTTAGATGGTAAAAGTTCATAATGAAGAATTCCTTTAAAACTCCACCAAACACACATCACTTTTTTCGCATGCAAGTCAGGTTTTGGCGTGGGCTGCAGAGCCTCATTTTTGTCCAACCATTGAGGCCGCCTTTTCAAATTAACATACAGAACCCATTCTTCATCTCCGGTAACAATTTGCTCTAAAAACAGCAAACGGTTTTGACGAGAGAGGAGCGAATTGCAAATTGTGACTCTTCGATTACAGTTGTTGTCGGTCAACTCATGAGGAACCCATTTTCCAAACTTTTGGACTTTGCCAAGTGCACGCAATTGATTGGAAATTGGTTTTTGTGAACAATTTAAAGTTGTCGCAAGCTCTTGTTGGGTAATTTGAGGATTTTGCACCAAAAGAGCTTGAAGAGCTTCTTGATCAAAATTGGACACACAGCCTCGACCACTCTTGTCATCTAACGAAAAATTTCCCTCGTGAAATTTCTCAAACCAATGCTGGCATTTTCTGGCGCTAACTGCATCTTGACCAAGAGCACTACAGATGTTTTTTTGCAGCCTCACTTGTTTTTCTTCCTAATTGGAACTCGTAAAGCATGCAGTGCCAAATATGCTCTTCATGTGCCATCTTCTTAGCCCTAGTTTTGCAACAAAAACCAAACCAAACAAACTTTTTCAAGCAAAACTTGTTAATTGCACTTCACACGTTCTGTAGATACCACGTGTTTGAAGGTTATGTCAATACAAGTCAATGCCAAGCAAGATTTTAAACGAATGTTTAAAACGACATTAATTATTACTAGACCCGATAACAAATTTTTTCAAGATCTTCTTTGACTTTTCAGCCACTAGGAAGAATCTCTCTACATTTTATTTCTCTATAAAATGATTTTTGACATTTTGAACCCTATGTCAATTTTATACATTTCATGATATGTATTCCTTTGACATTTAATCCAGTGATAGGAACAGATTAAAATAATAGCATTCAGTGTTTTGTTTTTTTTGTTCCAAAATTAAACTTATGGATGCTAAAAATTTTTCAGTTTTAATAATAAAATATCTTGAGGCTGGTAGAGCAGATTTGGTGCTGTTTGTATTTAAAATTGATTATTGGGTATCAAGAATACAGTGATGAACACTTTGGTATTTTGCCAACTTACATTCAGTAATGTTCAATTTTTCTTTTTCTCTTTTTTCATATTCCTTCTAAATCCTTAATAGTTTGTGGCAGCTGGAGATCACTTAGTTCACCACTGTCCAACATGGCAATGGTAAGTAAACTTGGGTGAAAAATATAAAATTAATAAAGGTATGACTTCATAACTATGGCAGTTTGAAAAATTGGTTAGGACATGAAAATTGGAATAACCATTCTGGTCCTCTTTAATAGATTTTTTTATTAAATGGTTCCCCATGATTTGAAAGTAAAGGAAGAAAAATTGGGTATTACCCCTGTTTTGTTTTGCTCTGTTAACACAAAAGATGGGTATTTTTGAGATAATTCCTTCACTAGGATCCCATTTCTTCATAGTGCTTTTAAAAAATCATGTTCAAGAGATTATAAATTCGATCAGCTCATTTTTTTCATATTAATGGGTATTGCATATTTCTATAACATTCATTAATGCAGAGATTTTGCTGTCTTAAGTTCTTTAACCATCTGACCTTTTATTAAAGTTCAAAAGTATGCTCCGGTTTTAGGAATTAACTCAAAAGTTTAAAACTTTCATATAGACTAATGTCTTTATTGAAAATCTGGTAATAGACTTTTATAATGTTTTATTTTCTTAATAACTTTTCTCTTTATAAAAGTAGTTTAATCAACTTAGCTGACCTCATATAATGTATTTTAAATATTCTGAATAATAGCAGAATGTGTTTTAAAAAATGCAGTTTTATTACTTTTAAGTACTCCTGGTAAAACCACCAGACAGACAGTTCCTGGAAAAGTGATCTTAATACTGGCAGAGCTATATAATTGTTCTAGAAATATTTGCAATTATTATTTACAAGTTGTTAACTTATTAATAGCCCTTTTTTCATTCAATGATACTTTTTCAATTATAGTTGAAAGGCATAGTTTTGATTTGGGAGAAGTGTTTCTAGAACTAACCAGGTTCTAATTGATAAATTTTCCTTAATATCTAAAGAGCTTAAAGAATTTACTCTTCTCTTCCCCTTAATTTTCATATTTAAGACATACCTCACACAGTTGTTACTGCTTATTATCAACTAATTTGCAAGGGTAGAGTCCCTAGGCCTGGCCTGTGATTGGGCCGATCTTCCCCGGCAGCCGGCCCCAACCCCAGCTACCACTGCTGCAGGTCACTCTCTGTGATCGGGCCCCGGCACCTCCCATGTCCTCCACCACCCATCCCAGGTTCCCAGTTACCCATCAGGCAATCAGAGCCTGTCAACTGGGTTGGGGGGAAGGAGGGCCAAGAAGTTGGCAGCCCCACCCCCCTTCACCTGTGTCCGGAGCCTGTGGGCTGAGGGCAGCTCCTGTATTGAGTGTCTGCCCCCTGGTGCTCAGTGCACATCATAGCCAACCAGTCGTTCCACTGTCCAGTCAGTCTGCATATTACACTTTTATATGTATAGATTGCTCTTTATCTTTTACAGCATTATTTAAGTATCAAGGCCAAAGTGTCAGATTTATTTTTATGTCCTTGTCTTTCCTATATGTATTTCTGTTCCATATTTAAAACTGAGTTAATATCAGAATCTCTGATTTAGTAAGTTTGGTTGACTTCCCCCCCCTCCCCCCCCCAATGTTAAATTGTAAGTTAAAACTATATTTACCTAGGTCTGGTCTATATTTTATGTATTTTAAAAAGTCAAATAAGTGTATAAAGTTTTAAGTAATACTCATTTTATGAACATAATTAATTTAGGATCTTCAATATAACACATTTTCTTTTTCAGGTTTCTTTATTATAATCTTTAATTATCTAATTTAGACATGTGATATTTAGTTTTATTATAGGGACTATATATATGTACAGGATCTTCTTTAGCTGATGGTGGTATATAGTTATACATTATGAATTGCAGTGATTGAAATAATTTCATTTTAACTTAGAACTTAATTTTACCCCACTCCAGTGCCCCCACTTCCAGCTGAACTCCTGAGGCCAAAGGAACAAGTTATTTTAAATCACTGTTTGAAACAATATTTTCGTGCTATGTATACTTTCATGTCTGTAGGTGTCATCATGACTTTATTATATCATCTTCTCTCAGAACTTCAGGCAGTGTCTTGGCATTGTTGAATTTGACTTTTAGGAAAGGTCCAAGGATGCCTACATAGCTACCTAGCTTTATTTTGTGCTTAAATAGATGGTTTTAGCTGTAGACTGAAGCTTGAGAAAGAACACAGCATACTCCAAGTTTATGCTCATGTGATTGTGATAGACATCATATACTATCACAGCTCTGGCCAATTCCAGTAAAAGATTCTTTGACCCTCAGGAGATTCTTTGAGCAAATTCTTAATGAGATATTCCAGAGAGTAGCACTGAAAAATCAGAAATGACCCACAGAGGGCATAGTGTTTAGAAGCAGGAGCCTTAGACTCACTTGACTCTTCCACTTTCTGGTTTTGTAACTGGAAAATCTTCTTTAAGCTCTTGTTTACTTACCTATAAAAAGGGGACATAAGGGTACCCACCTCTTAGGGTCCTGAGGATTAAATAAAAATAATTCATGTTAGCCTTGGCTGGGTGGCTCATTTGATTGCAGTATTGTCCCTTATACCAAAAGGTTGCAGGTTTGATTCCCAGTCAGAACACATGCCTAGGTTGCAGGTTCAAATCCCAGTCAGGCTGCATATGTTAGGCAAACAGTCGATTATCTTGCACATGGATGTTTCTCTCTCTTACTCTTTCTTTCTCTCAAATCAATAAAAACATATTTGGGTGAATATAAAAAATATGTATGTTAGAGTTCTAAATACTATCCTAATAAAAAAATAATATGCAAATTGCTGTACCTCTGCTACACCCATGTGCCATGCCAACCAACCAATCAGGAGCAAGTATGCAAATTAACCCAACCAAGATGGTTGTGGCCACAGAACAAGCAGGAGGCTTAGGTTTGCCCGGTAATGGAGGAAGCCAAGCTTTCCGCCTGCCCTGGCTTGCCTTGGCCTCTGCTTAAGGCTACAAAGTTATAATTATAGAAGGTAAATCCCAACAAAAATGGCAGCAGCCACGGAGCTGGAGAGAGCAGGAAGCTTGAGTTGCCCCCAGTGATGGAGGAAGCCAAGCTTTCCTACACCTTGGCCAGCCTAGGCCTCCACTCAAGGTATAAAGTTTCAATTATAGAAGATAAATATATCAACAAAAATGGCTGTGACCACAGAGCAAGCATGAGGTTTGGCTCCGCTCAAGGCTACAAAGTTTCAATTATAGAAGATAAATAAATCCCAGATACCAAGGCCTCCGCTTGGGTCCCTGGGGGGTGTGGCCAGTCTGCAAACCACCACAGGCCCGTCACCCAGGCCACCCCACGCCCCCAAAAAACCCCACCCTGATTCAGGACACCCTTTAGGGGAAAACAGCTGGCCCCCACCAATGTACCAGGCCTCTATTCTATCTAATAAAAGAGCTATATGAAATTGACCATCCAACACACAAGATTGCTGCCCCCATGTGGTCAAAGATGGCTGACCCCACATAAATGCAAGATGGCTTCCACAAAATGGCCAGCAGGGGAGGGCAGTTAGGAACCAGGCCCATAAGAGAGGGCAGTTGGGGGTGACGGGGCCTGCAGGGAAGGGCAGTTGGGGGAGGGGGGGCAGGCCTGGAGGGGAGAGCAGTTGAGGGGGGGGACCAGGCTGTCAGAGGAGCAGTTAGGCATAAATCAAGTTGGCAGGGGCGTGGTTAGGGGGTGATCAGGCTGGCAGCCATAAGTAATTAGGGGCAATCAGGAAGGCAGTCAGGCGAGCAGTTGGGAGCCAGCAGTCCTGGATTGTGAGAGGGATCCCAGATTGGAGAGGGTGCAGGCTCAGCTGAGGTGCACACACACTCTCACCCCCCTGCATGAATTTTGAGCACCGGGCCTCTAATATTAAGCACTCAGAACAAGTTTTTTTGTTTTCAGTGGTTCAATGTATCTTTCATATTTTAGTTCCAATTTTAATAGTGTGGCAGGAACAGAGATTTTGCTAACTACCTACTTTGTTATATAATGCCATGCAACTATTTTTCAGCCTCTTGGTCTCAAGGTGAGCAGTACTTTAGGATTAAAAATCTGAATGTGATTATACTCACTAAAACATCATTTTCTTTTTATTCAGAGGGAAACATAATAGTCATTCTATTGTACTTTTTTATCTAATATTTAATCCAAATTCTCTTAGGTCTGTTGTTTGTATCTCTTAGTACATCTACACTAATAAAAGAGTAAGATGCAATTTGATCATACCTTCGTGGTGCCCACCAGCCAGTTAGGAGTGAGTATGCAAACTAACTCAACAAAGATAGCAGGTTAATTGGCAGACCTGGGCCGAGTGGCCAGGGGCGTTCTGCACTGCCCCCAGCCGCTCTGGGCCTCTGGGCAGTGTGGGAAGGCAGAACGGTGGCTCCGGGCCGGAGCGAAGGCGGTGCCCACAGCCAGGGGAAGGAAGGACCATTCTGGCACGAATCTTCGTGCATCGGGCCTCCAGTTTAACTTATAATAGTACTATGTTCTTTGATGCTCTGATGTATATCACTTTAATGATGTTCTTCCTAAAACAGTTTTTTCAGGTGTGTGGATTGTATAGTTTTGAGATTTACATGTGATATCTTCTGTTCTGTCTCTGCCTTTAAATTTTTGTTTTATTTTGTATTTTGTTGCTTCTCACCATTTTTAAAGGGCTTCTGGGGAAGAATTGAAAGTAAAGGCATACCTACCAACAGGCAAACAATTTTTGGTCACCAAAAATGGTAAGAATTATGTTGCATTTATTAGTAAATTTTGCAGTTATATATTTTTAAAAAACACCTTATGATCTTAAATTTGTGCTCAAAGCTGTATGTACAGCTGCTTTCAGACAAATTTGGAAATTGGATGAAGCTCTGGGTTTTCTATTACTGAGGTATTTTTTTCCTTATCTGATTTTTATCTTTTTTATTTTTTTTACCCAAAATATCTAGTTTTAAGATATAGAGGAAAAGTGCCCTAGTCAGAATTGGACTTCTAATTAGATTTTTTTTAGGTTTATTTCACAATATTTTAGCTGTTTAACTTTGATCCTCTTTAGATTTAAATTTTTTATAGAAGATGAAATTGATACTACCTTGGATATCTAAAAGCTCAAAGTTAGAAAATTTATTATTCATAATGTCATTGAAAATAATGTCATATTTTGCCTATAGGTACATATTTTGCCCTTCCTAAGAGTAAATTAGAATGAGAATATATTAGAATGATTCTCATTCTAATTCACTCATAGGAAGGGCAAAATATATATAAAATATGTTTCTTCTTTCCTACAGTATATTTTTATTAGAATTAATAATTTATATACTGCTTGTTTAAAAAAAAATCAGGGTATTAATAGCAATTTGTTGACCATCATGTTTTTGCTTTATAATTATTTAATTTTAGGCATATATGTATAATAATACCTGTTAATTGAAACATTTGACATATCAGAAACTCAATGCCATATTGTACAATAGAGTAACATTTAGCAGTGAATTTATACTAGTTTGCTCATTATGAATGCTGGAGGTCACCTCTACCACCTCTGAGAATGACAGGTGGTGCCTTCATGTTCTGAGAGTAAAACTATTAACTTAGTTATTATTCATTAGCCTTATGTTGAATAATATCATCTCTGATTTCACAGTTTGCAGTTTCCACAGACCATTAGGGTAAAGAATTTATAGAACACCCTCAGTAGAGCCTTTCTACTTGTCTTATAAAAATAAGCTATTTAGCCCTGGCTGATGTGGCTCAGTGATAAAGTGTCAGCCTGAGCACCGAAGGGTCTTGAGTTTGATTTCTGGTCAATGATATGTACCTAGGTTGCAGATTTGTTCCTGGCCCCAGTCACGGATGCGTGCCAGAGGCAACCAATTGATGTGTCTCTTTCATATTGGTTTCTCTCTCTCTCTCTCTCTCTCTCTCTCTCTCTCTCTCTCTCTCTCTCTCTCTCTCTCTCTCTCCCCCCCCCCCTCCCCCCTCCCTTCTTTCCACTGTATAAAAATCAATGAAAAAAGTATCTTCAGGTGAGGATTAACAAAAGCTACTTAGGGAGAGATAAATGCGGTCAAATTATGTGTCTGTAGGGAGACTATAACTCTAATCATTTTCATAAGGAGAACTGCAATATTCTCTTAATATTTTGGTGACAAAATGTATTTTATGGTTTAAACTTTATATTTTTAAAAATGGATTTATAGGAAGCAGAGTATGTGCTTCTAAATGTATTTGCCATTTTTTATAGTGCCATGTTACAAGCGGTGCAAGCAGATGGAATATTCAGATGAATTGGAAGCTATCATTGAAGAGGATGATGGTGATGGAGGATGGGTAGATACTTATCATAACACAGGTAAGAGGCAAATAGAATGAAAAATTATATGATTTGAGTTTTTAAAAACTATTTTATAATCTTTTATAACAGTTTTGATTTAAAATAAAGAAGAGCACATAAAAGGTACAGTAGATTTTTACCAGAAAAGAAACAGGGAGGACAAATTAGAAAAAATTCCTCTTGAAGTATACCATATTTCTATAGTACTGCTACTTCATTTGAAAATACCCATATCATTGTCTTTATTTCTAAAGAAAGGAAGAAAGCCAATTAAAAATACCGAGTATGCGGTCCTGGCCAGATAGTTTATTTGGTTAGAGAATCATACTTATACACCAAGGTTGCGCGTTTGATCCTGGATCAGGGCACATAGAAGAATCAACCAATGAATGCATAGATGGGTGGAGCAGTGGATGGTGTTTCTCTCTTCCTCTCTCCCTCCCCTTCCTTCCCTTTCCTTTCCTCTCTATAATTAATAAATAAATAAAAAGAAAGACTGAGTATGCATACTACTTTACTTTGAATCCCTTATTTGCATGTCATTCCATTGATGGATGGTGAGTTTTAGGACAGGAACCCATACTCATATTTATTTTACACTGGCATTTAAAAGTATTTAATAATTATTTTTATAATGACTGCAAAGAGGTTTGTAAAGACCATGAAGGTATAGATTCATTGTTGAATCCTCAATATCTACCTAGTATCTGACACAGAAGTTATTCAACAAATTTTGTTAAAGGATTTGACTAAATTTAAGACATTCATAAGTGTTTGCTTGCATAAGCTGTTTGGAATTCTGAATATGATTTTTTTATTCCAAGTCCTAAAAACTTACTTTGTCACTATATTTATATTAACTATGGGAATGCATATTATGTGCTGCTATAGCTAACTACCATTTATGACTTAGTTTTACTGAAGAAAGCATGTTCTGAGTTTAAATCTAGAATACTAAAAATAAATTTGCTCCCTGTAAGCCCTGGAGAATAGGAGACATATCAAAAGTAGTAGTAGAGCAGGGTTTCTCAACTTTAGCACTGTTAGCGTTTTGGGCTAGGTAGTTCTTTGTTGCAGCATTTTCTGTATAATACAGAATGTTTAGCAGTATCTCTGGGCTGTACCCACAGGTTTTTTTCTTTACTATTTTCATCCTTTTTGAACTATTTAAGTGAGAACACTGACATATTTTGAATTAGAAATGCTATTTAGCTGACTTATTGTTCCATTATATGCTTAATGCCACCTTCACTGAGACAAATAGGTTCTGAGGTAATTGTTTAATCAGATGCAGTGGTTAGAGCTTTGAACCAAAAGTCAAAATGTGTGGATTTGAATTCCAATATCTCACTTAACTAGCTGTTATTTTACCTGTCTAGAGACTTTATTTCTTCATAGGGAGAAATTATTACCCTAATTAGCACACAGGACAGTAGGGATTAAATAAGATGTGGAAACAGTAAAACAGAAAGCCCTTTATAAATGTGATATAGTATTAGTACTTCTGGGTGTCCTAGATTTCTGAAGCAAATACCTTGTTGAGAAAATTCCAATGCAGGTTTCAATAAAATGTAAATGTGCATCCTATAGTCTCAATCTACATATTTTTGAGAATGAATATGTATTTTGATAGCAATTCATAAGCAAATTAAATGAATAGTAAATGAGGGATGGTAAAATAGGATAATTTATAGTAAAATATCTTTTATTTTAAAAATTTGAGAAGTACCTTTGGGATTATTTATTTCTATTAGAATTCATTAAAGTGTTGCTAATATTGGCTTACTTTAGAGAAGTTGTCAGAATTTAAGTAATTTTAAGTGTTTTTATATTGCTTGAATTAGAAAAATGTTTACAACTTAAATATTTTATGCACAATTTTAAACAGGTATTACAGGAATAACTGAAGCAGTTAAGGAGATTACACTGGAAAGCAAGGTACTTGTTAATTAGATATGTTTCCAAATTTAATGACCTAATATATATAATATATATATATATATATATATATATTATATATATTAAGATTACTCATATTTTTTTCAAATTGATTATTATCAAGCTCTTTTATGTCCTAACCCCTCCCCCTTTTTGTGTATTAACATATCAAAACACTACTATTTCCCATTGTTTCTCTTCTTTTCCTTAATCTGTTGTATGGTTAAGAGAAACATTTTTTGAAATTATAACTAGTAAAAACTAATTTTTACTAATTGAAAAGCCTTCTAAGCTACTTTAAAAGAAATAGCTTTTTATTTTTAAGTATAAATACCAAATGTTCTATAAATGGAGACTTTTGAAGTAGTTTATTTACTTGCTAATTAGTAGATCGTAATGCTATGGTTTAAATTTTTTATTTTAAACATTATCTTAAGCAATTTATTAATTATCATTTTTTTCTTAGTTTACGGCTAATGAGTATATTTTTGCTAAATCAAGTCTCGGAGAGAATAGACAGAATAAGTGAACTCCTTTTTTCCTTATGAAACATTCAACCAGTTACTCGTTTAAGATATTCTTCTTTGCATGTTCTTGTTATTTGAATCATTTGGGATTTTTAACTGGGGCTTAACAGAAAGTGTTAGAAACTAAAACAAATTTAATTTTTTTCAGTGCACAACTTTATGCTTGCTAGAAATTCACTTTTATGTTTGCTTGGGTACAGTTCATTTGAATTTGTACTTTTTGGAGAATTTGAATGACTAAGGAGAAAGCTTTGCTGCGTCAAAAGAGAGCATCTTGTTTACTCCAGCCGTTAGTGTATATGCTTCAGATTTGAGGAATGATAAATGGTAGAGTAGTTTGGATGATATTGTTTTGATAGGTTTATGGGAATTCTTTCAAGAATTTTTAATAAACGCAGTAGTGGTTAATATGGTACTTGCTATGCCACTTAACATATTTATGGCGTACTATAATGGGTGGAGAACATCCTGCCGAGGGCCGAGAAATCCTTTGGTCTGGCCCTGGTAGACATTAGGGGTGAATTAATTAAAATTTCCCTTAATGATCAGTTTGCCAGATGTTGCCTCACCAAATAATTACCCAGATACTTTCTTCTGTGTTTCACGTTTTTGTTGTAATAATGGCATACTGGAATATGATCTAAGTTTCCAGTGATAAATAAAATCATCACTAGTTGAAATTGTAAATTAGGTAAAAACTAGATGTCCAACTTTTTGACTTCAGAATTTTAGAATATTAATTTGTGAAAATGATAAGTGTATAGGCTTGTCTTTGGCTAGCATTATTCTTTTATAGTGCTAATTGAACTGAAATCTTATGTGTTGTAGTAGTTGTAATTGCTTAATTCAGCCAGTATGCTCATAAATTAGAATATATTGTTTGATTTATAATAATAAATTTGACATATAAATGTATTGTGATTTATAAATGTATAACTTTTTGTCCTTTAAATTATGTGTTTAAGTTAATATAACTTTTAGTTGATTTTCTAATAATAATGAATTGGTTAACTAAAAACAACTGGCAACTATTTTTAAATGGTTAACTTAGATGATTCATGGTGCTTTTATAATGCTTTTTATATTTTTCACAGCCCTTAGCACAAGACTTAACGATTGATTTTTGCATTTGTCATCTCACTGGAGGAGTTTCTTAAGGATAAGAACTGTCTTATCACTCTTATTTTCACTGGTTAGCACTGTGCTGGCATGTGAGTGCGTGGCATTAGAACTAATGAACATATTTAAGTGACTTTAAATATAATTAATTTTTAAGGATAGTATAAAACTCCAAGATTGCTCAGCATTATGTGAGGAGGAGGAAGAGGAAGATGAAGAAGAAGCTGCAGATATGGAAGGTATTTGCTTTCATTACACTAGAATATTGATTTGGGAATATTAGTAATTTATGTGGATTAAGAAATCGTCATTGAGTTCTGAATTTTAACATGATTCAGCAAATTTTTATTGAGTTATCTATTGTCTTGGTATACTTTTTGATGCTGGAGATAAAGCAATAAACAACAAAAACAATATATAAGCAAATCATTTACTGTATGTATTAGATGGTCATAAAAGTGTTAAGGAGAAAAAAAAGGGGGAGAATAAGAGTGTCTTAAGAGTGGGATGAATGTTATAATTTTTAAATATGTTGATGAAGAAAAATTTCATTGAGAATATGCCTTTTGGGTAAAACCTTGTAGGAAGTAAGTGAACAAGCTATTTGGATATCTGAGGAGGAGTGCAAAGGTTCTGAAGTAGGAGCATGTTTGGCTTATAAATACTCTGA
This sequence comes from Pipistrellus kuhlii, assembly GCF_014108245.1. Lineage (NCBI taxonomy): Eukaryota > Metazoa > Chordata > Mammalia > Chiroptera > Vespertilionidae > Pipistrellus > Pipistrellus kuhlii. Next base: position 60,159,765 of record NW_023425515.1, read on the forward strand.
GGAGGCTCCTGTGTTCAGAGAGAAGTGAGGGGAGAGTCAGAGAGGTAACCTGGGGGTAGATCATGTAGGGCCCTGGCTTTAACTCAGAAGTGAAATGAGAAACCAGTGGGGGGCTTTTCAAAGTAGAGGAGTGACTTAGAATGAGATTTAACATTTTAACAGAATGTGACTGCCATGTTGAGAATAAACTGAAGGGAGGATAGGATAACAGGAGGCTGTTTGGTCATCTAAACAAAACACTCAAGTGGAAACATTGAAAATGATGAGAAACAGAATTCTGGTCATATTTAAGGGCCCAGGGGTGTGCAGAAGGATTTGCTGCTGGAATGAATGTGGCATGAGCAAGACAGAATAGTCAAGTGTTTTTGACCTGTCCATCTGGAGTGATGTCATTAACTCTGATGGGGAAAACTTGGCTGAATAGCTTTGGAGGGGGAGTTCGGAGCTTGGTTTTGAACATGTGATGTTTGTGATGTCCCTTAACCATTCATTTGAGCCATAAGATAAACAATTAGGTATCCAGGTCTGTAGTCATGGAATAAATATGGGAGTCATCAACATTTAAAGCCATTGAGATTAGTGAAATAAATCATCAAGGAGTAAGTGTAGATAGAAAAGGTCCAAAAATTGAGTATTCCTTACTGGCATTCTTTTGTATTGTTTTTTAAATGGTCCAGATGATGAAGAGGAACAAGCATAGGAGATAGTGAAGGAAAAATAAAAAAGTGAGAGCAAAGCTCAAAAAAAGAGTATCTTAAAAGCTGAGGGAGGTCAATTTAGATGAAAACCGGGACTATATTGTATTCAGCAAAATAGAACTCTCTGGTGACTTCAATGAGCACGTTTTTTTGCATTTATATAAATAGCCTTGTGTATGCTATCGAATCCCTAAAGACTTTACAGTTTTATTATGCCAGTTGGTATTAATAACTATAGCACAGATCAAGCCTTAATATGCTGACTTTTTCTCCAGTCTGGCTTTCTACTAGGTAAAGTTGCTGCTGCTGTAGAAATATGTATAATCTCTCATATATTTATTCGTTATTGTCAGAAACAAAAGCAAAATCCAATTTTTCATTGATACTCCGAAGTAATATACAATTTGGTTTACAAAATTATTTTGAAACCAATTAATCTTTTGTTGCTTTTTACAACAGAATATGAAGAGAGTGGATTGTTGGAAACAGATGAGGTTTGTAAATTGAGTTTTTTTTAGTTAATTTTTAATGAATAAAGTTAGGGATTAGTGTTTTTATTAATACCTTGATATTTCAAATAAGTTCTTCAAAGCATATAACATTTTGAGTTTTAAGTCACATCTGCTTTTGAAAAATAAATACATAGGGTGAGAAAAATAGATTTTCTAAAATGTCACATTCATAGTGATTTTAATAGTTGTAAATTTTTTTCTATTATTGCCAGGCTACCCTAGACACAAGGAAAATAGTAGAAGCTTGTAAAGCTAAAACTGATGCTGGAAGTGAAGATGCTATTTTGCAAACCAGAACATATGACCTTTATATTACGTATGATAAATATTATCAGACACCACGACTATGGTTATTTGGCTACGATGAGGTAAAAATAAAAATGTATTTTAATGTAAATATTTTAAATTGTTGGATTTAATTTCTTCATCATTAGGTCTATTGATATATATTGTATGTGGCCTTTAAAATTTTAGATATCACTTGTTTTATAATTTTATAGTTAATATTGCACTTGATTCTTACTTTGATTCTTATTCAATGTGACATCATTCTTAGTAAGAATTGAACATAAATAATCTGTTATGTATTTATTACTTGGTCCCTGATCTTATTCTTTTTAATTGTGAAGGAAATTGAACTTGGTTTGTTGTAATAAATTTTGTTTGGGATTACCCCTGTTGGATAACTAAGCATTTATACAATGACTAGAGGCCCATTGCATGAAATTTGTGCAAGAGTAGGTCTTCCTTTCCCAGCTGCTGGCACCCAGGACCTGGGCTTTCCTCGCAGCCCCAGCTTTTTCTGGAAAGATGTCCGGTCTAACTAGCATACTGTGCTTTTATTATAGACCATGTCACATGTGTATGTTTTTGGTTTTTTAATCTTCACTGGAGGATATTTTTTCCACTGATCTTTAGAGAGAGAGTGGAAGTGAAGGAGGAGGGGGAGAGAGTGAGAGAGAAACATTGATGTTAGAAAGACACATCGACTGGTTGCCTCCCGCATGTGCCCGAAACGGGACCAGGGATCAAACCTGCAACCCAGACATGTGCCCTTGACTAAGAATGAAACCCAAAATCCTTTGGTCCTTAGGCCAATGCACTAACCACTGGGAAAAATGTCCAAGGCACATGTGTGTCTTTTTCCCTTAAGACAGAAAAGTTTATTTTTAAAAGTCATCCACTTAATTGAATTAAAGGATAACTAAAATAAAATTTGTTTTACCTGTTATTCCAATGACTATCAATAGGAAACAAGAAAATACAAGAAAGCCAAAACCAGTTTGGCTCAGTGGATAGAGCATTGGCTTGTGGACTGAAGGGTCCCGGTTTCGATTGCAGTCAAGGGCATGTACCTTGGTTGTGGGCACATCCCCAGTGGGGGGGTGTGCAGGAGGCAGCTGATTTATGTTTCTTATTGATGTTTCTATAATTTTCTATCTCTCTCCCTTTCTCTCTGTAAAAAATTCAATAAAATATATTAAAAGAGAATACAACAAAATAGGCCTAAAAGCTGAGTTATAATTATAAAATGTTTGGATAACCATGAACCTGCCTTTTCATGGGATCTTTACTATGTTAGCTGATGGTTGATGTCATATAGTCTGATGGACAATCAGGCTTTCTTAGTATAAAATTTCCCCCAAATAATCTGGCAACTCTAAATAGTCTAGAATTCTGAATTGTGTTATGGGAGGTGGAGATGAATATATTATAAATATTGAATTTTAGGCCTAAAAGTTTTTAAATGATAACTTTAAAACATTTTTATGGTTTCAGCAACGGCAGCCTTTAACAGTTGAACACATGTATGAAGACATCAGTCAAGATCATGTGAAGAAAACAGTGACCATTGAAAATCATCCTCATCTCCCACCACCTCCTATGTGTTCAGTTCATCCATGCAGGTCTGTGTGTGTGTGTGTGTGTGTGTGTGTGTGTGTGTGTGTGTATACTTCATGGATTTATTACTTGGGGAGTTTATAAATGTAAACAAAAACAAAAAAAACAAAAAAATACTGAATATGCAGATAAAATTTATCTTATAAATTTGTCTTATGCTTTTGTGCTTAAATACATAAGAAAAAGGCAACAAAAAACTTTCTAAATTTATTTTAAATTCAGTTAAGAATATATTTTTATTCTTTGTATGTGTTTAGGTATCGATCTTGATGATTTTATTCCTATTTTTATCTCCACGAATAGTTTGGATGATCCTTTTTGTATTAAAAAATACTATTAGGCATGGTTTGCTCTGTCATGCTGTATCTTTCTGTGAATATGGAATATAAAATTAACCTTGTGCTTTTTCTAGGTGACCTATTTATCTCCTTTTATTGATTAGTGAAGGGAGATGCATATGTGGACTTTCTATTCTCCTTTACTCTTTAGTCAAGAAATTTTCAGTCCTACCAAATCAAGAACATTTATAATTTGGGATTTTCTTTATATCATTGTGTTTTCAAAGGATCAAATAAGTGAAGCTGAATCTATACATGATTTGTTCAGAAATTTCCTTATAAAAAAAGAGGTGTTATATGCCAATTTCTTTGTTAGTTGTTTCTAATGGGTAACTTTCACAAAATTATTGAGAAATTCTGATAACAATTTTCAGATGAAAACTCTGATATCCCATTGACTTATTCAATGTAATGTTCTAGTTTTCAAAAATTCTTTAATAGTTTCTTCTCATTTTTTACAACCTCTTTATTCTTAGACTTTATCCCATAGAAAGTTTGATTCATTTTTCCAGTTTATGTCAAGAAGTATTAATATTGCTGTGAAAAGTAATTGATGCATCATTAGTTTTAGTTTTTAATTACTTAATCTAAAAGGTTTTTATCTTTGATTCTTTTTTAACTGAGATTTTAGGATGGTACTTGTTAAATTTACACTCTGAGGTGTAAATTTTACCCAATTGGTAAAAGAGATAAGTAATTTAACTGAATTAATTTTATACAATTTTAATAAGTAACTATTATATAATGACATAACATGTAAATATGGCAGAAAATCTGGGGGGCCTGTAAAATGACACTTCAAGGACAATTTAGGCCTTGCCATGGCTCATCTCAGATTATGCCTTCATAGCCTCAGAGTTAATACATTTAATCTCTTATCTTCTAAGTTAAGTGCCTTTGTTATAAAGGTTGTATTCATAAAAATTAAAGCATTATATCTTTAAGCCAGGGTGATATAAAGGATTATGCATTAATTTTGTTCATTGTCCTTTTCTCAGTTTATATGCCCAGACAATTTTCTTTTGTATAGCACAGAAGAAACACCAATTGGCTATGAAAGGATTTGTTGGTAGGACAAAAACTTCAGATAAATATCTATGATAATAAAAGCATAAAATGCTAATTAGACTGGATGTCCTTCTGGAGGAAGCTGGGTCTGCAGCCTTGGGATGGAGGCAGCTGCTGTGGCTGCAAGGGACAGATCCAGGCAGCTGCCTTGGCTGCAAAGGCCTACTCTTGCATGAATTTAATGCATCGGGTTTCTAGTTCTCTGTATAAAAACAAAAAATACTTCGTAATAGAATCAGATAAAGTTTACAGCACAAATGAGAAAAAAATATCTAAGCTTTTTTACTGACGAGTTAGCTTTTCTTTAATTCAGTTTTGGCTTATTTTCAGCTAAATATTTAAACAGCCAAAATTACAGCATTATAAGTATTCCCCCTCCCTTTTTTTATTTTTTTATTTTTTTACTGTTACCATACATGGTTTAATTCTTTTTCTTTCTCAGCAGAAAGCCTTTCTCCACAATTCTGCCTTGGCATGATTTCCCTTTCTCCAGTTTTCTATCTGCTCTGTATTCCCCCCATCCCAACTCTCCCAGCCTTCCTCCCCCATTATAGGAAAACTGACTGGTACCATTTTTGTTCATCTGTGATTACCAGAGCTTTTTAAAATTGCCCCTTCTCCAATATCTGTCTTCATGACTCAACCATCTGGCATGCTGGGGAATAGGGAGAATGTCTTATAATGTAACTATTATATATTAAAACTGATTCAGTGACAATAAGGTAGATTTCTTTACAAACAAAAACTCCTGTTTTGGTCTAATTGATTTATATTCATAAGATTTGTCTTTTTGCTTTTAGGCATGCTGAGGTGATGAAGAAAATCATTGAGACTGTTGCAGAAGGAGGGGGAGAACTTGGTGTTCATATGTATCCTTACCTGTTTATATGACTAGTGGCAAATTGACTCCTAGGATTTTTTGCCAGGGAGGCAGGGATTGATTTAGTTTAACCTTAATGGCACAGTACCTATAACTTGTTTTAGCCTCTCATATCTGGAAGTCTTAATGGGAATATTTAATTTATTTAGAATGTGTTATATTGTGATTATTCTGCCTTGTTCAGTTGAACAGCACATGTCCCTGTGTGTACCAGTTAGGTCTGCCTTGTTACAGAGACTGAAACAAGTTTTCCAAATGCTCTTGTTTATTGAAGAGGCAATGTGGCTAAGCTATATGAATATAAAACCATTGCTCTTGATGAAAAAGAAACTCAATGGACTTAATTTATTGATGAAAGATGAGTAGTCTAATTATTTAGAGGATAATACATGATTACTTTTTCCCTAAGTATATATCCAATTTATCATGTTATAAAATGTGCTTTCCTCTCAGGTAAAAGTAAAGTTCATTTGTGGCAGTCTGAGGTCTCTCTGAAGCAAAGAATTCAACTTAAATAGGTTAAAAAATAAAGCAATTGAAGCATATTTCAGATATTCTTAAAATATAGTATTTTCATTTTCCCCCATTTTTTTTTCTTTCATTTTTCTACAAGAAGGGTATACCCTTCTTACTATAATTGTCTTCTGAGATTAACTCCATTCTCTGGGGTTATCAAGATGAATAAATTAAGTAAACTTCTGAATCCTGAAATGTGTGTACCCATAACATAGATTCATCAAAAGCAGCCATAGTCAGTGGTTTAGATGCAAATAGCTTGAATTAGTTTTGTGCTAGATTGATATTACACATGGTGGTTCATATCCTTATGTGTTAGATATAGGTTAAAAGGTGTTACACTCTTGATATTACAGGTAACCTAAGCATTGCAAATAAAGTGCATCTCTCAGAGGTACATGAACCAATTTGATATTGAAACAAATCAAGGACTTTTGGTCCAAATTAAATTTATTCCTGAAATTCTATTATGCATAATTTGAGCATTCTCTGTGGCTAGGTAGCAACTTGGAAGACTATATATAATTTAAAATTGAGTCATCAGTTCCCCCAGTAAAAACTGAGCTCCTAATGTTTTCAAGTACAATGAAATGTAGAAAAAAATTCAGGGTTTTATTAAAGATAGTCCAAAATAACAGATTCTGTGCCAAATACAGATGCCCTAACCTAGAATTGGTTCTGATGGAGGGTTTCCACCTAATTTTTTTTCTCTTTTGCTTCAGTGCTTTTATATTCTTTAACCCATCTCATTTTCGAACATACTAGTTTGTAGACACATGTGTCAAACACAAGGCCCGCGGGCCAAATCCGTCCCGCCAGGCCTTGCAATGTGGCCCGCACCGTGCTGTCATCACTGCACTCCGCTGCGTTTCCATCACAATGACAGTTTATGACTGTTCAGTAAACCATTCGGCCCGCGATTTAGGCTGGATTTTAGATTTTGGCCCCTTCTCTGATTGAATTCGACACCCCTATTGTAGACAGTAAGAGTCATTTTAACATGGACAACCTTGTCTTTATTTTTATACCAAAATAATTGGGCATGTATAAACTCTTAACTCAACAAGAATTTTCACATTCAAATATTTAAAGGGAATGGAAAGTTACAGAGAGCCTCAGATGGACTAGACACAGCTTGCATGAGTGAATTTTTTAAATATACTTGATTTAAGATCTTATCTTAGGTATTTTTTCTGAGAAATTATTGCTTAATAAAATAGATAATTACAATGTTAGCTTAAATCATTGAGCTATTTACCAATCTATTTTCCTTAGCCAAAGACCTCAGGTATCTTCTAATTTTCTTGAAATTTGTACAAGCTGTCATTCCAACAATAGAGTATGACTACACAAGACACTTCACAATGTAACGAAGAGAGTTTACAGTTTATCCTAATCATTGGTTCTGATTTTTAAAGAATTAACCCATAGATGTGACCATTGACCCTCTTCATCAATATGTACAATTTCTCTAATAAAGGGACTTATATGTTTATGCATTAAATAAAAAAAGTTCCACTACCAGCCTTATTTGTTTAATAAAATTGAGTGTAAAGACATGGTTTTTCCTTGCTTTTTATCAAAAGGTGATATAGTATTTTTCTTACAACAAATATTTAAGTCAAATATCTCATACAGAATGATAAAAATATTTTTGATTCACATTTATGAGGGAGGTATTTAAGCAGTGTGAGAACAAAGCCTCGAAAATACTGCATGCTAGACTTCCCTATTTTCTCTTCCTCTTTATTCTTCCTCCTACCTTCTCCCCAAGACTCCTATCTGTTAATAATATTTATGAATCACATATTAATATACCAGGAAATATGCTAAGTGCTCTTATCTAATTTCCTGATTGTTTTTATTAAATTCATACAATCAAAATTATTATTTATTAAGGATTTAAGAATATTCCTCCTATTGTGATTTCCTGGTAGAATAGTAGAATTTAAAGGGATTCCTTTGTCTTATCACATCAGTTTATCGATCTGGGTATAGGAGTTCAGATAGGCTTAAGTGTGTTCTACACTGAGACATATTGAGAGCCAAGGAGTAAAACCCAGAACCTAAAAACTCCAGTTCTGGGTCCTGAGGTGAAAAGTCAGGCCAGGACGAGTGCCTTGGCCATACATGAGATGAGCAACCAGTGGACATAAAGTATTTGATTACTAAAGAAAAAGTCTCAATCCTAAGAACCAAAGATGTGCTAACCACATATTGAGCCAGTGTTGATGTAGCAGGACCCCCTACTCAGTTTTGATGAGCCAACTATGTGAAAGTAATGGCTGGGACACTGTTGCTTTCTGGAAAATGCTGCAGCTGAGAGATCATGGACATCTGTCAGCAAAATCCAGAGAACGGATTGATTCAATTAAAGAGAAGCTGGCATACTCTCCAGGAGAGTATGAATGTGGGTTATTCCCAGCCTCCATTCATCTTGGTGGTTCTGTGATAACTGGATATACTCATACAAAAGGATGAAGTTGGACTCCTGCCTTACATCATATAAAAAAAAATCAATCATCAACCTAAATATAAGAGCTGAAACTATAAAACTATTAGAAGAAAACAGGAGTAAATATTTGACCTTGGATTAGGCAATAATTTCTTAGTACAACAACAAAATGATGTGTAACAAGAGAAATAAGACAAATTGGACTTAATATTTCAAACTTGTGCTTCAAAGAATACCATCAAGAAACGGAAGCAACCACCCACAGAATGGGAGAAACATTTGCAAAGCCTATGTCAAGAAACTCATATCCAAAAACCCATACATATAAAGAACTGTTGTAACTCAATAATAAAAAAACAATTTAAAATATTGTACAACAAAACTAGGCTCTTTGATAACTCCTACTTCATTCTCTTATACTCCCACATTGTCTCTCATCCCTGTACTTTCCTGCAAATGAGTGGCTAACCCTGCCTCTAAGGAACCTTACAGGTTTTTTTGTTTTTTCATTTTTCTCAGCATTCAAGTATACTCTACCATTAATTTTTCTAATTGTAGCCCAAATCTTACATTGTAAGGAAATCTCCATAAGGAAAACAACGTGGGAGAGTTTAAAGTAGTGTTTGATGTTATATAATACAAATATGAGCACCATTTAATATACTTCAGATCTATTGCTCATATAGCCAGCAAACTACTCTCCCTTATTAAATGAATCTTACATATTGATTTTATGAATAATACTATTTTTGAATACTTTTAGGTGATATTCAGTTTTAGATATTATATTGTCAATATTATTCTACCAGTTAAGTCTAATTTACCAAAATTACATACCCTTAAATCTTTAATTTTTCAGTTACAGTTAACATTCAATATTTCAGGTGAACAGCATAGTAGTTGGACATTTATATAACTTAAAGTGATCTCGAGAGGTCCTGTGCCCACCTGACACCATATTTAGTTATGATGATGATATTGACTATATTTCCCTAAGATGCACTTTACATCCCTGTGACTGTTTTGTAACTGCCGATTTGTACTTAATAAACTCATTACCTTTTAAACCTAACCCCCCAGACTTTTCCACGTAGCAATCATCAGTTTGTTCTCTGTGTCTATAAATTTGTTCATTTATTTTTTTCTTTAGATTCCACATATAAGCAAAGTACAATATATTTGTCTTTCTCTGACTTCATCCAAGCACATTCCCCCAGGTCCATCTATGTTCATGAGGCATATTGGCAGTAAATTTCTTCTAATGTCTATCTGATTTTGGTTTTATGCTAATGTTAGCCTTATAATATCACTTGGGAAGTGTTTCCCTTTTGTTGAAGATAATTGCATAGAATTAGAATTTGCTAGTGAAACCATCTCGGTCTTGAGATTGTTTTTGGAAAATTTTAAACAATTATTATATTTAGGTCTATTTCTTCTTTAGTAATTTGTGTTAGTTTTGAAGGAATTTTGTTCTGTAGTGGACATAGAGGGGAAAGATTCTGGTGAAGTTTCTGCCCCTCATACATAGCCTCTGTTCCCTACCCCTGGACTGTTCCATAATGGACACCTCTTAGGACTCTTCCCTGTCCTCTTTTGTGAGTGCTGGGTAGGGTTCTTGGAGGAAGAACCTGTCAGAGGATGTGGACTCACCCACTATTTTCAGCCTCAAGGGGTTCACACTATTCTGCCATTCTGCAACCTGCCCGCACCTCTGCCAGCTATTCCAGCTGCAGTACATTAGGGAGGTTGTGTCACCTCTTACCTGCAGAGATGATTTTGTACCAGTTGTTTCCTTTGCAACCTCAGTTCTCCTATGGGCTCAGAGTCTTAATTTGAAGCTCAACTTGCTCTTTTTTTGCTGCACAGGTGGAAGCAACATTTTCCCGGCTCTTTACATCCCAAGGCAGAAGTCTGTTTTTTAAAATGCCAATTTTTAAGTCTATATTTTTAAAAATACCAACTTAACTTTTTAGTTAAGCCAAATGGTGGAGAATGTTTGTTTTGACTTTTGCCCCAAAATTATTTAACCTGGAAGTACATAATGATGTGATGATATACAGTGTACTAAGTATTTGCCATATGATAATGTTGGTGTTTTTATGTTTTTTAACAGTTTAAAAATAGTTGGAGTATATTTTAAATAATTTAAATAAGTCAATGATTTGAGAGCTCCCAAAGTACTCTGCAAAACTCATCTAAAGAACGCATAGTTTCTTTTGTAGGATTTGGGTTTTGTTTCCAGAAAGGAGAGAGAACCAAGCAACTTAAGCCTAGATTCTCCTAAAAATATTAGGTAAAAATATCAGACTTTTACAAGGAATTCTGTTACATACATTAGCTCTTGTAAAGTGATTCATAGGTATTGAATTTTGTGAAGCTACAGAATGGACACTGCTCTGCATTTATAATTTTTACTTTTTCTACTTCCAAAGATTTAAAGGAGCATATTATTGCAGTGAAAAATTACATATACCTGCATTGAGGTATTAGGTCTAGTAATAATTAATGTCGTTTTCTAATACTTTTTTAAATCGAATTTATTTAAACAATACAACAAAATTTAATCAACAATATAGTTGCCGTTGTTTTGCCCAACGCTCAGGAAGCATTTTAATCCCTCTGTTGTAAAATTCTTGTGATTTTGATGCAAAAAATTCGGTCAATGCATTTTTGAGGCATTCTTCATTATTAAATTTTTTTCCAAGAAGAAAGTTTTGCAAAGAACGAAACAAATGGTAATCGGAAGGGGCAATATCAGGAGAATATGCAGGTTAAGGGAGAACTTCCCATTCCAACTGGCGCAGTTTTTCAGCAGTGATTCTTGCAGTATGCAGTCGTGTGTTATCGTGGTGAAGAATTACGCCCTTCCGATTAATCAGCGCAGGTTCTTTTTCTCTTAAAGCTTGGGCTAACCTTTCCAATTGGGCACTATACACTGCACTTGTAATGGTTTGGTTAGATGGTAAAAGTTCATAATGAAGAATTCCTTTAAAATTCCACCAAACACAACATCAACATCACTTTTTTCGCATGCAAGTCAGGTTTTGGCGTGGGCTGCAGAGCCTCATTTTTGTCCAACCATTGAGGCCGCCTTTTCAAATTAACATAGGGTTTTAGGAGCCCTTGTCAGGAACCAGGGGCAGAGATCTGTAAACATATTCTATATAATAAAAGTTTAATATGCTAAGTGTCCTGTCGTCTGGTCAGCTGTTCAATCAAAGCATAATATGCTAATGATATGCTAAGGTAGCTCAACTGCTTGCTATGATGTGCACTGACCACCAGAGGGCAGACACTCCTATTGGTAGGTTAGTTTGCTGGTGGGGTCCAGATAATCGGGACTGAATGAGACAGCCCTGTAGTGCACCAGTGGGGTTCTTTGGCCTGGCCTGCGCCCTCTCGAAATCCAGGCTGAGCCACTCCCCCCAAATGCAGGAATTTCATGCACCTGGGCTCTAGTCCAGTGGTTAGCAAACTAATGATTAGTCAACAGAGTCAAATATCAGCAGTACAACAATTAAAATTTCTTTTGAGGGCTAAATTTTTTAAACTTAAACTTCTTCTAACGTTACTTCTACAAAAGAGAAGTGCCCAGGCCATAGTATTTTATGGAAGAGCCACACTCAAGGGGCCAAAGAGCTGCATGTGACTCAAAAGCCACAGTTTTCTGACTGTGGCAATTGGTCTATAATAATAAAAGGGTAATATGCTAATTAGACTGGACAAAGCCATGCTGGTGGGGCCCAGGCAGAGGCAGAGGCAGGGGTGATCAGGCTGGCAGGGGAGGGCAGTTGGGGTTGATCAGGCCAGCAAAGGGGGGTAGGTGGAGGTAAGCAGATCAGCAAGGGGGATATTTGGGGGCGGCAGGCAGAGTGTTTAGGGGCAATTAGGCAGGTGAGTGGTTAGGAGTCAGAGGTCCCAGATTTTAAAAGGGATGTCTGATTGCTGGTTTAGGCCCAAAAACTGGCAGTGGGACATCTCGCAAGGGGTCCCAGATTGGAGAGGGAGCAGGCCAGACTGAGAGACAATCTGCCCACCACACACACACACACACCCCCACCCCCCCCGTTTGCAGGAATTTTGTGTACTGGGACACTAGTTTATTATATTTTCACAGGGGACATACTGGAGGATGCTCTTTTGCTGTCGTGTTTGCACTGACAGGACTTGGAAGCAATCGAGGCATTTATTATTGGTAAGGTTACCAGGTATTATACAGTAATTAGAAACAAGATATACGTAAAACAGCATAAAAATATGTTTAACATAGTTCTGAATCAAAAGATCTGTTATTTCCTTTGTCATTCCCTCCGTTTTTTCATTTTTAGTTGGTTATGTATTTGGCATCACAAAAATCACATGGCTTAACAAAAACTCCCAACTTTTATATCCACTGCCACATAGCAACTACTACAAACTGCTAACAATAAAAACACATTTTTTTTCCAATCCTCCCCATCTCAGTCAATGTCACTTCTGCCCACTCAGTTGCTGAGCCCCTAATCCTAGGATCCATCTTTGATTCCTTTTTCCACCCCTGCCCGGTCGACAATATTTCATCTCTGAGCAATAAGTCCTGTCCTCTATGATACATCCTGATGCCTGCAACTCTGTGCTCCGAAGCATCAACTCACATGATTCTAGTGCAGGCGATTCCTGGATCACACTGAGAAACACTGAGAAACACTCCCTCCTTCTCTGAGTTGAAGAGTAAACTAAACTTCTTTTTGATAAATCTTGGGACTTTTTGCCTGGCCAGCGTGGCTCAGTGTTGAGCATCGACCTATGTACCAAAAGGTCACTAGTTTGATTCCCAGTTGGGGCACACGCCTGGGTTGTGGGCTCCATCCCTGGTGGGGGCATGTAGGAGGCAGCTGATCAATGATTCTCATCATTGATGCTTCTATCTACCTCTCCCTTCCTCTCTGAAATCAATAAAAATATATTTTAAAAAATATTGGGATTTTTCAAGAGGGAAAAATTAGAGAAAGGTGTTTATTTTGGGCTTCTAAGACTAAAAAATCATTTTTTGTGTGATGCCATTGTTAATAGTGGAATCAACAGTCTCAATGGTAATGCCTTTCCAGATTCATCTCCAATACAGCTGATAGCATGAACGTATATATTTAGTGAACAGGAAATAGCTAAGAGCTGGCTCTAGAGCCAATATTTAATTCCCAGGTCCCTTACTTGTTTGATCTCCGTTTGTTTATTTGCCTCTGAACCTCCATCTTCCTCACCTGCAAAGTGAGGACAGTGCTGTATTCTCTAGCCATACAGTTGTTAGGAGGATCGCACATAAAGCACTTAGCACAGTGGTGACTTTTATGCTGCTGCTAGAATGGTAAGGACAATGATTACTAGGCTACCACTTTGAATTACCTTTGTGGTCACAAGTATCACATACATCCAGCAGAGGGCAGTGGAATAACACAAGAATTAAATAAGCATATTGGAGCTGTCAGTTCTTTTTTTTACAGTGCAGTAAGAAGACAGATGAGATCTGTAAACTTCTTTTATGTTTGAGATTCTCACCCCTCCATTTATTGAAGCACAGTGATACATCCAGTTTACTCAGTGTTTGCTTGTCATTATTTGTAGTTTCAATCTTCTGACACCTTTTCTGTCCTTTGTATCTAGCCTACTTATCTAAATTGAGGGAATGGACAATTGTTTTATTTGTTTTATTAATCAAATTAGAGGCTCAGTGCACAGAATTCATTCACCTGGGGTGAGGGGTCCTCAGCCTGGCCAGTGCCTCTCAAAGTGCAGGAGCCCTGTGATGGATCACCCCACAGGGCGGCCCCGCCCACCTGCCTCAGCCCTCTGGCAGGTGGCCTGGGCCTCCTTCTGCAAGGTGATTATGGAGTGATGGCTGGGCCCTGAGCAATCACATCGCACCTGCCTTAGCTGGCCTGATGCCAGTGGGTGTCATCTAGATGGTCATCTGCATGGTTGTTCCGCTGTTTGGCTGTTCGATCAATTTGCATATTACACTTTCATTATTATAGACAGATTATACTGTATTTAAAGTGTAAAACATGATTTAATAGAAGAATAGGTTGTGAAAGGATTCTTACAATCAACTAAACTTGATTCTTACAATCAACTTCACCTCATTTTTTATAGCCTTCCCCCCCCTCCTGTTTTTTTTTTGTGAGAATATTTAAGACCTATTCTCTTCACTAAATTCTTATTGTTGCTTTTTCTGCATGTGTATTTTTTGGTATGTTGTGTTTTCTGTTTGTCTGAAGGTAATTTAAAAAATTTTATTCTGATTTCCTTTTTTGGCCCAAATGTTATTCAACAGTGTGTTGTTTTAATTTCCATAGATTTGTGAATTTTCTGCTTTTCTGGCTACAAATGATCATGCAGTTGTACAAGATATTTGGAATGGTTTCAATATACTTAAATCTGTTGATTTGTTTCGTGACCTAACATGTGATCTTACCTGGAGAAGGTGTTTCATGGCCACTTGAGAAGAATGTATATTCTGTTGTTGTATGGAAAGTTCTACTTCCTAAGTATATCCCCCAAATCTATAAAGACAGTATGTCAGCAGAATGGCAGAGCAGGAGGAACCAATATTTTTATCTTCCCCACAAAACAACAGTAAAACAAACAGAAGAGCTACCTACTGATGAAAATAGCCCTTGTGAGCTCCGAAGTATAATAAAATAGACGCAGAAGCCTCCTGGAGCACAGCCACCAAGGACAGCTGAACAGAGACGTATAGGAAGCATACTTGTGTCACCTCATCCCCAGTCTGGCACAACTGACTGCCAAGAAGGATGGTGACTTCTGTCTTCTTTCTCTCTCTCTCTCTCTCTCTCCCTCTCTCTCTCCCTCCTTTGTGTTTTGTAATATTTTTGTCAGGTTTTGATATTCTCGGCACACAGACCTCATGAAACTAGTTGGAAAACTTTCTTTCTCTGTTATATTCAAATAGGATTTATGTTAAGATTGGTCTTATTCTTTTTTTAAAAATATATGATAGGATCCATACTAGTGCAATAATTTGGGTCTATAGTATTTCTGGGAAGATTTTAAAATATATATATATTTTATTGATTTTTGGAGAGGAAGGGAGATGGAAAGGAAGATAGAAACATCAATGATGAGAGAGAATCATTGATCAGCTGCCTCCTGCATGCCCCGCACTGGGGATCAATCAAGCTGGCAACCCAGACATGTGCCCTTGACCAGAATCGAACCTGGGACCCTTCAGTCCGCAGGCCAATGCTATATCCACTTAGCCAAACCGGCTAGGGATTTTGGGAAGATTTTGATAACAAATAATTTCTTTAACATACTGGTCTATTTAAAATTTTCTGTTTCATTTTGTATCTGTTGTGTTTTTTACAGAATTTCTCCATTCATCTAAGATGTCAAATTAGTTTGTATGAAGGTATTCATTATGTTTTCTTTTTCAGGTATGTGGGATTTGTGGGGATCACTTGTTCATTTCTTTTACTAGTATAGGAAATTTATGTTCTTTTTTGCTATAGCTTATCCATTTTGATCTTTTTTAAAGAATTAATTTTTGGCCAGCTCTTTATATTTTCTGTTACTTAGGGTTTATTTTGCTTTTCTTCTTTTGTTAGTTTTTTTGGGCTCTAAACTTAGTCCATTAATTGTTACCTTTCTGCTTTTCTAAAATAAGCATTTAAAACTAAATTTCACCCTAAACAATTTGGATCAGTAGATAGAGCATCAGCCCACAGACTGAAGTGTCCTGAGTTCAATTCTGAATAAGGGCATGTACCTTGGTTGCAGGCTTGATCCCCACTAGGGGGTGTGCAGGAGGCAGCTGATCTGTGTTTCTCTCCCATTGATGTTTCTAACTCTCTGGGCCTCTCCCTTCCTCTCTGTAAAAAAAATAAATAAATAAAAATATATTTTTAAAATAAAAAATAAATAAGTAAATAAAACTATAAATTTCCCTCTAAGCACTAAGCATTGCTTTATCCATACTCACACATTTGATGTTATATTTTATTATTATTCTATTCAAAATAATTTTTAATTTCTCTTATTTTTTTTCTTCTTTGATACATAAGCTATTGAGAAGTTCGTTGTTTAATTTCTAAATTAGGGAGGATTCTAAATATTTTATTGACTTCTAGTTGAATTCAATTGTAGTCAAAGTACTCTGTATGATTTTAGTCATCTTAAATCTACTGAGACTTGTTATATTCCAGCATTTCAACCAAGTGAACACACCATGTGCACTTCCCAGGAAGGCGTCTTCCATAGTTGCAAGATATACTATTCTATAAAATAAATTAGGTCAAAGTGGTTGATAGTGTTATTCAGATCTGCCTTTATTAGCAACTGCAAGTACATATCAACTATGTCATTTACTTCAGACCATGTAGTATGTATGAAAAGGGGGTCGGGGGGGAAGCACCTTTTGTCTATGAGTTTGATACTTTAGAACTCTGTCTTTTATAATTTTGTTCTTTAAGAAACGTTTTTAAGTGGATAAAATTATCTTCATTTTTCTTTTAAAACCAAAATTTCTTTAATTTTAAAATTACAGTTGAAATTCAATATTATATTAGTTTTAGGTATATAGCATAGTAGTTATATATTTATAGAACTATGAAATGATCTCCTGATATGTCTAGTACCCCCCTGACACCATACATAGTTATTATAATACTAGTGGCCCTATGCATGAAATTCATGCACATGAAAAGGGAATTAATTAGAGGAAATATTTTATTGTATAGTGAACTTTACACATGTAGGTATATAGCATAGTAGTTATATATTTATAGAACTATGAAATGATCTCCTGATAAATCTAGTACCCCCCTGACACCATACATTGTTATTATAACACTAGTGGCCCTATACATGAAATTCATGCACATTAAAAGGGAATTAATTAGAGGAAATATTTTAATATTGCTATTTGCCCTTTCTCTATAATAGAAGTGTCAGAGATGAAAGAAAACTAGTAAAATATCTATGAAAATCTTCCTCCTGTCAGAGTCTGAGGCACACTGTGGGACCAAGAGTCAAGTCCCTGCCCACCCACGTGTGCCCTGAAATCAAGTGAAACCCAGACCTGGGCAGCCCCACACCCATTGGGCGAGATCAGGACCCAGTGGCTCCACCCTCATCAAGCTCCTCTGGGAGAGGGTGCAGCCACAGGTCCCCCTGCCTGGTGCCAGTGGATGTGGCCTGAGGTCCCCAGTCAAGTTCTGCTGGGCAGGGACCACAGCCTCAGGTCCCCCACCCTGACCAGATGCCACGCAGACTTAGGTCCCTGCTGATCACTCATTATGAGAACCCTGCTTCCGCTGTGGGCACAGCTTTCTTGTGATGACATGAGGGTTATTTTACATATTACCTTTTTATCATATTGGATTAATGACTATATTCCCTATGCTGTATTTTTCAGCCCTGGGACTATTTTGTAACTGCCAATTTGTACTTCTTTATCTCTTCACCTTAGTACCCAGCCCCTCAACTACCTCATATTTTTCAAATGAGGAAACTAAAAAAGGTTTGAGGTTAAAGAGCACAGCAGAGATGATGCTTTGTGTTAATTAACATTTCATTTGGTGTTTTTCTTCCTGGGCATGTTTGTTTCCCAACTCGCTTACAATTTAGTGAAGCCATGTGACAGTTCTTATCAATGAGGTCTGAGATGAAGCAGTGAAAAGACCCCTCTAATAAAAGACCCTCTCTGTCATATCCATGCAACAACAAATAGGAAACATCTGAATTGTTGAGTCGCTGCTAAAGGAGTGTTGCCCTATAGTTTCTTGGACTTTAAGCAGACACTTGCAAAGGAAGGAATCAACTTTTGTTAAATAACTGGGATTTGGGAGTTGTTTGTTATTTTATCAAAGCCTAATTAATTCTAATGAAAATAAGAGGAGCTTAAATTTTGAACCCAGATCTGTTAAACACTGAAAACCATGGATTTTGTATACCCACTTGTGTTCCCCCAAAGCATAGGAGTCAGGGTGGATATGGAAGGAGTGTAGTGATAACTGTCATTGGCCAGAATGATTGGGCTGGATATACTATATATATATATATATATATACTGAGTGGCCAGATTATTATGCATTCAGAGATTATATATATATTCGTGCATGAATTCATGCATGGGTGGGGACTGGCCAGCCTGGCCAGGGAGAGGAGACATTGGCAGTTGGCCTGCCTGCTTGATGGTCAAACTCCTGGTTAAGGGGACAATTTGCATATTAGCCTTTTATTATTTAGGATATAGGCCAGATTATTATGTGTTCAGAGAACATAATAATCTGGCCACTCAGTGTGTATCCCAGTGAGTGTCAGCTGACTGTTTTTGAGATACAAATATATATATCCTATATAATAAAGAGGTAATGTGCAAATCGACCCTCATGCCATCATAAGATGGCTGCCTATGACCAGGCTGGCAGGGGGGTTAGTGAGGGATGACTAAACAACTGAACAAACAGACTGTGTGGGGCGACCAGGCTGGCAGGGGGTTAGTGAGGGATGACCAAATGACTAAACAGTAGGCTGCATGGGATGACCAGACCGGCTGAAGGGTGGGGCAGTTGGGGGCAACCAGGCCAGCAGGAGGGACAGTGAGGGGTGACTAGGTTTACGGGGGGGGGGGGGGCAGCTAGGGGTGACCATGCTGGAAGAAGGGGCAATTAGGGGCCACCAGCAGGAGGGACAGTGAGGGGTGACTAGGTTTACAGGGGGGGCCAGGTAGGGGTGACCATGCTGGAAGAAGGGGCAATCATTCTGGCCAATGACAGTTATCACTACACTCCTTCCAATTGGGGTGGCCATTAGGAGCAACCAAGCTGATAGGGAGGGGACAGTTGGGGTGACCTGACTGGCAGCAGGAACAGTCAGGGTTGACCAGGCCAGCAGGGTGGGGGCAGTTAGGATCAATCAGGCAAGACCAGGGATCCTGGGGCTCCCTGTTGGGTTGTCCCAAAGAGGTAGGCTGGTGCTGTGGGCCCCGCCTCAGCATCCCACAGAGCTGTGGGCCCCCCAGGCCTCTTCCTCCTTCTATTCCTCACATTCTCCTTCACCTCCTCTTCCTCATCTTCCTCTATAATAATGGCCTCTTCCTTCTCCTGTAGACTGGCTAACACCCAGTACTCCCATCCCCCTATGCTACAGGTATCTAAGACCTCTCCACCAAAGCCACTCGGCTCCAGCTCGGTAACCTGAATGTCAATCTCCAGGCTTCCCCCAGCCACCTCCTCAGGAGAGAATGTTTCCAGGTTCTCCGTGGGAGGGGTGCCTCCCCATACCCAGACTCAAAATCAGGATCCCAGTAGGAACACCGGCAGCCGGGGTGAAGTACGCATGCACTCCCCACTTCTCCGGAATTACACAGGAGGTGGCGGGGGCTGAGTGGGGTCCAATCCCACCCCCTTCGTGTTAGCCAGCACCTGTGCTGCCTCTGTTTCCTCCCGCAGCCCTGGGCACTGCTCCAGTGGATACAGGGGGAGTTGCATGAGCAGTGGTGGTGGTGGAGGTGGCGGCAGGAGTGGTGGTGTGTCATCTTGAGATGGTTCTGAGCTGCTCAGGCGGCGGGCCTTGGCAGGAGGCCCCTCATCTGGGTGGTCCATGGTGACTGTGCTCAGAGCACTGTGCTTGCCTCTTCCCTCTCAGCCAGGCCGCTGCAGCCTGTCACATCTAAAGTGGAGCCACCACGTCTGAACACGACCAGCTCCGCTCGCAGCTCCGCTCTGCATTCCCTCCCATAGCGCCTGTCCTATTCCCTCCATGCCAAGGGCTCAGGTCCACTCCTCCCTGATGTCAAGGGCCTATTCTGCCTTGTCATTGGCTGCCAGCTGCAGGGGTGACACTTGCATTCCCAATACCACTGCCCCCCACCCCCAGGCCTCACCATGCAGAGTGGCCACCAGAACCTGCCTCCATGGCACATGCAGCCACAGGACCCCCAAGCCTTGCCGTGTGGAGAAGCTGCTGGGCCTTGCCCACCTGCGTGCACCCACTGTGCACACAGCCTCCTTGTGATGATGTGAGGGCATCACAACATGAGGGCATGACTACCACCTAGGCTATTATTAGTGTATATATATATATATATATATATATATATGCATACGCATACGCATACGCATATGCATACGCATACACAAACATATACACAAACATATACATATACATATACATATACATATCCTATATAACAAAAGCCTAATATGCAAATTTTCCTCAACTGGGATTTCAAACAAGGGGTGGGTCTGGCCAGCCAACTGCCCATGGCCCCTGGTGGCATTGGTGGTGGGCAGGCAGCCAGGGGAAGGGAGGCCCCAACTGGCAGCCAGCAGCTGCTAAGGACCTTTACACATGCATGGATTTCGTGCAGTGGGCCTCTAGTATACACTGAGTGGCCAGATTATTATGATCTGACATAATAATCTGGCCACTCAGTGTACATCCTATATAATAAAAGGCTAATATGCAAATAGACCAAACAGCAGAACAACCGGACCACCAAACAACTGGTTGCTATGACATGTGCTGATCACCAGGGAGCGTATGTGGAACATGGCAGGCATTGGCTGCGACAGAATTGTGAAGCAGGTGAGTGGGGTGCCAGACCAAGGCATGGCACCTGTCGCTGTCATTGGGGCAAGCCTCTGTTACTGAAAATCTTTGCTCCTGCATGCTGCAGTTTCACTTGGAATTTTTACCTGCTCCTGGCACCTGCTACCATTGCCCAGAGCCAATCCCAATCACTTGGTGCCATCAGTGCATGCAAGGGGCGGCTGCCAGCCTGATTGCCCTTGAGGGCTTCTTCACCTTCCCCTGCACCTAAGGGGCAATCAGGGCAGCAACTGCCACTCACACCCACTGCTAGTGCCAGTCTCCATCGCTCCCTGCCATCAGTGGTGTGAGCAAAGCTGGCACCATCAGCACATGGGAGTGGCAGAAGTGGGGCTGCCAGCAGATAAGGGACTGGGGGCTGCAGTGGGAAGGGCCAGGAAGGGGCAAAGAAGATGGGCTGAGACCCACCCATGTGCCTACTGTAGCTTACAGTTCCTTTCAAGGTGCATGAATTTGTGCACTAGGCCCCTAGTAGATACATGTATTAAAAAGAGAGAGGAAAAGAGAGGGAAAGAGAGACAGAATCATCAAGGATAAAAGAATCATCCACTGGGAATCAAACCTGCCACTTCTTGGTTCATGAGTCTTCATTTAACCACTGAGCAATAGCACCCAAGCTCTTTATTACCTTTTTATAGTTCTTATCTCCAAATATAATCACATTGTGGGTAGGGCTTTAACATATGAATTGGGGAAAGGGACAAAATTCAGTGCAAACAGATACTTTCTAGAAATGTAAATCACAATTCTTACAGCAAATGACAAGAAACAGGTAACTTCTTCACAGAATAAGTGCTGGGAGAATACTGACTACAAAACACACTTAGAAGTATCAGTCTCTTTCACTTATTTATCTATTTGAGAAAGGGTTACTGGGCCTTTATCATATGGCTAGCATTATGTTTGGCACTAGGAACACATAAGATGAACAGGATAAGATCAAAGTCACTTGTCATCTCAAGCCAGCTGGGGTATGGGAAATGGGCACATCCTCAAATCTGTGCAAGGTGCGGGTAGCCAGGAATCCTGAGCCAGTGAGTCACGGCTCGTGTTACGTAAGTCAGGTCTGTGGTTCAGAGTGAATGCTTGGTTTTGGATTTCCTGTGGTGTTATGTGCTGTGATTAGAGATAGAGATTCACTCAAAACAGTTTTGCAGAAAATCTGTCTCCCTGAAGGCCTGCTTTTCCCCTCCCCAGCCTCAAAACAGCAACACACCTCAAAGTATTAGAAGTGGCAAAAAGCAACAACAACAACAAAAAATACTATAGGAGAAAAAAATAGTTCTCACTTAGGCAATGCAGAGTATGGGCAGGCTGATAATTTAGCCAGGCTCTTTCAGTGTCAATGAATACTTAAGCACCATGTAACCTAAACTTTTAGAGTAAGATTAAAACAAGCAAGAGAATGTAAGCTCTGAGAAGTTAAAAGGCTTGTGAAGGATCACACAGAATATTGACAACAGAGCCAGGAATAGTATCACGTTTGATATCAGTTCCCCTTAGTGCTACTCAAGCATGTTGATGTTTATTTTATACTAGAAGCCCAGTGCATTAAATTTGTGCATTTGGGGAATGGGGGGATGTCCTTCAGTTCAGACTGCATCCTCTTGCATTCTGGGAGCCCTCAGGGGATGTCTGACTGATGGTTTAGTCTCTCTCCCCTGCCTAAGCCATCAGTCGGACATCCTTAGTGCTGCTGTTGAGGTAGGAGAAGTTCCCACCACTGCTGCTGTGCTAGCCAGCCATGAGCCCGGCTTCTGGCTGAGCGGAGCTCCCCCTGTGGGAACACACTGACCACCAGGGAACAGCTCCTGCACTAAGCATCTGCCCCCTGGTGGTCAATGTGTATCATAGTGACCTATCATTCTGCTGTTTGGTCAATTTGCATATTATCCTTTTATCATATAGGATTTGCCACAATGTGGGTACAGAAATTCAAATAAGCTTGCTGAAATTTTTATGGTAATTTGACGTTTGCCACCACATCCAAGCACTTGTTCATTTTTTTCTGGTAATTCAAGTTTATGGGTTTTACAAAAATATTGATCACAACAGATTGGAAAGGGAAAAAAAAACAACTGATGTTTCACCATAATTAGGTTTCTGCACCATGTGCTCTCCTTCAGACAGTACCTGGCAGAACCTGTTCTATTGATTTAATTTACATGCTGGGGCAGCCGCTCTGGGAGACCAGCATGGCAGAACAATGCTAGGTCTTTGCCCTCCTCTCTGTCTTTCCCTGCCGCCCACACAAATGTCATTTGGGTAGCTTTGCCAGGAAGCTGCAGCTTTACTCTCCCTATGGGGCTACTGATCCTTCCCTCTGGAAGACGAGACTGGATAGAGTGGATAAGGGGCTGTGGGGGGCGATAGATGCATGGCCAATAAAGTTGGGTGGACTAGTGAAGGTGCTTTCTGTCAGTCGCACCTGGAGACAGGTCATTGGCCAGAGTAGGCATGGCCCCTGCAAGCCCAGGAAGATTTTAAATATTTAATACCCTAAACAAAGGGGTTGGATGTCTTGGTTACTTGGGACTCTTGTAGCAGGGGGTGAGCTCTCTAGGTTCCTCTGCACTTTACCCACAAGGCCCATGGCAATGGGGACCTCCCACACAATGGACTAATGGACTGCAACTAACCTAATGCAGTCCTCGGCTGCAATGTGGAGCTGGAATTCTGGACGCTGACTTTGCTTCTAACTCTACTGAAGCCCCAACCACACTTCTTCTATAATTGGACTAAAAGAAATGAGACTTTGGAAACCTAGCAATGTAATTCCACACAAACAAAGCTTTATATCATCTCTCACATCCTGTGGGGACTTTTGGAAATGCTTATTCCCAAGATCCCTGTTCTCACTCAATGGAGAAAGACCATCCACCCACTTCTAGGAAAACACTCTTACAAAGGAGCATTGATAGATTTGTCTCACACTACTGGATTTCCTGGCCCAGCCTCTCTCTGATTCCATTGTCCTGTTCTCCTAGCCAGCATGACTGGTAAGCATGACTCTTTCCAAGCACTCAAACTCAGATCCCGTTATCCTTACCCCTTCCAGTTTCTCAGTTCCCCATCTAATTATTCATCACCATATCACAAATCCATTTTGATTTTTTCATTCAAATATTTCTGGCACTGGTATCTCTGCTCCCACATGCTCTTTCTTTTAACATATCTTTCATATATCCTAAAATGCTGTTTTTGGTAGGACTTTTTTTTTTTTTTCTCATTTGGGAAAATCTTCTGTGACTATGAGAATACGCATTCCAAACCTCTACTCTGAGGATAAAAACCATTTCCATTTACCTGGTCCAATCCATCTTTCCATCCCTGTTTTTCAATAGTCCCTCATGAACCTTCTGCTTAAAAGACAATTGAAATTTCCTATTGTGTTTTAAGATGTGCCCTACACTTTCCTATGTTGCATTTCTGTTTAAGCTAATTCTTCAGGCTATATCATCCTTCCATCTCTCATCTCTGCTCACTGAATGCCACTCATCCTTTATAGTGCAGCTCAAACCATACTCTCCTCTCTCACTGTTGTCAGAAGGGCTATTTCTGCCTAGTGAACCATAGAATTTTGACTGTGCCTCCACTGTGTCACTTATTTCATATTCTTTTCCATTAGTGTTATTTGTACACATGTAAAATCTTTCCTAGATTATCAGCTCCATGGGGTTAGCCCACCATATCATATGCATGTAGTTTTTAATTTTTTGGCATTTTAATGATGATGTGTCTGTGCGTGAGCCTGTTTGGGTTCTTTTTGCTTGGGACTCTTTGTGCCTCCTAAACTAGTATGACTTTTTCCTTCACATGTTAGGGAAGTTTTCTGCCATTATTTCTTAAAACGGGTTCTCTATCCCTTGCTTACTTTCTTCACCTTCTGGTATTCCTCTGATGCAAATATTGTTATATTTCCTGTTGTCCCACAACTCCCTTAAGCTGTCCTCCTGTTTTTTAAAATTTGTTCTATGTTTGGTTCTCTGATTGCATAAATTTTTTCTATTCTGTCTTCTAATTCACTGATCCCACCCTTGACTTCCCCTATCTACTACTGTGTATTCCCTCCAATGTGTTTCTTATTAGTGTTATGTAATTCTTCATTTCCAATTGGTCATTTTTTTTATAGTTTCTAGTATATCTTTTCTCATTTTGTTGAGCATCCTTATAATCATTATTCTGAACTATATATCTGATAAATTTCTTATCTCCACTTTATTTACTTCTTCTGGAAAATTCTTGTGTTCTTTCATTTTTGTTTCTCCAATTTGGCTGCTTGGTTGGGTTTGTGTCTATTTATTTGGTAGATCTGTTATGCCTCCCAGTCTCTGGTACAGGACATTTTCAGAGACTGTTTGAGTACCGTTTGGAGCTATCAGCAATTCACAGCTTATGGCTCCCTCTGCTCTGGCTGCCTGCCTTTGGAAAGGACCAAGATGTGCACTAAGGCCTGCTTTTCCTAGACCTAGGTCCAGGAGAAGATCAGGCAGATACTCAAAGCCTCCAGAGATCCACCTCTACCTGTGGTCTGATTGTTATTCTCAGAGTCTTACGGAACCACAGCAAGGCATAGATTCCACAGAATAGGACAAGTGGCTTTCCAACAGAGTGGGGCAATTGCTTCCCCAGGCAAAATCTGCCTGGATGATAAAGGTCTGCCTGAAAAAAAAAAAATGTCCTCTGCAGTTGTGAGGGAATGACTCAACACAGGAAAGTGGGGAAACTCCAGAGCTCCGACACATGGCCTCTGCTCACACAGCTCCAGTCCATTTTGCCCTTCTTCTGCTGGAACCCAAGGTGAGCAGGTGAAAACAAATTTTTTTGCATTGGTCCCTTAAAAGGATTCCTGCATTTCTAGCCATCTCTCTCTGGCAGACAGCAAGCTTGCTGCCTTTTACAACCAGATGTTATGTGGGTACCTTACTCAGTTCTGGTGCTCTGGGTAAGGAGCCCAGCCTGGGGTTGAGGTTCCAAAGTTCTTAGAGGGAACCCCAACAGCAGAGATATCCCTCAAGAACTTTGTTTGATGTCTGTGGGAGCCTGGCTAGCCCTCTTGGGACTGTGCACTTCCTACCAATCTATGCATATCCACTTTCCATCCTTGGTTGTCAATGTTTCCAGCTAGTCTTCAGTTGATTATTCAAGATGGTTTTTCTGTGTTTTAGTTGTAATTCCAGTTTGGTCCTAGGAGAGTGTCAGTGTAGCTTCCATTTAATCCACTACCATTTTGAGACTCCCGGGCACCTGCTTTCTATTCTCTTCTTGATCACTTCTTTCCTCATATTTGATGGGTTTTTAATAATTGGGGTTATCCATTTAATTGCTCATCTGTCCCTTTGATCAACAGGAGCCTCTTCATGTCGGCTTTGAATCCCTTTGGTATAACCCTAGTAATCTTTCATAGCATCCTTGTACTCTTTCTGACAAGGTGTTCCAGGTTTATTTTGTACATTTCCTGCCCTGAATAAACTGTTCCTCCAAGAGACCTTGCTTTAGGGTTGTTTTGTTTTTCAGTTGGAAATGGTATGTTAGGACCACAATTGGGTGCTAGAGATGCTCACTACTGTTTGGTGGTCATTGTTTCTAGGCCTCTTCAGTGAATAGATCTTGGAAAAATCTCTTCTCTTCTCTTCTCTTCTCTTCTCTTCTCTTCCCTTCCCTCCTCTTCTCTTCCCTCCCCTCCCCTCCCCTCCCCTCCCCTCCCCTTCCCTCCCTTCCCCTCCCCCCCTCCCCTCCCCTCCCCTCTTCTCTCCTCTTCTTTTATCGCTTCTTTTTTTCCCCTACTGTTTTTCTCCTAACTCTATGCTTGTGTACTATAAGTCTTCATTTAACATCATTTATCGGTTCTGTGACTTTATTTTTTTTCATTTTTTTATTTATTAAATTATTATCTGTGTACATATTTTAACATTGCCCCCCCCCCACATACCCTCCCTCCCCAGAGTTTTGTGTCCATTAGTTGTACTTACATGCATGTATACAAGTCCTTCGGTTGATCTCTTATCTCCCCCAGATCTCCCTACTCTCCCTGGTGTAATTTTACAGTCTGCTTGTTGCTTTACTGTCTTTATATCTATCTTTTGGTTTGTCAGTTTATAATGTTTCTTAATGTCCATAAATGAGTGAGGCCATGTGGTATTTCTCTTTTATTGACTGGCTTATTTCACTCAGCATAATGTTCTCTAGTTCTATCCAGGTTGCTGCAAATGATGAGAATTCCTTCTTTTTATGGCAGCATAGTATTCCATTGTGTAGATGTACCATGGATTTTTGATCCAATCATCTGCTGACGGGCACCTAGGCTGTTTCCAGATTCTAGCTATTGTAGATTGTGCTGCTATGAACATAGGGGTGCATATATCCTTTCTGATTGGTGTTTTTAGTTTCTTGGGATATATTCCTAGGAGTGGGATTACTGGGTCAAATGGGAGTTCCATTTTCAGTTTTTTGAGGAAACTCCACACTGTTCTCCACAATGGTTGCACCAGTCTGCATTCCCACCAGCACTGCACGAGGGTTCCTTTTTCTCCACAACCTCGCCAACACTTGTCGTTTGTTGATTTGTTGATGTTGGCCATTCTGACAGGTGTGAGATGGTACCGCATTGTTGTTTTGATTTGCATCTCTCGGATAATTAGTGACTTTGAGCATGTTTTCATGTGCCTTTTGGCCTTCCTTCTGTCTTCTTTTGAAAATATTCTATTTAGGTCCATTGCCCATTTTTTAATTGGATCATTCATCTTCCCTTTATTTAGTTGTATAAGCTGTTTGTAGATGTTGGAGATTAAACCTTTATCAGTGGTAACATTTGCAAATATGTTCTCCCACACAGTGGGCTTTCTTGTTGTTTTGCTGATGGTTTCTTTTGCTGTAAAAAAGCTTTTTATTTTGATATAGTCCCATTTGTTTATTTTCTCTTTAGCTTCCATTGCCCTAGGGGCAGTATCAGTGAAGAAGTTCTTTTGGCATACGTCTGAGATTTTGTTGCCTGTGGATGCTTCTAGTATTTTTATGGTTTCCTGTCTGATGTTTAAGTCCTGTATCCATTTTGAGTTTATTTTTGTGCATGGTGTAAGTTGGTGATCTAGTTTCATTCTTTTGCATGTATCTGACCAATTTTCCCAACACCATTTATTGAAGAGACTGTCTTGATTCCATTGTATATTCATGCCTCCTTTGTCAAATATTAATTGAGCATAGTGATTTGGATTGATATCTGGGTTCTCGATTCGATTCCATTGATCTATATGTCTGTTTTTGTGCCAGTACCAGGCTGTTTTGAGAACAGTGGCTTTGTAATACAGTTTGAAGTCTGGTATTGAGATCCCTCCTACTTTACTCTTCTTTCTCAGGATTGCTGTGGCTATTCGGGGTCTTTTATTGTTCCAAATGAACTTTTGGAGAGTTCTTTCTAGGTCAGTGAAATATGCCGTTGGTATTTTAATAGGGAGTGCATTAAACCTATAGATTGCTTTAGGAAGAATGGACATTTTGATGATGTTGATTCTACCAATCCATGAACATGGTATGTTCTTCCATCTGTTTACATCTTCCTCTATCTCTTTTTTCAGTGTCGTGTAGTTTTCCGCGTATAAGTCCTTTACTTCCTTAGTTAAGTTTATTCCTAGGTATCTTAATTTTTTTGGTGCGATGGTAAATGGAATTGCTTTTTTAGTCTCTGTTTCTATAAATTCGCTGTTGGTGTATAGAAATGCCATAGATTTCTTGGCGTTAATTTTGTATCCTGCTACATTGCCAAATTCATTTATGATTCTGTGACTTTAAATCAAACATTGTGTAATGAAACCCATCTTACCACAGGCTAGTTGATATAACAAGAGTTAGTTCCTTATGGTATCTCATCAACATTATAACAAAATGACATTTAAAAAATGATGTCATTCAAGGACCTGCTATATACACATATTTTGGGATAAAATAATAATTCCATTTAAAATTTGGAAATGACAGAGAGTCTATAGTAGTCTACATTGGCTTCTATATTACATATGTATCTCTTTTATTCTAGAGAGACTTATGGTTTTCAGAGACCTGGGATTAGATTTCCCTATAATTACTTATCCCACATTACACACATAATAGTCTTAAAATAACAATATTTTTTGTTTCAGAAAAAAATCGTAATTATATGTTTTAGTAGTTTTTCTCGTTCTTTAATTTTCTTCACCAGGAATTTATAGTAATTGTATTTTGGATCTTCTTTGACTATTTTTAAAAAATATTTTTTATAGAGAGGAAGGGAAAGAGATAGAGAGCTAGAAACATCAATGAGAGAGAAACATCGACCAGCTGCCTCTTGCACACCCCCCACCGGGGATGTGCCCGCAACCAATGTACATGCCCTTGACCGGAATGGAACCTGTGACCTTTCAGTCCGCAGACCAACGCTCTACCGCTGAGCCAAACCGGTTTCGGCTTCTTTGACTATTTTTAATATTGTTATTTTTTCTCATAATCTCTTTATCTACTAATTTCTTTTGAATTTAAAAACTTGTCTCATTTTCACCTTTCATTTTATTAAGGCATTATTTGTTGCATACTAGCAATTCACTCTTGTATTCCTTTTTTTTTTAGTCTTTGGTTCTGAATTAAGTTTATTTTATTTCTAATTCTTTTCTGAATTGTCGCCTCATTTTGAATTCTTTTGATCTTAATTATGTTGTTATATCTCAAGTAATTTAATCTTTGAGCTCTTTTTATATCTGTTCTACAAACATGTATTTCTGGCATGCTTTCATTGTTTGTAGGGATGTGATTCTGTTCATTATTCTCTTATAATAACTTTGTATGGGATTTGACCTTAATATTTTCCTGTTTCTTAATTAGTGTTTCCAAATTTTTAGAAGGAAGAATGATTCAGGGTAGCTTTCCTAACTTCAGAGAGCTATTATTTTCCGTGCTTTTTTCTTTTTTCTTTCTTTTTTTTTTATAGAGTTCAAAACCATTGTGCCTTGCTTTTTAAACTCTGTTTCTCTCCTTCACCTTTATACAATATTAAACTTTTCTTTTCATCTATATCATCCTTGTCCTATTCTACTCTGATGCCACTCCTACTAGTTACTACGCAGTGCAGGAGTGAGCCGCAGTGGCTGTTTTGAACGTTTTGGGGACCAGGCTTCTCCAGCCCTCCTGCAGCAGCCTCCTGTGATGACCCGCTAAGCGTGGGCATAAGCCTCCCAGTTTCAGCTTCTGTTCTCCACTAGTTTCTGTTTTCTCTGTGTGTCCTGCAAGTTTCCTTGGCTCTTTGGGGGAAGAGTCTCAGATCTGTATATGCCTTATTGCAGCTCCCCACTTCCTTCTGAACGGAGTTGATCATCTTGTGGGATAGTTGTTTGGGCTTTTTGTTATTTTGTAGATTTTGTGTGTGTGTGTGTGTGTGTGTGTGTGTGTGTATGTGTATGTGTATGTGTGTGTGTGTATGTGTTTGTGTGTGTGTGTGTGTGTGTGTGTGTGTGTGTGTGTGTGTGTGTGTGTGTGTGTTTGGTAAATGGTATTAATGAATTTTTGGCTTTGCTATATAGTTGCTCTGTTTGTTTTGATGTGAGGATTTGGAAAGATTCAAAGATCATGCCGCCACTACCCCAATTTTCCCAAAACAAACAATGATCTCTAATTACGTTAAGAACATAAAAATTTCTAAAATTTATTGTTTCTCTTAATAAATCTCTTTCAAAGGGTTTTTTCAGAGTTGTCTTGTTCTCTTTGAAAATGGCATTCAAAATATGATGGATTGTTTTTGTAATGCTGTGCCCTACATTCACCTTTATATGACCCTTTTCTTACATGCAAACAATATCTTTACATAGATATCCAGTAATTTTTATCCTTTCTCACTTCCTCCCTTTCTTCCTTCCTCTCTTAAACCAAAACAAAGATGAATAAAAGGGTTGTCTGTGTTTTCTACTTGATTTATATCCAAGAGGAATTGCAGCAGATGGTGCCCCACCTATATCCGTCAGTCTCATCACTTTGGTGCACTTTGCCCTTCCAGCACTTAATTTGCTTATGAGCTTTCCATGGCCACTAGAGCCTGCATGGTCTACCTGAGCAGAAGGCTAGAGGTGCTACTGCCCCTCGTGGGCATAATGAATGCTGACGTATATCGTAGACTGAAAACCAGTGCGCTCAAAGATAGCCACATCCTAATCCCCCAAATATATGAATATATTACCTTTTGTGGCAGAAGTATTTCTGCAGATGTGGCTAAGTTAATGACCTTGAAATGGAAGATTATCCTGGATTACTCAGGTAGGCCCAATCTTATCACACGAGTCTTTGAAAATGGAAGAGGAAAGTCGAAAGCCGAGAGAAATTTGAATATGCTGTGTTGCTGGCTTTGGAGATGGAGGAAGGAGACACCAGCCAAGCACCACAGATGGCCACTAGCAGCTCAAAAAAGGAAGGAAACAAGTCCCACAGAGATAGCCCTTGATTTTAACACCTTGATTTTAGCTCAGTAGGATAGTTTGTACTTCTGACCTCCAAAACTGTAAGATAATAAAGTTGCGTTATTTTAATTCATGGTAGTTTTGGCAATTTGTTATAGGAGCAATGGGAAACTAATGAAATGGCTAAATGCCCCCGGCTTCCTCAGTTCTTGAGTGGGATGACTCTCAGGCATCTGTTCAATGTTGGCTCCCAGAGTTCCCAGAGGTGGATGGGGTTAAGTGGTTTATCCACAGTGGCAACTTGCTAGGAAACAAACCATTTCTTAGCTTCCTTCCCTTTCCTGTTTTTTACTCTCTTACTGTGTTGGGAACACCTGTGAATAAAGTTGCTTGCACTTCAGTTCTTGGGTTGGGACTTGGTTAAGGTGAAACCAAATCTGAAACAGAACTTGAGATGGCTTTGGTGAGAGATTAATATAAGTACTTGCTCAAATTCTTCAAGTTTGGATTGAAGAAGAAAGGACTTTTATAATTGTTATAAATTTTTTATCACTTCCAAGATGCAGTGGTGCAGAAGCCTTGAGAAGCAAGGTGGAAGTCTGAAACCCAGGTGGTCAAAAAACATACTCCCAATCTTTGTTTCAGAGCCTCTGGTGAGTGTTAAGGGGTATGTCTATTGGGTGATTCTTCAGTACTCAAAATATGACTGTGGACTTCCATTCATAGGCTCCCACTGCCAAAAGGATCTATGAATTTTAGGAGGAAATTCCAGCAGATAATACAGATTAGCTAACTTTACACCAGGGTCTCTCAACCTGAATACCATAGACATTTTTGGGCTGGATTTTTTTTTTTTTTTTTTTTTTTTTTGTGAGGTCTGTTCTGTGATTGTAGGAAGGCAACCAATGGGTGTGTCACTTTCATATAGATGTTTGTTTGTTTTTTTTCTCTCTCTTTCTCTCTCTTACACCTCTCTCTTTCTCTCCCTCTCTTGCTCCCTTTCACACTCTCTAAAAGTCAATGGAAAAAAAATCCTCAGATGAGGATTAAAACAACATAAGAAGGTACAATACCAAGAATGAACCCTAATGCAAGTTATGGATTTTGTGTGATAATGACGTGTCAGTGCTGGTTTGTCTATTGTAACAATGGTACTACTGGTACTACTCTGGTGCAGACTGTTGACTGTAAGAGGGCCTGTGCTTGTGTGGGCAAAGGGAATATATAGTATAGGAACTCTGTATTTTTTGCTTAAGTTTGTTGTGAACCCAAAACTACTATAAAAATTATGTATTTTTAAAAAATCAACTGTTTCCATTCACCAACAGTGGTAATTCTAAAACTATAGCCTTAAAAGGAAATAAGTTTTTTTTAGAATAATTTTATTGAATTTATTAGAGTAATATTGGTTAAAAAAAATGATATAGATTTCTAGGGTACAATTCTATAATACATCGTCTGAATGTTGCATTGTGTGTTCACAACCCAAAGTCAAGTCTCTTTCAGTCTCCATTTATCTCCCTTTTACCTCCTCCACCCTCCTTTTGGTAGCAGTCCAAGT
This sequence comes from Pipistrellus kuhlii, assembly GCF_014108245.1. NCBI lineage: Eukaryota > Metazoa > Chordata > Mammalia > Chiroptera > Vespertilionidae > Pipistrellus > Pipistrellus kuhlii. The sequence continues at coordinate 60,192,719 of NW_023425515.1, forward strand.
GCCCATCCGTAGGTGAGTGAACATAAAAACTGTGGCACATTTACAAATGGAATACCGCTCAGCTATAAAAAAAAAAGAAGGAAGTCTTACCTTTTGCAACAGAATGGATGGACCTGGAGACTGTTATTCTACATGAAATAGCCAATCAGAGAAAGACATGCACCATATGATTTAATTTATATGTAAAATCTAATGAACAATATAAACAAACAAACAAAACAGGAACAGACTTATAGACAGAGAACAGACTGACAGCAGTGGGGTGAGGGGTTGGAGGCTAGGTGAAAAAGGTGAAGGGATTAAGCAAAAACAAACAACGCCCCCCCCCCCCAAAAAAAAAAAAATCCTCACAGACACAGACAACAATACGGTGATTACCAGGAGATAAGTTTCTGACCTCAAGTATTTTTCAAACAAGTTCCTTAAGATTTCTTTGCCTGATAATTGGACCTAGCTCACTGATAAATGTCAGATTAAGAATTACCTTCCCATCCACTCCTCTTTCAAATAGTCTCAAGGTAGCTATCATTAAATGGGAGCTGGAGAATGGGCAGAGCATAGTGGCCAGTTAGTAGGTTCTCTGGATTAAAAATCCAAGACAATACAAGTTCCTTAACTGTGGTTATTTGTGCATGAAATTTACTAAAAATAATAGAAATACATCCTACTAAGTTTTTGAGGGAACCTCAAGACTACCTCATTATATAGCCCGTGACTGTTAAACATCAAACACTGTACCTGGACCCCACCTTGCACAAGCAGAGCGTAGAGGGATAAAGCTGTACACCCCCTGAAGTCATCCTCTCCAATTCCCACCTCAGCTCTGGTCATAAAGGAACAATAACCAGTGTAATGGAGGCTATGATGCACCATCCAGATTCCCATCAGGACTGAAGGACCTATGTCTCCAGCTCCTGGGAGTGTTCTTGGCTGTCAGTGTTGCCTGTTTATTTGTTGAAGAGAAGTACATACCATAGGACATACCACCTTCCCTGAAGAGAGACAATGACTGGTCAATATCCTATCTAATAAAAGAGTAATATGCAAATTGACCATCATTCCAACACAAAGATGGCTGCCCCCATGTGGTCAAAGATGGCTGGCCCCATGTGGACACAAGATGACTGCCACCAGATATCCAACAGGGAAGGGCAGTTAGGGGTGACCAGACCTGCAAGGGAGGGCAGTTAGGGGTGACCAGGCCTTCAGGGGAGGACAGTTAAGGGCAATCAGGCTGGCAGGGGAGCAGTTAGGAATCAATCAGGCTGGCAGGGGAGTGATTAGGGGGTAATCAGGCTGGCAGGAAGAAGAGATTAGGGTCAATCAGGAAGGCAAGAAGTGGAGCAGTTGGAAGCCAGCAGTGCTGGATTATTAGAGGGATGTCCATCTGCCTGTTTAGGCCCAATCCTGGTAGGCGAGGACAGTTGGGAGGGATCGGGCCTGCAAGGGAGGGCAGTTCAGGGGTAGGGGGGGAGGGTGTGGGACTTAGCCTGTAGGAAAGGGCAGTTGGGAGGGGGACCAGTAGGATCAGGCCTAAACGGGCAGTCAGACATCCCTTGAGGGATCCCAGATTGGAGAAGGTGCAGGCTGTGCTGAGGGACACCCCTCTCCCCAATGCATGAATTTCATTTACCAGGCCTGAAGTAAGTATATAAAGTCTTAGCCAAATTAGAAACTACTTAAAGGGCCAGTTTTAGACCTTCCATAGTTGGCTGAAGCTGTTGCTGAGACTTTATCACAGTCTACTGTCTCCCTTTATGTTATACTGCTCTTTTCTCTGTTCCTGCACTCAATGTCTAGACTACTTTAATAAATTCCTTGCATGCTAATCTTTGCCTCAGAGTCTGCTTCCCAAGGAACTTAATATTTGTAAACAAGGGAAAAATATAGAGGGTCATGGCTGGGGCAGTGCAATGCACTAAGGATATTGTCTACTCTTGTAGCAGGCACTCTTACTCTTGATCAGTAGTTCCCTATGTTTCCTTTATACCATTTTCTGGATAGAAGTGTGTGTGTGTGTGTGTGTGTGTGTGTGTGTGTGTGTGTGTGTTTGTATGTGCATTTCTTCCCTAAAAAATGGAAAAGGAATTGTGCCAACATTTTTGCCCTTGGCCTAAAGTAGCCTTCTATGCAATATGGAGCATTAATATACCATGGCCTAGAAAACGTATGCATAAACTTGTTATTTTGGTCAAAATGGACCAAATATTTTAAAATTAGAGTTCATTACTGTTATGTAATAATTTGAACTATGAATACAGATTCTTTCTTCATTTGGAGAGGCCAGTTGTTTTAAAGGTGAGACTTATTTTTTAAGATGTGCTTTATTTTTGCAAGTAACACTTTATTCAATATTCAAAAATTGCTTATGAAAAATTTTAAAGCATTATCATGGAAATTTGGGGAATATATAACTTGCTATTTAGTTCGTAGGTTAGGAATTCATGGGATGATACATATAAATCTGATGGTAAAGGTATGTCCTTCAAAGATTTTGACTTTGGGTAAGCTAGCAAGGTGAGATATATTATTATCCCTTTTGGAGAGAGGAGCATGCTCCTCATAGATATTTAGGTGGCTAAAGAAAGTGGTGAATGTAGTAAAGATAGTTTTGGCCCTTCTTTCTTAATAATAGAACCTCAGAATTTGAATGGATATTTTTTTCTGCCTGTACAGAAAATTTTATTTCCCAGTCTTCCTAGCAGGAAGGTGCGGTCATATAATTAAGTCATAGTCAATATGTTGTAAGTGAAAGTTTGGTGCTGGATTTCCAAAGGATTTTTTAAGAGGTCTCACTTATGCCCAAAATGTATTCCTTTCACCCTCTGCCTCTTTTAGAGCCTGCAACTCAGATATGGTGACTGGAGCTGACATCATCCATCTTGGACCATGAATCCAGAAGAGGGATGTCAGAGGTAAGATAGGGAGGCAAAAAGACAGGAGGAGACAGGGTTGTTGATGAATGAGAAGTCACAATTTTGGCCCTGTCCTGTGTACCTCTAAACCTCTTTTGCATGTGAAGGAAACAATGCTAAATTTTATTTAAGCCATCACTATTTTGGATTTTTGCACTCTATACAATTGAACTTAATCCAAACTGACAAAGAATTCAAATGACATAATCATAAAATATCCCCTTGACCTGTCATCACTCCTGGAAGGGGCGGGGAGGGATGTGCTGCCTGGCGCCCTCCATAGGCATCTGGTACACTAAGCCTCATAGAAGGTTAACTAGGCCCTAGAACTTCATATCTAGCTACTTATGGTCCAGCCTTACCCATACTGTTTTAAAAGAAATCCCATGAAATTGCTATAGTGATATAGGTTTCCTCTTTCATAGTATAAAATATTTATTGGACATTAAACATTTTGACATTTCCTGGGAATTTGTGTGATGGAGAGCAAAATAACACTATTCATTACCTTCCTATTGCCACGGTAACAAATTACTACAATCTCAGTGGCTTTAAACACCAATTTATTCTCTTACAGTTCTTGAGATCAGAAATCCAAAATGAATCTTACAAAGCTTGCATCCCCAGAATAAATCCCATTTGGTCATGGTGTATGATATTTTTAATGTATTTGCTGGATCTGTTTTGCTAAAATTTTCTTGAGAATTCTAGCATCTATATTCATCAGGGATATCAGCCTTTAGTTCTTTTTCTTTGTTGTGTCTTTATCTGTTTTTGGAATTAGGGTGATGCTGGCCTCATAGAAAGAGTTTCTCTTGAATTTTTTGGAATAGATTGAGGAGTAGAGGTGTTGAATATTTGGTAAAATTCTCCTGTGAATCTGTCTGGACTATGGCTTTTGTTTTTTTATTTATTATTATTACTGCTTCAATTTCATCATTGTACATAGAAAACCCTAAGGAATCTATAAAAAAAAAACAAAAAAACAAAACTACTCAATTTAATAAATGAATTTGAAAACAGCAGGATACAAAATTAAAACCTCCAAATCCATAGTATTTTTATATATCAATAGTGAACTCCCAGAGAGAGAAACTAAAATAAACAATGCCATTTACCATTGCAACAAAAAATTATGATACTTAGGAACAAACTTAACCAAGGAGGTAAAAAACCTGTGATCTGAAAACTACAGGACATTGAAAAAAGAGATAGAGGAAATTATAAACAAGTGAAAGAATATACCATGTTCATGGATTGGTAGAATCAACATTATTAAAACGTCCATACTGCCCAAAGCAACTATAAATTCAATGCAGTTCCCATTAAAATACCAACAGCATATTTCACAGACCTAGAATACACACACCAAAAATTTATGTGAAACCAAAAAAGACCTCGAATAGCTCCAAATATCTTGAGAAAGAACAAAATTGGAGAAATCACAATACCAGATATCAAGTTATACTACAAAGCCATTGTACTCAAAACAGCCTGGTACTGGCACAAGAAGAGGCATACAGATCAATGGAACAGCACAGAGAACCCAGAAATTGACCCAAACCATTATGCCCGATTAATTCTATGTAATAAAAAGCTAATATACAAATTGACTGAACAGCAGAACGACTGGTCACTACAATGCACACTGACCACCAAGGGGCAGACACTCAACTCAGGAGCTGCCCCCTGGTGGTCAGTGCATTTCCACAGGGGGAGTGTCACTCAGCCAGAATTTGGGCTCATGGCTGGTGAGCACAGAGACAGTGGCAGGATCCTCTCCTGCCTCCATGGCAGTGCTAAGGATGTCTGACTGGTAGCTTAGGCCCTCTCCCCATTAGTTGGACATCCCATGAGGGCTCCCACACTGTGAGAGGGTGCAGGCCAGGCTGAGTGACCCCCTTGAGTGTATGAATTTTGGGTCTCTAGTATTTTATAAAAAAAGCAAGAGCATACATTGAAGCAGAGATAGTCTCTTCAACAAATGGTATTGAGAAAATTGGACAGATACATGCAAAAAATAACACTAGACTACCAATTTACAGTATACACAAGAATAAGTTCAAAATAGATAAAAGACTTAAGTATAAGATACGAAACCATAAAAATCCTAGAAGAAACAACAGGCACCAAAATCTCAGACATCTCTTGTAGCAATATGTTTGCCAATACATCTCCTAGGACAATGGAAACTAAGGAGAAAATAAACAAATGGAACTGCATGAAAAGAAAAAGCTTTGCACTGCAAAAGAAAGCATCATCAAAATAACAAGAGAGCCCACTATGTGGGAGAACATGTTTTCCAATGATACATCTGATAAAGGTTTAATCTCCAAAACATATGGGGAACTCATACAACTTAACAAAAGGAAGGTAAACAATCCATTTTAAAAATGGGCAAAGGGATCTAAATAGACACTTCTCTAAAGTGGACATACAGAAAGCCAAGAGACATATGAAAACATGCTCAAAGTCACTAATCATCTGAGAGATGCAAATCAAAATGACAATGAGATATCACTTCACACCTGTCAGAATGACTGTCATCAACAAATCAACCAAGGACAAGTGTTGGGGAGGTTGTGGAGAAAGGGGAACCCTTGTGCACTGCTGTTGGGAATACAGACTGGTACAGCCACTATGAAAACATTATGGAGTTTCCTCAAAAAATTAAAAAGGGGACTCCCATTTGATCCAGTCATCCCACTTCTATGAATATATCCTAAGAAACCTGTAATACTCATCAGAAAGGATATATGCACCCCTATGTTCATAGCAGCACAATTTACAATAGCTACAACTTGGAAACCGCCTTAAGTTCCCATCAACAGATGAATGGATAAAAAAAACTATGGTACATTTACACAGTGGAATACCATGCAACAATAAAAAAGAAAGAACTCTTACCATTTGCAATAACATGACTAGATCTAGAGAGTATTATTCTGAGAGAAATAATCCAGGCAGAGAAAGATAAGTATCACATGATCTCACTCCTATATGGAACCTAATGAACCAAATAAACTTATGATCAGAAATAGACCCAGAGACATAAAAGCATGAACAGACTGTTGATCCTTAGGGGGAAAGCAGGGGAGGGTGGGTGGGAAGAGATCAACCAATGAACTTGTATACATATATGCATAACTCATGGACACAGACAATGGTATTGTGAGGGTCTGGGGGGAAGGGACAGAGGAGGAAGGGAAAGGGCTGGAAGAGGGGGGGGGCGGGAAAAGGAGGGCCTATGTAATAATTTCAACAATAAGTATTAAAAAATAAAATAAAATAAAATGACTGGCACATTTGGGGCCTCCAGGATGCTGTTCCAACTGTGTGGAAAGCATGTGATCTAACAGGTGTTATATTGGTATATATATTTGTCTATATATTTATTTTCCATTTCAGGACACACTTCTCCCAAATTCTCTCTTTGACCTTACTCCAAAATAAAGCTAACTCCATTTAGTTTTTATTTAAATTATTATTATTTATTTCATCTTTGTTTTCTCTCATAGATCCATCTAAATAAGGAGAGGATTCTACTCTTAAGACAAAGGTAAGTAGAGGTTGTGACATGCAGCTCTGAAAAGCCTTTCACCTTATTTGATCTGATTCCCTCTACTCTCTTAGTTACTTTCACTTTTATAGTTAAAAAATATAAATGTTGCCTGTTTCTGCCCATTTTATAATGCTGGTTTTTCCCCACCATTTTTTTTTTCCATTGATTTGGCTGATCTTCAAAGTTTCTCCCAAACTGACTAATTTAACCCTGCTATTTCTACCAACTAGCTTTCATGCCTTCCTACCTTCTAAAATTAGATTCCCCCATGAGACAATATTGCCCATTGAGCAAGAATAAAGGGAAAACAATATAAAAAGTTTATATATTCAATTTTTCATAACTATGCAAAATTAATGTGTTAGATTGGGCTTTCCCAAAAGCAGACTCCAAAACAGAATAAAATGCCCATGAGGAAAAAAATGGCCTATTTCATGTATGTTAACTTAAAATATTATATATAGGAGAGCTGGGGTATATGCACAAAACAAGCTTGGTACTGAGTGATGGGAGCAGGCAGTAGGTTGGGTAGAAGCATCCTAGACTGCTGTTGTCCTCCAAGAAAGGCTTCACAAGGCTGTGGGGGAGTCCTGAAACCAAAATGGGTCATTGGAGGAGTCTGTGTTTCCCAGACCTTGACCTTCCTGATGTTTTTGTTGTGCTCAGTCACTGACTAGGAAGCAAGGCCTCAGGGCACAATGGGGTGATGAATTTCAGAAGCAGGGCTTGGGGATCTTGGTCAATGACACCCCTTGTAGTAGGAAATCTACAAGGAATGCCACCCCCTCCCACCCCCCCTATTTTTTTCACCCCTGTAGTTCTTCCTGGAAGAACAAATTGATGCTTTCAGGCTCTAACATTTTGCTGAGATGTGAAGCTGCAAGCACTTCAAAGCATGCATGCACCCACAAAAGTAAAAGATAAGACATTTTGCAAAACAATGATGCACGCATAAGTTGGTTTCATGAGAAAAGCATTGAGATATACATACCCAATAGCACAAATACACACAGGTGCATGGGATATATGGGAAGCCAACTCTCTTTCTGTCCATGCTTCAAATATACCAAAACATGACCTAGGAAGCCTATACTTTTCTGAGTGGAAGAAAGAAAGGAAAATGCATTTATTAGGATTCTAGGTTTGTGCCAGTCACTGCAGCAGGTGGTTTCACGTATGTTAACTTAAAATATATAGTACTATTTATGTCCCTTTTTGAATATGCATAACAACCTTCTAGTAGGTGCTATTATTTCTGCTACAGATGAAGTAATAGGACTCAAAGAGGTCATAAATAAAAAGTTAGAAATAGGTAAATAAAATATTTGGAACTTGAGTGCATTCACAGTGGTCTCTGGTGGGCTTCCATAGCCATTAGATAGTCTTTCTTCATTCTTTTGGATTAAAAAAAAAAACCTGATAAATTAATGTCTGTTTTTTTGTTTTTTTCACATCTACAAAATGATAGAACTACAGTACTCTTCAAGCCTGCCAATAGGTAAGTAAGAGAAGAGCATTCTTGGGTGTTCTCTGATATACATTTTTTATTGCAAGAGAGTTCCCCACCTCCTCCAAAGCATCTTCAATCTTCTAACTTTTGCAACTGAGAGTATTTTATACCGTCTTTTTGGATCAACCCCATCCACTTTACAGTATGGTACCAATCCTCTCATCAAAGGGATATCTTAGGAGTCAAGGGGAGGATCTTAATATCAAATGAGCATCCTTACCCAACTCAGGTGTGGTGCCAATGTCTGTGGTCCTTTTCTGTATTCCAGATTCAGGAAGTGGTCCTTGCCTTAATCACCTGTTCATTCCTCCAGTCTTGCTGTGACTGCAAAGCTGTTTGAACTCCTTCCAGTCTTTCCGAGGGTTGGAGCTCTGTGCATGAGGGACAGTCGCAATGGCTGGGCCCTTGGTTTGACTTCTTGTCTTCAGACCTCTTATCATTTATACCCTATATTTCTGAGGCTTTCCTGCATGGCATATTCATCCTTTTGAATCTTCTGGAATTTAGATAATACATAGTCTTGCTACATTTCTCTATTAATCAAAGCTTTGTTATGCCACTTACTTCAGAGTCTCTATCTCTATGCAACAATGACTCCCATTAGCAAATAGACATTTTAACTTGTTCTCCCATAATTATGTTTGGCTTTTTAATACAGGATTTCCTGATATCCATCTTGTCCAAATGAAAACCCAGGAATAATTATAGATGCAATTTACTAAGCACTTTTCATACATTACCCCAGTTAACCAATGTAACAGATATTATCACCATCTGTGTTCAGGAAAATTGAGATGTGAAGAATAGAAAATTGAGATGTGAAGAATAGAAAATTGAGATGTGGAGCACATTTGGTGCCCTAAAAGAGACCTTGAAATAGATTAGGGATCGATACCTCTGAAAGGCAGGGGGAAGAGGAAGAAATCAAACCGTGATATAGGCCTAATGTAACCTTGGCTGACTCAATCAGGAGCTCTGGGTCAAGTATTACCCGTTCACATCCCATGTGAGGCTGAGATAGCCAGCCCTTTATATACTTTCCTAGCTCCATTGCTGGATGAAGGCTGTCAAGGGAAAGCATGACCTTGGACAAGGTGAGTCTTAATGGAATACACCCTAAAGAAGTTTACACCTGAAGCTGTCGGCTGACTGCATTCTCCAAAGCTAAGAGCCTTGAAGGGGGATCTGCGTGGTACATTTCTGTGACTACTGAGACTCCAAGAATCTGGGAAATCTATGAAGTAAAAGATTCTATAGCTAGTAAGTAACAAAGATTTGATATCAAGTCTTTTGTGACGCGAAAGTCTATGCACCTCACCAGTTCATAATTGGTTTCCAAATGTCTACTCAAACCAACTGAATCAGAATCACCTTAGGAGATTTCTATAAAATAGGGATATTTGGTCTTAATCCTGTGAGATTTATGTTCAATGGTTGTGGATGAGATCCTGGAATCAAACCCGGTTTGTAAAAGTGTCCAGGCTCATTCTAAAGTACAGTTCTATACAGAAACCACTGACAACAGAGAATGGGAAACATTTTAAATACTGGGCTATATTTATGGTGAAAGCTATACAATGTTTTGGGGGTGTTAAAAATTCAGATCCAGGATTCATCCCTATGGGCTAATGTCTAATGTCAGTGGCAAAATTTTAAAGACTGGCTTAAAATCTTGAACCAAAGATAGGCTTTCATTTGGACAAGATGGGTACCAGGAAGCCCTGCAGTAAGAAGCCAGGACGCTGCGTCTTGCTTTGTGATTGCTGGTCTCTGATCCCCTCGTGTAAAAGTATTGGAGAAAGTATAGCTATTTCACAATTCATGAGAGCAAGCGAGTCTGTAAGTGAACTAAAGAATATGCTTTCTAAGTAGTACCTGCCATGTCTGCAAACTGAATTTGAAGAGGCCAGATTCTATTTTCTCTTTTGTCTTTCACCATAAAATTGGAGATAGTTTTAAGCTGATGTTTAAATACAACACAATGACCTTTGAAACTATAGTAAATTCTTTAAATTTGCATATTTAAATAAACATATAATTTTATGATCAAGCAATACATAATTATAATAAGACAAGGGTCAAGATTGAAGATTAATTACTAGAGGAGATACAAATATAAAGCAAAATTGGCTTATTGCTTAGCCAACAAATTTCTGAGACAAGCTTCTTTGAACTCTTCTTTACTAAAATGAAACAAGAAGTCTGATTCTGAGAGAGGGCTCTGTCTTCAGTGGAGCTCTTGGGATTCTGGCTATGGAAGGATAAAGGACCAATCATGCTGACAAAAGTAACAAAATAGATATATTTTAAAAATACATATTGCAAAAGATATATATATATATTTTTTTTTTACAAATTCTACTTAATCAACACAGGCTTTTTTATGTGAAGAAAAACTCAAATAGTGAATCATGAATTTTTTGTCCCGAGATAAATAAAGTTTATATAACTTCTCTCCAGTTTGTGACAATATCCTGAGATCCCTGGTTTACTGTTCATGGCTTTTGACTCGTAGGCCATTTTTAAAGGGATAATGAGCCTTGCCTAGGCTGTCATAGACAGTTTGCACTCCACCTTGAGCATGGAGAGCTGTGTAAATGCTGCATGAATATTTGCTGGTTAAGTATTGGAAGCTCTAAGAAGTTATATATAATTGCTGGGTTATACTATGGTGGCTGAAATGCATGAATACCCAAGTTTCAACACTGAAGGTTCATATGAGAAAATTGCAGTATTGGTTACTGAGCTCTTTAAAATCAGGAATTCTGACTCATTGATCTTTGTGCCTCCAACCTGAGCACAATGGTTTATTTGGATCAGTAAGTACATGAAAACTGTTTTGTTTTTAACCTTATGCACTTAAAACCATTAAAATTTGGCCTTGGAAGAAAATCGCCAGCCTCTGAGAGAAAGACTCACAAAACCACCTTCTGTCAATGACCAGAGATGTCACAAATCTAGATTTCTCACTGGAATCTCAAGTGGGTGAATTTAATTAACTGCTATAATTAGAAGCGAATTATTAGAAGTGGCCTTGGAGCGAACAGTCCCACATCGACTCCGAGCTATCTCTGATCTTGAACATTTCCATTTATTTCCTTATTGTTTCAATTCTATTTAATCCAGACAATAACCACATGAAGAATGTTGAAAATGAAAGTTTCCTTTAATTGGTATTCAAGATGTCATTTATTATTTGGAGAGAACATGTAGCTAATATAACGATGATCTTGTTCCATTGATATTTATCTACAGATTAAAGGCAGTTGCCCTTCCCTCACCTGTTGAGGAAGTGCTTCCTGCCACTCATTTTCTCCATAACCTCAAGTAAACCTCCATTGGTTTAATGACAATAAGCATTCTTATTTTACCATGACATGATGTTTGGGAAGAAAAATCTAAAATCTTTTACATAAAACAAGTTTCATAATCACACGCTATGAAAAGGGGGAAAACAGACACTTATCCCAGGTACTTTTTACCATGAATTTCTTGACCTTGGTTTCATTAAAGTCTCAACCTAAACATTGCAACAATATAGATTTCTTTAGAGTTGGTTCATTTCATTGAAATTTTATTGAGAAAAACTTCAATGTGGGGCACAAAGGGTGGTATCTGGAAGGAGAAGTTAGGGACTGAGCTGCTTTGCAGATCAGAGCATTTGAAAGTGAACACCCAGTGTGACAAGAAGCAAAAACCACAGGATACCACGTACTCTTTCTGTTCATTTTGCTTCTCAAACTACTCAGGCTCTTCCTAGTGTCTGTACCTACATCCTCTCTCTCTATGTCACAGATGTTTCTGGGGTAGTGAACCTGACCCAACCCTGAAGAGCTCAGGGGAAGAAGGGAAGCCTTCTTCTTGAGAAGATTTTGCTCCCGATGGGCACAGGAAATGAAGATGTTGCCTGCCATGCTTGGAATTGGGAGATTGCTTTGGATCCTCTTCTTAATCGCAACTCTGGGCATCTGGAGTATCCACGGTAAAACACCTACTTTGATTATTTTTTTCCCTCAGGGGCGTGCTGGAGGTAATGTTTTTTTGTTGCTATTCTTACTAGGATGTGGCATTTATGTGGAAGACACTGGTAGTTAAAACGAAGTAGTTAGATTTGCTTACTGAAGACATTTTAGGACCATGGTTGGCAAACTGTGGCTCGCGAGCCACATGCGGCTCTTTGGCCCCTTGAGTGTGGCTCTTCCACAAAATACCATGGCCTGGGCAAATCTATTTTGAAAAAGTGGTGTTAGGAGAAGTTTAAATTTAAAAAATTTGGCTCTCAAAAGAAATTTCAATCGTTGTAGTGTTGATATTTGGCTCTGTTGACTGATGAGTTTGCCGACCACTATTCTAGGACATTAACCACATTAGAACATGGTATTCAAGTCACTTTGGCTGATTCTCTTAAAAATATGTTCTAATAGTAAGAAAAGGAATTGGGTAGATGTTATAAATAGTTAGGGACAAATTTGGCACTACTACTACCAAAATGGCTCTGAATGTCATACCGATGCCATACTGATGGTGAATGGCTTGTTCGTTCCAAACCAAAGTGCTATATTACTTGGTTGGGTAAGAAAGGTATCAGATACCTCACTCCATGGCTATTCTGGAATAATGTTGCTAAATAAAATCATACTACTTACTTCCTTGGAGTGTGTGCCTGGAGAACACTGATTGAGAAAATGCTGAGAAAGATAGGATTGGAGCAATCTGTCATTGCGTCTAAGAAAATGGTTCTGATTCGGTGTCATTTGACATAGAAAACAGCTTGGGTTCTGCATAAACGATGTTCAGCCACTTTTGCAAAGATTTTATGTGAGTTCACTTTCTCGCTAACTTTGACATATTGTAAAGGGGCAAGGGTTATAAATAGCTAGTAGCGGTTTTAGGTTTTTCTCAGGTCTGGTTTCAAATATCCTACTTTATAATACCCACAAACACATATACTCTTTCCAGTTTTAAATCTGAAAATATGGCCCCTGAAAACCTATAAAATGGCATCTACAACTCTAGAACAGGGTGATTTGGAATTTGTCTCCAGGAGCAAAATAAAACTTCCCTTTAGTCATCTAAGTATTTTCATGATTGCATATTTTTATGTGTGTGTATTTGGCATTATGTTGTCAGGGGGGTTTAGTTGGATGACTGGATTTTTCACTTTCCCTAAGATGCTATCAATCACATAGCTACAACTGGAGTCAATTATCATAAATATTATTAAAAAATAATTTATACCAATTTGAAGAATATATAAACAATTCCTGTAAAATTAAATAAAAAAGTTTAGTGCTGTATTAGACTGGGATTGGGCTACAACTTCTCTTCCCCCTCCCAACATGCTTACAAAAAAGAACTTGAGTGTTAGAATGGGATTAATTTACTGGCTTTACCACTTACTGTGTGCCTTTGGTTAAGTTTCTTATCCTTTCTTATCTTTAGTTTCCTACTTTAAAAAATAGAGATAATAATTGTACCTAAAGTATGGGCCTATTTTGGACACAACCTGTGCAGTAATATGGATAAAGTAACTGGCACAACAAGTGCACACAATAGAAGCTTGTTAAATATTAATGGCATTTTTCGCTAATATTATTTTCACAAGCAACTCCCACAAAATTCAATTAAATGGGCAGCAAGTTTTAACATTATTATTTAAAATAGTTAAGTTTTTAAAGCTGAAATAGAATGAATATATTTGGCCCACATCATGAACCAAATTCTTTGGAAAATGAAAAGAAAAGCCTTGTATAAAGTCCTGGCCAGGTATCTTACATAACGGTCGATGTTATGTAAGATACATAAATCATTTTTTGCACAAATTAAAACACAGGTTGAGATAAGGGAATGTTTGGCGAGATTTGTTCTCTCAGACAGAGCTCATGACTATTTCTTAAAAATCACACAACCTTTATATCTTGGAGATTTCCTATGATTTAGCTAATCATGGAATTCTTTACACTGGCACAGTTTCAAAGCGTTTAAAATAATTTAAAGGATATTTTTCATCCTCTACTTCAATACAATGTGAGATGGTTGTGCCTCTTCCCAGGAATCAGGCTGCACTGAGAATAAGGTTGTGAAAAATGTAACATTCACTACAAAACTCCTTCTCTGTAATGAAACCATGCTTGCTTAAGTGTTCCTCAAAAATACATCAGGAGGGCAGTCTCCTTTCGGTCCTGCCTATATCCTCTTTAGCCTGTGCTGTGATTCTTTGGTATGAATCATGGATCCACACTCCACATCCCACCCACAAAGATGGTGTTGCTTCACTGTGAACTGGCCATATTGTTAGGTCAGAGCAGAATCATTAGGGCAGAAAGTGCTCTACATGTGTTTCTCATTCCTTGAAGTTTCGGGGTCTTTATCAGGCTTATTTCTAAGACTATCTATTTGTTCCTATTGAAATAGGCACAGGAGGTGGAGCTCTGCCTTCTGCCAAATGCCTGTGTATTGTTATTATATGAATGCCTGCCACTTAATATGACTACCTTGGACGTAAATGTCTAGGAATACTTTCTGTAGCTGCAGGATTTCCTGAATTAAGGAATAAATAGGTTAACCCCTATGCTAATTACAGCCTTGAAGAGACCTTCCAAACGCTGAAAAGCACTTTAATTAACTGTTGCTTCCTCTCTCCCACTATCAAAATTTCCGCTATTGTAAGGTTGAAGTTAAGTGCTGTTTATCTTGCTTCACTGGGAATCTCCTACTTATTGTCTATTATTTGTGAATTTCACCTTTCCTGAGAGTTCAGAGTTGTTGAAGGAAAATGTTCACAGGTATCTGTAATCAGGGCTAAAACTGAAATCAATTTTTGCTTTGTTCTTTGGAGAGGCAGTGGTGGGACTCTAGAGCTAGGTCTGGATTTCTATCCCATCTCTGCCATTCACTGGTTCTGTGACTATAATCTCTCTGATTCTCTTTCCTCATTTAAACAATGGAGACAATGATGACATTAACCTATTTGGGTTGATAAAGTCATCTATAAGTAACTGTTGATATCATTACCTGCTATCATCCCCAGTCACCAAGAAATGATAATAGAATTTGGGAGTCAAAAGATTTGCATTATATTCTGTCACCACATTGTATCATAACCAATTTGCTTCACTTTTATAATATTCTTCATTCTCTTACCTTAAAATAAGCTCAGTATTATCCACCTTTATGATATCCTCTCATGGATTCTTACTTCCGAGTTTAATCCCATAGAGGAAATTACATGCATGTTTCTGTGTTACAAACAAGATATCATTTTAGTTTGCTCAGAATGTAAATATGTACATTTTGAGGTTTGCTTTAAACACAGGGCAGGAGAGTGTTAGAGGGACCATCTTGGCCAATAGTAGGGAAACATCAGGTTTAGCTAATAGAGCTCTATAACTCCTCTCCTCCTTCCTGATAGCCACACTTATTTTATGAGTACAACCTGGAATTTGAATATTTCACAAACAGTCCATTGCCCAGAAATGGCTATAAGGAAGTTTGGGCCATTTAGGTTCTAGCTGGAGGGTCATGGGTCCATTTCACTTACTTCTCTGATATTAGAAGAGGAGAATTAATATTTTGGGGGGGAGGGAAGGGACAATTGGCAGTTTCTGCCTGCATAGATATTCTTAATGGGCTTTGAAAATGCCAGTGAATCTCAGTGTAGCAGAATGCATTAGGAAGCCCAGGAAGTATCTGAGAAAGAAGTGAAAAGGAACTTTCCCTGTGTCTTTCTGATAACACATAAACCTAAACTTATTCTGACCACCACACTAACCTTTCTATCACTGAAGACAATATTTAAAAATACTCATGTTGGTTTCTTTTTTTTTTTTTTTTTTACTAAAATTTCGGGGTGATGTTGAATAATAAGATCACATAGGTTTTATGTATGCATCTCTATAATACATGATCTGTATATCACATTGTGTGCCCACCTCCCAAAGTCAAATCACCTTCTGTGACCGTATATTTGGCCCCCTTTACCTATACTAGCCCCATCTGCCTTCCCTCTGGTAACCCCCATACTGTTGCCTGTGTCAAAGAGTTTCCGTTTTATATCCCACATTTAAGTGAAATTATATGGTTCTTAGATTTTTCTGACTCACTTATTTGGTTAGTATAATAATCTCTAAGTTCATCTTTTCTATGCCTGAGTAGTATTGCATACTACTTTATCCAATCCTCTATTGAAACACACTTTGATTGTCTCCATATCTAGGCCACTGTGAATAATGCTGCAAGAACATAGGGGCGCATATAGTTTTCAAATAAATGTTTTGAAGTTTTTTTGAGGGTAGATACTGAGGAGTGGGATTGCTTGGTTATATTACAACTCTATTCTTAATTTTTTAAAAGAATTGCCATACTGTTTTTCATAGTGACTGTACTAATCTACATTCCCAGCAAATGAGTTTTTCTTTTACTACAAAATCTCTCCAACACTTGTTATTACGTTCCTTGATGATAATAGCCATTCTATCAGATGTGAGGTGGTATCTCATTGTAGGTTTGATTTGCATTTCCCTAATCGCTAGTGAGAGTGAACATTTTTTATTCTCATATATCTGTTGGTCATTTGTATGTCTTCTTTGGGGAAGAATCTGTTCAGGTTGTCCATTTTTAAGTTGGATTGTTTGTTTGGTGCTTAGTTGTATTTTTTTTTTTAATATATTTTGGATATTAACCCCTTGTCGCAACTGTCATTTGTAAATATTATCTCTCATTTGGTTGGATGCCTTTTTGTTTTGTTTTTTGTTTTTGTGGTGCAAAGCCTTTTAGTTTGATATTTTCCCAACCATTTATTTTATTTTTTTTCTTTACTTCCCTAGCTTTTGGGGTCAAATTCATAAAATTCCATGACCAAGGACCATAAGTTTAGTACCTAATGTTATCTTTTATGTAATTTATTATTTCTGATAAAATGCTGAAGACTTTCTTTGATGCTGCCCTTTCCGGCTTCTAAGATATCCTCTTAACTTTTTCTGCCCTACTTTTCTTCCTGAAGTCACTGTGACCAGGGTGAAGGGCCTATCACCTCTGAAAGACAGCCCCACCTGTGTCAGGCAATTAGTGCCTTCCCAGCCAGAGCTAGTCTCTAAATTGACAACAAAAACATTGTTATTTAGGTCTCATGGTATTGGCTAAAAAATGTTGCTATGCCAGAGAGATACTTACACATTGGCCAACAAACTTTCCACCAGATACTCAAACTTGTCACACAGGGTGAGCATGACTCTGAGTCCTCTGTCCTGGGGAGGCAAACACGGTGCCAGTAGGGTAGAATCTCAAGGGACATTTGTTACCTGGTAGGGAAGTACTTGGAAAAGTACCCAAAGACAAATATTTTTTACTTGACCAAGGCCAGCCTTGCTGGTTAGTGTATTTCTGTAGGATTTCATCTCTCAGATAAAAGAACATTTTTCTCTGGGATGTACTGCCTTTTCTGTATTATATTTGTTTGCCTGGTGAGTGTACTTGTTTTTATACATCACTGTTGATTCCTATGAAAGCAGTTGGGAACAACTATTCAGAGCAGAGGCACTTGAAGCAGATCTTCTGGGTTTCTGTCTTCTCTCTGCTACCTACATGCCTTGTGACCTTGAACAATAACTCAACCTCTCCACATTAATTTTATTAAAAATATGCAATACCTGGCATTTATTGTTTATTAAGACTAAGCAGAGTCCTAAGAACCCTTCCTATAATATATGTTCTCATTGATTTTCACAACTATCCCCCTGCAAGAGAAAAGCTTGGACTTTAGAGTTAGCTGGGCCTGGGTTCAAGTCCTGATCCTTGCTCTGCCTCCTAACAAGTAGTTATCTTGACCTGCTAGTTTCTCTAACACTTCGTTTCCAAAACTTAAAATAAAGACAAAAATAGTAACTACCTCATAAAATTGTTGTGAGGATCAAATGCAACAACACACACACACACACACACACACACACACACACACATGCACGTGTACGTGCACATACACATATAGTATCTAATAGTACATAAGACATAATAAGAACTCAAAAAGATTAGTCATATCCCTGTTTCTTCTGTTTGGATGATCTTGGATGAATCTACAGCACTCAGATAATGTGAGATGCAATGTGCTTATGGGCTAGTGGCAATGAATGCAAAGCAGTGATTCTGGAGGTGAGCTCCCAAAGTGACAAACCATCCATGTGCTATCTGACCTAATGATCACTAAAGCTCCCTGCTTGTCCTATTATTTAATATCTCAAAAAAGACATGGCATAGGTACTTTGTAACCTTGATAACTTTTTAAAATTGATTTCAGAGAGGAAGGTAGAGGGAGAGAGAGATAGAAACATCAATAATAAGAATCATTGATCGGCTGCCTCCTGCATGACCCAGATTGGGAATCAAGCCAGTAATCCAGGCATCTGCCCTTGACTGGATTCAAACAGGGGACCCTTCAGTTTGCAGGCCAATGCTCTATCCACTGAGCAAAACCAGCTAGGGCACTTTGCTAACTTTTAGGCAAAGCTATACTAGAATGACTGTTTCAAAACTAAACAACTTCAGAATAATCACAAACTAATAATCACAAACAATAGGTAAAGCCAAGAGATAATGGCTTGGTTTTAAATTGCTCAGTACAACTATTCAGAAAAGATAGTCTTCACATTTTTTTCAAGTAGTTATATCACAAGATGAGAAATTCTAGCCCTAGAAAAAAATTGCTTAAAAATATCCTAAATAAATACCTTATAACGCAAACCTAAAAGAAGGTTTTAAAGAGGAAATAAAAATAAAAGATGACTATGACAGTTCTCTTAATTTTCTTGTTTCATGGTCTTTTAAATAAATGGAATAAATATGGAATTACATCATGTATATTCTTGGAGTGAAGTTAATTATTTCCAGTTCCATTTTAGCCAAAAAACAAACAAACAAACAAAACCCACTTCATATTATGTAAGTCTCTCTGTCTTCTCGCTCTCTCTCTCTCTCTCTCTCTCTCTCTCTCTCTCTCTCGTGTTTAGACTGGGAAGAGATGCCTATTTCTCTTAAAAGAATAGTATCAGACAATATGCACAGAAAAGAAAAACTTAAACTATTATTGCACAATAGTTCTATGTCTTTTATCTATGTTACATTACGTGTTTCTCAGGTAGTTGTGGGTGAATATCTTCCATCTGACAATAAGGGCTGAGACTCAGTCAGTTTTTATTATAACCCTTAAGCTTAATTTATAGAATGTTTTTAAACTAACAATGATCACTCTTTACAATAGAAACCCTGATTTTGACATATGAATGTGTGCATCTTTCTTATTCAAATTTCCCCAGGTATTTCTAGCATTTCTTGCAATATCTGATTTATGGAGTGGGTTTGTTTACCACAGAGTTAAAGTAATAAGTTTAATCAACATTACACAATACAACATAATATTAGTGGTTCGGTATGAGGTGGAACTCCTCACCCTCATCTCATGTCACCACATTTCTGAATTTGTGAGTCAATGGCAGCTAGTTAATGAGGGGAAGAATACCCAATGGGCTTTCTGATGCTGACCATGTAATTCCCTGAGACTGTCCAGGTGAATGCTCTCCCAGGATGATTACATGGCTGCTATTGCTATACATGGATCAGCCCTGGCAATGCCCAAGCCACAGCCTCAAAGGATACTAAATTCACACCAATTTATAAGGGAAGCAGCACTGGTTTCTCTTCCTGGTGGTTATCATAGCTCCTCTCCTATTCAAACTCCAGTCTTCTAAAGGTAAGCAGATCAGCCCACCTGCATCCTCTGAAGATCAAGTTTTCTGCTGAGGCTGAAGAATTATCTTTCTTTAGTCTTCCTACCATGTGTCTGAAGTTAGTTGGTTGGTTATCTATCATAGTATCTTTGAAAGAAGCTAAAATCCTAGTTCATGTCACAGAAAATTAGCATATTATACCCTTCATAATCATTTCAGTTTTTCAAAAATTGTTTGTTTACATTTTTTATGATTAACTCTAATGTCTTAGCTCTAGTCAGACATTCTGCATTTATTAGAGGTGCTCCTTTCTTTCAGTGAATATAATCACTTTGAACTTTTCATAAATATGTGAGAATTTTTCAATGGAAAGAGTTTTTTGGATTTTTTTTTCAAATGGAAAGCTTGGTTAGAATTTTCCACACAATAATAATCAAGGCATATGGACTTTAAATATGAGAAAAAAATTGTATTTCCTATAAGATTTTAATTACAAACTTTTTTTAAAAGAGCTAAGTTCCACAAAGTATCTATCCTTTTTGGCTCCTGATGGCATTTATACCTGTAGCAACACTTGTTCAACTGGGACGTGCTAGAGTAGGCAGTTGTTTGGGGCCAGCATGCCTTCCTTATTGGTTGATGTGGATATCTGGATGACCACAGAGTGGACATTCATTAAATATTTTGAATATCAACCTGAGTCAATATAAATCAGGTCTTTCTATATTGCAAACTCATGAGGTCTAGTTTTTTTCTTAGTGGTTAAAGCTTAACCACTGCAGGGCATGTGGAGGTGCATACATCCTCCACCTCAATGCCTTTGACTGGCCTATCTAAGGGACTTCAGCTGTGTCTGCTATGTGGCCTTAGTAAACAGAGAGCATTAGTCAGAGCTGTGGTCAGATTTTTCTCTTCATGAAGTTGTCTCTGTTAAGTCCCAGGGTATATCATGCCATCTCATTTTTATACCTTTTCTAAGGCCATCTCCTGGGTAGGGGAAGGTACCATCCCACCAAATAGGTTATAGAGCAGATAGGAAGACAGATGCATAAATACATATGCTATATAATAAAGAGCTAAGCTAATATGCTAATTAGTCCAGCCAGCAGAACAACCTTCCAGAATGACCTGTTGTGGGGGGAGGGGGGACCCACAAGGGAGCAGGGGCTGCTGTGAGGGCCGAGCCCCTTGCAAAAATTTTGTGCATTGCACCTCTAGTTTAATTATAATAGAACTAGAGATCTGATGCACAAAATTTGTGCATGGAGGAGGGGGGGGTTGTCTCTCAGCCCAGCCTGTACCCTCTTCAATCTGGGACCCCTCAAGAGATGTCTGACTGCCTGTTTAGGCCCAATCCCAATTGGATCCCAACTGGATTGGGCCTAAACGGCCAGTAGGACATCCCTCTCACAATTCCAGGACTGTTGGCTCCCAATTGCTTGCCTATCTGCCTTCCTGATTGCCCCTAACTGCTTCTGCCTGCCAGCCTGATCACCCCCTAACCACTCCCATGCCATCCTGATTGATGTCTAACTGCTTCCCTGCCAGCCCATTTGCCCCCAACTTCTCTCCTCTGCCAGCACGGTCACCCCTAACTGCCCTCCCTTGTCAGCCTGTTCCCCCCCGCTGCTGGTCTGGTTGCCTCCAATTGCCCTCCCCTGCAGGCCTGGTATCCCCTAACTACCCTCCACTCCCACCTGATCACTCCTAACTGCCCTCCCTTGCCAGTCTGGTCGCCCCCAACTGCCCTCCTCTGCTGGCATGGTCACCCCTAACTGCCCTCCCCTGCAGAGTTCATCAACCCCAACTGCTCTCCCTTCCAGGCCTGGTGCCTCCCAACTGCCCTCCCCTACTTGCCTGATCACCCACAACTGCTCTTCATTGCAGGACTGGTGCCTCCCAACTGCCCTCCCCTGCTGGCCATCTTGTGGTGGCCATCTTGTGTCCACATAGGGGCAGGATCTTTGAACACATGGGGCAGCCATCTTGTGTGTTGGAGTGATGGTCAATCTGCATATTACTTTTTTATTAGATAGAATAGAGACCCAGTGCATGGAGTGTCCCAGATCAGGGTGGGGGCTCCCTTGAGGTATGGGGCAGCCTGGGCAAGGTGCCTATGGTGGTTTGCAGGCTGGCCACGCCCCCCAGCAACCCAAGTGGAGGCCCTGGTATCTGGGATTTATTTACTTTCTACAATTGAAACTTTGTAGCCTGGAGTGAAGCCAAGCCTCCTGCTCACTCCGTGGCGGCAGCCATTTCTGTTTGGATTTGTTTACCTTCTATAATTAAGTCTTTGTAACCTTGAGTGGAGGCTTAGGGCTGGCAAGGGCAGGCAGAATGCTTGGCTTCCTCAATGTCGGGGAAATGCCTCCCTCCTGCTCTCTGTGGCTGTAGCCATCTTGGTTGGGTTTATTTGCATACTCGGTCTGATTGGCTGGTGGGCGTGGCTTGAGGAGTGGAGTGATGGTTAATTTGCATATTAATATTTTATTAGGTAGGATGCTGTATATCACAGAAAATAACATGGGACATTCGCCATGGAGAATATCAAGTAAACTTGGGTTGTTGGAATATGTGGGTGGGTTGAATTTGCTTTAGGAGGCAGAGGGTAAATTTTATTTGTTGACATCTGAACATGTACCTGAAAGTATTAAAGAATCTCTGGGGAGTTTTAGGCAAAAAGTCCTGTGATTTGATTTTTATTTTAAGAATACAAACTGACAATAATGTGGAGAATGGATTGATGTAGGGAGAATGGATTGAAGCAAGGCCAAGTTTGGAATGTAGAAGATTAGTTGGTAAGCTGTGACAATAACCCACAAGGAGCAGAATAAGACACAAATTAAAGAAGTGGCAGAAAACAAATTTTTCATGCTGGTTCAAGTTACTTGGGGACTGATAGAATGGAAGAGTAAAGGTAAAAGATATCAAGATGACTCCCATACTGCTACATAGACAATGGTATTATACTATGTTAATGGGAGGAAAATCAGCTTTGCCCCAGGATGGAGTATTGGGTAGGAGGGAGTTCAATCTCCTCCTTGAAGGCTTTCTTGATTGATCCAGCCACAAGGGCTCTCTCCCTCTTTGAGATATGAAAGCTCTGAGAGACTGTATAATCAAGATAATCAAAGGAAAATCTAATCGGAAAATTAAGGAGCAAAGTAAACTTTTTTATGCATCTCCTTTGCACTAGAAATAGTCACATTACTAAATAAACTATCACATGAACAATGGGATATTGACACCCCTGGTGTGGGCAGTAAAGGGTACATTGTCTGTACAGAATTTAAAAACAAATAAAAGTTGGTCTATTTTCAATTATCACCATGTATCAGCAATTCTAAATAGCATAAGTGGAAGAATATTTCTCCCCTTAAAAATAATTTTGGTTTAAAGTTCTAAATAATTATATACTATGGTTACTGCTGAGTTTTAATAATATGCATGAAAGCTTCAAATTAGCATATTTTTAGTACTTCCTCTTTGATAACCCTTACATTCTACACAGACAATAATGTGGTAAAGGCCTGAGGTGGGGCAGGAACTAGGTAGAGGAGGGTAGTGGGGGGGAAATGGGGTCATTTGTAATACTCTCAACAATAAAGATAATTTTTAAAAAATTATAAAAAGAAAATTAACTCAGAGAACCTCCCAGTTATAAAGTTGGCTCTGGCCATATACAAATTTAGCTACATTTCAAGAGTAAATTCATAATGCTCCAGGCACAGTGTGTATCTCCAGTCCCTGTGGTTCTCCACATTCCTGCGTTTAAACAGTAGATTTTAAAAACACAATAAAACCATAGTGATTATAGAGACAAAGAAACAGAATGTGAGTGGTTTTAATTCTTTCATTTTATGCAACCATTTTGAATATTTATTTGTTTAAAATTTGAAACAGTGAAACTGTGCAGACTGTGAGGTATAACTTCATGTATGAACTAAAGTGTATTCATACATGAAATGTTTGGTTGATTAATATCTTTACAATTGAAATATATTCTTCTCTTTAAAGTGTTAATTATTGTTAAATTTAAAAAATGAATCAAGAAAAAAACTTTAGCCGAAACCAGTTTGGCTCAGTGGATAGAGCGTCGGCATGGGGACTGAAGGGTCCCAGGTTTGATTCCGGTCAAGGGCATGTACCTTAGTTGAGGGCACATCCCCTGTGGGGGGTATGCAGGAGGCAACTGGTCGATGTTCCTCTCTCATCGACGTTTCTAGCTCTCTATCCCTCTCCTTTCCTCTCTGTAGAAAATCAATAAAATATATTTTAAAAAATAAAAATAAAAAAAAAACAGAAAAAAACTTTATATTTAGAAATTACCTACATTTTATCTTTTCTAGCATTTCAGTTTTTAATACAATTCACTTATTAGTTATTAGAAAATTATTTACATAAACTAATATATCAAGCTATAACTAAAGAATTAAAGTTCATACTAGGTAGATATAAAAATTATTAAGTAAATAGTACATTTTTACTTTCTTGAATTATAACATTATTTTTCAAATATCTTTTAATTTGCATGGTTATATATACAAAGTTCAGTAAAAATTATTCACTGTCTATATGTCTTTTCTTTTCATTTTATTATTTGTTTCATTTCATAATTATTTCTGAGAATATGTTTCCATATAGAAAAGGGGATTGTTAAAAATATTCTCTGAGCATCAAATATGCCAGGTACGACCTAGTCATGGGCTATACACATTGTGATAATACAATAGTGGTTTCCATGAGAATTTTTAAAAATTAAATATTTATTGTTGAAAATATTACATATGCTTTCCTTTTCCCCTATTAACCACATCTAGCCTCCATAAGATTTTTTTAATGAGAAGTGTCCTAATCCTATAAAGACTTGGGAAATGTTGGTTGAAGTTTCATCCTTTTACTGCATATATTTAAATTATTTTTAGCATTGAGAACTTCCTACCATTAAATGTGAATGTTTGAGAAAAACAACAGGTGCAATAATAGCAGGAACAACCCTAACTAACATTGGCCTCTAAACCCCAGCCAAAAGCAAATGTGATCTTCATCTCTCTTCTTAAAATGTTCTGTTTTGACAAGACAGACTCACTGGGCTCAGGTTTGGATGTCCTGAGTGTCATAAGAGAGACATGCACAATTCAGGACAGCAGCAAAGAAATGTCAACATGGTTGTTAACTGGAAAATTAAAATGGTGCCATTGAGCTCAGTGCATCATTCCTGCACTACAAACACTAGTTTTTGTTTTGGAGACATGGGGAATAAAATACCTTCTTTGTATCGATACAAAGAGGAGTATCTTTTTTTAAATTTTATTTTTTTAATTTCTTTACAGTAAGGTATCACATATTTATCTTCATCCTCCCATTCCCATCCTAAACCCCTCCCCACATATGCCCCCACCCTCATATTGTTTATAACCACTAGTTAGGCTTCTATGCATGCGTACAAGTCCTTTGGTTGATCTCTTCCCCCTCCCCTTTACCATCCCAAACCTTCCTTCTGAGGTTTGACAGTCTGATCAATGCTTCCTTGTCTCTGGGTCTGTTTGTGTTAATCAATTTATGTTGTTCATTATTTCCCCTAGATGAGTGAGATCCTGTGATACAAGAAATACACTTATAAGAACCGAAAATGAGACAAGCAATAATGGTTATGCTGAGAGGCAAACGAATCAGTCTGTAGTCAGTTTTTTTCTGGACCAACAGATCTTTTGAGTCCCAATGTCAATGTCAAACAGTTCCTTATGTGTATATGTGTACATGTCAGCAATGATATTTCAGTTCTGGGTGGTGGACAAATGGTGGTGATGCAGGTCCAACCTTCTCTGGACCAAACCAGAGAAGGTCGGACCTGCATCACCACCATCCAGAACTGAATGCGATGAACAGCTCCTGACTGCTAGTATGGCAAGGCATTGTCAGTGTCTTCCATCTCTGGACTGTTTCTCTTCTGTCTTCATGACTTATCAGCAGGATGGGGATCATTGACTGCACATTGTCTAGAGAGTATTCTTGGCTGGAGAAGAGTATTCTTGATGACTTTTAGAGCGTTTGGCAAGCCTGCATTTATCTACTTATTCCTCCATTCAAAAAAAATTCTCATGCTAGACAATGTGCAGTCAATGATCCCCATATTGCTGATAAGAATTTGCAGGAACTGCAGAAGTGTTCCCATAATCCCATTGCAAGTTAGCCTTGTGATCAGCTTGCTCTCTTCTCCACCCTGTCCACTCCTCCCAAGCATATAGTCAGAGAACGTTGGAACTACAAGTAGTACAGTTGTACTACTAGCATTGGGTGACAGCTCAATGGCTAAATGCAATATAACAGAAAGTGAGTCTTACAAATAATCTTGTAGTGTCAGTCATACACTAAGGAAGGTGAAGTTGTATATGTTTTTTTGTGTGGGAGAGGGTGGTAAGTGATAATTTTCTTCTCTTTGCCATCCAATCCCTTTATTTTAATTTTAAAGAAATGTAATGCTAGGAAAACTGGGTGGCTCTCTCAATATCACACAAAGTTTTAGCATTCGAACAACCATGTTCAAATGAATATTCTAATTTTTACCTATCTCCATGACCTTTATAAGTATCTCAAAAGAATCAAGCTCTGTATTTTCTCATGGTTGATAAGCACAGTGTAAACTTCTCCCACCTAATGCTATTCCATTTATTCTGAAGCAGCTAGAGGTCTCCATGACACTGTTTCAGAAAACCATGAGCAAAGTGCCTATCAGTTTATGAATCTGCCATGAGATCCCTGCCCTCTCTGCTTTTGCCCTTCCATGACCTCCCATGCCCACTCACTGCTCTAATATCAAAGAGCTTCTCATTCAACATCATAAGGCCAACTCAAACATAACCTTTCCATAAGCCTTGTTCCAATAGCCCCAGCAGAAGTGAATCTCCTGAACACCCTCGCAAAGTTTGCACCTCTTTACCAGTGTTGTTTTGTTCTCCCATTGGTCAAGTGTTTTTATTTTCCACTGGAAGGCAAGCCCCATGCTGGCAGATACCATGTCTTATTTATTTCTAAGAGATCCCTCTGAGCCCTCTTTTCAGCCCATGTGAGCCTGAAGAAAAAAGAGTGGTAGGTCGTAAAATTATTTCAGAAAAGATACCCTGTTGTTAATTAATCTTGTCTCACAAATGGAATGGTAAGTTCCCAGAAGGAAGAAATTCTTTGTCACTCTGGCTGGGTGGTTCAGTTGGTTGGGGTGTCATCCCCTACACCAATAGCTTTTGGTTTCTATTCCTGGTCAGGGCACATTCCTAGGTTTCAGGTTTAATCCCTGGTCCAGGCACATACAGGAAGCAACCGATGGATCTCTCTCTCTCTCTCTCTCTCTCTCTCTCTCTCTCTCTCTCTCTCTCTCTCTCTCTCTCTGCCTCCTTCCCTCTTTCCCTCCCTCCCTCCCTTCTTCCCTCCCTTCCTCCCTCCCTCCCTCCCTCCTTCCCCTGTTCCTTCTCTCTAAAACCAATAATAATAATTTTAAAAATCCTCCAATGAGGATTAAAAAAAGAATTTTTTTTGGAAAAGAAGGCCTCTGTTTATAATGATCATGTTGTTTTTCACAATGCTGGCACAAAGTTATAGGCTCCATAACTATGATTGACTTATCCAAGTAAATGAAAAGGGAACTTAGGAGGCTGAGAGAACCTATTAACTTTAGGGGGAGCATTGGACTTCTGGAAACAAAGGTTTCACTTGGTCTTTCTGCCTCTGCCTCCTTGCTTTTTTGTCATAAGTCTAACCACATCCAGGTTGTACTTCCTTCTGGTAAATTATCTTACCCTTTCTATTCAATTTTTTGAAAACCTCATTCTCATAACTTCACTTTTAGTTTGCTTTCATTTTTATTCTGAATTTTTGGAAGCAACTGAATTGGGAAGCTTTATTGTGCATTTATTTGAGATCTCAGAGCAATTATAAATACAGGGTGTCCCCCCAAAATGTATACACACTTTAAATAATTATAAAGTCAATGTTTATTAGCATACAGTTCATTTTCAAAATTAAGTGAGTTATCAGCTGTTAAAGTGTGTTTACATATTTTTTTGGACACCCTAATTGTAAGTATTCAGGAGTTCTAAAAGTTCTTTACAAGTCTCTTGTCTCAATCTGATTCCTGAAAACTCAGTCAGGTAATACTTATTCTGAGCAAGGATTGATGATATGCAAGCAGAAATTATGGTGTATAAATATTTCTTTCTTTTCTGCATCCAGCATGGCTAGAGAGTGAACAGGAGTCCTGAGTAGGGGCGACAAGAGATTGAGAAATGAAAGAAACAGACACAAAGACAGTAGAGAAAGCTGGGTCTGGATGGGACAGCTGTCCTCTGATGGAGAGACAGGGACCTAGAGACAATACAGTGCATTTATTTTATACAGTAAGATACCTGGACTTTTTCTGAAATTTAAGATAAAGAAAATATGTGCATTCTTGTGGCTTCTTTGTAATCATTACTTCTGGGTGGGCCCAGATAATTATGTTTGTTCCTGATTCTTGGTTGGATTTAGATAATGAAATCCACCCCCAGGTGCCTGAACTAAAGGTCAGACTGACAACACACTTGCCTCTGGCAAGGCATGTTTCCAGGGCATGGCTATGCCAGGCACCACTGGACAATCAGCTCAGGGGCCTTTCCCAGGCACTCTCTACAATGTTGACAGGATTATCAGGAGTTAGGAAATAGCTTAAAAAGAGCATATTTTTATACCATGCTGCCAAGGGCATGGAAAAATTATGCTAGGTAGAGCAGTATGGGGAATGTGAGGCCATAATACCATACATCAGCAATTTTCAACCTTTTCATCTCATGGTACACATCAACTACTAAAATTCTGTGGCACATCTAAAATATATTTTTTGCTGATTTGACAAAAAATATGTATACTGTAATTTTGATTCATTCACAACAGATGGCTATTGTTGTATTGGCTGTCGTCATTTTTTTAGACAACCTAAGGGAAAAGAAGTCAATGCTTCTGACTAAATAGTCAGATATTACATGTGTTAAAAATTCTTGTGGCACATCAGTGTACCTGCTGCAGCACACTAGTTGAAAATTGTGAATGTATATTGTTTTTGTTGTAAGAAGTAAATGAGTTAAAATACTTATGCATTTTAAATAGCCCCTGGAATATAATAAGTATTGACCAAAAAATGCTGTTATTATTTGCTTCCTATTAAAGAAGGTATGTAATAATAAAAATAAGTAACAATAAAAGAAAAATATTTTTAGAATAAAAATATTGGGGAAATTTAGGGAAATTATTGAATAATTGAGGAAATTATTTACTTGTGCTTTTTTTTAAAGAAACATTTATTATGTGCTTACCATGTGCCAGACACTCTGCTTGTGAGGGTTAATTACTGGAAAATGTTATCTCAAATGGTGCTTGAGAAATCTTTGGCAGAAACTGTTGAAGTGGCAAAGGACAGATTTGATTTTAATTTTGCTTTCATCTTTCAGGAGAAAAACCATGTACACCACAACTTCGTGTTAAGAGAGCCTCCATGCAGAAAGTTCGTGCAGGGAATCCATTTCAACTGGAATGTCCTGTGGTATACTGCACTAAGAGTCCTAATGTGACCTGGTGCAAGTTGAAAGAAAACCAGTGTTTGCCTCTGGGAGCTAGTCATCGGGCACACATGAAGAGGAAAAACAGACAGAATATTCTCATTTTTATTCTACATTTTGATCAAGCCGTGGCTAGTGACAATGGATCATACCGCTGTTCTTTGAATGCTTCATCTGGACTCATTGAAAGTCACTCAATAGCTATTAATGTGATAGGTGAGTTCTAGACAACGAGACTATCTAATATTTTTCCCATTATAATTCAAGGAAAAGAAGAACCCAGATTCTGAAGTAACTATGTTAGACACTGAACTTATATAAAACATTGGAATGGTGCTACGCCTCATAGACTGTAACATGTAGGCACACCCGTGTGTGTAGGTATATGTGTGTTTTGGGGTGAGTGAATTATAGAAGAGTAGAAAAATAAAATAAAATTTATTGTTTTTCCTTCAGGAAAAATAAAATTTATTTGGTAAGTCCAAAAGTAGAT
This sequence comes from Pipistrellus kuhlii, assembly GCF_014108245.1. Taxonomy (NCBI): domain Eukaryota; kingdom Metazoa; phylum Chordata; class Mammalia; order Chiroptera; family Vespertilionidae; genus Pipistrellus; species Pipistrellus kuhlii. Next base: position 60,222,500 of record NW_023425515.1, read on the forward strand.
CTCTAAAATGTGGGGGAAATTTCAAAGTGAATACCAATAATAGTAGACAGTTTTCTATTCTCTATCCTTGTTTACTTTTTCTTTTATTTCTTTCTTCCATATTTCTGTCTTTGGCTTTTACTGATAATAATTCCTTGAAGATATGTTTGTAGTGGTCAGAAAATTATACATTTATTAATAAATCCTTGAATTTATGTTAATAGTTCATGTTTTCACAGGGGACAAAAAGCACACAAGTAACCTGACTCCCTGATAAGTTTTAAGAATAGTTATAGAGTTAGCTGTCTCCACAGAGTCTCTCCTGAGGATCTGAATAGGCTCAAACTACAGAGGAGAGACAGGTTGACATTAAATTGGGCAAAACTAAACTGAATGAAACATGGAAAATAAAAAAGAGGATTGGGAAACAGTAAAAAAACATTTGATTTATAAGACTCTCACAACTAATATCATATTTACTGGTGAATGATAAGCTTTTCCCCTACGAAGAAGATAAGACAAGGATGTATGTTTCTATTCAACACTGAACTGGAATTTCTAGCCATAGCAACTAGGCTAGAAAAAAACACACCACCATCCAAATTGCAAAGGAAGAAGTAAAAATATCTTTTCACAGATGACATGATATTATATAGAGAAAATCCTTTAAAATCCTCAAAAACTACTCGAGCTAATAAATGAATTCAACAAAGTTGTATTCTCAACAGAAAAATAATAGTATTTTTATCCTCCAGCAATGAACTAGCAATCTGAAAAAGAAATTAAGAAAAAATTCAAGTTAGAATAGTATAAAAAAGAATAAAACATCTAGGAATAAATTTACCCTAGAAGGTACAAGACTTATGCACTGAATAAAACATACTGGTAGCTAAAAGAAATTGAAGAAATTATAAATAAATACAAAGACATCCTGTGTTATGGATTGGAAGATTTAATATTTTTAAGATCACAATAGTCCCCAGAGTGATTTACAGATTCAATGCAATTCCCACCAAAATTCCAACAACCTTTTTTAAAAATATATATTTTATTGATTTTTTACAGAGAGGAAGAGAGAGGGATAGAGAGTTAGAAACATCGATGAGAAAAAATCATCAATCAGCTGCATCTTGCACACCCCCTGCAGGGGATATGCCCACAACAAGGTACATGCTTTTGACCAGAATCAAACCCAGGACCCTTCAGTCTACAGGCTGATGCTCTATCCACTAAGCCAAACTGGTTTTGGCCCAAGAACCTTTTATTTGCAGAAATAGAAAAATTGATTTTAAAAGTTATACAGAATTCCAATGAGCCCAGAATAGCCAAAACAATCTTGAAAAAGAACCATGTTGGAGGACTCAACATAATCTTGAATTTGTCAATGATTTCTGAAATATGATATCAATAGCATAAGCAACAAAAGAAAAAAATATGTAACTTGTATTTCTAACTTGTATTTCATCAAATTAAAAAAACTTTTTACATGAAAAGACAGTCTCAAGTGAGTGAAAAGAGAGCATATAGAATGTGAGACTGTATTTGCAAATCACATATTTGATAAGGCACTTGTGCCCAGAATAGATAAAGAATACTTACAACTTCACAAATAGAAAAACAATCAATAAAAATAAAATGGACAGCCCTTGCCAGTTTTCCTCAGTGGATAGAATATTGGTCTGTGGATTGACAGTGCCCAGGTTTGATTCTGGTCAAGGACACATGCCTGGGTTGGGGGGCTCCATCCCCAGTAGGGGGTGTGCTGGAGGCAACCAATCAATGATTCTCTCACATCATTCTCTCCCTCTTCCTTCCACTGTGAAATCAATAAAAATATATTTATAAATAAATAAATAAGTAAATAAAATAGGCAAATCATTTGAATATATATTTCTTCAAGGAAGATATGTAAATGGCTAATAAACACATGGAAAAATTCTCAGTGTCAGTCATCAACAGAGATATGCAAATCAATATTTGATAATACCATTCACAACTACTGGAATGACTAGTTTTTTTTAAAGAAAAATAAATGGTGTCAAGGATGTGGACAAATCAAACCCTTATACATTGCCAGTGGGAATATAAAATGGTGCAGCTGCTTTGGAAAACAGTCTGTCAAATCTTCACAGTGTTAAACATAGTTGTCACAGACCCAACAATTCCAATGTTTCATAAGTACCCAAGTCAAACAGAAATACATGTCCACACATAAACTTGTACATGAATGTTTATAGTAGCGCTATTCACAACAGCCAAAAAAATATTGAAACAGCCCAAATGTCTATCAACTGATAACTGAATAAAGGAAATGTGATAAATCATATAATTTAGAATATTATTCAGCCATAAAAAATGATAACATACTAATACATTCTACAACACAGATGAACCTCAAAAACATTGTTAGGTAACAGAAACCAGATACACAAGATCACAAACTGTATGATTCTGTTTATATGAACCACCCAGAATAGGTAAATCCATAAACTAAAAAGTGATGAATGATGTGCCAGGGACTGGGAGAAAGGGAGAATAGGGAATGATAATTTAATGAATATGAGGTTTCTTTTTGGGTGATGCAAATGCTCTAAAATTTGATAGTGGTGAAGACTGCAGTCAATAAACATTGTGAATATTTTAATAACACTGGGTTATATACTTTAAATGATTAAAATAGTAATTTTTACATTACCACATAAAATATATTTGGATCAAAGAAGATCTCTCTTTATTATAAGAAATGAGATGGAGTTTCTTTTGTAGCCATAAATTGACCTTGAAGATTATTGCAAAAGATAAAAATTTAAAAGATGTGGTATAATAGTAGCATGTCTGAAATCTACATGCAGTCTCATACAGTTACTTCAAATGATGTCATTCACTTAACTCCTTCCATTGTGTGTGTGTTTAATTTATTTCTTTATACACACATTTTTTGAGTGTATAATTCCCTTAAAGTGGTCCAATGAAGGAATCCACTTAAATTTCAATTAAAATTTCTTAATCACTTTAAAAAATTTTTAAAGCAGGCCAATGAGGAAATGTACAATATTTTGGTGCTAGCTACAACTCTGATACTCTACTTTTGCAAATTTGGGGTCAAACTCAGTGCTAGTTGCCTGAAACGATCTCTGCACTGATCTCAAACATCTTCGGTTCTCTAAAATAGATGGCATGCATAGTGTCTGGCACATAGTGGATGGCTCAAATGAATTAAAAATGAAATAATCTATGGTAAGTGAAAAAAAAAACACGCTTTAACAATCTGGAGTAGCCCATATTGAGGATGTATGGAATTAATGCTTTCTGGAGAGAATTGTACTATTAATTCACATAATAATGTAAATTACTAAAATTTTAAAGAAGTAGCATTTTTTTTTAACTAACAGAATAAATGCTAAAAATAAGCAAAATTTGCCATAGCTTGTTTGGCTCAGTGACTAGAGCGTTGACCCTTGGACTGAGGGTCCTAGGTTTGATTCCAGGCAAGGGCATGTACCTTGGTTGCAGCCTAGATCCCAGCTCCAGTCAGGGCACTTGCAGGAGGCAACCAATTGATGTGTCTCTCTCACACTGATATTCCTTTCTTTGTCTCTTTCTTTCTCTTCTTCTCTCTCTCTCTCTCTCTCTCTCTCTCTCTCTCTCTCTCTCTGTCTCAAAAACAAAATAAAACAAATAAAAAAACAAAACATTCCCTAGCCAGTGTACTTAGTGGTTCGAGCATCAGTCTAGAGTCACAGGTTCAATTCTGGTCAAAGGCAGCCAATTGATGTTTCTCTCTCTCTCTCTCTCTCTTTCCCCTCCACACTCTCTAAAATGTTAATGGGAAAAAACAGCCTTAGGTGAGGATTAACAACAACAACAACAACAACAACAAAAAGAAAAACTTGCAAATAAGTTATTTCCTGGATGATATTAATTATACTGTTAAATATAAAATAAGCACTTCTAGGTAATTTATATAATGTATTTTAATGTAATATATAACAAAATTAAATATAGTGACATCAAGTCCACCTCCTTTGGAACAGAGCCTTTTTGTGCAATTTAGTCTTTCCTTGTGAAACCAATCCACTTCTGTATAAGAGAGAGGAATTTAGCCAAATGTCTCATATTTGGGTCTTTCCTTGACCACTCCAGATGGTTGTGCAGTTGGTAACATGCCTCTTCTAGGGAATCCAGTCTAAGCTAAAATTAGGGTTAATAATCTGCCTCTCTAATAATCTGTCTCTCCTGTAGAGGAGGGAACTTAACTTCAGAGGAAAAGGGAGGCAGCAGCACCTCTTATACCCTGTGCCCTGAGGGGATGTGCTTATTATTATGATCAGATTGGGACAAAGAATATGAAGGATGAAGTGGTTTAAGAGCTAAGTAGGAGACATTAAAGGCCTTTTACATTTCTCTTTGAAGACTTCTATTCTCCTAATTTCCTATTCTCCTTCCTTTCTTTTCATTTCCTTTATTTTTAAAAAACGATTTTTACTGACTTTTTAAAGCGATAAGAAGGGAGAGGGATAGAGAGATGGAAGCATTGATGAGAGAGAAACATTCTCAGTTGGCTGCCTCCTGTATGCCCTGTACTGGAGATGGAGTCTACAACCCGGGTATGTTCCCTGACCCAAATCAAACCAGTGACCTCTAGGTTCCTGGATCAATGCTAAACCACTGGGCCAGTCTCACTTGTTTTATTATCACTCTGTTAATTAATACTCCTGACCCCCATTGGGAATTCCCCTGGACTTTTCCTTGGCCTTCTATTTTTGTCTATCAACAACCTTCCACTCTCCCATGTGTAGCCTCCTACAGCTTTTGTGATCATCTCAGATTTTCATTATCTTCATCCTAAATGATTTCAATTTATTGTATAACCTCCTCGTCATAAGTGTCAATTTTTGTCCATTTCAGCCTAAAATCTTTCCGATACACTTAATTTAAAAAAAATAAACTTTGTTCATAATCCCAATCTTTTATTGTGCCTCCTGCAGAGCATCCCCAGCATTATAACACTGGGCTTAAGGCTGTTAACCAGCATTCAAAGCCTTCCACAGTCCATCCCTACCTATCTTTCTGGGTTGTTTCTGGATTCCATAAAGAAACTCTCAACTCCAGCCTAACAGCCCTACTTGCCATTGCCATATCGTCACCACGGTCCTTCCAATGTCGCTGTCACCACTTGTGACCCCCTCCATCTATCAAATTCCCCTCTCCTGTCAAGACCAGCTTATTTCCCAAGTTCTTAATGAAAACTTTCATGTTCATCCTTGAGGGAGTAATTTTTTTTTTCTAGTCACTTTTATGCTATTGAAGCTCTGTGCCTCTCAATTATGACACATCCCCTGCTACTAAAATAATGGGTGGATATATCTTTTATCCCATCAAGGATTATACTGTCCTGGGAAGCAGGAACTGTGTCATAATTCTTTGGGTCATCTCTGCTACCTCGAAAAGTCAAATAAATTACTCAATAATTGGTTTTTAACTGAGTGGAATTTTCCTTTCATGAATTTATAAAAGCAAACAACAGGAAAGGGTCAAGTAAAAATTGCTTTTCTTCTATACCTGGAAGTATTCAGTGAACTGAATACAAGATGAGGATAAAACTATACTTTCAAATTATATTTAAGAATCATGCTTTTTATAAATACATTTTGGATGTATTATGAAAAAAACCACTTCCTTTTCTTTCTTTGAAATATCTTTCTTGGGGCATAGTGGGAATTTTTCTATTTTTGTATCTTATTCCTGTTTACTTTTTAAAAATTTGTTTAAGTTATCGGGATGACAGTGGTTAATAAAGTTATGTAGGCAAATGACACTGCAATAATCAGAGGGGTGCATATATTCTTTTGAATTAGTGTTTTGTGTTTCTTTGGATATATTTCCAGAAGTGGAAGCTGGGTCATAATTTTTTGAGGTAACTCCATACTGCTTTCCACAGTGGCTGCACCAATTTGCATTCCCCACCAAGAGTGCACAAGGGTTCCCTTTTTTTCCACAACCTAGCCAACATTATTGCTTGTTGATTTATTGATTCTCAGATATGTCCAAGTTAAGAATTGGCCTATGTGATAACCGGGATGAAGGAAAGCAGGGGCTTGGACACTGTTGGGAACTCTCCTTCCAGAATGAACCAGTGCAAAGTCCCAGAGGAAAAGTTAACAGAGCTGGTGAACAGTCACAGGAACATACAATGGCCTGCAACTCCATCCTTCCCAATCTGCCCTGGCTCAGCTCCTGATTAGGAAGTTTGCAAAGACAAGTGATCATTATGTTAGCAGGAAAGTGCGGGTAATATGAGTAGGCAGCATGTGAGAGGAGCTATCTTTTTTTATTATTATTAAATCATTATCTGTGTATATATTTTAACATTGCGCCTCCCCCCCTTCCATACATACCCTCTTTGTTTGAGAATGAGTGCTCAACGTGTCATCAAAAGCATTCTTTCCTTGTTGGCTTTCCACACTCACTTGGAACACCTGTTGAGCGTGTGTATGGTGTTGTCACTCTATGTATCAGAAGTTGTCATACAGGCTGTATTGTTCCTTATCCTTAAGAAATGAGGAAAAGGGAAGTAGGATAGACAGATGAAGGTTGTGACATATTTACTCAGTCTTTCTTGGAGTCTCAAAATCCACCCAGTAATTTCCTTTGTGCCTATGATCTCAGAGTTACTCACAAGTTATACAAACTGTCCTTTTCCGGATTATTGGAGTTTCTGTTAGTGTGCAAATGCAGAAGTCATCTTAGATACTGGCCCTGATTTTAGTCATACCTGATATGCACCTGCATTCTTTTCATAATCATACTCAAAACTTACCTTGTTTTTCTCTTTCAGAATGGACTCAAAATAATTCAGAACATCCTCTAATAAGTAAGTATCAACCTAGTTAAATAAAATGAAGGGGACTAGACTGTTAGATGGCTGCAGAAATAATAAAATTGGATCTTCTTAATTGAATGGATTTGTTTGTATTAGGTTATCTGTTGTGGGAACCTTCGTTTCTATTCCTATTCACACCCTCCTCCCAGACAGCTGTGTCTGCAGCTGCAGCATGAATAATACAACATTTGTTACCACTCTGAATGTTCAAACCACTTTTTCCCAGTTCAGTAGCTCCTATACCACCCACCCCCCAAACAAGCATAGGGGAAAGCTAAAATGTAACTATATTAATACACTTACGAATAAAGTTTTTCTGCATAAAAATGAACACAAGTACAAAATTAAAGATGTATGATGTATTTTGATATTTTTATTCTGTAATGTTTAATTTTAAAATTTGTTTGTGATCAATTAAATTATTTCATGAGCCAAAAATAAGCTGCACGCCATCAAGGACAAATATGGACTTAATGCATGTTAACATTGATCAAAAGTATTGAGCACCATCTATATGCCCACTAAACCATAATTGAAGATGTCAAAAGTATTTGGTATTTGGAGATAATAAAGAGTTATGAGACAATGAAAAGGCGTTTTGTTAAAGGAACCTGAATTAAGTATCAGAAAGATGTTGACTTGAGTCCCAAGTGTGCTCAGTATCTGTCTGACCTTGGGCAATCTTGGAACAATAATACTCTTTCTCAATGCATGGGGCTAGATAAAAATAATGGCTTTATTACTTTTCTTACATTATAAATATGAGTTAAGACCATTTAAAGGAAATGGCTTGGTTAAGTGTTTTCTGAGAGCTATATGGTTGTTGTTTCACAGGGTATTAACCTGAGCAGAATGAAGAATAATTGTTACAAAAAATAAATTGTAACCCAGAACCACCAACATAGGTTCAGCAATAAAGCAAGAAGTCAGAGAGTACTAATGCTTGGGATTCTTGGGGAAGGTTTGCTGGAAGGGAAATGCAGGCATCTTCTTTCTTCAAGTTCTAACAATGCAGAGGATGTTGCCGATCCTAATATATTTCAGATTTCTAACTGCCTTTAGCATTGACTGACATTTCAGATACAACCAGTGCTACAGGACCACCGTTCAAGAATGAGATAGAGGGCAGACCATGGATCCTTTATTGCTTGCTTCCTTTGGGAGGATTGCTTCTACTCATTACCTGTTTCTACCTATTCTGCTGCCTGAAAAGGCACCGAGGTGGGTTCCATCTTCCCTCTACTGCTCTGTGCCACACATTTCGGGTTCAGCTACTAGGACTGATATACTTGTAGTTGGTTTCTGTTGTTTTCTTTGCCAACATTTTGCAATAAACCATGGGTAATGCTTTCCTGGGGGACAGATCATCCTCCCACCAAAGCCTAATGGATTAATTTATGTTCACTCTAGCAATGGTGAGGCATGCTCACCATAGCACAGCCAAGCCTTGTGGTAAGGAGGGAACTTTACTCATTCTACTTGAGTCAATCCTCGGTCTGTGTGGGAAGCTCTTAAATTTTCAGGGTGTTGAAAGGGAGATTGAGATAATCTCTCCACATGTCTGATTTGAATTAGTTTGTCTCAATCTCTTTTTCCCAGCCACACCACACCCTGCCAGTCACACATGCCCTTGTTTATAAGAAGGCCCTCTGTCCTCGGAGAAAATTCATCTGCATGCACTTTCTGTTGCCATTACAAACACATGCTTGAACTGAGCCCTCCCTCAACAACAATAATAAAAATGTGTATTTTGCATGATGGGGGAAGTGTGATATATTTTGAACCATGCCTTTCTGCTTTTGTGAGAATTCCCTCAGTGTCATGAGGGAACACTTAACCACATAAGAGACAAATGTATAGAGAATTCTGATGTAGCTCTGGTCTGAACCAACTCCGTTCCTGCTCTCTCCTTTGTTCCTCTCTGCCATCTGCTCCCATTCCTTTTCCCACAATAGCGGCCACAGAGTAGCTATAGAAACTAAGTCAGACAAAGAAACCCTTATTTCTGCCATAAGAGAAATCTTTGTCTGGGCAGAAGTGTTCCTGGTATTTTCCCCTGAGGACTTCTGGATCCCAGAACCTCCTCAGAATCCCGAGAGAGTCTTCTGTAATCTCAATTCCACACCCACAAATCCCAGTGTCTTTCCACGGTCCCTCTCTAAGCTTTCTGAGACTATTGGGACCTCTCTCAGATCTTCAGAAAGAGTCAGGGGTAAATCCTTTGATTTCCCACATCCAACCTGAACTTGGCTATAGGAAATCCTGGCTATGCAGGTGACCGGACAACTGTGTGTCTGGCACTGAGTACAGATTGTCCCCAAACTAGGATTTCCAGCCTTTAAAAAGTGATGTCCTAGATGCTATCTCTGCCTCAATAAATATGTTGGAGGGCTCTCGGGAGTGAGAAGTGAAGAAAATGGAGGAGAATGAATTCACAAAATCGAGTCGTATGCGCCATGCTAGTCACAGCAAATCAACAAGCCAAACTAACAATAATGCTCTCACTGGTATGCATGTGGGTGGGAATGGGTGAAGGGCATTCCACCTCAGCTCCAGGGATTGAATTTCAAGTTAGCGGTCGGATTCCAGAACCCACATTCTTACCACAACTTCAATTTACAGGGATTTGGGGAAGAATTTTGTGTTGTCCTTTATTCCTTTTAGTTTCTTATTTTTCTTCTTGAATTCCAGGGGAACAAAAGGAGCCTTCTGATACAACAGGAAGGGGAATTAACCTGGTATGTTCACTCTATCTGTTAAAACAAATGCAATCTATGTTACTTCATGTTATTATTTATACTTTTTTATTTGAGTCTCTATAACACTTACCATGTGCCAGGCATGTCCTAAGGGCTATATACATATTGGTTTACTTAAAGCATTTGTTTATTTTAAATCCACCTCTGTTTGCAGCAGAAATTCTTCAGAATTCACCAGCCTCAGACTAAGTAATTATGTATTTATTTATTTATTTATTTATTTTTGAACAGCATGGGTGGCAGTACAGGCTCAAAACAGAAAAGACAGACACTGAACCATAGATTGTGGCTCTGTTCTTGGCCTGTTATGTGACTTCACGCTATTCATTCATTCTCACAAATACCTTAAAGTCTTTCTGGAAGAGAGTTGAGAGTTAATGAAAGAACGAGCCATAAATAACCTCATATAATAAATTTTAATTGTTTCATAAATCACACCAGCAGATAAAGAAGCATAAGAAGCATGGAAGAAGTTAGAGCTACTATGCAAAAGTCTCCGTGTGTGTGTGTGTGTGTGTGTGTGTGTGTGTGTGTGTGTGGGCTCATCAAGGAGGAGACCTCCCAGACAAAGCAAAGGATGTTTTGCAGGCAATGCCAAGTTTTCCAACAAGTCCTTGGAATATAAACTTGGACTTTCCTTTTGGTTTTAATATTGTATAAATATTGGAACTAAAAAAAGAATATAAGATAAGGTGATATATTTCTGAAAATTTTTTTTTATGAAACTCTTTGTTAAAAAGAAATACTGCCCTGGCTGGGTGGTTCAGTGTGTTACAGCATTGTCCTGGACACCAAAAGGTTATAGGTTGGATTCCTAATTGGTTCACATCCTAATAGATATTTTTCACATCAATCTCTCTCTCCCCTCACCTCCTATCACTCTAAAGTTAATAAACATATCCTTGTGTGACGATTTTTAAAAAGATAGTAAATATAAAAAATACTGCAGTCACGAATGAGATACTGCAAAGGAACTTGTGTGTATGTGTGTGTTAGTAAAGCAAAGATAAAGATCTAGTAAGCTGGAAAGTCCCAGAAATGTGAGCAGCAGATAGAGCCAATAATTATAATATTATGTTTTTTTTCGTTCAGGTGTTTGTTTTTTTTTGTGTGTGTGTGTGTGTATGTGTGTGTGTGTGTGTGTGTGTGTGTGTGTGTGTGTGTTTAATATACTTTATTGACTTTGTACAGAGAGGAAGGGAGAGAGATAGTTAGAAACATCTATGAGAGAGAGTCATCAATCAGCTGCCTCTTGCACACCCCCTACTGGGGATATGCCCACAACCAAGGTACATGCCCTTGACTGGAATCGAACTTGGGACCCTTCAGTCCGCAGGCCGACACTCTGTCCACTGAGCCAAACCGGTTTTGGCTTCATTGACTTTTTAGAGGGAGAGAGAAACATCAATATGAGAGTTATACCTTGATAAGTTGTCTCCCTAATGTGATCCAACTAGGGATCGAACCCACAAACTGGAAATCAAACCTTCCCCCTTTTGGTGTGTGGGACAATGCTCCAACCAAATGAGCCACACCAACCAGGGCTAGCCATAGAGCTTCCTGTGTAAGCTGGACAAATTGTTTATGATTTGAACTGGAATTCAAGAGGGGTTTTTCTGTTTGTACAATTATTTGTTTTGTTTTTTAAATTGAATTTATTGGGGTGACATTGCTTTATGAAATTATATAGGTTTCAGGGATACATTTCTATAATACATCTGTATATTGTATTGTCTATTCAGTACCCAAAGTCAAGATTCCCTCCATGGAAATTTTGTTTTAAGGTGTTTATATCTTTCACCGACATTTTGTTTTGCCCCCTTTGATTAGTCAAACATTTAAAAAAAATAATAGAAAAGGTGCCATATTACATCTCTGAGACTGACTACACATTTCTTAAAAAGGAACCTATACGGGAACCATGGAATAGAACCCAAAAGTAGAAAGAAACTGGTAAACACATGGCAGACACTTGTAAAAGCCAGCGTTCTCATCTTATTCCAGAATAGTCCTTTAAGGGTATAAAAGTGCTGGTACACTAAAAACCACTAAATTGTACACTTAGAAAAGTCAATTTTAAGGTACAAGAATTATGTCTCAACACATTTTTAAAAGTATGTTGTAAACTGGACGGTGCCATACAGATACAGAATAGGAGAGCTGCTTCATTGTTTGCCATCTCTGCCCCCCACAGCAGGGCGCACCCGCCTTGTGCACCCGCCCTTCGATGAGGTGCCCACAGGAAAAGTTCTTCCACAGAGCACCACGTTTCCTTTACCCCATTCGTTCTAACAGTTTTCCATGGAAACGAGACATCTTTTGGGAAGAAGCCAGGTAACAGTTGAGAGACACAGATTGAAAAATTCAACAGAGAACTTGATATATTGAATATTTATATCTATTAGGTCACATGGAGTCTTTTTAAAAATATATATTTTATTGATTTTTTTTTTACAGAGAGGAAGAGAAAGGGATAGAGAGCTAGAAACATCGATGAGAGAGAAACATCAACCAGCTGCCTCCTGCACAACCCCTACCAGGGATGTGCCTGCAACCATCGTATATGCTCTTGACCAGAATCGAAACTCGGACCTTTCAGTCTGCAGACCAACGCTCTATCGCTGAGCCAAACTGGTTTCGGTGGTCATATGGAGTCCTCTTCACCGCTCCTCTGTAAACTTTAGGCAGGCTCCTTTGCGGGAAGGCTGGAGTACTTTTCATCTGAGCTAAGAGACAGGGACACAGGGTCATTAAAAACCATTCCTAACTTTCAATCATCCAGCCTTCCTGTTATTTCCTGCGCAGACCCCTCATGGAGGGAGGCAGTGTATTCAACAGTTAACACCTAGTTTTTCAGAATAGGCCCAGACAGGCTTGTGTGGTAGAACTCTGCTGAGGAAAAGTGGATGGGCCACTGCACACATAGCAGTGAAAACAACAGAGGGACACATGAGGCATGTAGACTTTCAAAAACTGTGGACCTGATACCTTAAAGCAGCCAGGCCAAAGTTCAAGAACATGATTGACAAAATTGGGATATAAAAAAATTGAAATAAGAAGACATCTTCATTTTTACCAGCTGAGTCCCCTTGTATAACTAGAAATTACAAACAAATAATTGAAAAGAGTGAAAAGCATCGGGATCCACTTAATCTCTGTTTCCATAAGTTCACCTCTTTTCCAGAAGCTTTCTGAAAGATATCTGACTCTATTTTTGAAGTGTAAGAATTTTCTTGTGATATAAATAACAATTGAAATATTTTAAACTTTTTCTAAGCTTTGCTCCCCCCAAAATAAAACCCCATCAAGGTTCCAATTCCAGGTATTAAATCATAATACTGTATATTGAATAAATACTAATATTTATTTTTCTGCACCTTAGAGGGTATCTGTTCTGCTTTATCTTTAATGATTTTATTCTAAACCATATAAATACTATCCATTATGTTATAGGTTGCCTGAAGTTCCTCATAAATATTTGGTGCTTTTTTCATAAATTTGGGCTCTGCTTCTCATTTTGAAGAGGGATTTAAAAGTGTACTGTGGTCTCAAAAGTGACCAATAATATAGTACAAAGTAACTATTTGGGATGAACATAGTGGTCCTTAAGCTTTTATCCTTTAATAAGGAAGAATCTGTTAAAAAAAAAAAATGTCAACAGCATATGTGAGGAAAAGTCCACTATTTCTCCCCGGGTATAAGGACTCAATTTAGCCTGCTTTTATAGTTTGCTAATAAATATGCACCATCATATCTTAAAATTATAATTAAAGCAATTTTTTTCTCTTGTAGGTTGATGTTCCTCAGCCCTTTAAAAGTGAGCAAATTGAAGTGGGCACCAGACAACATCCCCAAACTCTGCCATCAGAACCTGATGTCTATGATAATGACCCCTGGGTCAGCAGCCAGGAAGAGTCTGGGGTTTATTCTAACCCAAGTCTGGAGGAAAACAAACAAGGCATTGTTTATGCTTCGCTGAACCACTCCATCATTGAAATGAACCCAAGGCAGGCAAGAAATGTGAAAGAAGCACCTACAGAATATGCAGCCATATGTGTGAGGAGATAATTCTCGTCCCACTCTCCCACCAGCCGCCATGGATGATCAGCATGTCCATACCGCCATCGATGATCAGCATGTCCTACAGAATGTCAAGTAATATTCCTTGACCTAAGAAGATTCACTTTCAGGGGAGTCATGTTGGAGCTTGGATTTTAATGGTCAGTAGGGCAAATGACTAATAGTTCTGCCAGAAAACTCTTTTGGAGCATTTTATTTTATTGCCATGAACAACATCTCCTCTCCAAAACTGAGTGATATGAATAGCAGAGCAGTAGAACATTTAAACTTAGCTACATTTTACCCAACATTTAAAGTCAATATTTACTTTGGAGCTATCAGAAACACAGGTAGGGAAGAGAGATATGTGTTATCTGCATCGGTTCACTACACACGCTTGAGAGAAAGAATGTCCAATTTAACTAACCATAAATATGGAAGTGATAGTATGTTTATTTCCAGTCAATCTTTAATAATAAGAAATTTTCCTCTATCAAGCTAATGTTGAGGTTTCTTATATGTCAAGGAGAAATCATTTTAGGCTTGATGATATAATAAAATAATGAAAAGAATAAATTGTGCAATAAAGATGTGGAATATACCAACTAGGTGGGGGTCGATGGTCCCCGCACCAGAGAAACAAATGCTTCTCTCCACCCTGTCAGGTTGCAAAGCAAATGTCTGTGGTGATGGAGCATTTAATGGATGGTGCATTTATAAACCACGTGGTGACTCACTGGGTTACAAAGTCTAGTATATATGAATAGACATTATGCTGCTGCTGAACTAATGTACTTGTTGGGTGTCTGAATAAACATAAATATCAGTGAGGATAGTTATCATCAGGCAGGTGAATATTGATGGCTTAAACTGCTTTAAGGTTGACCTGATGTCAAACTTAAAACACAATTAATGGAATGGAGAAAAGTCCAGAATATTTAGTTGGCCAGTATGGGTTAAGAAATTTTCAGTCACCACATCTGTATCTTGCTGTTCTTCTTAGTAAGGAATCAGAGCAGATCATACATAGTGAAGTAGTTCAGCTGGATAACCATTTGTTTTAAATATTGAGGTTGCAGCCGTTTAAAAGTATAGCAAGTATATATGACTTCAGTTTTCTGAATTTCCAGAGTACTTGAGTCTAATTATTTCAAAAATAGCCTGCAACTTCATTCAACAGTTTCAGGCTATCAGAGTTCTTGGGTGCTGCTATTAAATAATGCAACAGATCTCATGCATCTTGGACAGCAGAGGTTAGAATCCATTTAAACAAATACATGAGCTGCTGCACAAATGAATGTGAAGGGGTGTGTGTGTGTGTGTGTGTGTGTGTTAGTGTCTAGAAAGAAAGATGTGTGACTTAGAGAAATGGTAAAAGAGAAGCTGACAAAAGTGACATACCATTTCAGTTTGCTAAAGAAACCCAGAAAACTGGAGCAAATGAGTCATTATAGAAAATGTATGAAAATAATATCTAAAATTGTGGGGATAGGCGTATGACAGCCCATAAAAGTTTTTGTCCCAGAAAGACTAAACAGATTTTGTGGTGGAGCATTTCTTATGTAACTCTTGTTAAAATTTTAACCTTTAGATTGGGGTAGTGAGTATTGTTTTAGACTCATTGTTATCCATCCAGTATAATATTACTCCTAGAAATTCAAGCAACCAATTTTCTGTAGGTTTTTTTTTTTTTCAGCCAAGCTGCATTTACAGGAAACTTATGTACAAAAGATAAATTAGAATAGTGTTCGCGGTATTCTTAAAAATAGAAACAGGAAGAACAGGGAGGATACACTTAGATGTCCTTATCAGATAAACACACAAAGCTGAACAGTTTCTTCATAATGAGTTTAAAAATATATACATATATAAATATATATATTTCTGAATATTGTTAACAATATTCTTAACATGTCTTATAGTAATGTTGATAATGATTTCACCTCTGTTAATGATTTATACTTATATTTGTATGATGCTGCCAAAATCACAAATCATTTATGTTTTTATTCCTTCTTAATAAAAGATGTCAGAGTTATATATGTACTTTGTAAATAAATAAATTTATTTCAGTATTACTACATGGCTTGTTTCATTAATGAAATATGAGAAAAAGAATATATAGATAATTTAATGATTTTCCATGATTTTAAGATTGTTGACTATTCCCAATAAGAAGGTAAAGTTATTAAAACTTATTTGGAATAAATATAATGTTGATTTTTGTACCAAAAAGTGCATGGACATGAACTTTGAGTGATTCTCAAATCTTATGGCACATAAAAACAACTTGAAGAACTTGCTGAACTGCAGATAACCAACTCCCAGCACTAAGAAATTCTGCTTCAGGAGATTCAGCATATAGCTCTAGAATCCTCACATAAAAAATCACCCCAGATAAAATTTTTTAATCCCCTCACCTTAGAATATATTTTTATTGACACATGTGGAGTGAGGATATTTTTCTATTGATTTTTAGAAAGAGTGGAAGCCGGGGGGAGAGAGAGAGAGAGAGAGACAGAAAGAGAGAGAGAGAGAGAGAGAGAGAGAGAGAGAGAGAGAGAGAGAGAGAGAGAGAAATCTATCACTACCCCCAGAACTGGGGATCAAACCAGCAACCCAGGTATGTGTCCTGAATAAAGCCCATAATCCTTTGTTATATGAGGTGATGCTTCAATCAACTGAGCCACCTGCCTGGACACCCCATATAATTTTGATAGGGGTTTCTCAGTGCAGAAAAGCTGGTCTGGCAGGAACATGGGACAAGGGCAAGGTGTTGGTGATGCAGATCTATCTAAAGGTCCCAATAAAACACTTTGAAGGGAAGAGCAAGAAGAGCCTCAGAAAGGGACCTCTATTGTTCACTGTTGCTCATTGTCTCCCATTACCACTTAATTAATTAATTGCAGAGATGGTCATAATTGCCAGACGAGGGGAATACTTGCTGGTGCATTTCCTCCAAGAGTTGGATGGGCTGTCCAGACAACTGCCTGTTCTTACACTCAAACACTGTTTTTTAAAAAAACATATACTATATATTTGTCTTGTCCATTAATGAAGCCTTTCTAGGTCCCAGAATCGTTTCTCTAGCTTGATCATATCTGTCAATCTATAAAAGCACATACACATATCCTATCTAATAAAAGAGAAACATGAAAATTGACTGTACCTCTGTTACACCCACAAGCCACACCCACTAGCCAATCAGGGGAAAGTATGCAAATGAATCCAACTAAGATGGCTGTGGCCTCTGCTCAAGGCTACCAAGTTTCAATTATATTATAGAAGATGAATAAATCCCAGATACCTGCTTCCAGCTGGCCCGGGTCTCTGCTCAAGTAAGCACTGAAAAAAAAAAAAAAAAAAAAAAAAAAGCAAAAAAGGAGAGGCTGAGAGCCTGGATCACGGGGGTGTGGCCAGCCTGAGAACAGCTCTCAGCCCCTCACCCAGACTGTCCAGGCACCCCAGTGGGGACCCCCACCCTGAAGGGGTGTGGCTAGCTTGAAAATAGACCTCAGCCCCTCACCCAGGTGAGGGTCCCCACTGGGGGCTTTGACCAGCCTAAAAATGGCCCTCAGCCCCTCACCCAGGCTGCCCCATGCCCCCAGGAAAACATCCACACTAATCCGGGACACCCTTCAGGCCCCACTCATGCAACAGGCCTCTATCTATACTAATAAAAGGGTAATATGCAAATTAGACTGAAAGACCTTCCAGGAGACCTTCTGGACATTTTTCTGGACAAAAAAGCCATGGTGTTGGGACCAGAGGTAGAGGCAGTGAGAGGCTAAGAGGGGAGGGCAGTTGTGGGTGATCAGGCTAGTTGGGGGCAGGGCCATTGGAGGTAAGCAGAGCAGCAGGGGGGCAGTTGGGGGTGAGCAGGCCAAGAACGGATAGTAGATGTGAGTGGTCAGGTTGGTGTGGGGGCAGGGCTAGTGGGGGCAAGCATACCAGCAGAGGGGCCAGTTGGGGGTGAGCAGAATGTTTGTGGGGGTCAGTTGGAGGTGATCAGGACAGCAGGGGGGCAGTTTGGAATGAGCAGGCCAGCAAGGGTACAGTTGGGGGCAAGCAGGCCAGCAGAGGGGGCATTGGGGGTGAGCAGGCCAGTAGGGGAGGCAGTTGGGGGTGAGCACACTGGCATGGGGGCAGTTGGGGGTGACCATGACAGAAAGGGGGGGGGGGGCAGGTAGATGAGTGCTTAGGAGCCAGTGGTCTAGGATTGTGAGAGTATGCAGACTGGGCTAAGGGGAACTCCCCCATGCACATATTTCATGCACCAAGCCTCTAGTTTTTTAAAAGAGCCATTTTAGGTTCAGCAAAACTGAACCTAAAGAGAAAGAGAAATTACATAGAATTTCCATATACTTCCTGCCCCCACACATGCATAGCTTCCCCTGTCAACATCCTGTGCCAGCCAGAGTGGTACATTTGTTACAATCAGTCAGTCCATAGTTTACATTAAGATGTACTCTTGCTATATTCTTTTATTTTTTTTCTTTATTGTTTAAAGTATTACATAGGTGCTTCTTTTCCCCTCACTAATCTCTTCCAGCCTGCTAGGTTTTGACAAATGTATAGTGACATGTATCCTTTATTATAATAATGTACAGAAACCTTCACTCCCCTAAAAATCTTCTGTGTTTCACCTATTATTCATCCTTCCCTCGCCTTAAACAATACTGATCATTTTCCTGTCTCCACACTTTTGCCTTTTCCAGAATGTCACATAGTTGGAAAATCATACTGTATATAGCCTTTTAAAATTCTTTTTGGCACTGAATAGTATTCCATTGTCTGGATGTGCGACCGTTTTCATATGGTCGGTTGTTTCCTCATGTTGACAATTAAGAATAAAGCTGCTATAATCATCTGTGCGCAGTTTTTTTTTTTTTTGTACAGACATCAGTGTCAACTCAAGCAAGTACCAAGGAAGATGATTGTTGGATCATATGAAGACAACATGCTTAGTTTTGTAAGAAACTGTCAAACCACCTTCCCAAGTGCTGCACCATGTTATTTCCCAACAGCAGTAAATGAGGGTTCCTGCTACTCCACAGCCTCACCAGCAATTGATGGTGTCAGCGTTCCAGATTCTGTCCATTCTGATATGTGTAGTGATTGCCTGTTGTCTTAATTTGCAATTTCCTAATGATATATGATGTTGACATCTTTCCATCTGTTTACTGGCCACCTGTGTATTCTCTTAGTGAGGTATCTGTTAAGTTTTTTTTACCTTCATTTTAATCTAATTGTTTTCATGTCCCTGAATTTTAAGATTTCTTTGTCTAATTTGGATAGCAATCTTTGATCAAATATATGTCTTTTGCAAATATTTTCTCCCAAATATTATGGCTTGTCTTCTCATTTTGTGAATGGTCATATCATTTATAGCACTTATTTGTTATTATGTTTGCTCCACACTAGACTGGGGCTTCTCGTGGGCAAGAATTATGTCACATTGCTCTTTAGCTTCTTAGCTTGGTGCTTGGCACATGGTAGAATGAAATAATGTTTAAGAAATGAAAATTTGTACTTTAGAAAATTAACTTTCATTTGAAATGCTAACAACAAGATACCCATAAAAAACATACACCGTGTCAAAACAAGCCAGAGGAAAATCATTTGGGAGGTAGGGGGGAAGGATCCCAAGTCAAATTCATAGAAAATATCTCTTTATTAACTTTTGGTCAAGAATATGCTTGTGTATTTTCAGAAAACAACTCTGAGACCATGTGGATTCCTGCAACAGAGAGGAATTGACAGGAGTGCCCCAGCCATGAAGACAGAAGAGAATCAGTTCAGAGATGGAAGGCACCGACAATGCCTTGCCATACTAGCAGACAGGAGCTGTGTGTCGCTGAAGGATGCCCAGGACCAAACCAGAGATGGTCGGAACTGCATCCACACCATTTGTCAACCAACCAGATCTGAAATACCATGGCTGACATGTACACATAAGGAACTGTTTGGCATTGAAATGGGGACTCAAAAGAACTGTTGACCCAGAAAGGAACTCACTATAGACTGATTCATTTGCCTCTCAGCATAACCATCATGGCTTGTCTCAGTTTTGGTCCTTATAAGGGAATTCCTTGTATAACATGATCTAATGATGCATCCAGGGGAAATAATGAACAACATAAATTGATGAATAGAAACAGACCTGGAGACAGAGAAGCAGCAATCAGACTGTTGGGCCTCAGAGGGAAGATAGGGGAGTGGAGGGGTAAAGGGGAGTTATCAACCAAAGGACTTGTGTGCATGCATATAAGCCTAAACAGAGGTCATAGACAACAGGGGGTGGGCATATATGGGGAGGGGTTTAGAATGAGAATGGAGGGTTGAGGACAATTATGTGACACCATAATCAATAAAGAAATTTTTAAAAAAGAAATGGATGATTATGTGTGTGAAGTGAGTCATCTACTACCTTGCTACTCAAAGGATGGCCTTCAAATAAATAGCATTTCTTAGAAATGTAGAATCTCAGACTTTACTTACTACACAAGAATCTGCATTTTCACAAGATCCCCTAAGTGATTTGTAAAGCTATGATCCACTTAGCCTTTATGAACCCACATCTGCTCCACAGTTCAGTGTGGTATAAGCTAGTCACTCATTTGGAAAGTTCTATTTTACGCTGCAACAGAGAGGGTTTTACCACCCAACCCAAAGATAAAAATGGTAAGTGAGAAAGGAAACATTACTAGTTTACAGAAAGTTTGTGCTGAAATTGAGATAATAGGAACTGAAAATTCTGTGCTAGATATCAAGGTGCAGGTTCAAAAAACAAGTTTTAGGGATTGATCTTTAAATTGGACCTATTCTGAAGTTAGTTAGGGTAAACATTCCATGGGAATCACTTTATCTGCAAGCAATCTAAGATCGCATACTAGGCACCTAGCACTTTGCTAGATTCTGAGGTGACAGGGTTAAGTAAGATTCCCTTCCTGCCTATCATTGCTTGCAGTGTAGGTGAATAGGTAGAAACTAAACAAAAATTAAAATCTGATAGCTGAATTTTATCATGTAGGTGGATACAAAGTACTTTGTTTCCACCTACATGTTTCTTTGCCTGTAAGGACCATGTTATATTCACTGTATTAGAATTTGTGGTCCTGGGACATCTTAAAAATGATATTACTAGAATATATATTTGCACACATACATACACACAGACATGTAAATATAAATTTATACATATCATCTTAATTAAAAATAAAAGCTAACATTAATGTATTTAATGTTGTTATTCATTAATAACATTAATGAATGATATTGATTAATTCATTAAATGGGTACCTTTTGGTGAGAGGAAAGACAGTGTGGAAAACTCAGGATGGAAATGAGATTTTAATGAATGTATTTTGGTATAGTTTTAACTGGAACCATGAAATTTATTTGCATAATTCAATAGTAAAAATTTATTTTAAAAAAAGTAATCCCCCAAATAAAAAATAAGCTTAAATGTCTATCAGGTTATTAACAATGTATATATAATTGCATTAAGTAACTTTAATCTGTGTCTTGACTATCGATATTTATCCATATAGAAATTTAAGAACTAAAGAACCGTAATGATATTTTAATCTCTACCTGGTATTTTTCAGTTATATTGTTACTGTTTTATAAAAAATAATTTGATATTAATAAAAGATAAAGCAAATATATAACTATTAATATATTTAGAAATAAAACTTTCTTACATAACAAAGTTTAACTCAAGTATAAAATTAAAAGTGTTAAGAATCCTGCAATCCAAGCTTCAAATTGGAAGTTTAAGCATAAACTCATGATTTTACCTGTTAAAAGTCATTTTAATGCCATCAAATCTAAACAAATTTAAAAAAGCAAAATAATAAATCTTCATAGATTATATAATTTTTAAAATATATTTTTATTGATTTCAGAGAGGAAGGGAGAGAGAGAGATATAGAAACATCAATGACAAAAGAGAATCATTGATTGGCTGCATCCTGCACGCCCCCTACTGGCGATGGAGTCTGTAACCCAGGCAGGTGCCCTTGAGAGGAATCAAACCTAGGATCCTTGACCACAGGCTAATGCTCTATCCACTGAGCAAAACCAGCTAGGTCTAGAGTATGTAATTGTTAGCCTGATAAACTTCAGAAATTAACTGAAAATTGATTTTTAAAAATTAAGGTGAAATGTTATAAAACATACAAAAATAACTTCATTTATACATAGCAAAACCACAAATATTAAATGATAGCTTCTCAAATACCAAGGAATAAAATAGATTGTACTGGTAAAGATGAGATAGACAATTGCATCAAGCTAATTAACACCTGCTTTGTCAAAATCAGATACCTGATAGCTCTATTGCTGCCATATAATAGTTGTCTATTTTCCAAAGTTTTTCAAGTGAAGAAATAAGCCAAGTTTCTATGTGGAAACATCTAATTTTTAAATCTTAAAAGCAGTGTTTTGGTTTTTTTAAATTGTGAAAGCCAACTAGAGCATAACAGCTGGATGGGGCTTGAGTCTCCCCTGGCAACGGAGGAAGCCAAGCTTCCCACCCACATAAGACCTCTCAGGGAATGTCTGACTGCCAGTTTAGGCCCGACCCATGTGGGATCTCCCAACCACTCACCTGCCTGCCTGCCTGATTGCCCCTAACAACTCTGCCTGCCAGCCTGCTTACCCCCAAATACCCCCTCACTGGCCTGATCTCCCACAACTGCCCTCCCCTCTTAGCCCCTAATCACCTCTACCTCAGCACTGCCACCATGGCTTTGTCAAAAAGAACGTCGTCGGAAGGACTCCTGGAAGGTCTCACAGTCTAATTAGCATATTACTCTTTTATTAGATAAGATAGAGGCCTGGTGCATGGATGGGGGCCAGCTGGTTTGCTCTAAAGGGTGTCCCGGATCAGGGTAGGGGTTTCCTTGGGGGGTGGGGTGGCCTGGGCAAGGGCCTATGGTGGTTTGCAGGCCAACCATGCCCCCGTTGGGGTGGGGGTTCCCACTGGGGATGGTGCTAGCCTGTGTGAGGGGCTGAGGGTCATTTGCAGGCCCCTCCTTCGGTGGCAGGCCCAGGTGGGCTTCCTCTGTTGCCAGGGGAGACCCAAGCCTCCTGCCAGCTCCTGCTGGCTCCATGGCCACTGCCATCTTTGTCCCGCTAATTTGCACATTCCCTCCTGACTGGCTGTAGGCATTTCAGAGTGTCTGTCAATTACCTTATTTCTCTCTTATTAGTATATATGATCAAGCAAACAGCATGAGCATGGGCATGTTTGTGCTACTTTCCCCTGCCCCTCAAGTGCCATTGGAGTGATGAGGATGAGCCCAGATGGATGCTGCCCAAATGGTAACTTGCATTATAGGAGAGGAATTCCAAAATTAGACTGCCCTTTGCTCTGAGGAAAACATTACCTCTATTTTCGAGGCTTTTTGCTACGTAAAGTTTCTGGGAAAGATGGTATGGAATACAAAACCTTGAAAAGGATTAGAAAAATTCACTTTATTTATTTATTTATTTTTTTTTTTATTAAAACTGAACTCCCATAAGAGTAAAGGCTCTAGAAGGGTTTGTTGTTGCTTGTGTGTGTGTGTGTGTGTGTGTGTGTGCGCGTGTTTGTGTGTGTTGGTTTTGTTTGTTTGGTTTTTGCAGCTCTATTGACTGAGAAAAATCTCAATGAGCCAAGAAAAGAAAATAGTCACTATAAACATAATTGGTGAAGTAGAGTTTAAATCCCAGCTTTTCTGTAGTGGCCCTTTTGGCTCTGCTCTTTCCCACACAGCCCGAACACAGGCCCGAGAGCATCAAGAGGGTTCCCTGGATCTTTGGGTTTCAAAGGACTAGGAGAGTTAAGCTGTGAGGTCTCAGGGATACAGAATCATAGCAGATCTCATTCATCTTTCAAGCAGCCAAACCCTAAGCACCCAAAATAACATCAGGACATTTGCCAGTGCTTTCTGTCTTTCAGAGTAAATTTGATGTATATCTTTTGAGTTTAACTGCATTTATTTAATTAATTCTACAACTGCTCTTAATGAATTTTGATAGAATTATATTTCCTAAAGTAGTGTTTTTGAATACAGATAACCCTATATAATAAAACGGTAATATGCAAATTGGCCCTAACTGTGGAATGACTGGTCACTATGACACACACTGACCACCAGGGGTCAGACGCTCAACACAGGAGCTTCCCCCTGGTGGTCAGTATGCTCCCACAGGGGGAGCTCCACTCAAGCCACAAGTCGGGCTGATGGGCGGTGGCGGTATCCTCTCCCACCTCCTGGCAGTGCTAAGGATGCCCAACTATGGCTTAGGCCCGCTCCCCTAAGCCATTAGTCGGACATCCCCGAGGCTCCTGGGCTGCCAGAGGAACATCTGACTGCCAGCTTAGGCCTGATCCCCCAGGGAGCTGACTATGAGAGGTCACAGGCCAGGCTGAGGGATACCCTCCCACCTTGAGTGCACAAATTTTTGTGCTCTGGTCTAGTTTAAATATAATTCTTATGGATTCATTTCCTTTACATTGGATCTGCTAGAATTGGATACTATAAGTACAATATATTCTGATTGAATTAATCAGTCCATGGTTACCTAAATCATAATTAAAGTTTGACATAGCCAGGTGAAGGTATTTGGAAACCATAAAGACCATTTATCCAGGCTGTGAGTAATTAAAAGTAACTCAATATGTACTTAAGTAAATTTGGTTGGCTTTACAAATAACACACACAAATGAAAAACTAAAAACATCACTGCCACCACTTATTAGCATTTTTATTAGTTAATCTATTAGTGCTTTTATTAGCTTAGCATTACACTCATAGATTACGAACGTTGAGATTTTGGAACATTTTTGTTTCTTGTTTTATAATTTCTATTTGATCTTTGCATTCTCATTTCTGACGTTCATTGTTTAAGATTTCTAAATTCTATATAGTTAGAATAAAGTTTTCTTTTAAAAAAAGAAAACTACATATGATATAAACCTTTCATTGTACACATCATATACCTTTATGAAGTCCTCATCATTTTGCATATTATTCCTAATGTAACTCTTTAATAACCAAGCATCACAAAACTAGCAACCCATTCATATAAGACTTCTTTTCCCCAATTTATAACAAGAAGTGGAATCCGGTTTTTAATTCTGGGACTTCTCATTTACAACCTCCCCTACCCCCTTTTTTTTCCTCTTGACTATGACATAACTATGGACATAACTATCGGTGAAGGGTAACTCAACTGTAGGGGCTTTCATTTGGTATGAAGAGAAAAACACAGAGAGAAGCGGGCGGAACTCGGGAGAGGCCCACCAGCGGGAGACTGCGGGGTGGCAGGTGGCCACATCCTGGGGCAGGAGGGAGCCCCACATTCCCCAACCCTCACATTCCCACCCCTTCAGCAATTCTGAGGCCTGTGGGCTAGGTCGGCTGGGGGTTTCCTGGAGGCCCTGCCCAGGTTGTCCGCTGGGCTTGGGCAGGGCTTGGAACTGGCCCGGGGGCTTGAGGGCCCCTGCATTGGTGGCGTGTGTGTGTGTGTGTGTGTGTGTGTATGTGTGTGTGTGTGTGTATGTGTGTGTGTGTGTGTGGCGGGGGACAGCAGGAGGCTAGGGGATAGAGGAAAAGTAAGGGGAGAGCCGGGGCAGGGATGGGGATTGGTTTCCATGGAAGACTGGATGTTTACCAGGGAGCTGACCAGTTGGTTGAGCAATGAGTGAGTGTAAACAGCTGAAGGATCAAGTGCAGACTGTGCGAAAAGGCTGAGGAAATGTTAACAATAGAATCAAACGTGCAAGAGGTTCTTTGTCCTATTGCCACAGGTGGAGATGTGCAAGGTCAATTCCATGATCTTATGGAACTCTTTAGAACTGGAGGGAAATCAGCAGACATAAACTATGTCCAGGAGCCACCTAGGCTGTTTCCAAATTCTAGCTATTGTAGGAGGTTATTATTCACTAGAGACTTGACTCTTCTTGTAGCAATTCAAGACTCTTTATGCAGAGTGCATTACCATCCTGAGAGGGAACCACGCACATGGCTTTTAAGATGAATGCCTACGAATGTATGGAAATGCCAATGTTTGGAAATACAATATTTTACAGATCTATTGGTTTATCTTCTGCTTACAGCTTTCATAGAGGGACAGATATTCTGCTCCACGGTGGCTTCTCTGAGCCAGGCGTCTTCAAACTACGGCCCGCGGGCCACATGCGGCCCACAGAGGAGTCTGATCCGGCCCGCCAGGTTTTTTGGGCAGTGAGTGCAGCCGAGGTGTTACAGTAGGAATTAGTAGTTCATATAGTCCAGCCCTCCAGCTCTCTGAGGGACCGTGATCTGGCCCCCACTTTAAAAAGTTTGAGGACCCCTGACACGTCAGAGCCTGGATCCTTTACAAGAAGTCCCACACGAGGGCCCAACGTGTGATGTGTTATAGTCAGATCCGGATGATGGAGCGGATGGGGTATTTCACCACTTGGTGCCAGCTACACATTCGACAGGACTGTTTTTAATCATGCCAATGGTCTCACCCTGGTTTCTCCAACTCACCAACTTGTAACGGAGGGATGCAACTGGGGTCATGATCGGAATGTGGTTTCCATTTTCAGTGCACCCAATTACTATTAGCTTGTGAGAACCAGGCAGTCATTATGAATTAGATGACACTTCAAAGTATTACTTCCTTCAGTCTGACTCAGCACTTCCTCCTGCAGAGCCTCTTGCTACCTGGCACACATCAGACTGCTTCCTATAAATTCCTCCTGGCAAAACCTGCCTTTGTAGACAGATGTATACTGCCTTTTTAAATATATATATATATAAACAAAACAAGCAATGGCATTCTATGTGTATCTGTAACAAATTGGGATCTGTCTTAGCATTAAAGTATATCATAGAACAAAATGTGCTATGCTAATGAGCATTTACCTGGTAGCACAATGACAGCACTAAGACTGAAATTTAGTCTGTTGTACTGTAAGTAAAAATAAAACCTACCTTATATAATAAAAGCCTAATATGCAAAATTTTGCCTGTTGTATTGTAAGAGACCATTTTTCTCTGCACTGTTCAAGCAAAAAATATAATGAACTTCATTTCCTTTTGCACAATTATAGTGTTTAACTGGCATGGATTAATAGAGTTGGAGTTTCATTTTTAAGAAAAATTCACACAGTAACTTCCACTTAATCCATTACCCTTTATTTTATTTTATTTTATTTTATTTTATTTTATTTTTATTATTTTTTAGACTTAACTTATTTGATTTTATTCTTTTTTTTCTTTTTTTATTAAATTATTATCTGTGTACATATCTTACCATTGCCCCCCCTCCCATACATACCCTCCCTCCCCAGAGTTTTGTGTCCATTGGTTGTACTTATATGCATGTATACAAGTCCTTCTGTTGATCTCTTATCTCCCCCAGATCTCCCTACCCTCCCCGCTGCAATTTGACAGTCTGCTTGTTGCTTTACTGTCTCTATATCTTTTGGTTCATCAGTTTATAATGTTCTTTATTATCCATAAATGAGTCAGGTCATGTGGTGTTTCTCTTTCATTGACTGGCTTATTTCACTCAGCATGATGTTCTCCAATTCTATCCAGGTTGCTGCAAATGATGAGAATTCCTTCTTTTTTATGGCAGCATAGTATTCCATTGTGTAGATGTACCATGGATTTTTGATCCAATCATCTGCTGACGGGGACCTAGGCTGTTTCCAAATTCTAGCTATTGTAGATTGTGCTGCTATGAACATAGGGGTGCATATATCCTTTCTGATTGGTGTTTCTAGTTTCTTGGGATATATTCCTAGGAGTGGGATTACTGGGTCAAATGGGAGTTCCATTTTCAGTTTTTTGAGGAAATTCCATACTGTTCTCCACAGTGGTTGCACCAGTCTGCATTTCCACCAGCAGTGCACGAGGGTTCCTTTTTCTCCGCAACCTTGCCAACACATGTTGTTTGTTGATTTGTTGATGTTGGCCATTCTGACAGGTGTGAGATGATACCACATTGTTGTTTTGATTTTCATCTCTCGGATAATTAGTGACTTTGAGCATGTTTTCATGTGCCTTCTGTCTTCTTTTGAAAATATTCTATTTAGGTCCATTGCCCATTTTTTTATTGGATCATTCATCTTCCTCTTATTTCGTTGTATAAGCTATCTGTAGATGTTGGAGATTAAACCTTTATCAGTGGTAACATTTGCAAATATGTTCTCCCATACAGTGGGCTTTCTTGTTGTTTTGTTGATGGTTTCTTTTGCTGTAAAAAAGCTTTTTATTTTGATGTAGTCCCATTTGTTTATTTTCTCTTTAGCTTCCATTGTACCCTTTATTTTATTGAAATGCACACTTAACTAAAGAAAAGATTCTTCTTGGGAGTAGGTTGTCATAACATTTAAAGAGATTTCCCTTCATTTAAATTAAATTACTGTTTTATGTTGACCTGCAAATTTCTGTATACTTGTCATAATAATGCTTGCATCTTATTTGATATACTGAGCAAATAAAAATTTCATTTTAAACCAGCAAATAAAGTTTATTTGCTGGTTTAAAATGAAAAAAAATAGTGTGGGCAATTTCAACTATGGCTGACTTCTGGACCCTGGGTAGCACCTGGGCCCCTGAGCTCCATGCGCCCCCTTCCACCTGAGTCATTGGACTCCACCCTACTCTCTCAGCGCCTGGTAGCCGGATGGAGCTTGGTGCCCCCATGTCACCTCAAGTCACCGTATGCAGGGTGATCGCACCCACCTTGGCCTGGCACCACTCACTCACCTGCTCCACCATGCAGCCTCAGTCCCACTCTCGACGGGACCCATCTGGGCAGGCAGTTCCTCCACTGCTGCCCGCTGCCAGCACAGCATTGCCAACACCCTCCACATTCCACGTCACCCTCTGGTGGTCAACATATGTCATAGCAAGCAGTCAAACTCCTTTTGGGAAATTTTGTATAGTAGGCTTTTATTATATAGGATATGTTTTAATTTTACTCCCAAACAATTTTTAATGTATACAGACTAAATGTATTATTCTGTCATTATTGCCATATCACTTAAAGTCCTCAAAGTCTTCATAAAAGGGATTTTTCCATAATCTAAAATAAATGAGTTAATATATTGATAATTTAATCTGAAGCTAGGTGCTGAAAATGCTATTTTATACCTATAAATATAGAAGCCTGGTCTTGACTCTTTTATTCATAATGATATAACTTTTCAGTATCCATCATCTTTACTAGTAAAAATACCTTTGGAGCCATAACCAGTTTGGCTCAGTGGATAGAGTGTCCAAGGTTTGATTCTAGTCATGTACCTTGGTTGCGGGCACATCCCCAGTAGGGGGTATGCAGGAGACATCTGATCAATGATTTTCTCTCATAGATGTTTCTAACTCTCTATCCTTCTCCCTTCCTCTCTGTAAAAATAAAAATACCATTGGAAGACCAATGGAGCTGATCTCAGGCCCTCTTTGAAATGGTTCATTACACCAGCTCAACCACATCCCCACAGCATTCCAGTGATGCAAATTAGGAAGTAAATAAAAGTTTGACCAACTTTTACTAAATTTTGGGCCAGCTATGATAAATTTTTATTAGTGGATCATATCCACTAATACTAAAAATATAAATCATTATGCTTACAATATATGAATAATGAAGACATTAATTAATGTCATTGCTTTCATATGGTTTGCATAATATTGCTACCAATTTATAAAAACTCAAAGCACCATTTCAGTTTCTAATCATATATATGGCTTAAAATTTTTTGAGAGATAAGGTTTTTTTGTTACATACAACAGGAACAGCATTTCTAACATATCCTTAAATAATTATGGGTAAGTAAGTTATACTTAAAATCACACAAAATGTTTATGTATATATGAATCATATGTATATCCTATTTTATATACCCCATTTGGATTGGAAGCTGCCATTTAATATTGACATTTTGTGAATTACATATGCATCTATCTATTGTTGAGATAATATGCTCTTTTTTATTCCCAAACTTGTAAGACTTTATTTAAACAATTATAATATATTCTTACCATTCACATCTCCATTGCATCTACACTGAGTGGCCAGATTATTATGATTCCTGAATGCATAATAATTTGGCCACTCAGTATATATCCTATATAATAAAAGTCTAATATTCAAATTGTCCCCTTGACCAGGAGTTCGACCAGCAGGCAGGCTGGCCAACTACCCATGTCCCCTCCCCCTGGTCAGGCTGGCTGGACCTGACCCAAGCATGAATTCATGCACCGGGCCTCATATATATCATTTATTTGCATTGTCAGATAAAAAGAATGCTATATATAGTGAGTGGCCAGATTATTATGATCTCTGAATGCATAATAATCTGGCCACTCAGTGTATACTTAAATTCCCTTTTTCATCCTAATATGTTTATGTGTATATTCCTTCTTTTTTTTCTTCTTTTTTAAAATTTATTTTTATCCTTGAGTGTATTACAGATGTCTCCCATTTTCCCTCCTTTGTCTCTCTCCATTTGGCTCCCACCATCCCAGGCCTTCACTGCACTATTGTCTATGTTCATTTATTATAGTTTAGTAGAGCTATGATATTGTCATGGTTAATGTTATGAGTCAGTTTGCCTGGGTGACAGGGTGTGTAGACATTTGGTTAAACATCAGTCTGAGTGTTTATATGAGGATAATTTGGATGAGATTAACATTTAAATTGGTAAACATTTCACTGAGTAAAGCAGACTGACCTCCTGAATGCACTGTGCCTCATCTAATCAGTTAAAGGCTGCATATAACTAAAAAGTCTGTCCTCCATTGAGTAAAAAAAAGTTCTTTTTTTTTACCTTCAACCCGGGACACTAGCTTGTTCCTGACTTTCAGACTCAAACTGAAATATTGGTTCTTCTTGAGTCTTAAGTCTGCCAGCCTCTGTACGAGAACTACACCATTGGCCCTCCTGTTTATCAGGGCTTCAGACTCAGACTGGAATTAACATCTCTTATTTTCTATATATTATAGTTTTAAAAAGACCCCCAAACATCTAAACCAATGCAACCCATTCAAATGAAACTCTTGGAATGGGGAAAACATTGAAATTACACACCAAATAAATTTCTGAATAGTTCCCCTGTTTAGTGGTGTGTGGTGATGTGTGGTGTGAGCTTTAACCTGTGAATCATTTATTTGCATTGTCAGATGAAAAGAATGCTTGCTCATTCATAGTTTTTCATTGGTATGATCTTAACCTCAGCATTCTTGAAACACAATTCACTAAATAGCTATGGTTCAACTATTGGGGATGAGAGAGAAAAGTATTTAATTTTACTTTTCAACTAATTTAGGGTTGGGAGTAATAGATATGTGAAACACTCTGAAGCAACAGAAAGATTTAAGAATAGAAATAAAATGGTGAATAAATGCACAGGGCTCAAAAATAGAAGAAATAATTCGAATATTTGAGGATAAAAGGAGTAAAATACTTAACAGGATTATTAAGGATTGGAGCAATATGATGATTAATTTCATGTGTCTATTTGTCTAGGCCTTGGTACCTAGTTATTTTGTCAAACATTATTCTAAAAATACAGTGAAGGTATTTGTAGAAGAATTTAACATTTAAAGCAGTAGACTTTGAGTTAAGCAGATTGTCCTTACTAAATTGAGGGTGGGCCTCATCCAATTAGTTGATGGCCTTACGAGAAAAAGACTGACCTCCTCAGAATAAGAGGGATTCCACTATCAGATGGCCTATGGCTTAGAAGTGCTGCATGAACTCTTCCCTCAGTCTCCAGCCTTTCAGCCCACCTTGAAGATTTTGGACTTGCCAAACTCCACAATCATGTAAGCCAATTAACTTAAAATCACTCTCTTTGTCTCTCTCAATGTAGGTAGAACAAATCATTTTGGTATTTTAACATAGTGTGCATTTTTTTTAAGGAAGCACTCAATATTGCTACTTTATTTCTGAAGCTGAAATATTAAATTCCCAAGATAACTATAATACAGTGCCAATAACCCTAAAAACTATTCTCTCAATAATATAAATAGTTTTACTTTCGCTTCTCATTCTTTTAGTCAAAAAAGAAGTTAAGTATTGTTTATTTTTTCAAAGAATTTATTTTTGCCAGAGCTAGGAAGCCTCATTGATTATTTCCTGGCTTTGCCTTTTTCCCTTTGTGTTTGAGAGTCAAAACCATAACTAGAACTAAATCTGCCCTAATTATCCTGAGAGTGAAAATGGGGTGAGCCAAACAACTTGAAAACTGATGATGGATATTTACTGGAAGAGAAGAGATCATTTCTTGAGAAACTTAAAAGCATGATAAGATCCTACACACAATCTCCACAGCAACGATTCTTTTGCCAAATGGAACTGTGAATTTTTAGAACATTTCCTCAGTACTCCATTTCTTCTTTTATGCAATTAAAGTATACTGACTTTCAACTGGGAATAAAGTAGAAAGATGTATAAGACATGGCCCCTACCTTTAAAAAGGTTGTCATTACATGATCTCACTTATGAACAAAATAAACTGATGAGCAAAACAGATTTGGAGGCATAGAAGCATGGGACCGACTGAGGAAACTCAGAGAGAAGACCATAGTGGGGAGTGTAGGGAATAGATTAACCAAAGAATTCATATGCATATATGCATAACCGTGGACACAAGACAATAGCTTAGTGAAGGCCTGGTGTGCTGGTGGTGAGTGCAGGGTGGAAGGGGTCAGTGGGAAAAAAAAGGGAACATCTCTAATACTTTCAAGAATAAAGATTTTAAAAAAAGATTGGTGTCCAAGAGAGAAGGAGAGATGTGAAGAAAATTTAGTACAAGAGGCATAGTGATGGCAGTATGTGTAGCGCATATATATATATATATATATATATATATATATATGAGAACCATTTTATAATCTTCATATAGAAACAAAGAAATGCTGGTTCAAGATTTTATTCCAATGTCATCTCTGATTGGGCACTGGTACTGATTATTTAAAAAAAAAAAAAGGCTGCGAAAAAATTCAAATTACATAAATTCCTTGTACAATTTTTCTGCCACCAGAATTTTTTAAATTCTGCTCTAAGTGAGCCGCCATACTTTGTGCATCCCTTTGTCAGAGGGGACCCAGAGAGTAGTCTATTTTGTTTTAAAAATCACACCATTAGCTTCCCTCATATTATACACCTGTCACTTCATCAGTGGCATTTCTGAACTATGTTTCATTCCTTCTTTAATACATTCTCAGCCAATTATGTGTTTGAGAAGTAGGTGGAAGAGAGTATGATACTAGATGGTATTGGTACACTTTCCAAATTGTCTTTTTCAGCAGGTACACACATCCCCCAGCTGCCATACCTGTGAACTTCTAATGGCTCGCAGCTGCCTACCTGCCTACTTCCTGGGAAATTCATCCTCTGATGACAGCAGTTCACAGGAATATTATCAACTTCCCCACCACACCCTACAGCTAATGCCTGAGGGAGTAGTTGATACTATATATGATAGATTAACCTTTTATCCTAAAAGGTTACACCCAACCCCATGGGATTCAAACAAGGCTATTCTGCACCAGGGGTCACATCCTGTTTACCTCTTTCTACTTCCCTCTTCTGCTTCACACACTCTCTAGAGATTCATCTGAACAACATTCCCTCAATAAATTGTGTATATATGGATCCCTTTCTCAGGCTCCATTCCTGGCAATATAACCAAACCCAGTTAATTTCATAACTAAAGGTTATGTGTTGTTTGTCTTATAGACTGAAGCAGGCTGAGAGCAAAGAGTAGCTGGTGATTATTTGCTGCTTGGGAAGGAAATAATCAGTGAACCTACAATCCACAATCTCCATTTACTAGTGGGTCCCCAGCTAAGAAAGAAGGTAGGCAGGATAAATCTCCTGATAAACATGGGAGACAGAAAAGGTGCACTAAAAGGCCTGAAGGTAGAACTGGGAGGATGGGAAGGTGCCATAGATGGAGAGAACCAAGGCAGGGGGGAAGTGGCACATTGAAACGTGGAGAGATTGATAGTTGTCATCTTAACCTGAGTCTACAGCTAGGATGATATTATATATGATTGAATTATGGTGCCCTCATTCTTTGCTCAATTTTAATTGGCCATGCCTCATGGGAAACCTTTGGAATTATCTTAGCCCTTCTTTTTTTTTTTTTTTTTTTTTTAAGTATATTTTATTGATTTTTTACAGAGAGGAGGAGAGAGGGATAGAGAGCTAGAAACATCGATGAGAGAGAAATATCGACCAGCTGCCTCTTGCACACCAGGGATGTGCCCACAACTAAGGTACATGTCCCTGACCGGAATCGAACCTGGGACCTTTCAGTCCGCAGACCGACGCTCTAACACTGAGCCAAACTGGCTTCAGCTATCTTAGCCCTTCTTAAACATTAAACAATCCAGAATTCCAGGAGGCATCAAGAGATAACGGCTCTAGTAAATCAAATAATTGAGATAGAAGTATTGATTCTTACAAGCTCCCTTAACAGTCTTATTTGGCTACAGCCCATAAGGCAGATGGTTTCTGGAGGTTAATCGTAGTCTGTGGAGGATTTAAAAAACTCTGTGTGTGTGTGTGTGTGTGTGTGTGTGTGTGTGTGTGTGTTAGCTTCCGTAATATTTGATACAGTAAAAACTATGCAGAAAGGCTAAAGGAGATAGGTATGCCATTTTAGGTTTTATTAATGATTTCTTTTCCATCTCAATTTTTGAGTCCAGAGCATAATGACATACACGGGTTGACACTGATACGTTTTTGTGCAGAAATATTTGAATTTGCTGACATATTGTCATAATTTACTGAGATTCAATTTGACTCAATAACCATTAAAAGCAAGTCAGAGAGACCTGCTCCTAGGAGGATGCTCAGAGGTCCTCTGATCCTTGATCAACATTATAATAAGTAAATAGTAACTGCAGCTGAAATTTGACCTACTTCTAAATTGGGAACTATGTGAACAGAAGCAACTAGCAATATTCCTTATATTAGGAGAAGCAGAGTATCTCTCAGAGATGTTGCCAATAAACAAGAATATCAGAGGCAAGCATCTTCGGGCAAAAATCATATTGCTGATCTAGAAACCTTGTAGGACGTAATTCAAAAAAAAAAAAAAAATTGCATTTTAATGAGTTTTGAACAGAAACAAGTGTTGAAAATTTTACAAAGGGCAGTGACACAGGTAGTTTTGTTCTGTTCTTATGAACCAACTGCTAGGATGATATCAGAAGTATCTACAACCACAATATATGCATGCTGCAGCTTTTGACAAAAATCAAATACATTGCTATTCAATGATACCCCTCAAGTTTTAAACTCAAAAAACTGCCCATTTGAAAAAAATAATTGCTAGTTTGTTGCTTGGCCTTGGCCAGACACTGCCCTCACCATAGAAAGGCATCATCTAATTTTTTTTTTTTAAATAGATATTTGTATTGAGTTCAGAGAGTAAGGGAGAGGGAGAAAGATATAGAAGCATCAGTGATGAGGAAGAAACATTGATTGGCTGCCTCCTGCACACCCCCAACTGGGAAATGGAGCCCAGACATGTGCCCTGATCAGAATCTAACTGGGATCTGACTGTGACCTCCTGGTTCATAGGTAGATGCTCAACCACTGAACCACAACAGCCAGGCAAGGCATTGTCTAATTTAAGGCAGGTAATACAGATCAATGTGGGAACCCTTAACACAACCCACATGATTAGGGCCCACTCAGGGTCCGGTTTCTGGAGGAGGCCACACACTAAAATGAAGGGAGAGACTAGAAAAGAGTTAATTTGGGACAAATGGGGGGCCAGGTGGGAGTCAACCTCTAGTGGGAAGACTCTCTAGACTCTGGCCTTGCTATCCCTTTTATTGAGGCTGCTATGGGATACACCCATTACCCTTAAGCAGCTTTGGGAAACACCCATAGCCCTTAGGCAGGTAATAAGCGGATTATCATATCAGTAAGGATTTACATGATTACAAGATGGTGAAGTTGCCTCAGTTACTATTATCTCAATTAAATAGGGTGTGGTTGGCTCTGACCTTTCAGAGCTTCAAGGTTGACCAGCCTCTTTCTATTGGTGAGACAATGATTGGTTTCCGGCAATCAAGTTTTGGGTGAGGCCAAGGAGACTTTGCAGTAGAAAAGAACTAGCTCAGCAGACTCTTTTACATAAAGTAAATGTGGTATCTCAAGAGCATGCCAAAGGGGGATGTCTGGGGGCATCCAACACATATAGGAGCAAGTTGATTTATTGCCTATAGGGACAGTGATAGAGGCCTCTGAGGATCTTCCTGGCTCCATAACTAAAACCTTGTGATTTTTCTTCCAGCTGAGGCAAAGCCTGGTTCACTGGCTTTGTTGACTAATTAGAGTTCCTGAATTGGAAGCCATGTTGCTATATGGAAATCAACAGCATCCTGAAGAAGAGAAGCCTTAAAGAAGAAGTCAACAAAAATCTGTACAATGGGCAGAGGTGGGGATTACCTATTTAACATAGCACTTGATGTAAATCTCTTATCTACAGGCAGTTATTTGGATATTTACGAACTCCATGGCTTTAGCCCGTAGCCTTGCCATATAGTCGGGCAAATAATACCTGGAGGAAAGAGTTATGACATAACTGGCATCTGCAACCCAGACATCCCCAAGACATTGAACCACCAATCAGCATGTGCCGAAGTGCCCTGGAGCCCACCCCTTCCTGTTCCGCCCTGGGTCCAACCCTTTCCTGTTCCTCCCCTCAAAAGGCTCCCCAACCCCTCCACGTGCTGCTGTTCTCTCTCCAACTGTGGAGTCAGCCAGGTTGGGTCCCTCCTTTCTCCTCTCCCCCTTCCTTTAATTCTGATTTCTCTACCCCTGTAATGAGTCTTGCTTGTTTCTGGGGAATAAACATTGCTTTAATATGTCTTGGTGATCTCCAACTCATTTCCTACGCCGCAAACCTTACACTTAATAGAAAGAATATCTATGTATAAAGATTCATGTCTATTAAAAGTCCTCAGTTGCTGGCTCAGAAGTTGGGGATTAGAAGGCTGAAGCAGCTGTCTTAGTCATAGCCCAAGCCAGAAGCTATATTGGTTTCTGAAACCCATAGCATAAGTCATGCACTAATGGGCTTACAGATGACACATTACTTTTCTATCTACTGATTCATGTGAACAGAAACTACATCTTTGTCTAAAACAAGGGTGGGGAACCTTTTTTATGCTAAGGGCCATTTGTATATTTATAACATTATTTGTGGGACATACAAAATTAGCTATGTACTTAAAAATTAGGCTGCAATATTTGATCAAATATTTAATTAACTCATTCCTAATGATTTGGCAGGGTTAGACCAAAAGGTTTTGTGGGCCTTGAACTATCTGTAAGCTGGATGTTCCCTACCCTGGTCTAAAAGAAAGGAAGCCTTGAATAAGTTTGATTGAGGGCAAGGCCCTGTGCATAGCTGGCAAGTGGAACGTATTCTTCCATTACTGGCAGTCCCAGGAGGCTACAAGTGGGTTTTAACTGGGGTTAAAACTACACTATAATGGGTTTGTTCATCCTGTAACAGAAACAACATTGGAGAATACAATTAAAGACCTGGAAGAGCAAATTATCTGTCAGTTTGGCTCAGTTGGGTATATTTCTTCTGAATTATTAATATAGAGAAATGAACAAAGAAAAATAAATAATGTTGCATGACTATTCCACATTCCTTTTCATTCTTACAGCAGAGGCTTCATTGAAAAATTGGAATGGTATTTGAAACCCTTGTTTTACAAAAGATATTGAAAGCAAACATAAATGTTGAATTTAGTTATTTAAAAGATTGGCTATGAAGGGAAGTAAAGCTAGGACTACACTGAAATTATTTCTAAAATCTGGAGATAGGAATGAGGGATGGGGAGAATGTACTTATAGTTCTTAATAAATTCCTCATCAGAAAGGAATGAGGCTAACGCACAACCCTTTTTATGCTGCTGATCTGGTGATACCAGGCACGAGTTTAAAATTGCCTTAGAGAAGTAATATAATACCCATGTTGTTAATTTTCACAATGTGTATTTCCAAGGGTACTTTTAGGTAAGTCAGAACTTCATTTATGCAGCCAAATTTGGGTTAACTATAAATATGGTTTCATTTCTAAGCAGTAGAGATAGTCTTATGTTCCTTTACTTTTCAAGTATTATGACATTTGGAGCAGACACTGAGAAGTTGGTAACCCTGAGGGTGAGGAAAGGTAGTGATCAGATTTATATTTATGAAAGATCATTGTATCTGTAGAGTAAAAGATGCAGAAGAAAAGGCAAATTTTGGAGCTAGAGAAATCAGTTAGCAAGCAGTCGTGAGAGGAGAGGGAGTGAGGCTAAAACTAACCCTGTGGTGGTAAGCATTGGGGAGGAGGAATGTATGAGTGATACAGTGCAGGTATATACTGTCCCGACCATCGGGAGATCAACGTGGGGGCGAGGAGGCACCTAGAAGGGAATGATAGAGGACAGGAGACGCGAAGAAATGGAGGCAAGACAGAGTTCTGATCAAGCCCCAAATTTTATTGTTGAAGCTGCAATATATATATACACAGGCTGTAGGGGGACGTTGCTGCGGGGACATTCCAAGGCAGGGCAAATTATGGGAGGGAGGATCAGGGAGGGGACGTTGTAGGGGTCTTCCGGAGCAGGATGTGTCATTAAGTGATAGGTTATCTTTAGCTTCTGGCCAAACCACAGGGCACCACGCGATCTCTGGTGAGTTGTAAGAGGAGTTGGAAACTTAACTCCCAAGATGGAGTTGTATTTTCTAAGATGGAGTTGCTTGTATCAACTCTGATGGCTCCCAACAACATACTTGTCAAAACTTGGTCACTAGATAGGAAGGATTAGGAAAAGGGAGAAAGGACACTTAGGTTCTGACCAGGATGAATATTGATGTTAATGAAAGAAGAATGTAGAAGATGAAGGTGATTCATTGGTCATTTTGTTCCAATCTAATTCCACTTATTTTTCACCCTCTACTTTTTAATGCCTTTTAAAATTTTTGGACTATATTGTCCTAAATTAAAGTAAAATGGGTCTGAAATGTTATTGCAAATGTGACATTTATTTTAATCTCAAACCTTGTAACACTAGTATCATGGGAATCTATATATAGATCTTAGTGTTACAAGGCTTATAGTTACTTATAGAATTCCTGTTTCAAGCCTCCAACTTGTTACATCCCAGAAAAACCTTATTAGGACCTAAGGAAATAATGATGAGAAAATTCTCTGTAAACTGAAAAATATGGGAAGAAATACAATCTCTTATATTTATAGAAATGAGAATAAATTTTTACTCCATTAAACAGGGAACATTATGTACAAAACACTTCTAATTCTCAATCCCTTCCTCACACTTTCCTGGAATGGTGAATTGGTGAGACAAAACTGAACTTCTGGGTTTCTCTCACTTTAGTGCAGCTTGGCTGCAGATAGCCTCATTCTAGTCTTCTCTCCTACTCCTGGCCATGGTAGAACAGATCTAGCCTATGTGGAGGAGGGTCAGTTTACATCCACAGTGAAGTATTAAGTATTAATATTTCATCTACATTAAGTATTAAGTATTGCACATTTCATCTACATTCTCCAATCCAGCTTTTGGCTGGAGTATATAGTGATATTTTGATCTCGATCAGCCTAGCTATGAGTCTAATTAAATGCCCATATCCAAAGGGAGAGGAAGAGAATTATCTAGATCCTAACACTGACCATTAAAATCACCTCCAGTGAAGATTTTCAAAACCTTACCCAATAACTTGCCTCAAATACAAGTATGTTTCTTTTTTTTTTCTTTCCTCTTTTTGGGAGTTTCCAATAAGAGTCTCCATTCAATACTAAATATAGAGAATACTGTTGTCATTGATGGGATTGAAAAATGGCGGAGGAAATAGTTCACATTCCAATTCTATCTGATGGAGAGAGATTAAACACACAGGAGGAATGCCACTTCTGGGCATTGTTAGATTCAAGATATTAGGAATGTCTTTATAGGGTCTTATTGTGGTAGGCAGTTAGACAGGAGCAGAGCAAGGAAGATGGGCCAAAGAGCAAGCCCTGAGTGCCTAGCAAAGGACAGTTGTAAGGTGGAAACTTGCCACTGCATGACCTTTCCTCCCCTAGCATCTCGCTGGTCATGTGATTTGGACCCCTTGGTTTTTCCTTCCTAGAGATAACTTTTAGGCCTCAGTTGTATTTAAGCTTCAGGTCCAGAAAAGCATCAAAACCAGGCAAGAAAAGCCATGGCTGACCTCAGGACCAGCTACCTTGAATACTGACCCCCCGCTCTGGTGCTGACCAGTCAATCAGTGGAGACCTAGACCCTGAAAGGGCACACTTGGAAAACTGCTAAATATTTTATTAAAATCTTCCCCTAGGACCTCCCCTAAAAACTACACCTTTAAAACCCTAGGACCAAGGACCCAATGAGCTCTCCCTCCCAGGAGCATGCCTACAACATTCCCCTGAGGGTGTTACCTTTACCTTCCTCACTCCCAGGTTCCAAGAGCCCTCCCTTCCTTTGTCCCTACACTTTGTTTCTTAAGCCCATTTCTTCTACAAATTACTTCTTCCACTTCTGTAATTTTGTAAGGAAACGTTCTCTTACAGTTTGAGTCATGGCTCTAACTCTTTCCTAGCCAGAGGTTGTTGAACCCAGATCCTGTATACTTGGTGCCGTTTCTACCGCCACCCCCTAACCCCCAATCCTCCTCAACGTTAGTAATGTTAACAACAACAACAAAAAACATTGAAACCTGTAAAGAATTTTTGTGAGTTTATTTGAGCCAAACTGTCAATATATGCTGGAAGCAGAACCTCAAGGGATTGAGACAATGCTCTGGAGAATGGAGGGTTACATTTCTATATTTATACATTACAATCAAAGGAAAGGGATGTAAGTGAGTTACATGAAATTCATTGGTGATAGATTAGGGAGGTGGGACAGAGGGAAGCGGGAAACCTCTGGGATAAGGTACAAGGTGAAATGATGGACATGAGCTTCTTTTACAGAGATGGATACAGGTACTCTAACATAATTAACAGTTGACAATTAACTTGATAACAATAACAATAAGGGAATGTCTCCAGGCCATTTGTTGTGCCCTGAAGGGTCCGGGGTAAAAAGGAAGTTACAAGTTACCCAGACATCTCACAGGTAAGTTATTTTAGAGGCAGGAAGGCAGATGGTCTCAGTAAAGAGAGAGAAGTTGATCTTTGTCAGGTGAAATATCTGGGACCTGACTACCCACTATAACCTATTTGTAGTTAGATATTAAATTTTCAAACCATCCTTTGTGGTTATTTTAGGTCTCTGAGTTTGCAAGACTGCCACGCAGGTCTTCTCTAAGCTTGTCAGGTTAGCATGTGGCTCTTTTCTTTCACAGTAATGATATTACATGCATATCTAAGCTCCAAGATACCTGAATTTTATATTAATACTAGTGACCTGGTACATGAATTTGTATATATTGAATTAGAAGGTGGCCAGCAGGGTGACATGGGCCAGACACACCCTGGAGTCAACCTCTTGTTGTCCTTCCCAGGTTGGGTGCACCTGAGGTGGTGCCGTGGCTCAAAAGCATCTTCAGATTGAGTGGGGTCCCTCTGGAAGATGGGGTCCCTTGGCCTGGTCTGTGGGGATCAGGCTGAAACTGGCTTTCCGAAATCCCCTGAGAGTGTGAGAGGGTACTCTACAAAGTTGCTGTCGTACAGGGTATGGAACACAAACACAAGTATACAGTAAACCAGATTATTGGGGCCGACAGTGCCCCAGCAACAACATAACCCACAGCCTAAGTTGGAATCGTGCAGCCCCGCGAGGAATCAGGCTCCTTCCTCTCTTGTTTCAGGGTGCATCACCTGAGAACCATCACTGCCAAGTCACTGCAGCTCAGCAGCTACTGCATTCATCATCTGCTCCCTGGTGGTCAGTGTGCATCATACCTACCATTCAGATGGACACTTAGCATATTAACCTTTTATGTATATAGATATCTTAACCATGTCAAGTCCTCTTTGTCTGTTGAGAGGTTCACAGCATGGTGGAAACTCACAGGAAACTGCTAGCCTAATAAATTTTTGTTCTTTTATTATTATTTTTTTAATGACCTCATCCAAGGGTACTTTTTCCATTGATCTTTAGAGAGTGGAAGAGAGGGAGGCGGATGGGGAGGGTGGGGAGAGAGAGAGAGAGAGAGAGAGAGAGAGAGAGAGAGAGAGAGAGAGAGAGAGAGAGAGAAACATACATCAATGTGAGAGAAACCCATTGATTAATTTCTTCCTGCTTGTGTCTCAACTGGGACTGGGATTATACCTGCAACTGAGGCACATGCCCTTGACTGGGAATTGAACCTGAGACCCTTTAGTGGGAGGACTGATACCCTAACCACTGAGAAAACTGGCCAGGGCAGTTTTTGTTCCATAAAAGAATACAATTTATGAGAGCAAGGCATTCTTTCTCTGCTCCCACATTCCAATTTCAGAATCACACATTTTATTTTTTTTTAAGGTGCTAGGCCAATCACACTTAGAGAATCAAGTCTATTTTTAATAAGAAATACAAATTTAAAATCCTAGAATGAGGCAAAAGTTTGACTCAGTATCAATGATGGGCGCTGGAGCTGCTTTCATCCCTTTGAAATGGGAATTTTTAGGGGTGAAAAAGCAGGTTTAGGAAATTTTAGAAATTAAGAGGACCTTGGAAGAAGCACAGGACTGCAGAGCAGCAGAAGGTACATTTCCATAGAATGAGGGAGCTGGAAACAGCAGAAGGTCTATATTTACAAAATAAAGGGAAAGAAATCACTCATCCAAAGGTTGAAGAAGAAAGCCCAAAGGGAATAGGAAAAGAAGGAAGGAGGAGAGGAAAAAATCTTATATGCTCCATATGAGGTTCACTATAGTAACCCATCTAAAGGAATAGTGACAAATCAGAAGTGATATCAAGGCACAAAGATCTGCAGCCTGTATAAACCATGGAAAAGGAAACTCAGTGGGAGTCTTTCCCCTCCCCACTGTGGG
This sequence comes from Pipistrellus kuhlii, assembly GCF_014108245.1. Classification (NCBI taxonomy): domain Eukaryota; kingdom Metazoa; phylum Chordata; class Mammalia; order Chiroptera; family Vespertilionidae; genus Pipistrellus; species Pipistrellus kuhlii. The sequence goes on from NW_023425515.1 coordinate 60,265,206, forward strand.
AGTCTGTGCTATGAGATTCTTTCCTCTTCCCCACGTGGGAATTTGTACTTATTTTTCAATGAATTTCCTTCTTTGCTATACCATCTTCTGTCCATGGATTCATTCTTTGACTCTAACAGACAAAAAGTGATAGATTAAATAGAGAAGGTAGACCGGAGACCGGGATGGCAAGACACAGGCTTTATTGGAGGGGAGGGTACCCCTGCCAGGCTGCTTCCATGGAGAGGAGCGGAAGAGAGCGAGCTAGGGGCTTACAAGAACCTTTAAGGATAGGGGGTGGGGCTTAGGGCACTCAGCACACTCTGATTGGTGATTAGGGACCTAGGGACTTAGGAATGGGGGCTTAGGGTATTTGGCAGGTGTTGATTGGTGGTTCAGAGCTCAGGAATGTCTGGCTGCAGGTGGGGTTTATGTCTGTCCATCGACTGGAGAAAGGGACGATCTATCAAAAAACCCGAGAACCATCCTGCCCAGGGGAACACTGTGTGTTCCAGTCCAAAAATTCTGTTTCACCTTCTTAACCCTTCTGGCTGCTGGCCAAGGCCTTCCTTTGTTCTGCGCCATCCCCTGGTGGTCAAGCATGTCATAAGGATGGATCAAACTCCTGGTCTCTAAAAAAATCTGATGAACAGAATAAACTGGTGAATATAATAGAATCAGAGGCATAGAAAGGGAGTGGACTGACAATTCTTGGATGGGAAGGAGTATGGGGGTGTGCAGGAAGAGACTGGACAAAAATTGTACACCTATGGATGAGGACAGTGGTGGGGGGTAAGGGCAGAGGGTGGGGTGGGAACTGGGTGGAGGGGAGGAACGGGGAGGGGAGAGGAACAATTGTAATAATCTGAACAATAAAGATTTATGTAAAAAAAAGAAATATTTATTTGGTCTTCATCCTAATTTCTAGCACAGAGGTCCACAAACCCTGGGAATTTTCTAGTGTTGAGAGTGATTAAGATGTCTTTTGTTATGCTAATAAAGTGACTTTTGGAAAGCAAGTAAGAATGGAGGCTAAATGCTAGTAGAAGCCAACCATGAAGTTAGGAGATTGGGACTTTTAGTCCCACCCCCTGATTTCCAGGGAGGGGAAGTTGAATCAATGGCCAATGGCCAATGACGTAGTCATTCATGATTATATAATGAATCTCCATTAAAAAAAACACACAAAACAATAGGACAACTTGCCGGGCCCATTTTTGCAGAGCTTCCACAATGGGGAATCAAATTGCTTCATGTGCAACAGGCCAGCTCCCAAGTGCCACAGGTCAGAAGCTCCTTTGTTCCAGACCTCACCTCATCTGGCTGTTGATTCATATTCTTTAATATCCTTCGTAAGTAATTGATAATCCAGTGAGTAAATGGGTTTTCCTAAGCCCTGTGAGCTGTTCTAGCAAGTTAATCAAACCCAAGCCAAGGAGCATGGGAACCTCTGAGTTACAGCCACTCAGTTGGAAGTACAGATAGCAACCAAGGCTTTCCATTGATATCTGTAATTCATGGAGGGCAGTCTGGTGGAACTGAGTGCTTTATCAGTGGAATCTTATTCTATCTCCAGGTAGATAGTGTCAGAATGGAACTGAATTCTCAGACACCCTGCTGGTGTCCAAGAATTGCTTGTTTGTATTGGAAAGCTTACACACACACACACACACACACACACACACACACACACGCAGAGTTCGATTAAGTCAAGGAGAGCATGCAGATGGATAAAGAACATTTTGTTTATCCATTTATCAGTTGATAGACGTTTGGGTTGTATCTTAGCTCAGGCTGTTATAACAAAGATACCACAGACTGGATGACTTAAACAACAAACATTTACTTCTCATAGTTCTGGATTCTAGAGAATTTAAGATGAAAGCACAGCAGAGATGGTGGCTTCTTCCTAGTCACAGATTATTATCTTCTCTCTGTGTCTTCATATCCAGGAAAGGATGAGAGAGATCTCTGGAGTTTCTTTTACAGACACTAATTCCACTTATAAGGGTTCCACTTTCATGACCTAGTCACTGCTGATAGGTCTTAACTCCTAATATCATTGCATTGGGAGGTAGAATTTCAACATAAAATTTGAGGGAGGACACATACATTCAGTCTATGGCAGTTTGTTTCCTCCTTTTGACTATATGAATAATGCAGTTCTGGGTGTTTTGGCCCTAAATATCTTTGTTCCAAATGTTTTTGAAGTGCAACTAATTGGCCATAAGATGATTTGTCATGAAAGACAAAATACAAAAAAAAAAAAAATTAAAATTAAAATTAAAAGGGCCATTAAAAAGGACATAATAAAGCATGGAAATTAATAAAATTATTTAAAAATAAAATTAAATACTTTATGGCAAAAAAATCAAAATACACTCTTTGAAGTCTTTTGCTCATAGTATTATTATAATTTTTAAAATATATTTTTATTGATTTCAGAGAGAAAGTGACCAGGAGAGAGAATCATTGATTGGCTGCCTTCTGCATGCTCCCCAATGGGGATGAAGCTCCCAACCCAGGCATGTGCCCTTGACTAGAATCAAACCCATGACTTTTTAGTCGCCCAGGCCAACGCTCTATCCACTAAGCAGCGAGGGCTGCTCATAGTATTATGTCAGGTACCTTTCACAGACACCAGAGAGAGGTGTCATTGGACAGCCCCCGGAGTTGAAGAGAGAGAGCTGTCCCCTCCTCAATTCTTATTTTCCTGTATGAATGAATTCAAAGGAGTGACTGCAGATGATTGTGTTATGATAAAGCCAATTTATTAAAGAAGCAAGGCAAACAACGCTACATCTGAGCTGGAGCACAGGTGGGCTTTGCCAGCTGGCCTGGGAAGCCAGTGTGGTGAGGATTCAAGGGGTTATATCCGCTTCTGTGTATAAGTTTCAAAATTTCTCTGCTGAATATTTTGGAATAGTTTAATTTTCAAGTTCCACTTTTATTCTGTTGTGGCTTTCCCAGAATTTGTGAGAAGCACCTGGCCAATTCTAGCTTGCCAAGCCTTGCAACTGCTAGCTTTTCTGTTTAGGGAGTGAAATAAAACTGCTTTTTCTCTCTCACCTTCCCCCCTCCTTTCCTGCATTCTTTGGTTATTGAGGAGACATTAACCATTTGCTCTCAAGTGCCCTTGGCTTAGGATAAATAATGGTTTGTTACTTACAAGCCAGCTGCAAGCTGGCCAGACTGTTTGACCTTGTTTAATTTTCTTGTCTCTGTTTCCCTATTCCTCCTGTCTTTCATTTTTTCTAGCTTCTCACTATCCTATATTAGTATTATACTTAAAAAAAAAAAAAAAAAAAAAAAAAAAAAAAAAAGGCAATTCATTTCCTCTGTTTGGCATCACACATCACTCTTCCTTCTTTCCTTCCTTCTACCCCCCCTCCCCCCACAATTCCTTTCTTCATTAAGAGAGGTATCAGTTTCCAGCTGAAGGATCAATAACTTATGTTCTTGAAGACTCTTGTGGATGAGTAGCCTCCTCTATATAGCTTGGCAAACTTTTGGTTTTGATGGGGGGGAGGGGGCGATGATGCTTTACTGAAGGATTTGCAAACTGAAAATTATCATTTTCTAGTATAGTACTCAATCTGGTTTTAACATAGTTTTGCAATCGGGCTTTAGGTGTAGTTCTTATTTTCCACTATTTTTAGACTACCACATCTACTTGTCATTGTATTAACTATTATGAAGGCTAAGATTTATAGAAAATAAAAATGGGAGTCCTAATGAGAAGGAAAACTCCTATTTTGTAAAAAACTGCTGTTTAGAATTTTCTGCTATTTCTAAAAATGTCTGCTTTAGTCTGTTTGAATAATGATGAAGATAAACTTAGCTGTATGACCTTGTAGGCCGGACACTAGATATGCCCATAATCTCAATGCCATGCCAGGTGCATTGTTTAATTGGATAGAACTGTATTGTTTTCAAGGCCAGCATCGAGATAACCACTAAGTGCACATAGGTCTGGCTCTTTAATAAAAAAGGAAGTTCTGCTTGTAGTCTTGCTTAGAATTTGAATTCATTTTCTCTAAGCCCATCTCTCCAAACTCTCCTTTTGCATTGATTGATTGTTTGGGAACTTTGTAACACTAGCTGATGTGGCTCAGTTGGTTGAGCATCCTCCATACACTAAAAGGTCAACTGTTCCAATCCCAGTGAGGGCACATACCCAGTATGGGTTCAATCCACAGTCCGAGTGTGTGCAGGAACCAACCTATTAACTCTCTCTCTCTCTCTCTCTCTCTCTCTCTCTCTCTCTCTCTCTCTCTCTCTCCTTTCTTCCTCTTTCTCTAAAATCAATATTTTAAAAAATGGGCATACTGTGAGAACTTTGTTAATGGGGAAATGAAAGCAAACTGACAAGTAGCTTGAATAACTTAAGTCTGCCAAATATAAATCAAATTGTCATCCAGTATTTTATCTTTTATGGGAAATTGCCTTATGGACACTTAGTTGTGCAGTGAAATGTTTGTGGCAAAAATGCTTGTGAGAGAGATGTTTACAGCAAAGATGCTTACTGTGAAAATAGCTACTATCATTTGTTATCATCTATCTCTTTATTATACCTGCATTATCACATATCTGATACAATAACTCATTTATTTTACTGATCTATATCAAGATAAATTTCAGATAATGCATTTCCAGTGAAATACTTACATTTGCATATCATTAGCTAGATGTCAATATTTGTTTATTTTTTTCCTTTATGTAAAACTTGCATGCAATAAATTATACAGATTTCATATGTGCATTTGCTGTAGTTTGGGAAACTCAAACTCCTATCAAGATATGGAGCATTATTATCACACTAGAGATCCAATGAATAAAAATTCATGCACTGGAGTGGGGGGTCCCCTCAGCCCAGCCTGCCCTCTCTCACAGTCCAGTAGCCCTCAGGGGCAGGAGGCAACCCGGAAATTAGGGGAAGGCGATGCCCCGTCACACCTCTGCTACAGCCACTGCTGGCAGCACAAGCCTCAGCCAGCCCTGGTTACCTGAGCCTTGGGATGGCCTGGCAGCTAGGCAGCTGCCATCCATGGCTTGCCTGCACCTGGGGTCAGCCCTGGGTGGCAGCGGGGGTTGGGGGCTGAGAAGACAGGGGGACTCTGGAGGCAGGTGAGCAAAGCAGCACCTTGTCACATGCCTGCCTCCCCAGAGGGGCTGAGGGGACTGGGCACCACCATCTGTGGCTGTGGGTGCCTCCATCTTTGAGGGCATGATAGTCAATTAGTATATTCTCTCCTTATTGGCTGTGGGTGCTGCCAACTTTGCAATAGCATGAGGGTCAATTAGCATATTCCCTCTTTATTAGATAGGATCAGAAAATTCCTTCATGGCCCCTCCCAGTCAATATGCCCAATTTCCAGATATACAATAGGCATTATTAAATACTACTTAATAATATTTTAATAACTAGAGGCTTGGTGCATGAAAATTCAGACACTAGAGGAGGGTCCCTCAGTCTGGCCTGCTCCCTCTCACAGTCTGGAAGCCCTTAGAGGCAGTAGGCAACCTGGTGATCAGGGGAAGGTGACACCCCCATCAGAAGCCTCAGGTGATCCTGGGTAGCTGGGCAGCTGACATCTGAGGCTTGCCTGTGCCTGGGCTGGCCCTGGGCAGCTGGGGGGCTGAGGGGTCTGGGGGATGCCCATGGAGTGGCCAGATCCACCTGAGGACAGGCAAGGCCATCTCCTGTACCTGCCTCCCCAATAGGGCTAAGGGGACTGGGCACTACCATCTTGTCACTATGGTGGCCGCCATTTTTGAGGGTGTGACAGTCAATTAGCATATTCCCTCCTTATTGGGTGTGGACGCCATCATCTTTGTGAAGATGTGGCAGTCAATTAGCATATTCCCTCTTTATTAGATAGGATATTTAATAAATTTTTTTCACCATATGTTTTATTAAATAATATATACCTAGATATTTTTTAAAAAATTAGTTTTTGTCTTAATGGAGTAATATAACATTTGTTTTTTTATGTGTTTATTGATTTGATTGAAGTTATTCCTTACCCCTTCTTTTAAATTTTACAGCCTCCTTTTTCACATTTTCTATGTTTTCCCCCCCTTTTTCCTCAACTTATTTAAAATTTTAAAATTGTCATTCTCGCTGAAACCGGTTTGGCTCAGTGGATAGAGCAGCAGCCTGCAGACTGAAAGGTCCCAGGTTTGATATTGATCAAGGGCATGTACCTTGGTTGTGGGCACATCCCCAGTAGGGTGTGCTGATCAATGATTCTCTCTTATTGATGTTTCTAACTCTCTATCCCTCTCTCTTCCTCTCTGTAAAAAAAAAAAAATTTGATAAAATATATATTAAAAAAAAATTAAAAATAAATAAATAAAAATAAAAATTTTAAATTGTCATTTTATTCTGTAAAGGTTAATTTGTGTCCCATTTAGTTAAGTGTATACTTTTTTCTAGTAATATTGTCTAAGTCTAATTGTTGCCAGAGAAATGGATGTCTCCTTCACTAGTGGGAGTGGGATTCTTATGCTATCTTTAGAAAATAAAATTTCTAAGACTGGCAGGGGAGAGTGGATGGTTTTTACTGGTGTGTGAGAAATATCACCTGTCTGGATTCAAATAGCGGACTTGGGGACAGAAATGTGAAAATGAGGCTCTTCATACACTCTCAAGAGTGAGTGTGGGTGTCCACCCTACTGTAGAGGCACACCTGAGGCAGCAGACGCAGCCCATTTATTCAGTCCCTCCTCTGATTTGGTTCCTCGTTGAGTGAAGACCATGGGGTCTCCTGTTTCCTCGTGCATTGCTTAGGTCTTGCTTTCTCCCATTGAGCCATTTAAAAAAAATGGGCTGACGCCTTCTCTAGTTGCCTCCATCTTCCCTTGTCTAGATGAGGTAGGTGCCTTGGGGTTTTCCACTATGATGCCCACTGTGCCCACATCCACAGTTCTTTTTTCCTATATCCCCTTCCCTCCTTCCTACATTCTGTTTGCTCTGGGGGAAATTAAGCAAATTCCATTGAAGGCTGACCATGCTGGAGATGGATTACAGAGGTCCATTTCCTACAATGTGGAATTGTATTTCTTCAGTTGTAATGTCCCATTATCCTTAGACAAGTCCTGGAAAATATGTATCTGAAGCTCTAGTAGAGCCAAAAGTAGGGCCAGTGTCCAGAGTATCCATTCTATGGTGGAACTGAGTCCAACAGAGTGTCAGGCTAGATTCAGTTCATCAATCCATTGTGTGGGTCCCACATGGCTGTCAGTCATGTGGGTGAAATGCAGGGAACAATCCTCTGCAACAGAAGTCCCAAGAGGGCCAGGAGAAGTGAGAGAGAGAGAGAGAGAACTTTCTTTGTTTAGGGATTAAGTATCTCAGATTTTGAGTCCTTGCTGTAGCCACACCTATTCTGGCCACTGACTTGGTCCCAGGTGTGACTGACAGGTAAGTATCTTCCCACATCCCTGGGACCTTACTGGGCATGCATCTATCTTCCAGACTCTTCCCTCAGGATCTGTGGGGAACAGACTTGGAGAATAGCTGCAGCTGCTTGACAAAGCTAATATAACTGATATGTCTATATTATCTAGTCTTCCCTTTATTTCTTTCCTGTTATTTAGTTGTTATTATAATGGTATCATTACTGGTAACTATATCCTTCAATTGAACAAGACAAAAAAAAATTGGTACATCTAAAAATCTCTGCAACCTTCCTAAGCCCCTATATCCTTTACTGTTATCAAGGGAGATGATTTTGCTCACATACTTATACATATACTCTAAGTGTGTGTGTGAGTGTGTGTGTGTGTGTGTGTGTGTGTGTGTGTGTGTGCGCTTGTGTAGACACCCATATATTTCCCATTACTGCCATACAAATGACAATAAACTCGGTGTCTTAAAAAATAAACATTTAGCCCACTGAGGTCAAGGTTTGATTCTGGTTGAGACACATACCCAGGTTGATGGCTTGATCCCCAGTGTGGGGTATGCTGGATCAATGATGCAGCATATCAATGATTCTCATCATCGATGTTTTTATCTCTCTCTCTCCTCCCCCTTTCTCTCTGAAATCAATAATTTTTTTTAAAAAAAATTAAAAGATATATAAACATTTATTTTCCTACAGTTCTGGGGGTCAAAAGTCTAAAATTGACTTCACTGGCCAATACCAGGTTATCAGAAAGACTGTGCTCCCTCTGGAGGCTCTGGGGGAATCTGATCCTTGCTTCTTTCAGTTTCTGTAGCTCCCAGCAATTCCTGGCTTGTGACTATGTCACTCCAATCTTTGTTTCCATGGTTACATTGTCTCCTCTTCTGTCTGTGGCAAATCTCCTTAGAAGAATTCATATAATTGCATTTAGTGTCCACCTGGATAATCCAGGACAACATCATTGATTTAATCACATATACAAAGATTATTTTTCTAAATAAGGTAATATTTATAGATCTAGGGAATGGTAATTGATATCTTTGGGGGCCATTTTTTAGACTCCACTATGCACATAAGCCTCTCCTCCCCCCCCCCCCCCCCGAGGGAGATAGCCAATTTATCAATATTAAATGATAAGACTTTGAACATGTTAATATTAACACTACTTGAATGGTGTAATAAAATTGATAAATCCAAACCATATGTCTTTTCAGTTATTTGTGGAAGTTTAAAACTCTAAGAATTAGCTTGGCAGCAGTTTAGGCTAATTAATAAACCATGCTGGGGAGTGAAAAGAGTAGCTTATTCTTTTGCAAGTGGAAAGGAAAGAAAGGAATGCAATTTATCTTGAAAAGGCCAGGAGCCAAAATATACATGAAAGTTACACTGCTTAAACATCAATCTTTGGCAAAGTCTTAAAATAATATTTTAACAGACTGTGCATTTAGAAACAAAGTAGTGATTAACGAGTGTATGTGTGTGTGTGTGTGTGTGTGTGTGTGTGCATGTGTGTAGATGAACACACATAAACACACTTTTAAAATATGTATATATTTTTATTGATTTCAGAGAAGAAGGGGGAGGGAGACAGAAATGTCAATGACGAGTGGGAACCATTCATCAGCTGCCTCCTGTACATCCCACACTGGAGATGGAGTCAACAACCCAGGCTTGTTCCCTGGGTGGGAATTGAACCATATCCTCTAGTTCATAGGTTGTTGCACATCCACTGAGCCACACCAGCTGGGCACAAACAAACTTTTTAAAAGTCTTTTAGATAGATTAGTCGTTGGTCTGCAAGCCTAATTGAAAGCAACTTTAAAACAAGTAACTGGTGAAGATTAGGCATAGGTGTTTTTTGTTGTTGTTGTTGTTTTGTGCGTGTGTGTGTGTGTGTGTGTGTGTGTGTGTGTGTGTGTGTGTGTTTGGATGGTGTTTTGTTTTGAATAATAGAGGAAGAGTCTTTGGAATGTTTTATTTTGTTTTGATATACACAAGATTGTCAAGGAGGAATGTCCTGTTCTTTGTGGTAGTCCCAGTACTAAGCATAGGCTCTGTTAGGGAATAAATGAAGTGAATATACAAAGCTCTAAGAGAATGACAGGACAAGAACCACATCTCTTTCATCTTATTACTAGAGGCCCGGTGCACAAAATTCGTGCATGGAGGGAGGCACAGGCCAGGCCAAGGGATCCCACTGGTGCACAATTGGGGCCAGGGAGAGACACGGGAGGTTGGCCAGCTGGGAGGTATTGCGTGAGGGCTCCAGGGTACATCCAGCCCATCTTGCTCAGTCCCAATAGGCCAAACCTCAACAGCAAACTAACATACCAATTGGTTAGACTGCCCTCTGTTGGTCAGTGCACGTCACAGTGAGTGGTTGAGCAGCCTTAACATATAATTAACATATTACTCTTTGACTGCTTGAATGGTAGACCGGACAACTGGGAACTTAGCATATCAGGCTTTTATTATATAGGGTTTTTGGTTTCTACTATAATAGATTCTCAAAAGATGGTTGTCATTTTGGATGAAATGTAACTAAATAAGTCAGTTATTCTTTGTCATGTCACATTAGGCCATTTACAAGACAAATGGTCTCATGATAGTTTCTAAGTTAAATCCAAATAATTTTCTTTTTACTATCCATATGTCTTATCTTTTGTCTTCCCACACAAGGACCACATTGATAATGCATGGAAGCCAATATACTGTGGTGTCTAGTACTTGTGTTTTTATGCACATGTTCTCATTGGATTGTTACTACAACCACTTGAGACAGGAAACCTGATATCCTGCAGTTGTGGAAACAGGCTCAGAAGGACTAGTCTGAGAGCATATCCTGGAAGCAGAAGATGAGTGTAAATCTTGGAAACAAATTGAATGTTCCGTCTTCTAAAAGAAGCTATAAATATACTTCCCTAGTCTTTAAAATACTGATCTAGAGCAGATAGTCAGCAGATGTTGATTAAAAAGTTAAAGCCAAATTTTCTCAATTCAAAATGTCAGAGAAAAGGAGAGAAATAAGAAAATAAAAATGAACAAAATCAAGTGTCATGCTTAGAGGCAATTTTAGATTTATTTTGTTTTGTTTTTATGTATATAACTGATTGTATGTACTTCACGGTCAAATCTCTCCAAAATGTTTCTTTGTTACTGAATGGGAATGCTTTTGTAACTTTAAATTTCCTGTGGAAAAATGTTGTGATGGTTAGTATATTAACCCAATTATGTCCTTGACTACCATAATACCCAATGTCAAGGAAAAATATTAATAAAAGGAGTAAAAATTCTTCTCAATTTAATTGAGTTTTCATGACAGTCCTACTTATGGCATTGACTGTTTTCACTCTTTTAGAAATGTTATACTTAGTGTGTTGGAGCCACTTTTAATCTTAACACTTTATCAGAAGTTTAGAGGCTCATAGAAAGTTTAACTAAACATCAGAATAATTTCTTTCAACTATATTTAAATACTCAAAAATTGTGTGTTGTTATTTTATGACCAAGACTGCTCTAACCATACACTGACTTTAGTTCAGTTAAATGACTCATTTTCACCTTATGAACTACTAAATTAAAAACACTATCTGTCTTATATTTGCTTAGCTACTATTTTCATTAATTCAGCAAAAACTGAATATATACTATGCTTGGACTGGGGACACAGAAATTAGTAAAATAGAGGCCCTTATCTTAAGGATTTTGCTGTCAAGGTGGAAAAAAAGTAGGGAGTCAGCAAATAAAAATGCAGGCTGTCCTAACTGGTTTGGCTCAGTGAATAAAGCATTGGCCTGTGGACTGAAGGATACTGGGTTCAATTCCAGTCAAGGGCACATGCCCAGGTTGAGGGCTCAATCCCCAGTAGGGGCCAGACAATCAATGATTCTCTCATTGTTGATGTTCCTATTTCTCTCTCTATCTCCCTTCCTCTCTGAAAGCAATAAAAATGTATTTTTAAAAATGAAGGCCACTCAGTTAAATATGAATGACAGATAAATACATTTTAGTAAAAGTATGTTAATGGGAACTTTGGAACATATTAAAAACATTTTTTATGCTATTGGTATGAAGTTCAAATTTAACTGAGAGTCCTGTATTTTATCTGGCAACCTTAGAAAAGAGACCAATAAAAAGATAGTTTATGATATACAATATAAGTACATGTAACAAATAAGCACATGCAAGTACACTTTTTAATAGTATATTTAGATACAATAGTAATTGTTAGGACTTGGCTAAGTCCAGAGAGTGGTAGAAATATGTAGCACCCTGTTGAGTAGGGATTTTATTTTTAGTTTTCCATTTATGTTGGGAGAGAATGTGACCCTTTTCTATAATTTTAGCAGGTCAGTAGATGAATAATATCCTGGCAGGAGAGCAGACTCTTAGGTAAAAATGATGCATTTACAAGAACAATATACAGGGAAATTATGCAATCATACCTAGATTGACTGCAATGAAAGAACATTGAACCCAGTTCATAGCCATAGGAGAAGTAATTTTTGAGGGGGGAAAAAAAAAAGCTATTACAAATGTTCCCTTAATGTGTTTCCACATGGCAATCAGGGAGGATAAGCATGTCTTAGGATTCTCTTTTTCTTTAACTTTTGTCATTGTAATTATGATGTATTATGGTGTGGGCCTCTTTGGGTTCATCTTGTTTGGGAGTCTCTGTGCTTCCTGGACTTGTATGTCTATTTCCTTCACCAGGTCAGAGAAGTTTTCTGTAATTCTTTCTTCAAATAGGTTCTTAATCCCTTGCTCTCCCTCTTCTCCTTCTGGTACCTCTATGACACATGTGTCAAACACAAGGCCCGCGGGCCAAATCTGTCCCGCCAGGCCTTGCAATGTGGCCCGCACCGAGCTGTCATCACTGCACTCTGCTGCGTTTCCATCACAATGACAGTTTATGATTGTTCAGTAAACCATTCGGCCCGCGATTTAGGCTGGATTTTAGATTTTGGCCCCTTCTCTGATTGAGTTCGACACCCCTACTCTATGATGTGAATGTTGGTACACTCCATGTCCAAGAGGCTGGACCTTGTCCTTCGAGACACTGCATCCAGAGAAGAAATATTAAAGCTTAAAGACCAACTGGATTTATTTAGTTCATGCCTCTTATCCTACAGACAAGAGATTCATTGTTAGCCTGGGTTAAGGGGCATAGTAAACATTGAAACAGATATTTTTCTACCATATACTATCCTTACCCACATTAGTGAATTGTCTTTTTTTCCCACCAGTAGACAATTCACTAATGTGGGTAGAATCACAAAGGGACTCTGATAAACTTTTGCAAGGAATGGAAAGAGAGAAAATATAGAGAAGGGGAAGGATAAAACCTAACAGTATGAATATAAATGTATTCTGTTCCAAATTAATACACCATTTAAAAGATAAAAAAAAAAAATGTGTAGTAATTTCCCCTATCCTATCTCTTGTCTTTGTTTTTGCACTTTTAAAATAATAAGGATTTATTGAAAAGGGGAACTTTAATTGTCTTTTTATACTAAGGGTTTGCCAGAAAACATAGGAGTCCAATTTTGAAAATAGAATTTTTAATAAATGTGTTATCTGTATTTTAGCCTAATGTAATGTTTCATTCATATTCCAAACTTGCTCAAATAGTTGGCAGTGATTCATGACTCTTGGCTGCTCTGGGAATTAAGCAGGGGTTATTAACTGATAGCTTTTTCATTGTGGAAACAAGAAGAGAGCATCCCAGTAATGTTTCTTTATTTTTTTCACTGCCAATCTTTGTAAATTTGTAATTTTTCAGTAGCACTACGTTATATTTCCCCTTTAAAATTTTTTTGTTAATCTAATCTAAATTTTTCTTTGTGGTTTTCATGAGATTTACATAAAACATCTTATGGATAAAATAGTTTATTTTAATTTGATAGTTACTTAACTTCAAAGCATATAATATTCCATAAGTTTATTCCCCTTTTATATTTTGAATAGTGGCCCAGTGCACAAAATTTGTGCATGGGGTGTGTGTTTCTCAGCCCAGCCTGGACCCTGTCCAATCTGGGAACCCTTGAAAAATGTCCTATTGCTGGTTTACAGGAATCGGGCCTAAACCAGCAGTTAGACATGCCTTTCACAACCTGGGACTGCTGGCTCCTAACCGCTCACCTGCCTGCCTGCTGGCCTGCTTGTCCCCAACTGCCCCCTGCTGCCATCCTGTCCACTCCCAAATGTCACCCACCAGCCTGACCACCCCCAACTTCCCCCTGTGCCAGTTGCCTCCCCTGCTGGCCTGTTCATCCCCACTTTCCCTCCCCACTGACCTGCTCATCCCCAACTATCCCCCTGCTGGCCTGCTCACTCCAAACTGACCCACCCCTGCTGTCCTGATCACCTCCAACTAAACCCCACTGATGGCCTGCTTGCCCCCAACTGGCCCCCCTGCTGGTCTGCTTATCCTCAATGGCCCCACCTCCCACCAGTCTGATCACTCACAACTGCCCTCCCCTCTTGGCCTCTAATTGCCTCTACCAGGGCCCGCCACCATGGCTTTGTCCAGACGAACATCCAGAAGTTCTTCTGGAAGGTCTCCTAGTCTAATTAGCATATTACCCTTTTATTAGTATAGATAGAGGCCTGGTGCATGGGTGGGAGCTGGCTTCTTTGCCCTGAAGGGTGTCCCGGATTTGGGTGGTGGTCCCGCTGGGGTGCCAGGCCAGCCTAGGTGAGGGGTTGATGATGTTTGTAGACTGGCCATAGCCCCTTCAGGGTAGGGGTCCCCACTTGGGTGCCTGGCCAGCCTGGGTGAGGGCCTAAAGGCTGTTTGCAGGCTGACCATAGCCCCCAGCAACCCAACCTTCCAGACTCTCCTATTTTTTTTTTTCTTTCAGCACTTCCTTGAGTGGAAGGCCAAGGTTGGCTGGAAGCAGGTATCTGGGACTTATTTATCTTCCATAATTGAAATTTTGTAGCCTTGAGCATAGGCCAGAGCTGGTGAAGGCAGGTGAGAAGCTTGGCTTCCTCCATTGCAACCCAAGCCTCCTGCTCACTTCAGCTCCATGGCCTGCAGCCTTGGTTAGGTTAATTTGCATACTAACTCCTGATTGGCTGTGGGCGTGGCTTGTGGGTGTAGTAGAGGTACAGTAAATTTGCATGTTTCTCTTTAATTAGATAGGATGTCAAAATTTTCCTATTTTTATATTGTTTATTCATTACCAAATTATAGTAGCTATAATTATTTTTAATACTTTTTCTTGAACATTTATACTATAGTTAAGTGGTTAATATACCATTCTATTACAGAATTAAAGTTTTCTAAATCTGACTATATGTATATTTACCTTTAATTGTGAGTTGTACATTTTCATATGATTTAAATCACTAATTAGTGTCTTTTTATTTTAGCTTGAAGAATCTTTCAGCATTTATTACAAAGCAGTTTAGTGGTGATGAATTCCCTCAAATTTTATTTGTCTGAGAAAGTCTATAACTTTGATGGATTTAGTACTCTTGGCTGGAATTTTTTTTTTCCAACACTTTGAATATGTCATTCCACTTTCTCCTGGTCTGTAGGGTTTCTGCTAAGAAATCTGCATATAGTCTTATGGGGATGCCTTTTAGAATTCTCTTTTTGTCTTTGATTTGTTTTACAGTTTCAATGTAATGTGTCTTGGAGAAGGTCTTTTGCCTTAAGATAATTGGGTAATTTGTTTGCTTCATGAAATTGGATGCCCAACACTCCAGGTTTGGAAAGTTCTGTTATTATTTTAAATTTTATTTACGTATTATTTTATTATTTTTAAATCCTTACCTGTGGATATGTTCACTGATTTTTAGAGAGAAAGAGAGAAAAATAATGTAATAGAGAAACGTTGATCAGTTGCCTACTGTATGTGCTTCACCAAGGATTGACCAGCAACCTAGGTATATGCCCTGACTGGCAATTGAACCCACAACTTTTTTTTTTTTTTTTTTTTTTTTTGTATGAGACAATACTTCAACCAACTGAACCACTAGCCAGAGCTCAGTTATTATTTTTAAAATAAATTCTCTGATCCCTTTTTTCTCTCTTATATTTTTGAGTTCCAATTATTCTACTATTTGTACATGTCGTGGAGTCCTATAGATTACATATACTTCATTGGCTCTCTTTTATTCCCTTTCTTTGTGCTAATGTAATTAGGTTATGCCAAAGTTCCTATACCGTAGACCATTGATTCTATATTCCATTTGGTATACTCTGCCATAGATGCTCTCTATTGCTTTCCCCCACCCCAATTTCATTAATTTAATTCTTTTAAGCCTCCAGAATTTCTATTCTGTTTATTTTTATGATTGCTATTTCTTTGTTAGATTTCTCATTTTGTTCAAGTATTTCCTAAGTCTGTCCAATAGCAATTCTGTATTTTCTTATAGTTTGTTCAATTTTCTCAAAATACTCATTTTAAATTTTTTATCAACTTACATTGAAAAATTCCATGTATTTGAGTTTATTTATTGAATACTTGCTATTCTCTTTTAGTAATGACATATTTCCTTGATTCTTTACACTCCTCAGAATTTTTGAATGCTGCATATACAATATATTTGGAGTAACAGACACCTTCTCAAACCTTTACTAGTTGTCTTCAGGTGTGATGTACTATTAGTAGGTCATGTCATATCTGAATTTTTTTCTTTGACCTTCTTGGAATACACCTGCTTCACACTTATTTCTCCCTCTTATGGCAGAATTCTTAAGCTTTTATGACTTCTGTGATTCTTAAAACTTACCAGACTAGCTGCTAGAAACTTCTCTTTTGTTTTTCAGAAGGTGGTGCTGCAATTCAAGTTTGTGGCTTCTCCCTTGTCATAGATCCTGGTCTGATTTTCTGAGAGCACTCTGCTTATACTTGGGAGAGTGCAGAGGAGCCAGCCTTGTCTTCTCCCTCTTCCCAGTAATGGAGGTCCCACCTCAGTACTTTGGGTACCGCTAGAGAGAAACAACTTTTTTTTCCAGCAGTGTCCACACATCTGGTGTAGTCAAGCACTCATTCACTGCTCCCCTTTTCCTCTCAGGGAAGTCACCACTGGCTAGTTCAGTTTCTTGCTATGTAGCCTTGGGGGAGATGTGGTGCTGACAAAGTTTCTTTTACTCTCTCCAGTGCATCCAGGCTTGAATTGTTCTGTACCTATGGCATGCTGTAATCTTCTCTGGGAAGGCTGAACTTCCCAATGCTTTTTCTCATCCATTGGTGTCTGTCCAATTCAGCACTCTCCATGTTTTTCCCAACTGAAACTGAAAGGGGTTGGGGCAGGTCTGCTGGCTCCCGCTGGTCCTGCAGCCTGTACTGAAATGAATCTGCCTATTACCAAATGCACGGGTGGATGAGTCTCCTTCCAGGACCCATGGCATATGATGCTGGATCCCACAACTCCCCCACAGACACTTTTGTTTGTGGATGGATGCCTAATTATTCTTTAAAAGGGGGACAAAAAAGAAGGGATGCTTTACATGGAGAGAGCATCACTGGCATTTATAGTTTTATATGCAGACTTAAACATGTTTGGAGTCTGAGGAAAAGAAGCCAGTAGAGAAACTGATGTAAAACCCAGGTAATGGAGATTAAAGGTGAGCCACAAAAAGGAAGGGAGTCCCTTTGAGTTATGAGGGAAAGAGGTGAGGATAGAAGAGGCACAAGAGGAAAATGGGAATCTGAACCTATCCTTCAACGTCTCTATTGCAGTGCCCTCCTGTACCACAGACATGAATGCCTTGCTCTGCTTTCCACTGTGAGAATGGCTGTTTGAGGAAACTGCCACAGCTGCAGGGCATGCCGAAGGCACTCCAGTTAGATCCTGAGCAATCACGTCATTACATTCTTGGAGGATCCAGGCAGAAAGGTGTAAAATATATACCGATTTCTGCTCAAGCATGGTAGAGAAACTGAAGGTGTAGGAGTTGGTTTAATACCCAAAAGCTTTTCAGCTTTGGGAACAGCAGGAGACAGCATCTAAGTCAGGGAGGCAGTGCTTTCCCTGAGTGTTGGTGAAAGTGGTCATGGGGAGGTGCCTCTCACAAGTGAGTCTTGGCATCAAATATAAATCTTAAAGGACATGTGTTTCCGAGCACATCTGAGAAACTTCCTAGAAACACTTCAAAAATAACTGAAAGAGATTGTGGCTTGCAAAACAAGGAGGCACGGCCCGACCAAGATCCCGAGTCAGGCACAAAGAGATGAACAGTGGTAAAATTTGGATTGCCAATGTTAATGTTACCTTATCATGTACCCATAGGGTCATGATATTAGAGGATCTATTGATAGCATGAATCTTAGCAACTCATTTTTATCTGTTTATTTCTAAAATGAATCACCCTTGATAGCTTCAGCATTTAGTTATGGAGATTTAAATCCTAAATCAAAAACTGAAACACAGCACATCTCATGTGATTTTAATGTATAAGATTTGAAGACATTTTGTTTTCATGAAGAGATGGTATCTCAGGTGGGGGTGAGATGTATGTGTTCTCTGGGCTAGGGAGAGATGAATATCACTGAATGTGTAAGGCAGAGCCAATGTGCATACCATGCATATATGTGTATGTGTTTACAACTGCCAAAATTATCAATATAATCTTGCCTTTCATTTCATCCAAACTGCAGAGCTCAAATTCCCTCATGGTGTCATGACACTGTAAAACAAAAACAAAACAAAACAAAATGTCCAAAATAGCAGGTTTGGAGAGATATATTTCTAACTTTTCTTAAAGAAACCATGCCTAAAATATATGTTCATTATTGTTGCTTTACATGAAATAGCTTCAAGTGTAGGATTTATACATTATTTCTACATTCTAAGAATGATATTTATAGTTTATGAGTTGTCCCTCTAAAGACATACTTTTTATATGCCAACAGTACCTCACCTGATATCTCTAGCCCTTATCTATACTCCAGATTCACAGATCTAACTTGGATCTAACTTGGTACCTGATATGTTCACTTATATGTCTGATATAAGTCTCATAGTTGATGTGCCTAACAGTAAATTCTAAATTTACTTCTACTTTTATGCCTTCTTCTGCTATCTTCTGTTTCTTTTTTATATTTTTATTGATTTCAGAGAAAAAGAGAGAGGAAGAGAGAGATAGAAACATCAATGATGAGAGAGAATCATTGATTGGCTGCCTCCTGCACACCACCTACTGGAGATTGAGCCCACAAACTGGGCATGTGCCCTTGATGGGAATAGAACTTGGGACCCTTCTATCCACAGGTTGACACTGTATCCACTGAGCCAAACCACCTAGAGCTGTCTTTTCTATTAGTAAATGATGCTCCATCTACTCAGTTGTGTCAAAAAAGTAGGAATCATCCACCATCTTTCTGTTTCTTCCTTCCATCATCTGGTGCTTCCTCAAAAATGTATCTTTATTCTACCTACTCCTCAGCATGCCCTTTAATAGCACCCTATTCAGAAGTCACTGTAATTTTTCTGTTTTGGCAGCACTTAGCCAGCTTTCCCACCCTCCCTCTTGACCACCTGAAATGCATTCTTCACTCAGTAGCCAGAACAAACTTTTAAAAACAAAGCGTAGTTAATGTCACTTTACTATTTAATATCCTCCTATTGGGATTTTAGAAAGATAATAAATAATGCCCCCACTCCTTTTTTTTAAAAGCTCTCTAGTCTGTATTCCATGGAGAGATAGGAAGACTTGGACAGGTAAGATACAAATATTAGTTTTGTTGTTAATAAATGCTTGGCTTGTCAGATGTTGTCTTGTAGTGATAAAAACCTCACTAATATTTAACTTAACTTCCTATTTATTTTTCCTCATCTTAGGTGTGGTTAAGATATATTCCCTGGACACAGACAATAGTGTAGTGAAGGCCAAGGGAGGGGTAGGCAGGAGGTGGGGGAGGTGTGCGAAGTGGGGGGAGGGATCTGCACTAGTGTCACCATTACATTTTTTAAATAAAAAAAATAAAGTGTGGTTAGTATTTGAGGAGAGCATCTTCATGAAGGTAGAAACAAGATTGCCCTTATAAATTTCTGATATTCTCCCCCAAGAGAAATCCCATGCTCTTGGTTGCCCATAGGCTTAATCATTAACTTTGTTAATATTTAAAAAGGACAAAAACAACATTACCTTTGTCTTAAATTTCTGGCCTCTGTCACTACTAGAGGAGGCATGTCTGATCTGACTAGTAAGTTTGAAAAAAGAAATGGGACTCGGTGAGGTTGACCCCTTTTGGAGTTTCTTGTCTTCCTTCCCCGAGAAAGGTCTTATTTCTGCTTTGATGGAAATCACCGATGTCACATGGTTGTGTACCTATGACGATGAGTGGGCTGGTACATTTTCTGCTGCAGAAACTCCTACTCAATGGGTAATACCCAGCTTGGATATCACCTGCTCTATGAAGTTTTTCCTAGTTAGGTTTCATTTCACATGTGTCTCAGTTCTTGTAAATAGTGGTACATACATCTGTGTTTTACTAACCTAACCTACCATGTATACAGATGCTTTTCTTATTTTTATGTTTGTAATTTAGAACACACTTAGTTTCTCAAGAGTAGGAATAGTGCTGTATTTTTTGTTCTGTTTTGTTTTTGTGTGTTCTTTTCTTTTCATTTCATATTCTCAGAACTCTGGTACAGAATACACTCAGAAAATATATGTTAAATACATTTTCTTTTCTTCCTTGTCCCTTCCCTCCTTTCCTTCCTTCCTTCCTTCCTTCCTTCCTTCCTTCCTTCCTTTCTTCCTTCCTTCCTTTTTTCCTTCCGTCCTTCTTTCCTTCCTTCCCTCTTCTATTTTTCTCTCTTCTACTTTTTAAATCATATACATAATACTTTGTGTGTACTGTAGTAGGCATCTTCTTGACACATTCAAATTTATATGTTAAACCTAATTTTTAGTGTGATGGTATTAGGAGGTAGGATCTTTGGGTGGTGATTAAGTCAGAGGTGGAGCCCTCATGAAATGGGATTAGTGCCCTTAAAAAGGAGTGATCCATCACTGTTTCCACCATATGAAGACACAGTGAGAAGATAATCATGTGTGAACCAGGAAGCCAGACCAAATATGTAGGTGCTTTAAACTTGGACTTTCCAACCTCCAGTCTTGGTTAATAATCCACAATTGGAAACTGGCTTAATGTTCTGTTATGAAGAAAATAGATTCTTATTAGATTTATGCAAATAAACACATTGCCATGAGAATAATAATACTAAAGAGTTTCCAAATTTTGGAGGGAACAGGTTCAGAGAAAAATATAAATGTCTTAATGTTTATGAGAGTATAATTCATCAAAAATGCTTTAAAAATAAGTTTCTTTATGTCTGGAAAATAAAAAGATTAAAAACTAGTAACACTTTTAACAATGTTACAAAAACTACACTTATTTTTAGTTCATTCAGTCCTATAACAAATCTTTGTTTCTTCTTGATTATTTATCAGTATTTATATAAATCTAGATGTTCCTTACAGTTCTATGCATTTTAACCTACTTCAAAGAGATAGCATGCTTTCAAACCTCTATTTCCTCTGGTTAGAACTTCCAGCACTATGTTGAAGAATGGACACCCTTATCTTTTTCCTGATCTTCGGGGGAAAAGCTTTCAGTTTTTCACAATTGAGTATGATATTGGCTGAGGGTTTATCATATATGGTCTTTGTTATGTTGAGGTACTTTCCTTCTATTCCTATTTTATTGAGTGTTTTAATGATGAATGGATGTTGCGTCTTGTCACATACGTTTTTTCTGCATCTATTGATAAGATAATATGATTTTTTATCCTTTCTTCTGTTAATGTGGTGTATTACATTGATTGATTTGTGAATGTTACACCATTCTTGTGCCCCTGTAATGAATCCCACTTACTCTTGATGAATTATTTTTTGGATGTTACTTGCTTGGAGAATCATTTTCCACCCTTTTATTTTGAATATATCTTTGTCTTTGCTGCTTAGGTATGTCTCTTGTAGGCAGCATATGGTTGGGTTTTGTTGTTTGCCTATTTACTGGTGAATTCAGACGATTTACATTTAGGATAATTATTGATGTATGACGATTTCCTATAGCCATTTTATCTTTTGTTTTCTGATAACTCTGTGCCTCCATTGGTTCTTTTCCTTTATGTTTATGTCTCTTGTTTTGGTTTGGTAGTGTTCCATACATCCTTCCTCTGTTTCCTTAAGCTAAATGTTCTGGTTTGGGAATTGTTGTGTGTGGTTGCCATTAGATTTATAAAAAATGTAATTGCATATATACTGTAGTTTTTTCCCCTTTTAAGTACATCTAATCTTCATCTTTTGTCAGTTCAGACCTTTCCCCCTTCCCCTTGTATGTTTTTGTTGTCACAAATTATCCCCATTTATGCTGTAAGTTTTTGGTGATCTTACTTGTAGTGTTGTGATATTATATTCTTTGTAGATTAACTTACTTGAGTATTTCCTGCAATAGAAGTTTTATGGTGATGAAATGCCTCAACTTCTGTATGTCTGGCAATGTCTATTTCTCCTTTGTATTTAAAGGATAATTTTTCATGTTTAAAGCATAATTTTGCTGGATATATTATTTGTAGCTAGTAACTT
This sequence comes from Pipistrellus kuhlii, assembly GCF_014108245.1. Taxonomy (NCBI): domain Eukaryota; kingdom Metazoa; phylum Chordata; class Mammalia; order Chiroptera; family Vespertilionidae; genus Pipistrellus; species Pipistrellus kuhlii. The sequence goes on from NW_023425515.1 coordinate 60,287,151, forward strand.
ATCTTTTTCAGGCATTTGAATATTTGGTTCCATTCTCTTCTGGCTTATATAGTTTCTGCTGAGAAGTTGGATGAAATTCTGATAGGTTTTCCTTTGTAAGTCACTTCCTTCATTTTCCTGGCTGCTTTTTTTTTTTTTTTAATGTATTTTATTGATTTTTTACAAAGAGGAAGGGAGAGGAATAGAGAGTTAGAAACATCAATGAGAGAAAAACACTGATCAGCTGCCTCCTGCACACCTCCCCCTGGGGACGTGCCTGCAACGAAGGCACATGCCCTTGACTGGAATGGAACCTGGGACCTTTCAGTTGGCAGGCCGACGCTCTATCCACTGAGCCAAACCAGTCAGGGCTTGGTCAATAATTTTTGACAGCTTCATTACCAAGTGCCTTGGAGAGAGCCTCTTTGGATTGAGGCAACTAGGTGTTCATTTTGCATTTTGGATTTGAGGATCTAGTTCTTTCCAGAAATTTGGGACGTTCTCATCCACTATTTGTTTTAATAGACTCTCCATGCCATGCTCCCTCTTCTTCCTCCTCTGCAATGCCAATGATTCTGATATTAATTTTGCTGATAAAGTCAGAGAGATCTCATAGAGCTCTTTCATTTTCCTTTATTCTCAGGTCTCTCCCTTCTTCCCTCTGTGTCATTTCTTGATTCCTATCTTAATCTCCTTAATTGCATGCTTCATTGCCAGGATTTCTGATGGATTATTCTTTAAAGTTTCAATTTCTTTGGAGAAATGCTTATTTTGTTCATCAATTTGTTTTCTGAGTGCATTAACTTACCGGTCAGTATTTTCTTGCATTTCATTGAGTATTTTCAGAAGAGCAATCTTGAAATATCTGTTATTTATATCATACAATTCCATGTGTTCCAGCCTGCTTGATGGTGGTTTTTCATTTTCTTTCTGGTCATAATTGTTACTGTGGTTCTTCATGGTATTTGCTGCCCTCTTTTGTTTTCACACTTATCTCTGAGAGGTCTATTATGTTCCAGTAGATGCTGAATTGCAAGGTTTTTACTTCCCAGATTTGAGCCTCCCTGACTTCCGTAGGACAGTATAGCTTCGCAGTGTGGGGTTCAGGTTTGTTTTTCCCTCACCCTATATGGCAACCTCTGACCTACCTAGGGTCCCTCCCTAAGCACTCCACCTAGGGATCAGTCACAGAGGGATACAGCAATTCTACTGCAACAGTTCTTGGTTTATAGATAATGCTGGAGGTCCATTGCACAAAGATTTATGCAATAGGTATTCCTTCCCCTGGCTGCTAGCACCAGTTTTCCTTCAGCCTTCAGGCTTGGCTCTGGCTGTGGGCAAAGCCTTCAGCCTACAGCCTTCAGGCTTGGCTTTGGCTGCAGGTAGAGCCTTCAGTCTTCACTCTGTGCCTGCATATGCAAATTAACCTGCCATCTTTATTGGGTTAATTTGTATACTCACTCCTGATTGGAAGGTGGGTATTGTGGAGGTAGTAAATTTGCATAATTTTCTTTTATTGGTGTGGATATTCCTGGACTCAATTTCAAGGGCAACAGAAGGCGAGTCCAAATATTGATAGGGCTCTGTGATCATTTGTTTGCTCTTGCTGCTTCAGTGAGCAACTCAAGACACTGTGTGCTCTGTTTGCTCACAGCTGGGAGCTTGCTGCTCGCTACCTGCCACTCATAGCTGGTTGCTGCTGCTCGCTTCAGTGACTTAGACACTATGCACTGTTGCAGCTCATGGCTTGCCCTGCTAGGCTACCTACCTGCACTCTCTGTTCCTCCAGGCTAAATGAAGTGCCTGCTACCTCTGGCTTTCTCCCCTCTCTGGCCCTGCTGTGAGCTCCCAGCTGAGCTGTGAGCTTCTGCCTGCAGGTCACATGTGAGGGCCATCTGCACTTTCCTCCCTTCTCATCCCCCATTTATTCCAGGATGCCCACCCAGTGTTTCAGTGAGCCAGTCTCTCAGGCATGCATCTGAGTTGAGCAGAGACTTCTTTGTTGAATTATAGATGGCTAACTTGTTGAAATATCAGGGGGAAAGGAAAAGATATGCTATTACATTGCCATTCCTCTGATGTCACTCACCTATATGTTTCCTTTGCTTCTTTCCTCTATACAATCCTTCTTCAACTTGAATAGTCTCTGTACTACTTGCACAAACCTTCTGTGACTCTCCCAATGCCTTTTAGTTCATTTTCTTTTTAATTCATTCAGAAATAACCAATTTTAGAACAATTTACTTTTAATTCTATATTACTGAAACCATACAATTTCTTTTTAACTTAATTCTAATTCTTAACTTTTAGAAACCTTAATTTTTTAGTGACAAGTAAGTAACTAACATTCCTCAGATTGGTAAATATGTTTTATAACTTCCAGGAATAGGTTTGTCTTTTTTTCCCATTGGTAAATATATAATACTCACATTTTTAAATAGCATAACAGAATTATTTCTTAAGTGTGCTTAAAAGTGACTTGTTTAATTATCTGAAATCCTTGAATGCTTTTAGAAGGCTGGAGACTAGGCCTCCATTTGAAAAGTACCACATTCTTTCTTTTCCAAGGTGGGGAATTGCTCTCCCCTCCTCTACGCCTTGCAGTTTCTGCAGCTGACATGTACTTCCAGCCCCCTAGGGGGAGAATTTGGAGCATTTAAAAGTTTCACTTTTATAAATGTTCCTTTAATTACCTTAGTCTTCTTTATACTTTTAAATACCCAGAAGCTTAGACTGGGAAAGATGCCCCTCTCTAGTAAGAGAATGGATCATACCAGATTTATAAGGAATGCATGACTAAAAGTGATATTTCAAAGGCTGCAGCTGAGGGGTTGAGTAGCATGGGAGCATTGAAGATGCCCATTCACCCCCATGATCAAACATATTTTGGAAGGAAGAAGCCCTGGTGAATGAGTTAGAGCAGAGCATGCAATTCCCATGTCTAAAAAAAAAAAAAAAAAAAAAAGTAATGTGATTACCTATCACATCAAGGGTGACCCTTGGCTCCATCCCTCCTTCTTAATGGGGAGCTGCCTCGGGTATAGGGTCAGTTTGAGGCCATCATGTGAGTAGGTTCCGGTCTGTGGACTCTGTGAACCTGAGGACAGTTCCTCTTCCAGTGGCCACACTTGTGGAAGAAGGAACACGGTTTTTGAGGAGGCCCCTTCCCAGGGCACTTTCTTTTCTGCCGTGAACTTTTGATGTCTGTTATAGTCCGGAAGCTGGGTGCCCTGAGGTGATATATGGCTTAAAATTGAGCCTTTTGTTTCTATCAGATAGTTGCTTTTTTTTTTTTTTTTTTTTTCTCCTCTTCCTCTGCCCTGTATTGGTTGTTAAAAATATGGAAAGTTATTTCTATCAGTTGCTCAGTGGAGGTCTGGATCCTAAGATTAGTTCTGGTAACTCTTTCCTGATGTATACCTTATTTGTTGGATAAATGTATCCTTGAAGTACTCAACAGTAGGAAAGGAGGGATTAAATAGTTATTGTTGCTCTTTGGGAAGGGAAATGAGCTGAGAATCAGGCTTGTTCTACCTTTGGGATGGATTTTGTTTTGATTCTCTAGGTACAAAAGTCAGCCTCTTGAGGAAGGTGTAAGAAAGGTGTCTTTTAAATCTTCTGACAATGAGACAATACACATTTTATAAGTTTTCCTTAAATCTCTATCTTGGTAAAGGGCTATAAACACTTGAACATAAGGCAGTTCATACAATTTTTTATTTATGCAAAACAAATCAAATGGGGGAGGAGAGTTACAATCTAGAGATCCATTTACAGATCATACTTCCTGGTTATTTACTAGTTAGTATTGGGGCCAATCTATATCAGAAAAGAAAATTAATGTGTTGGTTTTTTTTAAGTCTGAGGATCAAATTTGTCCCAATTCATTAAGTTGCATCCCAGAGTGGAACCTTTTGGTATGGAATTTTGGTTTTCCACCTGAAAGAGAATAAAGGAGATCATAGGAGAGAATGGGTGTCCTAGTTCTCCTATCTACACTAATAATAGACATATATGTAAATTCAAAACATCCACAGCCAATCAGGAGTGAGTATGCAAATTAACCCTACAAAGATGGAGAGCCTGTGGGCAGTGTGGAGCAGCTGGGGAGGGGCGGGACTCCCACTGCATTGCCATGGCAACACAGCAGGAGTTCCTGCCTCCCCCACCACCACCACCACTCAGGACTTACTCACCAGGCACCAAGCAGCCAGGGGCTGGGTGGGTTGCCCACCTGCCCTCTGCATAGCCAGGGCGATGTGATGAGAATCCCCAGGACCCCACCTGCTTCAAGCCTATGGCCAGCACACACATGCACTGGTGCCAACCTACCAGGGTCCCAGGGATGCCAGTGGAGTGTCCAGTCCTGTCAGCCCAGCCTGAGGGTGGCTGGAGTTCGCAGTCCTTTTGGTTTGTGCAGCACTTTTGGTTTGACTGGAAGTGGAAACCAAGAGCACCAGGAATTCTGGGAATCATAGTTCTGGCGGCAGACCTGTTGTGGGATGTCCTAGACACTAGAGCAAAGTGAGCCTGGAGCAGTTACTGTTGTGGGTGGGGGTGGAGGAAAGCAGAGGTGAGAGACATAAGTAAGGTCATAGTGTCGAGGAAAGATTAAAGGAAAGGTATCCTAAAACTTCCAGGAAATCTCCACCAATGGAGCAAAGAAAAAAAAAAGACCTCTATTATTCTGTGAGCAATAAACCTAATTGGGTTGGGGGTCTTAGACAATTTGCTCATATAATTGCAAAGACAGACAGAAACTCCCAGATTGGAGGGGGTGCAGGTCGGGCTGAGGGACACCCCCCACCCCCCCTCCCGTGCATGAATTTTTATGCACCAGGCCCTTAGTGTTATCATAGTCTTCTATGTTACCACCTCCTGGAGAAAGATATCCCTTCTCAGACCTGGGTTTCCAGAATTAACTAGTCTTACTGTGTAATCTGCATTTCTGGCTTCAGTTACCCGTGGACATGTCCACACTTGCCTTGCGTTGGCCTTTACTAATAACAAGGATATCATAGGAGTGAAATTAACCCCACTCAGGCAGGGGACTCATCTCCATGTCTGTGTTCTGAGCCCCCCTTTTGTCTCTGTTCTCATCTGACTTAAAACCTCTTTTGCCTCTTTCCCTGTGCTATGGAGGGATGGGGAGAGGAGATCTCATACCTTGTGGATGCACTTCTATTTTATTTAGGCGATAATGCCATCAATCACTGAACCATTTTCCCTGCCAAAGGCCCTGTAGTATTTCTTGTCTCGCTAGTTGTCGTAAAGATGGGATCTTTCCAGGTTCTTGCAATATTCTCATTCCCTCAAAAAAATAAATAAATAAATAAATTGCTATACAATGTATCTTTCCATTGGCATATCTTCAAATATGCCACTCCTGTGTACTTTCCCCCCAACCCTGTCTTGTGGGTCCTGAAGAGCCATGAATAACAGATACCTGAAGAGCATGGGCACGCCTCCCTTTGTCTATTTCTAATGAGGTAATTTACTTCCCCTAAATTTCAGTAAGGCTCATTTGAACAAAGTCAACATTTCCTGCTGTTCCTGTTTGCCTTTTCAAATAGCCTCAAGATCTTAGAAGCAGGATGTCTTCTGTAAGCCTTTGTTTATATGACAATAATTGAAGGTTGATAGTCTCTGGCCAATGCCTTTCCAGACAATGTTTTGTCAGGCAGTCTAAAGGAGGAACTTCCTGTGGGTTTGTGGATAATACCTCTGAAACACGAAGGGTTCCCAGTTAATTCTCTCCCTTGCCACCCCAAAGACACAACAATGTCCCCACCTGCGTGTCCTGCAAGGGGACTACAGATGCAGATAGAGCTGCCAGAAGCCACTTGGGAGCAGAGAGATGCAGCAGACTGACCACGGATGATTTAATTTATTTTTCTCCTGGCCATGCTTCGGAGGCAGGCAAGGATTTTATGTAGTGGGTCAAAGTGTGCTGCTTGTAGGAGAGGTTTCAGGGCTCATTACTTCCCTGGCCATCACCTCCTTCGTTTCTCTCCTGACTGTCTAAAACAACCAGAAGGGCTTGAAGCACTGTGTAACCAAGCCTTATATGTGCTTCCCCCAGATGAGCCATTCAGTTAATTACAAGTCAAATGGGGGTCACTGTGAGGCCCCTGCATGTCTTAGGGTTCATTCAACCCCAGACACCTCTGCAAGGCCCTGATTGCATAAGGACATTCAAGACTGGAACTGGAGGAAGGAATTTGCCTTTTTGATCTTCAGAGCTTGTGGGGGAGAGGGGGAGAAGCATCTATTTGGTTTTACTTTCAATTTTCTGTCTCCCTTTCCCCTTCCTTCCCACTCCTCACACAGGCCTAGTATGTTTTCCTAATTTTTGTTATGCTGCACTCCCTAAACTCCAATGACAAAACAGGAAAGAAACCCTCTGAAGGGACTGAATTCACTGCGATCTGTGGGAGGGAATCAAGGACAACCCCTCAGCGAAGAGCTAACTGGCAGCAGTCCACCTCAGATCCCAATCATGCTCAATCCATGTGGCGGCACCAGTGCCAGAGGCACCTCTCACAGACACCAGACAGGTGTCATTGGACAGCCCCTTGAGCCAGAGGGAGAGTATTGTCCCCTCCTTGGTTCTTGTCTTCTTATATGAATGAATGCAAATGAGTGACTCCAGATGATTGCCTAGTGATAAACCAATTTATTTTAAGGATTAAAGCAAGCAAAATTATTAAAGAAACAAACAAATCTAAATTGCATCTGAGATGAGGCTCAGATGGGCCTTCCCAACTAGTTTGGAAAAGTGATCTTGATGGGGTCCAAGGACCCAGGGTCCCTTTATATACCCTTCTGTCCACAGATTCTAAATTCCTCTTCTAGTTATCCTGGAATAAGTTAACGCTAAAGGTCTCTCCCTTTTACTTTGTTAGGACTTGCCCAGAACTTATGAGAAGCACCTAGCAATTTTACCTTGGTAAGCCCCGAGACTGCTGGCATACCTGTTTAGGGACTGAAATAAAACTGCTACACACATTACCCCCCTTCCCTGCCCCCCTTTTTTTTTCTTTTTTCTTTTTTTCCCCCTTTCCCAAAAGGACTGACTTCTTTGTTTAGCGAGACAGGCTTTTAACACCTCCTCTTCTTTCCTTCCCCCCTTCTGCCTTAGCAGATCCAGGGGAATGTACTTTACGTATTCTCCATTGCATTAAGATTCCTCCTCCTGTCCCCCTTCCCTTCTTGTATTCTTTGGTGAGGAGAGGAAGCATTTAGCCATTTGTTTCACCTGCCCTTGTTTGGGGAAGATAATGGCTTGTTATTTATGAGCTAGCTGCAAGAACCTCAAACTATTTGGCCTTGTTTATTGATAATTTCCTTGTCTCAGTTTTCCTAACCCACTTGCTTAGGAATTTCCCTAGCTTCTCACTATCCTAAGCAAATGTAGTCAAGTTGCTGAAATAGTGCCAATGTGGCCTAATGACTCTCACTCAGAGTGGGAGCATGAGACTAAGGGGTAGAGAAAGGCCAGAAAGCAAGTCAAATGGGCCCTAAGTCACAAAAGAAGCTTCCATAATAGATAATTCTAGTGGTCAAGAGAGTCTCAGGCAGGATTTATTCAGCATCTCAAATATGGACCAAAAGAACTAAATTATTGCCCACCCCACTGTCTGCTTTCTGCAAGTATCTTACTGTGTCATCCATATAACTGCAGTTCCCTTTTTGTGTGTGTGTGTATGATAGTTGCCAGTATTCCTAGAGGTTCCATGCTTCCTAGTTTACATCCAGAAAAAAAAAAAAAAAAGAAAAAAAAATCTCACCCAACTCTTTCTTGGAAGTGTAGAATACTGCTTTACCTTACAAATTCAATAATTCCTTCTTTTAAAGTTTCATTTTCTCAAATAGGTACACATTCTCTGAACCAGAGAAATGCTGTGTGCTGATTGGCTAAAGCCAATAAGGGCCCACCAATTAGTACTACTAAGTTTTGGGATCACCTTTCTCAAAAACACATGAAAATTTGGGGTTATGTTTCAGGGAAGGAAAGTGTAAGGTTTGAGGTGCAGAAAATTGACCACCAAGACCTGTTAAAGTTTATTCCCCAGTAATGAGCGGGATTCATTATGGAGGTGGAAAAATCAGAATTGAAGGAGTAGGGAGGGAAGAAAGGACCCAGCGGGCTGCCTCCATGGATGGTGATGGAGAGAAGCAACATGTGGCTAGTCTAGGGATCTTTTTAAGAGGAGGAACAGGAGAGGGTTGGACCCAGGCTGGAACAGGAAGGGGTGGGCTCCAGGGCACTTTGGCACGTGCTGATTGGTGGTTCAATGTCTTGGGGATGTCTCTGTGGCAGATGCCAGTAATGACATAACTCCACCCACCAGTTGGGGGGAGGGAGAATCTCACAGAAAGATCATAGAGTCAGACTATCCAGCAAACAGAATAGCAAAATCCTACCACTTTATGTGAGTATTCTAACCCAAATGTAAAGCATGTGAAGGGTTTCAAAAAAAAAAAACACCAGCTAGTATATGCATAACTAATTTGAGGGACAGTAAGAAGTAGAAGGAAATAAATTAAGAGGCTTTTGAAGCCATCCAAGTGAGAGAGAATGTTGCCAGCAGAAAACAGGTGCATTCAACAAATATTTCACAGGTAGAATTTTAGACTTAATAGCACGTTGGATATGGGGAGTGAGAAGGGGGCTTTAGTTAAAATGTGCATTGTTTAAATGCCTAGCAAGGAATGGCAATTCCTGCTATCAAAGATTCTGCTGTAAGAGGAAGTATTTGGGGGACAAATATCACTTCAGCTTTAAACATGTTGAACAGGTGAGCACAATACTGGAGGAAAATTACAATGCCATTTGTTAACCTAAAAATAAAAAGCCAAAGTAAGAAAAACAAGTGTTTGAGATCCAAGAAGACAAATATTCAGGAAACACTGATTAAGGCAGAAACCCAAATAATATTCTGATAATGAGGCACAGGAGAATATTTACAAACAGAAGAAATTTCTATAAGTGTTATGTTAAGCAATGAATTTCTATAGGTGCAGAAAAGCTAATTCTAAATAATGTTTTTAATTTTCAGTCTAGGTAGTTATAACTTCTGCTTTTCTGTTATCTTTGCAAACAAATATTTGGAATACAATGCTGGTTTAGGTTCAGTCCGAAGTTTATTTTTGCCCAGTGTTTTTGTTGTTGTTATTGTTTGTTTGTTTCCCAGTTTAAACATCCCAAAGGTCTGAAGAGAAAGACTTGCAGTCTAGTTCCTCTGGGATTGCAGCTCTAACTCTGTTTTGAAGAGGGTCCACTTGTATCATTTTTCACAAAATAGTTAGAGATTTGTTTTAGCATTTCCCAGTTTCAGAGTTTTACTTAAAAAATTGATTAGTATTTGTAACATTTTAAAAATCCATTACATAGCTAAATATATTGTGGATTTCATCTGCAAAAAATGTATATATGTACAACAAAATATCAAATAAAATATAAACTTATAAGTGTGAAATATACCTTATCATCCAAATGTAAATTGGTAGCCTTGCTAGCTCTGCTGGTTTTGTTAACATCAAATCCTTTAGCCCCAGAGGTTTTCCTGAGTTCTGTCTCTGATGGAGCTGGTCCCACTGAACACAGCGTTAGCATCCAGTGCTTAGCTCCCAGGCTCTTCTCTGCTCTGGCTCTATATTGTGAATATTGCAACTTCCTTTTAGTCTTATCCTGCCCACAGTTAAAATCTTCCCTTGTGTAGGAGAGACATCCTCTCACTTTAGATGGCTTCTTAGTTCTTACTTAGCCTTTTTCCTTGAGTGGGAAGATCAAAAGAAAGATGAAAAGCCCAGTGTGGATCCTTAAACTACGAGGTCACTAGTTCAGTTCCCAGTTAGAGCACATGTCCAGGTTTCAGGCTCTATCCCCAGTTGGGGGGGAGGAGACGGCTGATCAATGTTTCTCTCATTGATGTTTCTCTCTCTGTATCCCTCACCCTTCCTCTCTCTCTCTCAAATCAATATAAGCATATTTTTTTAAAAGATGAAGGGGAAGGATGGGGAATGCTGGGACTGAATAGTCAAGAGGACTTATAGTGTCACTTAGAGAGTTCATTCACCTAGCAATAGCAGAGCCAAACACTAGACATTGAGAATTGTAGTGGAGAAATATTAGCTATTTTATGCTGAACGACACCACCCAGGGGAACGGAAGTAATGCTCAAAAGCCTGCACTCCCTCATGTTGTAGGTTACAGATTACACAACGAGAAATTCTCACACCATGGGTTAGGCAGGGTTTGAGCTTGCGCTGGGAGCTGATTGGTTAGAGATGAGGCAAAGGTAATAAATTATTTCTTCAGGTCTTGAGGAGAGTTCTGAGGTCTGTTCCTATGTCTTCCTGTCTGGTTTCATGGGAAAGTAGGCAAGGCTGGTTCCACTACAGGGAAATGTTTTATGACATAATGCCTTGGGATTCTTGCCCCAGCAGTACAAAGGGTTTGGCAATATGGAGAAAGGAGCTGATGCATAGATTCAAGAAGGAGTCCAAAGACAAAAGATAATTTTGAAAGACATTGGGGATCAGAGGAGCTTCAGCTAGAGCACATGTGTCAAACACAAGCCCCGAAGGCCAAATCTGTCCCGCCAGGCCTTGCAATGTGGCCCGCACCGCGCTGTCATCACTGCACTCCGCTGCGTTTCCATCACAATGACAGTTTATGACTGTTCAGTAAACCATTCGGCCCGCGATTTAGGCTGGATTTTAGATTTTTGGCCCCTTCTCTGATTGAGTTCGACACCCTTAAGCTAAAGGAACTGAAGACTACCCTTGTCTAAGGACACCTTTGCTATTTATTAACACAACTAGAGTCCTGTTGCACAATATTCATGCAAGAATAGGCCTTACTTCCCCTGGCTTCACTACGAGCCACCCAGGAGCTGGCAAATCCCTGCTCCTGGCCCACTGGGGAGCTGGCAAGTCCTCACTCCCTGGCTGTCTAGGAGCCAGCAAGTCCTTTCTTCCGTTCAGAGCACCATTCCTGTAGCTCCCTCTGCCACCCCCTTTCTGCTCATAGCAGGCATTCCACCCCTGCCAGCTGCTCTGTGGCTGCATAGGCAAATTAGCCTCCATCTTTGTTGGGTTAATTTGCATACTCACTCTGATTGGCTGTGGGCATAGTGGAGTGATTGTTAATTTGCATATTTCTCTTTTATTAGGTAAGATTTGTCCTAAGGCAAGGTGGAGACATTCACTTCAAAGGGTAAGATTTACAGAAGCATTGTCAGTTTGGGGAATAGCCTACAGCTGTTCAGGTGTTTGGCCAACGGGAGGCAATAACATGTAGATTTAAAATACCCTAAGCTGTCTGGCAGCAAGCAATCCTATTCAGGTTTGGGGGAAGTGCCGTTTAGCCATTCCAACAGGTAAACTACATATGTTGTTGGAATTGGTTCCCAGCAACATAACTTAGGTCAAGATGCCATCTTTAGCCCAGGTTTGGACCATGTTACCATTAGTCAGGTCAAGGCTACTGTCTTCTGCTGCTTCAAGGGGTTGCTAATTATCAGGAGAAAGACTACTAGGTCTCTGAGGTGGAGAGAGAGAGAGAGAGAGAGAGAGAGAGAGAGAGAGAGAGAGAGAGAGAGAGAGGGAAAGAAACATCAATGTGAAAGAGACACTTTGATAGGTTGTTTTCTGCATATGCCCTGTGTGGACAAAAGGGGCCTGGCAAACTTAGGGAAGGCCTGCATAGCAGTCTTGCAAGCTCAAAGACCTAAAGTACAGTGGTGCCTCGCACAACGAACGCTGCACACAACGAACTTCATTTCATGATTCATACAACGAACTTCGTTTCACACAACAAAGTCGCCCGAGCTTCCACGACGGCTTTGCCTGAGCTTCCACGATCGCTGCCGATGTATTGCATCCTTCTGCGCAGGCACTGCAGGCAGTCGTTAGTCACTGTGCTTAATTTAAGCACGTATCGCGGCAATCGTTCTTCATTACGAATTAAATCACGCACGTATCACGGCAGTCGTCCTTTTAAGTTAAACTCAATATTTTTTTTATATCATGATGTATCTAAATAAAAATAATAACAAAAAATTTATCTTTTTTTATGTCATCTTAGCATATTTTATGCTACAGAACGAATTATTTTTTTTAACGTGTATTGTTATGGGAAAACGCGTTTCACATAACGAACTTTTCGCATAACAAACTTGCTCCTGGAATGAATTAAGTTCGTTGTGTGAGGCACCACTGTAACTACAAGGATGGTCTGAAATTAAACTTTAACTAAAACGGTTATGGTGGGTAGTTATGTCCTATGGTGGTATCTTCACTGACAAGGTCAATCTATAACTTAACTGAGCCTATTGTATTTTTTGCATCTAAGATAACATACCTTTGAAATGTCTAGGTAACTTGTAACTTCCTTTTTTTCTGGATTCCTTGGGGCACAACCTAATATGCCTGGGTGCCAGGACAGATACCACAAATTCCTTAATTGTTATTATCATGTTAGTTGTTGGCTATTAACTATCCTGTACCCACCTATGTGTCTATCATTTTATTTTTTATCCAATCCTAGAGATTCTCCTCCTTCCTCACCTCCCCCCAACTTTGCTTTTTCCCATCTCTCTAATCTACCACCAATGGATTTCATATAACCCACCTACATCTTCTCCTTCACTGCAATGTATAAAAATTGATGAAAAAAGACCATTCTCTGGAGCATTATCCTAATATTTTGAGATTCTGCTTCCCCACAATTATCAATAGTTTGGCTCAAATTCACAAAATTCTTTACAGGTTTCATTGTTTTTATGTTAATACCTGACTGTAATAGGGATGGTACCTACAACCCAGGTATGTGCCCTTGACCAAGATTCCAACCAGAGATCCTCCTATGTGCAGTGAACATTCTAACCACTGAGAAACACTAGAGCTAGAATTTAAAACTAAATTTAATCAAAGTCACAAGAACCCTCAGCTTTAGTAGTAAGGGTATTGGGAATGGAGGCAAGAAGAAGAGAGGAAAATATTTATCTGAAGATAACCCACCCTCTTCTACAGCCTTTTATTAGTCTTTATTATTTGAGACTTCTGGAATTCATTTTGTGTCCTTGAGTCACAGTTTCTACATTAAAGTCTCTTTTTCCTGTTTTAATGGAAACTTGAATTCAATGCCAATGGGCTCCTTTCAGTAAATGAACAAAAATATGCTTTGAGAAATTTCTCTTAATAAAAATTCTGGGTCAGTGTGAGAGCTAAACTTTAACAGGAAAAAACTACCCTTTATTGATATCAATAGCATTATTATTCATTGGGTTTTACATGAGTCTTTTGTAACTTTTTTCTCCAGGAAAATAACTTAATGAATTAAATGAAGGAAATACACAATAATAATGAAGACACATCTTGTATACAAATATAAGAATTCCTTGTATCCAAAGGAAGATTTTAAAAATACTGTCTAAACTTGAGGAAATAAAGGTGGAAGAGAGAGAGAGGAGAGAGAGAGAGAGAGAGAGAGAGAGAGAGAGAGGAGAGAAAATGATCTTATACTAATCACATGTGCTTTCTCAACAACACTGATACATAGGCATAAGAACAGATTGTATTTCTGCCCTGGCTGATGTGGTTCAGTTGGTTGGAGCTTCTTCCCAGTCACAGGTTTGATTCTTGTCAGGGCGCATACCTGGGATACAAGTTTGATTCCTTCTCTAGACATAGAGAGAGAGAGAGAGAGAGAGAGAGAGAGAGAGAGAGAGAGAGAGAGAGAGAGAGAAGGAAGATTGTGGTCCAAATATACATTTGTATTTTTTTTATTATATATATATTTTTGGTGAAGATCTTGGTACAATGTTAAACAGACACAAAGAACTTAACAGTCACAGGAAGTTCAACATCCCCCAAATCCTTTGCTGCTGAACCATTTGTGTCTCTAAAGTGAGTTCCCCTACACAACTGTAGGAAGTAGGGAGTGCTATTGACATTTAATGTGAAAAGGCCAGGGATATTACTAAGCATCCTATAATGCAATATATAGCACAGCCTCCACAACAAAGCATTATCCATCCCAAAATGTCAAATGTGCTGAGTTTTAGAAACCATGGCTTAGAACATTACCTCAAAACTTGTTATAAATACAAATTATCAAGCCCCATCTGGGTGTAATGAAGCAGAAACTTGGGGTTGGGCCAGAATTTGTAGTTTAAAATGTCCTCCAGGTGACATATGAAAACATGCTCAAAGTCACTAATCATCTAAGAGATGCAAACCAAAACAACAATGAGGTAACATCTCACACCTGTCAGAATGACTATAATCAACAAATCAACAAATGACAAGTGCTGGAGAGGATGCAGAGAAAAAGGAACCCTCTTGCACTGCTGGTGGGAATGCAGACTGGTGCAGCCACTGTGGAGAACAGTATGGAGTTTCCTCAAAATCTAAAAATGGAACTCCCATTTGATCCGGTAATGCCACTTCTAGGAATATATCCAAGAAAACAGAAACACCAATCAGAAGGGACATATGCACCCCTATATTTATAACAGCACAATTTACAATAGCTAAGATATGGAAACAGCCAAAGTGCCCATTAGCAGATGAGTGGATTAAAAGACTGTGATACATCTACATAATGGAATACTATGCTGCATAAAAACGAAGGAATTCTTACCATTTCCAACAGCATGGATAGAATTGGACAGTATTATACTAAGCAAAATAAGCCAGTTGGAGAATGATAAATATCACATGATCTCACTCATTTGTGGAATATAATGAACAACATAAACTGATGAACAAAAATAGAACCAGAGTCATAGAAACATTGAACAGACTGTCCAACTTATGAGGGAAGGTGGGGGCTGAGGGGATAATATATCAAACAAAGGACTTGTACGCATGCATATGAGCATAACCAATGGACACAGATGGGGGGGAGGTGAGGGCATGTGCTGAGGGGTGGGTACAGGTGGGGAGAGGTCCAAGGTGGGGAAGGAGACATATGTAATACTTTAAAGATTAAACAATAAAGAACTTTGAAAAGAAAGTCCTCCAGGTTACTTTCAATGATTCTCAAATTTGAAAACTACTGGTAGAGAAGGAACTGAATGACTTATAATTGTTAAATAAATTTTACCCAGTTTCATTGCATTATTATATTTAACTAGGGGCCCAGTGTATGAAATTCATACACTGTGGAGGGGTCCCTCAGTCTAGCCTGCCCCCTCTCACATACTAGGATCCCTCAGGGGATATTTTATTGATAGCTAAGGCCTGCTCCCTGTTGGGAGCAGATCTAAGCCACAGTCTAGCCTCCCTTTGCAGGAAGCAACTGAGCTGGTCAGGGGAAAGCACCAGCCCCGTCACCCCACTGCTGCAGCCACTGCCAGCCACCGCAGCTGCCAAGGTATTATCATCAATACAGACTCCAGTCCTTTCACCATAAAAAAATGACAACTTTCTTTAGGCATTTTCAAGATGTGTTTTTCATAGGATGAGTTTTCTTTCTTTATTTTTCTTTTTATCCTCACCTGTGAATATATTTCCATTGATTTCATCCCCTTACCTCTGATCCCGGGCTCGGCCCTTGCCCAAGCTTCTGCCCCAGCAAGGCTTTAAGCTTGGGAAGAGGGATCCCCTGGCACTTCCGATTGCAGGCTTGACCCCTTTCCAAACCTAAAGCCTCCGTGGGACGTGGGTGCTGAGGAGGTTCCTGGGACCCAGGTATGTATGCAAAGTAACCGCCATCTTTGTTGGGTTAATTTGCATGCTCACTCTGATTGACTCTGGGTATAGTGGCGGTACAGTCAATTTACATGTTTCTCTATTATTAGGTAAGATTTCACCATATGACTATTTTTTAAATACTTCACAATCTAAAAAGACCATGATTAATAGTTAGTCACTTAAGCTTAATTTTCAGAGAGGAGTAGCCCAAGGGAACCTTACTGATGGAGAAATTCATTCTGGAATTCATTTTGTATCTTTGAATCTCTCTGACATGTACTTTCCCCATGTTTAGACAGTATTTTAGCAAACTTATGCTTCATAGAGTGATCAGTCATACTCAAGTGTGATGTCAATGATTTTTTTAAAGTAGTTGATTTGTATTTTTCAATGATGAAAAATGTATAATAATAAAAGAATAATACACTAATTAGACTGATGTCCTTCTGGACAACCTTCTGGAAGAAGCCAGGGCTGTGAGGGAAGCCTGGGTCCTTGGTGCCAGAGGGTAGCTGGTGCTGGCAGCCGGGGGAAGGAAGGCCTACTCTTGCACAAAATTTGATGCATCAGGCCTCTAATATTATAATCATAAGATTGACTAATCAGAATATGTGACATCAACAGTTTGACATTTTGATGTAAAATATAAGCTGTGATACAGGAAGAGTAAAGGATTAAGCCAAAAAAGGCCCACTGAGGGGAGATTGAAGAACTTTATATTTAACATCAAATATTAATAGTGAAATGGAAGGCTTTGAGGGAAGGTAAAGGAAAAAATATAGAACCCTCCAAAAATAAACAAAGCACACACTACTCAAAGTATTACCTATGATCAGCATATTGGCATATTTTGGGAGCTGTTAGTAACTCAGAGTCTCAGGCCTTACTACAGACTCATTGAATAATCCACTCATGTTTTAATAAGCTCTCCAGGAAATTCATATGCACATCAATGTTTGAAAAGCACTGCACAAGGATAACTCAAGAACAATATTTTGTAAAAGTAGGTCTTTCTCTTGCTATTTTTTTGTTTTGTTTGATATACAATAGAAATGTCTTTATGAGTTTAATTGTGAATAACATTTGGTTTTTTAATTTATTTTTTATTTAAATATAGTTGGTATACAATCTTATATTGGTTATATACAATTATTCATCCAGCATTTTTTACTTTACAATGTGATTACCCTACTAATTCTAATAATCACCTGTCACTGTGTAAACTCAGTTATATTCCCCTTATCATCTTCATACATCTACCCTCCCTTTTGGTAAATATCCCTTGGATACATAAGGCAACTTAATTTAGTAAACTTTGTTCTCCTATTTCCTTGAAAATGAAGCATCCCATTTCTGAAATAATAAGATATGTCCCAATCAAGTTTTCACAGTTGCCAAAGTGGGGTAGTATTTTGTTGTCACCATCCAGGCAGATAAAAGAAGGAAAGCCGTATCTTTGCCATATTTGGTTCTTTTCTCTTTCCTTTCATTACTCCTTGTCCTCTGATCGCCAGTACATGGTAATTACATTTACTTATTCAACAAATATTTATTAAAAACAAATATATTCCATGCTTTATTCTAAGTGCTGAGGGTTCAAAAAAATGGTTAATGTACATATTGGGGAGATAATTTGTAACATTTAAAACATATACAGATGAAATCAATGAGAGGCTCTCAATTACTTGTTTCCAAGTGACTCAAGTTTAGAACATTAAATGGATGAAGTGACAGAGCTATAGTATATATAATGTTATTTGATAATGTTATTTGATAAAGGGAACATATTTTATAAATTGTTCCTTTTACCCTCTTTCTGGTATAATAGTTTATTGTTTATTTTTCTTAATTTTTGAAAAGGATATAAATAAATGAGTAAGAATAAAGCAATAGAAAGAGGCTTAAATCTCTGTTTGCCTTGGATTAAAGACACTTTTTCTATCAATTCAGCCAATGAGTCATGATGTCTTTCCCCATACTAAAGTGAAAGAAAATGTAATTTAAATTTTTTTAAATGTATCTGACACCTTCTTTCAGGATGCAAGTACCCAGGAAGGGTACTGAACTGGGAAATGGAGAATGGGCTTTTTTGAATCATAACTTTGTCACTATCTAGCTATGAGACTAAGGGTCAGTCCAGCCACATCTCTGAACTTCAGTTTCCCAATATGTAACATTATAATCAATGTAATAAAATTCATGAAGGTGCTTTGATATAAAGATATCATTGATTTTGTAGGAAAGAATTGTTGTCATGCATTATTTCAGAAGCCATGTTCTCACTGGGTTATTATAAAATAAGGAAGTGAGCAGTAGTGGTAGAATTCTAAATAACAGAATAGTTATCATAAAAGTTACTCACTGAATTTGTTTACAGTTTCTTCCTGAAGATCCAGACTGAACTAATCTGGGTTGTTCATGCTTAATCCTATATAGAATTTCCAACAGCCTTTTATCAAACTCTTGAAAATATGTATTCATTTGCTTTTACCATGAGATGACTCTTATAAATCTACATTGAAGTATTGTGAAAGAGAAAAAGTTATTTACATTCAATCCCTATTGAGTTCTTTTGTAATAAATTTTCATTAATAATATTGTTAGCAGTAAAGTGGCACCAGAATGTTACCGGTGACTAGACCTCAGTTCAACAACCTTGGTTCTTAAGTGAGCCATCGAGAAAGTGAGCCATCTGGGTTGCATGGGCTCAAAAAACAAGTTACAGGGTCAAAAGAAACTCCCATGTAACTTAGGAGAGAGAAAGTAGAGACATGCCTAATGGAAGTAGGTGCTGGTGTTGGGGAGAGAGAGAACTGAATCCTTTGTCTTAAGAGGTTTTATTACCTCTCCAAAGGCAGAGATTTTAGGAGAGGTTCCAGGGAAAGATCTCAAAGGAATATTTATCAGCTTTCCAATTGTTTCTTTTCAGGGTCATGGTCTCTACTGATTGGTCGGTGCCAGTGCAAGGGGTCATTAGTCATCCAAGCTGGTCCTGATCTCAGCTATGGCATCACCCTGCCTGGCCTGGAATCAAAGCACAGCTGAGGATTATCTCTAATTTGACAAAAACTCTGTCTCTGTTGTTAGCAAATCCAAGGCTTTATTCCTACGATAATTTGATGTGGTTCAGAATATCATATTTCTGAGGGCTTAATGCTTGAAGGAGTGAGGTCATACAGGGCTTATACGGAGTCATATCAGGCTATTCTCTATTCCCCTTGTTCCTTCTCCAAAATGGTCTACCACATGACTAGCAACATGCCACGAAAAGAAAGGTCAGGAGAGTATCCAACCCACATAACCATCAATATGAAATGAAAGGTCAAGTGGGCTAAACCACACAACCAGCAATATGTTGGTTGGGGGAAGAAAGGTCACCTTGAGGGCAGGATTCCACCTACAATTGTCTGTTATTAGGCACCTGGGGCTTTCTGTCCTGGTGACCTGTACCTGACCTACTGTCCCTCTTCTATTCATACCTGTCTAACTGCCTACTATAATACCAGGTGTGGGTGACTGATCAGAGCAAAGGTGCAACATTTAAAAGTAGACATTTTGTCTTGGGTAAGCAGAATAAAACTTGTATTTACTGATACTTATTGATTAAAAATATTTCATAATACATATATAATTAAGTAAAACAAAATATTATAGAGATGATATGAGATATTATTTTACCTTCATTATTAAAACTCATAGTGTTTTATTTGTTTGTTTTCTCCCTGTGAGTAATCTCTCAATCTTATGCTAAGATTTGATTGATCAGCCCTTTAGGAAAGATTGTCCTGAGAATTTACCTCCAGACTTTGCCCAATTTAATTTTTTTTTTTCTTCAGAAAATATTATCATACCTGTCACGGCAATTTCTGTCTCCTCAGGTCCCTCTTTCTTTATGCTTGGCCAATCAGAACTTTTCAGTTACTGCTTCTCCTCTATGCATGGAAGGACTGCCCCCTCCACTCTTACTTCTCTTTCTCTAGCAAACTCTTATTTTAATCCTATTTATTCCTTTAAGAGTAAAAATCTTAAACAAGTAAAATAAGATATGTAATAATCACATACATATATCTAATTAACAATCTTGATAAAATATATATGTATATTGCTCTGAGTAGTCACCATACTCACCTGGTATGTGTGTGTGTGTAGTGTGTGTGTGTGTGTGTGTGTGTGTGTGTGTGTGTGTGTGAAGAGAGAAAAAGAGCGGGAGAGAGAGGGAGGGAGGGAGGGAGGGAGAGAGAGAGAGAGAGAGAGAGAGAGAGAGAGAGAGAGAGAGAGAGAGATTAGTTGCTTCCTGGATGCACCCCAACTAGGGTTGGGGATTAAACCTGCAACCCAGGTATATAGCCTTAAATAAGAATCAAACCCTCGACCCTTTGATACATTGACTGCCACTCTACCAACTGAGTACACTGGCTAGGACTGGATGAGTTTTCAAAATTACTTTCTAGAGTATTGGTTCTTGTGTCATTAAAGATTCCCATGGGGAAATGCAGTTTACTTTTCTTTCTCAATATAAACACCACATTTAATTTGCAAATTGCCACCCTTTGTGCTTCATTATTCGTGTCTTACAACTTGAGTTACTTTATCAAGGGCCTTCTCAAGAGAGTTGTTATTAAACTGCTAGGAACCAAAACTTCTCATGAAATACTAAAGCATACTTGAAAACACTTTAACTGCTTAATTGATAACATTAATTCTCCTACTTCAGTTTCATTTTTATTTTTATTTTTTTGTCATTGTTGTACCTTTTACTGTATATATTCTTCTTGGTAGATTTTTGCAATTTTCCTACCATGTTACTATTAATGAAATCAAACAACATTTCTAATTACTCAAATAATAGCCTGAATCAATATGATTATTAAAAAAAAGTTACTTGCCTCACTTGTATGCAACCCTCTGTATTGTTATTAAAGGTTAATTACAAGAGTGACAAGAGTAAGCATATGTGTGGTGTTTTTATTTTTTTAGTAGAATTATGATCATATTTCCTTAGAGTTCAAGAAGACCCAAGTTAAACCTTCACCCCAAAAGAGAAATTATTTTTATGTGAAATAAAGTAATTTTTAATTTGGAAGCAGGGGAGAAAGGTGAGTAAATTTGGGTTTTGAATAAAATAAATGTGATATCTTTTGCAAATTTGAGCTAATAATTCTCACTATATTTTTAATTATACCTATAAGGGTAACCAATTGAACACACTTTAGATAAGAAAACAAGTTGTTGTGGGGTCGAACCCTGGGTTCAAAATAAGACCACTGGAGGCTGATGATTGATAAAAAAACAGGCAAGGATTTATTGAACTGGCCAGGACGGCCACGAGAGCACCACAAGTAAGTGGAATCTACACAACCATACTGTTTCAGGTTTAGGCAGTCCTTTTAAAGGTCTCAACTACAAGAATTTTCCTTTGTTCTGAATTCTAAATTCTCAATGCTGGGAACAGCCCGCAGGGTTGTTGTTGGACTTTGGAATGTGGCCCTATCTTTTGAAATAGCAGTTAGTACAGAAGCAGACCTGAGCAGTTAAACTCTAAAGGTTATCTACAGTTTCTACTCCTGAAGCTACTGAGTCAGTGGCAATCAATCTCCTGTAGTCTTGGTCCACAGGCACAGGAAAATTGCCTTAGCCTCCAGGTCTCAATCTCGCTTACTTGCTGAGGCAACTACCTTATGTTTAAGCAAGTAAGCGAGGCCAAAGCCAGAATAGCAGGGTTAAAATTCAAACAGCAGTTTTTACCCAAATATGGTTGCTACCATATTTAATTGTAAGGCCATCTTATTTTATTATTAAAATAAAAACCAAATTAAACCTTTTAATTGAGTCACACTTCATAATCCTAAATTTCTTTCCTCCCTTTTAGTCACCTTCTTCATAGGAATATCAAGTGCCCAGACTGTTCACACATATTCAATATTTTCACAGTAAGGAAGCACCTCATCTTGAAGTCATGTTACCTAACAGAAAGAGCTCATCTACCTGATATATTAACAGAGCCAAACACTAAACACCAAGAATTGCAGTAGAGAAATATTGACTATTTTACTGTAAATGTCACCATTCAAAATAATGGGAAGTTAATGCTCAAAAGCCTGAACTCCCATTGGTGTGTAGGGGAGCTCAGATATGCAATATGTTTCCATCAGTAAAGGCGCCTGGGAAATGGACTCTGTTTGACCCTCTGAGACGTTTACATTTCTGTAGCTTCAGGCTTGATGGACTACCCAGAAAGGTGGAACGCTGCCCAAAGATAAATGTCATACCCCCAAGAAGGAGGTAAATAAATGTATGCTGGTAGAGTGTGGATAACTACCTGATTTTATATGATAGAAGTGCATTGATCTTTCTGATGGTCCACGTGACTACTCACCATATGCTTTTACTATTAACCCCCTATAAACAAAAGAGACTCCGTCCCGGAGAGGGGGTGGGGGTGGGAAATGGGGAGGGGAGATCTTTTCTCTGCAGGCCACCACTGAGAGCAAGCAGCTGCTTTACCGATGTATGTAAGTTTCCCCTATTAAAGTTCTTACGAATTTGAATAAGGCTTTGTGTCAGTTCTTTGTAATCAATCCTGAATTTACCATTAGACTTTTGGGACTTTCCACCAACAATAGGTTACAGTTTGATTATATAGGGCAAAAATCATAAGACACCATGGATTAAGAATCAGGCTTGTGCTGGAAGCTGATTGGTTGGAGGTGATGTAAGGATAGTGAAGCTTTTCTTCAGGTCTGAAATCTGTTCCTCAGTCCCTCAGTTTGATTTTATCAAAAAGTAGTGAGGCGTGGTTCTACCTCGGGGCTCGGGAGCTGAAACATAGCTTATGTTCTCTTTAGCCCATTGACCATTAATCAGATCTAGACTACTGTCTTCTGCTGCCTTAGGGGTTGCTTATTATTTAAGAGAAAGGCTAAGTCTCTGAGGGGGTGGGGTGGAGAGAAAGCAAGAGAGGATTTCTAAAGCTAGGATTTAAAACTAAATTTAATCAATCATTAAGGACTCTTGGTTTCAGCTGGGGTATACTGCCTCTACAAATTCACTCTTCGGGACGACACTTTGTGGCCTAAAATGAAAACCATTTCCCAACAGATTCTCCCTCACTGATGCTGTCCTATGTACATGAGATACCTGGGATTGGTCCTGTTTTCCTCCTGACACTAATGCTTATCTGGGAAATCTTGAGACAAAGCTTCTGTGAGTCTGAAGAGGACTGGGCGTTGCTTTCATTGCTACCCCTCAAGCAGTTTGTATTCAATGGTTTCCCAGTGTCAGCCCTGATGCCAAGACCTTCCTAAAGGAGAACTGGGAGGCTCAGCTTTCTGCTCCCACAGAGCCAGACAGTTGCATTCATTGTTTCTTGCCAACTTGTTTGTCCTCCAGTGGTTTCTCAAAATATAGGGTGGATATAGAAACAATAACCTCCCCTGCTCGCATAACTTTTGCATGACAAAATAGGCCTCATACTAAGGCACTTGTCTTATTCAAAATAACAGTGGCTACTAAAAACATGCTAGGTTCTGCCTTCCCAGTCATCCTTCCATTACACTATATGTAAAAATCTTCCATACTTGTTTTTGTTGGGTAAATGTGTCATTTTTTTTTTTAGTCTCCCATTGATAAAAGCTTAACTATTCATACCACAGACTAAAAAAATAAGGCACTATAATAATAAATAAACATAAATCAGACAACTAGCTGACTTGATAATAAATTTCTCAATTTATGGGCCATTAGTCAGAAGGTACATCTTTGTACGTGTCAGCTCAGGGAAAAACAAATCTATGATGTCAGAGTGACATCCATGGACACATTATTTTCCAGTGCAACCCTTCATTCTGCTCATAACGACAACTGTGTGCATTCAAGTCAATCTTACATCACCTGAAACTTTTATAACCTATTGTGGGTTTATGAGAGTACAAATGATACCAGACTACAGGTGCAAAAGCTAAATAAAGAGTCTGTCTAGCATTGTCTGACATGAAAGAATCACTTATTCTCCATTGGACTCCAAGATATTTGCTTGGATTTACTAAGGTAAATTTTCTTTCTCAGGTTTTAATGAGCTTGGAAGACTGAGAAGAAATAGAAGGGTGGAAAGGAAAGAACCAACATTATGCTCTGCTATGCTTTCTCATTTAATCCTGAAAACAATGCAAAGAATTATTCACAAAAGAAGACTGGTGGAATAATCTGTACTAATGATGTAATAGTTAGTATGTTGCAGATCTTCTCTTTGCACTGGGGCATGACTCCAAAATGCTGTTCATTTCTGTACTGCTGGAGGTTTCTTTTAATATGCACACTTTTTTTTTTTTGACTAAAAGGTCATATTGTCTTTCTAGCCTGAATCATTTTACAAATATTTACAATGAACACCATCAGAGCTAAAATACTAATAATTATTTAAATTTTTAAAATACATTGCCTCTTTTATATATTTCAACAACAGTGTGAAATAAATATTCTCATATCATCAGGTTAAGAGAGAGAGCTGTCTTGTGGGAGATGACATAGGGATGGTTATGCCAGAATATGAAGTAGGGTCTTCCGGCTGCAAGTCTAGAATTGCTGCATTATTCTGTTATGTTCAGAGTGTTTTTTGCGGAAACATCTGTAGCTTCCTTCCTGGGGGCAGAGCATGAGGGTAAGAGCAACAGGGAGTGAAATGCTTTCATTGAGAGTGGTTTCCTTTCACTAGCAACTTCAGAGGTCTAGAGTGGTTTATATGCGCTGTGGAAAGTATTTGAGTTTTCTTGTACTGGAGATATGCAACTCCTCTCTCCTCCTTGTGGCTTCATTCAATGAGAGGTTCAAGCACAATCAAAATATTTGCAGTGTGGATGCAGAAACCTGGCTGGGATCTGGAGGGCCTGTGTTGCGAAAACCACTCCTCTGGCTGCCTTCATTGCCAAATTGGGGAAAGCTCTCTGTCAACTCACACACTTTTATATGGGAACTCTTGCTCTGCTAAACTTTTCTCTCAATTTTCTTGCAAAATATCCATGTCCAAATTTTTTTTTTCTTAGCAAACAAAGACCTGAGGGCTTTGCTCTTGGCTGGGATTCTGGCAGAGTTTGATAATGTGAAGCTTCAAGAAAGAATAGATTGTAGGGCAAAGGGGAAACTGAAGGCAAAGTCTTGGGGAAAAGTGAAGTTGAGAACAAAGTAATCCAAATAAAGAATTTATTCAAAGGGGTTCAGGGGTGAGGCATATGAGAACACTGGCTCCAAGGCCAGGGCCTGGGTGAGGAGAATGGCTAGGGCTAGCCTAGAAATACTTGCACAGTATTGGGGCATGGGGAGTATCACCAAAGCACCCTTGGTAGAGACAAGAGCCTTTTTATAAAGTTAAATGGCACAATCTTTGCTCCAATGTTGGTTTAGCCTTCACTTGAGAGTCTCAATTCTCCATTCCAAGTGGAATAGAGATTCTCAAGAGCTTCAAACCAAGCTGCATACTCCACTAGACAGTTGGAAAAATTTTGACTGGGCTCAGTCAAAGAACATTTTGGGACATTTGAGTAACACCAACAAGACTTATACTTAAAAATGTTAATTTTTGCCAGCCACAAACTAATTTCCCAGTGCTACAGGGGCAATGCCCTACATTCCTACTCATTCTGTTTTCTAATACTTAATGCTTGAGTTAAATTTTCACATAGATCCTACCCTATTCTTGTTAAGTCATTTATTTTAATTTACCTCCCTTGGTCCCTGTAGGCATCTGACACTACAGCTCTAGAGGCATAAATAAGCTTTGTTCCCATTCCTTTCCTTTTCACTTGAGAATCTCAATTCTAGTACCCCAAAACTTCAATCACTCACAGAGTAATTAATTTCTTTTTTCCAAGATTCCTGGGGAACCTACTTTATTCTTGGAACCCTTAGGAATTTTCTAAATCAGTGAATGATTAAACAACTCCACAGATATTAAGTGACATGACATAAGTTACCTCAAATAACAGGTTAATTCCAAAATGTATATCAAAAATATGTTAGGAGATCAAGGTTAAAAATTATTGATTTTTTTTAAATAAAAATATACAGGGGTTGTTTTGTATTTTTTCGAAAATCTAAAATCACTTTGGGGGTAAGAGTCTATTATGTAACAACTGACTTGCTTTTGTAAACACTTTAGTTTGATATATTTAGAATATAATATATACTTGTCTTATTGAAAAATATATATACAGAGGAAATGAGTCCTCTCACCCTCATATCCTTATGTTTCTTTGCAGACATTAGAAAACATTAGGAGCCCAAAGCCAAGAGGAAACAATCTAAATTTTTCTCTTTTATCTGTAGGTCTTTACATGTCCGACTACCAGTCAAGGGAAACATAAAGACTGTGCGTGGGGAACTTCCCTGGGAAATTGCCTTTGAGGGATGGGAAAGATTTACACAGACAGAGTAGAAGAGGAGGGACATTTCGCTTAGAAAGTGTGCATCTAGCACAATCATAAAAAAGGTTGTCATGGAGACTTTTGAGCCACCACAGGCAGAAGTGCAAGCTTGAAGTGGATCTTACTTTCCCTTTCAAAGTACTGCAGTCCAGCTGAAAAGTGTGATATTTTTTTTCCTTTTGATAAACCTGCCTCAAATTAAAACATTTATCAATTTATTTAACCAATAGTTATAGAGTGCTTTCCTTCTGGAGACAAATATACAGTATATGTTTTCAACAAAGATGCCATTTGCACATAATTATAATTGACATATTTTATGAGCCAAAAATTTGAATACACAACTGCCCCTTGAAAATCTAAGGTAGATAGTTATGGTAAGTATAACAGGTATGTAAGTTCAGGCAAAAACAAGAGGGATTGATTTACCTCAGAGAGAAACAAAGGTGCAGAAGATTCCCCCAGTGGAGGAATCGAAAGAACCTAAGACTGAATATGTGGTGTAAGAAATAAATTATAGGAATCGCCTCACTTCAAATTAAGAAATACCAGCATAGAATGCTGAGTAAAACACAAGCACCTGTCAAACAAAGAAGCTCAATATATGTTTATTGAATGGATTAATAAATGATTCAAAGTTATATTGACACATATAATAGGTATTCTGGTTTGGCAGTCAATATAATATTTTTTAACATAGTAAGTAGGCATCTGGTTTCTAAATAGGATTTTATTATTTTCAAAAGGTATTTATAAAAAAAAACCACAACAAACCTCTAACAATTTAGAAAAAGAAATTAATACTAAGATTAACCTCCTAAGAGTTTAAACAATGTTGGTAGTTGACAATAATCTATTTCTTAAACTTTGTGAGGGTGAATTACATGTTTATTACTTTTATTCCTCATAAAGCCTTTCTTAATAAATTAGTTTAATTAAATGCAAATAAATTTTATGAACTGAAAAACAAACAAACAAGGCCTTGGCTGGGTAGCTCAGTCAGAGCACCATCCTGATATGCCTAGGTTGCGGGTTGGACCTCCAGTCTAATGAATACATAAATAGGTAAAACAACAACTTGTTGTTTCTCTCTCTCTCTCTTGCTCTCTCTCAAATAAATAAATTCATAAAAATTTAAATAAAAATAACTCATTACTTTTTTGCTTAGCAATCTATAGGGTCAAAGGAGAAACTGAAGCTGAATGTGAAGCTGAAGAAGAGTGAGCAAACCTCTGGGAACCCTCCTAAGTGGAAGGCCTGGGGTATTTTAGAATCTATTTGCTGGCATTGGGGAGAATTGTACAAATCAGCTCAGTTCTTGGCCTTTATATCTATAATTAAGTTTTGTAAAGAGTCTGAACATATGATAAAATACAGTTTTAAAATGCCCTTAGGACCTAAGACACTAACTGGATGAAAATGTTATGGAGTTATTGCAACCTGGTTTATATCTGCAATTGAATTCCGTATGGGGAAGCAAAGTACTACACTTTGGAAATGACTCCTTTTCAATATTTAAACTGGCTACTAGTAAATTGGTTCTGAATTCCATGTCAGAGTTTCTTATAGTTTGATTAGAATTTCACTGAGTCAACCACAGTTCATTAATCAGCTGGCACCTTCTTGGGGGCATAGGGGTGTTGAGGAAGTATTGTCATCTAAGGAAATAAATACTACTCCAGGCCTAAAATGCTCCTAATCAATAACAAATTTATAAATATTTTAGAGATACAGGAGTGCATTTCATTCCAAGACTGCCTAGATGTTAACCTGGTAGAAAAATGTAGTGCCTTAACTGCCTACACTTATTTAAAACTAGAGGCCCAGTGAATGAAATTCGTGCACGTTGGGGGGGAAGAGGAGGTATCCTTCAGCCCAGCCTGCACCCTCTCCATTCTGGGACCACTCAAAGGTTGTCCGACTGCCTGTTTAGACCCAATCAAATGGGCAGTTAGGCGTCCCTCTCACAATCCAGGACTGCTGGCTCCCAACTGCTCACCTGCCTGTCTTCCTGATTGCCCCTAACCTCTTCTGCCTGCCAGCCTGATCACCCCCTAACCACTTCCCTTGCAGCTTTTAAGATTCTTTCTTTGTCTTTAATGTTTACCATTTTAATTGTTATGTGCCTAGGCATGGATCTTTTGAGGTTCATATTGGTTGGGATTCTTTGTGTTTCCTGAACTTGAGTGACTTTTTCCTTCATCAGATTAGGGCAATTTTCTGTCCATCCAAAGACAGAGTCCATCCATGCAGCAAACTTCATTGTTGACTTATTTTAAGAAATTTCCATGGCCACCCAAACTTTCAGCACCACCATCTTGTTCATTCACCAACCATCAACATCAAAGCAACACTCTCCCTCAGTCAGCAGCTCAACATCTAGGCAAGACTTTGTTAGAACTGGCTGAAGATGGTTAGAATTTTTAAACAACAGAGCATTTTGTAAATTAAGGTATGTACATTGTTTTTTTTAAAGAAACAATGCTATTTCATACTTAATAGACTATAGTATAGTGTAAACATGACTTTTATATGCACTGGGAAACCAAAAAATGTGTGATTTTATTGTGATGTTCTAGAACTGAACCCACAATATCTCTGTACAGTATGACTGTACAGTTGTGGCAACCCACAGAATGTACAACACCAAGAGTGAACCCTAATGTACAGTGTGGAGTTGGGGTTCTAATGATGTGTCAATGTAAATTGTTTGACTGTAGCAAATGTCCCACTCTGGTGAAGAGTTTTTATAGCAGGGGAGGCTGTAAAAGCGAGAGTGAGAAGATGTACGTGGGAAGCCTCATATCTTCTCAAGGTTTTCTGTGAACTTAAAACTGAATTAAAGTCTATATAAACAAACTGAAAACTCTATTAAAAAGCAGAATTAGACATTTGCAGAACTTAATGTGCCTCTAAGACACCTTCAGTCATCTGAAATACATTTTGAAACCACCAATTGAAAAATTCTTTTATTTCATAACTAATGATAATATCATCAGAAGCCACAATACAGTTCACATAGTCTGAGCACACACCTCTTGAGAAACTTTAGTAATTTTTTTACAAACATCATTTTTGTGGATCACTGCCTCTTATGAGCCAAATATTGTCTTTAAGCATTCTTGCATGCAAGGACAGAGATGTACAAGAGAGCAGAGAAAATAGAAAAGTGAGTAAATAAGAACAGAAAAAAGCCTCAAACCAAAGTTCTTGTATGTCAATCTGGCACACCTTTATTCTGGTCTTTGATTCTGTGGGGTTGAGTAGGACATAGGGATACCCATGTGTGAGAAAAAACAGAATGAGCATACAAATGCCATCTGTGCCTTCATAAAACTTTGCTTTGTGAACATCCCAGAAAGCTGCCTGAAGGGTGGTGGAGAAATCTATTTGTGCAGAAGGCAGAGAACAAGTCTGATGCTGCCCAGGAGGGTCTTCTCTTCCCCTTTTAGGTGAATTAGTGTGGAAAACGTTGAAGCTACCACTGGAATGGTCAAATGGTTGTTTAGGCTTTTAAATATAGAGATACTGTTCTGGACAAGACAGAGGATGTCTTGAGGTAGAGGAAACAACAATGCAAAAGAAGGCCCTGGTGTGTAGGAGGAGTGGAAGATCCCTGCTGTTGAATTTTAGTGAATCTGGGAGCAGGCCCTGAAGAAGAAGTGATCGAGGAGGAGTCAGAGTCTGAAGTATCTGGGAGAGCCCGTGGCAGGGAAGAAAAGGTCTACCTGTTTGTGTTTTATGTCATTCAAGTATGTTTCCTCATGATCTGTTTTAAGGCTTCTTTCTGTTCAGCCCATGTGCTGTCCTCAATGTAGATGAAGAGCCTCTGGCTAGAAAGGGAGGAGGACTGCTATGGTATCACAGCCACTCAGGATATTTATTAAGTTGGGAAGGGAGGGAAGTAGAGGGATAAACAATTGAGCTCTGTTTCCTGAGCCACAGAGCTGGCACCAGGCTGTGCTGTAGGAAACACAAACCAGAGCCTTGTTTTCCAGTGGGAACTGCCCACCAAAGCCTCTTCTCGGAAAGAGTTCTGGGGAAAAGCCATTTATGTTCATTTTTATCTGCTCTGTGTGTGTGAATGTGTGTGTGTGTGTGTTTGTGTGTGTGTGTGGGGGGGGTGTTTGTGTGTGTGCGCTCATGCGCTTGCATATGCACGCACTTGATTTTGAAGTAGGAGGCATTTTTTTTTTGGGGGGGGCATATTTATTCAACTGCCTCTTGCATAGTTTTCCAATTAAGGAGTTTAGCATTTAACTTCCTAGGAATTTCTATTTTATTCCTATTGATCTCATAATACTGAAGTTCCATGGTCCCCTGCACACTGTCAATTCCTAGCTCCTGCTCAGGCTTTTTCTATTCTGGCTAACTCAAACTTCTTCTTTCCTTTTATTCAGCTTCAGTCACTTTCATCAGAGTTTTTTGATCCATCTGAGGCTGACATCAGTTGAGCTTTTTTTTTTTTTTTTTTTTTTTTTTTTTTTTTTTTTTTTTTTTTTTAGTTTCATAAAGGCTTTTGTGTGAAGAAAACAATTCTAACAAGCCTGCATTATCAGAGTTCTAAATGTAAAAACTTGCTTTTCTTAAGCTTTTAAGTACATTCATTGCAAAAAGATAGTGAATTAAGAATTTTTAGATTGAAATTAAGCACAATTTGTATTTGTTAATTGTTAGGTTAGTTTATACATTTCACAAACAAAATATGAATAATTCTTTAGATACTATATACAAACTTAATTATTTTATATTTTTAAAGGATTCAACAAATGAATGCATAAATTCATTAATTTGAATGTTTCTATATATGTAAACACACTTTTCAGATCTGGTAACTTACTTACATTCTTGTCAATATTTCCATCTATAGTGCATCTTTCATGTAATCAATTTCCTCAGAAACCTTAAGCAACTAAGAAAACAAACATACAACTCCATAAACAAAATAACATCAAGCATATAAACAACTATAAACTAATATATGTAAAGCTAATAAATGTAAACATTTACATATGAGTTTCTTAAGCATTTTAACAACTTAAAATCTAAACTTATAAATTTAATAAATCAGATTATCTTAACAATTGAAAACTGCAAACATAAATGAGGAAAAAAAAAGTCTACTCTGTAGTTGCTTTTATTTATTTATTAATACTAACTCAGTATTGTTCAGATTATTACAGGTGTTCCTCTTTTTCTTCCCTCCATAGCTCCCCTCCACCTGATTCCCCACCCCACTCCATACCCTTAACCCCACCACTGATTTCATCCATAGGTGTAAGATTTTTGTCCAATCTCTTCCCGCACCCCTAAGACCCTCTTCCCCCTGAGAGTTGTCAGTCCGCTCCCTTTCTATGTCCCTGATTCTATTATATTCACCAGACCATTCTGTTCTTCAGACTTTTTATTCACTTGATTTTTAGTTTCACTTGTTGGTAGGTATGTATTTGATGTCTTTTTGTTGTCCATAATTTTATCTTTACCTTTTTCTTCTTTCTCTTCTTAAAGATTACCCTTCAACATTTCATGTAATCCTGATTTGGTGGTGATGAACTCCTTTAGCTTTTTCTTGTCTGTGAAGCTCCTTATCTGACCTTCAATTCTGAATGATAGCTTTGCTGGGTAGAGTAATCTTGGTTGTAGGTTCTTGCTGTTCATCACTTTGAATATTTCTTGCCACTCCCTTTGGCCTGCATAGTTTCTGTTGAGAAATCAGCTGATAGTCATATGGGTACTCCCTTGTAGGTAACTAACTGTTTTTCTCTTGCTGCTTTTAAGATTTTCTCTTTGTCTTTTGCCCTTGGCATTTTAATTATGAGGTGTCTTGGTGTGGTCCTCTTTGGATTCCTCTTGTTTTGGGTTCTGTGTACTTCCTCAACTTGTAAGTCTATTTCTTTCACCAGATAGGGAAAATTTTCCATCATTATTTCTTCCAATAGGCCTTCAATATCCTATTCTCTTTCTTCTTCTGGCACCCCAAAAATCTGGATGTTGGTATGCTTAAAGCCCTCCCAGAGGCTTCTTACACTATCCTCACAGTTTTGGATTCTTCTTTCTTTTTGCCTCTCTGGTTGGGTGTTTTTTGTTTACTCTTATTCCAGATCTTTGATTTGACTTTTAGGGTATGTTGATCTACAGTTGAGTTTCTGTATATTCTTCTTTTTTTAAAATATATTTTATTGATTTTGTACAGAGAGGAAGGGAGAAAGATACAGAGTTAGAAACATCAATGAGAGAGAGTCATCGATCAGCTGCCTCTTGCACACCCCCTACTGGGGATATGCCCACAACCAAGGTACATGCCCTTGACTGGAATCGAACCTGGGACCCTTCAGTCCCAAGCCAATGCTCTATCCATTGAGCCAAACTGGTTTTTGGCTAGTTTCTGTATATTCATTCTTTATTTCATTCAGTGTATGCTTAATTTCTGACTGGTCCTTTTCCTTTTTTTTTTTTTTTTTTTTTTTTTTTGTTGTTGTTTTTTTTATTCTCATTAAGATCCTTGAAGATCTCTTCAAGTTTCTCAGCAGTTTTTAGAAGATTCTTGAGTAACCTTATAAATGTGATTCTGAACTCTGTCGTCCAGTAGTTTACTTTCCTCCATCTTTCCCATTCGTTACATGCTTCTGTGTCTCCGCATTTTGGTTGCCTCCCTGTGTTGATGGAGTGGCTTTGTGTGATAGGTGACCTATAGAGGCTAGTAGCTCAGCTTCTCTAATCACCCCAGGTGGTTGCTCTGGGAGGAATTGACCTGCAGGCCAATTGGCTGTGAGGACCTGCTATGTCTATAATAAAAGAACTGCTGCACTGGAGACATGCTTATGGTGCAGGCCTTGTTTCAGTGGGGCTTTGGTGTTCACTGAGTCCTCCTCCTAAATGTGTCACTTATGGATGTGAGGAGTTGGAATCTGCTATTTCACACTGACCACTAGGTACACTGGCTTCTGGATCTCCAATAAGGTGCAGTTCAGCTACTGTCTAAGGCCACCCTGTAGGAGCTACAGTGAGAACCACAGTCCTCAACTCCCTGCTTGGAGCTTGGAGGCTTTGGAGCTGTCTGCATTGGGTTGCAAGTTTGCTAGGTTAAACTGCAATAGAGAAAGCCATTCATATGCAAAAGCCACTGCTTGGAGCTTGGGTGTGTTTGTAGATTGTGCTGGCTGGAGTCTCAGGGCATCGCTAGGCTAGGGGATGGCAAACAGCCATGGCTGGCAGTGAGCCATCTCTGCCTCTCCAACTGCATCCCAGCATCTCATGCCCCAGCACAGCAAACAATTATTCTTGCGCGCAGCTCTGCAAGCAAGCTACCCTCACTTTCTGACCCGATGGCAGACAGTCCAGCTTCTCCCCAGAAATTGGATTTCAGAGAGATCAGGATCTTGTCTCTCTTTGGGTTAAAGAAAGCAACACCCGCCACCAGCTGGTATCTTCCGCCAGCCAGTATCATGTGCACACCCCTGTACCTCAGTTTTTCAGCACTTTAGCCTTGAATGCTCTTTTTTCTTTCTGTCTAGTTGTAGAACTTCCACTCAGCTAGCTTTCCTGTGATTCTGGGTGATAGATGTTTGTCTTTTAGTTGTAGTTTTGAAATAGTTGTCTATAGCAGCAGTTTAGATGTTTACCTACACCACCATCTTGGATCTCTTACTATGTAGTTGCATTTAAACATCTGTAATACAAAGCATATATAAAGCAATAACACAATTTTGTTATATTTTCATAAATAAATATATTCAAAGAACCATAATATATTTATTTTTTTCCTCATTTATATGCTTATTTTTGTGTACAGTCTCAGACATGCAAAGTCCTTTACTTAACTAAATAAAACAGAATAATCATTTCAGTCCCACCACAGTAGATGAGATTATACACTCAGAGTCCTTGGTTAGAGATTTGATACCTATGCTGTGGACTTGAGGTTACTGGTCATTGATCAATGAATTAAAGCCTGGAAGATGTGAACCAATACACAGCATATCCCAAGAAGATTTAGCTCAGTTTATAGAGTAAAACCCCTTTCAGGGGGTCTGCTATGTCAATGGAGAACCCATTAGATGTATACACTGAGTGGCCAGATTATTATAACCACCCCATCAGTACTTAATTGGGCCACCTTTTGCCTTCAATACTGTGGTGATTCTTCTTGGCATTGACTCCATGAGATTTTAAAAGGTGGTGCGAGGAATCTGACACCATGCCTGGTGAATTGCACTGTCCAGTTCTGTGAGATTTAATTGTTGTGGAACCAGCTACCTGATGGCTCCTTTAACTTCGTCCCACAAAATGCTCAATTGGATTGAGATCTGATGATTATGGGGGCCACCTAAGTAAGATAATGTCTCCCTCATGTTCTTGAAATCACTCCTGCACAATATGAGCACCGTGGCATGGAGCATTGTCTTGTTGGAAGAAGCCATCTCCATTGGGATACACCATCAACATGACAGGATGAACTTGATCAGCAACGATACTTAGGTATGTTGTGCTATTCAAATGTTCTTCCACACAAATTAAAGGGCTGGAATCATGCCAGGAAAACATGCTCCAAACCATAACACTACCCCCATCAGCCTGAAAGATTGT
This sequence comes from Pipistrellus kuhlii, assembly GCF_014108245.1. Taxonomy (NCBI): domain Eukaryota; kingdom Metazoa; phylum Chordata; class Mammalia; order Chiroptera; family Vespertilionidae; genus Pipistrellus; species Pipistrellus kuhlii. Next base: position 60,321,839 of record NW_023425515.1, read on the forward strand.
ACTCATTTGTACTCATGAATGCTGTTTCAGTGAAATTCTCACTCTGCCAGCTGCATGATGCAACTGGAAATGTGATTCATTGGATCACATGACTTTTTTTCCAATGTTCCACTGTCCAATCCTTGTGTTCCTGTGTGAATTGGAGACGTTTTATCTTGGTAACTGCAGACAGCAAAGGTGTTTGAACAGACCTTTGGCTTCCGTATCCCATGTGATGCAGTATATGGCTAATTTGCCTACAAATGACAGGTGGTCATAATAATCTGACCTCTTTGTGTATAAGTCTTGGCCTTTTATCCAGTTCCACCTTATTCATATATGTTACATCATATCACTTGATTTGGATAGATGAAATTGTAACACACACACCCAGATTTTAATATCTTTACTTCCTGATGGGAATAACTAGATGTGTAATATTGCAGATTATATTGCTTTAGCAACCACCCTTATTTAAGCTAGACAAGGCAGGAAATGAGGACATGGAGTAAGTCTAGTGCTTTAGATTCCTGGAACTGCTGTAACACAGTACTCCAAACTGGGTTACTTATTGTATCACAGTTCTGGAGGCTAGGAGTCTAAAATTAAGGTGTTGGCAGAGCTATATTCTCTCTGACAGCTGTGGTGAACAACTCCCTTGCCGCTTCCTAGCTTCTGGTGGTTTTCTGGTAATCTTTGTAATCCCATGGCTTGTGATATAGATCACTCCAATCTTTATTCTTTACCTGGAGTTCTCCCTGTGACTCTTTTCACACGGCCTTCTTCTTTTTTTTTTTTTTTTTTTTTTTTTTAAATATATATTTTATTGATTTTGTACAGAGAGGAAGGGAGAAAGATACAGAGCTAGAAACATTTATGAGAGAGAGTCATCGATCAGCTGCCTCTTGCACACCCCCTACTGGGGATATGCCCGCAACCAAGGTACATGCTCTTGACCGGAATCGAACCCGGGACCTTTCAGTCCCCAAGCCGACGCTCTATCCATTGAGCCAAACCGGTTTCGGCCACACGGCCTTCTTTTTATAAAGAAACCAGTCATATTGCATTAGAGATCCAACCTACCCCAGCATGACCCTATCTTAGCTTAACATTATATTAGCACTGACCCTAACTCCAAGTAAGTTCACATTCTGAAAAACCAAGGGTGAGGGCTTCAACATCCCTTTTTGGGGAGGACACGACTTAATAACACCATGGTAGAATCAATAGGCTGTAGATACTGGTCATGTTAAGTGGACTTTCTCAACCTGGCACTATTGACAGTTTGGACTGAAAAACTCTTTGCTGTGGAGGGCTGTCCTGCACGTTGTAAGATGTTTAGCAGCATCCCTGGCCTCTACCTATGAGACTCCAAGAGTGTTCTCTTAGCAGCCAGCTGTGACAACCAGACATTTCCAAATGCCTCCTGGGGAGCTGGGGTGTATGTGTGTGTTGAAATTGTTCTCAGTTGAGAAGCACAGATAAAGGGTGAAGAAACCCATAGATAAGGGACAGGTGGAGTTGCAGCACCTGAGGAAGTAAACAAGAGGCTGTCTTACGGCAGTGGGAAATGTGGAAATGTGGTCATGCAGGAGAAGCATTTCCTATACTAATGAAGATTAAGATGCCAGCATAGAAGTGTGTGCCTGAGGTAGGGTGAGGACTAGGTTCTAGAGGGGAAGAGGCCAGGAAATTGAAAGAACCAGTGATGTACATACTGATATAATAAAAAAAATTAGGACAGAAGTCGTTTAGGAGATTGTGACCATTAGCCAGGAACTAAAATCTTCAAGGGATAAAGGAAAAAGACCTAAGGGAGGTAGATGATTATAAGAAAGAGAAGGGATAGGTAAATTGATCATTTTAGATTCAAAAAAGGGTTTTTTCATGCAGTCGTAAAGGAAAATGGCCTAGAAGTGCCAATGAGGGGCAAAAAGGACACCTCCTAACACCATACTCTGGGCCAGTGGACCAAAGAAGGCAAAACCACTGCAGGGAGTTATAGGGAAACACTGTCCTCAAGGAACACTGGGTTCAGTGGGTGTAGAGATGAAAGGAAACCTTCAGAAAAAAGGTTGAGGACACAGGGGTGTCTGCTGATTACTGGTCGTGAGTTTTAGGGAACAAAGTTAAAGAATTTCAGGTGTTGGGATCAGGGGGAGGCCGAGTCAGAAAGAGAATTCATAGCACCTTATAAAGATTAGTGTCTGGAAAAGGAGTTCTTTTCTAGGAGTCAGCCCCAGGCTGCCACCAGTGACTGACATAAACAGAAAAAAAGACATGTCAGGTAATGTTGAAAAAAATGGTGCATTTGAGATGTGGGGGAAAGGGTCTTATTAAGAGCATGGTAAATTGTGGGAACCTCTCTCTTTTTTAAAAAAAATATATTTTATTGATTTTTACAGAGAGGAAAGGAGAGAGACAGAGAGCTAGAAACGTCGATGAGAAACATCGACCAGCTGCCTCTTGCACACCCCCTACTGGGGATGTGCCCCCAACCAACGTACATGCCCCTGACCAGAATTGAACCCAGGACCTTTCAGTCCGCAGACTGAGGCTCTACCACTGAGCCAAACTGGTTTCTGCGGGAATCCCTCTTGATTTCCCATGATGGACTGTCAGGATCATTTCTCATCAGTCCTGAGTGGCAGCTCTGAGAGAAGCTTCTGATTCTGGGGGCCTTTGGGGGCAATAGTTTCCGCCAATTAGATAGAGGGAAAAAAGTCAGGCTCTGGAACCCGACTCTCCTGAGTCTGTGCCCTAGCTGTGCCGATAAGGAAGAGAGGTAACTTTTGTCTCTTTTGACACAAGCCCCCTTTTGTTTGCCTGTCAACAGTAGCTCCTCAGAAAGTGACTGTGTCTACATCACATGTGTCAAACACAAGGCCCACGGGCCAAATCCGTCCCGCCAGGCCTTGCAATGTGGCCCGCACCGCGCTGTCATCACTGCACTCCTCTGCGTTTCCATCACAATGACAGTTTATGACTGTTCAGTAAACCATTCGGCCCGCGATTTAGGCTGGATTTTAGATTTTGGCCCCTTCTCTGATTGAGTTCGACACCCCTAGTCTACATAATCATCTGGCTGTAGGAGAATCTCAGCACATTATGTGAAATTTTCCTAGGGGAAAGGATATTTGTGTTGGTCAAAAAATGACATGCACGTTTGAGTTTTTAAGCAAAAATCTCACCAACATATATGCTAAAATGTCTGCTGAGTTGTGCAGATATAAATAATGCAGTTATGCTTTATTTTAATGTTTTTTTTTTCACTTTCATATAACCCATAGGAAGAAATACATCTTATATTATTTATGACACAGAGTACATACTCAGGAGCATTTAATGAATTAATAGTTGTCCTTATCGCATGTTATGCAGTCTAGTAAATTTCTTTTCCCCCATTGTTTCACATAGAAGCCATTTTAAGTTCATTGTATGATCCCACATTTGAAGCAGCTTTAACCTATTTCAAGAATATTTTATTGAGTACCTTTTATGTGCCTGGTTTTGATGGCCACTGGGAATAAGATGCAGAATCTGTTGCACATGTCACTGAGAAAAACAAATTAAGTGCTATGTTAAGCACCAAAATATAAATCTGTAAAAGTACTGCAGGATCTTAGCCTGGAAAAACTGAAAACAAGCTTTAAGAAGAGAGAACATTTAAACTGTGCCTCGCAGGATTTTGTTAAGACAGAAAATGTATCACGAAAACATGTATTCTGTTCCAAATGGTTGCTTCTTAAGTGAAGCCTTCTTACAGAGTTCTGAGTTATACAAATATTATATTACCACTTTCCCAAGTCTTCAAATTTTAGGAGAAACAGTTTGTTTACGTAGAACTATCTCCCTGTTGGCTGCCTAACTGTAGCCTCAAAAGCAATCCCCCAAAGGAAATGATAGACTTGGATAAAGAGATGACAAATGAGAAAGCCTTCTGGAAGTACAGTAGCTTCCCCTGTATCTGCCATTAGGATGCCTGAAAGAACATACATATTCTTTCTTTTACATACAGATTTATGCTAAAGTTTAATTTACACATCACAGTAAGAGATGAAAACAAAACCCACTAATAAAATATAACAATTATAGAAATACTAGGAGCCCAATGCTCGATTTGAATCACACAGTGCTGCCCACCCTTGAGTCGCCAGTCAGGCGCTGCCTTGCTCTCTGACCCTTGAAGCAGCAGTCGCTGCTGCTGATCAGGCCCTCCCACAGTGCAGGTACATGGAGGCCCCCACCACCCCGCCCTCCTCCAGTCTGTCGACACATTATGGCATCCCGGTTAATTAGCATATTTCTCTATTATAGCTATAGATACTATAATAAAAGTTATGCTACATTATTAAGTAAAGTAAGGGTGACTTGAACATAAGCACTGGGATGCCACAACAGTCACTCTGATAACTGAGCCAGAGGGTACTACTACTAGTAAGTGGTTAATGAGCGGGCCTCATTTACAGCAGAGATACCGGGCAAAGGGATGATTGAAGAGCTTGCAATTTAAAACTTATAAATTGTTTATTTCTAGAATTTTCCTCTTAATATTTTTTGGGCCATGATTTGATTACATGATTTGATTGCAGAAAGAGAAACCATGGATAAGGGAAGACTACTCTATCTCCATTGGACATACCAGGAGAAGCTCATACCGAGCTGGTGAGACCTAATCTTCCTCCCAGGCATTCTTTATCGTGTTGACCTTGCTGGGACTACAGAGAACATTTAGCTCTCTGCACCCCAGATAACATAGTTTTCTGGGGAGGGAGGCAGAGAAATTAAAGAGGAAGACAGGTAGGAGTACTGTGGGCCAATGGGATAGGACTCAGCGGAAGCTCCCTGGAGGAGGGGGCAGGTGGAATCTACAATAGATATATGTTCATTTCTTTTGCTCAGAAGTTGTGCATTCAAGCTCTGTGAGGAGTCAAGCAGGGAACCAACATGAGTGAAGCAGCCTGAGTAGAAGACAAAAGGGATCTCTGGCAAACCAAGAGCCATGGGCAGTCTAAAGAAAGTAGCGGGTTTGTGCAAGAGGAGATCCTAGAACAAGCATGTCAAACTCAAAGGCTAACATGGGCCAAATAAACAAGGTTTAAGTTTATGTGGGCCGCAAAAAACCCAAAAGCTTTAATTTTCATAGAAACCTAGGTTTATTTCAGTAGAGACATGCTAAATACAAAGGGCTGAAATAAATGAGTAATCGTTAACATAAAATAATGGAACATTTTAATAAAAATTATTTTTTCTTGAACATTAACATACCAGACACTAAATATCTACACAAATAAATAATAGTAATGCAAATAAACCAATTTTTTTTTTTGTTCTCTGAAAGCAAAATATTTCCTGTAGCACACACCAAACAAATCAGTTCAAGACTAATGATGTGGCAATTGGCTGCTAAAATATTCACTGCTAGTACTAGTGGAGAGAAATGGTGTGCCTGTGCATAAGGCGTGTATAGGAAAAGAATGTAACACGATTATAGTAATCACTCATTAGCGAACGTTGTAGTTCATTATTAATTATGTATAACAGGATATTGTAAAAGTTCAGTTATGAAGATTTTATTAAAAGGTTTCTTATATACTGTTATATTGGCTGGGCCACAAAAATATTCGTTCTTGGCTGCATGTGGCCCGTGGGGCGGCAGTTTGACATGCTTGTTCTAGAAGATCTAATAATTAAAACAAAACAAAAACTGAGTCAGATTACTCACTTTTATAGAATATTTTCTGATTGTGTTAAAATACTCTGTATGCCAAACAAAACACAACTGCTAACAGATGCAGTCATTCATGACTAACATTTGATTTCTGCTCAGTTAATAAACTTTTCCTAGAATTTTATGTTTTTAAAATGACAAATTCTTTATTGGAAGTAACTGTTTAGTTAAGGAGAAAGTGACCTAATGTGCTAATTCACAATACAAAAGTAATACAAATGTAGTGTTTTCTACATTTCTCTTATGGACTAGGTACCGGAAAAATAGCATCTTAGGAAGAGACAGTGGTTTTAGAATGGGATAAAGTCTGTGGAGCCTTAGAGGAAGATGTAGAATGAAACATTGTAAGGGGAAGGGATGAAACAGGGCAAGAGAGCTCCAAGAGAGGCCCTCTTCTGTTTTTGCCCTTTTACCTTCTTGGTAAGGAAGGGAAAGATAGATTTTTTAGCAAGAGTCTATCCTGACTATTATCCTGTTTCAATAATAAATGAGTTTCTCTCTCTCTCTCTCTCTCTCTCTCTCTCTCTCTCTCTCTCTCTCTCTCTCTCTCTCTCTCTCTCTCTCTCTCAATCTCTCTCAGAACTATTGTTATCTCATAGGCAGTTTATGGTCATGAGTCTCTAGGATTTCTGTATTTTCTAATCTGATTTAGCTTCTGTTTAGTGGACTGTAGAGGAATGGATATAATGGAACAGGAGGATAGGTGAAGGGATAAGGAAAAGGAAGGGTTGGGAAGGAGGGCAATATGGAGCAGATGGGCAGGCTCTTCCCATGTAGAAGCAGCTGTGTCTCCATGGGGACAGACCCTAGGGAAGGTAAATGACCTTCCTTCCTCTCCTTCTTCCCTTCCCTACCTGCCCTTCTCTCTCTCTCTTCTCTTCGCTTCTCTCTCTCTCTCTCTCTCTCTCTCTCTCTCTCTCTCTCTCTCTCTCTCTGTTTCTCCTTTTATTTTTTTTAAATTTCTTAAATGAGACATTTAACCTGATACACCAAGGTTTGGAGAGATTGGAGGCAGTGAAATTTTAATACCAATGTTTACTATTCTTCCAAGAACCTCTGACATACCAGCCAAAATGTATGCATTTCACAGGAACCAAGGCACCAAGCAAAGTCTTGTCCAAATCTCAGAGCCCAAGAGCATGCTGTGCCCTGGTGTGGCCTGCCTTCATTGACAGATCCTTTAAAACATTCTAGAGTCTCTATAGGTATTCTCAGACCATAAATTCTGAATTTTAGTTGTGATAAAGACCTGAAGGTTTTTTGTTTTGTTTTGTTTTGTTTTGTTTTTTGGGGGTAAGGGGGCAAAATAAGTGTTCAAAAGGTTAAAAAAGGGGCAGGGGCATCTTTACTATGAATAACTTGTGCATAAATGCTGTCATTTCCAGACCCGTCTTGTGTCACTTGAGAGAATCAGATGAATCCGCTGGAGAAGATAAGCAGTTTATCTTCATGGGACATGAGCAGTCTCACTAGTCAGACTGTGATAACTTAGAGATTTTCTTTACCAAATACCACCCTGGGCTTTTCTAGCTGCCAAATTTCAACAAGCCCTGACATCAAGGGAGCCCCAAAGCATAGATGTCAGCCATTGACTACGAGTTCTAGGGATCTGATTCTTTTTTTTTTCTTTTTTTCTTTTTTCCTTTTTATGTATCTCAAACTTTTATTTTATTTTTGGAATGCTATTTTTTATTTATTTTTTATTTTTAAAATTAATTTCTTTATTGATTAAGGTATCACATATTTGTCCTCAACCTCCCATTCCAATCCCCTGTCCCCACTCATGCCCCACCCCGCTATTGTCCTTAACCCACTGGTTAGGCTCATATGTGTGTACATAAGTCCTTTGGTTGATCTCTCCCTTTTATCCCCACCCTCCCTTTGAGGTCCAACAGTCTGACCCATGGCTCCTTATCTCTGGGTCTGTTCTTGTTCCTCAGTCTATGTTGTTCACCATTTCCCCTAGATGAGTGAGATCATGTCTACTGGAAATATATTTATAAGAATCAAAAATGAGATAAGCAGTAATTGTTATGCTGAAAGGCATATGAATCAGTCTGTAGTGAGCTTCTTTCTGGGCCACAAGTTCTTTTGAGACCCAATTTCAATGTCAAACAGCACCATCCAGAACTGAAATATCATTGCTGACATGTACACATAAGGAACTGTTTATTTTTTTTTAATTTAAATTTTTGTTTGAAGTGTTACAAAAGTGGTACATATGTCTCCTTTCCTCCCCCTATTGACCTCCCCCCTTGCCTCTCCTACACCCTAGTACATGCCCTCACCTGCCTCTCCTGCCCCCCCACATGTCTTACATGTTTATATGCATGCATACAAGTCCTTTGGTTGATCCCCTACAGTTCCCTCCCTTCCTCCAACCCTCCCAACCTCCCCTGCATTCCTGCTGTAGTTTCACAGTCTGTTCAATGCTTCTTTGCCTCTGTATTTATTCCCCCCCCCCCCATTTCTTTCCTTTAAAAAGTCTTGCCTCTGCAGACTAGAAATAAACAAGTAATAACAAAAAATGTTTGAGTCCCAATTTCTTTTTTTTTAATATATTTTATTGAATTTTTACATAAAAGAAAGGAAGAGAGAGGGATAGTTAGAAACATCGATGAGAAACATTGATCAGCTGCCTCTTGCACACCCCTCACCGGGGATGTACCCGCAACCAAGGTACATGCCCTTGACCAGAATCAAATCTGGGATCTTTCAGTCTGCAGGCCGAGGCTCTATCCACTGAGCCAAACCAGTTTCGACTGAGTCCCAATTTCAATGTCCAACAGTTCTGAGTCCACATTTCAATGTCAAACAGTTTAGGGATCTAATTCTTAGAAGGGAAAAAATAGAACCACCATTGTGACTATACCATATGGGAGGGAACATTTATTTAGCACCAATGCAATTATGAGACTTTTGAATCCCTAGGCCAGCTAGTGTCTCAAAAAAAGAGGTTATGGTAATATTAAGAACGCAGCTTCTTTATTTGTCTGTAGGAAAATTATTTCTCTGTAAGTGTGGGAAGCATCAGATGAATCAACTCCAGAGAGATGATTGCACAGATATGCAGCTCTGCTGGGTATTCCCAGTCTATTTTCCAGTCACGGTCAACTCTGGCTTCTTCCTGCCTGGAAACGGATCTTCCTGTTTGGACCTAATGGAACCCAACCAGAAATAATGAACAATAATATTAATAAAATCTGGGCATTCCTGAGTAGTGATTTCAGAAAACTATGGTATGGTCAGAAAACTGCAAATATGATAAAATAAAAGTATAAAAGAATCCTAAAAGTTAACACCCAGTTTCATGCAATGAAATTTCCCTCCTGACTGTTCAACCACTGAACCACTACTCCAATTGCCAAAGGCCAGCGATTTCATAATTCAGCCCCTTGCATGCACGCTTGAGCATTTCCAATTATTAGAAAGTGTGCCCTTTTACTTTTTACCACTTGGTTCTAGTTCTGTTTTCTGGATCTCTGGATTATTTTCTTAGGGCTACCATAACAGACTAGCATACGTTTTGTGGTTTACAACAACAGAAATGCATTTTCTCACTGCTCTGGAGGCTGGAAGTCCACAGGGTTATACTCTCTCTGAAGGCTCTCTGGTAGTCCGTTCTTTGTCTTTTCTAGCTTTTGGTGGCTTCAGGCATTCTTCAGCTTGTTGCCACATCACTCCAATCTTGCTCTCCTGGTCCTACTGCCTTTTCTTCTTCTCTGAGTCTTTTATAAAGACACTATTCATTAAATTTAGGACATTCGGAGATAATTCAGGATGACCTCCCCTCAAGGTCCTTATCTTAAAGCTGCACGTACCTATTTTCCAAATGAGACCACACTCTCAGGTTCTAGAGGTTAGGATGCGGACCTAATTACTTTACAAAAGAGTAAAGTCTGTTTAATGAAACCAAAGCTGGGTTTTAGGTATTACTTTCTGGAGAAATTCTCCAAAAAGTTTTGATCAAAATCACTTCAAAATTTTATCAAAATTATTTTCATATAGTGTTGTCAGTTTATAACAGAAAATACTACTTAGCCTTCCCAAGTCTCCAGGATGTTTGTTGTAGTTGTTGTTATTGTATATTTTGTTGTTTTCATTGTAAAATAAAATAATGGTACCCTTTCTTAGGGTTGTGGTATATATTAAATGACATACTATATGAACAGCAATCAATACTATGCCTGCTAAAATAGCAAAGTAGTCAATAGATATAAGGTCTCTTTATTATCAGTATTTTATAGTACTTTGAAGTTTTTAGTGTATAACCAGTAACCCATTTGATTTAATCCTCATAATCTCATTATAGCAAGAGAGACTTGGCAAGAGATGCCTAATATTTCCACAATATAGTAAAACCTCAAATTAAAGGACTAATTTGGGCAAGGGACTGTCTGTGAAGGCAGAAAGTCTGTTCTATAATAAAGTAGGTTTTGCAAATGTGTATGCCAAAAAATTGACAAATTAGCTTGTGTAATTGAAATTAAATATATATGAAAAGTTCAATTTTACAGAAAAGTTTTTTGTATGTGTTACTATAATTTTACATTTGTCCTGAATAGGTCAAGTAAATGTTTGCATTCACCAGTCAACTCAGGTAAACAAATGCACATGACTGGGAACATGAACTTGAGTTATAACTGCTGCAGAAAGTCACACCCTGGCGGGACTACCCCATCTGCCTGAAATGGCAGAGGAGAAGGAGACACTGAAGCATCCTCAGAGCCAGAAGGGAGTGCAGGGAATAGTTGTGGTGAACACAGAGAGATTCCCATTAAGAGCACTACAGATAATCCCACCACTACCCCGTATGCCAACCTCATGCTCAACTTCACCCTGAAGGCCGGGATCATCGGACGTGAAGGTGACTCCCAGAATGACCTCATCTTCCTTCAAATCTGCACCAAGAAAAATGAACTTATGCTCACATCAGATAAAGACTACTTCCTGGTTGTAATTGAGAATTCAGTTAAATAAACTACTCTCTTGGCTCCCTGCATCATTCCTTAAGTTAATGCCCCCCTCCCTGAATAATAGTGTTAATCATGTCAACCAACAGGCAGGTGGAAATCACCTTAGAGCCCTTGTAGAGCAATCCAATGACCAAAATGGGCTGCAGATCTGCTCCATCCCACCAAAACATCCCTCTGATGACCAGTTGCCCTTAATTCCCAGGGGGACCTTCTTTCCTCAAGCTCAGATTTCGGAACAAGAGCTTACGAAAGGCCAACATCCTGCTTTCTTCTGCTGACCTTCTGTTTACTGTGTTGCCCTTAGAAAAGGCTGCTTTCCTTTAACTAGCAATAGCTGAAACTTAAAAAAAAGAAAAGAAAGAAAGAAGTCATGCTCTTTGACAACAAGACCGATTACCACTTGTGATGTGGTATGATCACATGCTAGTCATTCACTGAACATGGGTTATGAGTGGTGACTCTTGGATTCAAATATGTATTATAGACTATAGTTAACAACAAAAAATAACCTGTTAATCCAATTATAAGAAAATCTTGATTAAAATCATTTAAAAATTAATAGGGTGTTAATTTTCACATATGACATATTGACTGGAAATTTTGTGTTTTAAATTGTGATCCGCAAAATTGAGGGTTTATTGTAGTAGTTTAAGCATTAACTTTTTCCCCCTTTTTTTTATTGATTAAGGTATTAAATATATCTTACCTTATTCCCCCCATTACCCCCTACCCCAGCTCATGCCCTCACCACCCTGGTGTCTGTGTCCATTGGCTAGGCTTATATGTATGCATACAAGTCCTTTGGTTGATCTCTCCCCCTTACCCCCAGCCTCCCCTACTTTCCCTCTGAGTTTTTGTAGTTTTAAAAAATATATGCAGGTGGGTTTAATTTTACATGTTGAGTTTCTTCAGGAAAAGGATTTGATTAGAGCCTCCCTTTGCAACTATCTCTCAGGACTCAGTGCAGTTGAAGAGCTGAACCAGTGCTCCATAAATGCTACCCACTGCAAGGCACAAGTTGCTCTTATTACCATAAACACAACTGGTAGGAAGACATGCATAAAATAGTAAGGAGAAATGTAATGTCACTCTCTCATACTTCATTGGTATAGAGTCTAATTATCACAAACTCCAGCTACTAACATCATTATTTCCATTCCGTTTCTTTGTTCAATAAAGCCAAGCCAAGCATAAGCCCCAAACCTGTGAAATCACTTGTTTTCTTTCTTTTCATCTTTTTGGCCACGTTTGAAATGTTTCCTCTGATATGTTTAGCTTTCGATGAGAGTGAATGGGAATTCACTCAAGTCTGGCTTCATAAGTGTTAGCTTCATAAGTGGTTCTTGGGGTTTTTCTGTTGTTTTTAACCTGATATATCTGGAAACTTTCCCTTCTTACCCAAGATTGTGTTTCTCTCTTGCTCACTCACAGTAAGATACAAGAAAAAAAAAATAACTTTGCTGGAAACAATCAAAATTATTATAGACAGAGGGAAGAATTCCCCAGAATTTAAACATAGAGTCAGAACTGTACATATTGAATATCAAACCAGATGTTTACCTGTTCACTGCCAAAGAAGCTGGAGGTCTGTCAAAAACCAATGACGGAAATAGCTTTGACCCTCATTCAGTGGGAAACGGTCTGGGAAAATTTTGAGTTCCAGTAAGTTCTGAGGTTCTGAACCTATATTTAAATGTAGAAAATAGTTTTGTTCTGCCAAGTCAGTACCCTAACCACATTCGGTCAGGCCACACAGAGTCTTTGTAGCTGCCTTAGGGGTTTCTGCTGCCTGGTTCTCTCTTCTATCCTGTAAAGGGCTTGTGTGATTTCAGTGAGCCACCTGACTTTTCTAGGCCTCAGTTGTCTTCACCTCTGAAATCCTTTATAACTCTGAATTAATATGATTCTTCCACAGAGACTCACATGATATACATCAGGAGGTTTCAGTTTACCCAGGGGCATTAATGTCCACCGACTCTTAAGACTCTAGGTATCAAACTGTAGCTAGCCTTTTATACAAGACTAGAGGCCTGGTGTATGAAATTCATGCAGTCTTGGAAGGGGAGGGGAGTAGGAGGTCCCTCATCCTGATTTTCACCCTCTCACAGTCCAGGAACTCTGGGAGGATGTCCAACTGAGGGCTTAGGCCTGCTTACCATGGGGAATGGACCTAACTTGAACATCTTTAGTGCTGCCGTGGAGGCAGGAGAGACTCCCAGCACTGCCACTGCACTTGCCAGCTGTGAGCCTGGCTTCTGGCTGAGCGGCGCTCCCCTTGTGGGAGTGTACAGACCACTTGGGGGCAGCTCCTGCATCGAGCATCTGACCCCTGGTGGTCAGTGCACATCATAGTGACCAGTTGTTCCACTGTGGGTTCAAAACTGGCTCTCCTACATTCCCTGAGGGGTCCTGGATTATAAGAGGATGCAGACCAGTCTAAGGGACCCCACCAGTGCATGATCGGTGCCAGGGAGGGATGTGGGAGGTTGGCCAGCTGGTGAGGGACTACAGGGTAGCTCTAAGGCATGTCTGGCTTCTCTCACTCAGTCCCAATTGGCCAGACCCAGCAGCAAGCTAACCTAGCAGTCAGTATATCTGCCCATGGTGGTCAGTGCATGTCAGAGTGAGCAGTTGAGCAACCTTAGCATCTCATTAGCATATTATGCTTTGATTGGTTGAACAGACACTTAGCATATTAGGCTTTTATTATATAGGATAATGGCTTCTGATGACACCTTGAGGATAAAACCCAGTCACATCAAATACAAGTTAATAGGCTTGAAGTTCCATTAAGAAATGCAATTCTCTCTTTCCAAGGGATTTGTAAATTAAAGTTAGCTGTAAGGCAAAGTAGAGAGAAGCATTTCCTTTACCCAAAAGGTTCCAACCATGTCTGGGCAGCCACAGAACTGACTTGGCCTATTAGAAACCCACTGGGACAAGCAAAAAAAGGGAATAAGCTTCTAGGATACTTTTAAGTGGTTTTCACAAACATAAGTTGGTGCACTCCCATCCACACAATAGAATGAATGCGCTTTCATCAGACTTCTCACTATCACTGAAATTTTAATGCTTCCTGCTATTTATTACAGAAGAGTCATCTAGTTTATTAATTAAGTAGAAGCCTGGTGAATGAAATTCATGCACTGGGGAGGGTGTCCCTCAGCCCAGCCTGCACCCTCTCCAATCTGGGACTCCTCGGAGGATGTCTGACTTCAGGTTTAGGCCCGAGTGGGATGGGGCCTAAACTGAAGTCGGACATCCCTCTCACAATCTGGGAACACTGGCTTTTAACCACTTACCTGCGGCTTGATTGCCTCCAACTATTCTCTCCTACTGGCCTGATCAAGGCTTTTATTAGTATAGATATGACCCTTCACAGAAAATTTTACTAACCCTAAAATAAGGGCTTGACAATTGAATCATTGGGACCAGACACCAAGATTTCCTTTCTTTGAATAGTGGAGAGAATAATTATCTTGTCTTTAAGTTGCCCTGAAATTAAAATGAGATAATGACTTAGAAAAGTATAAAAGCACCATATAAAGACAACTGTCTTTTTCATGTACTGAAAAAACAATAAAGTGGTAAAATGAAAAACACTATTTTTTTTATTCTCCCCCTTCCTTCCTTTACAGCCTTTATTTAAACTTTGAAATTTATAAAAATTTCACTCCAATTTTCATTTTACATTCAATATTATTTTTATTGGTTTCAAGTTTTATATTAGTTACAGAATAGTGGTTAGACAATCATATACTTTACAATGTGTTCCCCAATATTTCCAGTACCCACCTGGCATCATACCATCATTACAACACATTGACTATATTCTCTATTTAAGTGACAATGGGTTTACAGGTTCCTTCCAGGCTTTTGTGTTGTTTGCCTTTCCTTTTCTTTCTCACTTCTTCCCTCATTTTCCTTATATAGTATCTCAACTGGCCATCAAAGTTCAAGGAAAGTACTGGGACATGTTTGATCCATTTTACAGACGAGGACACTGAGGCCAATTCCAGTTGGCTGTGGCACTTGACTCAGTGCACAGGGAACCCTCAGAGCCATGCTTTCTGCCTTTCCTAAGGGGTAGCTGCTGGGCAACAGAACAAACCTTGACAGGCTTCACTGGTCTGATGGACTGGTACCTGGTGGGAGATGTCTGGTGCCGGCCTCCCTCCCCCAGATGGACCTGAACCCACAAGAGCTGGCCATAACAATTCCCGCCCCACTTTGTATGCAAATTAACCTCCATATTTGTTGGGTTAATTTGCATACTCACTCTGATTGGCTGTGGGCATAGCAAAGGTACTGTCAATTTACATGTTTCCCTATTATTAGGTAAGATATTCAACATGGGATATTTAGAATATTGTCTTTGATTTATAAGAAGGGAAGCCAACATGTACACAAGTTTAAGACATTACTAAATACAGACTAAACAGCAGATACAGAATCATGTGGTATCTCAATTGCATCATCTGGGCAGCTGGGTTTCAGTGCCTTTCTGCTGTTGGACTAAAAAGTGAAAGCAACTTCCAGAAAAACATAACTTCCTTTTGAGTTCCAACTTTTTGAGTTGAATTTTTCACTATCAGGACTAATTTTTTTTTTTTCTTTTAGTTGAAAGCATCAAAGCATCTGTTGTGTTCTCTGGAGTTTTTCAAGTTCTGGCACGGTTTTAATAGCATGACATATCATCAGATCTGGTAAAGCAGCATAACTCTAAGGAGAGAATTCAGGGAAGTCAATTTTGGCATCCCTTTTAGTGTTATGGAGGGCCCTCTGCCATCTTTGATGGCAGGTTATGACTGTTTATACTCCAGGGCAAGATGGCAAAACCTTATTCAGAAAGCAAAATGCTAAATAGCAAGAACATTAACTTTTATTCCTTTTGTCTTATCCAGAGGGAAAAGAAAGGCCAAATCATTCTGGATGGTGTACTGGGCCACAGGCCCAGCAGGTTGTCTCTCTACTCAGCCAAAGGTAGCTCCCACTGCCAGCACTCCTACCTCCTCTTCAGCCCATGTCTAACCTCTATGTCTGGACAAGGGTGAGGCAGGCTGTGAGGGTGAGAAGGAATTGGAAAGCAATGAAGGATATGAGCCCTGTGCTATGTCAGTGGAAGTTTGGGGATCATAGAGAACACATGCCTCAACACATTGCACTTGAGCCTTACAGCCTCTTATTAATAGTAAGACAGACTCAGTGCATATCCAACTTATAATTAAGAAAATGCAAATTCAGTGAGATGAAGTACTGACCAGACATTACAAAATGTCAGGAATGGAAATCAAACCTCATTCTTTTGGCTCTAAATTCATTATGCTTATTTTAAACCTCATGACCACCAATTCTAAAAGTCCCTACCTCCTCTATAGTTCAATCACACTTTTCCATAGGCAGGAAGAGTGTTCCATTACAAAGGTGTCTGTACTCCTTCCTCTCATGATATATTAGCATAGAGTAAACTTGTTCAAGAAACATGTATTGATCGCTTGTATTTGGCATCCAGGAAAAGCAAGCTAGCAAACATAAAAAATAATCCCTGCTCTTGCCCAGGCAGGTGTGGCTTAGTTGGTTGGAGCATCATCCCATATACCAAAAGGTTACTGGTTCGATTTCTGGTCAGGAACGTATAAACCCAGGTTGCAGATTTGATTCTGGTTGGAGCAGTACAGGAGGCAGCTGATCAATGTCTCTTTCTCTCTCTCTCTTTTTTACTTCCTTTCTCTAAAATCAATAAAAAGCATGTCCTTAGGTGAAGATTAAAAAACAAAAACAAAAAACACACAACTCTGCCCCCATGAAGCTTGCTCTCTAATGGAAGGAGGCAAGTAATAAAATAAAAAAGTAGAGTGTATTACATGGTAGATGTGGTGGGTGCAATGGAGAAAAATGAAGCCACAGAAGGCGAGAGTGTTTGCTGGTGAGGCGGTTTATGGGACTATCTGAAACACACACACACACACACACACACACACACACACACACACACATTCCAGGCAGAAAGACAAGAGTCAGTGGCAAAACCCTGTGATGGAAGCATGTCTGTGTGGAGGTGAGATAGCAAGGAGGCTAGAGCGGTTAGCAGAGCAAGAAAGAATATTTCTGAGAGTGTGAGGGCGTCCAATCATGTAGACACTGAGAGCCAGTGTAAACACTTCGGCTTCTACTCTAATAAGATGAGAAAAACTTGGAAATTTATGTAGAAGAATTTTTTGTCTTGAATTCTATTTTAAAACAGGATTAAAATAGATTATAAAGGGGAGAAAGCAGAAGCAGGAGATTAATTAGAAAGCTAGAGCAACAATCTAGGAGAAAAAATAATGATGCTTTAGACCAGGTGGTAGGATTGGGAGTAGGAGTTGGAGTCTGAGTGTATTGTCAGATCAAACACCATATATTGACAAGTAGGATGTGGGATGAGTCACAGGATGAATAATTGAGACAGAGAAGGCATTGGCAGGAAGCCTGAGAAAAGTCAGCCTTGTTTCTCACATTTGCAAAAATGGGCTTAAATGCCTTCCCAACCTGACAAGGCTCAAATGAATATGTAAATAGTTGGCTTGCTTAAAATCTAGTAATAGCTCTGAATGACTATGTGCAAGTAACCTGAGCAACTGTAGTGGAGAGACTGAGGTCAAATCTGGAATGTTTTGAGAAACAACATTACAGTTGTGAGGGATTAACTTAGGAAGTTTTATTTTTAAAAAGTAAGATCTCTTTCCTGGTAAGTTAAGAATAACAATAGAGGAAAGTTGGTCCAAGAAAAAACTATTTTATCCAAAGACAAACGAATCCCAGTTGTGACATGGATTTCATAATCTTTGAACCTGTGTATATGAAATGTTTCCTACTTGGTAATTAATACATTATTTTACCTCCTCCCCCTTGGAAATCTTCACTTCCAGTTTTAATTTTATTTAAGCACGAAAGATTTATTTTCCCCCCCTCTGTTTCTGAATAGGCTTACCACCAATCTGGAATTTTTCTGAATTTTTTCAAATAAGACAATTATGTGATTAAGTTATTATTCTAAGTGACTCAAATAATTACAATTTCCCCAATCTGGCTTAAAATATACAAAGCTTAAGCCGCTTCTCTCCAATTCAGAAATTCAGAAAAAGCACTATAAGATAAGAAGGGAGGATGTGGTGAGCCTGACCCAGGAATGAGAGAACAAGAGCCAGAGGGCAAGATTGGTGCTCCACAAACATTCGGGGTCTGCCAGCTCTAAGTCATCCCTTCCTCCTCCTTTCTCCCTTCTCTTTGACCCTCCCAAGTTCTGTCCATCAAAACTTACCTATCCTAAATCCAAACCTCTCAATATCCTTCAAGGTAACTAATAACCCATTTAATAAACCAATTTAATTTCAATTATTAGTGATTGAAAAAGGCTTAGTCCTACCACCTTAGGCAGTTTAAGAGGAATTCTCAGAAAAGTCATGGCTGGAATGTTTAGGCACTTCAAAGACAGCTGTTTAGTAAGGAGTTCTTCCTTTACAAAAGACTCAAAATCTCATAAGGTGGTCTTCTTTGCCTATATTTTAAGTGAGCAGAGTTCAGTATTTTTTTAAATAAATGATTAGATCTTTATTAAGAAGAATAAAGATCTGGGAGAGAGTGAGACCTGCCCAGTCTAAGCAGACCTTTGTAGAGGTCTTAGGGGAATAGTGAGGAGCTGGAGAAAGGGGTATCTGACTGAGGAAGGCCCCCAACAGTGGGAGGACTCAGGATCCTAAGAACAATCTTCAGAGCCACTGTCTTCTCCACGGTGCTCCCTTTGTGTATGACCTGGCAGCTGTAGCTGTGGCTAGATTTCCACTTGTCAAATGTCAGGCTCAGGTAGCTGCTGGATGTGTACTTGTTGCTTTGTTTCAAGAGCTTGTTGGTCTCCACATTCTGGTGTCGGGGTTGCCATTTGCCTTCCAGGCCACTGACACCCTGCTGGGATGCAAGTCACCGATGGGAACACAGTGGTCAAGGTTGCAGACTTGGGCTGACCCAGGACCAGGAGCTGGGTCCTGCAGCCAAAGACATACCACCGTGACTGAGGCTCTGACTAAAACCCGCCAGGCCAGTACAGTCTAGAACAAGAACCTACTGTCCCTAGACTCTAAGGGCTACCTCCTTCCCAGGTTTGGATGGCTGTGGCCCCACAGAGCAGCATCAGCTGCCAGTGCTGCTAGGGCCACAGCTGTGATTCCCTGAGTCCTCATTTGGCCTGCCCTGGGCCTCATCTACCTTCATGGTCAAAGGCACTTCTGGCCTGACCTTCAGCATAAACTCTCTTAGGGTGTGGGTACTATTGGTAGGCAACCCCGGCCCTCACAGGCAGCAGCCATCCAAGTATTCCTTGGTCTGAATCGCCCCATCTCCTGTCTGGGCCTTCTCTGGTGTCTGCCAGGTACTAGGACTCTCCAGGGTTGTTATTCCTGGGGATATTCTTTTGTGTCATCTGCCAACTGTCCTGCTGGTTGGGATCCAGAACTCAACAATGTCCCACCATAAACCCTGCTGGCCCTGTCTCTAGGATGCTGGGGTAGGGGGTGGGGGGGAGGGAGGCACACACCTGCTTCTGCCATCCTTCTCTGGTTCTGCAACAGTGCCTCTGGCTTATAGAGCATCTCCCTAGGGCCTGGAGGGGCTGTGGAGGGCAACTGAGTGCCTAATGGACAAGGAATTGAGTTCCTTGGGGGTAGGCTAGGGTTTCTTCTCTGATCAGGCCCTCAGGCTGGGCCCCTGCACACTCTGCTTCTGCCAGTAAAGCTCAGCCCTTCCTTGGTTAATTTAATCAAGCCTAGTAGGTTTGGTCAACTCTTCACTTGGCTTCTCACTTAGGCAAGGGTCCTGCAGGGAGTGATCTGTAACCCTCACTCAAGGAGTAATGTCAAGCTCATGGATGTTGAAACCACCAGGCCCTAGGTTTCCTCTGGGCAACAGTTTCCTTAGCCATGAAATGGGGAGTTGCCTTTGCAGCAAGGAGGGCTTGAGGATAATTGAGATCATGTGTCTGCTAAGTGCCAGCACATAGCAGGGCTTGAACAAATGCTGGTTCTCTGCCTTCCTGCTCTTCCTTTGGGCTTTGAAACAACTCTTATTGTGTTGTTGAACCAAGTATCCCTGTTTCACGGGTGAGAAAACGAAGGCCCATAGAAGCTGAATGTGAGACTCAAGGTGGTTTCAAGATGCAGGAAGCAGGGTGAGTTGGAATCTAAGAGTGAGCATTTTCCCTGCAATTCTAGCCCTCTACCCACTGGAAGGCTTGAGCTTTGCTACCAAGGTTTGGGTTCTGTTGGGCAGGGGAGCAGGGGGAATGGGTTGCACAGAAGCTTTGGATTGAAGTCCATTTTGAAGCCCATATACATATGATATGAGAGTGATGAGCAGTCTTCAGTATTGTGCATGAGACCTATTCAGGAGGTTCATAAAGTCAGAAGTATGTCACAATCACACCAACACATTATTTTGCCTTTTTCACTCTCATTCTCTCACGAGTGTGCTGTGGAGTTTCCCAGAAACTACATGAAGTGTGATGCTGACATCACTCTGACAACTAATAGAATGTGGGCTTGTACACTTTTCTTTCTAAAATGTATGTTTTAATTTCATATATGGAAAATATCAACAGATATAATTCACTTTACAAGAAAACTCTTTGAGAGTATTCAATGATGTCTTTAAGCATGGAAAGGGGTCTTAAGACCTAAATATTTGAGAATTGCCGCTTTAAGTTATCCTTCCTTATCTGGCAGCTGACATATCAGAAGTATTACAAAACCAAAAACTAAGTGGTAATTCCTACTAAATTTAAAACTGTGTGAGGTTATCAGTTTGCAAATGTTGGTATTTAAAAAGCAAAACAGGAAGTACACATATAAGGATGTACTCCAAAACTGACCGGGTCATATCTAAAGGACACAGGCAACAACTTGAAAGAGCCTCCATTGACCAGATCAGGGACATCTATCCACAGCATCTTTAAGGGGTGAGAGGTAGAGGGGAGTAGAAGGTTTCACACATAGAGGAAAACTACAAGGTTTATCATTAATGTCTACATTTCCCACAGTTTCCAAGACAATATCATAAACAAAATATGTAGAGTTCACACTTTTAATTCTTCGGTATCTTATATAAAAGTAAGAAATAACACAGAATTAAATAACATCTCAATAGCTTACTAAAAATATAAATACCCAATTCAACAGTGAAAACAACTTGAGTTTTAGTTTCTAGGTCACTGGATAGAGACAAGAAAGCCAAAGATACTGAGAGTCACTAATTTGGCCTTATGATTATTAGAGAGTTCCAAAATTGTTCCATTAGTTAAAACAATATATTTAGAACAAAGGGAATATACACCCAGACATGCATCCACTACTACTGTGAAAAGTGAACTCATAGGAAAAGAAGCTAGGAAAGACAAAGCATTTGAACTGGCCAACTGTTATTTAGGAAATCTAAATGCCTGGATTCATAATATATATTCCATTATACATACTAGTCTGAATTCAGAATGACTAAAACAGGGCTGGGTCATATTATGAGACAAATGGGGCAAGGAGTGCATGCATTTTTTTTTTTTTTAATGTGAGCTACTGTCTAAGACTAGCAATGTTTATTCTGCTATAAAAATAGGCAAGAAGAGTTAAGGTTGCCATATTATTTCACAATAAATTCAGTCCAATTTTCATTGTGATATCACAGAAATACATGAAGAATAGCAGTGAAACCAAGGGTTCTAGAGAGACCAGCTATTAGCAAAGCAGTAAGTAGGTAGTGGATTGGATACTAAGTGACAAGGAAACAGATTCATGGAGCTAAGAACAGCAGAGAAGAGATGGAACAGCCACAGAAAAGCAAAAGGTAATCTCAGAAAAGTTCTTTGGTCCTTAACCTTTCCAACTTCTTTTTTCTCTCTCTGCTCATCTCTTTTTCCCTTTGCTCATATCCCTCCTCCTGGAAGGACACCGTTTTTAGAGCAGAATGGCAAATCATCTGGTCCAACTCCTTAATTTTCTGGATGCCATCATGGGAGTTCATTGAATAGTGATTAATACGGGGTTGCCACCAGTCTTGGCCAAAGTCAGTCTCAAACTGTGGCTCCTCATGCTAAGTCCAGTATCCATTCAACAGCACAACACTGCATTGCTTTACAAAATCAATCCTACAACAGACCTGAGAGGTAAATGACTTCCTCTTGTAATTCGCACAAGCACGGATTAGCTTAGATGGCAGTAGAAAGTCTTGAAATTCTTAGGCCTTTTACTTCCACTTCTTTTGCTCTCATAGGTCCCTCGAGAATGACCCTTTCACTCCTACTTTCCTCCTGTATCAGATTCAAGTAGACCAGAGAATAATTTCCAGGGTTTTGCAGCTCTCTTAGGGCTCTGGATAAAAGAAAGAACAAGATATTAACTTTGCACATTTATAATTTCTATCTTAATAGACTTTAAGAAAATAAGTAACAGAGAGGTCAATAATCTCGTGCAGATTTAATCAGCAAAGATAAGAAATCAAGACATTCTTGACCCAATATGAGGTGAGGAGACTATGACTGTCTTTAAAAGGATAGATAGCTAATTCTAGGCAATAAAAGTTTGCAGAGTCACTTAAGACTAAAAGGAAAAGAACATATTCAAGAATTCCAAGAAATTTAGGTATTTCGTCCATAAAACCTTGAACTTTGTTTCCTGTGGACATTAACTTGCTGGATGGACATTGAGTTAAGAATGGTCACAAAGAAAATAAATGGAGATCCTTAGGCTATTGTCTTGCTAGCACAGAAATTGGGAGGATATGGGCCTCTACACAACGTCTAGTCAGTGAAGTAAAAGACCTGAATTTTATCTTGGCACCATTACTCTGTATCTCTTAATCTGAAGTATTTCTTACTTCAGACTGAAAAAGTTCTGCATATTTGAACTTTGCTACTATTACCAATGTGAGCTGTCTATGGCAAAAGACAAGAATAGCTCAGGCAAGAGTGCCTGGGCTTAAGGGTCTGTTAGTCATAATTTTTTGACCAGATTATACCATGAAATTTGTATATGATGGGTGGCATATGCACCCATTCAAGGGTAAAATTTTATAGAAAAAAAGTTAATTTGGAATGCAAATTTTAAACCAGAAATTCTGACCTAGGAGTTCAATAAAAGTTGCTTAATACATTTCGTATAAAAGCATTGCATTTTTTTTTCTTAGAACTATGAGGAAATTGGGGTAGGGATGAGGATTACCACTCCTCCAGCCCTCATCTGGAAAACATCCATACAATTATTTAGCAAAGCAAAGATTCTTATCTTTTTAAACAAATATTATTTGTATTGCCTTTACAACTAATCATCAATTTCACTATTATAAATTGTTTACTGGTCATCTCTGTTATGTGACATAGTACTAAGCTTAAAATAGGAGAAAGAAACATGATCAATAGGAGAAATTAACTGACACGGTGCTTTACTAACATTGCCATTTTTAATCATTGCAAAGAGCCCACTTATTTATTAGGTTAGTGTATAGTGAAGTGGAATAAATCAGGGTAATTATGTAGAAAATGTGGGTAAAATAAAAACACTTCCACATTAAATAGTTATATTCTTGAAGAAAAAGTGACACTTGGAACATGCATTTCATTTGTTTGTCTAAATTTTCTATTGTTTTCCAGTTCAGTCTTGATTCAATGAAACAAAAGACAATTGCTAACTCAAAATAAAGGTCTCTAAAAATTAGGTTATTGCCTATGATGATCTGCCCCAAAGTAAATGCATGCAATCATTTTGGGTTGATTAATGAGAAATAAAAGATCATTTTCAGCCCCAATTTAACTTGATTGTAGTATATGTAGAAGGGACAAAGTTATGACCTCAAATAGGTTTTAAAAGAAATAACTATTGTAGAAGAGTGGAAATTTTCCCTGGGAAATTTTAATTTTTTCTCACTATCTACTTCAATAACAAAGGACTTGATTCATAAAAGAATAAAAGTTCTTTGAAAACCTATTAACCTATTATCTTATTGTCGCAGTCTCATGGGAAGTAACTGCGATGATCCCATCAGGAATGGAGCAAAGAGAAATTGCCTCTAACTCATCACACCTTCTTTCAGATTGCAGCCTTGCTGTTGAAAAAAAAAAAAATCAAAATCATACTCTCTGGCATCATACAGGAACCACAAAAAAAGTAAAGGGAGTTTAACTTCTCCATAAAATAATAACAGTTTTTACAGAATACCCCTCTGTCCAAAAACTATAAATTTGCTTATGCTGTTGTGAGTAATCAAGAAGTGATTTTGATCTAAAATAAACTTTATCTGACAAAGAGTTGAACCTTACTTCATATAATTTCCTTACCTACCAATTTGTCTTACTGCTGATCAGCTCCATGGATATTATTCTTTGTCTACTTATCCTATATAATAAAAGTGTAATACGCAAACTGTCCCCTCTACTGAGAGTTCATCCAAGAGTTCGACTATGGGGTGGGGCTGGCCAGGGGGAAGGAAGGGAATACCTGGCTGGCAGCCAGCAGCTGCAAGGGGCCCTACTAGTGCACAAATTTTGTGCACTGGGCCTCTAGTATTCAATAAGTTCAAGAACTAATTCATTCCTCTCTTCTCACAAACCAAACCCACACATGCATAAATACACACACATACACACAAACATACTCAGTTCCCCTCTATTTCTGTTTACATCACCCATTTTCAGGTCAAGCCATGAATCTTAATGCCATTTTCCCTGCTCATCCATAAATTTTAAGTTTTAAGGAGATGATGGGGGAAAAAGAAGAAAAATATAACTAAGAGTAAGAGGAAAGAAAGATGGGAAGCTAAGGACTAGTCACTTTTATCATAAATTGATACTTTTATCACAGAATTTGTTACCTGAAGAAATAAAAAATGATTTTCTTCCCCTTCTTCCAACTTTGTGCAACTTAAATTTTGGTCTTGAACCACTATTTCCTTAATCTTGAATGTTTAAGTCTCAAGCATAATCAATAGTTGGTGGTTTTATTAGCTATTTAAATTTACTGGATCAAGTGATTTGGCTGCTAAAATTTTTGAAATCAAACAATCCAATCATTCAAAATATGCCACTGAACATGCATTGAAATTAACTGAATTGTCCTTATATCACAAAGACTTCGTCAGTAAATGGCCATCCAAGTTCTTACAAGATTCAATGCAGGTTCAGTTGTTTATAGTAGTCCATTTTATTCATGATTTTGCTTTCCACGGTTTCAGTTACCTGCAGTCAACTGCGGTCTAAAATATAACATAGAAAATTGCAGAAATAAAGAATTCATAAGTTTTTAAAGGAGATATTTTGGTGACATTGGTTAATAAAACATATAGGTTTCGAGTGTACAATTCTATGATATATATCATCTGTGTATTGCACTGTGCGTGCACTACCCAGAGTCAAATTTCCTTTCACCACCATTTATTTGACCCCCCCTTACCCTTTACTACCTAAATTCATACTATTTTTAAGTAGTGTAATGAAATCTTGCACAGTCCTACTCCATCCTATTGGCCACCATATTCACCCTGTATGTACTTCCTGCCCATTAGTCACTGACAAGCCATCCAGGTTATCTGCATCAACTGCAGCAGCGGGTATCTGTTATGCTTGTATTCAAGTAACCCTTATTTTATTTAATAATGTCACATCACAGAACTTTATTGTATTTTACTTTTGAATACCGTTGTCAATTTCTCACTGTGCCTAACTTATAAAGTAAACTTTATCATAGGTAAGTATATATAGTAAAAAACATAGAATCTACAGAATTAGGTACTATGCACAGTTTCCGGCATCCACTGGAGGTCTTGGACTGTATCTCCTTAGATTAGGGGGAACTACTGTATTTCATACGTGAGAAGAAAAGCCTGGGTACAGAGATAAGCTGGCTCTTTTGTTTCAGGAACTGGATAAGGCATTGAACAATTATAGTTCCCAGGAAATCCGAGACTTAGTTAATGAACAGAGGACAATTCTTTTGCAAATGCCCCTTACTGGTGGAATTCACCCTGGGCTTGAATAGATTGTATTATGATTCTTGTCCAAAAGGGACTTTTAGGAATCAATGTGAACACTTTATACTTTCCTGCTTAAACTTCCCAAAAGAATAAAGCAGTAATAGCAAGCACAGAGAAAAATAAGTGCAGTATAGTGCCTTTCGAGTCAGGACTCTGCGGCACCATGACTGAGAGAACATTCTGGCAAATGTAAGGGGCCCAGGGAGGCCTAAGCCTGCCGCTAACTAGTTGTGTGACCTTAGGGAAGAAAATCGACTTTCCTCTCCTGGACGTCAGCTTCTAACTGGAAAAGTAAAATGTTTGGATGAAGTAGAATCAGCTTTCTGCTTATCTGCAAACTGCTACTGAGGTCTATGGGCTTGCTGATCTGCAGTCTCCTTTCTCTGACAGAGTAGATACCTTGATATACTTCTGCAAAGGGGTAATTGACACAAGATTTGTTGCTTTTCTTATAAAACCACAAGAATTCATCTATGGTATTTATAAAAATTATAGTATTCCACAGGCCAACTATTCCATTTAAAAGACTGTGGTTGAAACCAGTTTGGCTTTTAACAGACATTCTAAAATAAGCCAACATATTTTTCCTTCCCTCTCTTTCAGTTTGGCACCCCTACTGGGGATGTGCCCACCACCAAGGTACATGCCCTTGACTGGAATGGAACCTGGGACCTTTCAATCCGCAGGCCGACGCTCTATCCACTGAGCCAAACTGGTTTCAGCCACAGTCTTTTAAATGGAATAGTTGGCCTGTGGAATACTATAAATACCATAGATGAATATGCAAAATTGTGTTAAAAAAAACCACCTAGAATATGAAAGATATTTGTCTATGAGACATAATGAAGAGAAAAAAATAAAGGTTGCATTTGAGTGATGTTTTTAACAGACATTCTAAAATAAGCCAACATATTTTTCCTTCCCTCTCTTTCAGTCATCTGAGATGGAGAAAACTCCCATGTCACCCCTTCACCCCAGGAAATTCCCACCACATACCACATTCAACATAAATAGTAGCTTTGCATGCACAGTAATCAATTACCGTATTTTTCAGACCATAAGACGCACTTTTTTCCCCCAGAAGTGGGGGGGAAAAGTCCCTGCATCTTATGGTCCAAATATAGCCTACACATATACTTTAAAAAAAAAGTTTTTTTACTTGTCCGGCTCTGTGTGGTCTCTGTGTGCTTGCCCGGCTCTAAAATGGTTCTAAATGCTGCTGTTTACTTTACAGGGTTGATTACATGTGTTTATGACTGTGATGTTGGGTTTTAATGCACATAAAATATTTTAGGACACTATTTGTTTCAGAATCTTTTTTTCTTCATTTCCCTTCTCTAAAAACTGGTGCGTCTTATGGTCCGGAGCGTCTTATGGTCCGAAAAATACGGTATGACTGTCTTCAGAAACCAATTTCTTTCTCTGTTTCTAGCTGGCTCCTCTTCTATCTCATCTCTAGTTTTATATTTTATAATGTTTCACAATGTTTTAGACTCAGTGCTTATGAGGTACTGAATTTACAATAAGAAAAAGGTAATTTTAAAAAGTCAGTTTGAAAATCTACTCTTTTATTCATTCATGTAGTCATTCACTATTTTACTGAATGATTCTCGAGCCCCTGGTGTATGTAAGACACTGGTGGGAAGAGTCACATGACATAGTGACAGAATGACATGACATAGTTTATCAGTATGGATCACCTATATGCAGCTTATACTATTTGAAATGTAGTGAGAGTATAACACAGAAATTACTACTTAATTATTGAGTATTTTGGACAATTTCACAGTCTTTTATTTTTTATTTTTATTTATTTTTTATTTTTTATATTTTTGTTGATTTTCTTACAGAAAGGAAGAGAGAGGGATAGAGAGTTAGAAACTTCGATGAGAGAGAATCATCGATCAGCTGCCTCTTGCGCACCCCTACTGGGGATGTGCCCACCACCAAGGTACATGCCCTTGACTGGAATGGAACCTGGGACCTTTCAATCTGCAGGCCGACGCTCTATCCACTGAGCCAAACTGGTTTCAGCCACAGTCTTTTAAATGGAATAGTTGGCCTGTGGAATACTATAAAAAGAAAAGAGGTTGTTTCTTTCACTAATGGATAGAAAGAACACAGCATCAGTGATAAGCTTTTTTTCTCTGGTTTTTGTCATCAGATGACTCCAGTCATCAGATAAACATTTTCCACATCTCCTCTACTCAGCCCTTCCTCTCAACTTACCAAAATAATTAGCCTTTGGACAATCTCAGCCAATCAAAAGCAGAAACATCCAGTTTAATGTCCAATTGCAAGAAAATGATGCTGGAGGGTTATTTTAAAATACCACTAACATTTATGTGTTTTTGGAAACAACACACAAAGCACACTGTTGCCATCACTTTATTTATATCTTCATGGGATATTATAATTCAGAAATCATTTGTTTCCTTCTTTGTACTTTCAGTGATAACTCACCTCTGTCTTGGGTCCGGTGACGCTTCCAGTATAGTAAGATTGAGATTAGGATCAGAAGAATTACCAAGGAAACAATACTTAAGAGCAGTGGAACTGAAAACCAAAAACCTATAGACATTGAAGGGAAGAAGAGGAAAAACAGTCATGAAAGGAAGCTATTGAGGACCAGAGGTAAACTTTCAATAAAAATTATTCTTAAATATAGACATATTGATGTTTATATTTATGACATATTATATTAAGACATTTAGATAATAATAATAGCTCACATGTTTTATGTAGTTACCATATAATAAGAGCTTTTGATGTATTATCTCATTTAATCCTCAAAACAGCCTGAGTTAGGTGTTATCATTATCTAATATTAAAAAACTGAGGCTCAGAGAGAAGTTCAGTAAATCCAAATCAGCATAGTAAGTGGTAGAAACGAGGCCTGTTCTTTTTGCCTCCAAAGCACATATTCTTTGTCTACTGCCAATTACAGTAATGTATTTATTGAGGAAATTTTGGAAAATACAGAGAAATATAAAAGAAAAAAATCAATATAAATGATGTTAGTTTCTGTATTCTTGGAAAAGAAGATATGTTTCTTTTTCTTATTTTGCAGGGAAATTTACCTTTTGCCTTGGCTGAGTCTGAGGTTCATTTAAAAAATGTCCAAATCTAACATCACAAACCTTTCGATGAAAGTGACTTAAATGTTGACTTTCAATAAGTCTATTTTTTTCAAGGACTCCAGAAATGACTACAGGAGATTTTCCTTAGAGGCCAGGGCACCAATAAGGCAAACACGGGAAAGCTTTTTCAGATTTTATTGTTTAAAATGCCCCCTACGAACCCCCAACCCCCCAACAAAAAGCAGCAGTATTTTTCTAGAAGGTTTATTACAGAGTGCCTCATCCAAGTTAATGCTTCCAAACTACAGAGAAAGAGAACTGTGGCTGTTATCACTCTTCTCTTTATTCTTTCCCATAACCCTTACCTCTTGTATCCTTAGGCCTGGGGGTAGCAGCTTAGATAGAAACATAAGAGAGCAAAAGGGGTCTTGAGCAGGAGGCAGTTTGTTTAAAAAGGGTGAGGCAAACACCTCATCAGACCCTTTCCCCCAGTACAGATTCTGCAAAGGTTTCAGCAAAGATGTCTTCTTCCAGGAAATCTTTCTGATCTCTTCCCAGGTTGAGCTGATGTCACTCCTTCCCACCTGCAATCCTCCCATGGTGCACCTTATGGAAGCATTTAACATGAAGTTTTACAAGTTGTTCAACCACTTCGGTGTTTCCTAGTGGACTAGATGCTGTCAAATAGCCTGGCACACATTGGATAGTAAATGCTAGCGTGGAAGAATAAATGAATGAATGGATCTCAGCATTTGGTACGTGGGCACTGTGCCACATTTATCAAAGTAACATTGGCTTGATTGGCTTCCTCAACTCTGTTTTCCTTTTCCTACTTAACCCATTCTCTCCTCTATTAGCTCTTTCATTAAGAGGCCATGAGGTTCCGCAGAGCAATCACCACATTCCAGGTGTGTGGGCACAGTACATAGCCTTCTTTGCCCACCTTCTCTTACCTTTGTTCACAGTTTCCTCGTAGTCATTCACAGTCCCCAAGTGCAGCACCTGGCAGATCACCTTCTTCCCCATCTGATTCTTGGGGTCTTTGATGTGGAGGACGCTGATGACAGACGTGGTCCCATTGGGGTGTGTGATAATCTCAGTACTGTTGTCCATTCCTGACCCAGCGACCTTCCAGGAAATTACAGGGGCTGGGCGGGCATTGGCAGAGCAAGTGACATTTAGGTGGTCTTCGGATAAATTAGAGTGAATGAATACTGTGGGCTGCACTGGGACAAAAAAATAAAAGGATGGTCTGCCATCAGTTAAGCACCTAGTCTGAGCTTCACACTCTCCTCAGAGAGATGACAGAATGGTTTTTCAGTAAGTCAGTGGGGGCTAGAAAGATAAGGTAGCACACCCAACCCCTGCCGAGGCCTTCTCGGTTCTACCTGAAGGATGGGACCAGCCTAGTACAAACCTGTAACAACAAAAAAAACCCAAAACATTTCTCTAGTTTGTCTCTAGATGAACTAGCTGGATGAACAGAGGCTATCTTCTCTCTAGAACAGTACAGAGCCTCGTGATTATGTTCTCCTTTGTCAGGGGCAATGCAGCATCTCTGCCTGTTTCTGGGTACCGCTCACAAACGAGCACCAGAGGCCATCAATGAGCACGCTGTACAAGTGGCCTGCGCGTCTCAGAAGCACCAGGGCAGTGTCAGAGCAGAGGGCCCCGGAGCGGGACTGCTGCTTAGCGGTAGCAGGTTTCTGCCTGGGGCTGAATCAGCAAGTGAGCTGCATGGAAGAAACCAGGAAAGTCCCTGTTGGGAATATCTACACAAAATAAAAATAACCAGAGAATCACAGAATGACAGCTGAAGGAACTTGGAGATCACCTTACGGAGTTAAAAAAAAGAAATAACTCGTTAGGCCAGCTTTACACTGTTCCCTTTTTAAAAGTCCCATAACTGAAGAGCACATTTCTGTTGGAATACAGTTTATCTCTGCTGAACAAATGCAGACCTGTATTTCTGTGGTTGGCTTTATAGCCTACAAGATAATTAGAGGGCAATGCTGAATAAAACTTGTCCTTACTTAGAGGTTCAAGAGATGGGTGAGTGGCAGTCTGCTGGAGGAAACAGGACTAGAGAACTTTGGCTCTGTCCAAAGAATGCCTAATTACTAACCTTTTTGAGCACTGGGAAAGAATAATGAAATTGAAGGCAGATGGTTATGGTTGATGTCACCAGACTGGTGGCAG
The DNA here is from genome assembly GCF_014108245.1 of Pipistrellus kuhlii. Taxonomy (NCBI): domain Eukaryota; kingdom Metazoa; phylum Chordata; class Mammalia; order Chiroptera; family Vespertilionidae; genus Pipistrellus; species Pipistrellus kuhlii. Next base: position 60,352,846 of record NW_023425515.1, read on the forward strand.
GTCTCTGGCATATCAAAGAATGATAAATAAAAACTAAGTGTGGCTGGAAAAGTCAGTATAAAAAAAAATTGGTAGCTAGGAGACTCAATAGATAGGTTTTCAGACAAAAATAATATAAAAGGCTATGAGCAAAGGAGGGAAAATAGCACAAAGAAAGAATGATGAGCAAAGAAGAACGAGAAAAGGAACAGAAATGAGAAACATATGACACAAGAAGGAAAAAGAGGAAAGATGAGATAAGAGGAAGGGAGGGAAGGGAAGGAAGGAAAGAAAGAAGGAAGGGAAGGAAGGAAAGAAGGGAAGGAGGGAGGGAGGGAGAGAGGGAGGGAGGGAGAGAGGGAAGGAGGGAGAGACGGAGGGAGGAAGAGAGGGAAGGAGGGAGAGACGGAGGGAGGAAGAGAGGAAGGAAGGGAAGGCAAATGAAGAAAGGGAGTAAAAAGGAAGAAAAGGTAGAGGAAGGATTGCAAAGAAAGGGAAGAGAAAGAGAGAGAGAGAGAGAGAGAGAGAGAGAGAGAGAGAGAGAGAGACTGAGGGAGACAGAGAGAGAGAGAGAGAGACTGAGGGAGACAGCGAGAATGAAAGAAGTAGAAATGAAGAACAAAGCCTGACATAAGATCCTGCAGAGAGGATTTATTTTAGCCAAATAAAGAAAAGTTGTACTTGGTGTTATCATACTTCCCTTGCATTATCTTCTGAGCCCTTCTTACCCTATGTCCAATATTTCTGATGTGCTCAAACTCTCAAACTCTTAACATGCCTAATAACCCTGTTTGTCTCTTCCCTCCTAAAAGCACCACTAAGTGTGCCATGCTCCAAAATTCCCCCTCATTCCTACTTGTCAATTATTGATTTCAGCTATGTGTTAGTTAATAGGAAAGGAATGCTGCCAAACTAAGCCTTGGATTATTTTTTCCTCTTGGATTTAAAATAATGTATTATTCAACTAAATTTCTAATTGACATCAAAATATGCAGAGCCTCTGCTACAAGTCCCCTTATCAATCCTGAGAGAGCTATCCTGAAACAAAATGAGAGGAAACACCAAAACTGGCTCCAGGTTAGCCCATCTTGGTTCTGATGTTACATCCAAAAATATTAAAGCCGCTAGAGACACTGCGGATAATCTATGTCACATTAGTGTGCAGAGAAATTAACTTGGCTGCAGAAAGTGGACAGGACTCTTCTATGGTCACATGATTGCTAACGTCAATGCCAGGTCTGCATGCTATCGCTGTTTATATAGAACTGGTTGTCATTACCCAGTCCTTCACTTGCTCCTGATGACCACAGGACTCCTTGAAGCAAAGATAACACCAGGCAGAGATTCAATGTAACCTCATGAACTCTCCAATAACCACACAGCCACAGTTACAGTAGACATGAAAGTGTCTTCTAACAAATCATTCTCGGGTTAGGACCCTAAAGAACTAGGTGCCACCACCATGTTCTAAACATTCTCGAAAATAGCATTTCTAGTCAGAGACAATGTATTCTCAAAGATTCTCACCAAAGAGTGTGAGGCAGGTTGTTCCTGAAATCTTCCCGGAACCGAAGGTATTGAAGAGACACTTGTAACACCCCTCATCGTCCAGAGTAGTGTTCCAGAAGGTGATGGTTGTGTTCTGAAGTCCCAGCTCGGTTATGTTTATCTTATCCTTAAAGGGTGGCTGGACCACGACCCCGTGTTCCTTGCTGAAAGTGACCATGTTTTCTGGGCTTGAAGCCTTGATTTTCTGCCATGTCACAATCAGGACTTCTTGGGGAATTTCCAGGACGCATCTTAAAGAAGCAGGTTTGTTCAGCAGATTTCTTTCATCGCGGGTCAGCACTTTTATCATGGAATCATTAAAAAAAAAATTAACACACACATAAATACAAATTTTTCTGATTAAAAAACAATGCATGTTCAAAGTCAACTATAGAAAAGAAAAAGTCAAAGAAGAAAACATTTATCTACACCTCTAATGTTGCTAAGGAAATATAAGTTCTAATATGTTTTTTTCCATCTTTAGAAGTAGCAGAGTAGAAAAATAAGAAGGAAAATAAGTCTCAGGAACAAGAAATAATGTGAAGAATCCCTATTTGCTGGAAATTAGGTGGAATCAAGTTGAAGGGGGCAAATGTCAGAAAGGAGAGAAATATTACCAAGTGGGTTTATGCCGAGAGAGGTGGAAGCCAAGAGCAAGAAGAGCAAATGGACAATAGGCAGAGAGATTCATTTAAATAAAGAAAATGTAACATCCTATACTTCCATACACACCCTGTACAAAGGAAGGGGCAGCAATAGTGGTGCCTGCCTCTAGGAGTGAATATAGCAGAGTAAGATAGAGAGATATAAAGGACACTGCTACAGGAGGCTGTTAGTGGAGAGAACTTTGACAACCAAATGGCAATCTACACATTCCCCCATTTTTATTGAATGTGGTGTAGAATATAAGGCATGGCAATAATTTCCCTCCCTCCAATGCTGGCTCCTCTAATGATATTATTGTTTATTCAGTGGGAAATCTCAATATAATAACAAATAGCCAAACATTTGAGAAAGGTGACAGAAGAAAGAGGAGTAATAAACTTGACAAATCGAAGAATTTATACCAAATGAAGAAAGTTCTTATAAATCAATAAACACTTGAATAAGAATAAGTGAGATATATCTGAATTGTAAAAGTAAGCCAGCATTGTAAGTAGTAAAAATTAGAGATGTAGAGAGTGAGGAATACAAACTCTTAACAGATTGGCTGACTTAGCAGAATGGATATCACTGAAGAGTAAATGAGCAGGTGGAAAGGGTAGGTCATGGAATTCTTCCAGAATGTAGCACAAAGGAAGAAAGATATGGAAGAAGAAATTAAACTAAATTCAAAGACCGGAAATGTTTCAGCATCAGTTCAATAAGACTTTTAAAAGAAGAGAAAATGGAGATTGGAAGTAAAAAACACAAATATATTTTAAAATAATAAAAGAAACAATCTAAAATAAGATACATTAATCATGAACCTCTATGCACCTAAAAAATAATCCAAAAATACATAAAAAGCTAATACAACTATATTTTTATAAATCCATAATAATAATAGGGTAATTTCTATAGTTCTCTCAGAATTTCACTTCCATATATTAAAAACTAAATAAAGCAAAAAGTCAAATATAAAAGTATATAAAATTTAAAAAGCAAATATTTATATATTTTATATATATGAATTTACAACCTTTTACTTAAAAGAGAATATCCAATATTTTCAAAAACACATGAAACATTCCCCAAAATTGAACTCGAAATAGGATACAAAAAGTTATGCTATCCAATGTCCTGAACATTGGGCCCAAAGCAATAAAATCAGAAGCTTACATGCTTCTTTTAACTAATTACACCGAAAATAATAGCAAAGATTATAAATTACTATGAATGACATTGGGAGTATAATATATTGAAATCTGTAGAAACTGAAAAAGCAGTTCTCAGAGAGAAATATTTAATCTTAATTTATTAGGAGACCAGAGAAATTGGACAATGAAAACACATACAAATCTAAGCCAAATCCCCAAACCCTAAGCCAGAAAAAAAGGTAAAAAGAGTGAATTAATAAAGATAAAAGCACAAATTAATGGAACAGTACACAAAATGTAGACTGAATTAAAAACACCATAATCCGTTGTTTCAAGACTAACAAAAAGTTGACTAGTGTAATTAGAAAAAAAGAAGTCAGCACAAGCAAACAATATTCTTTCAACAACATCAGGCGTAAAAAGATGGACATAGCGACAAATACCATTTGGAACCCCTGAGCGTTGTATGAATCAAGTTTTAGTGAGGTGTGCTCTTGGTAGGTGTGAAAAGTTCTGAGGACAATACCTGTTGTTGGGATTCTGCAAATCAATTTGAAGAAATTGCTGCTTTTAGAATGGAGAGGAGAAAGGGATCAAAGCCAGGATTTTAACTTCCTGGGGTGATTTTTCTCGTTAACTATGAAAAAACCATTTAATGGAAAGTTTTGCAATTCTTTACTGCGTATATATAATTCCATTTAGATCCCCCAGTCAGTAGGTAAATCCTGTGTTGCAGGTAATGTGAAGTCTGCCCATCCTTCACCTAGGAAGGCTGATGTGTGCACTGTCACACAGAAGGTGATAAAAGGCCAGCAGCAAAGCGAGGGGTGGCCCCCAATGGAACAGAGGAGAAAGGTCTGGCGCAACTAGGAAATGCAGCAGATACGTCAACAGCACAGGCATATGCTTTATGTAATAGACTATGTGAACCTAGGTAACTTTTATATTTCATTAGTTTCTAGATTTTTCTGTAAAAGAGGGGCACACCCAGTTTTAAGGCTTACTATCATATTACCTTTCCCAAAGGTTGTATTCATTCATAGTCCCCAAGCATCCCCATATCTTTACAAACATAGGTAATTGTTGTTGTAAAAGTTATTCGAGTTGATACGTAAGAAATATCTTAATTTAGAATTGTTTCATGCCTGGTTCTACCTACAGAATCAATGTCTAAATAGCAGTTTTCTTCCACTTGGAAAACAAAAAGACTGCAAAGCAGAAAGAACTGTTTCCACTCCTCCGATCAAATTATACGTTTATACTGTAATTCATGCAGGCAAAAGGAACCAGCACAGCAGAAACCACAATCTCCTGGGCTCCACACAGGGAAAGGGAGTGTCTTTACCTTGTGCCTTGCATAGCATCACTGCGGCCAAGAACCAAACCAGTCTGTAGGTAGACAGATGACAGAAGGACCTCTCGAACACCTGAAGACACAGAGCAAAGCACAAAAATTGGCATTTGGATGTGGACAACGCTAAGGAAGCTTCAATTTCATGGTTACCTCAGGCAATGTTGCAGCTAAAGTTGTAACCACCAGAGAACTTTGGTTTTGAGAAAGCAGAACCAGAGACTATAAATAAAAGAAATAACAGTGTGCTCAGGATATGGGAAGGGGAAAGCAGCAGTGTGGCTCCTTCAGTATGGCAACCCCTAGCAATTTGAGGCCTGGTTCCTAGAGCCACCATGGTCAAGAGCAAAACCCCAAAGGCACAGGATCTCTGGGGAAAACAAAGGACTGCAAATACACCGAAAACAGAGACCACAAATGTCAAAGAATACCCACTTCCAAAGTAATCCACATCCGTTAACATTATAAATGTAACTCAGGGGAACTACTTGTCAGAAACAAGTGACTGCTTTGCAGTTTGCTGAGGTAGATTTTCCTGCAAATTCTGCAAATTTTATATGAATTATACCTTTTAAAAACCAGCAATGAAAACACACACACACACACACACACACACACACACCAGTAATAGCTTTATTTTCTCTTCATTGCTTTGTTTTCATGTGTCTGGGCATAAATCTTTGGCCATATTACAAATCATGTTGCTATTTAAGGGAATGTTATTCCGGGTATCATTTTGCTCTAAAATGTGGGCAGAATGTAGAGAGATTAATTTATCTGTGAAGTAGCTCCAAGAATCTGTTCACTTGGTCTACATGAATGTGTTCATTATAAGGGATATAGAGAAGAAATGTAACTTTTCCTTAAATATTTTTCTGTATTTCTGGGTTTTTCTATTAGTTAAATGTGTGCAAGAAATATGCATTTTCTGTATTTTTTTTTTAACTGACCTTCATCCCAACTAGAGTTAGATACTTAGTTTTGATGTCTCATTATCTTTGTCAGTTCAGATCCTGCAAACCCAACACTTCACAATTGTCCCAATGTCTGGCATTGCACCTATATTCCTGGGGGCTTACATAATGCCAGCCTTTGGTACAGGACTACTAATTATTGGAAACAAATATCTATTCATGCTGGCATTCCCTAAGGCTGCTGTGCTCCCCTCAAGTTATCAGGGTCATCCATCTGTGCAATTAAATTTTGTGCTTATAAGGTGTTCTCTTTTGTTACTCTCTTTTGTTCTCTTTTTGGTCTCCTGATTCCTGCTCCTGTATTCTTCCTGTGCTGGGCAAAGGGAAATTCTACAGGGCTCTCTGCCTAGACTCCCATGAATCTATCCACCTCTGTTTTACTGTTTCTTTTCTATGTTGGGTCCCCATCCTCTGCCTCCTCCCTCCCTCGCCCCTCCCCGGAAAACAAAACACAGGCTTTCTGTTCTTACATGTTAACATCTATCTGTAAGTTTTATTTACCATTCTCCTGAATTCTCCACTTCTGGGGGATAGACAGAGTCTCCTTTTCATAACACAAACTGGTATCTGAACTTAGACATTAGTGGGTCCCTCTTTGCTCTCCCAAAATAAAATATGTATATTTTCTCTAGGGCCAGAAAAGCTGGTTCCTCCATCACCCTCCATTCTTCCCATTAACTTTCTCTGGAATAAATATGTTCCTGGTCTTTTCGCAGTTTTGCTTTTGAAAACTCAAATGCTCCTGTTCTTGCTATTTTAAAACTTCCGTTTCTGAAACTAAAAAGAATTCTTTGACATACACAGACAAGCTAAATTGTGTGGTTTCAGAGTGAGGGCTGGAGGGGTATCAGCCATTGTCTCTCCCCACACAGCCAAACTTGATTCTGCCTTGGCCTGGTGAACTCCATTAGCTCCACCGTGAGACCCCACCCCACTGCAAAGGTCTTCAGGCCCTAGACCAGGGTGGCTTTTGCTGAACAGCCTCAGGCTCAGCACAAGCACCAAACAGGAAACTGTGTTAACCTGGTGAACACCACCTGGTGTCTCTCCCCCACCCTGCTTCAGAAATTTGCATACTGCCTAAGGTTCTTTCAGCAGCTGAGACTTAGGGCAAATGGCAGGTGGACGTAGATCTTAGGCTGCCTTGGCCTTCTGCTAATCTGACTTCTGACTCAGTATTGCTAGAAGCTTTAGTTCACAGCATGGCTTCTCCTACATGCATCCAGGTCCTGCACAGACAGCCACCTATTTAAAGAAATAATGACTGGAAATCTTCCTAGCCTGATGAAGGACATGCAAAAAATCCCAAACAAGAAGACCCCAAAGAGACCTACATCAAGATTATTATAATTAAAATGGAAAGGTTAAAGACAAAGAGAGAATCTTAAAAGTAGCAAGAGACAGACAAGTAGTTACGTACAAGTAAACTCCCATAAAATTTTCACCTGATTTCTCAACATAAACTTTTCAGGCCATAAGGGATTGACATGAAATATTAAAAGTGAAGAAAAGTAAGGAACTACAACCAAGACTACTCTACCCAGCAAAGATACCATTTAAAATTGGAGGAGAAATAAAGAGCTTCCAGACAAAAAAGTTAAAGGAGTTTATTACCAACATACCAGGATTACAGGACACATTAAAAAAAAACAAAGAAAAGAAGCAGAAAAAGAACATAGTTATAAAACATAAAATGGCAATAAAATGTAACTATTGATAATACTTTAAATGTAAATGGATTAAATGCTCCAATAAAAAACATAGGTAACTAAATAGATAACAAAATAAGACCCATACATATGCTGTAAACAAGAGACCTACCTCAGAATGAAAAACACACACAGACTAAATGGGTTGGAGAAAAAATATTTCATGCAAATAGAGAGGGGGTAAAAAACCTGGGATACCAATCCTTACATGAAATTAAAATAGACTTTGAAGCAAGGGCTATAATAAGAGACAAAGGAAGAGATTAAATAATGATATAGAGAGCAATCCAATAAGAGGATATAACTCTTATAAACATTTATGTACCTAACATAGGAGTACCTAAATATATAAAGCAGATACTGACAAACATAAAGGGAGAGATCAGCAGTAATACAGTCATAGCAGTGGAATTCAATACCCTATTAACATCAATGGATAGATCTTCCATACAGAAAATCAACAAGAAAACAATAGCCTTAAATGATACATGAGATCAAATGGATTTAATTGATATTAAATTAAAATCAACAGAATATAAATGTTTTTCAAATGCAAGTCAAACATTTTCCAGGATAGACTACATGTTAGGCCACAAAACAAGTCTTAAGAAATTTAAGAATTTGGAAATCATATCAAGAATCTTCTTTGACCACAATGGTATAAAAATAGAAATCAATTACAAGAAGAAAATTAAAAACGTATGAAGGCTAAATAACAGACTATTGAACAATGAATGTATTAAAAATGAGATTCAAGAAGAAATCAAGCATTGATGGACTTGGAGAGTATTAAGCTAAGCGAAATAAGCCAGTCAGAGAAAGATAAATATCACATGATTTCACTCTTTTGTGGAATAAAATGAACAACATAAACTGATGAATAAAAATAGATCCAGAGACAGAGAAACACCAAATGGACTGTCAAACCTCAGAGGAAAAGCAGGAAATGGGGTGGGGTGGGGGTTGGGGGGTGGGGTTGAGGTAGTAGGGGGGGTATAAGAGATCAACCAAAGGACTTGTATACATGCATATTAGCATAACCAAGAACATGGACTCTGGGGCAGTGGGGGCTTGTCCTGGGGTGTGGGAGTGGCCAGGGAGGGGTAAATGGAGAAAAAAGGAGACATATGTAATATTTAAACAATAAAAGAAAAAAAAAAGCAATCAAAAGATACCTTGAGCCAAAACCTGTTTGGCTCAGTGGATACAGCATTGGCCTGCGGACTGAAAGGTCCCAGGTTCAATTCCGGTCAAGGGCATGTACCTTTGTTGTGGGCACATCCCCAGTGGGGTGTGTGCAACAGGCAGCTGGTCAATGACTCTCTTTCATCGACGTTTCTAACTCTCTCTCTTAATTCCTCTCTATGTATTGTAAAATCAATAAAATATATTTTTAAAAAATACCTTGAGACAAAATGAAAAAGGAAACACAGCAATCCAAAATATATGGGACACAGGAAAAGCAGTCCTATAAGGAAAATTTACAGCAATACTGGCCTACCTCAGGAAACAAGAAAAATCTCAAATAATCTAAATTTACACCTAAAGACACTAGAAAAAAGAACAACAAAGCCCAAAGTGAGAAGAAAATATTAAATGTCAAAGTAGAAATAAATAAAATAGAATATAAAAATAATACAAAAGATCAATGATAAGAAAAGATCAATAAGATTGAAAAGATTAACCAGACTCATAAAACAAAACAGAATATTCAAATAAAATGATCAAGAAAAGAGAAATGACCAACATTACAGAAATACAAAGGATTACAATAAAATACTCTGAATTATTATATGCCAACAAATTGAATAATATGGAAGAGAAGGAAAAATTCCTAGAAATACACAATCTCCAAGACTGAATAAAGAGAAAACAAGACATCTTAATAGACCAATTTCTAGCAATGAAATTGATTCATTAATAAAAAAATAAAAAAATAAAAAAATAAAAACTCCAAAAATACAAAAGTTCTTGAATGCATTGCTCTACAGGGGAATTTTACCAACTATTAAAAGAATTAACACCTATCCTTCTCAAACTATTCCAGGAATTTTAAGAGACTAGAAAGTTCCCAAGCTCATTTTTACAAGACCAGCATTACCCTGATTCCAAAACAAAGACATCACAAGAAAAGAAAATTATAGGCAAATATCACCGAAGAACATAGATACAAAATTGCCAACAAAGTATAAGTAAAACCAACTTCAGCAATACTTTGAAAAGATCATACACTATGATCAAATGGCATTTATTCCTAGGATGCAAGGTATATTCAATATTCACAAATCAATTTACATGAAACATCACACAAAATGAAGGATAAAAATAATATGATTATTTCAATACATGCAGGGGGGGAAAACATTTGACAAAATTTAGTATCCATTTATGATAAAAACTCTCAGTAAAGTGGGAATTAAAGGAACATACCTCAACATAATAAAGGCCCTATATGACAACACACTGCTAACATCATACTCAATGGGGAAAAGCTAAGTGTTTTCTTTAAGATCAGAATCAAGACAATGTTGTCCACTTTCAGCATTTTTATTCAACATAACATTGGAATACCTACTCACAGCAATCAGACAATAAAAAGAAATAAAGGGCATCTAAATTGTAAAGAAAGAAGTAAAATTTGTTATAATTTATAGATACCATACTATATTGAGAGAACCCTGAAGATTACACCCAAAAATGAATAGAATTGATAAATGAATTCAATATAGTAGCAGGATACAAAATTAGTATCCAGAAACCTGTTGCATTTTCTATTCCAATAATGAACTATCAAAAAAAGAAATTAAGAATATAGTCTCACTTACAATTGCATCAAAAAATACCTAGGAATAAATTAACCAAGGAAGTAAAAGGCCTGTACATAGAAAATTTTCAGACATTGAAGAAGGAAACTGAAGAAACAAATAAATGAAAGAATGTATCTTTCTCCTGGATAGGAAAAATCAACACTGTTAAAATGTTCATACTACCCAAAGAAATCTATAAATTCAACACAATTTCTATTAAAATTTCTAGTGTCATTTCACAGAACTAGAACAAATAATCCAAAAATTTATATGAAACCACAAATGACCCTGAATAGCCACAGCAATCTTGAGAAAGGAGGACAAAGTTGGAGGTATCATGCAACCTGATATCAAATTATACTACAAGGATGTAGTGATCAGAATAGCACTGTTTTGACACAGAGATTAATGGAACAGCATAAAGATCCAGAAATAAACCCACATCTATATGGACAATTAATATATGACAAAGAAGGCAAGAATATATAATTGAGTAAAGAGTCTAATAAATAAATGGAGTTGGGAAAATTAAATATATACATGCAGAAAGGTGAAATTAGACCACCTTCTTACACCAGACACAAGAATAAACTCAAAATGGACTAGAGACTTAAATGTAAGACTTGAAACCATAAAGCTCCTAAAAGAAAACATAAGCAGTAAACTCTTTAACATGGCTCTTAGTAATATTTTTTTCTGATATACCTCCTTGATCAGGGAAACAAAAGAAAAAATAAACAAATGGGACTATATCAAGCTAAAAAGTTTCTGTAAAGGAAACCATCAACAAAATGAAAATACAACCTACTGAATGGGAGAACACATTCACCAATGATAAATTCAAGTGAGGGGTTAATATCCAAAATTTATAAAGAACTCATACAACTTAACACCGAACCCTCTCCCCTCCCCACAAACAATCCAATTTAAAAGTGAGCAGAGGATCTGAGTAGACAAATTCTCCAAATGGGATATACAGATGCCCAATAACATATGAAAAAATGCTCAACATAACTGTCAGAGAAATGAAAATTAAAACCACAATGAAGCCCTGATTAGTGTGACTTAGTTGGCTGAGCATCATCCCATGCACAGAAGGGTCACAGGTTCGATTCCTGGTTGTGAGCTCGATACCTTATTGGTCTCAGTCTCTCTCTCCCTTTCCCTTTCTCTCTAAATTCAATTAAACACACACACACACACACACACACACACACACACACACACACACTCACACACAGACTCACACAGACTTTTTTTTTTGTCCACCTGGAGTGGCTCAGTTGGTTGAGCATTGTCACATGCACCAAAGGGTTGTTAGTTTGATTCTAGGTCAGGGCACACACCTGGTTGTGGGTTTGATCCCCAGTTGGGGAGCATACAGAAGGCAACCAACTGATGTCTTTTTCTTACATCAGTGTGTCATTCTCCTCCCCTCCCCTCTCCTCCCCTCTCCTCCCCTCTCCTCTCCTCCCCACTCCTTTCCTCTCTCTAAGCATGTGCTCAGATGAGGATTAAAATAAAATAATAAAATAATAAAATCCACAATGATATATCACCTCACATATATCAGAATGGTTATCAACAAACAACAGGTGTTGGCAAGAATGTGGAGAAAAAAAGAAACTTCGTGAATTGTTGGTGGAAATGCAGATTGGTTCAGCCATTATGGAAAAAGATATGAAGTTTCAATTAAGAAATTAAAAATGAATCTGTCTTATGACCCAGTGATTCAAAACACTCAATCAAAGGAATATGCACCCCTATGTTTATTGAAACGTTATTTGTAATAGCCAAAATATAGAGGCAGCCCAAAGGCCCATCAATAGTCCAGTGGATAAAAAGGTAGTAGTATTTATACATATTATTCAGCCATAAAAAGAATGAAAATGAAACCATTTTCCACAACATGGATAGACCCAGAGAGAGTTATGCTAAGTGAAATAAGTCAGACAAAGAAAGACAAACACCATGTGTCGAGTCTAAAGAGCAAAATAAACTGATGAACAAAAAAAGAAACAGACTCATAGATACAAAGAACAGACTGATGTTTGCCAGGGGGAAGAGCGTATGGGGGACTGGGTGAAAAGGGTTAAAGGATAGGGAAGTACAAATTGGCCATTACAAAATGGTCACAGGGGCATAAAGTAGAGCATAGAGAATATAATCAATAATATTCTAAGAATTATGTATGGTGCCAGGTGCATATTAGAATTATCAGGTGTTTCGCTTCATAAGGTATATCCGTGTCTAACCACTACGCTGTACACCTTAAACAAATATAAAATAATATTGAATATTAACTGTATTTTTTTAAAAAAACCACACAGTAGCTAATATTGAGGGTGAAAAATAATGATGTTACCTCACTGGGTGGCTATGAGAATTAAGCATTTTAGGCACTTAACACGGTGCTTAAGCTACAGTAAATGCCAATATATGTTAGGTATCTAAACAATTCGTCATTCAAATCAAATACAGGGAGTACAATAATGGAATAAAGTCCACTTCTACCCTTTGCCGGTTTTCACTGAGGCTGGGGTCTTCCCTGACATCTGTCCACCTGCCAGCTGCACTGCCCCTATTCATACTTCTACTGAAAATTTCTAGGTCCCAAACCTGATCCCACCACATGTAGTCACATGGACTTGGAAAATTAACCTCCCTGCTGTTTCTTTATTTGCATGGTCAGGTAAAGATTAAAAGCATCTGGCATGCTGTTTCTTTATTTGCATGGTCAGGTAAAGATTAAAAGCATCTGGAATACGGAAACACCAGTTCTTTGTTAAGACCATCCTTCTTTGTTAGGAGCGATATCAAAGTCCCTGGCTGTGTGGTCTTGCCAATACAGTATACAAGAAAAAAAAATTATCCTGAGGTATTATTTGTATTTGGATTTTACATTTATCATCATAATTCGTTGTAATTTTATCGTTTAATGCATTATACCCATGTAAATGAGCATTCTGTCCTTCGTTTGGTGTCCTGTGGACAGATCCGGAACACACAAAATGTCTGTCTCTCCTGGATACCCAGGGTTGTAAACCCTTTATGGCTTCCTGAGCAAAGGTCCAGAGGATGGAGAAAGAGCCCAGCGCATCCAGGAGGAAGCCAGCTCTCTCCCTGAGCCCTGGATTCTGCAGCCCCCACCCCAGCTGTTGGGTGTCGACAGGGATTTTGGGGAGAGGTAGCTTAAAACAGATGTGTTTGCCTCGCCTTCCTTCCAGCCAGAGGCAGGGAGCCTCTCCGCCGGCCTCCCGGCGGCGCAGGTCCACTCCCATGATGGCAGGGATCTGGGAGCAGCATCTCCGGAGCCTCTGCCTGGCAGCAGCGCTCTGTTTTCGGGGCATTGAAACAGAAAGCCAGAATGCCAGGCAGCCTGGAGGCCGCCCTTTGGAAGGCGAAATCCTCTTCTCAGCCCGGGTAAAAGCGCTAAGAGGAAAGCGCTGGCGGAAAACCTAGCTCCCTCCGAGCGGATGGTGCGAGCCCAGCCCCAGCCTGGCGCCCTGGGCCCCCCGCCGCCGCCCCAGGCCGCCCTGCGCCCTCCTCCCCGCGCCCGGCCCCGCTCACCCGCCTCTCCATCTCCGCTCCTGGCCGACCAGGGGGCCCGGCTTCAGCTGGAAAGCCCAAAAACTCTCACGCCGGAGCTCCAGACTGTGCGCAGCTCCAGCGAGGCTGCTCGCCGCTGGCCAGCTCCTCGCTCCTTTTCTCCCCCCCACCCCCCACCCCCGCCCTGCACAGGCGAGCAGAGAGGGGCAGGTGGGATTTCAGAACCAAGAGTTCTTAATCATTTTTTCCTATTTCCATAGGTGCTTTTCCGTTAAAAAAAAAAAAAAAACACGATTCCTTTTTTTCATTTTCATTCTTAAATGAGAGGAAGATAATGGGGGAGGCGGAGGCGCGAATGAGCCGTCAGCGCTGGAGAGGCGTGGCTGTTGAGAGGCTTGTAGGGAGCCAAAATGTCTTACTGAGGGATCCACAGAGCTGTAAGTCTGAGGGGTGCAAACCCTAAGATTACTACTAATCCCCCCGCCCGCCCCCAGGAAATCAGAAACATGATATATGCATATTGAAAGGACTGAAAGATTCATGGAGTGGCAAACAGGATAAATAACATAAAAGCCAGTTTAGATATAGGGAAATTCAAAAGATCGAATTAAGAAAATATAAAAGAAAATTCTAAAAGCTATAAAAATTTAAAGAGAGAGGCTCAAAGGAGAGAGAATCAAAGTGAGGTGCAAGAAGGCCATGAGTTAAATTTTCAAAGTGTTGGGGGGAAAAAATAACTTTGAATTCCACTTTGTCTTTTATAAATATGGCTACGGAGGCATATTTTCTTTTATTTTTCAGTCACAGCATCCAATATTGTATTAGCTTCAGGTATACAGCATAGTAATTTGACATTTATGTAACTTAATAAACGATCCCCTTGGTAAGTCTAGTACCCACCATACATCTACTACAAAATTATTGACTACATCCCCTGTTGTGGGGTCAAACCCTGGGTTCAAAATAAGACCACCGGATGCTGATGATTGATTAAGAAAGCAGGCAAGGATTTATTGAACTGGCCAGGATGGCCTCGAGAGCACCACAAGCAGGTGGAGTCCACACGACTGCACTGTTTCAGGTGTCGGCAGTCCTTTTAAAGGTCTAAACCAGTGTTTTTCAACCTTTTTTGGGCAAAGGCACACTTGTTTCATGAAAAAAATCACGAGGCACACCACCATTAGAAAATGTTAAAAAATTTAACTGTGCCTATATTGACTATCTATAAAGTAATTCTCTTGAATAGGAATCAAATAAACACAAAGAAAGTATTTTATAATTACTTTATTATGAAATATTAAGTAAACAAAATAGTGAAAAATTATAAAATTCTTGTCTTGTCTGTACCTACGGCACACCAGGCAACATCTCGCGGCACACTAGTGTGCCGCGGAACAGCGGTTGAAAAACGCTGGTCTAAACCACAAAAATTTTCCTTTGTTCTAAATTCTAAAGGTGAAGAACAGCCTGCAGGGTCGTTCCCAGCTACATCCTGCTGGGCATTGAAATGTGGCCCTATCTTGCGATAGCAGATAATACAGAACAAGACCTGAGTGGTTAATATCTAAAGGTTATCTGCAGTTTCTACTCCTGAAGCTACTGAGTCAGTGGGAATCAATCTTCTGTGGCCCTGGCCCACAGGCACAGGAAAACTGTCTTAGCCTCCAGGTCTCAATCTGGAAACTGAGACAACTACCCTATGTTTAAACAAGGAAGAATGCCTAAGTTTCTGCTCTCCCATCCCCTAGCACATCTAGCCTTACGTAGCCCCGGACTTTCTCACTGGCTAGCAAAAATGTTCTTACAGTTACCAAGGTCCCTAGCACCCCAGTCGCCATTAGTCCTCACTGAAGTCCAGTTTCCTTCCTGCAGGCATCAAGTCTCCTCCTGGCCTGTGTGGAGCTCAGGCTAGGAATTTCACGGGTGAGGCCACTGGTTTCCAGGATCCAGGCCATTTTCTGGTGCAGGAGCTGGAAGTGGTATAGCCAGGTCTGGGTGTCATCTACTTCAGCAGCCGTGGGTGTGCTCAGGATAACAGTGTAGCGTCCCTTTCAGATTGGGGTGAGTCCTTGGGCAGTGAACTTCTTTACCCACACTGAGTCCCTGGGCTAGAAGGGGTGTACAGGGTCTGCGGTGGGCACTGGCAGTGCATCTGGAACAAGTTTATGAGTGTCTCTCTGGGTATACTGCAGAGTCTGTAAGGACTTGAGCAAGGGAATAGTTATGAATTCCAGTTTTCAGTTTCTCCTTGACCTGGGAAGGAGGGAGGGAGGTCTACCATACATGATCTCAAAAGGGGAAAAACCTGTCCTGGTAGGGGGTACACCTGGCCTATATAAGGGTGAAGGGCAGGAGGTTCGTCCAGTTTTCACCGGGTTCCAGGACAAATTTAAACTTTTTAGAGTCCTGCTCATGCCTGTCCTAAGACTTAAGCTATACTTTGAGATACTTTGGCTACAAAGGCGAGGCTGTTATTTGTTCCTATGACTCCAGGCAGCCCGAATCTAGATATAATCTCCTGGAGTGATTTCTTGACTACTATAGAGGCAGTTTCTGTCCTAGTGAGGTATGCTTCAACCTAATCTGAGAAGGTGTCTATAAAAACTAGTAGGTACTTATACTTTAATGCTGGTGGCTTAATCGCTGTGAAATCCACCTCCCAATGCTCTCCTGGGGAATTTCCCTGGGGCCCGAATTTCCAGGGGGACCCTCTTACCTTGCTTAGCATTTACCTGTGCATAGACAGTACTTCTAGTGACTATGCTTTTAATTATCTTATCTAAGCTTGGTAGTATCTGTCTCACAGAAGTTCAGAAGTCTTGGTGTCGCTGAGAGGGTAACCTGGTGTAACTGGGCAACTAACGTCCAACCTAGAGCCTCTGAAGCCAACACTCTGTCATCTGGAAGGGTCCACCAACCATCTGATCCTTTGATGGCTTGGTTCTGTTCTGCCAATTCTTCCTCTTGTTTGGTGTAGGAGGGAGTCCATCATAGGTAGGGGTCTGGCAGGGTTACTAAGACTTGTATAAGACCCCACTGGTTTGGGGGCATCTTCCTTAGCAGTTTGGTCTGTGGCTCTATTTCCTCTGGCTTCAATTGTCTCCCCTTTCTGATGTCTCCCCTTTCTGATGTAACTGCCTTTGGGAGCCAGATGGCCTCCAATAAGGTTAAAATTTCTTCCTTATTTTTAATGTCCTTTCCAGCTGAAGTTGGTAACCCTCTTTCTCGGTTGGATGGCATACGGTGTCCCTATTGAAAGGCTTGGATTAAGGCCAAAAGTTTACTGATGTTCCCCTGTTCAGGAAGTGTGCTCAAATGGTGTGGTCCAGGGTGACTACCGCTGTCCCTGGGTATCGGATCCCATACTGAACGTAACTGCTCCCACCCATGAACAGTACCTCATCTGATGATGATGGCTGGACATCTGTCAGGTCTGGGTGAGCTGTTTGTACTGCATCTGTTACCTCTATGCAGTCATAAATGGGTTCCAGTCATAAATGGAAGTAGGCTGGCAGGGTTGATGGCCAGTGTCTTATGCAACCAGATGTAGTGCTGGTCCAGGAGAAGAACTTGGCACTGGGTGATTCTGGTGTTTGACATCCATCTCTCTGGAGCACCTCGAAAGAGGGCTTCCACTCCATGGGGTGTTATCAGGGCTAGCTCCTGGCCCAGTTTGCTTATCTGCCTCCTTTACTAGCAATGCTGTGGTGGCCACTGCCCAGAAGCACGTGGGCCACCCTGCTGCCACAGGGTCTAGTCTCTTAGACAGATAGGCCACAGGTCTCTTCCAGGGACCTAGAGTCTGAGTGAGAGCCCCTTTGGCAATGCACCTTACCTTACTCACATAGAGGTGGAAGGGCTGCGTGACAACTGGCAAGGCTAGGGCAGGAGCTGGGATGAGAGCCTTCTTTAGCTCCTCAAAGTCCTGTTGTTCCACTTTGGTCCAGTTCAGCATCTGAGTTCCCCCAGTACGTGTTCTTTCCAAGATCCACAGTCCTTCTTGATTTCCAAGGAAAACAGGCAGTTTATCCAGTGGCTCCCTGGACTGATGTCTTCTTAGAGGTTACGGGTCCCATCAGCTCTGTCAAGACTGAATATGCTGCCCCAGTATCCATCAGGAAACTAATAGGTTTGCCCTCCATTTGTAAGGTTAGCCTGGGGGCTTAATGGAAAGGAGCCCCTGTCATGTCAGTCCTCTTCCTCTAATTTAAAGACCCTTGGAGTCTGAGTCTCCTTTTTGCTTCTCTAGCTAACCTGCCAGGACATTCTCTCTTTCAGTGCCCCTGCTTCCTACAATAGGCATACTAATTCCTTCCTATTTGCTGCTGGCTTTTTCTTAAAAAATGTATAACCATGCCTCAAATTTTTTTTTATTATTTTAAAATATTTAGAAAAAGGCAGAGTGAGAAGGGAACAGGTCCAGTACCCTGTTCCCAGGCCTCTAGCCGCTTGAAATTTAAAATGCCACATTTTCCCTACAGATATGGTTCTCAGATTCTGATAAGCCTGAAAAGGGGAATGGGAGAATTTCTAGCTGCACCTTTAAGCCCCTAACAAAACACGGTGAAAAGTGTCCAAGGAATCACCTGGGGTTCTTGGGTCTCATTGTGGTACAGGGGGTCACAAGGGAATTTCCTCCTTGCCACCACCTCCAGCTGCTCAAAACAACTCCTGGAGAGGATGGACACCAGGTGGGTGAAGACAGGGAGCACAGCTCGGGTCCCAGGTGGTGAAGGAGGTGCTCCCACTGAGGCAGCGAGGCGTTTTCATCTGGCAGTCTGCTGGGAAAATCGCTTGCCTCCTGCCAACAAAGGAGGAACTGGTGACCCCTACACTGCAATCAGACTCCCTGACCTTTCTGAAAAGCTCCTCTGCTTGAGTGTGTTTCCATTAATCCTACTGATTTTAAAACTATAACTTAAGAATTGACACACACACACACACACAAGGACCATGTGGCCCACAAAATATTTTCCTTTTCTTCTAAATATTTTACAATGTACTGCAATCATTAATCACATCAAACTAAAATGGCCAATTGAGACAAACAGTTCTGAGACCATTTCTCCACCACTGATCAAGACTGGGTGGCAGCAGGTGTCAGAAATAAGATTCATTTCATTTTTGTTTGTTTTTTTGAGCTTGCTAGGCAGACTTGTTGACTTTGCCAGCTCAAGCTTCCTTCTTGTAAATAGTTAACTTTAGAATTTGGTCCCTGCTTTTAACCTTTTTGACCACAATTTTTACAACTTTATACCTTTAAATTAATAAACATAGACAGAAATTTTGTTAGGCGGGCCAATTCCCCTCTGACAGAGAGCAAAGCACCCCTGGGAAAAAGGAATCCCAGAGGCCACTGGGGGCGGTTTGCTATGTGTCAGAGCACTCAGCCTTAAACAAATTAAAGGTTTCTTTCTCTCTCTCTCTCTCTTTTTTTTTTCTTTCTCACAGATTTTCACACTTACATGAACAAATAATTATACTGAGGCAGACAAACAAAATATCAAACAAACGTCTGTATTTATATCCTTTCAGTAAACAAGTACTATTACAGTGTTTCAGCAAAACAGAAACGGCACTCATGTTGAACAAAGGAAACAAGACTAATACTCCAGGAACTGTGAGGGGAAAGTTATCTTACAGTCTGGCGTTGACCTGGGGAAGAGAGTGCTTAAGTCAAAAGCATTAACATCAGAGCCGTAGTTGTCCACCCTTTTCTTGAAGTGCTGAAATTTTTTCAAAAAACATTGTATAGGAGACCCAGACAAACCTTGACCCATTTTGACGAAGACCAAAACACAAAACAAATAGTCCTGACACAAACATGACAAAACACAAGACAACCAGTCCGGACACCTGGGGCTGAGGACACCGTAGTGTCCTCCAGCCAGAATCTGGAGGTTATGCCATGTCCAGCCCTCCCACAGATTCTTATCCTTGAGATCTCAACCAGAACCTGGGCGTCTTACCTCCTGAGACCGGTCTCCCCGATTTCAATAAATCCTTGCAGCTTCTGTCTCTGGCTAAGGTCCCAAAAAGGAGGGAGAGCCTCCTGACTCTTCTGGGGGGTCCCTGTCTCTTTTCTCTCGGGTATCTCGCTGGGTCCTCCAAATGTTGTGGGGTCAAACCCTGAGTTCAAAATAAGACCACCAGAGGCTGATGATTGATTAAAAAAGCAAGCAAGCATTTATTCAATCATCAGTCTCCAGGGGTCTTATTTTGAACCCAGGGTTTGACCCCACAACACCCCTATGCTATATTTTAGATCCCAGTGACTATTTTGTAACTGCCAATTTGTACTTCTTAATCCTTTCACCTTTTCACCCAATCCCCCAAATCCTCTCCCCTCTGGCAACTATGAGTCCATTTCTATTTTGTTAGTCAGTTTATTTTGTTCATTAGATTCCATGTCTATAATAATTAGACTGGATGTCCTTCTGGACGTCCTTCCTTTTGGACAAAGCCTCAGTGGGTGGGGACCTTGGCAGAGGCCCTTGCATAAATTTTGTGCATGTGGACTGTAGTGTAAGCAAAATCACGTGGTATTTGTCTTTCTTTGCCTGATTTATTTCACATAGCATAACACCCCCTAGGTTCATCCACATTGTCACAAATTGTAAGATTTTATTCTTTTAGCCAAGTAATCCTATATAATAAAAGAGTAGTATGCAAATTGTCCCCTTAACAGGGGATTCCTCTGGGAAATTGACCAGGGGTTGGAGCAGACCAGGGGAAGGGAGGGAGGCCACAGCTACAGGGACCCTATCAGTGCATGAATTTCATGCACTGGGCCTCTAGTACATATATATGTAGCCACCAAGTTTCGATTAAGAAAAAGTATCTTGCCAAAAAAAATCTATAGACTTAGAAGATTGTTAAGGAATAGAAACATCTCTCTTATATATGTTTCTTACAAAAAGAAATACTGAGTAAACTTTTTTTGAGGCTAGTATTAATTTCAAAAAAAATTTTTTAATATATTTTATTGATTTTTTACAGAGAGGAAGAGAGAAGGACAGAGAGTCAGATACATCGATGAGAGAGAAACATCGATTAGCTGCCTCTTGCACACCCCCTACTGGGGATGTGCCCGTAACCAAGGTATATGCTCTTGACCGGAATCGGACCTGGGACCCTTCAGTCTGCAGGCCACACTCTATCCATTGAACCAAACCGGTTTTGGCAATTTCAAAATTTTTAATTAAAATCTTAATTTTCAGCCATGGGTGGTGTAGCTAAGTTGGTTTAGCGTCATCTTGTGAATCTAAAGATCCCTGGTTCAATCCTGGTGGAGGCATATGCACAGGCTCTGGGTTTGATTCCTGAGTGTGGCACATGGCGAAGAAATATGATCGACGTCTCTTTTTCACATCCACATTTCTCTCTCTCTTTCTTCCTTTCCATCTAAAAAATAAAAAACTGTTTGAAAGTCAGAAAAAAATTAAAAAAAATAAAGTTATATTTCAGCTTTACTTATAAACAAACTTCCCAGAATGGTTTAACATTAAAAAATATGTCAATCTAATTTATCATATTAGTGAACAACTATAGAAAATCCATATAATCATCTCAACAAGTACAAAAAAAAATAAGTTCAACAATCTATATATGAGAAAGCCACAGAACATGGAAATAGTAAAACATTTTTTAAACTTGATAATATCCTTAATAGAAAAATATCATATTTAGAGTAATTTCAGACATGATCTTTAAATTCAAAACAAGACAAATATAATTGTTGTTTATGATATTCTATATTAAAAAGGTGTAAGGATTGGAAAGAAGGAAAAATGTTATTATGTGCAAGAAAAAGATGATTATCTACAAAACCATTAGATCAACAGAAAAACTTTGAATTAATAGAATTTAGTCAAGTTTTCAAACACAACTTAATTTACAAAATCAGAACTGTTCCTAAACTATTAATAACAGCTATAAATTTTTATCAAAAAAGAAGAGCTCATCTACTGATGAGCACTTGGGCTGTTGTAAATAATGCTGCTATTAATATATGAGTGCATATATTCTTTTGATTGGCATTTCAGGCTTCTTAAGATATATTTCTAGAAGTGGGATCACTGAATCAAATGGCAGTTCCATATTTAATTTTTTGAGGAAACTCCATACTATTTTCCATAATGGCTGCACCAGTCTGCATTCCCACCAGCAGTGTATTAGCATTCCTTTTTCTCCACATCTTCACCAGTATTTGTTGTTTGTTGATTTATTAATGATAACAATTTTGGTATGTGTGAGGTGATACCTTATTTCTCTTTTAATTTACATCTCTTTGATGATTAGTGATGTTGAGCATTTTTTTTTTTTTCATGTCTCTTGGCAACTTGTATGTCCTCTTTGGAGAAGTGTCTATTCAGATGCTTTGCCCATTTCTTAATTGGGTTATTAGACTTCAGTTTGTTGGGTTGTATGAGTCCTTTATATATTTTGTAAATTAACCCCTTATCAGATGTATCATTGGCAAACATGTTCTCCTATACAATGAATTCCCTTTTCATTTTGATGCTGTTCTCTTTTGCTTTGCCGAAGCTTTTTATTTCGATGTAGTATTGTTGTTTATTTTTTCTTGTTTCTCCTGCCCTATGCATTGTATCAGTGAAAATTCTGCTACATGACATGTCTTATATTTTGCTGCCTACTTTTTCTTCTAGGATTTTTATGATTTCAGGATTTACATTTAAATCCTTTATCTATTTTGAGTTTATCCTTGTTTTTGGTGTAAGTTGGTGGACTAGTTTCATTTTTTGCATATACCTGTATAATTTTCCCAACACTATTTATAGAAGAGACTGTCTTCACTCCATTGTTGTCAAATATTAATTTTGTATAATGGGTTGGGTTCGATTTCTGGATTCTTTGTTCTGTTCCATTGAGCTATATGAGTGTTCTTGTGCCAGTACCAGACTGTTTTGATTAAGTGGCTTTATAGTATAAATTGATATTGAGATCTCTCCAATTTTGTTCTTCTTTCTCAATATTACTGCAGCTAATAATGGTCTTTATTGGTTCCATATAAATTTTTGGAGTGTTTCTTCTAGATCTGTGAAATGTGCTGTTGGTATTTTAATAGATATTGCATTAAATCTATAGATTGCTTTGGGTTGTATGGACATTTTAACGATGTTAATCCTACCAATCCATGAACACTGTATAGTCTTCTACTTGTCTGTAGCTTCCTGTTTGGAGCTATCAGCAATCTATTGCTGTGGCTCACTCTGCTGAGGTTGTGTGAATTTGGAAAGGACCAAGATGCACACCAAAGTCTGCTTTCCTAGCCTGAGTCTAGAAGCAGATCAGGCAAAGAATCAAAGCATCCAGAGATCTGCTTCTGCCTGCAGGATGATTGTTACACAGCAGGGTGTAAATTCCATATAGTAGAGTAAGAGATTTTCAGGGGGTGTGGTAATTGCTTCCCTCCAGGCAAAAGCTACATAATGATAAAGACCAAAATTGCACAAAAATTACCTGCAGATCTACCTATAATTGATATATCCCTCTGGAATTTCAGTTAGTGTCTGTGAGAGAAAGATGTCCTCTGTAGTTTGTAGGAATGATTCAGTGCAGGGATCCAGGAGGCTGTCCTCTGAGCTCTATCCCCAGAGCCACCAACCCCAGATCCTCCTCATACAACTCCAGTCCACTCTGCCCTCTCTCTGCTGGAGCCCAAGGTGAGTGACTGCACATGAGATTTTGTGCATTGACCCTTTAGTGGGGTCCCTGCATTTCCATCTGTCTATCTCTGGCAAACAGCAACCCCACAGCTTTCACAGCCAGATGTTATATGGGCACCTTTCCAAGTTCTGGTCCTTTGGGCTTGGAGTCTAGTTTGTGTTTAGACCTCAGACTTTTCAGGGGGAACTCCCCAACTGAGATATCCCTCTAAAACTTCATCTGTTGCCTGTGGGAACCCGGCCAGCCCTCTCACACCTCTGCACTTCCTTCCAGTATCAATGTGACCTCCTCTTTATGTCCCTGGTTTTAATGGTTCTCTCCAGCAGTCTTCAGTTGGTTATTCAAGATGATATTTCTATATTTTTGTTGTAATTCCAAGTTGATTCTGGGAGAATGTCAGTATAGCTTCTACTTAATCCTCTGGCATCTTGGAATCTGTGTTATATCTTTTCATTGACTACCTGTCCCCACTGAGATAGATGTAAGCTTCTGAAAGCAAAGAACCTGTCTGTTTTAGTGTGCCTGTATCTCTGACACTGAGAACAGTGCATAGCACAGACATGCTAGCAGAATTTGTTTAATAAATGAGTTGACAAATTATTACATTATTCCTGTAAAGTAACATCACTTTCATCTTTCTGTGGCTTTTTTTCAGTAGTTTATTCCTTGCTTCACATCTTAGTGGATCCTCTTCCCCCATTTGTCTAAAGTTCATGTTCTCTCCTGTTAAAAATCTGTCTTTAAGAAAGAGTCCTAAACTCAATTACCATAAGCAGTAATAATTACTAACAGCTTACCTTTAAATCAACTGCAATTAGGATATCAAAGATAAACCTTTGACTGCAAGAATTACCAAGCATTTGGAGAAGAGTTTTCCATGATGGTTCTTTCCATGACATATTTTGCTAGAGCCCTAGGAATTTTTTTCCAGATTTGAAAATGTCCAGTTTTCTACCTCTCTATCACTGATAAGTACCATGTTTCCCCGAAAATAAGACATCCTCCGAAAGTAAGACCTACTTACAAGTTTCCTTCTGAGTGAAATATAAAGCATCCCCCAAAAATAAGGCCCCCGTAGGCTAAACATGAGAGATTTGGTCCACTAATTCTGAAAGAAATGGAGTCATGAGAAATTCACCAGGAAATTCAGGAATTGGATTGTTCTGATGATGTTCCAGAAAATGATGACATGATTGTCATTGAATAAATGAGTAAATTCTTGATACTGTAGTATTCACAGTTTGTCTGGTTTGTGTTGACAACTACTGTACTACCATACCATATACAGGTAATAAATTTCCTTTATTTTCATTTAAAAATAAATGTGTACCATATTCTTCTTCATAAAAAAATAAGACATTCCCTGAAAATAAGACCTAGCACATCTTTGGGAGAAAAAATTAATATAAGACACTGTCTTATTTTAGGGGAAACAGGGTAGTAATACAACTTACTTTTTCTTTCTCCAAACGATATAAAGGATGATAAGTACTACCTGTAGTAAACTAAAGAGGATAATTACCAGCCACATGTAAGAAGAGACAGAAGTACCTGAAAAACACAAACCAGAAACATGGTTTTTTGTTTGTTTGTTTTGAATGAAAGCAAAGTTTTATTACAGAAAAGCTCCCTGCTGCAGGGAGGGGACCCAAGTGGATTGCCCCAAACATGTTCTTTGTGACTATACTTCTTACTATATATTTGTACTGCCATTTTGACTTTTTTTACATTCAAATTGATGTTATGAAATTATTTGCTATATTCTGGTTTATGAAAGAATATACTCTTGCATATTGAAATTGAAGACAGACAATACTTAATACTATGCTATTACTCTCAAGTAAAAAAAAAAAATGTAAGCACCTAAATATTCACCTAGATTTAGATATCTAAAAAATTTTAAACAAAGTAAATATAACATAGTCACTTGAAGAAATATTGCCCAATTACTAAATGGAATTTCCAAAGACTTTTTAATATCCTCTAAAAATAAATTCGTAATCATAATTATTAGTATTTGAGATTTATATTCTAAGCAATGTTATAAGCATTTCATAAGGATTATTTACATCAACTAGGATAATTCAGTTATCAGATACAAATGGGAAAATAAGAGCTCTGGGATGTCAAAAAAAAATAAAAAATTCTCCTAAGATGGAAAGTGGCAAAACGGGGAAGCAAAGTCAGTTCGGACTCCAGAGACTGTACTCTTAAGGAAAAACAAATTATAAAATTGTAAGTATCAACACTTTTTACTGTAGCTATGTTGACTACAGTGTTTGTAAATTACATTAAGTAGTCCCTCCTTTATTTGCAATCTTAGTTACCAGAGGTTAACAGCAGTCTGAAAATATTTCATGAAAAATCCCAGAATTAAACAATTTATACATTTTAAATTGTATGTTGTTTTGAGTAACATGATGAAACCTCAAGCTGTTTCACATTGTTTTCTCCATCCCACTTCTCTCTGCCTGGGATGTGAATCACCCCTTTGTCCAGTGCTACCTACCTGCCCACTAGTCACTCAGGAGCCATCACGGTTATCATATCCACACTCAAGGTTTCTTAGTGCTTGTGTTCAAAGAACCCTTATTAGTTTATAATGGCCCAAGTACAAGAGTAGTGATGCTGGCAACCAGAATATGCCAAAGATAAACTATAAGGTGCTCTCTTTAAGTACAAAGGAATTGTTAAGTCTGATTAAATAATGGAATCAATACTCCCTCCCCTGGGAAACTGACCTTTAGATAATTTCACAACCGACATTCTCTTTCTCTTACACATTCTATTTGCAAAGACCAGTAACTTTTCCCTCTGGACTTGCACAGGATCTGGACCCACCCAGAGAATTTCCAGCCAAAAAAAGCTCACCTAGAGTCCTTTAAAATCTCTGACTCCCCATCCCTGGGTGCTGGTGCCATGTTGGGGCTCAGCCCATCTGGTTTACAGATGATCTAATAAATGTATAAGTCTTTACCACTTTTGGCCTCATGCATATCTCCTTCAGCAACCCTAACATGGAATGTTCTCAATAAGGAAAAAAAAAATCATATGCTGAGGTTGTTGAAGTCTATGGCAAGAATAACCCTTCTATTCATGAAGTTGTGAAAAAGAAAAAAAAAATGTTGTGTTAGTTTTGCTGTCACACCTTAGACACTTGAGGCCCGGTGCATGAAATTTGTACATGGGGGCAGGGAAGGGGTTGTTCCTCAGCCCAGCCTGCACTCTTTCCAATCTGGGACATCCCTCTCACAATCCAGGACTACTGGCTTCCAACTGCTTTCCTGCCTGCCTTCCTGATTGCCCCTAACCACTTCTGCCTGCCAGCCTGATAACCCTCTAACCACTCCCATGCCAGCCTGATTGATGTCTAACTGCTCCCCTGCCAGCTTGTTTGTCCCCAACTTCCCTCCTCTGCCAGCCTGGTCACCCCTAACTGCCTTCCCCTACAGGGTTGATTGCCTTCAACTGCCCACCCTTGCAGGCCTGGTCCCTCTCAGCTGCCCTCCCTTGCAGGCCTGGTGCCTCTCAACTACCCTCCCCTGCTGTCCATCTTGTGTCCACATAGGGACAGGATCTTTGACCACATGGGTTCAGCCATATTGTGTGTTGGAGTGATGATCAATCTGTATATTGCTCTTTTATTAGATAGAATAGAGGCCTGGTGCATGGGTGGGGACCAGCTGGTTTGTCCTGAAGGGTGTCCCAGATCAGGGTGGGGTTCCCTTGGAACATGAGGTGGCCTGAGCGAGGGGCCTGTGGTGGTTTGCAAGCTGGCCAAGCCCCCCAGTGACCCAAGTGGAGGCCCTGGTATCTGAGACATATTTACCTTCTATAATTGAAACTTTGTAGCCTGGAGTGGAGCCAAGCCTCCTGATTATTCCATGGTGGCAGCCATTTCTGTTTGGATTTGTTTACCTTCCATAATTGTAGCCTGGAGTGGAGGCTTAGGTCGGCAAGGGCAGGCAGAAAGCTTGGCTTCCTCCATTGCCTTGCCAGGGAAATACCTCCCTCTTGCTCTCTGTGGTTGTAGCCATCTTGATTGGGTTTATTTGCATTATCGCTCTGATTGGATGGTGGGCATGGCTTGTGGGGCTGAAGGATGGTTAATTTTCATATTACTCTTTTATTAGGTAGGATAATGGTTATAGTTAAGTATGTGATAAGTGCTTAGATATTTTGAGAGATCACATTCTATTAACTTTTATTACAGTAAATTGTTATATGATTATTTACTGTTGTTAATTTCTTGTTGTGCCTAATTTATAAATTATACTGTATTATAGGTGTATATGCATAGGAAAAAAACAGCATATGTAGGGTTGAGCACTATTTGTTGTTTCAGGCATCCACTGGGATTCTGAGAATGTATGAACTAACTTCTTTCTGTATAGCATTCTGAATACATTTTACATTTTTTTATTGCAATTTAAGTTTAACAAAGGTTATAATTATGATTATCAACAATAGTTCATGGACATAATATAAAACTAGACCTATATATTATAGATGAACCTTAAGAAAATGTGAAGTTTTATTAAATGGCATGAGCTATTATGTATTTTGCATCCTTAGGACTGCTCATTACAGGTTTTATTTTGTTCTATTTCTGATTGTCATAATGATGTCATTTCTCTGTTCATTATAACCTCTCCTCCCTTCTTCATTTGCTGCTTTGAATTTTCTTTAGCCATTGATGGAAAACAGAAATTCTTGTAGCAATTGCTTCTTCCCTGAGATGCTCTTAGAAAGTGCATGAGTTTTAAATGAGGATTTTTGCGTCATTTATTTTTAACTACCGTGTTTCCCCGAAAATAAGACCTAGCGCATGGAAGATAAGACATCCCCTGAAAAGAAGACCTAGCGCAACTTCGGGAGAAAAAATTAATATAAGACACTGTCTTATTTTCGGGGAAACAGGGTATTTAACAATCACTTTAGCTCAGTTTCTAGTTTTAACTATGTGTGTGTGTGTTTTTGTTTTTTTTTCAATAAGATACTACATAACTCACTCAAAATAGGTGGAGGAAGCTGAATGGGAAGAATTTGACACTAAAATGTGAACAGAGCCCTGAATTTAAAAATGAATAAAACATAGGGAAGTAAAGCTCTAGTCAATATTTCAGCAGATTTAGAGATTTATGTCCCAAAAATTTATTCCATAGTTAAGCAAGAAAGAGTCATCTTCTAAATTAAAGTTTCATGATTGGAAGCTTTGTTAATCTTGTCTTGATAATGATCAAATTGTATTTCCTTACTCATAGTATATTCATATGTATTTCCTTACTAGGAAATACATATGAATATACTAGGTTAAACCTTACAAAATTACTTATTTTATAAATAAAAAATATTGAATGATATCAACATTATATGGTTCAATATAATATTATCGGTGAAACTATTGAAAGAACTCTTAATTGTTGCCTTCAATGATTACCTGCTGAATTACACAGATGTTGACAGTGCCACATATAGTGACAGTCACGGTTGTTAATGTCAAAGAGATAAACGAATGTAACACAGACTAATGAGCCTGAGACTAATTAAATAGGGTAACAGGCAATAATAAGCTCAAGAAGAAATATTATTTTATTGCCTGTGAAACATAAAAAACAAACTATTAGTATATAACTAACACTATTGGATAACTTATACAGTTATCTGTGATAGATGATGTGATTTTATCATAGATTAAGAGGTAAGCAAGATGACCTCACCATCACTGATACCCAAAGCTGAGTCTGTAGTATTTACCCAAACATAAGAGGATCAAGGAAATGATATATTCTTCAGGAGGAATATATCTTCTGGAAAAAGAGAGAAACTCTAGCTAGCAGATAAGTCAGGATCTCTTCTCTATTTCTTTAGGAAACATCTAAGGCTATATGATGAGGGTGGGAATTTGTGCTTTCTTTCATTTTGGGGTCAAAGCACATTAATTTCAGGCCACGTGACAAGAGTGTTGTTGACAAAGAGGATTTGGAAATATAGTTGTAAAAGATAAAAAGGTGATAGTCAGTATAAAATTGGATAATAAGTTTTGATTCTAGCAATAATCTAGGTGGTTTCTGAGAACATGAAGAAAATTTGCACAAATTATTGTTAAAATTTTTTGAAGATATCAAAGACCTACTGAGTCATTAGAATTTGTAGGACCAAGACCCAGTAAAAGTTGAAAGTAAAAAGGACTAAGCCTGATAATTCCATATACTTTTGATTTGCTAATGGCTATATATTATGAATATACTAAAAATCATTACACATTTTAAATGGGTGAATGGTATAATATGTGAGATATATCACAATAAAGCTACGGCACCCTGGCTGATGTTCTCAGTGGTTAGAGTGTTGGATTGTGCACCAAAAGGTCATGGGTTATATTCCTAGTCAAGGGCATGCACCTGGGTTGCAGGTTCAATCCATGGCCCCAGTCAGGCTCCTGTAGAACAGCGTTTTTCAACCGCTGTTCCGCGGCACACTAGTGTGCTGCAAGATGTTGCCTGGTGTGCCATAGGTGCAGACAAGACAAGAATTTTATAATTTTTCACTATTTTGTTTACTTAATATTTCATAATAAAGTAATTATAAAATACTTTCTTTGTGTTTATTTGATTCCTATTCAAGAGAATTACTTTATATATAGTCAATATAGGCACAGTTAAATTTTTTAACATTTTCTAATGGTGGTGTGCCTCGTGATTTTTTTCATGAAACAAGTGTGCCTTTGCCCAAAAAAGGTTGAAAAACACTGCTGTAGAAGGCAACCATTTTCTCTCACATGGATGTTTCTCTCTCTCTCTCTACTCCTTTCCACTGTTTCTAAAACTCAATGGGAAAAATATCCTCAGGTGAGGATTAACAAAAAGAATAATGAAATAAAATTAATGAAGTTATAACAAAGAAAACAGTCTGAGCTTTAATCATCTCTGCAATATTTCACATACAAAGTTTAGCATTCATTAAGAAATAGCTATAAAAGTCAACATTGGCTAGAAACTATGATAGAAAGACAGATAATGGAAAGAGACACTCTCCCCCCCCCCCAAAAAAAAAAAAAATCCAAGTTTTGGAATTCTCAAATACAGAATTTAAGATACATCTAATTTAATTGTTATACATCTAATATACTTGTAATTAGAGACCCAGAAAAAGATGAGAGGGAATGGGACCAAAGCAATACTTGAAGAAATGATGGCCAAACATTTTCCGAAAATGATGAAGAACATTAATCCGCAGATTCAAGACTCTTGGGAAAATGCAAGCACTTTAAATACAAAATTGCAACACCAAGGCACATAATAATAAAACTGATGTAGAAGAAAGAAATCTTAACAGCAGCAGAGGTAAGAGGAGGAAATGTGTTGCTTTCAAAGAACCACCGATAAAATTGGCACATATCTTTTCAGCAGAAACAATGAAAGTCGAAAGTTACTGTCAAAGATTGCTGCTGTCAAAGTGATGAAGGGAAACCCTACCAAATTGGAATTAGGAATTCTGCAAAAATGTTCTTCAAATGTTAAAACATTTTATGACCAAAACAATTTAAAAGAACTGACCATCTTTACACCTCCACTAGGACAAATTTCATTAGTCAGAAGAAAAATGAAAGTTTGAAAACGGATAAAGAAAGGAAAGCCAACAGAAAGGGTAAGTTAAGAAAACAATGCTATAAATAACAGAAACAGCAATGATACATTTGGTATTTAAATATATAAACAATTAAAATGCCCCAAACCATAGCACAAAGAATGAGAATTGATATATGCTCATTGCATTATCTGGAAAGTTGTAAAAGTGCTAAATTCTATTGAGTTTTAACAAGTTAATATTCCCCAAAATATCCATTTAAAGAAGGGTAAAGAAATGTATGGTTAAAAAACTAATTGGGAGGGGGGGGATAAAATAAAAATATAATTAAAAGAATTCAGAAAGAGAGAAATGAAACACGTCAGATAATACAAAATAAATGCTAAGATGGAAGATTAAAAACCCAAACATATCAGCACTAACATGAAACATATAAAGAAGCAAAATGCTTTATTTAGTTTTAAAAGATTATTAAGTAGAATATAAAAATGTTATTCAAATTCTATAAGAAAGTATTTTATTTAAATATATAAATTTGGGAAAATTGAACAGATACATGCTAAAAAATGAAACTGGACCATCAATTTGCACCATACACAAGAATAAACTAAAAATGAATAAAATACCTAAATGTAAGTTGGAAAACCATAAAAATCCTAGAAGATACCATAGGCAGCAAAATCTCAGACATCTCTCGTAGCAATATGTTTACCAATATATCTCTCAGGGCAAAGGAAACAAAGGAGAAAATAAACAAATGGGACTGCCTCAAAACAAAAAGCTTCTGCACAGCAGAAGAAACCATCAACAAAATGAAGGGGAGCCCAATCTATGGGAGTACATATTTGGCAATGATATATCAATAAAGGCTTAATATCCAAAATATATAAGGAACTCATAAAAACTTAGCAAAAAGAAGACAAACAATACAATTTAAAAATGGGCAAAAGGTCTAAATAGATACTTCTCCAAAGTGGATGGCCAAGAGACATATGAAAAAAATGCTCAAAGTCATTGATCATCAGAGAGATGCAAATTAAAATGACAATGAGGAATTACCTCACACCTGCCAAAATGGCTACCACCAACAAATCAACAAATGATAAGTGCTGGCAAGGATGTGGAGAAAAGAAAATCTTAGTACACTGCTGGTGGGAATGCAGACTGGTGTGGCCATTGCGGAAAACAGTATGGTGTTTCCTCAATAGATTAGATAGGAAATTGCCATTTGACCAAGTAATCCCACTTCTAGCAATATATCCTTAGAAACCCAAAACACCCATCAGAAAAAATGTATACATCCCTGTTTTCATAGCAGCACAATTTTCAATAGGTAAGATTTGTAAAGAGCCCAAGTGCTCATCAGGAGATGAGTGGATAAAAAAATAGTGGTACATTTATACCATGGAATACTAAGTAGTAATAAAAAGAAGAATCTCTGAACCAGCATAGAAGGACCTGGAGAGTGTCATGTTAAGTGAAATAAATCCCAGAAAGACAAGTATCACATGATCTCACTCATATGTGGAATCTAATTAAACAAAATAACTGATGAATGGAGCGGATCTAGGAACATGGAAGCATGAAATAGAGTGCAGATTCTCAGAGGGAAGTTGGGGGTGGGTAGGTGGGTGGGAGGTAATAAACCAAAGACCTTGTATGAATATATGCATAACACATGGACTAGACAGAAGGGTGGTGAGGGCCTGGGATGAGATAGGCTGGAGGGGGTCAATAGGGAAGAAAGGTGACATAAGTAATACTTTTAACATTAAAGAGTTTTAAAAAATAAAAGATTATTAGGTGGAATAGAAAAACTTTATTTAAATTCTATAAGAAATGATATTATTTAAATATATAAATACATTTATAAATTACTTTTATAAATTACATTTATAAAATGTATAAAATACATTTATAAATTATTTTAATTTCTTAGGAAAATCATACCTTGCTTATTATGGCTCTGAAACAGAAGATACGGATGATTGACCGAGCTTGAGAGGAAGGTGGGAAATCAAAAATGAGTAGGAAGAAAGACTTTGTATGCAGATAAACAATGAACAAGTTTAACCATTTTATTGAAAGTTGCAGAGGTAAGGAGCAAAATAATTAAATTGGAAGGAAACAAATTACATTGGGAAGCAGAAAAGTTGAAGAAGATGTAAATGTCCTAATGTTCATTGACTGGCAGAAAGTCAGGGAAAGCATACGGGGAGAACAATTAACTATGTGCCATTAGAGCTATTATTCCCGAAAGCAGGTTTGGATGAGAGAACATCTTCATTACTTATTTCTTTAGCCATGCACGTGCATTACATTGACTTACTACATTTTTATTTATTTATTTTTCTTTTCATTTTTTTAATTAAGTTATATGTGTACATATCTTACCATTGCCCCCTGATTTACATTTTTAAAAGTAGATGACTGCACAAACACTTCTGGCAGTGAATTTTAAAGATAAATATTTCCCCTCATTGATTATTACTTCTACTTACATTCTTGTTGGAGAGACAAAGGGACAATCTTCTCTTCATTCCTCTGAGGATGATCCATGTGCACAATCAGTTTTTGGAGTCTTAGGGATCTCACAGTCTCCAAGGAGATGTTGTACATTTTAGTGATAGTCACTGTGCCATTTGGGTTGTGTACAAGGTATTCTTTTGGTGGATTAATTAAGACTTGTGATGGAAAGACAGATATTTGAGGAACAGGTTTCCCCACAGCTGAGGAAGTAAATTTAAGAAAATCTTCAGAGCCAAGATTGGACTGGAGTTCAGTTTTAAATTCAGATACAGCTAAGGCAGAAAGGAAAAAAAGAAAGAGAAAAAACAAAATTAAATATAAAAATATGTCATACCAGATTTCTATGATGGCAAAAATGAACTTCCCAAAATCTCTATATATAAAGCCCAAGCAACCGTTCAACTGTTCTATCAGTAGCTATGATGTGCACTGACCACCAAGGGGCAGACGCTCAATGCACAGGCATGAAAACATGGAACAGTGGGCAGTGACTTGCAGGGCCACAGAGGCAGCGGCAGTGGTGGCTTCGGGCAAGACCGGAGAGGTGGGGAGGCAGGAGAGGTAATGGTGGTGGGAGGGAAGCATGCCGGAAGTCTTGCAGGAATCTTCCTAAGCAGGCCCCCAGTTTGTACATAAAACCCAAATGTTAGAAACATGTCCCTCTCAGATACCTCTCAACACATTTAAAAAACAAATCTCATCATTCCTTTTCTTATATCCACTACCATCCAATTTAAAAACAATTGGTATCTCCACATTCACTAACCCTTAAAATTACATTATATAAACCCCACTATTTTAAATGTATAGCAACATAACTAGGTGACACTATCGCTGTCCCTTCAACGTTTTGTTCATATGAAGATTGGGAAATTGTTACTCTCTTAGAGTCTTCTCTTTCCCTCTTTCTCCTTCTCTACTATTTCTTTTCCTTTTCCTGACTTTCCCTTATGAAAACCTTTATGTGGATCATGAATTTTACCCACTCGATTAAAGTCAGTGCAAAAAAGTTACATAGAGGGCAGAACTAAATGCTATGCCTGGTTTTCAACTATGTATGTGAAAATGGGCAATTTATGTAACTATTATTAACTTCCATTTTTTTTCTTCTGTAAAATAATAATTTTTAAAAATTCTTTCTCTGGACCTTAACCTTCAAAGACCACATCCCCATGTTATTTACTCTACATAAAAATTGTATACTTATGATGGTAAGGCAGATTTGTCCTTCCTGACTGCCCTGAGGAAACACATTAAACAGACATTTGTAGCAGGCTTCGTCTTCAAACGTCACTTTGTGAATAGTGATGAATGAGGAATTGGGTTCGATGACCTTGCAGTGCAGTCGATCTATGTATGGTGGAAGAATCTTTTCTCCATATTTACTGCTATACGTGCCAATATTTTGTGGCAAAGAATCTTGGACCTTCTGCCAGGTAATTTGCACAACATCTGCTTGAATTGTTAGATTGCAGAAAATTGTCACATTTCCTCCTAATACAGCTGTCTCCTTATTTTTGTGCTGTATTCTGTGTGGAGAACCTGCAAATAAAACCCAGTGTGTTATGCTAAGGAAGTAAAGTCAGTCAGAGAAAAACAAATACCATATGATTTCACCTACATGTGGAATCTAAAGAACAAAATGAACAAAACAGAAACAAAGTCATAGATATAGAAAACAAACTGATGGTTGTCAAAGGGGAAGACAAATGGGGGACTGGGTGAAAAAGGTGAAAAGATTGAGAAGTGTAGATTTGTTAGCTACAAAACAGTCATGTGGATATATAGTACAGCATAGAAAATATATGCTAATTGACCCTCACACTGTTGCAAAGATGGTAGTGCCCACAGCCAATAAGAAGGGAACATACTAATTGACTTCCATGCCCTCCAAAATGGCAGCATCCACAGCCAATAAGGAGGAAATATGCTAATTGACTGCCATACCCTCAAAGATGGTGGTGCCCACAACCACAAGATGGTGGCACCCAGTCCCCTCAGCCTCGCTAGAACGCCTGCCTCTGGAGTCCCCCAGTCCCCTCAGCCCCCCAACCCCCAGGGCTGGCCCTTGATGCAGGCAAGCCTTGAATGTCAGTCTCTCAGCCGCCCAGGGCCACCCGAGGCTCAGGTAACCAGGGCCAGCTCAGGCTTGCACTGCCGGGAATGGCAGCAGCAGAGGTGTGATGGGGGCATCGCCTTCCCCTAATCACTGGGTTGCCTGTCGTCCTCGTACTGTGAGAGGGGGCAGGCTGGGCTGAGGGACCCCTCCTGCAGTGCATTAATTTCCATGCACTGGGCCTCTAGTATTGTAATAACTATGCATGATGCCAGATGGATACTTGAATTATTGAAGAGGAACCACTATGTAAATTATGTAATTGACTAACCACTATGTTGTATACCTGAAACTAATATAAAATATCTAGAAGCCTAGTGCAAAAAATTCATGCACTGAGGGGGAGGGGAGTCCCTTAGCCTGTCCCGCGACCTCTCGCAGTCCAGGAGCTCTCGGGGGATTTTCGACTGATGGCCTAAGCCAGCAGTTGGACATTCTTAGCACTGCCATGGAGGTGGGAGAGGTTCCCATCACTGCTCCTGTGCTCGCCAGCTAGAGTCTGGCTTCTGGCTGAGCAGCACCCCCATATGGGAACACACTGACCACCAGGGGGCAGCTCCTGCATTGAGTGTCTGTTCCTGGTGGTCATTCCACTGTTTGGTCAATTTGCATATTAGCCTTTTATTATATATAGGATAGTGAATATGAACTGTAACAGAAAAATTTTAAACTAAATAAATAATTTAAAAATTGGCAAAAAAATATCTGAACATAACTCACCAAATATATATATATATACACACACACACACAAATGACAAATAAGCATATGAAAAGATGTCCAAAATCTTTTGTCATTAGGAAATTGCAAATTAAAACAGTAATGGGAGCCCACTATATACATTTTAGGAAGGCTAAATGAAGAATTTAATTACAATACCAAATGCTTGTGAGGATGTGGACAAACACAGAAGCTCTCATTATTGCTGATAGGAATGAAAAATGGTACAGCCAGTTTAAATGACATTTTCTTTTTTTTAAAAAAAAAAATTTCTATTAATTTCAGAGAAGAAATAAGAGGTAAAGAGAGAGATAGAAATATCAACGGTAAAAGAGAATCAATGATCATCTGCCTCCAGCATGCCCATCACTGGGGATGGAGCCTGCAACCCAGGAATGTGCCTTGACCAGAAATTGAAACATGACCTCTTGGTTCATAGGTTGATACTCAGCCACTGAGCCATGGGAGCCAGGCAGTTTGACAGTTTCTTTAAAAAAACACACAAAAAAACTAAACATTCTCTTACCATATGACAAGGCAATTGTACTCTTAGGCATTTACTCAACTGATTTAAAAATTTATATTCACACAAAAGCCCTATGTACCCATCCAGTAATCCCACTTCTGGGAATACATCCTAAGAACATCCAAATACTAATCAGAAAGAATATGAACCCCTATGCCCATAGCAGTGTTTTTTACAATAGTTATGATTTGGAAAGAGCTTATATGCCCATCAGTACATAAATGGATAAAAAAGAAAACAAACAAACAAACAAACAAAAACTGTGATGCATTCACACCGGGGAATACTATACAGCAGTAAAAAGAAGCTCTTACCATTTGGGGCAGCATGGATGGACTTTGAGACTATATGCTAAGTGAAATAAGCCAGTTAGTAAAAGACAAGTATCATATGATCTCACTTATATGTGGAATCTAATGAACAAAATAAACTAATGAACAAAATAGGTCCAGGGGCATGGATGTATGAAACTGAATAACAGATATCAGTGTGGGGTGTGGGGATAGGACAGAAAGAGATAACCAAAAATCATATATTCATACTAGAGGCCCAGACCATGAATTTGTGCAACATTGGAGTCCCTTGACCTGTCTTGCAGGGATTGGACAGAAAACAGGCTGGTGCATGAATTCATCCAGGGTATATCAGGCCCATCTCACCCAGTCCCAATAGGGCCAACTCACCCAGTTCAAATTGGCTGGACTCCAGTAGCAATCTAACCTATTGATCAGAGCGTCTGTCCCCAGGTGGTCAATGTGCATCATAGCGACTGGTCAAACAGTCGAACAAATGGTAGGACACTTTAACATATTAGGCTTTTATTATATAAGATTGCATAACCCATGAACACAGATAATAATGTGGGTAAGGTCTGGAGTGGGTTGGGAGTTGGGTTGAGGGATGTAAAATAGGGAAAATGAGACCCCTGTAATACTGACAATAAAAATTTTTAAAAATGAGCAGAAGGGAAAAACACACCCACATACATATGTTTATAGCAGCCTTATTAATAATCACCCTGTTAGTACCTGCAGACCCAGGCAAAGGTCCTGGCACTAAAAATCTACTTCCATGAGTGGAGGGCAGGGAAATACAGAAGAAAGAAGCTGGCCACTCCAGCCTGGTAATTAATGGAGTTTAGTAAGGGAGGCTGCAAAACGAAATGGCTCTTTGAACCACTTAGCATGCACCAGAGAATCATATTGGGGAAGGAGAGGGATAGTCATGTGTAAAAGTGGGGATTGATATCAAGTTCAGTAAATTGCTTTATGTGCTTGGCCAGCTTAGGACAATGAGAATGTTTCCAGACCAAGCTTGTATCAGGAAGCAGGAGGCAGGTGCTGGTTTGTATCAAAATACATGGTGATTAAGATCAAAACAGCCTTCAAGTGAGTTTCATGATGAGCATTGTCCCTTTTGGCTGGGTCCAGCTTGTGGGACCCAAGCAGACTTCCTTCGCACCTCACCCCTCTTGAGCATCTCTTAGAATTTCACATGCCCCCCCTTTTGCCAGGTACCCTAAGAGTCAGCAGGGGCTTCAGTAGCAGGGAGACAGATTGTGTGTTGCCTGTTGATTGCACTGGAGACATAGTTGGCAGCAAAAATATAGACAAATGCAAGACAATAGGCAAATTGAAAGAAGCAGTCCAAGTATCCATAATGATTTTTCTTTTTAACCATATTCCCAAAGACCCAAACCTGTGTGTTTAGTAATCAGCTTGGCTTGGGTGTTGGATCCCTTAAGGCATTTACTTGGGTTTTCATGTGTGTAAACAGGTAGAGCTATGAGCACATTCATCTGGTG
Source organism: Pipistrellus kuhlii (assembly GCF_014108245.1). Taxonomy (NCBI): domain Eukaryota; kingdom Metazoa; phylum Chordata; class Mammalia; order Chiroptera; family Vespertilionidae; genus Pipistrellus; species Pipistrellus kuhlii. The sequence continues at coordinate 60,391,537 of NW_023425515.1, forward strand.
TGAAAACAACATTTGGTTTGGATGATGGCACAGGAGCCCCCTTGTGAATTTGTAATTATACCTAAGGCCATCTTGTCAGGGCTGACCAGCAGACCCTGAGTGACAGATGAACAGATTACTCTAACACACGTTTCTGTGAAAGAGAGGGCTAAGGCACTACTTGGATGTGTAAACTGCTATCGCCACCAAGTAGACCTGTTCGCCTAGCCTCCTTAGGTTTTTATTGTCATAACAGCTTGAACTGTTATGTTCAAGCTGTTATGACAATAAAATTAACTTCTAGATAGAATCAGCAAAGGTAAGCATCCTTGAAAAAGTATATGCTTCTACAAAGTCCAGTCTTTAAAGACTAAACAGAGATTCTAGAAAAACAAACTTGAGGGATCGGGCTAGTTTAGAAAAGTCAAGGTAGGGGCTGCCGCCCCTGACCTTTCAGAGAATCCTCCTTACAGACATTCCAACCAAGTCCCGTGCTTCCCCACAATCAGCCTACTTGTAGAACAGCTTTTCTCATCATTGACATTTCAGTATTTAACAAGGGAAGACTGTGGACTACCACTGAGAGTTTGTGGAGTAAATTTACTCAGGGTCCCTATGGGGATGATTACATCCTCCAAGAATGAGCTCATTGCAAGAAGGTGTCTTCATCAGCTTCCCCATCTGTAATGAAATACCACAGTCACATCAGTCTAAGGTTGGAAAGACAAATACTTGTAGGGTCTTGAATGGGAGATTTTTCTCCTTCTATGAGAATTACACTTGCAGCCTGGTCTACAGATGTTAATGTAGCCCGAGCTTTAGGAATCTGGCCAGGCTGTGTAAACCATGCTATGTTGGCAAGGGGAGGTGCCACTGTTGAGCATAAGGAGGTGAATAGGCAGGTGAATATGCTAGACTAGGACCTCTACCTTCTCTCTTCCAGTGGTTCATATCTACCCCATGTTTCCACAGGTCCTGATTACATTAGTATGACAGGATCCCACCGGAGACTGAGCAGTTCCTCCCCACCCATGGGTGTGAAGCAATGGACTCATTCTGGTGAGATGTCCCATTACAGATTCCACTAAACGGTCCCTTTTCCAGGGACAGTAGGGCTTGGTGTGCTCAGTATCAGAGATCATTCATCCAGTGCCAGCGTCGGGACTGTTGCTGTGTCCTTTGCTTTCCAGGTCTTGACCGTACGTCTTAGCCTGAGTTCCTCATCCAGCATATAGGGCAGTAGGCCCCACCGGTTGATTATTTAAAATGTGTACACGCCTGGGAAAGTATCTTTGTCTACCGGGCGTTAGTAATTTTTCCAGTTAATTATTATTACCTGTTGTTAGAATATCATTTTCCTGTTCCATCTACTCAGCTGCCTGTGGGTTATGTGAGAGGTGGAATTTCCATTTAATAACATGTTCTTTTGCCCATTTCTATGCATCATGCCCTTTAAGGTGTAACCCCTCCCCCCAGTTGCTATCTATTTGACAGCAGTTCCCATAGGTTGTACTTAACTGTTCTAGTCCCTTTGTAGCATCAGCTTGACTTGATCAACTGGCTTACATGGAAAGGCTTGTGTTAAACCAGAGGCGTTGTCGACACACACCAGAGCACATTTGGAGCCTTTACTCAAGGGAAGAGGGTTTATGTCCATTTGCTCTCCCCTTACCGATTGGGTACTTCAGTGGATGGCCCTGGATCCCCACGGCAGTTGTCTAGGGCCATGGTCACCAAACTGCGGCTCGTGAGCCACATGCTGCTCTTTGGCCCCTTGAGTGTGGCTCTTCCACAAAATACCAAAGCCTGGGTGAGTCTATTTTGAAGAAGTGGTGTTAGAAGAAGTTTAAGTTTAAAAAAGAAAGTTTAAGTTTAAAAAAGAAATTTCTCAAAAGAAATTTCAATCGTTGTACTGTTGGTATTTGGCTCTGTTGACTAATGAGTTTGCCGACCACTGGGCTAGGATATTGTTTGGAACAGACAGGACAGGATGCAACTGCACTAACCAGATCACTGCATTTTAAAGGCAGCCCTGCCTCCTTAGTCATGCACCATCCCATTCAGGCACTCCAGTGCCCACTCTTCCCATTCTGTCATGTCAACTGATAGGTCAGTTGCTAAAGCACATATTTTGCCAAAGCATGCACTTTCTGGGGATGTGGATGCCCTCCTAGGAAGATCATAGAAAACAGTGAGATTTGCCTCCCCCAGGCTCTTCTAGGCAGCCCAAATATTTTCCCACATCTCTTGTCCCCATAAAGGTTTGTTCATAATCATCCACCCCTCTCTGTCTCCCATCACCTGAGCCACGGGGTCACTCTATTTAACACAGCCCAGCAGTCAGTGTACAAAATCAGGGTTTGTGTGTAAGGTACTAACCAGACAGCTCTTAATTCAGCCCAGTGGCTAATGTGGTTTGTCCTCATTCCCGTCCAGATAGTATTAGTGGACGGTTAATTAGCAACTGATATATGGGCAGACAGAGCCATCAGTGTATCAGGATCCAGCAGAATTCACTCTATTTCTTCTTTACAGGATGAAGGGATGGGCACAGGGATGGGAGCTGTAGCATTTGGAGGATTTACATATTCAAGAGGACTTAGCAGTTGCTGCATCTCTAAAGATAGAGTACTATTTGACAGAGCACTCCTCTGCTGCTAACAGGCCTGCCACTTAGTCTGTGTGGGAGTCTGCCATGGCACAGCCAGGCTCCTGGGACATGTTGACCCAGCCCTGGATGGGAAGGCAAGTTCTTAATGTAACCAGCGGTTCCCTGGTAAGTGGCTCCACCTGCAGGAGCCCTGTGTGAACTGCACCATTCTGAAGTTGCTGTTCACAGAGATATTTCTGTTCTCTTCCCATTTCCACAGTTGGGATCAGAACCCAAAGGGCACTAATTTCTATAACGTCCATCTCATGTCTCCCAGGGTAAACAAACCTAATTGAAATGGTAACCCATGTGTGAGATTCCAAGGGCTTTGATCTGTTTGACTAGTTTTGTGGGGGCGTGGGGGGGATTAAGTTTTCTTGAAGGTAGCATACTGTTCTGTTCCCCAGTCCCATGAATGTCTGTCTCTTTGTAACTAAAAAGTGTAAAAGATAAAGCTATTGTGATAAATGAGGTGTAAATGTTCACCAGTATCCCCAAATCCCACAGATGCTTGTACCTCCCTCACATTTTTTTGGAATGAGGTAGGCTCATACTTTATCTATTACAGCCTCAAGCACAACCTGGATCTTACCCAATTGAATGACTCCCAAGAACTTTACTACAGTTCCTGATCCTTGGAGTTTTTCTGGCTCACTTCCCTCTCTTGTAGGTGGTCCAGCAAAGCCCGCAGGGTTTTCTATAATGGGGGCAAATCTTCACAGGTTAACATTATGTCATCAATGTAATGGGCCCATTTCACTGGGGCCAGGAAGAAAACAATGACAAAGCACCGGCCACCATTTCACAGGATGTGGTGAGGAAAGCCCATCATTGCTCCTCCCAGATAAAGGCAAAGTGATATTGGGACCCAACAGCTGAGGGATAATTAAAAAAAAAAAAAAGGCAGCATTGGCTAGGTCCCACACAGCATGATATGTTCCTAGGATCATAACCAGATTATTTACTATAGTGGCAATATTAGGCACAGTCACAGTAATAAGGGGCACTACCTTATTGAATTCTTAAAATGGATTGTCATTTTTCAAGAGCCCTCTGGGCTGTTAAAGGCCCTGTGTGCAAGGTACACAATGCCCTCACTTGGGGGAGCTCTTGGATAGTTTTCCCTATTTCCTTATGTGCTCCAGGTGATAATGTCTAAAGATCACCACTTTTCCCTCTGGTGGCAAACTAACTGCCTCCCAATCGGCATTGCTCTCTGATTCAATTACTTCTAGTCATAGGCAGAATTCCCAATACAGGTTTATAAAGTCTGGACTTGCGAAATATTGATACTTAGAATGCTTTTCAAAATTGGAGAGATGAAGACTTCATACTCCCAGTGGGGAAGAGTGCCCAATTTGCAGAATCCAGGGAAATTTTCTGACCATTACACACTAGCTTCCATAGCCATTGGTAGCACTGAGGGGGCCAGAGAATTTCTGAAGATTACCATTATTAGAGTGCATTTAGCACCAATGTCAACAAAGTAGTTACCCTGTGTTGATTTCTGGGGACCAATGGGTGGTGAGTTCCTCATGTGGCCTCTGACTGCCCACTGTGGCCTTTGGCCTCCACCTGAGGACAATCTCAGCCTTTCTCCTATACTGAAGGGGGTCTGGGGTTCAGGAGCAAGGAGTAGTGTTGAGAAGGTGAGGCAACAGGGGATTTTTTTTAGACAATAAAACAATTCTGTAGGAAAGTGTAATGGCCAATAAATGACATTGTGCATTTGTCAAAATGTATAGAGTTTTACAATACATACAGTGAACCTTGATTATACAAAATTTTAAAAACCCATTTAAGAGTCTTGGATCCCAAGGAATGAAGACTGCAACTTGAAAATCAAGTGTATTACAAATGTATACTATGGAATGCAATGAGGCATCCAACAAATGTAAAATGAAATCTCAAAGGGCTCCCCTGAAGCTGTTGGGGTGTCCTCTGGGGAGCCAATGATATAAGGCAGAACTGTTCTGGTTTTAAGCACTGCATTAGGCTGACAATCATTTCTTTTGAGGTGCCTGTGGCAACCAGATGGTGCCACATTTGCTTTCAGTTATGCTCACAGGGCCTTTCGTCCATGCTGCTCTTATCGCCCCCTTTTCTTTCACTCTGTCTGAGTTCCAAGTCCTTCCCATAGCTTGGATGTGCTCGGATATTGGTGTGTTTTCCTAGATCTGCCTCCAGTTTCCTTACCCTGGCTTCTGCCTTTAGCTGGGCATCTGTAGTCAATCAAACCACCCATGAGAGTGTTTAGCCTACAGCTGTGGCCATGTGCTCTCCTTTCTTGCTGCAGAGTGCAATGTGTAGTTTTTCAAACAAATACATGAAGCCAGCTGGTATTTTGGGGGTGGCCCTGGACTCTCACTGTGGTCGACACACGTCTAACTTATGGGCCACTCCTCCCACATAGAAGTAGATGGCCAATCCAAGATTTCCCCACAGATGCCTCTTTCCCAAGGCCCATTTCTTCAGTCTCTTGCGTGGCTCACCAATTGTTAGTACTTGCTCACCCAGGGAAAAGTCCCAAACTGAAAATCTACTTCCTCAGCAGAAAGCAGGGAAAGAATGAATGAAGGTGGGCCACTCCAGTCTGGCAATTAGTAGAGGAAAGCTTTCTTATGATGCACATCTTGGGTGGCTGTAAGATGAAATGAATACCAAATACGCTAAGCAGAAACTAGAGAATCATATAGGGGGCAGGAAGAGAATAGTGTACTAGCATGTAACTGCTACCAGGTTCGGGAAATTGCTTTACATGCTTGACCAGGTCAGAACAACCAGATTGTTTTCTGGATCCAGCCTGTACCAGGAGGTAGGAGAGAGATGCTGGTTTGTGTTAGAACACAAGTGATTAATATCAAAACAGTCTTCAAAGGAGTTCCTTCTAACCCAGGTCCAGCTTGCAAGTCAGACTGCCCTGGAACAGTCTATCCTCCACACACCCAAAACTGAAAGCAACCAAGGTGCCTTCAATTGGTGAATGATTAAACAAAGTGCATGTCTCTACAACAGAATATTTTCAGCCATAAAAAGAAATGAACTACTAAACTACAAAGAGACATGAGTAAACCTTAAATGCATATTGCTAAGTGAAAGAAGCCAGTTTAAGAGGTCTACAAATAGGCCTTCCTCCCCCAAATCCATAACCTTAATCCATAAAACAAACAAACAAGCATCAAACAAATTCTAATAGAGGGTAATTCTATGAAATACTTGACGAGTACCTCTCAAAACAGTCAGTCATCAAAAACAGGGGAATTCTGAGAAACTGTCTCAGTCAAGAGGAGCCTAGGGAGACATGTCAAATGAATATAAAGTGGGATCCTGAAAGGGACCCTTAAACAGAAAAAAATATTAGGTAAAAACTCAGAAAATGTCAATAAACTGGCACATATTAACTACTAAAAATTGCCAATCTGATAAAAAGGAATCGATATAACTTTGATTCATTCCCACTAGACAGTTATTGTTTCATTGGCTGTTGTTATATTTTTATTTGACAATCCAAGGGGAAAGAGGTCAGTGTCCCTGACTAAATAATCAGGTATGGCGTGTTTTAAAAATTCGTGTGAGACACCAGTTGAAAGCTGCTGTTATATAGCAACCATGTTGAATGGACTACATCTACCCTCAGCAATAAGCACTTCACCATTATTTGTTCACATGCTTGTCTTCCCCACGAGAGGCTGAGTGACTTGAAGACAAAATCAGGCTTCTCGATTTTGCAGTTTATATGCTCAAGTAAATTAAAGAGAAGTAACATGAGCATACCGGATTCCTCTACTTGTCACCAATTCGTTTTGTCCTCAGCATATGTCACTCCTCATCCAACCTTTGATTAAACCATCTAATTGAATTCAAATGATACTTCCCCAGGAAAAACTCCTTAACCAGAAGTTATCACAATTTCTTTTTCTCTGCTGAATTCCTAAACAACACTTATGATTGCCTTTAGCATGGATCAAACTGATTTTACATGGTTTTGAGTTAAATATCTTTAATTAAATAATTTTAAATGACAAGAAAATAACAGGACCTGAATATTTATTGTCCTTAATGTGTCATATCAAGAGTACCTCAATTTGTACTGATAAGCAAACACACCAAGGAAATAACAAAGTAGACAACATAAAAATTTTTTAAATTCTTAATGACCACAAATAGCCACAAAACAAGTCAGACTCAAACTTAAAAGGCAAACTAACTAACTAACCTGCAAAGAGCTCATTTGCCCCCAGCAGGTTTATGGTCTCCTCTCTAGTTCAAGCTCCTTGGGCTCACTTCAGAATCAGTGCTTATTTCCATCTTTCATTCTCTGTTTGTTAAGTCACTGCTTTATTTATGCTCAACTTACACAGTTGGTTGCCAACAATGTGGACAGCTGATTGACACACAGAGCCAAACATAAAGTTCTGGTCACCTAACTATATAAAAGTAAAAAAGAACATGCAGCCTGCTGTTTATTTACCATTGATTCCCAAATTAATGTAATTGAGAGAAAAAATGAAGAGTTACCTGGTACCAAGATGGAAAGCACGAGGAGCTGGAGATTGAGCTGGAGTGAAAAGGCCATTAAATTTGATGAGAAAATCTTCTCTAACACTCAGAATACCTTCTTTTCTAACAGAAATCTGGCACTGACTTACAATTTTCAGGTCTTTTGGCATTCTAGCAGAATGTGTTTCTCATTAACTACTTACTCTGAATGTCCGTTAAAAATGTTATCACCCTTAATTTTGAACTTCCTTGTCTGCCTAATCCACAACGTTTTTTAAAATCTTAGTTCTATGAATATAATTTTCTTAAACATATCTGCTTGCTATTTTATAACTGTCATGTCATTAATACATAGATTCTAAAATCTTACCTGCTGGCTTTAAAGAAAATTTAATTAGCTTTTCTTTTGGATGTGTTACTAACCTTTCCCATTCTTTTGTGTCCTATTATTTATATAGGTATCAAACTGGTTTTTCCACAATGAGTAAGACTGAGTGATAAGGCTGCTCTATGAGTTCCTAGGCTAAGTTTCTAAAAATCATTTCTCTTGGCATCTACATACCTACAATCTACTTCTTAAACAACTGAAGTAGAAAAATTTTTTTAAATAGGAAGTTTCAAATTAAATACTATTAACACATATAACTGAGAAAAAAAAGAAATACAAGCACATTACTTTCATCTTATAAACTTCTCTCTCTACACACAACTTTAGAGAAAGCCCTCTCCTAATGCTTTTGATTTCTATTTTTCTCCTTTAAATTCTAACCCAGCCATGTGCCTATTGATATTTCATGCACACAGACTCATACCAGCTTCCCAAGAATGTCTACCTCCTGCTGAGATTCTGAAAAACAGTGCCCATTCATTACAACAGTCTCTTTCATTAAAGTTCAGAGTACACTTTATCATGAACAATCCGTTTGAAAGAGGAGATTTTATTCCCCTGCATGTCTGTTATTCCTGGTATAAAGATCTGTGATCTTTGGACTGTATGTTCTGCTACAAGGTAGGGTAGCAATCTTTATCCAGAATCTCAGACTTACACTTACTTATTAGCCAAATAGCCCAGGGGTGGGGATTAAAGCCAGGGCTGGGATTTGGAGCAAATACTGTCCTCAGAGAAGTAAGGTTGGGCTTGCCTTCTCTGGAGTAAAATCATTAAACAGCCTTCATTTCACAATCATATAGTCATAATACATCCCCCCTACACACACACACACACACACACACACACACACACACACACACACACACTTATACACACTCACAAGCACACACAGGACACATTTGGGATAATAGCCTTCTTTTTTCCCCTTTGTCACTCACGCATCCCTGTACAAAATCACCTTCCCCTCTCATAACTTTTTCCTCTGCTCTGCCTCAGAAGAAACAAGTTTCTCCTTTGGCATGGATAATTGCAACCCCATTCCCACCCCTCACCAGTATTCCTATGACTCTAGGTGTTAGAGGTCTTCCTTCCCTATCTTACCTTAAGACAAACCTTTCCTCTATCTAAATTTCAGCCTCTAAGCTCACATGCTAAGTTCACTACCCAGGTGAGAATTGTTGTGTTGGTTAATGAGGCAGAAAAATCACTCAGTTCCCAAAGGGAAAGGAAACTATGAATCTATTACCTCTGGTTCTGGGAGCCATTCCTGAGAGAGAGGAAGATGCATTGTGAAAAAAGAGATGTTGGGATTAGGTGCCTACCCTCTGAGTCAGTGAGTAGCACTGCTGTGATGGGAAACAGAAGAATCTATTGAAGTCAAGACTCAGTCTCTGATTCTTTTCTTGTAAGTAATAAAGATCTAAACACAGCACTATAACTTTAAAAAAGCACAGTGTCCTAAAGGAAATTATATCTAAAGAATTAAAGAAAAGTGTGAGAATGATGTCTCATCAAATATAAAATATCAATAAAGAAATAGAAACCATAAAAAAAAAAGATCCCTAATTGGTTTGCTCAGTGGTTAGAGCGTCCGCCTACAGACTGAAGGGTCCTAGGTTCGATTCCAGTCAAGGGCATGTGCCTTGGCTGCAGGGGTGTGCAGGAGGCACCTGATGGATGTCTCTCTCTCATCTGATGTTTCTAACTCTCTATTCATCTTCTTTCCTCTCTGTAAAAAAAATCAATTTTATATATATATATATATATATATATATATATATATATATATATATGGAATGAATAAAAATCCTGGACTAGTCTGGCCAGTGTGTCTCAGTAGTAGAGCACTGACCTATGAACCAGGAGGTCACCGTTTGATTCCCCTCCCCTCTGAAATTAACCAAAAGTATGTATGTATGTGTGTGTGTATATATATATATATATATATATATATATATATATACACACAATATATTTAATTCTGGACTCAAAAGGTACAATAATTTATTTTTTAAATGTGCTCTAGATGGGCTAAATGACAATTTGAGCAGGCAGGAAATCAAATCAGTAAACCTGAAAATAGATCAATTGAGATTATCCAGTCTGAGGAACAATAGCAAAAACATTGAAGAAGAATGAGCAGATCCTCAGAGACCTGTGGGACACTATCAGTATACCACCATACTCATAATGAGAGTTCCAGAAGAAGAGGGGAGACAGACAGAGGGTAGAAATATTTGGAGAAATGATGGCTGAAAACTTCCCATATTTGATGAAAATACCAGCCTATGTATCCAAGAAGATCAGCAAACTACGTAGAATAAACACAGGGGTCCACAGATAGACCTATCATAATTAAGCTGTAAAAGACAAAGAAAGAATCTTGAAAGCAGCAAGAGAGAACAACTCATATGCACAAAAGATTTTCAATAACATTAATAGTGGGTTTGTACCAGGAACTTTGGAGTTAAGAAGGCATATTGAAAGCCTAATAGAAAATAAATCAACAAAGAATTTCATATTTGGTGAGACTATTCACCAAAAGTGAAAGAAAATTTAAGCATTCCCAGGTAAAAACAAAACAAAACAAAACAAAATTGATAGAATGTGTTAATAGCAGATATGCATTACAAAAATACTAAAAGGACACCTTCAGGCTGAAATGAAATGATACATGTTATGGACTACATGTTCATGTGCCTCCAAAATAGTATATTTTTTATATAGTGTATTTAGTGATTGTTTCTCACAAGTGTATATAGTGATTGTTTCATTGTTAATATAATTATAGATCTAACAAAAGAGATCTTGCAAGTGATCCTTATATTTTCATCTAATAGTAAGTTAGTCATAAGCAATCTCAACTTTTATTTCATTAAAGCATGTGCAGTCTATCAGTTTTAAAAATATTTCCTAGTTTCCTTGCCTGACCACTCCTCAAGTGCATTTACATTGTTAACATTGTGACGAGCATTTCCTTCCACAAAATCTTTGTGGCCACCACAAGGCCACATATGAAGGCTGTGAATGCTTCCTTTTGAGCTGGGAAGATAATTTAATTAGATTCTTTAGCATTTACTTCTTTGGTAGGTTCACCTTTCACTTTCCCATTTTTTGACCTCTCTTCTCTGCACATTTTTCCCTCATAAGGATAAAAATAGCTTCACACGGATCTTGTGTGAGTAAAATTATACTAAATGATCTCACACAAGCCAAAGAAGTATCTAGATTTCAAAATCAATGCAAAAAATATCCCCAAAATATTTTGATGAGAGTGGGAATATGAAATTTGATTCTATGATAATATATATTAGTAAAAACCTTTACATATTATGCTTAGAAAAAATAAATGAGTATATCATTATTAATAAAAATTTCCCCAATAAGTGACCCAGACATGAAATTTCACCCTGTGTATTTTGATTCCATTCTCCTACATGCCCAAAATAGCTTTTTTGTTTTGTTTTGTTTTGTTTTCCTAACAGTAACCTGCATTATCACATTTCAAAATCTCTATCATCCTATCTTCTTATTCAGAAAACTCACTGCTACTAAAATTCTGGGAAAACTGTGTCCATGAACTTTTTGTTAGAAATTCACTATACCAAAGCTTTAAATCAACACAGCAAAAAAACTTCTGGAGACTCATTTTCACCGTTGATTATTTAAGAAATATAGCAACATACTTTAAATATTCAAAGGTTGCATTAAGTGTACATAGAGAATAACGCTAACACCTTTGAGGACTGTATTTCATCATCCAATCAAATCTGGGGTTATAAACTCAAAGCCAATGAGTGCAGACCAGGGGGCGGGGCTTGGAGCAAATAACTGTCAGCGAGCTTGTGCAGTTGGTTGTGATTGTTCTGGGGAGAACAAATAGCGAACCTCCACTTCTCATCTACATACCACAGAATATTCCTCCTGAAGCTTTGGATGGTGAGCCATTCCTAGTTCCCCTTCTGGAAGTTGCCCTTCCAATCTGGCACTTTCTTTTTCAGCCTCCCTCTGAGAGGAACAAATGAATTCCAGTTAGGGACTCAGCCATCTCTCACCTCTTGGAGTTTCCACCTTTCCTTTGGCAGCTGGGACTTTCCCAAAGATCAACCAATCTCCCAGTAGGAATGTCTGTCCCTTACCCCCTGCCCCATGCTCCAGTAACTTCCTATATTCACTTTCCTAATTAGTCATTTGGCTTGTGTCCCTTCTCTTTCTTTAGTGAGATATTGGGAGGAAAGCACACTGGTGCTGCGGTGACTCTCCTCAGGTGCCAGGAGCTGAGCTGGAGCTGAGGCAGGAATGAGTGAAGCTGAACTGGCAGGGCAACAGACCGCCCACCTTCAGAGTCTGTGAGTAAGAGGCTGCCGTGCTGTGTGGTGGGAGAGTTTACTGAGAAGATAAGCTAATCCTAGTTGTTTATCTGCCATAAACCTTTAAGCAAGAGCTTGGCAGCTTGTGAAGATTACTGGGATGTTTGGGTAGATACTTTGTCCCCTGAATCCTGCAAAATGTACTGATTCAGAGGAAGAAAGATCTCTGGCTGATGTGGTTCAGTTGGTTGAGCTTTATTCTATGCACCAAGAGGTCATTGTTGGATTCATGATTTACAGCCCCATCTCCAGGAGGGGATGTGCAGGAGACAGCCCATGGATGTTTCTCTCTCTCCTTCTCCCTTCCTCTCTAAAATCAATGAAAACATGCTTTTAAAGGGTATAGGACTCTCTTTCATGGCCCGCGTAGAAAGAGTTCCAATTCAGGGTTCAGGTTCTGGAGAAGGGCCGCACACAAATGAAAAGAGACTTGAAGAAATTCAATTTGGCGATTTGGGGGGCCAGGCGGTAGTCCAACTCTAGTGGGAGAACTACTCCTGCTCTGGCCCTGCCATCCCCTTTTAAGCAACATAAGACATCTTAAGCAACATAAACAGAAATTTACATGTAGCCCTTAGGCAGGAAATAACAGAAATTTTCATGGACAAGGTAGATTCTGCTTCAGCTAACATAATCTCAACTAAAGGTTAGAGCAATTAAGGTTTTTGACCAGCCTTCCTGGCTTCCTGTCAATATCTCTTTTTCAGTGAAACTGATTTGGTTTCCAGCAAAAGGGAGAAAGAACTCCCTTTTTCAGAGACAGGGTGAATTAGTTTGACTTCCACTCCTGAGAAAGAATTTCAAAAGACTGACTGTTGAGGACAAACATACATGCCATTTCTGAGAGGACAGTCATGAATGAATTCCATACAAAGAGAATTTAATCATTATCTATTTTATTGGAAACCTATATGGTAATTTAAGACAAACTAGTAATTTTTTAAAAATAATATACAGATTCTTATCCAAAATTGTCCAAAGTCAATTTAAAGCAAGTAAGTGAAGGTCGAAGTCAGAAAGGAGGGTTAAAATTCAAACAGTAGTTTTTACCCAAGTATGATTGCTACCATATTTCACTCAAGTCTCTTCATTTGCGTGTGGCTCTTCTCCAAAACCTGAACCCTGAATTGGAACTCTTTCCAAGCAGGTCGTGAAAGAGATTTCTACAACTCTGGAATATTGAAAAGATTGAGCAGTGTTGCCTTTTCATTGTGTGAATCATAGTGGACCCTAATGTGGCTAGCTATTAAAATTGCCTGGGGAGCACAGACTGCAACTCAAGACTGATTTCAAGACTGCTAAGACCCAGGCACCACTATTATTATAGCTCCCCATGTGATTCCAAATAAAAATAATACATATAGGAAGAGATATAGAAGACACAGACTAAAAGTTATACAGGTTTAAAAATGGAGGTCAACAGCACTGAATTATGTTGCTCAGTCTCACCCTGCAAGCAGCAACTCATCAGGCCTTGGCATGCAGGCTGTCTGACCAGAGTGGGCACTTTTATATTGGTGTTAACATGCTGCAACCTTGGTTAATGCTGTTCACAAGGCTCCTTGATGAGGCTGATAGATATCAATGGGAAAGAGCATAAAGTATGATTATATAAGGATGAACCCAACTATGTAAAGAAAACATATAAGAGCCACTAGATGACATAACTTGATGGTTTTCTGTTTTTGAAATGTTTGTTTATATAGTTATGTCAAAAGTTTTTATAATAAGCACATATTCATTTAATTTTCTCTTTAAAAATATTGTGATCAGAAAAGAGCATTTATTAGTAATACATGTATATATTAAACTGAAAAGACATTGCTGGATTATGAGAAGTTTAGTAAAACTAATTGATGACTTTGCAAGACAGCCAGGTCAGATGCTAATAGTGGACAGTAGAAAATGTTAAGCCATTGTCAAAAGAAAAATAATTGGAAGAATATCCTTCAGCAAGTTTGAGAGCCCCGATGTAAAACTTTCCTTACCGCGGGAGCAGGTGGGATTGCAGACTGCAGCTACTATCTATCCCTTCAAACCAAGACATAAAAAAGCCCTGTTGTTCCTCATCTAAGAAGTAACAATGAAACAGAACATGCAACACCCCCCTCCCCCGTTTTAAATCCTTTTGGTTTCAATATTTTCTTATGTTCTTGGTTGCTGTATGGATCTATTAAAGTTGGAGGAAACTTGACCCATTAGTGCTCCAAATGGGAGAAAATAAGGCTATGATTGAGTATCATCAGAATCTATTAATTTCTGTCTGGATAGAACAACAAAAGAGTAGATACTCCTCCCATCCTGCTACCCACTCTAGGATAGCTACCATGAACATACTTCCAGAGGCTTAGGGAAGCTGAGGACAAACCCCTCGGTTGTCCATCCCCAAAGCTAAGTGGTATGCACCAACTTGTGGTCCCGGCCGCAAGTTAGGTGGGAAAGCTTGTCAGGCAGTTGGATAGATGCCAGGATAGGCGAGTAACGCTGAGTGAACATGGTATGACCCTGGCTAATCTCTATCACTTGGGTTTGTACCCTTTTTTTTTTTTTTAATCTAATTTAAATGGAAAGCATGATGGGCATGGGAGGCATCCCTAATTTTGGTAGATCCTAAAATACCACTAGAAATAATTAAGGAGAAATAAGGGTTGTTTTTTAAATTATTGTCATTAAAGAAAAGCATTAGAAAGCCACCAAGAAGGCAAACCTTACTTTCCTTTGACCCTGTGTGAGTTTTGCAGAGCGTGATTCGAGTTGGATTCAGATGGTCTGTGAGAACCAACAGGACGGACATGACTTTCACTAATTTTAGTAACACTTTCATTAACAAAGGATTTAGTGACAATTTGGCAGAATTTTTCAAGAACAAGATCAGCAGTTATCCTCAGGATCTCCCTGAAATCATTCTAATAGTGGCTTTGATCTGCACAATTGGAGGTAGGTGCAACTCCTTTATTTTAGTTTATTCTATGGATGGATTTGTAAATGCCACCGTATAGAATTTTTAAAAAGTAGCAGTAGTAGGAAGTCAGAACTTTGGTCCTAAATTCATACCTTTGTTCCCAGATTTTCAGTTAAGTGAATCCAACAATAATCTGTCCCTGAGAAGAAACATGTAAAATCTCAACCTTATTCTTCACCTTTATTGTGTTAAAAAATATTCCCACTTTCTTAGTTACTAGGTACTGAGTAGATTTAAGTGATGGGGAGAATTGAAACAGGTAAGTAGAAAATCAAGGGTTAAGGGATTTTTAAATCTGTATTATCATAAACTATAGTTTCATTCATGTTTTAAAGATAGCTGTTTTACTGTTTTCTTTACTTGGACAAAGAATTTCAAAGTGATAGGTATGAATTGTTAAGTTACTTTTTAACCACTGGGTATGGTGTCCCACTGGTTTTGTGCAAGTGATAAATTATTTCTATCGCTTATATAAAAGAACACTGTAGAAACCAAAAGAAGCAGAAAACATTAAACTGAAGAAAGTACTGTAATATTGCTTATTGCACTTTTTAGTAATTATTAACAAAGTATTGATGCTTTTAATTATGTAATAGCTAACTAATAATAAGTAGCTAGTTTTTTCTCATTGACATAATTATTATAGCTAGTTACTCATTACTATTTGTGAATCAGTCAGATTTCACTCAAGTGTAGTTTTTATTAACCTCTTATTGCAGGATTGCCAAAGAAGCTACTCAATTTGTAGTGTGTGAACAAACTGCTATAGATATTTTAATAGTAATCCAAGAACCAATGATTCTAAAGAAGTAATATACTTCATATATAGAACAGGTCAAGCAAGAATCTAGTGGATTAGTAATTACATTGATTCTGTATGCTTAAGTGTGAAAGAGGGTTTCAAATACAGGAATATAGGAAGTGAGTAATGGATCAGTATTTCATTGTCTTCACTATTAAGAATTCATATAAGTTCTTAAAAATGTAATATTTTACTGCTTTTTAATAACTACTTTTTTGCAGCAATTTTGAATCTACGCTTGAAGGATTTTATAATTCCTCTCCCTGTGATACTATTTTTAATTGGATGCAGTTTAGAAATACTCAGTTTTGCAACTGACCAGGTGTGTATAAGTAAATATGATTATTTTTTCTATAGTTAAGATTGATATAAATAAAAATATGGCTCAAGGGGATTGTTAAAATTCTTCTCTCTTCACTGTTCTGCCATTTGATAAGTGCTTAGGATGTGGATAACATCAGATGTGTAGGAAAAGTAGCCGGGTGTGGAAAAGCAAAGCTTAGATGAGAATTGGTTAACAAAATAGAAGCCCAGAGTGACTTAGAGCTGCTGATAGAGAACTCTCAAGAGAATTCTAACAAAACAGCAACAACACTGTATTGCCTCAATTAGGAATGTTTCAATTGGACTTCCATTAGAATAGAGGCTAGTCTCTAATTGTGCCTGGCTTGGAATATATAAAGAAAAATACATAGAACCTTGTAGCTGACATTGGAAGTAAGGAGCAATGCAAACTATATAGTCCAAACTATATAGTCCTCTAGTATTACTAAATAGCTTGGAAGAGCTGGTGTCAGAGGAGAGAGAATATACTTACTATAAAGGATATAGAATGCATTATTAACACAATAGTCATCTGACCCAATGGTCGGTGACAATCTTTTTCTGTAAAAGTAAATATTTCTTTTGAGCTTTTTCATTTATTTTATTAATATTTTATTATTGTTTAAAGTATTACAAATGGTAGTACATATGTCTCCTTTTTCCCCCATTGACTTCCCCCCCTCCTAATCCCCAACACATTCCCTCACTCTCTAGTGTCTGTGTCCATTGGTTATGCTTATATGCATGCATACAAGTCTTTCAACCCCCTACCTTCCCCTGCCTTTCAGCTATAGTTCGAAAGTCTGTTTGATGCTTCTTTGTCTCTGTATCTATTTTTGCTTATCAGTTTATGATGTTCATTATATCCCACAAATGAGTGAGATCAGGTAATATTTATCTTTCTCTGACTGGCTTATTTCACTTAACATAATGCTCTTCAGTTCCATCCATGCTGTTGCAAATGGTAAGAATTCCTTCTTTCTTACAGCAACCTAATATTCCATTGTGTAGATGAATCACAGTTTTTAATCCACTCATCTGCTGATGGGCACTTAGGCTGTTTCTAAATCTTAACTATTGTAAATTGTGCTATTATGAACATAGGGGTGCATATATCCTTTCTGGTTGGTGTTTCTAGTTTCTTGGGATATATTACTAGAAGTGGGATCACTGGGTCAAATGGGAGTTCCATTTTTAGTTTTTTTTTAGGAAACTGCATACTGTTCTCCACAGTGGCTGCACCAGTCTGCATTCCCACCAGCAGTGTACCAGGGTTCCTTCTTCTCTGCATCTTCTCCAGCACTTGTCTTTTGTTGATTTGTTGATTATATCCATTCTGGCAGGTGTAAGATGGACTCTCATTATTGTATTGATTTGCATCTCTCAGGTTATTAGTGACATTGAGTATGTTTTCATATGTCTCCTGGCCTTCAGTATGTCCTCTTTGGTAAAGTCTCTATTTAGGTCCTTTGCCCATTTTTTGATTAGGTTATTTATCTTTATTTTTGTTAAGTCATAATGAGTCCCTTATAAATTTTGGAGATTAAATGCTTATTGGAGATATTATTGGCAAATACACTGAATGGCCAGATTATTATGATCTCTGAACACATAATAATCTGGCCACTCAGTGTGTGTGTGTGTGTGTGTGTATATATATATATATATATATATATATATATATATATATAGAGAGAGAGAGAGAGAGAGAGAGAGAGAGAGAGAGAGAGATGGGGGGGCAGTGCATGAATTCGTGCATAGGTAGGGTCTGGCCAGCCTAGCCAGGGAGGGGGGGCATGGGCAATTGGCCAGCCTGCCTGCTGGGGGAACTCTTGGTTGAGGGGACAATTTGCATATTAGCCTTTTATTATATAGGATATCCACTGAGTGGCCAGAAGATTATGTGTTCAGAGATCATAATCATCTGGCCACTCAGTGTATGTTCTCCCATGCAGTGGGCTTTCTTTTGCTGTGCATGAGCTTTTTATTTTGATGTAATCCCATTTTTTAAATTTTTTCCTTAGTTTCCATTGCCCTGGGAGCTGTGCTGGTAAAGATATTGCTACGACAAATGTCTGCTATTTTCTGCCTATGGCTTCTTCTAAGATTATTATGGTTTTCCATCTTACATATAAGTCCTTTGTCCATTTTGAGATTATTTTTGTGTATGGTGTAAGTTTGTGGTCTAGTTTCATTTTTTTTGCAAGTATTTGTCCAATTTTCCCAACACTGTTTTTTGAAGAGACTGTCTTGACTCCATTGTATACTTTTGCCTCCTTTGTCATATATTAATTAAGTATCATGGCTTATGTAGATTTCTGGGTTCTCTATTCTGTTCCACTGGTCTATATTTCTGTTTTTGTGCCAGTACGAGGCAGTTTTGAGAACAGTGGCTTTGTAGTATAGCTTGATATCTGGTATTGTGATCTCTCCAACTTTGTTCTTTCTCAAGATTGTTGCAGCTATTTGGGATCTTTTTTTATTCCCGATGAATTTTTGGAGCGTTTGTTCTATTGCCAAGTATGTCATTGGTATTTTAATGGAGATTGCATTAAATTTATGGAAATTTTAATTTTACCAATCCATGAGCATGGTATATTTTTTCATTTGTTTGTGTCTTCCTCTATCTTTTTTTTTCAGCATCCTATAGTTTTCTGAGTACAGGTCCTTTACCTCCTTGGTTAAATTTATTCCTAGGTATCTCAAATTTTTTTGCTGCAATGGCAAATGGAATTGTGTTTTTAGTTCCTCTTTCTGTGAGTTCATTATTGGTGTATAAAAAATCCATAGACTTCTGGGTGTTAACTTTGTATCCTGCTACATTGCTGAATTCATTTATTAAGTCTAGTAGTTTTTTGATGGCATCTTTAGGGTTTTCTATGTATAATATCATGTCAACTGTGAATAATGACAATTACATTTATTCTATATAAATATTTTATATTTTGTAGGCCATATAATCTCTGTCACAATTACTCAAATCTGTCATTGTAGTTCAAAGGCAGCTGTACTTTCATAGAAAATGTGTAAGTGAATTGTCATGACTTGTGTTCCAATAAGACTTTATTTACAAAACAGGCATTGAGAAATTTTGACTTAGGGACAATATTTTGCCAACACCTACTTCAGTCAGTCAGAATATGAATGAAAATGTGTATGAAAATGATTGACTTTCCCAAGCAAATTTAACCAGGGATGTAAAAAAATGATGGAAAACATGTATTCATGGAAAAACAAAAGCAGATCACTACTTTGTCATGAATAGGTTTTATAACCATATGATTTTGATACAAAAGCAATTTTAAGTGCAATTACTTATGACCTTCATGGAAGTTTGTTGACTTTTTAAAAAAAAAATCAAGTTGTAAACCTTTATTACAAATTAAAAATGAGGTTCTTAAAACTCAACCTGACCAAACATGAAACAATTTAAAAACCTTTAAAGAGAAAAAGCAGACTTAAAAACAACAACAACAACAGAAAACACATTGTCATCACCAAAAAGAGACATCTTTAGGAAAAAATTATAAAAACCCCATACTGCATAGATAGTTCTAATTATCTGTTCAATGGCAAAAAGCAAGCACTTAAGATTTTCAGCTCCAATCTTTTGTTCATTTCTTACTGCTGGGATTTCATATTCATTTCTTCTTGTTGGATGACTAAACCTTATACTATTTCACTCAAATATTCTGGAAAAGATAGTCTGGGAGAGGTGGTAAGTCTGCATTTACTCAGCCTGGCCCTGCTCAGCTTCCAGGGGCGTCGAATTCTCGGGTGGTGGATCAGCTGCTTTTGTCTCTTAATCATCTTGTGGTTTAAGGTTTTCTGGACCACTGCATCAGTAATTGAAGTTGTGTCAGTGCAGACATTGAGGCTTTCAGGTGGCTGCTGACCTTGGGTCTCATTTCCTTGATTTTCTTTATCTCCTTCATTGCCGTCCTCTCTAGGCTGTCTTTGGTGAGGAGGGTCCCTGTGGAATCGTGGTCTATAGCCCTAGTACATATTCTGTCTCATTGGTCTGCCTTGTTCTCCTGCACCCTGCTTGTCAGCACTCTCAATCACTTCTCCCTGCACAGGAAGGTTGGAATACCATAGTCGACACCCATAGGGTCTCCTCATGGATTAAGGTGGGAACCCTGGCCAGTGGGAGGGTGGGCACTGTTGGGCCTGGCTTTCAGGATCACTCTCTCATCACTCATTCTTTTTTTAAAAAATTTTTTTATTGATTTCAAAGAAGTAAAGAGAGAGAGAGAAAACATCAATTATGAGAGAGAATCATTGATCAGCTGCCTTCTGAATGCCCCACACTGGGGATAGAGCCCGAAATCCAGGCATATGCCTGACCAGGAATTGAATCGTGACCTCCTGGTTCATAGGTTGATACTTAACCACTGAGCCTCGCCGGCTTGGCTCATCACTAATTCTTTTCCCCACTCTCACTTTTCCGGTAAGTCTGCTGGTAATTGTGTGGAGGACCCTTGCCACGTGGGCAGCGTCTGTAATGGTTCCAGTCTGCTGCATATTTATGGCCTTGCACTGGAACTCTTCCACCAGGGCCTGTAACATTTGCCGCCTCATACTCTTTTCTCCTTCAACAATATCAAACTCCACAGTCTCTCCATCTCCTGTACTGCAAAGGTACTAGGTAAGAGGGTTATTCTTCTTTATGGCAGTCTGATGTACAAATACATCTTCCTTGATGTCATTTATGTTGCCAGAACCATATCCATTTTTTACATTGAACCATTTTATTTTTTCCAAATCTTCCCTGCAAAGACCTTCTTGTCCCCAACTACAGGCACCACTGATGTCAGGCTCTCCAGGTCAGGGCTCCTTGCCCCACTGCCCTGTGGTGTCAGCAGTGCTGAAGGAGTTGGGGTGGTGGGCAGCTACTGGGTTTCCACTCCTCTGCTCTTGGTTGCTGTGATGGTGACCTGGGCCAGCTGCATAGCTGGGCAGCTGCTGCTCTCCTCCTGGTGTGATGGTAACTAAGCCAGCAGGGCTGCATGGGGCTCTCTGGGGTCCATTCTCCACCCCCACTACTGATAAAAATCAATTTTTAAGTACTTCTGTAAACTTTACTATTTGGCAATAATTTTTTACTCTTCTTGCAATACAGTAAGTTAGACTGCCAAGGTTTCATGATCCTGTTAAAAGCCATACGACTCCTGGACCAGCTAAAAAGAATTCTATCACTCAGGGCAATTGCAGAAGCCAGAATGTCAGTGTTTTCCTGTGCCTGTTCCGTGAGTCCCAGCTCCCAGAGGGAGAACTGAGAGGGCCAGACGAAACCTGCACACACAATGGGTTGGATTACTGGAGGAGAAACCTGAGCTTAGAGAATTTAATAGTTTATGATGCACAGTTAGCTTTCCTCTCCTAAAGAGTTATTATCTTTAGTACACTGAACAATATAGTAAATCTGGCCCTTGCTCTGGAGAGAAACCTTGGTCTATCTTCCAAACTTTTCATTCACTCAAATATTCTGGAAAAGATAGTCTGGGAGAAAATCAACCAATGCCTCCACTCATAAGACCTGAGAAGCACAAGAAACCATGAGAATCAGCTCCCACATGCATAGATCTCACCCACCTCAATAGGTGCTCAGTATTTCCTTACGGAATGGATGTTGAATGGATGCCCAGAATAAAATTCATATATATTTTTGTGATAAACAACATAAATTATATAAAGCTGCATTAACTTCCCACACACTGCTATTCTTCCACACACAACTTCTATATAAGCCACGGCTAGTTATTTGTAGTTTCTAGAATTTGATATAATTGCTTACTCCCTTGTGGGTTTTATGCATGATAATCCATCTGTCTGAAATATCTTTTTTCCTCTTATATGCCTGAAAATCTCCTAGATATTTCTAGAGGTCATGCAATGTATAATACTTCCTAGTTAAAAAGATAAAATGGACATTGATATATGCACTAACTTTCCACTATAATTGGTAATAATCTGATGGAAAAGTATAAAAATCTGACAGTTAAGACAGCAGCACTTATTACATTATGATATATGTTTTCCTCTTTTGTTGGAGATAAGAGTATTTAATGTGTAGTCTATGCTTATAGAAGGATGGATAAATGAGTAAATGACATATTTTTTTATATTATTAGGTTCTAAGATATATTGATGCCATACAATGGATGGATTCACAATTATTTTTTTATTTATTTACACCAGTAATTATCTTTAATGTTGCATTTGACATGGATGTTTACATGTTCCAGAAGTTATTTTGGCAGGTAAAAAAATATTCTTTTCCAATATCATTCACTAGTGAACCAC
Source organism: Pipistrellus kuhlii (assembly GCF_014108245.1). Lineage (NCBI taxonomy): Eukaryota > Metazoa > Chordata > Mammalia > Chiroptera > Vespertilionidae > Pipistrellus > Pipistrellus kuhlii. Next base: position 60,413,821 of record NW_023425515.1, read on the forward strand.
CACATTTTATCTATGTTTAAATTTTTAAAAATTTTGCTCAAAATTAAGAAATAAAGAAGAAAGAGGGAAAGTACAAGGTGTGAAAGAAGTAAAATAAACTTTATATTTTAGTAAATATGCTATATCTTGACAAATGTCTACCTAACTGAATACTCAGGAAAAAAAATATGGGAAAAAATAATGTTGAAAATCTGAGTGATAGAAGTAACAGTAGTTATGATTTTATCTCTGACATGCTATAAGAGAGTTACTGTGAAATCTATTAGGTCTAGAAAAATAAATTTATTAATAAAGGTAATGTTTTAAATACTCTCTTTCTAAAACTCCCCACACCCACATGGCGAAGAAAAAGACAAAGAATATTTACAGAAACAACTATTACTCTAATTTACAAACTGTTGTGATTTTTTTCTAATTATGTGAGATTTTGACCTCACCTAGAAAAGACCATGAGGCAAAATACTCCAGATCTTAAGCAGGGGTGCATTTTTTTCAAATTAAAAAACAAACAAACAAACAATTTTATAAATATAAAGCCATTACCTAAACTATATTAGAAGCAAAACTATTAAAACAATGTATACTTGAAAGAGTCTAGAAAAATGGAGGCCATAAAAATGACTCAAAAAATGAAATAAAAAAGACTCTGTATATATAAAAGCCCAGCAACTGAACACTGGAATGACCAGAACAACCGGTCAACCAGTCACTATGACATGCACTGACCACAAGGGAACAGATCCTTAATGCAGGAGCTTCCCCCTGGTGGTCAGTGTGCTCCCACTGTGGGAGCACTGCTTGGCTGACTAGGTCAGAAGGTGGGGTCCACAACCACTTGGCTGACCAGACTAGAGGTGCTCCCACAACAGGCCAATCCCTGTAAGCCATGCCCCCAACCAGTGCAGGAATTCATGAACTGGCCTCTAGTAGAAATATAAAAGTAGTTTGGTCTGGTGATTTCTGCCTATCTGTCTTCTGAGTCTGTTCAACTCTGGAGGTCAGCTGAGGAAGGAAGATGAGCTAGATGGCTCATGTGTCTGATGGCTAGGTACTAGTAGTGTTGGCTTTAGGCAATAGGTGTCACTGCCACACATATATTTCATCATCTAGGAGGTTGTTACAGGACTAGAGGCCTGGCACAAAATTCGTGCACAGGGGGGCAGTCCCCTCAGTCCAGCCTGAACTCTTTCCCAATCCAGGACCCCTTGGGGGATGTTCGATTGGGCCTAAACTGGCAGTCAGATATCTCTCTCACAATCCAGGACTGCTGGCTCCTAACCACTCACCTGCCTGTCTGCCTGATCACTCCTAACCACTCTGCCTGCCTGATCACCCATAACTGCTTACCTGCCTGCTTGCCTTAATGCCCCTAACCACTTGCCTGCCTGCCTGATCACCTCTAACCCCTCTGTCTGCCTGATTTTCCTTAACCACTCACCTGCCTATCTGATCACCCCTGACAACTCACCTTCTTACTTTTTCACCCCTAACCACTTTGCCTGCCTGCCTGATCGTCTCTAACTGCCTCTGCTTCAGCCACTGTCTGGAATGTTCCTGGAAGGTCGTTTGGCTGGCAGGTCTAATTAGCATATTATGCTTTTATTATTATTATAGATTCTTCATGGTGGGTGCAGAGTCTCAGACATCCATCAGTAGGAGAGAGAAAGCTGGTATTTGCTAGTGCATTTCAAGTTTCTCCTTGCAACATATGTGCTCTTAACTCCTTTTAGCCAAAATGAACCACACGACTCACTGAAAGTCAGAGTAGGAGATAACCACGCATTGGTGTGGCTCCAGGAAGCAGAATTGCTGCTGCCACTTTAGTAAGCATCATGCCATGTGATTTATTGAGGTATCAACATCAGCTATGTAATGGAAGGACAATGATTTGGACCTCAATCTGCTTGTCTCAGAGCCTATTTTAATGTATTCCTCTGAACAGGAGTTAGTAATATAATAATCCTGGCCACTAAAACCTTAGAAATAAGAACTTACCCATCCTAGAAGTAACTGTTCTATGGGGCCTTTATTTTTTCTCACTATCCATCAAGCTTTATCCATAGAAGACCCCTCTGAGTAGTGCCACATAAATACTCTATCATGGTTCTGCCATTTCTAAAATTGATTTAATGATGTATGATCAACTGGCTTAATCACTCAGCACTAGCACCTGCACCAGGTCTCCTGTGCTAGAATCCAGTGTTCACTCCCTAATTCATTTTGTATGAGTGTCTCTTACAATTAGAGAGCACTAAGTAATCAGAAGGCAGCAAGAGCATTTCACATCATTATTATGAAATCACTAGAGGCCTGATGCCTGCAAGAATGGGCCTTCCTTCACCCGGCTGCCAACATAGCCTTCACTCCAGCCAGAGCTGCTTTTCTGCCTTCCCATGCTGCCCATGGAGTTGCTAGGGCAGTGCAAAATGCCTGAAATGGTGATGACACAAGCATCCCACCCTGACCCTGGCCTCTCAGAGCCTGTGTATGCAAATTAACCTGCCATCTTTGTTAGGTTAATTTGCATGCTCAATCCTGATTTGCTGGTGGATGTCACAAAGTTAAGGTCAATTTTCATCTTTTCTTTTAGTGTAGATTATAATTGCTCTTTTATTTTATTATTTTTAAGTGAGATAATTGACATATATGTAACATTATATTAGTTTTAGGTATGTAACATAATGATTTGATATTTGTATATATTTTGAAGTGACCATCAAAATAAGTCTAATTAATATACAGATATGCAATGTGGCAGTATTAACTATAGCCACCATACTGTATATTGCATCCCCATGATTTATTTATTTTCTAATTGTACCTTTTGAGCACTTCACCCTTTTCACCAACCCCCCTTCCCTTAGCCTCTGACAACTATCCATCTGTTCTCTGTATTCATGAGTTGATGCTTTTTTCTTTTGGGGTGCACATATAAGTGAGTTCACATGGTATTTGTGTTTCCTTGTCTGACTTATTTTACTTAGCATAACGTCCTAAATGTCTATCCATATTGTCACAAATGGAAAGATTTTCTTCTTTTTGTTAAGGCTAAATAATATTTCATTATATACATATATATCACATTTTCTTTACCCATTCACATTCATCCATTGATAAACATTTAAAGTTGCTTCCATGTCTTGGGTATTGTAAATAATATTTCACTGAACATGGGTGTGCAGTTCTGAATTCTTATACATAATTTCAGGACAATCACATTTTCCCAACTCCATTTGGGAATAAAGTTGATAAGTAGACATCTCAGGTAGAATATGGAAAAGTAGAAGGTGATGTTGGGAAGGCAGAAGGTAGGTAGATTTTTCAGTCCTAAAATAACAGAATTTTGATTTTCATATTTTCTATAGTCCTCTGCAATTTTCCTACATTTTTTCTGTTATATTTTCTTTCTCTTTTTCTTTTTTGACACCTTTTTAAAATTTATGTTCTTTTTTATGTTATAGACTATGTCTCAGTTTTTATGCATAGTCAAATGTGTATGCATGTATGAATATGCATGTATTTAAGGTATGTATGTATATACCTCACACATACATAGCTATATTTAATATCCTTATAAAAAAATAAGTTTATTTTTTTAATTATAATATGGTATTTCTTAGGTCCTAAGAATCTCATTGCAATATATTCCTTTTATTTCCAGAGTTTCAAACACATAATTATTAAATAAGATAATTTAAAATTTCTGTTGATAACTTGTATGTGATTGTACATCTTTAATAAATCTGCTGGTCTGCTTTTTAAAAGTCAATATAATTTTCTATTTGTAAAATTTATTTGCAGATAATTTTAATTACAATTCCTGGATTTTGTATCAATTATTCTTTAATTCTTTGGTATCTGACATCTGTGAATAAATTACATTTGAGAACCACCCCTTGGTTATTATTTTCAGCTATCCTTTTGAGTTCAGATCCCATGCTGACTGCAGCTGCTATAAGAGACCTTGGTAGGTATATTTTTCTCCTTTCTTTTATTTAAAATATCATATTCTATACTTAAGTTGTCTATTTTTAAGATCTATTGTTCACTGCTTTTCATGATGTGAAGTGTGTCACTGAGGCACTGGGACTGAGCATAGAAATTTGGGTGATAATGCTTAGAACATAATAAAATGCAAGTGATGGGCTTACTTATTATATATGCTTAAAGTCTTATATTCAATTATGGAATAGATCAGGGGATTATTTGGAATCCTTGACTTTATACATGCTTCTACCTTGTACCAACAGAACAGTTCTGGAGCTTTACAATATTGCATATACTATATTTTGGTGACATTTGTATTGCCCAACACCTCTTTTCCTTTGAGAACACTGCCATTTACAAAAACAAAACAAACAAACAAACAAGAAAAACACACTCACACACACACAAAAAACACAGAAAACAAAAAAAACCTTTTTGAGTCAATGTCAACATTTAAACCAAAAGCCTGAGAAGTACAAAACAATAAAATCATTAATCACACAGTATTCAGTGCGTACTATTTTGGAGAACACATAAGTAAAATACCAAATGAATGTAATCCATTGAAAATATGAGAGCCTTATTCAAGAAAAAGAGAAACCTAATCTGTTTTTCCTCAGCACTTTTTAATAATGATAACTAGAGCATTAGTTTTAAGAAAGAATTTGTATGTGGTGCACGAAATTCATGCAGTTGGGGGGAGGTGGGGTATTCCTCAGCCCAGATTGTGAGTGGGCGCCAGCCAGGCCGAGGGACTCTACTAGTGCACGACTGGGGTCAGGGAGGGATGCAGAGATTGGCCAGCTGGGGAGGGCTCCCAGGCATGTCTAGCCCATTTCACTCAGTCCTGATTGACAGGACCCCAGCAGCAGGCTAACGCACCAGTTGGAGCACCTGCCCCTCTGTGGTCAGTGCATGCCATAGTGAGCAGTTGAGCGGCCTTATCATTTCATTAGCATATTAAACTTTGATTAGTCGAATGGCTGACCGGATGACCAGATACTTAGCAAGCATATTAGGCTTTTATTATATAGGAGAATATGAGTGAAATCATATAGTTAACTTTTTCTGTCTGACTTATTTCATGTCACATAACGTTCTCAAGGTCCATCCATGTTGTAGCAGAAGCGGTACAACCCTATGGGAGCCACAGAGGCTCAAAACTATGGTTCTATTTTCTAAAATAAAATATTTATACAAAACTATCAGTTTTTTCTGAGTAACAACTCCAAAACATAGTGGCTTAAAACAATAATTATGTATAAGTTTTCACGAGTCTGGCAGTTCTGTTGATATGAGCTGGGCTCTGCTGACCTTAGCTAGGCTCACTAACAAATCTGCTGGAGGGTCATCTAAACACTGAGTGATCTAAGATGTCCTCAACTAGGAGGATCGATGTTTTCTTTAAGTAATTCTCACATCCATCCAGCAGTGTAGCCAGGAAATGCTGCCTTCATGGTGACAGGAGTCCCAAGAGAGAGGAAGAAGAAATATAGCTCAAGCTTCTGCTTGTATCGTTACATGGCCAAACAGACTGGATCTCTTCAGTGAAAGAGAAACTGCTGAAGTCTTACAGCGAAAGGCATCAATGCAGGATAGGTGAAGGAGTGAGCCATCAAGGCAATTGAGCTTCCACAAGAACAGACTGCCTTGCTTTTCTTCTCTTCTAAGAGCATACTTACTGTATTAGGTTGTGATCACAGCTGTAGAGTGGTTGGTCTACAGGGCTTTTACCATGCAATGTTTCCTTCCTGTGGAAATTTGGAAAATCATCAAAGTTGCTCCAAGTTATAGATTTGTCACAATAGACACATTTAATAGCACAGAAAAATTATAATTAATGGCCCCCTAAACTTAGAATATAATAATAAATGAAGGAAAATTAGGATCAAAATAGATAATATCAAGGTGCTCTCCATTCATGGAGTTTGATTTCTAAAACCACTAAAAGGAATGTATAGGAAAATCAGACAATTTGTGTACCCTTCACTAGGTACAGTGTTATAAAGTCTTGGTTTATGAATTTACTTTATCTTGTCATTTTTTTATGTTGCCATAAATACATGATGTAAGTATTTATATAGGCCAAATCACTGAATTTTTTTTAAAAAAGTGAATTTTGTTATTTCATCTGCCTTGAAATAAGGAATGAGAGCTCTAGTTGATTATCTCAATTGCATCAACCATAATCAAGCACGGTTAATTTGGTACTTAATTATGATGGTCTAGACTTAACTTACAGTTAATATGTAATTACATTTTCTTAAAGAGAGTTTTCAAACATGACTAAAGTTTAAGTATGTAGTAAAAGTATGTAGTGTATATCCATAGCTAAGAATATTTTTCTACTTACTGAAATTTTATTTTCTTCACCTAAAATATTTTTTCCTTCCATAGGTCTTTCTAGGAGCCTCATTAATTTAATTAATGGAGAAAGTCTGGTAACCGCTATAATGTCTTATAATATGTTTACTAGTATCATGGATTTTAACACCGACCTGAAAAGTATGAACCATTCCTTAGGTAAGGATCTATTTTTTAATTTATCTTTATTGTTGAAAGTATTACAGATGCCCCCTTTTGTTCCCTCATTGACCCCCTCATCCCTTCTCTTAACTCCAACCCCAGGCCTTCACTGCATTATTTTCTGTGTTCATGGATTATGCATATAAATTATTTGGTTAATCTATTCCTGTCTCTCACCCCTTTCCTCTGAGAATTGTCAGTCTGTTGCATGCTTTCATGTCTCCATCAGTTTATTTTGTTCATTAGAGTCCACATATAAATGAGATCATGTGATACTTGTCTTTATCTGACTGGCTTATTTCACTTAGCATAATACTTTCCAGAAAAAGATCTTTTATTGTCTGAAAACTGACATTGATTTTGTAATATCTTATGACAAATTATAATTTACAAGCATAATAATGAGTATCAGTATAGTGTCTTACCTTTTAAAAAGCACTGCATCTCTTTACAAAACATGTCTCTTATTTCATAGCAGTTGTAATTTTATTGTGAGGTGTGTTGGGACTTCCATGAGGATGCTTATAAGAGCAGCACTCCTCCACAGGCCTAGGCTGAACCATTATACTTGACAGTAAGAATGAGAGCTGTTGATGTGTTGAAGATGAACTCAGAAGATAAGCCAGGTAGTGAGTGCATTCACCAGTGAAGAGAAGAGTCAGCTTCCCTTCCCTTTCTGTTGGTGTTACAGAATTTCTAGGTGATCGAAAAATACACAGGAGTACTTGGAGATTTAGGATAAACCCATTTATTTTCAGATGTTTCACATGTACTAGTACAGTGACTCAAGGGGTCCGTTCTCCAAATCCTGAGTCCCCCAATATGGTGGAAGTTTTTCCTTTATACCCTTTGGCTTTTTTGTTCCCCGAATATGGATCAGAATTCCAGACCTTTTGTGGGCTTTGCAAAAAGCCCTGTGTGTTGGGATGGGGGACATGAGACCACATCTAAAGGCCTGGCCTGGAGCCAGTGCTGACAACCCCCTCTGGGGGTTGTGTATGGTTCATGGTTTATGGCCTCTATAAAATGGGAGTATTTAGGTAAATAGGTCTTGCAAGACCAGATAATTAAGGAAGGGGCAGTGACTTGTCTATAGGCTAACAAGAATGTGCATTAGGGACAGTGATTAACTAGGTACAGAGTTCGGCTGCTAGCCTCCTACATTCTTTCACAAATGGAGTTAGTTATCGGCTAGCAAGAGTGTGCATTAGAAGGCAGGTTGCTGGCACAGATTCAGATTTAGATTGCTGCCCAATATTTTTTTTTTTTATCTTCCCCCATCATTGGGATCATGTCCCTGCAAGCAACACAGAAAGCTCTCAGCACAAGTGTGAGTTCTATAGTCATCTACAAGGCCTGAAAGCAGTGCCTGTAAGCAGAGAAATTGGAAGGTGCCCATGAGCTCATTTAACACATTCAGGGAGTGTCTTGAACCATAAGTATTTTTTTCCTTTAAAATATGTATTTGTGTGTGTATAAAATAAATGAAATACGTGTAATTACCACTCAGGATAAAAATATATATATAGTGTTACCAGTGCATCCAAAAGTATCTTATGTACTTCTCTCTGATCAAAACCCAATACCTTCCTCCTAGAACAGTGGTTTGTAGAGTAGTGACTGAATATGGGGAAGGGGGTCCATAGGACCCTTTGAGGTTGTCTATAAAGTCCAATATTTTTATAATACTGCTAAGAAGTTATTGATCTTTTTTACTGTGTTGCCATTTGCACTGATTTTGGAAGAACAATAATCACAGTCTTCTGGAGAAAATTGCTAATGTGTAGTTATTCCACTCACGGGATGTCTTCCGTGTTCCAAGGCCTTCTGCAGCATCATCTCATTCCACCTCCCTATGCCTTGGGGTGGGGGATGTTTAAGAGGTGCTTCCAGACCTCATTCTAATACATCAAGGGGTCTATATGATGCCAAATAATCAATTTTGTTGAAATGGGATTTTTTTCTGCTTCCCCCCCCCCCACCCCGATCCCAGAAATTAAACATAACTCAAATTATCTTTCCAAACACTCAGAAAAAGTTTTAGCCACCATTGCTTTCCCTGACCCTGGAGAGTACTTTATTGCTGGACAGCCAGAGACCCTGTTTATTTCTATTTTGACTCATCATGCCTTACATATTAATAATCAATGCCTAAAACTCAGAATTGAAGACTATTTTCCCCCCAAGAAGACCCATTTATGGGACAATCATCCTCTCGCGTCTTCTTCAAGGAATCAGGTCCACGTGATGGACAATTATTCTACTTGGTCAAAAGAAGCACTCACCTTTTGTTTCCCTCTGTATCAAATTAGCTTACCCAGGCCATGGCAGCTTGGAACTCTGTGGTGAACCTAGAATTCCATTTTAGCACAAAAAGGTACATCCTCTAAAATGCTTCATGTATGTTATCTATGGTGTGTGAGAAAGCCAAGTACCACACACATACAAACTCTTTCAAAATCCAAATAAAAAGAAAAGTAACCCAATATAGTAATCAGGGACTTTCACCATAAAACTTCCTGCAGATAAAAACACAGTAAAAAAAAATCAATAACTTCTTAGCAGTATTATAAAAATGATTTCCTGAAAATGGCTCAAGTGATTCACACACACACACACACACACACACACACACACACACAATATCTATATTCAGAAGCCTCTTAAAAACTCTCAAGGACCACCCTTAGAAGAAACTGAAAAAATTCAAAGAAGTACAGTTTTACATACCGGACCTCATTTAAGATATTAAATATTGACAACAAAATTTCAGGGATCTGTCAGATGTGATATCTATAGACTAATCAAGAGAACTTTCTTGCTATTACATTGACTTAAAAGAAAAAAAAAGAAAGAGAAAAGAAAGGTACTAATGTGGAATATCATTCATTCATTCATTAATTCAACAATTATTTATTGATATGTTCTCAGTTATAGTTCTTATTTAAGGCCCTGGTGGTTCAGCCATGACCATAATAGTCCTGCCTTTCATAGAACTTGCCTCATAATTTTTATAATAACCAATGGGACACAATTTTTTCATTTGTTTAGGTTTTAGAGAAGTAAAAATTATAAACAATCACCCTACTAAAATATAATAGTAACAACTAAAAATAATAAAAGCTCTGTTATTTTCTTAGTCTTTAGGGCTTTCTCTGAATTTTTAATAGTTTTGAAAGAAAAAAAATCCTTTAAGAAACTTAATAAGTTTTACTGATATTTCATTGTTATCTATTGACACAATTGTGAGTAATTTTCACATAATTATTTTTATAACTCATTTGAACAGTTGCTTTATCTTTGAAATTAGCACGTTTCATAAGAAGGGAAACAATTAAGAAAAGTTATTACACGTAGAATTCTTACCTTTTCCAACTTGAGTGTTAAAAGTTTAAGAACATTGTAAGACATAATAGATTTGTTTTGGGGCTTTTCCTGGCCTAATAAGTCAGCTCAGTGACATTTTACTGATTAAAAGCTATTTTCCTTTCTTAAAGGAGAAAGCAGTTTTTATACTGGGTCTTCTAACTCCAGTTCCTTGCATCCTTGTTAAACCAGAGTAGGCCTCTCTTGTTTTAATTACAGAAGGTGCTGGAATTTCAAAATTATCAAAGTGCCTAAATCCATGCCTGGGACTGATTTGACTTAGAGACTTAGAAGGCCATTCATGAAACTCTCCTTCCACATTCATGCTATCCCTACAGCTCTTTCTACTCGGCAAATGTTCAATGCCGAGGCTAAAGACAAAGAGAATTTTAAAAGCGGCAAGAGACAAGCAGGTAGTTTCCTACAAGGGAATTCCCATACAACTGTCAGCTGATTTCTCCACAGAAACTATGCAAGCCAGAAAGGAGTGGCAAGAAATATTCAAAGTGATGAAGAGCAAGGATCTACAACCAAAATGACTCTACATTTAGAATTGAAGGTCAGATAAAGACCTTCACAGACAAGAAAAAGGTAAAGACATTCATCACCACCAAACCAGTATTATATGAAATGCTGAAGGGTATTCTTTAAGAAGAGGAAGAAGAAGAAAAAGAAAAAGATTTGGAAAAAAAAATGAACAACAAAATGACAACAAATACATACCTATCAACAATTGAATCTAAAAACCAAAATAAGTGAATAAGAAATCTAATGAACAGAATAAACTGGATATAAAATAGAATTAGGGGCATGGAAATGGTACAGACCAACAATTCTCAGAGAGAAGGGGGGTGGGAGGATAGGAAGAGATTAAACAAAGATCTTATATGCATATATGCATTACGAACACAGACAATAGGGTGGCAAAGGCCTGTGGCAGGGCGGGAACTGGATGGAGGGAGGATTGGGAAAGGGGGAGAGAGACATCTGTAATAATCTCAACAATAAAGATTTAAAAAAAAAAATTTTTTTAAGTGGGCAGGACTTTCTTACCCACTGGCATACCTGATTCCAGCAAAGGAGTATGTCAAAGTCTCAGGTTTCCTAATTTTCAGGGGAGGGCATCATAATGACTTTACAAGGTCATTTGGCAAAACATAGCAATATTAAAGATGTAACTATCCATTAGCAGATAACTGCACTTCGAGGGCCTAAGGAAGTAATCAGAAAAGTAAAAATTAATTATGTGCAGAAATATACACTGCAGCATTAACTACGAGTGGGGAAACTGGAAAACATTAAATGTCCAACAGTAAGAACCAAGTAAGTTGGCAGGGGAGGGCAATGGAGGAGATACATTCTGCATTTCCTCAGTGGCTTATGTTGGATCTAGAATATAAAATGACATGAATTTAGAGACTTTCTACCTCTTGCGCATTGCCACATCTCCAAAATGTATTGCACTGCTTGGCACTGAATAGATGTATATTTCTTAACTGAGACTGAAAGAAGTCCTTGCCCTAAACTGACTGACTTTTATAAACTTGTGTGGCTTTCAGAATTTGAGAATAGAAATATGAAAACACCCTACATCTACCGTACATGATACGAATGAGCTATTTTTAAAGATAATGACAAAAAGAAAAGCTAATTCAGAGTATCACTCAAAATTAAGTGAGTTTTATTAACCATTTTTTTTTAATTTTCTCCCCTTTCTTGCAGCACGTAGCATCATAAGTCCAATATTGTTATATTATATAGCAAGTTTCTTTTTTGGAATTTTCAGTGCAAAACTGGTTCAGTTGTGGATGTCTACTGTTTTTGGTGATGATATCAACCATATAAGTCTCAACTTTTCAAGTCTGTACCTCATCTTTTTTATTTGTAAGTGAGAAGCCTATCCCTAAAATGAAATCACATTGAAAAATTAAAAATAAAGATATCAAAAATTCACAATAGACATACTAAGCAAAAGTTAGTTTAAAACAATTTAACTGATCTAGAATAAATCCTTTTGTTAAAATAATCTATCAAAGGAGATAAAAATGTTAGTATCTATACAACAGAAAACAATATGCCCAAATATATAAAGGCAATACTATTTAACCAGAGAAGCAATTGTTTTGAAATTATACAAAACAATTTGACAAAACTCATAATTACAATGAATATTCTAACATGACTCCCAGATAATTTCATAGCCAATTTGAAGGGAAAAAACACACACACACACACAAAAAAAAAACACAAAAAAAACCCCCAGCATGCTATAAAAAGTTTTAAATAAAAACTTAAATGTGGGGTTTATAAGATTTGTAGAATTTTCCTTTCTAAAACATAATGCATATCCTTTACATATACCTGTAGACCATTTACAGAAATAAACTAGACTTCAGAACTTTTCAATAAAATTCTAAATCCACAATGCAGTTAAATACTAACTACAAAAGGACGATCTTAAAAATAATCATTCTAACTGCATGACATTAAATATACTTTTCTTGGAAACTCAGAGATCAAATAGATCAAGTAAGACTACATATTATAAAATTCATTATTAATCCATTTATTACCACTTTCTTCTCATGGAAATATGGCAGGTATCGGTAATTAGCTATATCACTATTTGCTGACACAGTCTCAGAATCATGTTCAACCCAGTTCTTCAGATGGCCTTATAAATGATTTGAAGTTGGCCTATGTGACAATACCTAGTCAACAACTTATACTATGTACTTCCATTGGATTTTAGAATAAGGCAATGTTGCCTATTCTCATATCCAAGATTAAAAGTTGTTCTGGAAGATCTAGCTAGGAAAAGAAAAAAGAAAGAAAAGAAGAGAAAAGAAAAAAAAAAAGAAAGAAAAGAAAAGCAAAGAAAAGAAAAGAAGAGAAAAGAGTAAAATTTATATATATTTGAAAGAGAAATGGTTACAGTAGTTGCAACATTCTAGATTATATGAAAATTTCAAAAAAATAAGCCAACAATGCTTTTTTAAAAATATATATTTTATTGATTTTTCACAGAGAGGAAGGAAGAGGGATAGAGAGCTAGAAACGTCAATGAGAGAGAAACATTGACCAGCTGCCTCCTGCACACTCCCTACCGGGGATGTGCCTGCAACCAGGTACATGCCCTTGACCAGAATCGAACCTGGGACCTTTCAGTCCGCAGACCAACGCTCTATCCACTGAGCCAAACCGGTTTCGGCCCAACAATGCTTTTTAATAGTTAGTATAAAGTTAATATAAAAAATCAGTACTGTCCTTATAAGTCAGCAGTAACTAGTTAGAAAATATAATGAAATTTTGATTCTCTTTACGTTGGCAAAAAAAATAATAGAATATCAAGGAATAGACTTACAAGAAGTTTGGACCTAAACAGAAAAACTATAAAAGTTTACTGAGAGTATAAAATTTGAATTAATTGAGACAGAAAAAAAAAACCAACACTTCCCTTTAGAAGTGCTAATGTAACAGGATTTATTATTTTCATGTCTGAGGAAAGAAAAGCAGAATGTAGAATTTTGAACTTTCCTAATGACTCAGTGAATTAAAGCAAATTACAATCTATTGATGTTACAGGATAAAGTTAATGAATTAATTATGAGAATGTGATCAATCTGTACAAGTTCTTTATCATAATACTTATTTTGTGCTTACCTATTTTCTTGCAAAAATATATCCCAGCAAATATAATTTCCTCTAACACCATTTAGTAAGCAAGCATAACCTCAATATTAAGGGTTATACCCCCCAGGAAATAAGCATTGTGTCAAAATGTCTCTCACTAAACATTTTAGAAAGTGAAATTCTAGGGAAAAAATGTATGAAAACAAGATAGAGTGAATATAAATAAATCTAAGGGCAAAGGACTTTCACTCTATCCTGGCTTAATGTTTATATTTTTAGTATCTTCAAGGTAGCCATTATAAATATTTTCCAAATGTTACCATTGCATAATAAGTTACAATGACAGTTCAAGACTTGAGTGCCTTAAAGCACCTATGTCCACAGATCCTTCTTCTTTCAGAATTCAAAAATGACTAATGTGTTATTTTTATGGCTTAGGTACCATTTCTAGCCAGAACTAGAGAATATAAAACTTGTAATTTTCTACCTCTAAACTAAGAATAATACTGACTTAATGAAAATGTATCAGAATCAAACAATGAAAAAAATATGTGGTTATCATATTTTTACTTTTTTTTGTTTTTGAAATTATAACAAAACAATTTAAAGAGGTTATCAGGAAATATTAACAGTGAGAGTAGGCAAAACATAATTATAAGTAGAGATCTTTCTCTACTAGGTAGGAATTAAGTGCTTCATAAGCCTACAGTTATTAAAATACAATTGTTGTAACAAAGGAATACAAAGTAAACCAAAGAAACAGAAGGTGCACATGTAGCAATTTGATAAATATGGCAATATGATAAAAGTGACATATCCGCAATGTTCTTCAGTATTAAAACAAAAATCATTCTTTTTTTATTAACTAGACAGTGTCTGCAAAATATTAAGTTTAAAAAAAGCCCAATACAGAACTATCAATACATTACTGTAAAATCCCATTGTAGTTTTTATGTGACTTTATATATATATATATATTGAATGTATGTCACCATAAATGTTCACTGCGTACTTCATTCTCCAAGATATTGATCCAATTACATGAAATTCCTAATTCTATAGCTTGTAAAAAAAAAATCCAGAGATCTGCTTATGATTTCTAAAACACTAAAAATTTCTGGAGTAGCCTTCCTTATGATCTCTGCTACCTCTTTTTAAATATGCTGCAGTTTCTGGTTCATAGTAAATTTTACTGAAGATGAGGACAAGGAGAGTTCATGGGGTAAGTTAGACTTTTATAGTTCACAGTTCAATTAAATCTATCGATAATAGCTACCTCTATTTCCTAACTTTTCTATGTTTCCTGCTTAATTTTTACCACTTGTCGCCAGCATAAAAATTCATTAAGCACCATCCTTTAATTCTTGAAGCTGCCCTTGGAGTCTCATCCTCTATTCTCAATTAGTTTATCAAATTATTTCTTCTAGGCAAATATAGCCCTGTCACTAATAGAAATCTCAGTTTAAACTACGTTAGAATTATAACTGGGGTTGTGGCAGTGGAATGCAGGTGTTCTGTTTTAAAAATATATATAATCTATACTCTGCCATATTATTTAAATTCTTTACAGTGATAATATACTACTTTCATAAGCTGGAGGGGGATATAACTCTACTAGAGCTATTTTAAAAATATGCTACAGTATGTACTTCAGGCTTTTCAGTCTCCCATAGTAAACACATCAAAACAAAATGAAACTGGGGAAGTAGATTCATATTGGGTTTTTACTGACTCAACTCCCTTAGACCTGTCACCAAATCAAACCATTTCTATTTCCTGCTGTCTCCCAAACAATAAAGCATTTGAAGTTCACTAGTATATAAAGAAATTATCAGCTCACTTCCCTTTCATTCATCAGAGCCCCTCTGGACAAACAAATTAGACCTGTATCTGATGCTCTAACTTTCCTAAGGCCCACAAAGAGTTTGTGGGCTCCACCTTGTTGCCTATGATATAAAGCCAAAAGAGTGTAAGGACGTCCAGTATAGACTTTACCACACAATCGGGTGTGAATCTGAGGAGGAAGAAGGAGGATGGGTGGTGTTAGTAATTTGTAGTATTATCCAATTGAAACCATGTCTGGTAGCCTCTCTGTAGAGTCACTGTACTATCAACATTTTTCATTCCATACTGAAACCGGTTTGGCTCAGTGGTAGAGCGTCGGTCTGCGGACTGAAAGGTCCCAGGTTCGATTCTGGTCAGGGGCATGTATGTTGGTTGCGGGCGACGCTTCTAGCTCTCTAGCTCTCTCCCTTCCTCTCTGTAAAAAATCAATAAAAAATATATTTAAAAAAAGATTTTTCATTCTTGGTAAAATTAATACTTTATATTTATTTCTTTTTAAAAAATAGGTGAGCTAGTTGGAATGTCTGGAATCTTTGCACTGGCAATTATGGGACTTTTCTTAAATTCTACAAATTTGAAACCAGGAGTTGAATCACTACTACTCAAGTGAGTGGCCAGCATATTTTTACTTTGTTTTATACATTAGAAGCAATAAGATTGTAATAGTAGCTGCACCTACAACTACATAGTCAAAGTAAGATACTTCCTATAAACTCTGTTGCCTGTGTCTTCTACTCCTCTAACTTTAGGCAAAACTTTTAAGTTCACCTTCAGTTCATGTTGGCTCTATTCTCCCATGAATTCCTTCACCATATACTCAGTAATTTCCAGTCTAAACCACTAGACAAGATTAGGAATAAGGGAAGGCAAGTGAGACACTCATTTCAGGCACACAATTGTTAGAGGGTACCAACAAACCTCAATAATCAAGACAAATAAATAATGTGTTTAATGCAATATTTTGGAGCAAACTAATGCAAAAATATTTTTTAAATATATTTTATTGATTTTTTACAGAGAGGAAGGGAGAGGGAGAGAGAGTTAGAAACATCAATGAGAGAGAAAAACATCAACCAGTCGCCTCCTGCACACCTCCTACTGGGATGTGCCTGCAACCCAGCTACTTGCTCTTGACCAGAATCAAACCTGGGACCTTTCAGTCCTCAGGCCGACGCTCTATCCACTGAGCCAAATTGGTCAGGGCTAATGCAAAAAAAATAATAATAATAAAAAATAAAAATTAAAAAAATCAATGATGAAATAATAAAATGTTAAATTAAGATAAGATCAATAATACTGACAGTTCCGTTTACCTCAGGCTCCATTAGAGCTCAGCATGGCACTGATATTAGAGTGTAAGACCAATATATAAATGACCAGATTTTTAAAGACCATAAAGAGATGTCACACAAAGCAAATTAAAAGGTCAATCTAGGGCATTTGAAGAGGGTTAGCAGTGTCATAAAAGAAAGAATGACCAAACTAAAAGTAAGTCTTGTATATAAAAAAAGAAAATATGGGCAAACTTAACTTTAGTAGAAATATACCACTGTGCTCAAGGACACCCAACTGAGGATGTATGGAATCTGCATCGGCCTCAAATAAGGGTGCTTCCTGCAAGGCCAGAGGGTGGGAACTTGACCTACATAATACAATGGCAACATATGTGTTAAAGCCCTGAACACAATGAGTTTTGGAGTTTGGAAGAATGTTATAGAAGATAGAATAAATTTAGAAGTCAGAAGTTTAAAAGCATAGCATCTTATAAGATTTTGGAGCACTTCACTAAAGTTTTATATCAATTACAATGAAAGTCGGTTGTACCAGCAGCTAAGCAGAATTAATTGGGCCACAGTTGTAGGAATGATTCAAAATATTGCACTAATATTCACCTGTATCTATGGGAAGTAATTATGAAGGCTCCCTTCACCTTCTTGCTCTAAATGAAAGAGAGGGCCGGATCTTCTCTGAAGGCATTAGTTTCTTTGCATTCCTTAAGACATGGTATCTTTCTCACCTGCTTCCCTGGTACTATTGAGCCTAGAGTTGAGGTAGGCTCTGTACTTCAGTCATTTCTATATCATGGTTTCTCCTCCTTCCCTAGTGCAACCTAATTCTGAAGCTCGTGACATCAGATTATACCCCCTTGGTTGTCGTTATCCCTAGAGCCCTGAGAAGATTCTCCTTTCTCCCCACTCAGTGTGACTTCTCTCCATTACTCTATCACCATTCCTAGTGATGTCCATCAATATACACACAATTGATCCTTTACTCTTCACCTTTCAGTTCTCATACCTCTCTCCTCCTAAGAGCATGTCCACCATACCCTGCTTCACCCACCCACTCATATGTTCATATAAATAACCACTTAACAATCTCAACTTCAAGAATCTTAAGTATCTAAAACATGATATGTATTAGTTTCTACTCTCCAAAATAGTTGAAAATAAGGTAATAATGGTAAATCCTACTGCATCCTATAATAACCTACAGCAGGTCCATACTACTCTTTTAGAGTAGAAGTGCACCATCTCCCATCTTTTCAGTGTTCGCCCCCCAGTACCACAATTCTAACAATTCTGCAAACACGCTGAGACTATAATGCATTTATCTTATGATATTTTACTGATTCTTACCCACCTCACTTACCCCTTTCTCAGATCATTTCTTTTGTTTAAAATCATATGATTTCTCATTTCATTTGACTATAAGTCAAAGTTGTTTTAATGGCAAAATCCTATGATACATCTCTACATTAACTATGTGATTCTTTTCGACCACTCTCACCCTCACCCACCTTGTTCTAGCCACATTGATCATTTTGCTGTTTCTCAAACATGCCAAACATGTTCCTATACAGGCTTGTGTCCTTGTGTCTCTGCTCTTGGGATGTGCTTCCTATAGATATTGCATATGCCCCCTACATATGGGCAAAAGTAGCTGCCTCACTTCTTTCGTGCTTCTATGAATATATCACCTTGTTATAAAGAAATTCTCCAAGTAGGAACTACTTTCTTACCATCATGTATAATCTTTTATTCCAAGCAAATTGATGTCCCTAAAATATCCAGTCCTTAAGTTCTTATCATTCTTCTAAGCTAGTCGTTGTGCTATGTTGGGTAATAAAAATAATACAGATGCCTAGATTTATAGAGTCAAAACCGATGAGGGTGAGAGCACAGCACTTTTAATATTTAAAAACTACCTCCAGCCCAATTAGTGTGGCTCAGTGATTGAGCATCGACCTATAAACCAGAAGGTCATGATTTGATTCCCCGTCAAGGCACATGCCTGGGTTGTGAGATTGATCCCCAGGTGAGGTGTGCAGGAGTCATCTGATCAATGTTTCTCATGATTGATGTTTCTATATCTCTCACCCTCTCCCTTCTTCTCCAAAATTAATAAAAAATATGTTTTTTAAATAAACAAACCTCTCTCCAGATAGAAGTTACATACAGATAAAGTTGTAATCCTTTCCTAACATAAAAGATCTACACTTATTAGCATAACTCATGATCCCCCAAATGAAAGAAAGGGACTTTAAAAAAATATTTAGAAGCTTTTTTTGTATGTGCATGACTTACTATGCACACACACACACACACACACACACACACACACATCTATTAGATGAGTTTGGGCCTTAGTGGTTTGGCTCATACCAGTATGAATTTGATGGAGACTGATTCTTTAGAAAATCTGGTTTTCTCTTCATCATGTTCCTCTCATTAACTTCTACCGCATATAAAATGTCTTGATAGATTCTCATTATTTATGGCTTAATTGATTTTATTATATTTTATGGTAATTAATAAGACTAATTTTTGATATTTGATGACATTTTTCTACAATATTAAGGTTAATTTTTAAATTATGTAATCATTAAATGAGTAGTAAAGTATGATTGATTCATATCCACCACTTCCTTGACTGAATTATCCTACTCAATATTTACACGTGACTAGGTGGATGTAATGCTTTGAGAAACTTTCTTTGGGAGTGACATGTTTATGGTGCAACAATTGGATTTGCATTTGATAGGAAAATTAAAACACAATTGTCATAAAATATATTTTAGTGTGTTTTCTCCAAGTTAATGTTGAATGCAATATTTAAATCCAGAAGGTAGTAGAATTTAGAAAGTATGGCCACACTTATACAAGAAAGAGATGATAGCTCTCTGCATAGAATAATAAGCCTAAATTCAGCCATAGAAAAATCCTATGTAATAAAAGGCTAATATGCAACTAGACCAAACGGTGGAATGACTGGTCACTATGATGCACATTGACCACTAGGGGGCAGACACTCAATGCAGGTACTGCCCCCTGGTGGTCAGTGAGCTTCTATGTTGGGAGTGCAGCTCAGCCAGAAGCCCTCAGCTAGGCTCATGGCTGGAGAGCACAGTGGTAGTGGTGCTAAGGATATCCAACTGCCAGCTTAGGCCTGCAGAGCCCTTGGACATTCCCCAAGGGCTCCCGGACTTCGAGAGGGCACAGGCTGGGCTGGGGGATCATGTCCCCCCTCCCTCAGTCCTAAATTTTGTGTACCTGGCTTCTAGTATTTTAAATAATTTGCCTTAAAATTTGCTAGGCTAGAATGTTTTATATTAAAATTTTCTCTGATAATTCCTAGGTACTTTTACTTCTTAGGTATAGTTCAGAAAGAGAGATTTCTTATTAATGTATAGAAGATTTACTTTTAGTGTTGAATTTATTTTTAAGCAAAAACAGTATTCCTGGAGAAGAGGCAAAAATGATCTTTAAAGGGTTTTGGGGCAGTCTGACAATGTACGGGTAAAACCAAGCTTCAGTCCTCTCATAAAATTGTATTCTTGAGCCTTTTTAATATTTTCAATATATTTTTATAGTAGTTGACATTAAAGACATGAAATAAGTTGAAAGGCAGTGAGGAATCAGTTTTATTTTTATTTATTTTTTTTAAATATATTTTTTTATTGATTTTATACAGAGAGGAAGGGAGAGAGATAGTTAGAAACATTGATTAGAGAGAGTCATCGATCAGCTGTCTCTTGCACACCCGCTACTGTGGATATGCCCGCAACCAAGGTACATGCCCTTGACCGGAATCGAACCCGGGACCCTTCAGTCCCCAAGCCGACGCTTTACCCATTGAGCCAAACAGGTCCCAGCAGGAATCAGTTTTAGATAGCCTCCTGTGGACCCAGCACCCATACTGGATTTGAGTGTGCTTTCCCAAGCTGCTTTTTGTGCCGCTGGTGAGAATCGGAGCTCTGGGATTGACAGAGTTCTCCTGGACTCAGGAGCTCTTAAATAAACACATGCTCACAGATCTCAAAAGGAAAATCCAGAAAGGGCATTCATAACAGTAAAAGATTCATTCGCATCTTCTATTGTAAGTGCTTTCTAGATTTTAGGCAAAGATTTCATTCTCTCGTTATGTAAGTCATACTAGCAGTTCAGTATTCCCTTTCAAGATCAATGATTTTAGTTCTTCCTGTTTGATAAAAGGACTTCACAGTTAGTATCTTTGAACATAATTACAACTTAATCATGTCTTTCAAAGTCAATCCAAAAAGAAAAACGCGAATTGACATTCAGCGTAAACTGACCAAAATTGCTTTAGAATTGTTTATTTGCCTTAGTGCAACTTTCTCCCCAGTTAAATTATAAGCTCCTTGAGTGTTTATAAATACTTTGATCTTTATTTTCTTGATAATACTTAACACAATGCTTCAGTCACATATGAGCCTTGCAAGAAATGTATCAATTAACCATAATGAACTGTATTTAATTTTTTTTTCTACAAATGCAGATTCTGGAATTGTCTAGCATTTGTTGCTTTTCTTATGGTGTTTACTTTTATTGGACTTCTAATTCCTGCACATACGTATTTATATGTATCATTTTCTGATATATTCTATTCATTAAATATGTACTTCACACTTACTGTTTTAAGGTAAGAACATCATTTAAAGTTTTCTGTTTATAAAACACTGAATAAACCTGAAGATATTCTTTTAAATAATAAAAATGTTTCATTCCTTAGAATGAAAATTTGATTCTTAACTTGACCAAGAATCATTGGCAAATTAGTGATTAGCTGTGTTTTTCTGTTTGTTTTCTGTTTTTAACTTCATTTCAAAGCAATGCAAGACCTCTGTAAGATTTTTTAAGATTAGAAAAAAAATTATAATCTTACTTCCTAGAGGCAACCCTATTAACATTTGTTCCATTTCATTTAGTAATTTCTCTTTTTCTCTGAGGGTTCATGAAGTTAAATGCCATCATAAATTTTAAAAAAGATATTCTTACTTTATTTGCTTAATATTTCATAACAAATAATTTCCTTCTAATCATAATTGGAAAGAGGTTTTTAAAATCATAAGGAAGTTCTTTTCGTAAATGTCCTTTTGCTCAAATAATTTTTGTCGGCCCTTTTCCAGTATGAAGAGGCAGAGAAAAATCTGCCTATATAAGTGAAAAGGAGATGACAGAGGGAGAAAAAAAACACACTATAACTGGAGACTCTGAATTCTGTAATCCCCATCATTCAATCTGTTAACATTCTATAATACTTCAATCCAGGAAAATCAGTTGGGAGTTGATATCAAGTTGTCTAGTGCCAAGTAAATAAAAATTAGTCCCAAATTATCAGATACAATTAGTATAAAATATAGGAATGATATGTAAATGAAAGAAGAAATAGAAATGAGTTGACCAATATTGTGTAGACTCAGATTTATGTTTACAAATAAAAAAAAAGAGAACTTTTCCCCTACTTCCTACTCATTTAATTTACTTTTATTTCTTTTTGGGATTCCAGACAGAAAAAAAGAAAAAAAATTTTTTTTTAAATAAACACACACACACACACACACACAGAGAGAGAGAGAGAATCTCAAATCTTTTTCTTTTCTGCCTTAAAAAGCATCATCAAAAGCAATGTGGAATTTTCCTATTGCTCACCCTAACGAAGAAATAAAGAAGATGAATGTCATTTTCTTGGCAAGTCTCTGTACGGAATACCCTTCGGCCTTTCTTTGATGCTATGTACATGAAAGATGTCTGAAAGTTGGCAATTCTACAGGGAAATGATGGAAAGGAACAGAGTAGGATGAGATGAAAAGATTTTTCTGTTACAAGAATAACTTTTAAAAATTTGTTTTGTCTTTTAGACTTCTGGTCTTTCTATTATTGAGCCCTCTTTTGTCTCGACTTGCTGATGGGTTCAGCTGGCGCTGGGCATTCATAATGGTCTGGAGTGAAATGAGAGGTTTGCCTAATGTAACAATGGCCATTCTGCTTGCCTACTCTGACCTTTCTGTTGGAACTGAGAGGGAAAAATCGCAAGTAAAATGACATATTTTTTTATTTGAAAATTTAATTAAAATGGTTGTGTATACTAAAATATGCTTTTAAAAAAACCTTTATTGTTGAAAATATCACATATGTCCCGCTTTTTCCCCCATTGACACCTTCTAGCCTACCCCTGTCCCCCACCCAAGGCTAAAATATGCTTTTGTATGGCCACACATATACAAATTTAATGTTATATGCAAATCAGTTATAGGCAATCAGTCAGATAGCTCAACTCCACTTGGACTGTGGGAGTGATTTAACTATGATGGCAAGATTGGGCATAGGAGGAATAACTGGCAACTTCCCTCTTCCACATTCTAGGTGGGGGTCCCTAAATCCCTTCTTCACACTCCTAAAGAATAGTTTATTATGAAGGGTGAAGGAATTAAAATATATATATAATTTAAAATAGTATCTGAGCCTGGCTAGTGTAGCTCAGAGGTTGACCATCAACCTATGAACCAGGAAATAATGATTCAATTCCCAGTCAGGTAACATGTTCCAATGGTGAGCATGGTACCCAGTAGGGGGCTTGCAGAAGACAGCCAACCAATGATTCTCTATCATCATTGATGTTTCTATCTCCTTTTCCTTCTCCCTTCCTCTCTAAAAAAATAATATATGATGCCCTAGCAGGTTTGGCTCATATAGAGTGTTGGACTGTGGACTGAAGGATCCCAGGTTCAATTCCGGTCAATGGCACATACCTGGGTTGCAGGCTTGAACCCCACTAGGGGTTGTGCATGAGGCAACCAATCAATGATTCCCTTTCATCATTGATGTTTCTCTCTCTCTCTCTCTCTCTCTCTCTCTCTCTCTGAAATCAATAAAAATACATTTAAAATAATAATATATGATATAAAATATAAACTCAGTAAATGTTTTTATTTTTACTTACTCCTAATGCCCACTCAAGAAAAACAGAAACCTACTCATGGTTGACTCTATGGCCTTCTGTAACTATATGAGTCTACATTTAGTGTTGCTAGGAACCAACACATTTTAATTTCCAAGTGAAGTTATGGCCAAGATATTACCCCCAGTCTCTCCATAGCAGAACATACTGGGCATGACTCTTCCTACTCCTCATCTCAAGGTAAGAGCTCTGTAAGAAACATTTTATGCAGACGTCTCAGTGCATTTATTACTTTCACTCTGTTTTTGTTTTTTTTTTTACATAAATTCCAAGTGTAAAGAGAATAAAGGCAAAGTAGTCATTTCATGCCTAATTAAATAATAGTCCAAACATATAAAAAACTAAATATGTAAACACTGCTCTTTAAACCAAAATTAGCTATTATTACATGGTCTCCCCTTTCTTTTGAACTTATCTCAATCTGTCTGCGTAATAATGATTAGGTTAATAGGGGGAGGTACATCTGTAATATTTTCAACAATAAAGATAAGTTTAAAAAAAGATTGACCTTACCATACATTCTGACCAGTATAATGTTGAACACTGCATATGAATATAGAATCAAAAATTAGCTGAAATTTGTTGTGTGTCCATTAGCAAGTTTTTAATCCTTCTCCCATCCTATATGCAAGTTTTCTGATTCTAAAGTAGACTTAATAATAATACCAATGGTTTGTAAGTTATTGTTTAGCAAGTGATGTCTCATGGGAGGAGAGAGACTCTAATGTTTAGTAATATCTGTTGTGTGATCACTCTCACCAGCAGAACATCAATCAGCTCATAAACTTCCTGAATATTTAAATAGCAGTTCTCAGGAACTGGTAAGAGTCAGCTCTAGCACACCACTATCTTAAAGAGTTATTATGAGAAATTGAAAATATATATAAAATGCATAACACATTGTTTAACATATAGTAAATGTTCAATAAATATGAGCTTTGATGATGATGATGATAATGATAATGTTGCCATATAGACCTTCTTTTAAATAAAACCTTCATAATAAAATCATTTAATAAAATGTCCTCACTAGTAGTAACTGGTTGAGAAGAAAGTAACACTCTGTCCTTACTTTAATTTGGCTGAACCCTAAAGCTAACTTATTAATACTCATGAAAAGGTACTTCAGTAAAAGGTTAAAAATATTAACTTAATCCTGTCTGTTACTCACAAGATAAGTTGTAATGCCTTAATTTGTCATCTGTAAAGTTGGACCATATAGGTGTTTACTTCATAGATTTTTATAATATGTTTACTATATAAATGTGAGCTCTTATTACTATCTATACTAATCCTATATAATAAAGAGGTAATATGTAAATTGACTGTGACTCCAGCACACAAGATGGCCACCCACATGTGGTCAAAGATGGCTGCCTCCAGGTGTACACAAGATGGGCACCACAAGATGTCCAGCAGGGAGGGCTGTTGGGAGTGATCAGACCTGCAAGGGGGCATTTGGGAGGAACAAGGCCAGCAAGGGAGGACAGTTTCAGGTGACTAGGCCAGCAGGGGAGGGCCACTGGGGGTGACCAAACAGTCAGGGGAGGGCAGTTAGGGATGACCTGGCTGGCAAGGGAGGGCTATTGGGGGTGGCCAGGCCGGCAGGGGAGGGCAGTTAGGGGTGACCAGGTTGGTAGGGGTGACCGGGCTGGCAAGGGAGGGCAATTAGGAGTAACTGGGCCATCAGGGGAGGGAAGTTGGGGGTGACCAGGCCAGCAGGGGAGGGAAGTTTGGGGCAACAAGTCTGATAAGGGAGGAAATTATGGGTAACTACGCCAGCAGGGGAGGGAAGTTGGGGGTGACCAGGCCAATAGGGGAGGGCAGTTGCAGGTGACCAGGCTGGTAGGGGATGGCAGTTAGGGGCAACTAGGCCAGAAGGGGAGGGCAGTTGGGGGTGACCAGGCCAGTAGGGGAGGGCAGTTAGGTATAACCAGGCCTGAAAGGGAGGACAGTTAGGGGTGACCAGGCTGGCAGGGTAGGGCAGTTAGGGGCAATTGGGCTAGAAAAGGAACAGTTAGGCATCAATCAGGCTGGCAGGGGGGTGGTTTGGGAGTGATCAGGCTGGCAGGCAGAAGCAGTTAGGGTCAATCAGGCCGGCAAGCAGGTGAGCGGTTGGGAACCAGCAGTCCTGAATTGTGAAAGGGATGTCCAACCACCTGCTCGGTGGGTTCAGGCCTAGACGGGCAGTCAGATATCCCTCAAGTGGTCCCAGATTGGAGAGGATGCAGGCTGGGCTGAGTGTGCTGCTCCCTACCACCCCCAAGGATTTCATGCACCGGGCCTCTAGTAAAAGAATAATATGCTAATTAGACCAGATAGCTGCACAACCTTCCAAACATCATTCTGGACATTCTTCTGGACAAAGCCTCTGTGGCAGGGGCTGAGGCAGAGTGGTTAGGGGAGATTAGGAAGGCAGGGGAGCAGTTAGGATGATTAGGCCAACAAGGGAGAAGTTAGGGGCAATCAGGCTGGCATGGGAAAGGTTAGGGATGATCAGGCTGTCAGGGAAGAATTTAGAGGTGATCAGGCAGGCAGGAAGGCAGAGGTGTCTAGGGTCAATCAGGCAGACAGGTAGAGGTAGTTAGGGGTGATCAGGTAGGCAGGGAAGCAGTTAGGGGTAATCAGACAGGCAGGGGAGCAGTTAGGGGCAAGCAGGCAGGCAGAGATGGTTGGGGCAATCAGGCAGGCAGAGTGGTTAAGAGTGAGTAGGGGAGCAGTTAGGAGTGATCAGGCAGGCAGGCAGAGGTGGTTATGGGTGATCAAGCAGGCAGGCAGAAGCAATTAGGGATGATCAGGCAGGCAGGCAGAATGATTAGGGGCAATCAGGCAGGCAGGCAAGTGAGCAGTTAGGAGCCAGAGGTCCCAGATTGCAAGAGGGATGTCTGACTGCCAGTTTAACATCCCTTGAGAGGTCCTGGATTGGAGAGGGTGCAGGTGGGCTAGGGGACCAGGCCTAGCACCAGGCCTCTAGTCTATATATAAAAGCCTAAGCAACCAAACAACTGAAAGATCAAATGACCAGTTGACTGGTCTCTATGATGTGCACTGACCACCAGGGGGAAGATACTCAATGCAAGAGCTTCCCCCTGGTGGTCTGTGTGCTCCCATAGTGGGAGCACCATTTAGCTGACCTATGGATGCCAGATCCACGGCTCCCGGCTGGCCGTTGCTGCCTGGAGACTGCAGTGGAGCGGCGACGAACCTACTGAGTGTTGGCAGCAGTAGGCACAGTGGGGCTGGGATGAGCAGGAGCAGCAGGCAGCATTGGATTGCTGGTTTCAGCCTGATCCCCATGGACCATGGCGAGGAACAGCACTGGTGCATGGATCCATGCACCGGGCCTCTACTTAAACTATATTTAACTAACTCAGTGGTCCTATACTTCAAAAGCATTTTAGAATGCTTCAGGAACTTTAAAAACATACCAATGCCTGTGAAATTCCGGCCTTGGCCATGATGAATAATGGATAGCAGATTTACTTCCCATAGTAAATAAAATATATGAAGCAACTGATTTTAGCTATTTGACAAAGACATTGCATGGTTAGATCCTTGTGAGAAGGATAAACACATTAGGTGAATGCACATTCATCTGACTTTTTTCCAAATTTTGGCCCCAAAAAGTGGAGGCCAAATGGAGAACAATAGTCTCAAGGAGTGTAAAAATAGAGTTAGGGCTACTGAAGCAGCTTGAATTTTGGGGCAGAGTGCTCGGGAGGGAAGAAGTATAAAGAGAAATAGCACCAGAAATGTGCATGGGGAATTCTTGGGCCACTAGTCGAATACTAATCTGTGAAAGCAGAGATTTAGAGCAAGATTGGGAGGGGGGAAGAGCCACTCAAGAGCTTTGGACATTCTGGAGGCCACACAGAACTGATAGATACCAGAGTTCTGAGTAGATACAGTGTAAACCTCATGAACACCACATGTATTGTCATGACCCCAGAAATACCATGTCTGAGAAATGAGAATTGTGCCCTACAGTAAGGTTTACTCTAGATCCAGTCTAAGAAGAACTAAAACCATGCCTTGGCAGGATAATGTGATCTGCTAGTACATTACCTGGCTGACACAATAAAATTCAAAACACTTTAAGGGAAAACAATCAAGATTCTCAAGAATGTAGAATCCATAATGTCTAACATAAAATAAAATATTAATATACATGTGAAGAAGCAGGAAAATGTGATTTATAATTAAGAGAGAAGATTGTTTAATTGACATAGATCCAGAATGATGTGGATGTTGAAACTTGTAGCACTATTAAACATATATTCAAGAACTTAAAGAAAAAAGATGGACATAAGAAATGAAGATATGGAATATTTCTGTGGTGGGGGGGAGAGAAAATAAAAAGGATGAAAGAAATTCTATAATTGAAAAATATGATATTTGAAATAAAGAATTTTTTTTATGTACTTAACAGTAGATTGAACTGCAAAAAGATAAAAACAAGCAGCCTTAAAATGAATATGTTCCAAACAAAACTGGAATTGTGTGAAGCAAAAACTAAGAACTAGAAGGAGAAATAGACAAATTTTATTTGGAGACTAACACTCCTCCCTGTAATCTATTCAACAACCTACAAAACAGCGCATATAGAACAACAATCAGCTAGGACAGTGGTTGGCAAACTCATTAGTCAACAGAGCCAAATATCAACAGTACAACGATTGAAATTTCTTTTGCCAGCCAAATTTTTAAAACTTAAACTATATAGGTAGGTACATTATTATTAACTTAAGTAAGGTACTCCTAAGCTGGCCTTTGCTAAAAACTTGAGGGGCCAAAGAGCCACATGTGGCTTGAGAGGCACAGTTTGCCAACCAGGGAGCTAGGATATGGAAGAAATGATACCATCAACCAATAGGATGTACTTGACATTTATACAATCATCTATATCATTGATGTAGAAAAAACATTGAACAAAATTCATGTCCATTCATGATAAAGTCTCTCAAAAAATAAAAGTAGAAGAAACTTTTTAATGTTAATAAAGAACATCTAGCTTGACCAGTGTGGGTCAGAGGTGGAGCATTGATCTATGAGCCAGGAGGTCACAGTTTGATTCCTGGTCAGAGCACATGCCCAGGTTGTGGACTTAATCCCCATTGCAGGAGGCTGCCAATCAATGATTCTCTCTCATCATTTATGTTTCTATCTCTGCCTTCCTCTCCCTACTTCTTGAAATCAATAAAATATACATATTTTTTAAAAAGGGCATATACAAAAATATATAGATAATATTATAATTAATAGTAAAAGACTGTTTTCTTCCTAAGAATGGGTACAATGCAAGAATGTCTACTGTCACTGCCCTTATTGAATATTATGATGCAAGTTTTAGCCTGCACCATGGCATGCAAAAAATATCCATTAATATTAAAAATAATTAAGCTATCTTAAAAGTTATCACAAGAAAGAAAAAATTGAAATGATGTGAGACAATTATGTTAACTAAATTTATTGTGTTAATCATTTATTTTCTAGAAATCTGATGCACATTAGCTGATGCCTCTGATTCCATTTCTCTTATAAACTTTTATTTAAGCATAAACTGGGGGGTATAACTATCAAAAGACTCAGGTGGGGGAGAATCTGCTTCTAAGATCATGTGTATGGTTGTTGGCAGGATTCACTTCCTTGAAGATAGTTGGAAGTCTCTTGCTGGCTCTTGGCTAGAAGCCTCCCTCTCAGTCTTTTGCCACTTGGGTCTCTCCATAAGTCAGCTGATGATATAGTAGCTGATTTCTTCAGAATGAACAAACAAGAGAGTGAGAAAGAACAAAAACCCAAGACAGAAGCCACATTCCTTCTATAAGCTAGTTCAGAAGTAATTTCCCATCATTTCTGACATATTCAATATTCATTAGAAGTGAGTCAATAAGTTCAGTCTACACTCGAGCTGAAGTGATTACACATAGACCTAAATACCAGGAATACGATATCTTTGGAAGCTATCTTAGAGGTTCCTTTCCACATTTTTAGAACTTGTGCACTGAAACTACAAGATAAATTTTGTGAGAAATTTTAAAACCTAAATATATGGAGACATGCCATATCCATATACTGGGAGACTTAAGATCACTAGGATGTCACCATAATCAACATAATCTAATTCAGCAGTTTTATTTTAGAAACAAATAGGCCAAATCTAAAAATGTATAGAAATACAAAAGAATAGCCCCAATAATTTTGAAAAGGAAGAACAAAGTAGGAAGATTTATATTACCTCCTAAACAGACTTACTAGGATATAGTAATTAAGGTGGTGTGATGTTAGCATAACAATAAATAAATAAATAGAATATAATAAAGACTCCAGAAAAGACTTACATTAATACAATCAATTGATGTTTGACAAAGATGCCAAAGCAGTTCAATGGGAAGAAGGATATTCTTTCTGTCAAATGTGCTGAACAACTGAATATTCATGTAGAAAGAAAAAAAAGGGAAAAAAATCTATTTTTACCACACACCATATGTAAAACTGATTTGAGATGGATCATAGACTTGAATCAAAAATCAGAAACTCTAAAAATTCTGCGCGGGGGGGTGGGAGGGGGTGAGTGTTGTGACCTTGAAATAGACAAAAGGTTCTTAGAACATAATAAATAATAATTGAACATCCATATTAAAAACATTGGTCATCAAAAGATTTACAGAAATGGAAGGTAAGTCACAAACCAGGAGAAAATATCCACAATACATATATCCAACAACGCATGCCTATTTTTCAAAATTGCTGCAATCTCTCTATATAAAAGGCTAATATACTAAGCATCTGTCTGACCAGTAGCTACGACACACACTGACCATCAGGAGGTCAGACACTCAATGCCCTGATGCACACTGGCCACTTACAGAGAAACTGCATGGTGGACCTGGCACCCACAAAGCAACACTTGGCTTCCCACAATTGGGACACAGG
This sequence comes from Pipistrellus kuhlii, assembly GCF_014108245.1. Lineage (NCBI taxonomy): Eukaryota > Metazoa > Chordata > Mammalia > Chiroptera > Vespertilionidae > Pipistrellus > Pipistrellus kuhlii. The sequence continues at coordinate 60,444,370 of NW_023425515.1, forward strand.
CCCTGCCACCATGCTGGAGTGACAGCTCACCAAATTTCAGCTGATGCTGCCCCAAACCCCATGGCACAAAATGTGGCTCACAGCCTAGCCCAGCCTGGAAATGGTTGCTGTAGGCTCCAAGTAATGAAGTCACATAGCAACAGCCGGCTTACTCTCCCTAGTGACTGGCCTCCTTGCAGTTTCTTCAGCCCAGGAACATGACTTACTTTATAGCCATGTGCAAACATTTTATACTTTAACCAAATGTTTGTGAAGCATTTTCCCATGCCTTCATCTCATTTGATCCTCACAGAAGTCCTGAAGTAGGTAGACAGGAGACTCAGTGGAATCCTATTTTCTTTTCATTAGCCAGAAAACGGAGATTTAGAAAACTTAGAAACTTGACCTAACTGAAAAGAAGTACGAAATAGTGGACCTTGAAAATGACTTCAGGTTTTCTCTCTGTGCAGAATACAGTCAAACACTCCTGCAGTTAAATATTTTACCCTTTGTTCTCCCTGCATGATCTACAATAACAATCATGTTGATATTTATTGCTGTGCTGCTGACAATTTCTTGAAAGAGAAGTTGGGGTGCTTCATGGGGCTTTAAAAAGTTGAGCTAAATCAGAAAGCAGGTCTAATTAAGCAAGTTTATCTATATCTACAGAAGGCTAAGTTGACTCGCACATGTGCGATACATTTAAAGCTCTCGCTGGCGTCAATCACAAGCATGTGTTTCAATCTATCATTGCCTATCATGAATTTAGTTCACACTTCTATTATAGAGAAATGACAAATAGCAATGTTAAAATATTTCTTCTAATTAGTTTCCTTTCAATATGCACAAATTCATGTACCTGGCCACTCATTTTATAATAATAATAATAATAATAACAACAACAACAACAACAACAACAACAATATTTGAACTAGGAAAAAGAGTTTAGCAGATATTTCAAAAAGAAATATATATATAACACTAAGCACATTTAAAATGCTCAACAGCATTATTCCAGGAAAATACAAATTAAAACTATAATAATAAACCTAATATTTAATTTATATGAAGGTTTTTAAATTGTCAGTTCTTTTCTATAGAAATAGATTAGAACAGTATTTGCCACTTATAGGATGGAGATTTATTGGGAAGGGACACTAGAGAAATTTAGGAGTCTATGAGAATAGTCTACACTGTAACAGATTGAGGATTAAAATGGTACACAAGTACATTTCAGTGTAGGTAGATTATACCTTGGTGTTTGTTTGTGTTTTTTGTTTTGTTTTGTTTTGTTTTGTTTTATAAATGCAAAAGACCTAGAATAGTCATAACAATTTTAAAAAAGAAGAACAACGTAGAAGGATTTATATTACTTCAAATATGGACTTACAAGGATACAGAATACCACTCCTTGGGCTGCACCCTTAAAGATTTAAATCAAAATATACAGTAAGAGCTTCCTGGGCACCAATATTTTAGGTTCCTAAGTAATTGTAATGTGGAGAGCCTCTGGTGTGGTTTCATGCTTTGTAGCTAACCTCCATATGTGGGCAAAAAACAGAGAACTAGATAAAGGTTTAACAGAAGTTCTGGAAGTCAGAATTCCATAAACCAAAAGAAGTGTACAGTCTCAGATTGAAACATGTTGCTCCACTCATCAATGGAGACCAACTTGAAATATAAGAGACAGAAGACAAGTGGCACCAAAATTATTAATTGTTCCTCCTTAATGACAATGAAGGGATGCCAGAGAGTCAATATATGAGATGGAACAAACATATATATCAAGGCCTCTGAGTTGTTCTCTTTTCATGGGTGAGGAGAATTGTTTGACACAGGTGTACTGGTACTGTTGAGCAAAGAACTGGAGGTGTGTTCAGTGGGTAGGAATTGATGAAGTAAAGGCATATTCCCAGGGCCCAAGGAATCCAGCAATTATATTTGAAGACAAGTTTTGTTTTTCTTACCAATGTCTGTATATGTAAGTATACACTTATGTTAAACCATGTGCCCTGATTTTTAGTTTGGTTCCAAAAGCATGGATGAAATATATGTGGGAAGATAGAGAATCCCCAGAGTATTTTTATCACGTCTGACAGTCAAATTCTTCCTTCCATGAGCATCTATTATCGTAGTATAACCTAGCTTAATTTACACTGGTAAATACAGAAATATTATATTAAATTGTCATTAATACTTTTTATTTTTTCAATTCTAGGTATTATTTCATGGAGTGTCAGTAAGCTTAATCACCATGATTGTCAATAGAGTTATTTTGCCAATGGTAGTTAGAAAACTAGGTAAGTCTACTAATTAGTATTCTGAGTGAAGAGAGAAATATTCTAAATATGCTAAAGAATTGGTAAAAATGAAAAAAAAAAAAAGAAGAAGAAGAAGCTATATAAATGCAAATCAACAATGTCTAATTGAAATGGATATTGGACCTTGGACCTCTATGTAAAGTCATATGAAAGGTTTAGGCAAACAATCTTTTTATTTTTTTAAATTACTTACTTACATTAGTCCAGTTTAAGTAACATGATACAGTAAGTTTATTTATATGACAAACTTCTATTAAGAGTCTTCTATATGCCAAGCACAATTTTAAATGACAGTGATGCATTATGAAGACTGACTAGATTTCTGACTTGATAGATCTTACATTAGAGGTAAGTAAATAGTCGGTAAAGAAGTCAAATAAGGTAATATCAAAGTAAACAAGCCACATGTAAATACATTTAAAAAACACAACAGGTAGTAGATTACTGGGGAATCCATATGTTTAATCCTATCTAATAAAGAGGGAATGTGCTAATTGACCATCATGCCCTCACAAAGATGGTGGCACCCACAGCCAATAAAGAGGGAATATGCTAATTGACTGCCACACCCTCAAAAATGGCAGCACCCACAGCCACAAGATGGCCAAGCTCAGTCCCCTCAGTTCCTCCATGCACCTGCCTCTAAAGTCCTCCAGTCCCCTCAGCCTTACAGCTGCCAGGGCCAGCCCAAGGCACAGGCAAGTCTTGGATATTAACTTCCCAGCCACCTAGGGCTGGCCCAGGGTGCAGGCATGTCTCAGATGGTGGCTGCCCAGCCGCCCTGGGCCAGTCCAAGGTGCAGGTAAGCCACCGATGGCAGCTGCCCAGCCATCCATTACCAGTCCAAGGCGCAGGCAAACCACCAATGGCAGCTGCCCAGCCACCAAGGACCGCCCAAGGTTCAGGTAGCCAAGGCTTGCACTGCCAGCAGTGGCAGCAGCAGAAGTGTGATGGGGGCGTCACCTTCCCCTGATCGCCAGTTCCCCTTCCACCCCTGAGAGCTCCCGAACTTTGAGAAGGGACAGGCCAGGTGAGAGAACCCCCACCTCCAGTGCATGAATTTTCATGCACCGGGCCTTTAGTGAATATATAATTAAGATCGTATAAAGGCCACTCTAGTTCTGTGGATAACTGGTTGGGGAGGGAGGGTGATAAGGAGAGTGGAAGTAGAAATAGCAATTTTAGGAGGATTTATACATAATGTAATGTGCCTGTTTTAAGCCCCTACTTTTTTAACAGTTGAGAAAATGAGACTTAGAGAGTTTAAAGTTCTTGCCCAAGGTCACACAACTAGGTAATGGCAGTTAAGAACTAGAAACCTATTTCTTTGATGCTTTTAATCCATTATATTCTTTTTTTAATATATTTTATTGATTTTGTACAGAGAGGGAGAGTTAGAAACATCGATGAAAGAGAGTCATCGATCAGCTGCCTCTTGCACACCCCCTACTGAAGATATGCCCGAAACCAAGGCACATGCCCTTGACCAGAATTGAACCAAGAACCCTTCTGTCCCCAAGCTGACCCTCTATCCATTGAGCCAAACCGGTTTCGGCTTAATCCATTATATTCTTAACTGCTCTTTTACCCTTTTTATGATATATGGAGTTTTCATTCTAATGGCATTTTTTTTTCAAAGCTGAAATTTCATCTTTATGGTTAGTACTACTCAATCTCCATTCCTTCCTCATATTTGGAACAAAATCTTTTTCCTTTTCTTCCCCCACCCCTTAAATTATTATCATCATAAAATGGGAAGAACATATTAAAGAGATAACATTTTTTCAAAGAGTATTAGATATTCTACTTAGTAGCTAGATAAACCTAAAATTCTTAGTGTGGAGCACCTGTTTATTGGACTGAGAGCAGTGAACATTTGTTTATGAAACATTATTGCTTTCCAAACAAGCTTCTATGGCTCAAAAAAGAAATGTATATCTGATAGCAAGAGTACTTCAAACCTTAATGCGGTTTGGAGATATACACTGAATGGCCAGATTATTATAATCTCTGAATGCATAATAATCTGGCCATTCAGTGAATATCCTATATAATAAAAGGCTAATATGCAAATTGTCCCCTCGATGAGGAGTTCCACCAGCCTTTTGTTCTATTCAGGACTCCAACAAACTGGATGAGGCCTGACCACATTTAGAAAGGCAATCTGCTTTACTCAAGTCTGCCAATTTAATCCCTTTTCTCCTCATCTATTAAACTGGGAAAAGGGACTCACCTCAAAAGGCGATCAAGATGATAAGAAAAAAATATGTGCAAAGAGCTGAGATGCACTTCTCAGCATGTGATAAGCACTCAAAAATATTTGGTATTATGAGGAGTATGAAAGTAGAAAATTTTGAAATTGTTAGTGTTCATATTATTAAACAATTTATGTTGAATATTTAATTTAAAAAAACCCAACACTATTTAGTACATACAGTAAGAACAAAAAGAGCTTTTTTTTTAATAATTCAGATAAAAAGGATGATGTTCTATTATTTATAAATGTGCTCTTTGTACCAAAGGTCTGCGTGATGTTACATCAACAAAATATAAGTCACTTTATTATACATTTCAACATTTTCAAGAGATAACAAAATCTGCAGCCTCCGCACTCAAATTTGATAAAGATCTTGCTAACGCAGATTGGAACATGGTTGAGAAAGCGATTATATTTCAAAACCCATATGCAGTAAGCAAGTAATATCTTTAATTTATCCCTTCAGAATAGGTATGATTGTCCTTAAGTAGTAAAAACGTTACAAATATTAATTCACAATTTTAATTCTTATCGTTGACAGAAACGTTGTATTGGTAACTCCTTATTCATCACAATAGTTAGAAGGGGATCTTAGGGAATTTTGTGATCACTGTGGGGCAAAATAGAAGAGACAACCTCTTTAAGCGCACACAAAATATATGTTATAAATTCAAAACAAGGAGCAATGTTGCCCTATTCCCCAGAGGTTCGGGGTCAGAAGGTCTGTGAAAATGTTCATTTCTAACAATCCCCAGGTGATGCAGATGCTACTGGGGAAACATACTTGCAGAACCACTGGAGTATGATTTTATATGCAGTAGCTTTTATAAACTGTTAACAATGCCAAGTGAAGATAAAGAATATGCTATAACTCTTTCCTCTCCAAACTGGCAATTATTTCACACCTAGGTAACTGCATGTAGTGAGGTAACTCATCTGAACATTTTTCTGTATCTAGCAAATTTTCTATAATTTTTCAAACCAAACTGGTATATGAATTGCTCAAGGTTTATGCTAAACTATGTTAATATTCATGTTTTGGTTTTGATTTGTGTTTTACTTAGTTAAGTCCAGGCGAAACAACAGAACATCAAAAGGTGAACTGTCCAAACTGTAACACAGAAATAGATGAGACCCTTAACACTGAAGCAATGGAGCTGGCCAACAGGCGCCTTCTGTCAGCACAAATAGTTAGTACCTTATTAAACACTTTTAAAAGTATTTTGACCTAGCATTATACTGAAAACTTCTCCCTTGCTGAAGATAATCTTAATTATACTCACCTGCATAGCATAATAGATTGTTTACAAAGGCAAAGGGAAATTTGACATTGTCTTAGGAATCTGCTTGACTGCAAAAAAATGATAGAGAGAAAAGACAGAGAGAGAGAGAGAGAGAGAGAGAAAGAGAGAGAGAGAGAGAGAGAGAGAGAGAGAGAGAGAGAGAGAGAAGAGAATAATCCACTTAAATGAGCTTAAGTAAAAGGTGTTTTATTATGATGAACTGGCAGTTTCACAAGTCCCAATGGCAGGAAACATAGCTGAGCTCAACCTTTAGATGTGTTATGCAGTCAGTTCCAAGCTATTGCCTATCTCTGGGACCCAACCTGTTTTTCATTAGAGGATACCACCAAGTTCACTAACAACTGCAAGTATAGGATACTATCATCATAACTTCTAAAAGAAAAATATGCAAATTAATCATTACTCCACTATACCCACAAGCCATGCCCACCAGCCAATCAGAGCAAGTATGCAAATTAATCTCAACTAAGATGACTTTGGCCACAGAGAGCAGGAGGGAGGCTTGGGTTTCCCTGGCAATGGAGGAAGCCAGCTTTCCACACACCCTGGTGGGCTTAGGCTTCCACTCAAGTGTATAAAGTTTCAATTATATAAAGTAAATAAATTCCAACAGAAATGGTGGCAGCCACAGAGCTGAAAGAGCAGGAGGCTAGGGTTTCCCTGGGCGATGGAGGAAGCCAATCTTCTATAGCCCTTGCCAGCTCAGGCCTTCACTGCAGGCTACAAAGTTTCAATTATAGAAGATACATAAATTCCAACAGAAATGGCTGCCAACAGGGAACAAGCAGGAGATTTGGCTCCACTCCAGACTACAAAGTTTCAATTGTAGAAGATAAATAAATTTGAGATACCAGGGCCTCTGCTTGGATTACCAGAGGACATGGCTGGCCTGCAAACCACCACAGGTCCGTTGCCCAGGCCGCCCCATGCCCCAAGGGAACCCCCACCCTTCAGGGCAAACCAGCTGGCCCCCACCCATGCACCAGGCCTCTATCCTATCTAATAAAAGAGTAATACGCAGATTGACCATCACTCCAACACACAATATGGCTGCCCCCATGTAGTCAAAGATCCTGCCTCCATGTGGACACAAGATGGTCACCACAAGATGGTCAGCAGGGGAGGGCAGTTGGGAGGAACCAGGCCTGCAAGGCAGGGCAGTTGGGGATGATTAACCCTGCAGGGAGGCAAGTTAGGGGTGTCCAGGATAGCAGAGGAGGGAAGTTGGGGGCAAGCAGGCTGGCAAGGGATAGTGGGCAGGTGGCTTCACCTGGGCTGCAGCTGTAAGTGCTGGCACCTGGAACCACAGGGTGGGAAGCTTTTCTGTCTCCTGGGCCACAGCCAGCCTCAGGTACTGGTGCCTGGGACTTCAGGGTGGGAGGCTTCTCTCTCTACCAGGTTGTAGCCAGCTGCAGGTGTTGGCAACTGAACCACAGAGGTGTGGCTTCTCTGGGATGCAGTGTGGGTGACTTCTCAGGCTCTCTGCAGCCTGGGATCATGGGGCAGGCAGCTTCTTCATCTCCTGGGCTGCAGCCAGCCTCAGGTGCTGGGGCCCAGTTTCTCTGTCTCCCCCAGGACATGGGGCAGACGTGAGGTTTCTGCTGTTTTCTGAGACCTGGGTTGATGGGGCAGGTGGCTTTTTGGTCTCCCTGGTAGCAGCCCAACTTCTCTGACTCCCACAGGCCTAGAATGGCTCGGGGGTGGGGCTGCCTCCATCTTTTCAGATTAATTTGCATACTCATTCTAATTGGCTGTTGGATATAGCAGAGTGATGGTAATTTGCATGTTTCTCTTTTATTAGTGTAGATATATATATATTTAGAGAGCCATTAATTCAATAGTATAGTAGACAGGTCAATAAATGACAGTTACTTTTAGGAATCACCATTCTCTAAATTCTTCTTACATTTTGGTGTGAATGATATTTTAACATTTTTCTAATTATTGTTTTATCTTTTGTGTTGGCTCTCGTGAGTCCATATCATTTTCAGCTTCCTTATTTTTCCATAAGCTACTGTGCTTATCTATGAGAATGCAGAATGTATTTAAATCTCACATTACTTTGTAAGTAATTTAATTAAGTTTGAAGAGAAAAATGCTATGCTATTGAGTTCTCTCATCTTCAAATCCAGTTCTATTTTCTCCTGGTATGCACTAGGATCATAGCCATGTTTTAATATCCATAAATAATTGTGCAGATAGAATGTATTCTATGGAACCCAGGAATCTTTATTTATAGCAAAAATTCCAATTTTGGAAATTGTTCTACACAATTATTTTCAACATACTGAGGCCAGAGGTGGTGTCAGACAGGGGTTTCCCCAGCATGAGCCTGAAGCAGAGTGGGCTCTCAATATATGGACTGAATATGTTCTGCAAGACAGTAGCAATGCATTTAATGTTAATCATAGACTAGACACAACAGAGTTTTGTTGTCAAAATATTTGGAAAATTGAACTTAAAACTAAAGCATCTTTAGCACATTTTCTTCCAGGGTCCTTCAGTGTAGAATTCCTGAGCTTTTAATCATCTAATAGCTGTTACAAACTTTTAAGATGGAAATGTGGCTTTCAGTAGTTCCCATAATTATTTGGCCACAGAACTGCACTTATTTTGGCAAATGTAATTAACATCTAGAAGGATCCTAGTTTCCTACAAGACCAGTTGAGTTCCACCCACTGCTCAGACCTAACCTTTATATTCATGAGATATCCAGACCTATCTGATGGTCTGTACTCTGTAGAGAGCTTCTTTTCATAAAGATACAGATTGTTTGGGGATTTTTGTCTTCTTTCTCACAGATTATTTTTCCATTAAAATGAATAAATAAGTTGCCATTGTTATTCGCGCTGTATAATGATGTGACTTGGCTTTCAGGCAAGCTACCAGAGACAATACAGGAATGAGACCCTGTCCCAGAGTGCAGTCCAGATGCTGGTGGGCGCAGCAGGAAGCTCTGGGGAGAAGGGAGAGTAAGTACATTGTCAGGAGAAATTTTCCATGCTCCTAATGTTAGAAATTGTGCAAGATTTTTTTCTTGTTTTTGTTTGATAATTTGTGATCATCCAGTATTATGTGTGGAAGCCCCTATCTGCTCTACACCCCACAACCAGGCCCAATAACCTACACTCAGTTTTCTTGACTTGGCTCTACTTGTTCAGACCTCTACGCATATGAACTCACTACTTCTTCTTACTAAGATGCTCCGTCCTTTCTCCTTTGTTCCCTAAAACTAAACTATAGTAAACTGCTCCTCTCTCTCTCTCTCTCTCTCTCTCTCTCTCTCTCTCTCTCTCTCTCTCTTTCTTTCTCTCTCTCTCTCTCTCTCTCTCTCTCTCTGATGAACCAAATGTCTAAGTCAAAGACTTTTTTGATCCCTACAGGCACATCTTCCCACAACACACACTCTCTGAATATTCAGCATACATTTGTAATGATTTCTTCAGATGTAGGTCTCCACAGTAAACAGCGGGTTCCTCTAAGTCAGGGTGTTAGGGATTACCCTCAAGTTACCTCCTGTGGAGGGATGAAGGCTACAAAGCCCAGATACAGATACATACACCTTTGTTCTGATCTATACTCCTGGTACTAAGGACACCAAAATTTCCTGCTCAAATGATCCTAAGTTTACTTATAGGGTTGTCTTCTTGGACCTTTTCCCATGAGCAAACTAGTAAAAGCAAACTGGGCCTTTAGTGTATAAGCCTAATAGGTGTAGCAGCCTGGTGTCTACTCACCTGTATCAGTTTGTGGTACCATGAGAGATAAAGCCAGATGTGGGACAAGAAACAGCCAGGCACTGGAGCATGTTTTTGCTGGAGTTCAAGTACAAATTTTCAGAGTCTATAAGTTTTAATTCAAGCCTAGCCATGCAAATCATATGACATTATATTTGTCAAGATAAGAAGATAAAGTATCTTATTTAAAGTTTTGGTTTCTTGGTTAATAATCCTTTTATATAATAAAGAGATAATATGCAAATTGACCATCACAACCTCATACAAGATGGCCGCCCCAATGTGTTAACAAGATGGCCAATCCCATGTGATCACAAGATGGCCGGTAGGGGAGAGCAGTTGTGGGTGATCAGGTCAGTAGGGGAGAGCGATTGGGGGTGACAAGGCCAGCAGTGGAGGACAATTGGGGGTGACCAGGCCAAAAGGGAAGGGCAGTTGGGGGTGCCCAGGTCAGCAGGGGAGAGCAGTTGGGGGTGACTGGACCTTCAGGGGAGGGAATGCAGTTGTGAGGGAGCAGGCTGGAAGGGGAGGGCAGTAAGGGATGACCAGGCCAGCAGGGGAGGGCAGTTGGTGGGGACCAGCAGGCAGGGGAGGGCAGTTAAGGGCAACTAGGCAGGCATGGGAGGGCAGTTGGGGGTGACTGGGCCAGCAGGGGAGGGCAACTGTGGCCAATTGGGCTGGCAGGGGAGCAGTTAGGTGTTGATCAGGCTGGCAGGGGAATGATTAGGGGGTTATTAGGCTGGCAGGCAGAAGCAGTTAAGGGCAATCAGGCAGGCAGGCAGGTGAGTGGTTGGAAGTCAGCAATCCCAGATTGTGAGAGGGATGTCTGACTGCTGGTTTAGGCCCAATCCCTGTGGGGCATCCCCCAAGGATATCCCCTAAGGGGTCCCAGATTAGAGAGGATGCAGGCTGGGCTGAGGGACAACCTCTCCCCCCAGTGCACGAATTTCATACACTGGTCCTCTAGTGTTTAAATATTTCACATATAGTGCAAGGCTCTCCATTTGCCCTAATGATCCAAGCCCTTCAAATGCTTAGTAGACCTGAGTGGTGTTAGGATAGTTTGGGAAGAGGGCTGGGAAAACATAGTCAATTTAAAACAATATGATGTATACTTTTCAAAGAGTGAATAAATGACACGCTGAAATCATTATCACTTCATTGTCCAGGAAAGGTTAATGTAAAACAAAATCGACAAAAGAGTATAGAGCAGTTCAGCCCACTGCCTTGATTTTTCCTCTTTAAATCTTCCAAGAAGGTAAAACCAGCATAAGCCTGTGAATAACAGTACACAAAGAAGATATCAACAGTGGGAGAAGGAGGTTAAAGAGGTGAAGAAATTCATAGTAGATAATGAAAGCAAATTTTGTAATACATTACATTTTTATTCACACATGTAAGAGATACTGGTAAATATTGAATGCTAATATACACAGAATTATATGCCAGACACTGTGGGGAATATCAAGATTAGTGAAATGGCGTTCCAATCTCCAAAGACTTTCTGTTAATTACACTTGTATTGCGTACTTGCTCTTTTGCTGGGCTGCCTTGGAGTAGATGATTCTTACCAGTAGCCCCATGTGTTGGGGTGCCTTGTGGCAAGAAAAAAAAACATATAAGGAGAGAAAGAGTGTCAAGTTTAAAAAGGAGCACCACGACCTATTCTAGGTGCTTGTGTAATTACCTAAGAAATAATATATTGAATAAAGAGCTTTTATTAAGTCTTATTTCAGATATAGTCTTAAACATTTAACATATATTACCAATTTTATGTCTAAAATCCTATCAGGTGAATGCCATTGTTATTATCTTCATTTTGCAGATGAGGAAAGTGAGCCCCAGTGAGATTAAATAATTTATCAAAGGTTATTTGTCTAATAAATTACAAAGCTTGAATTTGAAGCTAAGCTATCTTACTATCCAGTTAAAAAGATCACACTCTTTTCCTAATATGGGTTGAAACAGTTGATATAAAATAGGAATGCAGGAGCCTGAATTACTTAATAATTTGGGCTGTAAAATGTCATGTACTTACCGATATTACAGAATTCTAGTATTCATTAGAACTTGTGAATTATCATACCTTAGATTTTATTTATTTATTTAATTATTTTTAAAATATATTTTATTGATTTTTTTACAGAGAGGAAGGGAGAGAGATAGAGAGTTAGAAACGTCGATGAGAGAGAAACATCGACCAGCTGCCTCCTGCACACCCCCCACTGGGGATGTGCCCACAACCAATATACATGCCCTTGACCAGAATCCAACCTGGGACCCTTCAGTCCGCAGACCGACGCTCTACCACTGAGCCAAACTGGCTTCAGCATACCTTAGATTTTAATTCCTTCAGGAAGGTTTCCTGATTCCCCATGACTCTATTCAATGTGCCTCCCCACAAAAGAAAATAAATGTGCCCCGTTTGTGGGTCCAGGTTGTCCTCTTATGGATTATCTCCACAGCAACATTTACCGCACTTTACTGCAATTATGTTTGCGTGTTTTACTTCACTACTCTGCTAAATTCTTGAGGACAGAAACCAGTATTTGTTTATGACTTACGGTTTATCCCCAGCATTTAGCAACTGTACTAAGTGTCCAATAAATATCTTAAAAATTAGGAATGAATCAAGTCATATACACATTAGTGATTTTTATGTAATTCCCACATCATTATATTGAATCATAGAGAATTGAATGATTTTATTTTTTTTCTCGATTACATTGGTTTCAGATAAGTTGCAGATAAATTGCCCAATTTTCAGAGTAGCAGATAAATTGCCTAATTTTCAGAGTGAGAACATTATAATCAACTAGAGGCCTGGTGCATGGATCCGTGCACCAGTGGGGTCCCTGAGGCTGGCCTGCACCTCTTGCAATCCAGGACCCCTTGGGGGATGTTGGACTGCTGGTTTTGGCCCAATCCCCACAGGCCAGGCTGACATCCCCCAAAGGATATAGTAATGCAAAAGCTACAGGTGGCTGAGGAGGAGCCCTAGCTGGGGCCAGCCATTGTGCTGCTCCTGCTCATTCCGGCCCCACTGCACCTGCTGCTGCTGCCTAGTAGCACTGCCATGGAGGCAAGAGAGGCACACGCCACTGCAGCTGCACTCGCCAACCATGAGCCCAGCTTATGGCTGAGTTGTTCTCTGCTGTGGGAGTGCACTGACCACCAGGGGGAGCTCCTGCATTGAGTGTCTGCCCCTGGTAGTCAATGCACATCATAGCTACCAATCCACCAGTTGGCTGGTCAAGTGGTTGACCAGTCGCTTGGGCTTTTATATATATAGATAGGAAGGACAAGGTCTGCCTTCGAACTTAAATCATCAATGACTTTCCATAAAGTCATTTTTTAATGTAGGACCTCAGACACAAGGACAAAACTCTATCCTCCTTCTAAGGAAGACAATGAAAGTATCTGGTCAGCAACAGGTAAGTTCCTCATAAAATCAAACAAGACCAAATCATAGCACATAGATCTATAGTCTCAATAGAAAAGTAAGAAAAAAAACTACAGACAAGTGCCACCAAAGTATCTTTTGGTGGTTTTATTACCACTGAATTCTCCAAGAAACCATTTTAAGTCTTAACCTACCACTTATATTTTCCCTATAAATTCCTTGGCTACTTGCCCAAAAGGTAAAAGAAAGGAGATGAGAGGATATGTAAGATTGCTGGATGTTTCATACATACTTTCTCATTTAATTATCCCAGGCTAATATAGGTATTTTTAACCTCCATTTTACAGAGCAAACAGGTTAATGGGGTAATTTGCTCATTGCCAAACCAGATAATGGGGGTCACAACATGAAAACCCATATGTAGTTGAATCCAAATATTTGAACTAAGGTATGCTTTCTATTTCTGAACCTTGACCTCTCTACTATTTTAAACCATGTATTTCTAGACTTTTATATTATATTTAATAAATGATCCCCACATATTAAAATTCATAATTATATATCTATTGTATCTACAACTTTGAGACTTGAACCTATGCCCATGAAAAGGTCTCATTTCCAGTCATCATTGGAAAAATAGTATTTTTGCTTTCTGCCAATACTTCATTAACTTATCCCAAAATTTAAAAGCATGTTTGAAAGTTTGAAAGATTTCTTTTTTTTTCTTCTTTTTTTTTAGGTATTCGAGTCCTGAAACAATAAAGAATTATTCTGAAGGCAAAACAGTTCTTACCTTTGTTAGAAAAGTATTGCTCAATTGGGTATATAATACTAAAAAGGAAAAAGGGGTCCCATCAAGGTAAGTGAAATTGCTAGATCATAATGCTAATTTTGTTTAATTTCTTTAATATAAGAAATTGTATTTCACAATTTGTAGACAATTTTGAAATCAGGTAGTATGAGTCCATCAGCTTTATTTTTTTTCAAGATTGGTGCGGCTATTTGGGGTTACTTGCAATTGCATATGAATTTTTTAAAATTCTCACCTGAGGATATTTCCACTGATTTTTAGACAGAGCGGGGAGAGGTAAGTAGGAGAGGGAGAGGAAAAAAACAACACATCAATTCTTTGCTTCCCGTATGCGCTCCAATCTCCCTGAAACCTGGGTATGTGCTCTGATAGGAAATCAAACCCACAATCTTTTGGTGTATGAGACGTTGCTCCCATCAACTGAGCCACATCGACCAGGGATATATACAAATTTTTTAATTAGCTTGTTTATATCTGGGAAAAAAATGCCATTGAGATATTCATAGGAATTGCATGGAATATGTTGTCAGCTTTGGGTAGTATTGCCATCTTAGCATCATTAAGCTTTCCAGTTTGTGAATATGGGATGACTTTTCATTTACTAAGATTTCTAATTTCTCTCAGAAATGTACCATTTTCATTGTACAAGTTTTCATTAAGTTTATTTTGTTACCTTTTCTGCAGTTAAATTTAATCTTAAGTAGTTTTTTTCCTTTTTTGATGCCTTCATAAATTAATTTTTTTCTTAATTTTATTTTTGGATTATTTATTTCTAGTATATAGAAATACAAATGATTTTTAATATATATTTACAAGGTTTTCTTTAATATGTTTTTTTTTAATTGATGTCAGATAGGAAGAGAGAAGGATAGCAGGTAGAAACATCAGTGATGAGAGAGAATCATTGATCGGCTGCCTCATGCACACCCACACACTGGGGATGGATCCCAAAATCCAGCATTTTCCCTGACTGGGAATCAAACTGTGATTTCCTGGTTCATGGGTCAATGCTCAAGCACTGAACCACACTGGTCAGCTGATTTTTATATATTGATTCTATATCCTGAAGCTTTGCTGAATTCTCTTATTAGCTTTCAGTTTGGGGAAATTCTCTAGGATTTTCTACATATAAGATCCTGTCATCAATGAATAGAGATAATTTTATTTCTTCCTTTCCAACTTGGATGGCTCTTATTTTTTTTTTCTTCAACTCAATAGCAGTATCTATTAATTAAGTATCTAATCCACCACACTCAATAAACAACAAAAAGATTTATCTGTGCTATAGTTATTTTAAAGCCTTTAATACTAAGTTAAGCTACAACTTTCTGAGTAATTATATCTGTTGCTGTGACCTAAAGAAAGGGAAATTTAAAAATTGGAATTGATAGTCAATTTATCCTTTCTCCAAAATGCCATTCATCTCAGTAGGTAATACAGATTCTGGAGCTACATGCTATATTTAGAATCCCCATCTCGATCATTTATTAGCTAAATGAGTTTTTCAAGTCTCAGTTTCCTCATTTGAAAAATAGATATAATAATATTTTTATTATATTCTGGAAGCTAACTGATTTATGTAAAGCATCTGGCATATAGTAGATGCTAAAATATAATAGTTGGATTCTTCTCTGCTTGTTGGGACCATTGTAAACATTATATACTGTGCGTAGAAGTCCAGGGATTAGCACTGGGTAATCACTTAACAAATGTTAATATTTCTTACTAAGTGCTGAGTAACATTCCATTGAAAATTGAGTTTTTTAACTGATAGGTAAAGTCATAAATATGGGGATATGGAATTTTAAAAAGAGCAACAAACATGCAGAAAACAGTCATGAAAAAGAACCAGCAAAAATAACAGCAGATTTATATCCCTATGACTTCAGTTATTAGAATTATTTAATATAAACAGTATTACTGAAACATTAAAATTAATAAGTGATGGACTCAAACATGAAAAAGTCAATCACCAAAAGAAACTGAACAGAAAAAAATGGAAAGATACCTATAATTTTTTAAATTAAAAATTCAACTTAAATTATTCACAATTGAATACAAAATCAACAGGATATATCTAATTTGGAGAGATACAGCTAGAGTTGAACAAATAAGAATAAACAGAAAAATATCAGGACCCTGAGATCTGAAGTGGTAATGCTTGGGTGGACAAATTTAAAAGTGCTAAACCCCCCTATTCTCATGGCCTGACAGAAGCAGCTGCTAGAGGATGATACAGATACCGCAAAGATATCACAAGATAAAGCTTGTCTTTGTTTCAAGGTTAGTCTCTACCACCTTTTTTTATTTCCAAGGTAATTATCGAAGACAGATCTCAACAGAGCTAGAGGGTAAAATAAAGTATCTATTCCAGGATTCTACAACTAATCAACTGAAGGGCTTACAAGACCTAACCAATATCAGGGAAAACTAGTAGAACATATAAGGGAATGGATCTTGAGAAGATTGCAACGTGAGGTCAGATTATGAAGAACTTATTGGCATGATGAATTTATTGGACTTATCCATGATGAGTCAAGGTTCAACATGTGATCAACGAGACTTGGGATTGGTATTATTACATGCCTGTGATGGGTTTTGATGCTTGAAAAGGCCAAAAAACCTACAGCAAATGAGGTGCAGATGATAAAAATTATAATATTTAACTAGATTAATGACATGGGAATGAAGACACAACCACATGACCTCTGGAAAGACCTGAAGAACATTCCCTTCACCAAGGCAACAGTGATACACTCAATGGTAGATGTCTTCTGCAGGACATGGTTGACAATAGTTGAAACAACAATAAAATTGCTGCTTCAGTTCCTTGTCCCCTGCCATTCCTTGGCAGAATGAATGGTAAAAGACAAATGGAAGCACTTCAGTGTCAGAAAAAGGATGGGCATACTTTATTTTGTGTACAGCAAACCAATGAATGGCTAACAAATAATGTATGTCAAAGGGAAATACGAACAGTTAACTCACTATTACTTGATTTCTAAAGGTAAAGAGCTGGTGGGCAAATCATGTCCTGCAATGGAAAATCATGATCCCTCCAAATATAAGTCAGTTCTCAGGCCCAGAGCTATTGAGAAATGATGGCAACAATACCACAAGTATACAGGAGAAATATTTTCTCAGTATCTTTTTTTTTCAAATGGGCCTTTAGGCACTTTACCAGAGTTGCTATTCATTGGGAAAAGGAAAATACCTAGACTTTTGTGCTTTGGGGATATGGTGTTTAAAATAATACTGATACAAAAAGCTTAAAATCCTATCATAGTCCTCAAGTTAAACTGGGAGCTTTTAGGCTAAGTAATATATAAAGTTTCTTACTCAATCTGTCTCATAGAAGTGCAGCAGGTCCACTGTGTGGTTATTTTCTGAGTTTATAATTGGGACAAGCATACTTAGTATCTTTACACATTATCTAACTGACCTACAGAGCAAGGCTCATTATGGCAGGAAGGACCAGCTCACCAAGTGGAACCCATAGCCAAAATATCGATAGTAATGAGAAGCAATATAGCATTTCAGGATTAAGAAATTAACATGAATGTTAAGGATTTAAAGGAATTATGAATTAGCTGCATTATATTTTTTCAATTCATCTATGTGGCATAAACAAGTCATTGTAAACAAGCAAAAGGTAACCGTAAGTGCAATGCTTTACCAGATATTATTTTATTGCTGGAAGAAAGTTAAAAAAAATTTAATCACAATCACTGCCTGAAGGCCTGGAGGGCCCTACCAATTTAATGCCAGGATTATAATTGTGTTCATTTTTTGTGTTCTTTGCTTAAATAGAACCTCTAATTACTGATTAAAAAGTGGTAAAAGTACTGGATCACTTCCCTATTCGCAGAGGTCAATCTGTGTTAAATAGTGTATGAAACTTTTACAATTTATTAATCAACAAGAGTTTTAACAATAAAAATGCATTATTATACCATTTGAATAATTAAAAATACATAAAGTAAATCCTCATCCTCAATTCCACCTTCTAGCATACTTAGTATGGAAAATATTTTCCACAGCATACACATAACTTTAAATTTTTTATTAAAATGTGGACCCCAAACTGTTACACCACACACATCCAGGGATTTGTTTTTTATTTTATTCTTTGACCAAGAAAGATGCTCATAATACACTATGAAGAGAGAGAAAAATCAGGTTACAGGACAGTATGTATGATATTACTCTTTTTGTGTTTATAGACAGTGATTATATGTACAAAAGGATTAGAACAAAATTTAAGTTGTTAATAGTAGTTATCTCTGAGAAGTGGAATTATTGGAAAGTGGAAGGGATTGCCTTTGTGTGTTTTAAAAAAATATTTCTAGTTTAAATTGTCCCTGATTTACAAGCAAAAGTATTTCTATTAAAAGTACAGTGAAGCCTGGTGGGGTGGCTCACTTGGTTGGATCGTAATCTCATACACACACACACACACAAATGCAGTTAGATTGCAGTTGAGGCACATACCTAGGTTTTGGGTTTGATCCTGGTCAGGGCATGTACAGAAAGCAACCTATCAATATTTTCATTCCAAATTGATATATCTCTCTTCTCTTCCTTCCCCTCTAAAAACACAAAACAAAACAAACAAACAAAACACAACAAAAATAACATATAATCAGATGATGATTTTTAAAAAGTACAATAAAAATGAGTGAGAGGTGAGGAAAATGAGAAAGAAAGAGGGAAAACCAGCATCAGTCATTTTCCAGAAGAGGAAATTAAAAGGACCCTATCTGAGGTAGGATGACAGAAAGTGTTGGCTCTTGATGGCTACCTCCCAGAGCTAAGCGGGACTCCCGAAGCTATTGATGATTAGAACAGAACTGGACATATAATGAAAATAATTCCGTGTAACTATTATTTTATATATTTTTTAATTAAATTATTATATGTCTATATATTTTACCATTGGCCCCCCCTCCATACATACCCACTCACCCCAGAGTTTTGGTTGTACTCATATGCATGTATACAAGTCCTTCAGTTGATCTCTTATCTCCCCCAGATCTCCCTCCCCTCCCCACTGTAATTTGACAGTCTGCTTGTTGCTTTACTGTCTCTATATCTACCTTTTGGTTCTTCAGTTTATAATGTTCTTAAACATCCATAAATGAGTGAGGTCATGTGGTGTTTCTCTTTCATTGACTGGCTTATTTCACTCAGCATGATCTTATCCAATTCAATCCAGGTAGCTGCAAATGATGAGAATTTCTTCTTTTTATGGCAGCATAATATTCCATTGTGTAGATGTACAATAGTTTTTTGATCCAATCATCTGATTGGCAGCTAGGCTGTTTCTAAATACTAGCTATTGTGAATTGTGCTGCTATGAACATAGGGGTGCATATATCCTTTCTGACTGATGTTTCTAGCTTCTTGGGATATATTCCTAGGAGTGGGATTACTGGGTCAAATAGGAGTTCCATTTTCAGTTTTTTGCGGAAGCTCCATAGTGTTCTCCACAGTGGTTGCACCAATTTACATCCCCATCAGCAGTGCACAAGGGTTCCTTTTTCTCCACAACCTCACCAACTCTTATCGTTTGTTGATGTTGGCCATTCTGTCAGGTGTGAGATGGTACCGCATTGTTGTTTTGATTTGCATCTCTCGGATAATTAGTGACTTTGAACATGTTTTCATGTGCTCTTGACCTTCCTTCTGTCTTCTTTTGAGAAGATTCTATTTAGATCCATTGTCCATTTTTTAATTGGGTCATTTATCTTCCTTTTATTAAGTTGTAAGCTGGGGGAGATAACAGATCAACCGAAGGACTTGTATACATGCATATAAGTACAACCAATGGACATAAAACTATGGGGAGGGAGGGGATATGGGGGAGGGAGGGAGGGGGCAAAAAAAAATCATTAAAATATGTAAAAATAAATAAATAAATAAATTTTAAAAATAAATAAATAAAAATAAAAATAAAAAAAATAAAAATAAAAAAAATAAAAAAAAAAAAGTTGTAAGCTGACTGTAGAAGTTGGAGAATAAATCTTTATCAGTGATAACATTTGCAAATATGTTCTCCCATACAGTGGGCTTTCTTGTTGTTTTATTGATGATTTCTTTTGCTGTAAAAAAAAAAAAAAAAAAAAAAAAAAAGCTTTTTTTTTTTTATGTAGTCCCATTTGTTTATTTTCTCTTTAGCTTCCATTGCCTTAGGTGCGGAATCAGCGAAGAAGTTCTTTTGGCATATGTCTGAGAATTTGCTGCCTGTGGATGCCTCTAGTATTTTTATGGATTCCCGTCTGATGTTTAAGTCCTGTATCCATTTTGAGTTTAATTTTGTGTACGGTGTAAGTTGGTGATCTAGTTTCATTTTTTTGCATGTGTCTGTCCAATTTTCCCAACACCATTTATTGAAGAGACTGTATTGACTCCATTGTATATTCATGCCTCCTTTGTCAAATATTAATTGAGCATAGTGATTTGGGTTGATATCTGGATTCTCTATTCTATTCCATTGATCTATATGTCTGTTCTTGTGCCAGTACCAGGCTGTTTTGAGAACAGTGGCTTTGTAATACAGCTTGAAATCTGGTATTGAGATCCCTCCTACTTTACTCTTCTTTCTCAGAATTGCTGTGGCTATTCGGGGTCTTTTATTGTTCCAAATGAACTTTTGGAGAGTTCTTTCTAGGTCAGTGAAATATGCCATTGGCATTTTAATGGGGAGTGCATTGAACCTATGAATTGCTTTGGGAAGTATGCATATTTTAATGATGTTGATTCTATCAATCCATGAACATGGTATGTTCTTCCATCTGTCTACATCTTCCTCTATCTCTTTTTTCAGTGTCGTGTAGTTTTAAGCATATAGGTCTTTTACCTCCTTAGTTAAATTTATTCCTAGGTATCTTAATTTTTTTGGTGCGGTGGTAAATGGAATTGCTTTTTTAGTCTCTGTTTCTGTAATTTCACTGTTGGTGTATAGAAATGCCATGGATTTCTTGGCGTTAATTTTATATCCTGCTACATTGCCAAATTCATTTATTAAGTCAATTAGTGGGGTTTTTTTTATTTTAAATGGCAGTTCTTTTTTTTTTAATATATTTTATTAATTTTGTACAGAGAGGAAGGGAGAGAGAGAGTTAGAAACATTGATGAGAGAGAGTCATCAATCAGCTGCCTCCTGCACACCCCCCACTGGGGATATGCCCGCAACCAAGGCACATGCCCTTGACCTGAATCGAACCTGGGTCCCCCCAGTCCCCAAGCCAACGCTCTATCCACTGAGCCAAACCAGTTTTGGCTCAATTAGTTTTTTAATGGAGTCTTTTGGGTTTTTTATGTACAATATCATGTCATCTGCAAATAAAGATAACTTTACTTCTTCTTTTCCAATTTGGATGCCTTTTATTTCCTCTTCTTATCTAATTGCAATGGATAGTACTTCCAGTACTATGTCAAACAGGAGTGGCAAGAGTGGGCATCTCTGTCTTGTTCCTGTTCTTAGAGGGAATGGTTTTAGTTTTAGCCCATTGAGTATGATGTTGGCTGTGGGTTTATCATATATAGCTTTTATTATGTTGAGGTATGATTCTTGTACTCCCACCTTGTTGAGAGTTTTTATCAGGAAAGGGTGTTGGATTTTATCAAATGCTTTTTCTTCATCAATTGATATGACCATATGATTTTTATCTCTCAACTTATGTGATGTATCATATTTATTGATTTGCAGATATTGTACCATCCTTGCATTCTTGGAATAAATCCTACTTGGTCAAGGTGTACGATTTTTCTGATGTTCTGCTAGAGCCGATTTGCTAGAATTTTGTTGAGGATTTTGGCATCTAAGTTCATGAGGGATATTGGCCTGTAATTCTCTTTCATTGAGTTGTCTTTATCTGGTTTTGGTATGAGGATGATGCTGGCTTCATAGAAGGAGTTTGGAAGTGTTCCTTCCTCTAGAATTTTGTGGAATAGTCTGAGGATGATAGGTTTTAGTTCTCCTAAAATCAAGTGAGGAAAAAAGGAAAAAATTTGTTTCTTAAATAAAAGATGCAAAAAATGAAAATAAAATAAAAAATAAAAAAATTAGCAAAAAAAGTGTGCAGTTGTGAAGGCCATTCACTTCTTCTGTTATTCTGTTTGGCATGCCTATTTCTCAGTCCAGACAGTATTGCAGTTTCCTGCGTTCTGCTGCACCTCTACTAGTGTTTATAAACTAGTCCTTGATTTTAAGATGGTGGTTCCTTAGTTTCTTGGTTTTTGATCAAATAAAACTAGTAATAAACACAGTCAGTTTGTACTCCAGCCCCTAGGTGGCAGTGTTTCTGGATTGATGTCCCCGTCTTTTTTGGCTGCTCTATCCTTCTTTTTCTATGGCACTCAATACTGTTTTTTTGTTTGTTTGTTTGTTTTTTGCCTGAATCCTGGATGATTTCTCCCTGCTCTGCTTCTCAGGTTCCAGAAAAGCAGTTTCCCACTGCCGTCTCTTAGGGCCAGCCGATCTGGGTGGTCTCTCCTTTGTAATCAGAAGCAAAGGGTTGTAGGGGAACCAGCCAAGGTGCGCGATGGGCCAGTCTGCTCACACTTACAAACAGACTGCTTTCCAACTCCTATGTTCTTCCTCCGTGTCAGATCAGAATGGGTTGCTCCCTAGAGAACGCCACTATTGGCAGCCTTGAGGATCCCCATCCACTCTCTCAAATCACACCAGACCCAACACAGATTTCCGCGGCCTCAGGGTGCGCTTTTGCCTCTGCCGCCATAGAGGCCGCAGCTTCTGCAGCTGCCGCTTTCGCTGTTGGGACACAGACACCTCACATTATCCTCGGCAAAATCCAACCTTTCTGTGGAATCCAGGTGTCCGCACCAGTCAGGGGCCCCCACAGCTGTGGTTTTATCAGGTCTCAGATAAGATCCCCAGTTGCAGCACTGATGTGGTTGTGAGAGGCAGCACGTACAAGTGTTTACCTTGCCACCATCTTCTCCTTTTTCCATGTAATTATTTTATCAGATAAAATTTCCTCCTTTTCTTTTTTACAGATATTTCTTTCTTAATGTATTCCATAAAATAGTATTTACTGATGAATTTGAATATGTCGGATACCTTGTGATACTAATGAATACGTTCCCTATTATAATTTCTTGGATGCCCACAATAGTTGACATCTATGAGGATGAATTAAGAAAAGCTAACTATGTTTTTCTTGGATTTTACATCCTGGAGTCCGTAGTTAAGGTAATTAAAGCAAGTGCGCGCGTGTGTGTGTGTGTGTGTGTGTGTGTGTGTGTGTGTGTGTCTAAGTAATATTCAAGAGAAAGATTTCCTAACTTCATTTTCAACAATAGCTACAGTTTCTAAAAGAGTGTATAAAATTCTCTTCCACTTCTCAAACAAATAAATTTTAGTTTTTAAAATGCAGGGGCCTGATGTGGCAGGGATCTCCCTTTTCCGCGTCCCACACAGTAAGAGAGATGAACGAACCGGTTCTAAGTGGAAGTGGCCAGGGATTGAGAACTAATAGAAATAAAGAGAGAAGACACAGAGATAGATTTTAAGCTGGGAGCTAGGAGGGCCGCAGACCTCCTCTTCTGGAGAGACTGACTGACGACCTCCTGAGCCACATAGCACATCTATTTATACTCCAATCCAACAAGGGGTTTCACAGGAAACCAAGGAGCCTGGGGGAGCCCAGGTTCCACCCACTCCTTCCACCTGGACAAACACAAGCCAGGAACTAAGAACATAGCAGCACTCCCAGGGTGGAAATGCAACTGACATGATTCTGTCAATATCCTGGGCCCAGTAACCAACAATCTATAGAATGTCCAGGTGTCTTCCCATTTGGCCCTCTACATTAAAGGTAATTTTAGGGTGACTCAATATAACATATCCATACTTTAAGGATTGATTTTGTATTTGCAAAAATAAATTTTAAAATAGTGTGTGTCAAAGGGACCCAAAATGAGTTTCACAGGTATTGGTAATGTTTTTAAATTTAGCAGGGCAGTAAATACATAGATGTTGGTTCTATTATTTTTACACTAAATAGATAAATAAATGGATAAATATATGGGTAGATACGTATTCATTTATATTAAATGATATCATAATTCGATTTTTAAATCCAATATAAAGGTAGTTGTCAAATAATGGAAATATACACCCACAAATTGATAACAATATTGTGTCATATGGATCAACAAGTCATGATATAAAATATTTTAGCCAGAAAGCTTAAATAGAATAAGTATATCTGATATTTGGACAAAATGAATGAGTCTCAAATTTTTTTATGGAAAATTAAAATGCTACTTCAGAGTGATACTGTTGGAGAGGGGATAGACTCACAACCCATCACATTACATGTAATAAATTCCATGTTAGTTGGAATGACCATAGGACATTTCATATATATATGTATTTTTTTTAAATAAAGCAATTAATGTTAAGGTTAGTTTCAGGGAAAAGGTGAGAATGAAGAGTTTCCTAAAATATGAAATATATTGTACTGTAATATGTACTATAATGGAAAGAGCCCATTGCTAGAATTTAGTAAAATGGCTCCGGTTTTGGTTTTCTATGACAAACTGTTCTCAAGGTCACTGAATTTCTCCCAATTTTAATTTTTTCTTCTTTAAAAAGTCAGGGTTGGTCTAAATAATCAATGTAGTTTCCTCTGGCTCTATTACTTTTTGTACTCTGCCACATTGACTCTGCTGTCATAGCCATGAATAGCCATAGCTTCATTCAATCAGGCCCACTGATGATGGCAGCACTAGACTGTAGAGACATGGTCAGCCATCATAGCTGAGAGGATACTCCCAACCCTGTGCAGCCCTGTTCTGGTCTTCCAACTACTTAACACAAAATGTGTCCTCACGGCCCAGTTTTCAAACTTGCCTTCATCTAGCATTTCCTTTACCCTCTTTTCTATTTAATTCGGTTTTCCTCCTTTATACTATGCCTTTTAAAACATCCTTTATGTTATTAACAATAATAATAAACGATCACCTATAAAGTACCATTTTTATTATAACATTTCAAATCCT
This sequence comes from Pipistrellus kuhlii, assembly GCF_014108245.1. Lineage (NCBI taxonomy): Eukaryota > Metazoa > Chordata > Mammalia > Chiroptera > Vespertilionidae > Pipistrellus > Pipistrellus kuhlii. The sequence continues at coordinate 60,469,213 of NW_023425515.1, forward strand.
TAAATTAACCTTTTAAGACACACACACACACACACACACACACACACACACACACACAGTGTCCCCCCAAAAATGTATACACACTTTGAATAATTATTAATTCCAATGGATTAAATCTGAAAAGACAGAAACATCAATTGAGCTATCAGCTGTTAAAGTGTGTATACATTTTGAGGGACACCCTGTACTAGTATATATACCATGCTAATTTTACAGATGAGGGACCTGAATGTCTGATAAGTTGTGTTACTAATGTAGAGTCACATAGCTGATGAATAGTAGAATTGGGATCCAACTCCTCATAGGTATTGTTCTTTTTTAAAAAAAAAATATTTTTCTTTATTGATTTTAGAGAGGAAGGGAAGAGAGAGATAGAAATATCAATGATGATAGAGAATCATTGATCAGCTGCCTCTTGCACACCCCCTACTAAGGATCGAGCCCACAACCCAGGCATGTGCCCTTAGCCAGAATCAAACCTAGGACCTTTCAGTCTGCAGGTTGATGCTCTAACCACTGAGCCAAGCTGGCCAGGGCAGGTATTGTTCTTTTTAATAAATAATGCTGCCTTAAAATTTTTTCTTCCTGTATTTTCAACATTTTCCCAAACACTGTTCAACCTATTAGAGAAATTACCTTTTGAATCTTTCTCAGAGGAAAGGTAATCACTTTTCTTCATCTGTGAGCATTACCTGAACTTGTAAGCATTCTTTGACAAACTTACATTCAACAAATGCCTATTTCTTTGAAGCCCATACCTACCTTCCACACCAACCTTTTCCTCTCCTGTGGCTGTATTCTACTGACCTGAAGTTAACTTCTTCACATTTTGGAATACTTGGAATTTGGATACAGTCTTTTCTTTATGCCAATTTTTTCAAGTTCCTGAGAGAAAGATCCAACTTATACCTGTTTCAATAAGAAGGAAATGAGACATCTTTGGAGGCTAATTGGTGATGTGGGAAGGACCTCATAAGACCAGGATCTTGTCTTCTGCTTTATAGATTCAGACACTGAATTTCCTGAGCCTGGCCAAATGCAAGCAGACTCAAGGGAAACGATTCTACCACCAAACACACAGGAACCTGTTTATAAATAGCATAGCAATTTCTTAATTGATAATAAAGCATATGTTTTCCTTGGGACATGAATATGTCTGCCTCCTATGACTTCCTTTGCATTATAGTGAGTAGGGGGATAAGGTTGCTAAAAGAAAAAAAATTCATCAAAAGAACAAATCAGTATCTTAAGTATTATAATAAAGAACTAGACTGGGGCTGTGGGGGGGAAATAGCAATAGGATTTTCTTATTCAGAATAAAAGGGTCATAAAAGAAAGGCCTTCAAGGGTAGTAGATGCTTGAGTTGAATTTTGAATGAATAAGAGCCAGCATAGGGAATGAGTACCATGAGCACACAGCTTAATAGACAAGAACAAGGTAAAACTTAGAGGCAACATTGTGATACAAGAGGCATCATTCCCAATGACTGGAGCTTAGGGATGGGATGGTCAAGGAAGACATTGGGGAGATGCTAAATTTGTGTAGAAAATATAGAAATTGAGACAGGAGACACAGCCATAAATTGACAGTTAAAGGACCTCATAGGCCATGCTATCTCTTCACATCCCTAGCATTTACTACCACCCATAGACTAATGGCTCCTATATTCATGTCTTCAGCTCAGGTTGTAACTAGAGCCTCAGATAATACAGACAATAGCTGACTGGATCTCTCCAGCAAAATACCATGCTGATATTGCCAACAGCATATTCAAAACAAATATATTTTTTACAAACCTATTCTTTTTTTAAAATTCCACAGAAAACCCAGTTTCTCAGGCTGAAATACACAATAATTTTGACATCTCCCAGTCTCTTAGATATAGTAGGTTGTAATAAAAGTTTTTTTTTAATAAAGAAGGAATGAATTAATAAGCTCTCATAAAATAGTAGTTATTTGGAATATTTACTCCTTTGGAATAGACTTTGATATTTGAACCATTTAATTTCAAATTATTATTTTAAAATATGAAGTGTATTAGTATTTTGGAGAAGTACAGTTTTAAGGAAGATCAGAGGAAAAAATAACTAGTGATGCTTCAGTTATTGTAGGAAAATGGTATAGTGAAATTAGAAACAAATAACATAATTCTCTTCTAAATCAACAGATAGCAGCCATGAGGAAGGAATATTTTTTTCATGCCTGGAACCTATTTGAATTTGTTATTATAGTAATTGGCATCGTAGATGTAATACTTGTTGAGGTACAGTCCATTTATAATGTTTTTCCTATGGATGAAATAGTGATGTTTTTAAAAGCTGTTCGACTTCTTCGTGTACTACGCATTTTGAAGGTAAAGAACTATTAAATTATGCAACTTCGAATTTCTTCTGATAGTTTTATAAAATTTTAACTAAAACAAGTTGATCAGTTGTATGACTTCCACTTCTGTTGGGCTGATGTCTATATTTTAAATTTTAGATTCCTTTGACAAATTAAGTTTTATAATATAAATATGCAAATTATATTATAAATTCATTTAGTATATAGAAGTATAGAAATACTCACCATAGCTTTTTCTTTGAATAGAGAGTACATGAAAAATTTCATCTGTATATATAAAAGCCTAAGCAAGCATTGGACCATTCAACCATCCAACTGGTAGCTATGAAAGCTATGCACTGACAACCAAGGGGCAGATGCTCAACACAGGAGCTGCCCAGCTGCAGTGACTTGACAGTGAAGGTTCTCAGATGATGCACCCAGAACCAAAGAGAAGGGAGCCCGATTCTGGGGTGCATCACCCGAGGACTGCCCTCCCACAATCCGGGACCCTTTGAGGGATATTGGAGAGCTGGTTTTGGCCTGATCCCTGTAGGCTAGGCCAAGGGACCCCACCTGCCAGAGGGACCCCACTCAGTACACAGATGCCATTCAAGCCATGATGTGGCCAGCCAGGAAGGGACCACAGGAGGTTAGCTCCAGGACCTGTCTGACCTGTCTTGTCCACTCCTGACTCACCACCCACCTTCTAATTAATTTCCTTTCAATGTGCAGGAATCCATGCACTGGGGAACTAGTCTATACTACTATAAGGTAAAATGTTAATTAGACCAGGTCAACCAGCCATCTTTTGGATGTCCAACTTCCTTCCAGACAAAGCCATAATGGTGGGGACCAAGACAGACAGTTGGGGCAATCAGGCCAGCAGGGGAGGGCAATTAGGGGCAATTAGGCAGGCAGAGGCAGTTAGGGGCAATCAGGCAGGTGGACAGAGAGGAGGGGTGATTAGGCAGGGAGGGGGGCAAGTTAGGGGAAATCAGGCAAGCAGGTAGGTGAGTGGTCAGGAGCCAGTTGTCCTGGATTGGGAGAGGGATGTCTGACTGCTGGTTTAGGCCCATTCCCTTGAGGGGTCCCAGATTGAAGAGGGTGCAGGCAGGGCTGAGGAACCCCCCTCCATGTACAAATTTTGTACATCAGGCTTCTAGTGTTGATATAAGTACTAATTAACCACAAATTAATGTTTATTATCATAGATGGCTGAAATAAAAGATGGAAATAAATGACAATAATAACAAAAAATAACCATGGAAATCATTAATGGTGTCAAACCAAACAAAAATCAAGAAACCCAAAAATATACATTTTGTGTTACATAAATTTATGCTATTATAGGATCACAGCATCAACAATTAGTTTTGAACTAAAACCAGTTTGGCTCAGTGGATAGAGTGTTGGTTTGTGGACTGGAGGGTCCCAGGTTCAATTCTGGTCAAGGTCATGTATTACATTGGTTGACGGCACATCCCCGGTGGAGGGTGTGCAGGAGGCAGCTGGTTTATGTTTCTCTCTCATTGATGTTTCTAGCTCTCTATCCCTCTCCCTTCCTCTATGTGGAAAATCAATAAAATATATATTTTTTAATTACTTTTGATTGTCTAATACAGTGGTTCTCAACCTCTCTAATGCTGCAAACCTTTAATACAGTTCCTCATGTTGTGGTGACCCCCAAACATAAAATTATTTTTGTTACTGCTTCATAACTGTAATTTTGCTACTGTTATGAATCATAATGTAAATATCTGTGTTTTCTAGTGGTCTTAGGTGACCCTGCTAGAGGTTCTCAACCTGTGTAGAGCCTAAGACCATTGGAAAACACAGATATTTACATTATGACTTATAACAGTAGTAAAATTACAGTTATGAAGCAGCAACAAAAATAATTTTATGGTTGGGGGTCACCACAACAGGAGGAACTGTATTAAAGGGTTGCAGCATTAGAAAGGTTAAGAACCACTGGTCTAACATAACTTTCTATAACAACTATGATGGGTAATTATTTTCTGTATGATTATATCAATTATATAACATTCCCTCTATCAAAAAGTATTAGAAATATGTGTATTTATTTATACACAGATATATAAATAATTATATATACACAGATACTCTCTCCCTCTCCCCCACGCCTCTCTCTCACCTTTTTCTCTATTCATACACAAGCAAGACACAGCCTATATAAAAAAATTTTAGGCCACTTGGGGGTGATCAGGCTGGTAGGGGAGGACATTTGGGGACATTGGACCTTCAGGGGAGCAGTTAGGTGTCAATCAGGTAGGCAAGCGAGTGGTTAGGAGCCAGCAGTCCTAGATTGTGGGATGGATGTCCCCTAAGAGATCCCAGATTGAAAAGGGTGCAGGCCGGGCTGAGGGATACCTCTCCCCCCCCTCCCTCGCCAGTGCATGAATTTACTAAATTTTAGTGCACTGGCCCTCTAGTACATATAAGCACTGTGGGAGATACAAAGCTAAATAAGATATATTTCATCTAGAGATAAAGCTAACAGATTAGAATCTTTATATTTAGATCTTTCTTACACATGTTTAAAAATACTTTTGCTATTGAGAGGCATAAGCAAGCCAGGTCTAAAAGTATGCAACTAGTAGCCTTTTCCTTTTTAGTGTTATATGAGACCATAAGTAATGCTAGTTTGCATTTTGACATGAGGAAGGCAAGGCTTATGTATTCCAGTTACAAGTTAATTCTTTTTGATAGAAGATACACAGAGCCGCCAAAACCGTTTTGGCTCAGTGGTGGAGTGTCGGTCTGCGGACTGAAAGGTCCCGGTTTCGATTCCGGTCAAGGGCATCTACATTGGTTGCGGGCACATCCCTGGTGGGGGGGTGTACAAGAGGCAGCTGGTTTATGTTTCTCTCTCATCGACGTTTCTAGCTCTCTATCTCTCTTCCTTCCTCTCTGTAAAAAAATTCAATAAAATATATTAAAAAAAAAAAAGAAGATACACAGAGCCAAACATATACTTTAAGTGAAGAAACTGATAAGCCACCTAAGAAAATCTTGTTTATATATCCAAGAAATTATTAATCTTTATCTTATGTCAAATGGTGGGCCCTTGAAATATGAAGACAAATTAGATACAGTCTCTGCCCCAAGACAGCTCATTGAAGAAGGTCCCATACTCATGGAACCCGACAGACTTTCTTTACTAGTTGTTGACACTTGAATTGATTCTTTTTTTTTCTTTCATTGTTTCTTTTTTTTTTAAATAAATTTTTATTGTTCATATTATTACAAATGTTCCTCCCCCCCTCCATTGCTCTCCTCCACCAGGTTCCTATCCCACCCTCTGCCCTTTCCCCACCCCCATTGTCCTCATCTATAGGTGCACTGTTTATGTTCAGTCTCTTCCCTCTCCCTCCTCTCCTCTTTTCCCCAAGAATCGTCAGTTCACTCCCCTTCCATACCTCTGATTCTATTATATTCACCAGTTAATATTGTTCATCAGATTTTTTTTTAATTTCCTTGGTTTTTAGATTCACTTGTTGATAGTTACGTATTTGTTGTTCATAATTTTTATCTTTATTTACTTTCTCTTCTGAAAGAACCCCATTCAGCAATTCATATAATTCTGGTTTGGTGGTGATGAACTCCTTTAACTTTTTTTTTTTATTATTAATGAAGCTCTTTATCTGGCCTTCGATTCTGAGTGATAGCTTTGCTGGGTAGATTATCTTTGGCTGTAGTTTCTTATTATTCATCACCTTGAATATTTCTTGCCATTCCTGTCTGGCCTGCAAGGTTTCTGTTGAGAAATCAGCTGACAATCGTATAGGTGCTCCTTTATAGGTAACTACCTGCTTTGCTCTTGGTGCTTTTAATAGTCGCTTTTTGTCTTTTGCTCTTGGAATTTTAATTATGATTTGTCTTGGTGTGGTCCTCTTTGGATTCCTTTTGTTTAGAGTTCTGTGCGCTTCCTGGACTTGTAAGTCTAATTCTTTCACCAGGTGGGGGGAGTTTTCTGTCACTCTTTCTTTCAGTATGTTTTCGATATCTTGCTCTCTCTCATCTTCTGGGACCCCCATAATTCTGATGTTGGTTCGCTTGAAGTTGTCCCAGAGGTTTCTTACATTATCTTCAATTTTCTGGATTCTCTTGTCTTCTTGCTTCTGTGGAGGAGTGTCTTCTGGCTTTTTATGTTCCAAATCTTTGACTTGATTCTTGCGATCTTCCATTCTGTTTTTAGGACTCTGTATAATATTTTTTTATTTCAGACAATGTATTCTTTATTTCTTGTTGATTCCTTATCATTTCTCGTTGATTCCTTATTAATTCTAGTTGATCCCTTTTCATATCCTCATAGGTCTTATCGACCTTTTCTAGGAAATTCTTGAAAAACCTTATAAGCGTAGATTTGAACTCCATATCCAGTCGCTTTTTGTCCTCGTTTTCTTTCACTTGTGATCTATTTTGTTGTCTCATTTTCGCAGCTTCCCTGATGGGGTGGGGTTTCAGGGTGGAGCCTACAGCTTTGGCTTCTGTCAGCCCCTCCCTATGCGGCTCCTGAGACTCAGGGTCCTTCAGTACTTGCTGCAAGCACCTCTGAGAGAAAGGTGCCCTTGATTTTTGCCTGCTACCGAACAGTCTAGGCTCTCCCCCAATGAGCCCAGAACTGGGGTTCAGTTCAGTTGGAAGTGGGATTGGAGGTGGCGTTCAGAGCAGTCAGGATCCCCAGTCTCCTTCCCGCCAGGGCAATCCCGAGGCACAGCCAACCGTCCCTTCTCTGCGTGCAATGTGCGAGCCTCTGGGACCTCCTTTCGCCGCTTCCCCAGGGTTCTGCCTTATAGCCCACCTCCCTATGGATGAGCCTGGGTCCCCAGGGTCTGGCCTAGAACTGGGGTTCAGAGCAGTCAGAACTGGGGCCCAGCACAGTTGGAGCTTTTATCTCCTTCCCACTAGGGAACGCCAGCCAGGCACTCAGCCGCCCTCCTTTCCGGCTCTGTCCTCTCCGCGCACCGCGTGTCTCCTTACCTTAGGCTTTTACAGCTCCTCCACGCTTCCTTCTGGTTTTCTCCTTGCTTCTCGTTGCACAATTTCCAGTCAGTCGACTTTCCTGTAGTTCTGGGTAATGTCCATTTTATGGTTTAGTTGTATTTTATTGAAATTGTTGTGTGCGGCTGCGGCTAAGTATTTACCTGTGCAGCCATCTTGGATTCTCTCTTTGAACTGAATCTTGAAGGATGAGGATGAGCTCTCTGAGGATTAATGGCAGGTGGCGGAGGGCAGAGTGTGAAGATTATAGAGCACAGCCAGGAGAACAGGGAGCTGCCAACTCTGTTCAAGTTAGAGGACTGCACAATGGTGACAGGTAACCTGGAGACTTACACCCTCAGAAGTTAATGGTGGGGTCCAAGAGGGACTATATTGTGGTATGTTTTAACACAAATGAACCATCTAATAAAAAGTTTAGCAGGAGATTTATTAGGGAAAGGGGGCAGTATTTTTTTTTATATTTTATTGATTTTTTACAGAGAGGAAGGGAGAGAGATAGAGAGCTAGAAACGTCGATGAGAGAGAAACATCGACCAGCTGCCTCTTGCACACCCCCTACCGGGGATGTGCTCACAACCAACGTACATGCCCCTGACCGGAATCAAACCTGGGACCTTTCAGTCCTCAAACTGATGCTCTACCACTGAGCCAAACCTGTTTTGGCATGGGGGGGAGGGGCAGTATTTTATAGACAGTCATTGTCTACTAAGCCCAGAAAAGATTGATTGCATTGTTTTCCAAATAGCAAACAATTTTATATAAGGAAAATAAATAATGAATAATGCCATCATTTTACACGTGGCCAACATGATTAGTTACAGGGAAATTGCTCTACCCATGAAGTTATAAAGGTATCACGAATACAATAACAAGAGCCTTGACAAGTTACTGTTAAGAACATGTCATTTTTAAATATCTATTTTAGTTAAACAAATATATCATCAACTAACATTTTTACAATTTATGTTAAATAGTAGCCCTCCTTTTCCAGCTCATAACTCCAAAGCTGCTGCAATTAATAGATAAGAGGATGAGTCATCAGCTGTCCTATAAATATGCTATCCTAAAAGGATATGTCCAAGGTGAAGCAGACATAATGACTATAATTGATCAGATTGCAAGTTCTAAGCAGGTTAAACAGGTGAGAAAAACTAAATGCTAAGAAAAGGGTTTATTTTCCCTACCCCTCAGCTGCCCTGACCCATCATGTTCTCTGTCTATATAATGTAAATGTGTTCTTGGGTCCCTGGTTTGCTAGGTCTTTTTTGTACAAACTTAAACTAGTGTACATGTAATTACTGAAAAGCATTCTTACTAAAATGTCTGAGCCACATTATCAAGTTAGAAAGCTCTTAGAACATATCTTGCTCCCCTTGTAGAGGCAATTATGACCCACATGTGCAGTCTTCCATTCCCGCCCAATGCAAGTTCCAGGGTAGATAGAGCAGGCTACAGACACATTAGATAGGAAACTCGGGAGGATGAGAAGTGGTGGCAGTGTTGAGCAAATAAAGCGTCTACATAATTCACAAAGGTTCCTCCTGTTTCGCTCTATCCCCTATTTTCCCACCATAAATAGTAAAGGAGGTAAAGGATGGGGTTCTGGCAACTGGGAAGAAGTAACAATAACTCATCTAAAGGGAAACTTTGTCTAGTTCCCTCCTTATGAAGAGGAGAAAAATGAAGCCAAGAGAAGTTATATCCCAAACATATAAACAGCAAAGAGAATTCTAGGGCCCAAGTTCTAGCTTTTATATCTTCTCCATTGAGATAGAGTCACACTGACAGGGGCACCAAAGTTTATCAGCTACATCTGAAATTAAATATTTACCTCTTGAGGCAGTTTAGAACATTGAATGCTATGTGTTATATGCCAAAACTTTGTACTTGAGAAAATTAAATATTAAATACTATTAGTAAAACACAAAAAGCAGTATCTTTCCTCTCTTCACCACCTATCACTTTAAAACTATTTTCCTAAATGTTGTCTTTTCCTAACCACTCATATTTAGCACTGCGATTTGACAGTAGACGGTAGAAAATACAAAAGGACTTGTCTCTCTAGGGTGTTGTCCACTTTTAATCCTCATTTTTGTTCTCACATAGCTTGGCCAAACTTTCTAACTCACTTAAGGCTGAAAGCCACCTCTATGTACCACATTTGGAAGCTGTCATGAAGTTTGAATGGAAAGTACCTACCATACCCATACTTTTCTGAATCTCCAAGATCCTAAAACAAGTTACTTTTAAGAAAAATATATGACTCACCTTCAGGCTTCTCAAAACCAACTTTGATTATGCCACTTTTTATCCTCTCCATCACCCTTGCTGGAGCAAAATAGAATCCAGTGCACAAAATTCAAATCCAATCCCTGAAAAGCTTTCCATATTTTCCTCTAGTTATTAATTTAGGTTAAAAATCTATCAGTTGCAAATGTTAAGACATGTTATAGTTTGTTTTCCAATGGGAATGTTTATTTTGTTTCGTAGGTGTTATTAAAGAGGGTAGCGAAAAATACGGTGCATGCTATGAAAGAACTAGGTAGGTACCTCTCACCTAAGGATTCATGATCATCTCTTATCATCACTTCTTCAGAGAGGCAATGGTTTTGATGAGTAAATTGATCTTTGAGGGAACCTACTTACAACTAATAATAAAGTGGATAGCCTCAACAATCTATTATATGATCACATTTTTGGCTGGACCAAATAGGATATTATCTCTCCAAACCTGTTCTCTCTGCCTTATGCCACAATGCAGGCCTTTTAACTTCTGTTTAAAGAAAACACATCTGTGTGGAATGACTGCACGTGTTATTATCACCTTATAAATTCTGTTTGGTTTCCTCTCTCAAACCAGACATGTGATTGATTACCTTCCTGAGCAATCAAAGGAAAGAAATTATTTTTATCTCCCATTTGCCACAGAGCTGCCATCTGAGGATTTAGGCTTTAGAAAGAATTAAAATCAGAACAGAGCCTCACAGACCTCTGTTGTGGCTTCTGGGGGGGCTCAGTGCCCAAGCATAGCAACAGCCTATTCTCTGAAACATGCCAGGTCATACTCCTCCTGCTGAACAAATTCCAGGAGTAAGACAGGCTCACTCCTGTCGCATAATATTCCTGTGTGGGAGAAGGGATCTGGGTACTGATGGTAGGTAGCAAAGGGGTGCAGCAAGCCTGGCAATGAGGCCACGCTGGAGAGAACTTACATGGCAGATACTTGTCAAACAACACAAGAAGTCATGATCAAGGAAAAGCCCAAATGTACAGTCTAGGAGGATGAAATTCTCATGGGCATCTGGGAATCCAGACTAGACAGGCAGAGCATGTAGATGGATGAGGCATGTCCATACACAGATAGGGTGAGTGGAAAATGACCCAGGCTGAGTGAAAAGACTTAATCAAAAGCCATATCTAAGTCCCCAGTCTGTAGTCAATAGAATAGAAAAGTTAAATCATGAACTTCAGACTTAGAGCTTATAAGAGCCTTTCAAGTGTCCAGAGCAGGTGTATTGATGGAATTGTTAGTCCTAAGACTGAGGCGATCTGTCCTTCACAGCACAAGAATGAACTGAAGACAAGAAAAAAGCAGGCAGAGCTCTGCAACTCCTGGTGAATAATGGTTGATTGCAGAGGCCTCTTTAGGAAGAGAGATTTTTTTTCTCCTGTGTTGAGGGCTGTATTCCATGTATTTAGAGCAGAAATATTAGTTTCTAATCCAAATGAAACATTTTAACTTTTAATTTTTATTATTTTTTTAGGCTACTTGGAGTATGATCACCCAGAAATTGCTGTCACTATGAAAACAAAGGAGGAGATTAACGTCATGCTCAGTTTGGCTAGAGAAATCGTTAGAGTTTTCAGGTTAAAAGGAATTCTTTATAAACTTGAAGCCAATGAAATTAACAAGGTAAGAAAGAATGTCTTCAGGCAATTATACTTATCTGATGTATATTCATTTATGATCTTCAAACCTACTCTTGGCCCTTTCCAATATAGGTCATCGCTGAGATATGAATATCTAACTTAAAACAGTTCTCTAGAACAAAGCACACACCATAGAGAGTTTTCTTCCTGCAGCTCCAGTGGTCGATTTCTCTGTCCTCTCTTGCCATAGTGAGGGATCACTTCTTTCTATGATTGAACACTTCCCTAACATCATATATAAAAATCTCTTACAAATTAATAAGAACAAGATAGAAAACCCATTTTTTAAAAATGGGCAAAAGATTTGATAGGCATTTCACAACAGAAGGTATTCAAACAGCCAATAAATATAACAAAAGGTGCCAAATACCATTTCATAAGCTTAATACAAATGAAAACTAAAATTAATGACCAATACACAACTACCAGAATTCTTAATTTTTTTTAAACTGACAATACCAAGTGTAGGCAAATAATAGATCAAGTGGAACATTAGAGTGGGAGTGTAACTTGATGCAATCACTTTAGAAAATTGTTTGGCAAAATCTACTAAATTTGACTATGTATCTTATGACATAGCAATTAGATGATATAACTATATATTCAACAGAAATATGTACATATGTATAGCAAACACTCATAGAAGCATTACAAAGCCCCAAACTGGAGCACCTAAAGTATTAATCAATAGTAGAATAAGTTGCAGTATAATAACACAACATAAACCTATACCACAATGAAAATAACATGAGTGCATTTTTGCTCCCTGCAGCATTGTAGATGAATCTCAGAAACATAATGTTGAGCAAATTAAAGCAGACAAAAAACAAACATATACTCTTTGATTTACGCAAATAAAATTGAAAACCAGACAAAGCTGGATTTGGGTGATAGAAGAATGATTATCTTTGGATAGGAGCAATGACAAGTAGATAACATAGGAAGGATTTTAAGATACAGAAAATGTTTTATTTCTTAATCTAAATGCTGCCTACCCAGATGTTTTCACATCGTAAATGTTCTTTGAATGAACTTTTATGGTCTGTGCATTTTAGGCCTATCTGCTGCACTTTAGTAAAAAGGTTTATTTTGAAAAGTTTAATTTATGATTTTAGAATATCATAGCAGAAAGATGTCATAAGAAGAAAGAGGTTGGAAATTTTCATGGAAAAACCAGTCTCAGAGAAGAGAGAGAGAGAGAGAGAGAGAGAGAGAGAGAGAGAGAGAGAGAGAGAGAGAGAGAGAGAAACAGTTTCGGTTCTTACAAGGGTATTTCTTGGATCACATGATCTCACACATCTACAGGAAATAATGAACAACATAAACTGATGAGCAAAAACAGACCCAGAGAAAGAGAAGCAGTGATCAGATTTTCAAACCTCAGAGGGAAAGTAGGGGAGGGTGGGGGTAAGGGGAAGAGATCAACCAAAGGACTTGTGTGCATGCATATGGGCCTAGCCAGTGGCCATGGACAACAAGGGCTTGGGGGCATATGTGGGGAGGGGTTTGAGATGGGAATGGGTCGGCGGGAGAAACATAATAAAAAAATAAAAATAAAAAACCTATAAAACATACAAAATAGAGAAAATCTGGAGAGAGAAAAAAAAGAAAGAAAAACAGTGCAAAGCCATAATTGTTTGAAGCATTCTGTGACCACTAGTTTTGTTCATCTTCTTTCTTAATTGTTTTTTATTTTAGTTAATAATGGACAAAAAAAGAGAATTACTTGATTTTCAACCCATTGTCAAGTCACTTACTCTTGCTGATGCACTATACCATATTCCATGGTTAGATAAAAACGAAGAATATATAAGCTTTATTCAGGTAATATTTTTATTTTCTACTAATGTCTTATTTAATTAAATATCATCTTTAATATACCAACAAATGATTTTTTAAAAAAATAATGATTTAACCATGATATTCTTCAGCTTAAAATTCTTTTTTTTTTGGGGGGGGACAGTGGGGGGGTTAGGTCTTACCTGAGGATATTTTTCCATTGATTTTTAGGGAAAGTGGAAAAAGAGAGGGAAACATCAATGTGAGAGAAACACGTCAATTGGTTGCCTCCTGCATGAGCCCAACCAGGGCCCAGGTCAAGGAGGAGACTGCAACCAAGGTATGTGCCCTTGACCGGAATCAAACCCAGGACCCTTTGGTCAGAAGGTTGATGCTCTATCTACTGAGCCAAACCAACTAGGGCCAGGTTAAAATTCTTTAAATGTCCTTTATTGCCTGTAGGATAAAATCAGAATCCCTTTGAATGGCATGCAAAGTCTTCTACAGACTGCTTCCTGCCTATCTTTCCATCTTCATCTTCTGTTGCCCATTCATCATGTACTCTGTATTCTATACTGAATCATTCATGGTGCTTCAAACATTTTATACTGTTTTCTAATTATTTTCCTCTGTGGGTGTTATTTACTTTTCTTGCCCTTTAAAAAAAAAAAAAAGTTTCCTAATTATTGATTCTCTGAAAACATTCCTGCAGAGGGTACACAAAAAAGTAGGCTTTGGGGTCAAACATTCTACCAATAAATCATCCCATGGTCCTTCCCCATTTTGAAGGACCAAAGGTTTTGCCATTTGACTCATTACACACCATTATTATAACATTAAGCATATACATTACAATCATCTTTATATCTCCCTCTTGAACTATATTTTTTAACTCATTCGTTTTCTGAATATTCGTCCCCTGGCACTTTGCTTATTGAATAGGGGTTCTCAGTAAGTGTTTATGGAATAAACAAATAAATGGGCCCATCTTGTTCTAATAACATTCTTTCTCTACATCTACTTGGTGCCAAAAGACCAGTTATATTTGTCCACCTGATTAAAATATTTAGAATAAATACATTTTTATTCTTCTGATGTTTAAGAGCATGTGTGTCTGAAACATATTTGCCATTAGCCTGCATATGTTATTATTTTTCATCCAGACAAAATATTTTCATTCTTCCATTACATTCTTATCCCTAGGTTAGATTATTTCTTCTTAACCCATGTATAAATACCTCATCTGACATTACATATATTTATGAATATTCATTCACCTTCTCCTCTTTGCTAATCATAATTTCTATTTTCTCTTACAAACTTATTACTAATGCAATGCCTCAGATTTTATTGAGTGATATTTACTTTAAAATTGTAAAAAACAATGTTAAAGTGTAAACTTCAACATCCCCAATCACTGCTAAAATATTGTTTATAGCATGTTTTTGATGATTATATTCTAGGAAAAAGCCAAACTTATAACATTTGATTGTGGAAATACTATATTTGAAGAAGGTGAAGAGACCAAAGGAATTTACATAATTATTTCAGGTATGATAAAGGTAAGGAAGAGTTCTTTATAAATGCACTTGTGAACATTAGTTAAAAACTTTATAAAATTGAGATTTAGTACTTTTCTCTGTTAAGGACTGCACTGTTTCTTTTTTAAATTAGCAGCTACTTTCCCATAGATAACAAAAAATAAATAAAGGACCATATTTAAGATAGAAAATTATAATATAAATTTTTATTCATCTTGCATTTGTCTGAGTTGGGCATTAAGCCATTTAATGCAGGTATAAGTTGACTAAGTAAGAGGAATCAGAAAGATTGAAGTATTTAAGAATGCTTTGTTTCTAAGTGATTACTAATTAAATAAATATGCTTAAAATACAAGTAATAAATATTTTCAAAATAATAGGCACATATTAAAATTACTAGAGGCCCAGTGCACAAAATTCATACATGGGGGATGGAAGGGTGTCCCTCAGCCCAGACTGCACCCTCTTCAATCTGGGACCCCTTGAGGGATGTCCAACTGCCCGTTTAGGATCAAGCCTAAATGGGCAGTTGGACATCCCTCTCACAATCCAGGATGGCAAGCTCCCAACTGCTTGCTTGCCTGCTTTCTGATTGCCTCTAACTGCTTCTGCCTGCCAGCCTGATAACCCCCTAACCACTCCCCTGTAAGCCTGATTCATGCCTAACTGCTCCCCTGCTAGACTGTTTACCCCTAACTGCCCTCCTCTGCAGGCCTGGTCACCTCTAACTGCCTTCCCCCACAGGCCTGATCCCCCTACAACTGCTCTCTCCTGCAGGCCTGGGTCCCCCACAACTGCCCTTCCCTGTAGGCCTACTCACCCCCAACTTCCCTCCTATGCCGGCCTGGCCACCCTTAACTGCCCTCCCCTGCAGGATTGATCGCCCCCAACCGCCCTCCCTTGCAATCTGGTTCCTCCCAACTGCCCTCCCCTGCTGTCCATCTGGTGGTGGCCATCTGGTTTCCACATAGAGAAAGGCAGGACCTTTGACCACATGGGGGCAGCCATCTTGTGTGTTGAAGTGGTGGTGGTCAATCTGCATATTACTCTATTATTAGATAGGATAGAGGCCTGGTGCATGGGTGGGGGCCAGCTGGTTTGCCCTGAAGGGTGTCCCAGATCAGGGTGGGGATTCCCTTGGGGTGTGGTGGTTTGCAGGTTGGCCACAACCCCTGGACCCTAGTGGAGGCCCCGGTATCTGGGATTTTTTTTATCTTCTACAATTGAAACTTTGTAGCCTGGAGTGGAGGCCTAGGCCAATCAAGACTGCAGAAGCTTGGCTTTCTCCATCACCATAGGCAACCCTAGCCTCCTGCTCTTCCAGCTATGTGGCTGCTGCAATTTCTGTTGGGATTTATTTACCTTCTATAATTAAAACGTCTATAATTTCCACCTGCCTTAGGGAGGCAAGGGCAGGTGGAAAGCTTGGCTTCTTCTATTGCTATTGCTGGGGAAACCCAAGCCTCCCTTTCTGTGGCTGCAGCCATCATGGTTGGGTTTATTTGCATATTTGTTCCTGATTGGCTGGTGGGCATGGCTTGTGGGTATAGCAGAAGTACAGTCAATTTGCATATTACTCTTTTATTAGATAGGATTAAAAACAACAGTAAAGAAAGCCATAAATTAGATAGTTTTGATATATTATCTGGCATATATATTTTTCTCTCTTTTTTTGTTTGTTTCTGAACAGCTTCAAAGATCAAAATCAGGTTTGATGGCTGACCAATTACTCTATGAATCAGAGGACAAAGACCATCAGATAATATCCACAGAATATGTGATCAGTGGGGAAACAATAGGAGAACTGAACTGTTTAACTAATGAACCCATGAAATATTCTGCCATCTGCAAAACTGTAGTGGAGGTCAGAAAACATCACCTATATCTTACTGTTGTATCCTGTTAAATATCAAGTATCAAATTTAAAGTTATCTTTGTACTTAGTATATGCTTACCATCTAGTGGGAATTTTTTAAAAAATAGATGGCAAAGGAACAGAACTTAACATAATTGTACTTACCCAGTATAGTGTCCTGACAAAATGTATTGCAAAAGTTAACCTGCAATGTCCTGGCCAGTGTTGCTTTGTGGTTAGAGTGTCCACCTGTGCACAGAAGGATTGTGCATTCAATTTCTGTTCAAGGGCAGGTACCTGGATTGCATGTTGGCTCCTGGCCCCTGGTCGGGTGCATGCGGGAGGCAACTGGTCAGATGTCCCTGTCTCTATCTCTTTCTTTGTCTCTCTCCTCTCCTCCCTCCTTTCTGAAAAGCAATGGAAAAAATGTCCTTATGTGAAGGTTAACAAAAATAAAAATAAAACAAGTTAACCTACAATATTGAAAGAAGCATTTAATCAGAAAAAAAAAACAAAAAACCAATCATATGAGATCTTCAATGGGGAAATTAGGCAAGATGTGTTAACTATGAATACAAAATCTGGAGGGTAAAAAAGGGGAAAATTCAGACAGCTAGGATCTGTTAATAGAAAAATTGAATAAAATGGATGGGAGTTTCCCTAGACGAGATTGAGGACAAAAATGCTCAAAGCAACAGAGGCTCCAACTGGCCTAATTTGAACACACAAAAAACAATAACAGCAAACAATTGAACCCCATAAATATATAAAAGTCCATAAGTCATGATGACACCAATTTTTTATTTCCAATAATGTTTTGGGGATATTAATGAAAAATAAAAAGAACTAAACATTTATCCTGCCTTTTCTCTATGAATTCTTCCAAGGTAACAAAAAAAAAAAAAAAAGGATGTGAGGAAAATTTTTTCTGTAAAGAATTCCAGCTAACAAATATAAACGAGAGAATTAGAATGTCTCCATCTTTCCATCCCTATGAAATAATGGATCTAAGCTTCAACCATCAAAAGGTGTGGAGTATTTTAACGGAAAAATTTATGATGAAAGTACCAGGCTGACACTACCTAAGGATAATCATTAAGAGTGAGACAACGCAGTATCATGTACCTCATGATATGATATAGTAAAAGTACTGGCACCATTCACAATGTCTTCTTCTATAAGAAAAGACAAAAGCCAAAGCCTCTAGATCTACCTGGTTTATAGAAAATATATGATGGGGAGAAACAAGTTAATTAACACCAAGAGAAAATAGTTAGATATATCTAGAACACATGTGTCAAACACAAGGCCCGCGGGCCAAATCCGTCCCGCCAGGCCTTGCAATGTGGCCCGCACCGCGCTGTCATCACTGCACTCCGCTGCGTTTCCATCACAATGACAGTTTATGACTGTTCAGTAAACCATTCGCCCCGCGATTTAGGCTGGATTTTAGATTTTGGCCCCTTCTCTGATTGAGTTCGACACCCCTAATCTAGAATGTGGGAGGCTCTTCAGGCCAAATGACCTAATTGCCCTAAAAGGGGGTGGAGAAGAGAAAAAGGGTAAGGGAAAACTTTAAAATGTCTCTATCGTTCAGCAGCACATATTAGACTATATACAAGTAGAATTATACAACACTTGGGATTGCATAAAAATACCCTATCCTTCAACTTCTGGCTATAATGAAGCTACTGGTAGCATACTAGCACACACCAGAAACAAACAGAAATAAATGAGGCAAGTGTTTTCAGCCAATGGGAAACAGGCAGTGTCCATCTAGAAACCTTGAGAGAAGTGAAACTCTCCAAATAAGCCCCACATCCACCTTGACCCTCTGTCTGGGACAGTTTCCAACCACAAGCAACAATAACCCAAACAGAAGGTGAGCTGAGAAGGGAATGATTGGAAGTTGTGGCAGCTAACCTGTCAGGAATCTGTACATTCCGGCCTACAAGGAGTTGCCTGGGAAGGACTGAGAAGTCTGTGGGATGATTCTCTGTAAGTCACTGGTTGAGGGGTGAGCTGCACATACACAGGATGAGACAAAACTAAATTTGTTTCCAGTTGTTTGGAATTTGAAGTGGTATCTTGCTACATTGCTAAATTTGTTATAAATTCTAGTTAGTTTTGGTAGATTCTTTGGGATTTTGGAAATGTAGATATGTCATCTACAGAGATAATTTTGGTGTTTTGTTTATAATTCTTATGTCAGGTTATTTTTTTCTAATTCTATTGTACTATATAAGTAAATAAGTTAACCAAAGATGTGTAAGCCCTTTTCTATAATGAAAACTAAATTAAAAAATATTTTCTTGAGAATTTATGGAAACTTTAAGTAAATAAAGAGGTCGAACGTTTTTCGTAGATTGGAACCCATAATTTTATTTAAGACTAGAGGCCTGGTACATGGATTTCTGTATCAGTGGGATCCCTCAGCCTGGCCTGTGTCCTCTCACAATCCGGGACTTCTTGGGGGATATCAGACTGCTGGTTTTTGCCCCATCCTACAGGAATTGGGCCAAAACCAGCAGTCTGACATCCCTCGAGGGATATAGTAGTGCGCAAAGTGGCATGCAGCCAGGAAGGAGCCCAAGCCCAGGCCAGGCACCACGCTGCTCCTGCTCATTCAGACCCCACTGCACCTGCCACCACCACTGCTCAGTAACGCTGCCACAAAGGCCGGAGGGGTTCCTGTTTTGTGAGTGCACTGCCCACCAGGGGGCAACTCTGCATTGAGCATCTTCCCCCTGGTGGTCAGTGCATGTCATAGCGACCAGTTGACCAACTGTTTGGTAGTTCGGTCATTCAATTGCTTAGGCTTTTATATATATAGAAATCAATTCTTTATATATATATATATATATATATATATATATATATATATATCCTAATATGCAAATAAATAAACTGAATGGCAGAATAACTGAACAACTGAACAATAGGTCACCATGATGTGTGCTGACCACAGGGGGTTGCCTGCAGAACATGGTGGGTATTGGCTGCGGCAGGATAGTAGAGCAGGTGAGCTGTGATGCCAGACCAAGGCAAGGCACTGGTTGCTGTCATTGGGGTGAGCCTCTGGAGCCACCTGCTGCTAGCATGGAGCCACCACTGGCACCCACTGCCAGCACCCAGTCCTGGCCCCAACCGCTCGATGCTATCAGCGGGTGTGAGTTGTGGTTGCCGGCTGTGATCACCCCTGAGGGCTTTTCCACCTCCCCCTGTTCCTGAAGGGTGATCAAGACAGCAGCTGCTGCTCCTTCACCTACTGACAGCACCAGCCCCCCTCACACCCACTGTTGGCACTGGCCCCAATTGTTCCTCACCATCAGTGGGTGCAAGGGAGGCTGACACTGTCAGCATGTGGGGGCAGTGGCGCTGGGAGTGAGGCTGCCAGCAGACGGGGGGGGGGGGGGGGGTAGGGGCTCTGTCAGAAGGTGCCAGGTAGAGAGAGGGACAGAAGATGGGCCGAGACCCAACCTGTGGTCACTGCAGCCTTGTGGCCCACAGTTCCTTTCAAGGTACACGATTTCGTGCACTGGGCCTCAGGTTGATTTACAGATTTAATGCAACCTCAATGAAATCTTGGTTACATTTTTATGTGACAATTTCTCGCCTCAGAATTTCTTTTAGCCTCACCTCCTGTTTCTCTTGGGTTCCAGATTTAACCTGTAAATATTTCTATCAAACCTGTAAGTGTTCTGTTTAACATATTTTAAGTTTCTTTCCACTTGGTTGAGAGCCTTTTTGAGGGCAAGTTGCAAGTTTCATTTGTCTTGATCACTTTAGCATCTAGTACTGTTTCTGAACACACAATGCCAGTATACATGTGATGTGTTATGAAATTGTACATCTGAAACCTGTATAATTTTGTTAACCGGTGTCACCCCAATAAGTTCAATAAAATGAAAAAAATTAATTAACATATTTAAAATTTTTAATTTAATTGGTTCTAGGATTCTTTTCCATTTACTTTCTTTTTTTTTTTAATACATTTTATTGATTTTGTACAGAGAGGAAGGGAGAGAGATACAGAGTTAGAAACATCGATGAAAGAGAGTCATCGATCAGCTGCCTCTTGCACACCCCCTACTGGGGACGTGCCCGCAACCAAGGTACATGCCCTTGACCGGAATCGAACCCGGGACCCTTCAGTCCCCAAGCCGACACTCTATCCATTGAGCCAAACCGGTTCCGGCTCCATTTAGTTTCTGTAGCTGTATTTTATACCAGTGTGTCCACTGATTCGTCCTGACACATGCCCACTTATTCTACTCCAACATACACTCACTTACATACTGTGTGTGTGCATGCAGTCTTCTTTTTTCCTTCTCCACGTGGCATGGCTTCTCATTTGTATTGGAAGAAAAGTTGGCAGCTTGAAAATGAGATGTTCTTCACTGTTACATTCGTTTCAGTGTAGCTGGGGAAGTACCGCTGGTACTCAGTTCAGCATGTGCTTCGAAGCACCTTTTCAGGGTACTATTGATCCAGCTGAGAGAATGTAGTCCTTTTGCAATGTGTAAATTAACTTAATAGACTCTCTTTTGCTATTTACCACTGAAAAGTAATAAAGAACCTCTCATTGGATCATGTAGTCTTTTAATACTGAGTGTATAAGAAGATCACACAAATATTTACTGATATAGACATTTTATTAGGTTTCTAGGCAGTAACATGAATCTAATATAATTTAAATTTTTAGCTTTAATATTATAGGTAAATGAGTAAAGCTTATTTCCTTAAACTATAGCTGAACAGAATAAAATGTTAAATTTATATCTTTCTTTTTCCAGACATATTTTATCCCCAAAAGTCACTTGTACAATGCTTTTGAAAAATTGTATCCTCAGATTGAATATAAAATGTGGCTAAAACTTGGACTTTCTATTACTGCCCAAAAAATCAGGGAACATTTATCCTATGAGGTAAGAAGTGCTTATGTAAATATATCATTTTCTCTGAGTGAAATTGCATTCAAATACTGTTAGAAATTAACTATTTAGAAATTTATATTAAACTTTATAAACAAAAAGTGCACTATAAAATTGTTGTTCCCTCCAGGATTGGACCTACAAGATGCAATTGAAACTCTGTAATGTTTATGTAAAAGATATACCAAAATGCACCAAATCTGACATCTATGATGAAAATGTAATTTATGTCATCCTTATACATGGAGCTGTAGAAGATTGTCAGTTGCGAAAAGCTTATAAAGCACCGTCCTTAATTCCTTTAACATGCCATCAGGTAAAGAAATATTGACTCATCTTTTCAGGTCTGCATGCTATGTCCAATAATGTATTATTGTTAGAAAAATTGTCACTTTTCCACTTTCCTATACTCTTCCTTTCCCATCCCACTCCATAAACACATACCTGTCCCAAGTTAATTGATTGCTTTGGCACTGAGTGGCCCAAACACCAAGTAATGCCTGTTCAATGTCAATGAAACAGGCCTGGCTGTACATTTTGGCCACAATTAAATTTTGCAGTGGTAAATTGCAAAAGAGGGTCTATTAAGTTAATTTACACATTGCAAAAGGACTACATTCTCTCAGCTGGATCAATAGTACTCCGAAAAGGTGCTTCGAGGCACATGCTGAACTGAGTACCAGCGGTACTTCCCCAGCTACACTGAAACGAATGTAAAAGTGAAGAACATCTCATTTTCAAGCTGCCAACTTTTCTTCCAATACAAATAAGAAGCCATGCCATATGAAGAAGAAAAGAAAGAAGGCTGTGAGCACATACAAGCACATATGTATGGGTGAGTGTATGTATGTTGGGATAGAATAACTGGCCTTGTGTCAGGAAGAATTAATGGACATATACAGAACTTAAATGGAAAAGGAGACTAGAACCAATTAAAGCAGGTGTATATTTTTAATTTTTTTTCATTTTATTGATTTATTGGGGTGACACCAGTTAACAAAATTATACAGGTTTCAGATGTACAATTTCACAACACATCACATGTATACTGCATTGTGTGTTCAGAAACAGCGCTAGATACTAAAGTGATTAAGACAAATGAAACTTGCAACTTGCCCTCAAAAAGGCTCTCAACCAAGTGAAAAGAAACTCAAAATATATTAAGTAAAACATTTACAGGTTTGATAGAAGTACTTACAGGCTAAATATGGAACCCAAGAGAAACAAGAGGTGAGGCTAAGAAATGGTCACAAGAAAATTTTCTAAGTGGAACACCACAAGCACCAATGTGATGCCCAGTGACAGGAAGGTAAATGTTATTCTTAACTATGGTGCTCCCAACCTCTAGTTTTGAATGCATAATAACAGAACTTTGGTGTGGATGCTAGGTGGAAATTTAGAAGGCCTAATAGGAGAATCTCATGGCAGCCCGTACTTGCCCAACTCTGTCCACTTCCCTAGGGAAAAAGCCCTGCTCACTATGGATTTGGGGCCTGATGTGATTCCAAGCATACTGAGAATAACCACAACATATGGTCGAATTTCTGGAACTCCTGTAATTTTTTAATTACTGTTGACATTCACTATTATTTTATATTAGTTTCAGGTGTACAGCATAGTGTTTAGACAATTATGTAATTTACTAGAGGCCCGGTGCATAAACTTTGTGCATGGATGGGGGTGTCCCTCAGCCCAGCCTGCACCCTCTCCAATCTGGAACCCCTTGAGGGATATCCTACTGCCTGTTTAGGCCCAAACCCACCAGGATCGGCCCTAAATGGGCAGTTGGACATCCCTCTCACAATCCAGGACTGCTGGCTCCCAACTGTTTGCCTGCCTGCCTGTCTGATTGCCCCTAAACATATCTGCCAACAACCTGATCACCTCGAAACCACTCCCCTGCCAGCCTGATCCATGCCTAACTGGTCCCCTGCTGGCCCAATTGCTCCTTACTGCCCTCCCTGCCAGCCTGGTCACCCTCAACTGCCCTCTGCTACAAGCATGGTCCCCCCCAACTGCCTTCCCCTGCAGGCCTGGGTCCCCCTCAACTGTCTTCCCCTGTAGGTCTGGTCCCTCCCAAATGCCCTCCTCTGCAGGTGTGGTTTTCTGCAACTGCCCTCCCCTGCAGGCCTGGCCTGATCACTCACAACTGTCCTCCTCTGCCAGCTTGTTCTCTACCAATTGCTCTTATCTGCCAGCCTGGTCACCCCAACTGCCCTCCCCTGCAAACCTGATCTCCCCCAGCTGCCCTCCTTTGCATGCCTGGCCTCCCCCAACTATCCTCCCCTGCTAGCCTGGACCCTCCCAACTGTCCTCCCTTTCAGACCTGGTTCCTCCAAATTGCTCTCCCCTGCCAGCCCGGTCACCCCTAACTGCTCTCCCCTGCTGGCCTAATCACCCACAACTGGCCTCCCCTGCAGGCCATCTTGTGGTGGTCATCTTGGGTTCACTTGGGGGCAGCCATCTTTGACCACATGGGGGCAGCCATCTTGTGTGTTGGAGTGATGGTCAATTTGCGTATTACTCTTATTAGATAGGATGAAATGACCCCCCCTCTTCCGATAATTCAAGTACCCACTGGCACCACACATAGTTATTACAATATTATTGACTATATTCTCTATGCTGAATTACATGCTTGGAATGCCATTGTTTTTTTTTAACTTGCTTTCTGCCATGTGAAAAATAAAAAACAGTCCTCCCAAAAAAACTCTCTGGGTGATATTTTAAGGGGCCATTGATTATTAATTCTTGATCATTTTTTTCTTACTTGTAAGAGAAATGAGCAAAAAATTTAAAAATCAATAAAAGTATATGGAATTTGACTTTCATAAAACCAGCATGTCCAGAGATATCTTCCAATATCTAATGATGTTTCCAATTTTTAGACACAGATATTTAGAGAGGGCCTGAGGCAGGAGCTTACAAGAGGAACGTTTAATTTTATGATATTTATTCATAAATTAACTTATATTCTGTCAACTTTCAGATACAAGGAACTGAAAATTTCACAAAGGTAATGATTGTTCAGACTTCGATTGATATGAAAAGATATAGATGGGACACTAAAAAGGGTTTACCTTCACTTAAATCACCAGGATCAAAAGAATGTGAGTTATGTTTCCTTGAGCAATTGAGAACTTACTTTCCATTTATAGAATAGCTATATACATATTTGAAAATGGTATTCATCCTGTCTAGAGTACTGAGGAATCCTTTTAACTGCCATATTTTATTTTAATGGATGCATTAAAAATATTTGTGGTACTAAAATGTCTATGTTATAGGTATAAATTATTCATATTTCATCTATAAGAATTAAACATGTATGATTATAAAAATAACATGAAAAATATTATTAATGAGAGAACTTGTAGCTTTTTCCCAAAATTAAGATATATTATAATAATACTAAAAATAGTTTTATACTGTCTGATCAACAGAGATATAAATCATTGGAACTGAATGGATATCTATTTAATAAATTTCATACAAATTTTTCATGATAAACATTAAAACATAATAAAAATTATTATTTCATATCTTCTATTATGCTATTGATTAAAAGTGTGAAAATAAGTTTTAGGTAGATTTAAAAATTGAATAGTAAAGAATTAAATAATGGAAATAAGTAATGATAATTTAATATCATTTCACTGAAAGAAAATTAATATTCTAAATTTAGAAATACAGACGTTAATTTTAAAATTCTGAGTTTCAGTAACATGTTGCTAATCAAGACATCAGTAAAAGATAATTCAGAGGAAATTTACATTGAAAATAAAATGTGAAAAAATGTTTAACACTGCTAATATGTATATATTTAAAAAAAAAAAACTTTATTGTTGAAAGTATTACATGTCCCCTCCCCCTTCCCCAATTGATCTTTTCTAACCTGCCTTCACACCCTGCCCCAGACCTTCACCACCCTATGGTCTATGTCTATGGCTCATATATATATATGCATACAAGTTATTTGGTTAATCTCTTCCCACCCACCAACTCAACTCCGTCTTCCCTCTGAGATTCCACAGTCCATGCTTCTATGTCTCTGGATCTATTTTGTTCATCAGTTTATTTTGTTCATTAGATTCTACATATTAGTGAGATCATGTGATACTTGTCTTTCTCTGACTGGCTTATTTTGCTTAGCATAATACTCTCCTGGTCCCTCCATGCTGTCTCAAAATACATTTTACTGCTGAATAATATTTCATAGTGTAAAAGTACCTTTTTTTTTTTCTTTATGTATCCCCATTAGCCCCACATCCCTCCCACTCATGCCCTCACCCCCATGTTGTCTGTGCCCAAATGGTTAGGCTTATATATATATGCACACAAGTCCTTTGGTTGATCTCTCCCTTTTACCCCCATCCTTCCCTACCTTCCCTCTAAGGTTTGATGGTCTGATCAGTGTTTCTCTGTTGTTCATCAGTTTGTGTTATTTATTATTTTCCCTAAATGAGTGAGATCATGTGATATTTATCTTTCCCTGACTAGCTTATTTCATTTAGCATAATGCTTTCCAGTTCTATCCATGCTGTTGCAAATGATAAGAACTCCCTTTTACCACAGAGTAATATTCCATTGTGTAGATGTATAGCAGTTTTTTAATCCCTGGTGGGCATTTAGGCTGTTTCCAAATCTTAGCTATGGTAAATAGTGCTGCTATGAACATAGGGGTGCATATATCCTTTCTGATTGGTGTTTCTGGTTTCTTGGGATATATTCCTAGAAGTGGGATCACTGGGTCAAATGGGAGTTCCATTTTTAGGTGTTTTGTTTTTTGTTTTTTGTGTGTTTTTTTTTTTTTAGGAAACTCCATACTGTTCTCCACAGTGGCTGCACCAGTCTGCATTCCTACCAGCAGTGCAAGAGGATTCCTTTTTCTCAGCATCCTCACCAGCACTTGTTATTTGTTGATTTGTTGATGAGTACCATGACTTTTTTATCCACTCATCTGCTAATGAGCACTTAGGCTACTTCTAGATATTAGCTATTGTACAATAAATTGTGCTGCTGTGAACTTAGGGATGCATACATTCTTCCTGATTGGTGTTTTGGGTTTCTTAGAATATATTCCTAGAAGTATCAATAGAATCACTGAGTCAAATGGCAGTTTCATATTTTATCCATTTTGAGTTTATTCTTCTGTATGGTATGTTGGTGGTCTAATTCCAAAGATAGAGAGCTAGAAACATTGATAAGAGAGAAACATCAATTAGCAGCCTCCAGCACACCCCCCACTGGGGATGCGCCCGCAACCAAGGTGCATGCTCTTGACTGGAATCGAACCCGGGACCCTCCAGTTGGCAGGCGATGCTCTACCCACTGAGCCAAACCAGTTTCGGCAGGACTTTTTCTTTTGTTTCATTGATCTATATGACTATTCTTGTGCTAGTGCCAAGCTGTTTTGATTAAAGTGTCTTTATAGTATAACTTGAATCAAGGTATTGTGATATTTCTACTTCTTCTTCTTTCTCAAGATTGCTGCTGCTATTCGGAGTCATTTTTAATTCCATATAAATTTTAAAGTATTTGTTTTATATCTGTGAAATATGCCATTGATATTTTATCAAGGATTGCATTGAATCTATAGATTGCTTTAGACATTTTAATTATATTAATTTTACCAAGCCATGAACACGTTATATTCTTACACTTGTTTATAAATTTCTCTATCTCTTTTTTCAACATCCTATAGTTTTCAGAGTGTCTTTTACCACTTTGGTTAAGTTTATTCTTGAGTATCTTAATTTTTCATTGTTTTTTTGCAACAGTAAATGGGATTTATTTATTTATTTATTTATTTATTTATTTTAGTTTCTCTTTCTGACAATTTATTATTGGTATAAAAATGCTATCAATTTCTGGGTGTTAATTTTGTATCCTGTTATGTTGTCAAATTCATTTATTAAATCTAGTAGTTTTGTTGATGGAGTCTTTATTGTATATATTTTCTATGTACAATATAATATCATCTGTGAATAAGGACAGTTTTACTTCCTCCTATCCAATTTGCATGCCTTTTATTTTTTCTCTCTTGTCTGATCACAGGCTAGAGCTTCCACTATCTATAATTATAAAAGCGTAATATGCTAATTAGACGATACAGCCTTCTGGACGAAGCCAGGGCTGCAGCTGCAGAATCCAGGCAGCCACCATGGCTGCAAGGAAGGGATCTAAGCAGCTGCTGCAACTGCAAAGGCCTACTCTTGCACGAATGTCATGCATCTGGCCTCTAGTGTTGAATAATAGTGGTGAAAATGAACATCCCTGTCTTGTTCCTGTTCTTAGGGGAAATGGTTTTAGTTTTTGCCCATTGAGTATGATGTTTGCTATAGGTTTATCAGATATGGCCTTTATTATGTTGAGGTATGAGTCCTCTATTCCCTCGTTATTAAGAGTTTTTATCAAAAAAGTGTGTTGGGCCAGGATCAGTTTGGCTCAATGGATAGAGCGTTGGCTTGGGGACTGAAGGGTCCCGGGTTCGATTCCGGTCAAGGGCATGTACCTTGGTTGTGGGCATATCTCCAGTGGGGGGTGTGCAAGAGGCAGCTGATCAATGACTCTCTCTCATCGATGTTTCTAACTCTCTATCTCTCTCCTTTCCTCTCTGTACAAAATCAATAAAATATATATTTTTTTAAAAAGTGTGTTGGATTTTGTCAAATGTTTTTTCTGTGTCAATTGATTTGATCATGTGATTTTTGTCTTCCAATTTATTTCAGTGATGTAATACATTTATTAATTTGTGAATATTGCACAAGTTTTGCATCCCCAGAATAAATCCCACTTAGTCATGATGTATGATCTTTTTGATAAATTGCTAGATCTGATTTGCTAATATTTTATTGAGGATTTTAACATCTATGTTCATCAGAAATATTGACCTGTAATTCTCTTTGTAGTGTCTTTATCTGGTTTTGGAATTATGCTAATGCTAGCCTCATAAAGAGAACTTGGAAGTGTTCCTTCCTTTTGAATTTTTTTTTAATAGTTTGAGGAGGATAGGTGTTAGTTCTTTGAAGATTTGGTAAAACTGCCCTGTGAAGCCATCTGGACCAGGGCTTTTGTTTGCTGAAAATTTTTTTAATTATGGCTTCAATTTCATCATTGTTATTGGCCTACTCAGGTTTTCTGATTCCTCCTGATTTAGTTTTGAAAGACTGTATTTTTAAAGGAATTTATCCATTTTGCCCAGGTTGTCCAGTTTGTTGGCATGTAGTTGTTCATCATCTTTTCTTACAATCCTTAGTATTTCTTTGGGGTCAGTTGTTATTTCAACATTTTGTTTCTGATTTTATTATTTGGGTCCTCTTTATGTGTCTTGATGAGTCTGGCAAATGGTTCATCAATCTTGTTTATCTTTTCACAGAACCATCTCTTCATTTCATTGATTTTTGTACTGTTTTTTTTGTTTGTTTGTTTTAGCCTCCATGCCATTTATTTCTCCTCCAATCTTTATTATTTCCTTCCTTTTACTTACTAAAGGCTTTTCTTGTTGTTCTCTTTCTAATAATTTAAGTTGTAGGGTTAGATACCTTATGAAAAGTTTTTCTTGTTTTTTGAGGTAGGCCTATTGTGAAGAACTTCTATCTCAGGAATGCTTTTGCTGTATCCCATAGATTTTAGGTCATGTGTGCTCATTTTCATTTGCTTCCAGAAATATTTTATTTATTTCTTGGTATCATTGGTAATCCATTTATTGTTTAATAATATTTTATTTAGCCTTCATGTGTTTAAATATTTTTAACACTGATAATATTTTTAAACAAATCTTTATTGTTCAGATTATTACAGTTGTTCCTCTTTTTCCCCTCCATAACTCCCCTCCACCTGATTCCCCCCACTCCATGCTCTTACCCCTTGTCACTGTCCTCATCCATAGGTATAAGATTTTTGCCTAATCTCTTCCCACACCCCTCACACCCCCTCCCCCCTGATAATTGTCAGTCCACTCCCTTTCTATTACCCTGATTCTATTATATTCACCAGTTTATTCTGTTCATCAGATTTTTTATTCACTTGATTTTTAGATACACTTGTTGATAGATATGTATTTGTTGTCACTTTGTTGTTCATAACATTTATATTTACCTTTTTCTTCTTCTTCCTCTTCTTTAACATTTCATATAATCCTGGTTTGGTGGTGATGAACTCCTTCAGCTTTTTCTTATCTGTGAAGCTCTTTATCTGACCTTCAATTCTAAATGATAGCTTTGCTGGGTAAACTAATCTTGGTTGTAGGTTCTTGCTATTCATCATTTTAAATATTTCTTGCCACTCCCTTCTGGCCTGCATAGTATCTGTTGAGAAATCAGCTGACAGTTGTATGGATACTCCCTTTTAGGTAACTAATGGTTTTTCTCTTGCTGCTTTTAAGATTCTCTCCTTGTCTTTTGCCCTTAGCATTTTAATTATGATGTGTCTTGGTGTGGTCCTCTTGGATTCCTCTTGTTTGGCATTCTCTGTGCTTTCTGGACTTGTAAGTCTAATTCTTTCACCAGGAATGGGAAGTTTTCTGTCATTATTTCTTCAAATAGTTGTTTAGTTTCTTGGTCTTTCTCTTTTTCTGGAACCCCCATAAATCTGAAATTGTCCCAGAGACTCCTTACACTATCTTCAAATTCTCGGATTCTTTTTTCTTTTTGTTTTTCTTGTTGGGTGTTTTTTGCTTCCTCATATTTCAAATCTTTGGTTTGATTCTTGGGGTCCTTTGGTCTACTGTTGAATTTCTGGATATTATTCTTTATTTCAGACACTGTATGCTTACTTTCTGATTGGTCCTTTTCCACTTTTTTTTTTTTTTTTTTTTTTTTTTTTGCATTCTCATTAAGAGCCTTAAAGGTCTCACTAAATTTTTCAGAGGTTTCTAGAAGATTCTTGAGTAACCTTATAATTGTGGTTTTGAACTCCATATCCAGTAGTTTGCTTTCCTCCATTTCTTTTATTCATTACATGTGTTTTTTCTGTCTCCACATTTTGGCTGCTTCCCTGTGTTAATGGAGTGGCTTTGTGTGGTAGGTAACCTATAGGGCCCAGTGGTTCAGCCTCCCCAATCACAGGCGGTGGACACTCTTTGTGCATCCCTTTGTGGGCTGAGTGCACAGTCTTGTTATAGTTAAGCCTTGATTGCTGTTGATACACTGGAGGAAATGACCTCCAGGCCAGTTGGCTATGAGGACCCACTGTGTCTATAATGGAAAAACTGCTATGCTTGAGACACCCTTATGGGACAGGACTTGCTTCAGTGGGTCTTTGGTACTCACTGAGTCTGCCCCTTGATTGTGTCACTTATGGATGTGAGGAGTTGAAATCTGGTATCATCTCACACTGACCACTAGGTACATTGGCTCCTGGATCTCCAAGGAGGTACAGGTCAGCTACTGTCTAAGGCCACCCAGCAGGAGCTATAGCAAGATCTGCATATTTTTCCTCTTTGCTTGGGCTTTGTAAGTTTTGGAACTGATCCAGCTGCAGTTTGTTAGGTTAAGCTGCCATAGGGCAGGCCATTCATATGCAAAAGCCACTGTACACAGTCTGGGTGGGTTTGTAAATTAGCTGGGGAGGGGTCTCAGGGAATCACTAGGGCATGGCAAACAACAATGCCTTCCAGTCAGCCCTCTCTGCATCTCTGCATTTTCACATCCCCATGTTCTGTGACCCAGTGCAGTAAACAATGATTCCTGTGTGCACCTCTGCAAGGGTCATCCTCACTTTCAGACCCGATGGCAGACAGTCCTGCTTCTCCCCATAGGAGTCTGAGTCCCCAGAGCCTTGCTAGAAACTGGAGTTCAGAGCGGTTGGGAGCTTGTGTTTTCCTTCAGATTGAAAAAAAAAAAAAAAACACAAACAAAACAGTGCACCCAGCCACCAGCTCCATTAGCTTACCCCTGTGCCTCTGCTTTTTGTGCCTGTGCACATCCTACCCAGTCTCAATGCTCTTTTCTCTTTCTTTCTAGTTGTAGAACTATCCAGCCAGTGGTTCTGGGTGATAAACGTTTTGTCTTTTAGTTGTAGTTTTGGTGTGATTGTGAGAGGCAGCACGTACAGGTGTATACCATATGCTGCCATCTTAGTTTTCTTCCAACACTGCTACTATTAAAAGAAATAGAATTTGTGTTTCATTTATTTAATTATTAATTTTTTAAAAAGAATTATGCCTAGTAACCAAAAAAAATGTAGTGAATCTGATATATATTCTTACTTTGTTGATACCAGTTAAATTGATAAATTTATCACAAGATTCCCAAAGCAATGAAAGAATCTATATCTTTTGTTTAAGTAATATGATTTCTACTTATGTCATTATACTTCAATGAAAAGCTATATTAATAATTTAATTTCTAGACATTTACTCTGAAAAAATAAAGCAAAACTAGTAAAAATGGTAATTGAACATTATTTATAATAAATATTAGAAGTAATCAAAATGCCTAATGATAAATACATGATTAAATTATCATATCAATCAACAATTGACTTCCCACATTGTAATTTGGAAAAGACCACTGACATATGCCAAGTAAAAATAGCAATAATATATGTAACATTATGCTGCTTATTTTAAATAAAGTTTATCTTTTTAATGTTACAATTATAGAACTAAATCCATATGGATGCACGGTAGTGTTATAATTTGTAGGGTTTTAAGTTAAGTATCATCAGGATATGATATTGGAGCCTTCACCATCTGCCCATTTATCAGCCATCTACCATCTTCACTCTAAAATGAACCATATCAACATGGTAATGAGAGCTGGTGGTCCCTCATTCCTATACCTTAGCACAATCCTTCTGTTCAGAACTCTCTAAGTTCCTCATTCCCTGAAGCTAATCTCTTCTTAGCCTTTAAATTTCAGCTTCTTGATGGAGCCATCACTGATAATATTTCAAATTCACAAAATAGCATTCTCCTGTGTGCTCCCATAACCCATTATTGTGTGTCCTATTTTTTCATATTGTATTTTTTTATTTGTATGTTTAATGGTCTGTCTACTCCATTAGAATATAAACCACAAGAAAGCATGGAATGTAACTCATTTATTTTCTTATGTATCCCTGCTGCTTATCAATGGACCTGGTGCTTTTGATAGCATAAAACAGACTGTTCAATCTCAGAGGGAAGGTGGGGATGAGTGGGAAAAGATCAACCGAAGGACTTGTATGCATATATGCAAAACCCCTGGTCACAGATAATACTGGTAAAGACTTGAGACGGGGGCAAAACTGGAGCCAATGGGGGGAAAGGGGGGGACATGTGTACCCCATTTCCCAGAAAATAAGACAGTGTCTTATATTAATTTTTTCTCCCAAAGTTTCCCTAGGTCTTATTTTCAGGGTATGTTTTATCTTTCCATGCGCTAGGTCTTATTTTTGGAGGATTTCTTATTTTCGGGGAAACACGGTAGTACTTTCGTGTGTGTGTGTGTGTGTGTGTGTGTGTGTGTGTGTGTGGTGATGGTGGGACAATAGATGATTTTATTTCTCTATTTCCCAAACTTACATAATCTTTATACTAAAACACTGCTAATCCTATTTTTAAATTAGAATTACCACCAATTTCAGATCATAGGCTCTCACTCTGAGTGATTCAACAGTCCTTCATTTCAGTGCTTGAACTAACATAGTGTTGTTGTTTTGTTTTAATCAGCTTCAGACATACTATATGACGAAGACCTTCAATATCAAAAAAGTAACAAGGTAAATTTCAAGTACTATTCTTTTAAAGTTTTATTTTGGATAAAAGAGAATTTTGCATTTATTTAAACTACACAATGTGTTTCTTTTATTCTAAGTCATTTCACCTGCTAATCATATTGTAGACTTTGAGATGAACACTTTCTCTTAGCACAAGGTACAATAGAAATTGTATTTCTATTTTGAAGTAAATATTACAGAAATTAAAAACAACGTTCAAGAGATTCCAATATATTCCTCTTGAATCACATAAGCAACCAGGCACTACTAGAGTGGTGCGGTTGGAGTGTGCATGACCCTCTCACTCCTCCACCTTGTGCTGTAACTCTGACTGAAGGCTTCATCACCACCTCAGCTATGCACTGGGGATCTTCCAACCTGAAGACAGCTTGCCCCTGTTTTCACAGTGCCTGTCACAAAGCAGAAGCTCAAAAACAAATGTTCTATTATAACTGGGTTAACCTAAGTTATTCAGAAAGGCTGACAAAGACTGATTTAATTTCAAGGTACATGATGAAATTGAATAGGCCACTTGGAGATATTGGGATTTTCAAAACCCTCTACTACTTTTCACAAAGGTCCCAAGTTAATAAACACTATAGACCCCTGGAAATGAAATTGGGGCAAAGAGAACTAGAGTGAAAGTCCCTCACAATATCTATCCCAGCCTACCGATAGGCTGGATCTTCGGGTGTTTACTTTCAACTCCAATATCTGTCAAGCTGGTTGTATTTCTCCAGTAGATGCTAATTATAATACTCAGAATCTGAAGAGTGTCTGCTACAAATACACAAACCAGAAAATTATGTATTTGGTTGTTTAAAAATATGTTGTACATCAATGAAGTCCACTTGCTTGATTAGTCATAAAATTCTGAAAATGCATGCTCCTTTCCCAATCTCTCCTCACAAGTGTATGTTGAATGAAAAATGGTTATAGGTTCTATGGGGACAGTGAAGGTGTTTTCTCTGTCTTTGACTCAGATGTATCCAAGTTCCCTGGCCTTCAGGAGGCCAATCCTCTTCTTTAATACCAAGTTCCCATCCTTCGTAGTAGAAGGAGGTTCACTCCCTCCTGAAGTATATATTTCATAGTCTTTCTGGGGAAGCTTTTCCTCAAAACTCCCTTGGATGTTGCTTATTAACTAGAACTCCTGACCCGAGGGTCATGGGTACTGGCATTAAATTCCTGAGTTTGTCTCCTGGTTCCAACACTTATTAGACATGTGACCTTGAACAAATTTCTTAACCTGCCTAAGCATCACTTTCTCCATCTATAAAAACAAGATAACAGCAACACCTATCTCACAGTGCTGCTGTGGAGATTAAATGGAAAGTGTGTGATACATAACAAACAATACATACACTTAACTTCCCTTCTTAACTTTGTAAACTACTTCTTTAAACTTCTTTTGTTCTCCTATTATGTTTCTTAAAAATATGGGTACAATCACCTTCTCTAATTCTTCCAACATAGTTGCTGCTGAAGACAAGAATATAACAAAAGGAAATTATTAATTTTTTTATTTTTTATTTTTTTTCATGAGGAGGAGATAATACTGTGGCTTCTAGAGCCCACTGATTAGGCCTTCTTTCTCTTTAGTTCTGGCCAGCTGCTAAGCTTGTAGGGTTAGCTTAATAGCATGTTTTGTGCAATGGAATAGAGAACCATAGATGCTAATGATCTTCCTGTACATATGCCCCCATAGTGCTTTTTCATAATTAAAAAAATTGATTGCACGATGGTTGTTAATAGAGGAAGTAGTGTAAAAGTGAGAGACAATCCATTAAATGTTAGAAACATTAGTTAGTGAGACATATAGAAATCATCAAATTGGGTGATTTAGTAGATGCTTTTTCTCCCTGATGTTGGATCCTGGATACGTTTCTGGGACAGCTTCCTTCCCATGTCCCCTTAAAACCCTTCCCCTACCTTCTTACCCCCAATTGTGTCTTTACCTTTACATTATAAAAAGGCCTCTCATAACATCAAGCAGCTCCTTACAAAATGTTTTGGTCTCCAAGACAGAGCACATAGTGCTGCCACCAGCAGAAGTCCCAGTTCTTGGTCCTCTGTTCTATAGACCAGACTTAACACCAGCACTGCTTTATATATCTGACTTTTATTAAGTCTAAAATCTGACTATTATCTCCTGTCTTAATTTCTAGAAGCGGCAGACTTCTGAAATGCCTGGTAATGCCAAGGAGAAGACAAATGTCCCTGAGAACACCTAGAATAAGCCTAGATGGAATTCTGGTAAGCTGTGGGTATCAGGAGCACCCCTGTTCCTGGAGACAGACACTGATGAAGGCCAGAAGTTCCTCTGTGCTTTGTGTGGTAGTGTGAGTTGTATGACACTTCTCACTAGTCATTATTTACAATATATCCATTTCCACTAGCCAGCTGCTTCTCCTAATGACATAATTTATAAATCCTCATTTGGAAAATTATCTCTTAAATAAGATTTCTTAATCTAGATTTCTGAAAACTTTATAGATTCACGGTTTCCTCTCTATATTCTACTAAATTTCACATTGGCTGCTCCCAATTCAGCAGGTCATTTTCCAAGCTGTCATGTATTGTGGAAGATATAAACAGGCAATAATTATGACTTCAAAGAGACAAAACATATTAGAAGACAATTACATGACAATACAAGATATACTATGGATAGTGCCAACTCAAGTTATATGAATTCAAAACAGAAATAGCTGCCTACTGAGTGTGAGTGAAGTCTTTGTGGAGAAAGGAAAAGGATGTTCAGAATAGAGGACACAAGACTTCAGGGGAACAATGAATAGACCAGTCTGGCTGCTGGTTGTTCAAATGTGGCATCTGTGGGGAAATATTCACATATATGAGTACTTTCTATGACCTATGTAACAAAGAATGTATCACTGGGTTTAAAAATAAAACCTTCAAATAAATAGTTTTATCTTCATTTTAAAAAATGTAAACTCTTGAATGCCACTTTATATGACAAAGACCATACTTTAAAATAGATTTAAAGACTAACTATGCACTATGAAAAGATATTTGCAAGAGTTATTTGCAATATGGTCAATATCTTTTACTTTGGAAAACTGTAAAAAAATATATAAACCCTATAATTCTGGTAGGCAAAGTTATGACAGCTTATCAGGGAAGAGACAATACCCAAAATATGGGGGAAAATTTTAAAAATGCAAAATTAAATAACAATAGCATATTAACATTTGCTTTTTTAAATTAACAATTTTTATTCAATGCTAACATCTTTTTATTAGAAATCAATGAAAATAGAATAATACTGTTTTCTCACATTTTCTGAGTAAAAGAAATTTATAACAAAAATCATTAAAATGCTCATACAATTGACTCAGTGATTTTGCATCTAGGAATCAATCCAAAGGGATAATCCAAAGTATTATATATACATCTGTACCAAATGTCCAGTGCACTATTTCTAATGGAAAAAAATTAAAAAGAGTTCAGTGTCCAACAATAAGAAATTGTACAATCTCACTACAGAATATCATCTATAAATAAGGAAACATCATACAACCATTACAAGATTGGTTGTGCAATGCAATGTAAAAAAGAAAAAGAGAAGGCAAAAACAGTATATACATTTTTAACATAAAAAAGGCCAGAAAAGATAAATCCAAATGACTCAGTGATGCAATTAGGTGTTTAGAAAGGTGAGAGTACAGATGGTTTTGTTCACTTCTCTTATTTTATGTGTTTATATTACTCTTTTAATAATAAAAAAACATGATTGTAAAATGATTAAGCATTATTCAAATATAAATTACTTGAAATTTGACTTCCATCCTATCTATCTACACTCAGCAATCACAGTGCTAGGGTCTGTTCCATTCTCCCACCCTTTACGCTCAGCACTCACAGTGCTATGAATGGAATTAGCCAGAGCTAAAGCTCAGTGAGTGAGAATGACTTCATTCAGTGTTTCCCACATGGAAAACCCTCCTCCCTGTGTAGTCCCACAGGCCCCAGTGGCTTCCCTGACCCTAACTCCCACTTTAAATCATGCTGCCCTACTTCTGGTTTATGAATGATTTGCTCAACTTCTTTTCTTGGTGTCAGCATAATAACCAGGAGATGTTTATGTGGGAATGAAACTGAACCTATAATACATCCTGTTCTGGGTTTTAGGTCAGTGTTCAAAGATTCCAAGGTCTTTGGGGTTTATTTGTTTTTTCTTCCCACTTCTGTTAGGAATGGTTGACAAGAATATCTTGAAGACTGATGCTGGTATTTGCTGCTGTCATGAGATGCCTCCTGTTTTGAAAACATAAATCCCTACATCAAGAGTGAGCAACTTCAAGTTGTATCCTGTGTGGATGTTCTTGGTGCCACATGGAAGGAACTTTGGACTTACAAACATTCCTTTAAATATATATATATATCTCCTCAATTTAAAATACATGTTACTTTAAATATCTAAAACACCTCAGAAAATTTAGAGTTAGCTTTAATTTTAGAGCCATAAAACTAGCTCATGCCACCTAGTTTTCCTATTGTTCTTAAAGCAAAAATGTATTAATTCACTTTATGAAAAATAAAATATTATTTCTTAAAATGTAGTTGAGATGTAGCTCTTGAACCAAGTTTTGAGCTTTGTCATTCATTGTACTTCACCTGTCTTTGGAGTGTTCAGTGAGTTGAAATAGCAAAAAATGGAAACTTATTTTGACAAAACCATAGGACTCAGACCTAACTGAAACATCCACTGTTCATCATAATAGTTATGCCTGGCACCTAATTTTTAAGATAGCCTTAACAGCCTCGAACTATTTTATTCAGAGGTTAGAGCCGTGGCTCTCAAGCCAAAGGGTCCTGAGTTTGATTCCCCATCAAGGGTAAGGACCTGGGTTGTATGTTTGATCACCAGCCTTGGTGCATGTGAGAAGCAACCAATCTCTCTCTCTACCCCCCCCCCCTTCCTTCCCCCAACTCTAAAAAATCAATGGGAAAAATATCCTCAGGTGAAGATTAACAATGATAACAAAAAGTCTTACCGGTTAAGAATTATTATGTGCCTCCCATATGTTAGCTGTAGAACAAATACTATACAGTTATGAGCTTATATAATCTTCATAGTAACCATATAAAGTAGCTACTATTATTCCCAATTGCCAAAATGTAACTTGAAAGGGTGAGGAGTGTAATTTGCCCCAAACCTCACAGCTACACAGTGGGAGAGCATGGATTTGACAAGTTTGTGATTAGTTATTATATCTTATATCTTCCAATGTGGTAAGTACTAAATGTCTAAATAATTAATATATATCTTCAGGATCATACCTGCACACAGTTTGGGAAATCTGAATGTTATTCCAAACTCCGTTCTTCCTAAAACTGGTGGGAAGCACATTTTCAGAACCCAGTGTGAAGACTCCATTTATGAGATGTCCTTGTGGAGTAGGTAATTTGGTTTGTTTCTTTGGGAAAGCCAAATCAAACTGCCATCACTTCTCTCCAAAACTAACCCCAAACATATTTCCCCAGAGATAATTACATAGCAGCTAGCAGCTCTTTCAGTGTTGGAGGGATCCCTCTCCATGAGCACTCTTCCTCTCCTGAGTTCTGAAACAACTGAAAAGTAAGACACAGGATGAAGACAGCTGGAGACTAAGACACACACCCACACACCCAACCACCACACACACACACACACACACACACACACACACACACCTTTATTAGTGGCTGAGCTGACAGACTATGGTTGCCTTCTGACCTCCAGAATCAGACACGTTGACCACAGTGGGCATTTATCGTTAAACTTACTACAAAGCTGAGAACAGCAGAAAATACAAAACTTCCAAGGGTAGTTTCTCTTCACAAAGAAGCCAGGCAGAATGGTTGGACAAAGAATATCAGCTTTTGCTTCCAAATTCATCAACCTGGTGAGCCACTCCACCTCAGCAGAATGAAGGAGGATGTGGTGTCAGGCCAGGAGGGTTAGGGCCATGGAGAGTGGAGGCCTGAATCTGAAGCAAGACACCAGGAGGGAGAAGTTCACTCCACTGCGGGAGCTGCCACTCAGAGAGCTCAGCGTGCACAAGACTCTCTTCTGAGGGTTTTGCCTTCCTTAACTGGGCCAGACATCCCATGACCTTCCAGGAGGTAAGTGCTAGCATTGCCCCATTCCCCAGAGAAAGTAATGGGACTTAGGGAGTTCAGATAAATTCCTCAAAGTCACTGTCAGATGTATGACACTGGGACTCAACTCCTCTAAGCACATTCAATGCAATTCGCAATGCTTTTTAAGTTCTCTATATTTTATTTTGGAAATGTAAGCCATTGGAGAGGAGGAGGCTGCACTTTACAAATGATCATCACTCAGTCAGTGTCTGACTAGGTTCTAGTCCTGGAATATAAACATTTTCAGCGTAAGAGCCCTGAACAAGGCGGAGATACGAGGTGATCATGCCTGGTGTGTACCCGCCCTCGTCAGGCAGGTCAGCAGGATACCTGTGTGCCCAGGGTTCTTCTACATGGGAAAGAATGTGATGAAGCCAAAACCGGTTTGGCACAGTGGGTAGAACATCGGCCTGCGGACTGAAAGGTCCCGGGTTCAATTTCGGTCAAGGGCATGTACCTTGGTTGCGGGCACATCCCTGGTGGGAGGTGTGCAGGAGGCAGCTCTGATCGATGTTTTTCTCTCTCATTGATGTTTCTAACTCTCTTATCCCTCTCTCTTTCTCTCTGTAAAAAAATAAATAAATAAAAATAAAAATAAATAAAATCAATAAATCAATAAAATATATTTTAAAAAAGAATGTGATGCACAGACTTCAGCCTGAGGAGGGCACTTATCACACGTCCATTTGACTCTTCTGAGGAAACTCACTCCATCACAAAGCCTGAGCACTGTCTGTCTTTACAATTTTTAGATAAAAGATTTTCTTTGGTCCTTTAGCCCTTGGAATTTTTTAAAAAATATTTTAGCTTTTAACTTTTACAGTGATTAAACTTGGTTTTCATTTTACTCCAGATATTTAATCTTCGATATTCCATTAATCTTACTAATAAGAAACAGGAAACTTTACCAAGGAAGAGACATTCTTTCCAAGAACTGTCCATGGCCCAAACAATGACAGGGATGTGCTGGAGCTTCCACCTGCCAGTTCCATCCAAAGAAGCCCTGTCAGTGAGCTAGACAAAGTCCTATTTTGTTTCCAAAAAGTTCCCTTGCCATAAAGTAGCCCTCGATGTTATTACCACTCCTGGCAAGTCGGTGGAGCTATATGCTAACATCCCTCCATCAGGAAACAAAGCACCAGCCCCAGGGTTCACTTAGAGAGATCCTGCAACTCTGCTGTTTCCTCCTCTTTACTGATGCTCCTGAATGAGGAATATCAGCAACTAATAGTCACAGTTTTCAGACTCAGGACTCTATGAAATTAGTCAAGACTCCCCTTTGGCTCATACTCTGCCCCAGAGTAAACTGAAAAACACACTCAGGAGATCTCTCAACGTACTTATCCACCTGCAGGCTTCCCGTCTCAACATACTTTCTGGAGGGGAGCGGAATAAAGAAGTCTTAGCTAAGTGACTGGGTTCCTGACCCTACAAAAACTCTTAAATTATCCAGTCCCTCTCCTACCATGAAATGTCCCAACAGCTTCGTCCTTATGCATGAGTAGCTCTCCCAGCTTCCTTTGCTAACCACAAAAATCTGAAAAGGAGTAGGCTAGAGCTAGATTCATGCTGTTTAGTCCCTGAAGGGGCTCAAATAACCACGTAACCAAAAGGCCTCTAACCTGCCTCAGCAGCTGAAGCCAGCAGGGAGTTTGAAAACCACTCAAGATCTGGGAAACCATGACATACTCCAAACATGCAAGTAATGTTTCAGCCTTTCCAGACACATTGGAGTGATACAGATCAGAGTTCAAAGCCAAGCCTAAATTTCTAGCAGGACAATAAGTACCCAAAGCATTTAACATAGCATATAGATCATAGAAAGCTCTCAGCAAATGTTTATTCTGATTGTATGTATTATCCTTCAACCTTGGAGATATAGCAAAACAGAATTTGCACTGGCCATTGATTCTCTATGGCACATGTGTCAAACACAAGGCCCTCGGGCCAAATCCGTCCCGCCAGGCCTTGCAATGTGGCCCGCACCGCGCTGTCATCACTGCACTCCGCTGCGTTTCCATCACAATGACAGTTTATGACTGTTCAGTAAACCATTCGGACCGCGATTTAGGCTGGATTTTAGATTTTGGCCCCTTCTCTGATTGAGTTCGACACCCCTACTCTATGGTATTGGGTAGGAAAGTAAGTTTAAAAGGATAGGAAATTTAGAAATTTTTAATTTAAAAATTCCAATTCAATCTTCCTCTAATTTCACCATCATCTGCTTGAAAACATCCAGGCTTTTTATTTCCAATTCAATTTATATAGTTTCTCCTAAGTGTTAGGCATTGGAGTATGCTTACACACTGAGGAGAATAAAGAGAATGTAATATTCAAAGATTTGTTATTTTGGCTTCTTTGTGTGGAGCGTATGTGTTGCTATACTTTTATTTGGGGAGAGGAAGTAGATTATCTAGTCCAGAGTCAATTTCACAGTGATAAATATGTCTAATATGAAAGTCCTGCTCTTTTCTGCCTCCTTACAACATCATAGGAAATTTTCGTGATTAGTAGCTAAGCTTCCATAGCTCAGCTTCTCCACCTAGTGGCCTGAGTATTACTGAAGTTTGAAAATTAGAGAGCAATTCCCAGCCTATCTTTACATTATAAAGCAGATTAATTTCCAACAACTTACCCCTATGGCTTGACTCTCTGGACCCAAGAGGTTTCTCCCCAAGAGTATTTGATTCCAAGTATCAACAACCAGCAGCTGCAGTTGCCTCAGTGTTGTCTTCAGCTTCTATATGTTTCCGTTGGCCAAAAAACGCACTTCAGCCAACAGTGGCAAGGCAGGTCCACCAGAAAAGGACACCTGATTTCCATGACAAATATGAAAATGCTATTTTGACTAGTGGAGCCACTTTCTGTGTTGCTACATGGACATATAGTGACTGGAAAGGAGGGGGAGAGACACAGAGAGAAGCAATGATGTGAGAGAGAGAGACATTGATTGGTTGCTTCCTGCATTTGCCCCAACCAGGACCTGGGATCAAGCTGCACTCAATAGCAACACAAGTTGGAATAGAATGGGACCTGTCCCCTGTTGGCAGAGTCACCCCAAAGGAATGGAGAGATGGGTAATCATCCTAGTTGGTGTGACAATGAATTGTTTCAAAACCAACTCATAATTGACGGCAAGTGAAAGCTCTGTGTACCCATTTAAAATATGGCATGATGGGAGAAATATAGTACATTTGAAACCTCCACAAAAACCTTTGCTCAATCTTGGAACTATTTGAACCACCTATGGGCAGGGTATATGCTGTTTGCTCAAGCTGCCACAAACAGGGGTTGGGACAGACAAATTCATACTGGTGAGGAGTCAACAGCAGTCCTACTAAGCTCTCATGTCCATTTTGTCTTCCACCTCAATGTTGAGAAAGTCTGTTTTCCTGCTGCTGACCTCCAGGTAGTGCAGAAGGAAACTGAGGCAATCCCCTACAAAGACAGGCTCAAGTCTAGACAGCAGCTATGGGGACAAGAGTGATGCATGATGAGTTTGGTATGGCACAACTAGTAATCCAGTTTCTCCAACACTCTTTTTGCTAAGCTTCCTACCCACATTGCTCCTGACTGTTGTGGGTATGACCTCTATATTACTCCAGGACAAGCAATAAAGTATTTTGCATTTCCTTTTATTTTATTTCAAGGAGCTCCATGAGGGCAAGCTGGTATCTGCTCTGCTCACCTTTGAACCCACAATGCCCAGAATACAGTATGAACTCAAAATTGATTTGTTGAAGGAATGGAGGAATGCGTGAGTGACCGAACTAGAATCAACTATCAAATATAAAGATAATTAAAAAATATATAATGATTCTTGTCTCCAAGTTTTTTTTAACCTCATTTTTCTATTGAGACATACAGTAAAAAATGCAATCGTTTTGATATACAGCTCTCTGAATTATGAGAAATGTATGCAGTCATGTAGCTACTACCACCAAATACAGAACAACAGAACAAATTTCTTCTTGCCTCTTGAAAGTGAACCCCTCTCCCATCCCTTTTCTTAGCCACCCCTGATATGTTTTCGGTCCCTACAGTCTTGCCTTGTCCTGACTTGAATATCACAAAAAGTAGATTTTAAGTCTGGCTTCTTTCACTTAGCATAATTTGAGATTCAGCCATGTTGCTACATACATCAGTAGTTCAATCCTTTTTATTACTGGGCAGTATTCCTTTGTGTGAATGCAACACTTAAGCCATCACTTTTTGTGAAGCAATTAAAGTAACGCAGCTATAAACGTTGTATGCAAGTTCCCTGGAGGTCTTCATATTTCATTTCACTTGGCTAGACATCTAGGAGTGGGATTGCTAAACTGTACGGTAAGGTTATGTTTAACTTCTTAAGAAACTCCCACACTGTTTTGCCATGGGCAATGCACAAGACTTCCAGATGCCCCACATCCCTTGTTAACACTTGGTATTAACAGCTTTTGTTATGGTTTTCAGTGTTAGCCATTCTAATGGTATGTAATGGTACTGCATTGTGATTTTGATTTACATCTCCTAATGACCATAGTGTTAAGCATCTTTTCATGTATTTATTTGCCATCTCTATATTTTCTTTGATAAAGTGTCTGTTCAAATATTTTCCCATTTTTTTTTATTGTGTGTCTGTTTTCTTCTTAGTCAGTTTTGAAAGTTCTTTATATATTCGGAAAAAAAAATCTTTTTATCAGATATATGTCTTGCTATTATTTTCTTTTGTAAAAATAAACCTTTAT
This sequence comes from Pipistrellus kuhlii, assembly GCF_014108245.1. NCBI lineage: Eukaryota > Metazoa > Chordata > Mammalia > Chiroptera > Vespertilionidae > Pipistrellus > Pipistrellus kuhlii. The sequence goes on from NW_023425515.1 coordinate 60,513,183, forward strand.
TGTTCAGATTATTACAGTTGTTTTTTCCCCCCCTTAACTCCGCTCCACCTGGTTCCCATCCCACCCATACCCTTAGCCCCCATCACTATCCTCATCCATAGGTGTGAGACTTTTGTCCAATCTCTTTCCCCACCCCCACATCCCCCTGTCCCCAAGAATTGTCAGTCCATTCCCTTTCTATGACCCTGATTCTGCTATATTCACTAGTTCATTGTGTTCATCCGATTTTTTATTCACTTGGTTTTTAGATTCACTTGTTGATAGATATGTATTTGTTGTCACTTTGTTGTTCATAACTTTTATCTTTACCTTTTTCTTCTTCCTCCTCTTCTCAGAGACTACCCTTCAGCATTTCATATAATACTGGTGGCAATGAACTCCTTAAGCTTTTTCTTGTCTGTGAAGCTCTTTATCTGACCTTCAATTCTAAATGATAGCTTTGCTTGGTAGAGTAATCTTGGTTGTAGGTTCTGGCTATTCATCACTTTAAATATTTCTTGCCAGTCCCTTCTGGCCTGCATAGTTTCTGTTGAGAAACCAGCTGACAGATGTATGGGTACTCCCTTTTAGGTAACTGTTTTTCTCTTGCTGCTTTTAAGATTCTCCCTTTGTCTTTTGCCCTTGGCATTTTAATTATGATGTGTCTTGGTGTGGTCCTCTTTGGGTTCCTCTTGCTTGGTGTCCTTTGTGCTTCCTGGACTTATAAGTCTATTTCTTTAACCAAATGGGGGAAGTTTTCTGTCATTATTTCTTCAAATAGGTTTTCAATATCTTGCTCTCTCTCTTCTTCTGGCACCTCTATAATTCAGATGTTGGCATGCTTGAAGTTGTCTCAGAGGCTGCTTACACTATCTCATGTTTTTGGATTCTTTTTTTCTTTTTGTTTTTCTTGTGTGTTTTTTCCTTCTAAATTTCAAATCTTTTACTTGATTCTTGTTATCCTCTAGTCTGCTCTTGTATCTCTGTATATTATTTTTTATTTCAGTCAGTGTACGCTTAATTTCTGATTGGTCTTTTTTCCTATCCTTGAGGGCCTCACTAAATTTCTAGGAGGTTTCTAGAAGATTCTTGAGTGACCTTATAGCTATTGTTTTGAACTCTATATCCAATATTTTGCTTTCATCCATTTCTTTCATTTGTGACTTGGTTCTTTGTCTCCACATTTTGGGTGCTTCCCTGTGTTTGTTTCTATGTACTGGGTAACTGCTAAGTCTCTTTGAGTTGATAGAGTAGCCTTGAGTGGTTGGTGTCCTATAGGGCCCAGTGTCTCAGCCTCCCTAGTCACATGAGGTGGATGCTCTTGGTGCACCTCTTTGTGGGCAATTTTTCTCTTGCTGCTTTTAAGATTCTCTCTAAGTCTTATTGTAGTTGAGCCTTGATTGCTGTTGGTATCACTGGGAGGAATTGACCTCCAGGCCAATTGGCTGGAAAGACTAGCTGTGTCTTCAATGGAAGATTTGTTTCACAGGAGACACCCTTATGGGGAAAGACTTGCTTCAATGGGGCTTTGATGCTCCCTGAGTCTGCCCCTTGAGTGTGTCTGTTATGTATGTGAAGAGCTGTAATCTGGTATGGTCTCACACTGACCACTGGGTACACTGGCTCTTGGATCTCCAAGGAGGTGCTAGGTCAGCCACTGTCTGGGGCTTCCCAGCAAGAGCAACAGAGATATCTGTAGATTCCTCTTCTTTGTACTGGGTTTAGAAGTGACCAGACGAGGCCCAGCTGTGAAGCAAGGCTGGCGGGCTTTAGGCCTTCTTTTGGAAGCTCTAGGGCTCTGTGACCCAGGTGCAATTTGATAGGTTTTAGGCAAAAGCACAGGTCATTCATATGCAAAAGCCAATGCAAGCAGCTTGGGTGGGGTTGTATATTGGTTGGGGTGGGGTCGCTGGGAATTGCCAGGGCAGAGCAAACAGCTGAGTCAGCCCTGAACCTGAGAAGTCCCAGATTCGGTTCTCCGGGTTCTCCAAATCCTGTGCTCTGGTGCAGGAATAATGATTGCTGCAAGCCCCTCTAAGAGAAAGCCGCCCTCTCATTCCTGTTCCAATGCCAGACAGTCCAGTTTGTCCTCATATGTGTCTGGGTCCCCCAGAGTCTCACCCGGAACTGGAGTTCAGAGCAAGTGGGAGCCTGTATCTTCCTCCCAATTAAAAGAGCAGCACATCCAAGTGCAGCACTTTCCATGCCTCCACACAGCTTACCAGTCTCAATGTGCTTTCTTCACCTCTCTAGTTGTGGAACTTCCACTCAGCCAGCTTTCCTATGGTTCTGGGTGGTAGTTCTGCCTTTTAGTAGTAATTTTGATGTGGTTGTGAGAGGCATTTACCTATGCCACCATCTTGGATCTCCTACTGTCTTGCTATTATTTTTCTACTGGGGTAGCTTCATTTTAATTTGCTTTAAACTTTTATTGTCTTAAAACCAAATCCCCCCTTCTCATTCTTCAAAGGATACAAAATGGTTTAATAAATTTAGGCGTCTGATGGGGAAACTGCATGGCTGGTCTGTAATTGCAGATGGGGCTTCCCCAGGGGTTCAAAGCTCTCATTGACCAACACTTCTGCTAAGAACAATGGGCTGGTTCTTTCAGACTCTGACATTTTAGGAAGTTGTGCACGTGTGCACCTCTGACTTTCTCCTCGGGCTCCTCCCCTCTGCAGAGAGATGGTCTTCTCCTTTTAGCTCGTTCTGCACCAGTGGCCAGACTCACGCAGCCCCATCTCTGTCAGGAGCTGCAACTGTCAGAAAGCAAGGGCAGCTGAGGGGAAGGCACCGGGAGGACTGAGAGGATGGGCAACTCTCTGCTGAGGGAAAACAGGTGAGTGAAGACTTCCTACAAAATGCCAGAGGAGATGGGTCAGGGCAATGTAGTCAGAAATAGAAAAAGAGGTCTGCTCTTGGAGGAGGCGGGAAGGGAATTGAGTAGAAACTGAGAAGCGTGAAGTGCCTGCTATGTACCAGACACCAACTTCAATTTCTTATAGATTTGGCCTTTTCCTGAAAATCATAGTGAGCAGCTGGTGAAAACAGCTGAAAGGAGAGGACTTTATCCAGGGAGGACTACGGTATGCAGTAGAACAATTTTCTGAAGCCCAGGAAGGAATGCTCTCCTGAGCTCTTAATGCACCATAAGAAGCTTAAGACACTACCACCTTTTTCTTTTTTTAATATATTTTTATTGACATGAGAGAGAGAGAGAGAGAGAGAGAGAGAGAGAGAGAGAGAGAGAGAGAGAGAGAGAAACATCAATGATGAGAGAGAATCATCAATCATCTGCCTCCTGCATGCCCCACACTGAAGACTGAGCCCACAACCTGGGCATGTTCCTTGACTGGAGTTTGAAACATAACCTTCTGGTTCATAGGTTCACAATCAACTACCGAGCCACCCTGGTCTGGCAACACTTTAATCACTATTTAAATTCAAAATAAATAGCAAACTTCTTGCCATTATGAGGTCATGTCTGTCACACTTCCTGCAACAGGTAAACAGGGGTCATTAAAATTAGAAGAGAACTTAACTTTTCTGGACCTCAGTTTTCTCATTTCAAATGGCAATAGTAATACAGTGTAATATCTACCTTGAAGGGTTCTAATTTGTGTGATGCTAGCATAGTGCCTGGTACATAGTAGGGTTCAATAATTAGAAGGTAGTTTTTTTTTACAATGATCTTCATTAAAATCAAAACAGAAATTAGCCAAAAGCAAACCCATCCTTTCCCACTTACTGGTTGGGGATCTTTAAACAAGTTGCCAAACTTTTGGCCTCAGTTTCCTCTTTAGTAAAAAAAAAAAAAAAAATATATATATATATATATATATAGTATTTTTATATCTGGGATTAAATAGAAAATGTATATATTATATACAGTATATACCTTTATTAGTAGTATACATAGTATATATAGTATATTTAGTATATGTAGTATGTATAGTATAATAACTAGTATATATAATATGTATTTGTATACATATATAAAGCATATAGTAAGTAGTGTCTAATTGTTAGTTTCTTTTTATTAATAACCCCAGCAAATGAAAAGATGGTTTTACAGAAACCCAATCCAAACAATAAAACAATTTATTGGTGGGTTTTTTGTTGTTTTTGATAACCCTCACCCAAGGGTATTTCTCCATTGATTTGTAGAGATAGTTAAAGGGACAAGGACCCCAACTTGGGCCTGGGATTGAGCCTGAAACTGAGACGCATGCCTTTGACCAGAATCAAACCCATGACGCTTCAGTCTGCAGGCCAACACTCTATCCACTGAGCCAAATGGGCTAGTGTGGGGTGTTTTTTTGTTTTGTTTGTTTTTTTAATTTACTCCTTTTCCCCCTTATATCCCATGCTTTCTGTCTTGGTGCTTTCTGTGAAAGAAGGCAATTTACACAAAACAAAACCAGTGTCCTCCCCATTCCTGTGTATAATTCCTAAAACTGCACCAAGCAGATAAGCCTTTCTAAGGATCATCATGAGAATTCCAGACATTTGGGAACAAATTATTTGGACTTGATTGTGCATAGAAAACATTGACAGGCTCTTGTTAAGGAGAATGTCAGGTAAAAGATTGTGGTGTAGGCTTTAGGGAGGCATAAGTGAAGGCAAAAAGGGGAAGCTGAGGTGATCTGAGGTTACCACACAAATAGCAGAAATAAAGAAAGTTGGAAAAATGATGAAGAGAGGTGGGAAGCTTGGAAATACTTAACTCAGTCCTGGTATGTTGAGTTTTAGGTGTCAACAGAACACTCAAGAGATACCCTGGGACCTGAGAAATCAAAACCTCAAGCAGAGAACACCCAGGTCAGAGCAAACCCAGCAGAACCTCTCCCAGCCTTTTCCCATGAAGAGGGAAGTCAGATCCTGGGCACCCTTACCCCACCATAGAGGAACCTGCTTAAACCCAACCACAGTTGTAATGATAGTAAATGAGTAAACAAGACAAAACACAAAATCATTTTGAACCTTTAGACAAAAGATGTGCCATCTTTCTAGAATCTTAGTATAACTTGTAACAACTATTGTAGAAGACTCCAATTTTCTATTGTCTCTTTGCTTATCTACCTGAAGTACCTATGCATTCAAGTTCCATCCCAGACATTTCAGTTTTAAGGTTCTATTTCTGAAATGACTATATCCCCCCTCATCCCTACAATTGTTAGAAGATTTGTATAGTAAAACATGTGTGATTACCTGGATGCAGTTAAACCAAGACGTCCTCATCAGTCCTCTCTAACCGAGTCCTCTGAATGCCAGGAATCACTAATATGTGGAAATAGTTCTCAGAGTCCAAGAATCCCAAAGGGTGCCAAAGCCAGTTGTTTTGTGGCCTGTAGAGTCATCTTCACTTTCCCCATGACTTCAAGACAATGTTTTAAAGAATATCAATTAAAAAGCAACCATTAAGCCAAATCTTGAATTAGGAGTTAGGGTTCCGGAGATTCCTTCCAATAGTATGCATTTCTTCACTGTAAGCTAAGGACATATGTTAATCCATGCAGTCCAAGTGATGAAACAGGACAGAGGGCCATGAACATTATAACAAGGGAGATATCAGGTAGACTGGAGAGCCAGGCAAACTTTGTGCAAGAGACTGGAACCTGGAACTGCTGGCCCATGGTCTTGTGTCATAGACATTCATCTGGCCTCCTTCACAGAGATTATCTAAACCCATCCCAAAACAAAACATCTTAATTAAAATCTAAGAATATATTTCAGAAACATTGAGTGGGAGAAATAGCTTTAGCTTATATTTAGCTTTACTTGACCTCCAGGAGGTAAGCAGTGTAAGCATCCTCATGTTATAGATTAAGAAACTGTGGTTTAAGAAGTCTAGAGAGATTGAGCCAGTAACTCAAAATCAGTAGTCTCCTTTTATCCCGCTCCCATATCTCTCCCATGAAACTGATTTCTTAGCTTTGGTGTGATTTCATGGTTTTCTTCTGATGTGTCTTTAGCCTCAGAAACAGAAGATATAAACAAATGTCTTAAAGTACTCTGAATATAGCCTGAAGAGGACACACTATAGCCATGACTCTCAGCCCCAAAGGCTCTGATGGTACATTCACCCTAGACCACTCAGCCACTCCAGTGCCCACAGCCAAGGTCACGTGCAGCAGCCTCACCTCCACTGCCCTTTCTGGGGAGCTTCCTGGGAAAGCTCACTTGGGAAGATGTTGGGTGGTGTTTTCCAAAAGTCTTTACATAGTGTTACTGGAACACACAGTGTTCATGTGGGATTTGACTGCACCTCATCTTCAAAAAGATGCCCAGAGGATACTTTAGACTTCAGCTGAGATGTCTGCCTGCATGAAGATCTGGCCTTTCTACCCTAAAGAATATAACAAAGCAGATTTGATGATCTACTGAGCCAGTTAGTGTTGCTCTTCTTAGATCCTTAATTATTTATCAAATATTTATTAAAAATATATTTTCTGTGTTCCAGGTAGTGTGGCATATGTTGGTGATATATATCATGATGTTAAGCATGATCCCCATATTTATGAAGCTCATGGTCTACTTTGGGATATACGTAGACAAGCAAGGAGGCAATTATAATATAGTGTGTCCAGAGGAAATTCAGAGTGCAGTGGAATCCTGTGTACTAACCCGGACCTTTTACCAAGTTCTAAAATGTCCACACACTTATGCCTTGACTTCCTGGAGATAACTCTGTGTGTCCATCATTACCAGGGGCCATGTAACTCACTGGAAGTGAGAATGAGAGCCTTTTTCCTTTTCTGAGAACACAGAAGAAGGCTTCTTCCCTAATCAGGAGTTGATAGTGTCATCTGCATCCTTCCAAATGGCAATTAATGTCCTGAAAGGACAAAGGCATCCTAGCATGATAGATGTGTCCAAGTCACCAAGAATGAATGCTCTCTTGGAGAGAAAAAAAAGAAAAAGAAAAAAAGAAAAAGATCTTCACAGGGAAGACAGTAACCTTAACAAAGCTGTAGAAACCAACCTTGTGATCTGTGTCATCTCTCCGGTATTTTAGGTGCTGGGACCGCCACATGGCTGAAGGGTGTTTCTGCCTTCCATGGTGAGTGGAGTATTGTTTTCAGGAGTTATTTCCCTACGTGTGGTTTGAGTGTGGTATTTGCTGTAAGTTACCTGTGAACTCCCTGCTGTCTGTGGCCACAGCGGAAGCCTGTCACTAGCCCTGATGATCATCTGACTTAGTCAGAAAAGCAATGTTACAAGTTTGCTTCAAAAAACAGGAACAAGTGTCTCATGGGTGTGACATGCTCCTCAAATGGGAAAACCTCTGAAGCAAGGATAAAACTAGCTACCAGTGCAGAGGAAGATCCCTTACCCACACGGCAAATCTCAGAGTCTCTGTGTACAGCACACATTTCTGTCCTTTGCACAGAAACTGTATAGCCAAGGTGATCATATAAGTCGTTATCCAAACTGGGAAAACTTTGAGAGTGACAGGGATGCTAAAAATAGTTCAGAGTCACTAAATGGTTGGTAACAACATTTAACTAGACTGTCCTAGCAAACCAGGACATATGGTCATTCTCCTTAGAGCAGATGCCATCCTTGACTCCTGAGATAATAGGGCTTCTATTATATTTACGTTGTGTGCTTTCCAGGGGGTCATCTATACAGTGTGGTTATCTCTGTGCTCATATTGGACATATCTGTTTTGTTCAGTTCTTTGTTTAGAGATCATGGATTGGGATTAAGGCTGGTATTTGAAGTAACAATGGCTCCTTTCATATCACATGATATGAAAGAAATTAATATTTTGTCAAAAAATCTCAAAAAATGCTACTATAAATCACCGTAATTTTTTACCTCTAAATTAATTTCATATAAGCCTTAAAAAATGGAGAAGAAGAGAGAGAAAAAACAAAGAAAAAAAACTAGATTTTACTTGGTCTCCTTCCCTTTTCCTTTTTTTCTCTGCTATTTCTCTATGCTGAAGAAAGTAATAAAAAAGACCTATAACTTTAACAAATGAAAAAGTTAAAAATAAACTTTTATAGAAGGTATAATTTCCTTTGAGAATTTCTGAATTTTGAAACAAGCAATTTATTTTCCTTCTCTTTTGCAGGAAAAAGTTACACATTTTTAAAGCCAAGCAAGATTTCCCAAAGGAAGGTAAGTTACTGTTTTCACATCATTTTCACTTTTGATAGACTTATACTTTCAAACTGCCCCTTCTCTGAGTTCTCAGAGCTCTGTGGGCATATTTCTGTACAAAACTTACATACACATTTTTGCAGCAATTTGTCCTCCTGTATGGCTCTGTTTCTCCACTAAACTGTGAGCTCATTGAAGCAGGGATTGGCTTATTGATCTCCATATGCCTCTGTTAGTCCCTAGGTTTGGAGGCTGAGTGGGTTAACTGGGAACAATAAATGCAAAAGGTGGAGGTCTGGAGCAGCAAGAAGGCCAGCTTGGGCACAGAGGAGGGGCAGGGCCTGGTGGTCACATTTAGGAAAGGGGCTTCTCTCTTGAGAACTGCAGGGCTTTGGACAAGGGACATTTAAGACATCAGCCAGGTTGCTGTGCAGAGCACCAATTGTGGTCAGGAGTGGCAAAAGAAAGTGCTAGAAGATCACCTAGGAATTGATGCAATGGTCTCTGGCGACAGAACATGGCAAAGGTTAAGGAGAGAAAAGGATTCGAGAAGGAGAGAGTGGTGAATGGTATCACAAGTAAGAAAGAAAATAAGAAAGTATAGCCACTGCATTTCTAAAGAAGAAACACCAAGTTTGCCTTCACCTTCCTGGGCTTAAAGAGGAGAGCCTCGCTCATTCATTCTGAATCAGGCTTAGAGACTAAGTCTGTAAGGTGTGTGAGTGAGTAATACAGCCCTCGCACCCATGGCCCTTGTACCCAGGGGAATTGTGGTTCCTAGGAAACCCTAATCTGCAGCAGAGAAAAACATGGTATAAACAAGGCCAGTTCTGCTGAAACTCACACACCCTTTTCCTGTAGGATAATCAGGGGAGCCCAGCAAGGCCATGGGACTTCATGGAGCTGGGAGCCTCCTGAGTGTCAGTAGGGAGGAAGAACAAATCCAAACCCGTAAGATCAGGTGGCTAACAGGGGTGCACCCACCTCCCAGGTAGGGTGGTATCATGAGGCTTCCATGTGAAAGCTCAGATATTGTGCTGGTGTGTTTGCAAGGGGTAGCAAGTGTGTCCGTTTGCCTCTTGGCTGAATGGCCAGGGCCAAATGCTTTTGAAAAATTGGCCTGCTTCTGTTTTTATCTGCAGCAGGTTCAGGAGTGGGAATGTTCAGCTTAAGTTTTCTCCTCTGCAAAGTTTTTCTTGAGCACCAGCCCCCACACTATCACCCTCCCCAGTTACCTACAGCCCTCCCCTGCATTGTGGGACTCTCATAGGCCCTTGCTTGGGCCAGCCTGTGAGCCCCTTAAGTACAGGGACAGTGTCTGGTTATTTGTCTTCTCAATGCCTGATACAGAGCAGGCATACAATGAATTCTGTGTAAAAAAAAAAAAGAGATGAGAAGGCAGGTGGGAGGGAAGTGTGATTTCTTAACTGAAAACCCCCCAAATAAGTCTCCACTCATCTCTCAGCCTGAGCACAGCTCTGGACCTGTCTTGTTTCGATGGCCTTGCCATTCTCCAGGATTAGGATAAGCTGTAGCCCTGATGAGGGCTATCCCAGCTATTGGTTGGCTCTCTGGTTGGTTGCTTATATCCAGCTCCCCCCCCCCCCCCGAAATCTCCCCATGACCTGAAATTCATTGAGTATATTTTCTTTCTCAGGTGGAAGAACATCCTCTCCTATCCAGCAGGTAATATAATACCTTTAAGCCTTTTCTGAGCTGATGGTTAAAAATGTGGACATTCCAAATGGCAGGATAAGTTGGCCTGCAAGACTCCTTCTGACTGAGACGTGAAAGCCATTAGGTGCTCATGCTTCTAAGCCTCGGATGTGTGTGGGCCTGATGGCAGAAGCGGCAGCACCTCTGTCGTACTGTGTATCAAAAGAAACAAATATTTACTGAGCACTTAGCTCATGCCAGGCAGTGTGCTGAGCACTTTGCATGCATCATCTCACATAACCGCCACAACAACCCTTTAGATTGGTCTGCGCCCACTCCCCTCCCCATTTTACAGATGACAAAACTGAGAGATTAAGTGAAATTCCCCAAAGCCAGACAACTTTTGAGATGGCAGCGGCCTGATTCAGAACCAAGCCTCACTCCCAAATCCTGGCTCTTTACAGTGTACTTTGCTTTTAATCTCCTGATGTTTTATTGAACAAGTGCTTTTCTTCCATCGTTTCCCTTTATATTATCTAGACTGGATGGTTCAATATCATAACCCAATCATGTTTAGGCATCATGAGAGTGTTCTCTTTTGTAAGAAGGGGTTGTTTTCAGGATCCTAATACTGGGAATTACATGGAATGGCCAGGAGTCCATCTAGAACAGAGAGGCAGAGAGCATGGGCCCGGGAAGGCTGAATACTCCAGGCATTATGAGTGTTCTGGCTGCCTGGGCTAGGTATGTAGGGAGGGGCAACCATTCAGGAAGAAAGGCCAGGGGATGTGGTTTGGGGAAGCGAGACTTTGCCCAGGGCCAAGCCTATGTTGAGACTGAAGCGTAAAGAGAGTGACAAGAGGCCAAGTCTTGATGATGGCTCTCCTTCGACCAGCAGGACAGCAGTGACCAGAACTCCGCAGAGGAGCTGTGCTACACCCTCATCGATCACAGGGTCCTGGGAAAAAGGCCATCAGGGAACTCTGCCGAGCAGTACTATGAGAACGTTCCCCACCAGGCCTGGAGGCCCAGAGAGTCTCTGAGAGGAACTGAGACTGAATATTCACTTCTCCATGTGCCTTCCACCCCTAGGCATCCACCTGCTCCAGAAGGTGAATATGAGCTTCTCCGTGTCCACTAGAATCTCCTCACACACCCTGCAAAAGCACGTCCACAATCACACCCTTCCGAGGTTGAGTTTTCCCATTCCTACTGAAGCATTGGACCAACATGTGTTCCACACCAGCACATAAAACCTGGGGCAGGGGGTAGGTGCTCTGCTTACCTGTCCCACCCTCACCGCCACCTGCACACAACAGCCCTTTCTACAAGGGTGTCTGCAGAACATGGTTTGTAAACCACGGAGCTTCTTAGATCCTACTCAATAGTCAACATCCAAAAACTGACCAATGATCCTGAAACCACCCTTTGAGAAGGGAAGGACTATATTTGGCTCCAAGTGGCTTTGGAAACTGGCTGCTGTGCTCAGAGGCGGGGGGGGGGGGGGGGGGGGGGTGTCCCTAGTCACAATGGTTTTTGCTCCTCTGCCCAGGTTCTTCTTGTAAAATATCCACACGTTTGTCCTTTGAAATCACAAGGAACCCACTCCTAGTGGGCCCACCTCCTCACTCCTAGCCTTCCAGGTGGGCCCGTGTATGTTCCACTCACTCCATGCTTCCAAATGGGTCCTCTGCATAGTGTCCTTGCATAATGTCCTTTCACTTTCTGGTTCTGGTGGCTTAGCCGGATACATGGGTTGATTCAGTACGTCTCAGGCCAAAATTGTATCATTTGAGTCCATATATTTTTTAACTTTGCATTTAAATCTTAATTTTAAAAAAATCATAGCATCAAAGAATGATAGAATAGAAAGATCTTTGGAGATCCTACTCCCACTATCTCTTTTTATAAGGGATAAAAAGGTAATGTTGCAAGTTAGTGGCAGAACCTTATCTGGAATCTGATTTCCTGGCTTCCAATTTAGTGTTCTTCCCATGTACTTGCAATGTACTCTACTCGATGTTATGTATGTACATTAAGTAATGTGTCCTGTATAAAATATGAATAAAATGTCCATGTGGGGAAAATAATACATACACATATCCCTTCTTTACAGAGTACTTCTTCATATGTTCTGATTATTTATTTTCCCTCATCTGTTCTTCAGTGTTCCTATAATTACACGTGCCCCTAAAAGAGAGGTCATCAACCGATGGCCTGTGGGCCACATCTGGCCAACTGCCTGTTTTAATAAATAAAATGTTATTGGAATAATACAGCCATAGTCATTTGTTTACCTGATATGTAATATCTGAGGTACCACAGGAGATTAGTTTGCAGACCCTAGCCCTAAACAATCAGAATTGAGATGAACTAAACAGAAATGTGTTTGAATATTAATGTAACTCATAAGAGCAGGCACCAATAAAATGGTATGGAAATATTAAACCACAAATTAGATGAGTGAGCCCAATAACAATTAACAAATTAGACTATTTCAATATTCGCACCTGTGTTTTCAACTTCCTGTTTTAACCCATGCATTGTCTTAATTTTAGGGATTTTAAAATAGTAAGAAATTTGTGAAGCCCATCACATCCTAGTATCTTATCCTCCGTTAACTTCTTGTTTTTAGCAGAATTCTTTCACATGGAACCATAACTTTGACACTTGACTAAGACTGACCAAAGTTCAAAAGGAGGCATGGGTGGTGGCAGACAATACTGTACAAGACATGAACATGGTGTAGGGGACAGTGTGTGAAAGCCAGAGTCAAATAATCAGTTATTTAAATCCTGGTTCTATCTCTTCCTCTCTCCATGACCTTCAGTATGGAACTTGGAGACTTAACTTTACACCCAGAAACAGGAAGATTACATCTAATGTATGTAAACCATTTAGCACAGATCCTAAATACATGGAGCAAAGGGAAACAAAAAACTTCACAATGTACAGAGAAACCACTGGTTGATGCACCTGGTAATCCAGGGTACCCATTAGTCCTTCAGCAAGGCAGAAACCCAGAATTTTGCATTTTATGCTGGAAATTTTCACTTGGATATTGAACTGTTGTGGAAGCTGATAGGTTCAAATTTTCTCAATATGACATGATAAGTTATATTTGTTTGAGTCTTACCATGTGACAGTATTAACTGTCTGAAACAGTATATGCCTTTTATCAGGGACATATTAAGCATAAATGCTTAACCAAAGAAAGTTGTTCTTATCATGAAATTTAAGGGATTATGAAAGGAAATTATTTTTTAGTAGAAGAGTCCTTTGGGGGTGCTTTGAAATACCTACATTGTCTGTATATATTGCTGATCCTTTTTACAGATTCAGGATTTCTGATGAAAGCTGTATATCCTCATCACAGAACATGCACACACACACACACACACACACACACACACACACACACAATATTTATATACAATTTTAAGGGGTGGAGGACACAAACCCTTAGTTAAAATATTCCTGTTCTTGATTTAAAAAAAAATGAGGCTCAGGATTTAAATTTTACTCTCAAGTCACAAATACATAAGAAAACTCCCCTCCCCCATGTTGGTCTCAAGTGTACACAACCGAAGTTCACGGAGGCACATTTTATGCAGCTATTGTGGGCTCTGTGGTTTTCGGTTTTAAGTTCATACTTGCACCTATAAATAATCCCTGAGTCAGTGACAAATTCTTATTTAGAACATAAAAGAGCAAAAATAGGTTAGGAAAATCGACAGTTGACAACAAATAAATTCAAATGTGGACAGTAGTAAGAGAAGCTTGGGTAACAAGGGCAACAGCTATTCTCAGGGGTGGAGGGGCATAGGCAGAATGAAAAAGGTGAGCCCAAGACTCCACAGAAGTCTTCAGAGAATAGGAGATTCTGTTTAAATTTCTGTGACTCTGTCTCTTCCAAGTCAGCATCTTGCATTCAAAAAGTAACTTGAAAGCCACTGGATCTGAGCATGCCGCAGCTCTTAGTCGATCCCCTTTTCCTACAAAGTTGTTTGCAAGGCACTTGGGAAAGGATTGAGCATCACCATAACTCCAGAATCTTCTACAAACTGATGATCACACTTCTCAACTCATCCCTGTCCTCTCTCTACTCATGCTCCTTATAAATTCCCCCTTATTAACTAAGCCTGAACTGAGCATGACCCTGGGGCACTGATCAGGGTGGGAGGCCATTGATGGTGTGTGGTTGCCTAGTGGGCTGAGCTGTGCTCCCCCACACTGGAGAGCTCTGGGCTTGTCCTCCCACCTGTCTGGGCTTTAGTTTCTGAACTATAAAAAGAGGGCACTTCCTTCGAACACTGAGAGAATATTTTTCTAATCATAAAGAAAAATATTAAGGGATGTGCCCGCATGCAGCTGCCAGAAATGCAGTAATAGTATGAATTAACTTATTTTACACTAATGGGACAGAAATGGAAGCAGAGGAAGGAAGATTTAGAGAAATAGCTCTTTTCTTTCCTTTTTTCTCAGCACTGGCCAGATTTTGAATGAGGCAAGGAGAGACTGCACCTGACCCTAATAAGACACAAATATAAGTAAAGAAAGACAAACCTTTTTATTCAAATCCCATTGCTGCTTCAGAGTCAGTTTTATGTCCTATTTCCCAGGCAAAGATTTTTCCAATTACTAGTATGCTATACTGAATACTCTTTCCTCTGACCACCCACAGCTCTATATTTTATCTTTATTTAATTTTAACACCTGACTTTTCCCCCCTGTTGTTTCTTGTTTCATTTATTCAGAGCCTGAATCCCTGTAAGACCAGAAGTTTCTTTCCTCATTTTTGTCTTCTTCTTTACTGGTGTCTTCTATAGTCTTCTGTAAAACTCATTATTAAAAAATCTACAGAACTAAGTTAAATTGTGAGGCAAAAAACAATTGAACACATGGATAGAATAGTGGGTTGGAATAGTGGGTTGTAGGTTCCTCTGATCTGGCTGTATCCTTTCTGTCCATATCTAAAGGACTTCCAGAAAAGATCTCATAGTGTTCAATTATTTCACAGATATTTGTTAAAACCTTATTATGCACCAGGCTTTATGTTTGTCATTAAAATGTGTGATGACGAATAGATCCACCTCTGAGAGTAGAGTATTGTACACAGAAGTGCAATTTTTTCCAAACCCTCCAAATGCTTTCATCACAAAGTTCAGGTCTTTCCGCACCACATGGGCTAAAGAGTGCACTTTATGGAAAATTCTATGACTCACAAGTGGTCAAAACCCAGGACAAGGTATTTGCATTTTGGTGCTTTCCGTAGGAGAAGGGAAGATGAAAACCAACCCTGTCTTGATCCCAGATACGAGCCAACCTTTCCTTCCAACTCCAGGCCCTTCGGACACCTGGGCCTGCCAGAGAGGGCTCTGTGAGGAAGTGGAAGGGATCAAAGCACCCGCCTTGCACTCACTGAAACAGAGAGCAGGACTCAGACCAACCCAGTTCAATCTTACTCCCTCAGAAGGGGAAGCTGCCCTCAGGGAAATGAAAAGATCACTTCCAACACCATTTACTGCAAGAAAACACCAACCCAAACCCTGGCCCTGGAGCATCGACATCAATGAAGCAAAGATAAATGGGACAGCACAGAGGGCAAAAATAATTTATTGTGAATATTTTAAATCCCTTTCCATGAAAAGTCTTCATTATTTTCTAAAAAGTACAAATACATTAAAGCTTACACTTGACATGTAAAAAAATAAAGAGGAAGAAGGATAATTTACCTGTTTTGCTAGTTTGCGGAACCATCCTCAGAATGAGGCAACGTTACAATAAATGCATCTTCTAGTTCAATAAGAAAGTTTTCACATTATCCAGAGTCCTGGGTCCTAAAGAGCTTAAGGCAAATCTACCTGAGACAAGACTTAGACACACACCCACACTCAGCTACCCCCCTATACTAACTTCCACCTAAGGTCAACCTAACTGAAATAGTAGACTAAAGAGCTCTCATTCTAGGACCACAAACTCTCCTGGAAATTTTCCAGCAATTTCCCCGAGAAAACAAAAATTCTGATCCCTCATGATAGGCAAATGACCGAGCCAGTTACCAATATTCTCCCACCCTGTTAAATGAACTGGCGTTAAGCTTATAACAGTTTGTTTCAGAGAGTGGTTCTTCCTGTTTCAAAACCATCTTTCATCAGATCTACAATCAAAGCCTGAAGACACTGAGTCCTACTAGAAGGCCCTAACACTGGACCATGAAAAGCCAGTGTGTAATATAGTTCTAGCTGATGGTGAGGGTTCTTAATGATTCTCTAATGGAGGTTGTGAAAATATACATGGGAAAACTCTCCAAAATGACAGCAGAGTGTTCAAAACTCACAGGGAATCATGTTTTTAAGAGAGGTGTCCACAGGAACAATGAGGAGATGCAAAATAATTTTAAAAGAACATTTCCTTTCCGCAGCTATTGATAACATGGTAACATTGGATGATGTGCCTACAGCTGGTTTGCTAAGAAATGCAGCTACAGGTCATGAATGTAGACACATGACTGTGTTGCTCTGGTCTTAAATGCCCTCCCTATCCTCCCAGGCTTGCTTAGAGGTAGATTAAATGTAATGCTGAGCGGGAGGGGGATTTCAGTGAGCCACTGGCTCAGTTCTCCCTCATCCTCTCCAACAGAACAGGCTGGTGGGATCTTGCTCAAAAGTCTACCCCAGCACTAAAGAGAAAGTGTCCACATGGAGGTTCTTAAAAAATAGCAGTGAATTTACTCCGCAAGGTCCACCCTGCCCCGTCACCCCTGCCCCATCTGGTTTCCTGCCTCTACAACCAGTGGGACCAGGGCAGCTCTTGCTGTTTTGCTGGATGTCCTACTGTGCACAATCAGGAGAAAAAAGACTGTGCCTAGCCCTCTCATCATTTCAAATTCTTCCAGTTAATTCACAGTTTCTTTTCTGTAAAATAGAATGCGTTATCTTCATCCCACAGCCCACGGAAACTGCTTCAGACACAGGCCGGCCTCTACCACATCACTCTGAAAAGAAAATACAAACAAAAGACGCTAAATGCTTAAGAATTATGATTAATTTAAACACTCATAGTTTCAGTTGACTTTATTTGGTTTGAATATATGTATAAAATTGGAATATTGTAAATTCCTAACAGGAAATTTCATCTTCTGTCAACACACACACACAAAACAAACTCTGAATCCTTTCCAAAAGGCAAATACCACACTGATCACTCTCATGTTTGGATATAATTTGTGAAAAATAACATTTGATGAGGCCCTTTGGATATGGAGGACATTTTAACATTCAGTCTTTTTTTCATGATCTCACTATAAAAACACCTCTAAATTTTCAGGGTTTTTTTTTTTTTTTTAAGGTGCACAGTGTGTCATGAGAAATCCAGATGAGGGAAATGGTGTGAGCCAGCCTGGTGAAGGGGGTGCTGTCCACGCAAGGACCTGGGGCACTTCATGCTCCACCACAGGCTTCTCCCAGTTGACTGGGGGCTGGGTAGTGCTTTGCAGCAGAGAGCAGTGTAAGAAGAATCCCTGACCTCACCACTAGATATTTGTAACCAACATACAATCTCATTAGTGACAACTAAATTAGTGACAGCCCTGCCTGGTGTGCTCAGTTGGTTGGGAGTCATCCGTGCACCCAAAGGTTGCTGATTGGTGCTCAGTCAGGGCACATGCCCAGATTGTAGGCTTGATTCCTGGTAGGAAGTATGCAGGAGGCAGTCGATATTCAACGTTGTGCTCTCACATCAATGTTTCTGTCTCCCTCTCCCCTCCTTTCTCTTTAAAAATCAATAAACTATTCTTTAAAAATATAAAATAAATGTCTCCAGCCATTGCCAAATATCCCTGGAGGGGGGTGGGTATAAAATTGCCCTCAATGAGGAATAGTGTTCTTTGGCTAAACTCTTCCAGTTTTCTGAAGAATCTATGAACAGCCAAAATGGTTTCCCTTGATGTCCCAGGGATAGGATTCCCTCTGGCTTCTCTGCTAGGAACCAGCTCATCAGTTTACCCCCCCCCCTTCCCCAAAACCTGCAAAGCCGATTCACTGTCCTCACTGCCTGGAGCCCCAACTGTCCTCTCCGCTCTCACAGAAACCTGGAGTTGCCTCTGTTGCCCTCAGTCTACCAACTGTCTCCTTCACATGTGAGAAACCTGTGCAAAATAGCTAACCCAGATCCAAAACAGATCCTGAAGACCCAATGAAGCCACTGTTTTACATTTGCAAAACAGACTTTTACTCCTTAGACTGGGACCCACCCATACATAATGTGAACAAGCTCAAAGACAGGGGAGGGAAGGGTTAATCCATTAAAAAAAAATGCCTTTCCCCTTGAGAGTATTATGCTTCAGTGAAATAAGTTAGACACTGTATGGCCTTGCTTGTACGTGAAATCTAAATTTAAAAAAAAGAAGAAGAAGAAGAAAGAAACTCATAGCAAAAGAAAGCAGATTGTCAGTTCAGAGGAGGATAATTTGGGTGAAGGAGGTTAAAAAGGACAAACTTCCTGTTATAAGATAAGCATTGGAGTGAAATATACAGCATGACGACATAGTTCACACTGCTGTATGGTACATTTGAAAATTCTAAGAGGGTGGATCCTAAAAGTTCTAGTCACAAAAGAAAAGAAAAAAATTCTCATTGTTAAAAAGAAAACAACAAACTCAAAGTGAAGTCACTTTCGCTAAGCCCCACCAAGACCTACTGCCTCAGAAAAAGGCTGAAAACCAATCAGCCTGGAATTTCCTGGTCAGCAAGAATGAGGTCACCTGCCTGAGAAACCCCCTGTCTTTCTGTAAGGGAAGGTCACCTAGACCGAAGCCCACCCATTCTTTTCATTTCCTTTCCCCTCCCTTTTTCTGCTTAAAAACACTTTCTATTTTTTACAATTGCTCTGAGCACCTCTTTGTTTACTAAGTGGGCTGCTTCCAGATCCAAGAGTCAATAAAGCCATTTAGATCTCTAAGTTTACTCAGTTGCATTTTTATTCCTTTACAGGAGCCGAATGAGATGACAGGTATAAACTGAACTTATTGTGGTAATCATTGTAAAATATGTGTGAAGTCAATTCTATCTCAAGACAATTCTAATAAAATTATATATACATTTTAAAATCCTTTCTGATTATTATAGTGAGGAAAGTTTTTATTTTTTATAAGGCATAAAAATATGCCTGCAGCTAAGTCAAATAGTCATTGTATTTTCAAATCAGAAAATGAGAAATATGCACAAAATATCCCAGGAACACAAATTAGAGCCTAATTTAAAGTTCTGACTCTAAAGTACACACACATATGAACCCAAAAGGAACCACAGACTGGCCTCAGAGAGCCCTCGGAATCCCTGAAATTGTAAACTGTTGTGTAGGGGGAGGAGTTGTGTGCCTTTTATTCTGGAGAGAAGATACTTGGTTGCCCTCATCCTAAGGGGTATACAAACCCAAAAATGATAAGAATCCCTGCTCTTTGAAGAATTAAAACATTATATTTATGAAAAACTAGTTGCCCAGCTCATCACAGGCATGGGGGTAACCTGCCAAGCCCCCAGCGCATGTGAGCCTGGGGAACTGAACTAAGCACCCACAGGGTTTCACTTGGGCCCTCCCAGGGGCCTCGCCTATCCCTGCCACAGCCATCTCTATTTTTTCATTGGAGTTTACCTCTCACTTGTTCTCTCTCTTGCCCTACCTGCCTTCTTTTTCTTTCCTCCCTTCCCAAATGGTCACTGTCTACCTTTCCATTTGAGAGGCGCCTGAGAGCCGGAGTTCTGAAAACATTCAATGGCTGAAATGCTGCTCAGGAGTGCTATGGAAATGGATGAGGGGTCACTGGATTCCCCAGAAGAAAAGATTGAGAGAAAAAGAACAATCTCCTGGGGAGCAGAAGCCGGCTGGCTTACGTGGTATCCCTGGGGCCAGAGGCAGAGCCTGACTGGGTTAAGTCTTTGAGGCTTTTCAGCTGAGCTGTCTTCTGGCCACTAAAGCAACACCCCCCTCCCCGCCCCCCTTTATCATACTTGCAACCTCACAATCCTCTGAAGCCTTTCTCACACTCCCCTCCCCCCCAACCCCCCTTCCTCACCTACATTTGGAAAAAGCTGGTAACCACAGTATGTGCAGAGAGGGCTCGGAAAATCAAGGCCAGTCACCACAGCAGGCGGCCACCGCATCTCATGTAGGGTGGATTTCCCCCTCTCACTTCTACACAGGGGGGGGCCAGGTTTCTTTCGTTCTAAAATTCTTGTCGAGGGTGCATAACCCCTCCGCTCCACACACATATGATGTCTGCCTGGCCCACAGACACACTTTACTTAACCAGATGCCTGTGAGGAAACTATTCACTTATGAGACTTTCCCAGTGAACTGAATTTTGGCCTTCTGGATGTCATTGTTTGTTTATTGTGTCTGTGCATGTGGCGGGGTGTGTGTGTGTGTGTGTGTGTAATAAAAAACTGCTTGCTAAAACTTTCTGCATTCTTAGGCCGAGATGAATCCACTTCACTTTCAGCCATCATGCTAAGTGCCCACTGTCGTGCTGAAGTCCCACGAGTGCTTTATAACCTCTCTGCCCCACTCTCCGGACGCTGGGCTGCTGGCACCGTGCCTGGTGCTACACGTCTCCTTCTCTTTGCCTTTTTCATTCTTTCCACTAGTATCTACTGCTAATGTGCAGAGAGTGTTTCTGACGGATGGTCTATGAGAAAATGAGACACCCAAGATTGTTGGCCTCTGGGGCTAAGGAGAGCTAGTGCATCTCTAAGGGAGGACTTGGAAGGAAGTGAGGAGAGATGGAGAGAAAGGCCAGAGCTTCAGTAGACACATGTAAAGACATGTCAATGCTGTGGCCATTCCACCACCCCACCTTCCTTTTGCCAAGTCTTGTCAGAAAAGTTATCCTGATAAGCGGGGTATAGTCTATGCTTATTAAACAACATATCAGTTTCCCTGTTTTGTTTTTCGTTGTAAAAGTAGATGAGTATATTTATTATATTTTTCTAAGGAAATAGGTTGATTTGCCTTTTTATATCTCTCTATTAATTTCTTTTTAAAAATATTTTATTGATTTTTTACAGAGAGGATGGGAGAGGGAGAGAGAGTCAGAGACATCGATAAGAGAGAAACATCAATCAGCTGCCTGCTGCACACCCCCTACTGGGAATGTGCCCATAACCAAGGTACATGCCCTTGACTGGAATCGAACCTGGGACCCTTGAGTCTGCAGGCCAACGTTCTATCCACTGAGCCAAACCTGTTAGGGCTCTATTAATTTCTTAATGAACTCAGTGGCCTTCAACAGAAGAAGAGACAAGTTGCCAAGTGAGATAATATTTCAATGATTTAGCTATATTGTCTATTTCAAACTCTTTAACACATACTTCTCTTATGAAACTGTGGTGTTTCCATGAAGAGTATAGTCACACTATACTCTTATTATGCGTTGGGTTCCAGACCACCAAAATAAAGAGAGAATCACAATAGACCAAATAAAAATATTTTTGCAAGTGAAGGGTCTTGTCTCCAATTTGTAAAATAAAATTAGCATCCGTGAAGCACAATAAAGTAAAGCACAATGACATGAGATATGCCTGTACTAATGACATTATAAAGTGGAGTATGGGGCTTAGCATGTCAGTAAATTACAAGGAAACTTTCAGCAATCCTCATCTTTCTAGTTTAATTAC
The DNA here is from genome assembly GCF_014108245.1 of Pipistrellus kuhlii. Taxonomy (NCBI): domain Eukaryota; kingdom Metazoa; phylum Chordata; class Mammalia; order Chiroptera; family Vespertilionidae; genus Pipistrellus; species Pipistrellus kuhlii. Next base: position 60,534,605 of record NW_023425515.1, read on the forward strand.
TTTTTCCATGATTTTTTCCCAACGACTCAGTCTGGAGCACAGGGACTGTGTAACCTCCACAGAACATGGAAAATCACCTGCACAGAAATGAACCCGAAACCTCTGTTCACTGGTTTACCATCTCAACTGTGTCTTCTTGATGTGCTTGACTTACTGTAGAGCCTCCGGATCAAGCCCCAGAGTCTCACAGCCAGACAGGTTCTGATCATGGAAATCCTGTAGCAAAATGCCCAGCACCAATTCCTCACTCATCATATACTTCATAAAACTGTCATCTTCCGACGGGACCCCAAACTGCAGGTGGTAGGTTATTGTGGCATTTTCCTCTCTGAAAGGCAAATTAAACAGAGAAAGTCAAACAAAACAGAATCGCACTGCTAGTTTGGAAACTGGTTTTAGCAATAACATTTCTTCTTTTAGTTCCTCATGTTCTTCCCCATACAAAATAGCAAAGGGTGTGCTCTCCTGGAAGAATCCTCTTCCATGGGCCTTCCACAAAATTATCCGGTGACTCTCACCTTCTCCTCCCCCTTAGAACACAGCCCGTAGGAGTCCACGGAGAGAGGCCACTGAAGGGAGAGATGGGACCCAGTGATTGTCAAGGGCAAGCTCAGGGTCCACTGTCTGCTCCAGCACAGCCTCTGACCCCCCAGGCAGGCCAGGAAAGCCCTGTTCTCCTCCTGTATTCCCTTCTGCATGTGCTCACACAACACCCCTTTCCCTGCCCCAACAAGTGCAGGTTCATCAGAGCAATTTGCTTTAGCCGGTTCATTAGTGTTTAAGGTTGGGCCCAAAGTTCCCTGCCTTCAGGGGTGCAGAACTCCTGGGCTCCAACCGCCCGCGCCCTGTACCTGCAGCAAATCCTACCTCCCTGCTTTGACCCTAAACTAAGAAACTTGTTCTGTCCCTTTTCCACCCCTGAGGCTGCCAGCGATATGCTCTCAAGAAGGGGACCTAAGGAGTTTTTCCCATTATCAAAATAAAAATAATCATAGGGCTATTCTCAGTTAATGAGTAGATGATATTATCTGTTAAATACTATGTCAATGTTTAGGTTTTCCACAATTATCCTATTACTTTCAAGATGAGCCAGGTTAAGAGCAAGCAATAAAATAATTAGGAGGTAGCCACATCTGAGACTCTCGCCCGAGGTGGTTTTATAGACAGGCCAGTCCCAAGAGTGTTGCCCCTATTAAGGACAAGCAAAGAGCTCCCTCTTGTGGCCAGAGGTCACCTTAACATTAACGTGGCTGACAATAAGTTTATACAGACAGCCAATGTGTCAAATTGTGGTTTCAATAAATGACAGTCAGACTCTGGGAAAAACAGTTTCAAGGAAGCCACTACAGGCAGGCTGAAAACTGTGCTTTCAAACTCTAAGCCAGCAAATCTAATTTACAGGTACTTCCTGTGTTTTACCTTCTAATTATCACTCAGGATGGTCACATATTGACTCACAGCCACCCTGTGCTCCCATGAGCAAAGGGTTGGCTTATATGGAAAGGCCTAGAGGCTGACTTTCATAAGACCAGACCAGATGCTTAATGAGAAGTTTGCTCCCACTGTCATTCTACCAAGTCAGTCTTGGGGTGAATGTACACAAGGCTGGATTCTGAGGGGAGGAGAGGGATTTTCAGGGAAGCAGAGAACTCTGTGGGCTTTGCCTCATCTGCCACCACCTGAGTGGGTCCAGCAGCGGATGAACCAATGGGCACTTCCCAGGTTTTCATTGAGGGTTGCTGGAACTGAGGTCAGGATTTGTGTCTACACAAATGTCGACAGGCCTGTTGCTGTCTCCTGCTCACAGGCAGCAACTGTGGGTGGCTTTGGAAGCAATGGCTTTTGTTCCTCAATTCAACACTATTGAAATTCTGCCTAGATTTTTTAAAATGTTTCCCAAATTTCTTTATCTAAAATACTAAAACCCTTGGGTTTTTCTTTCCAATAACTTTTAAAGGCAGATTCTGTAACAGTAAGTCTTCAGACTTTGAGCCATGTTTCACTCCTGTCTCTGATGAGTTTTCCCATTATACAATCCCATGTCCTCTAAGCCATAATAGGAGACTGGATTCTTGGAAAAGCCCTTCAGTCTAGGTGGCTCTCAACTCTGGCTGAGTCCAGAGTTGCACAGAGGAAAGTATGTTGGGTCTAATTATGCATTTCTCCATTTTCTGTTGGTGTTTTAATACCAAAGGTTTGAGATTAAAATGAGCAATATCAAAAAGCAAGTCACCTTACTTGGCCATAAAAAAGAATAAAGTCTTATTTGTGACAGCATGAATGGACCTAGGGTATTATGCTAAGTGAAATAAGTAAGTCAGAGAAAGACAAATACCATAATATTTCATTTATATGTGGAATCTAAAGAACAAAATAAACAAACAATATTGAAATAGATTCACATATACAAAGAATAGACTGATGGTTGTCAGATGGGAGGAGGTTTGGGAGACTGAGTGAAAAAGGTGAAGGGATTGAGAAGTAAAGATTGGTAGTTACAAAACTGTCAAGGGATGTAAAGTATATCATAGGGTTATACAGTTGAAATGAGTTTTTAGGGGTAAAGTAGGCAGGTTTAGGGAGTTTAAGGAATTAGGGGGTTCCTGGGGGAGAAAGGCATAGTTGGTCAGGGGCTTGGAGCTGCCAAAAGGATTTATTCACAGAGAATAAAAGGTGCACCACAGGATAAGGGGAGAGGAAGACATCCATTCACAGAAGATAGGGACAAGCCACAGGGTAAGGGGAGAAAGAGGAAACAAACTTTCACCGAGGACAGAGAAATGCTGACAAGTGGGAGAAAGAGGAAAACAGATTTTCACAGAAGATAGAGAATTCTACCACTGAAGGGGGAGAAAGAGAAGGTGACACTACAAGAGGTTTGAGCTTTGAAGTTGATATTCTACCAATAAGAAGGAAGCATCAAGAGACAAAATAACTGCAGCCTTTCTAAACCTTAGGAGAAATGAGCTTAGTGAGTTACTCCCTCTGGGATGCCCTCCCCACGTGGGAGTCTGTACTTGTTTCCAATAAATTTCCACCTTTTCATCTACTACCTTTTGTCAGTGGCTTCATTCTTCGAATCCAACCTGGACAAAAACCCAGGAAAGAAACCACCCTTGCATCTTGCTCAGAAAAAAACCACTTGATTCATTGTCAATAATATTGTAATAACTATGTATGGTGTCAGATGGGTACTGGAAATATCAGGGAAAGCGTTTTGTAAAATAAATGATTGTCTAACTACTATGCTGAACATCTTAAACTAATCTATAATAATAAAAGCGTGATATGCCAATTAGACCGGACAGCCAAATGACCTTCTGGAAGACCTTCTGGACAAAGCCAGGGCTGCAAGGCGAATTTCATGCATTGGGCCTCTAGTACAAAATAATATTGAATGTAAACTCTAATTGAGAAATAGTTTAAAAGAAAACAGAAGTCATCATAAGGTCATGTGTACATAGGTATCCATAAAGGAGGAGAAATAGTGTTGCCAAGGCAACCTGCCACTGTATGCTTTTTCAGACATCAGATCCATTTTCGTTTGTCCCCATTATGCTACCACCTGCTTTACATGCTTCCCCTCCCAGGTCTATTTATATTACGGCTTTGGAAATGTATGGTTAGAGATATCCTCAGTGGAATATTGCCTTTGATGATCCTATTCCAGGGATATCGTAGGAATAGTAGATGATAAAGCTTAGTCAGGTAAATTTTATCCTACAATACAAAAGGATAATCAAGTGACTTCTCTACAGTACATACATATGCCCTTTACTTTCCCTGTAGTATATATCTTTATATTTTTAATATTATACAAGGAACATGGACTCCTATATTACTTGTGTTCCTCAAAATCACAAGTCAAATATGGCTTCTATCTTTTCCATCACATCACTATCTGAGATCTATTTCTAGTTCTACCCTTAGCTCATTTACGCATTCTCTGTTAAACAGGAATGGTGTGCCTGGGACTGGCTTTTCCTCTCTTCTGTGTGACCTTGTTAAGTTATCTAATTAATCTGGGCTTCACTTTTCTCCTTTGTGAAATAAGTATCAGCACTGATATTCTACAATTCTATTGTTGGTTCCCCTTGTGCTTTGAGACTTGGGAGGTCCTTCTAGGTAAATGGTGGTGTTGTTTTCCAGGTTCTCCACATGCTTACCTGAAGTCCATTATTTCCACTGAAGTAAAATAACGATTCAGAGATGGAGATGAGCTGTACACATCTGTGAGCTGAAACAAACAGAAACAAGTAAAATAACTACACACATGACTGCTGGTTCTTATTGCCTATCACCTGATAAAGCAAAAGTACTCCTAGACAAAGGGGGTTCAACACTAGCTAGAAACTAACTTATCCAGAGACTCTGGGTCAAGAAGCAGACAAAGGTGGGCCTAGCCAAAAATTTGAACCAAAAATCAAGTTCACACTCATGAAAAAGAATCTCATTTGAAAAGGATCATGTGATCTGGCTGGGATTTTCAACATCTCATATGTATTGCACTATCACTTTGTGGCCTTAATGAAGAGAGTGGTCTGCAGCCTGCGTCCACCCAGACCCCACGGAACACGGGCAGGAGAGAACAGGGCAGAGGCTGGGAAGACAGCAGAACAGGCCACTCAGAGCCTGGCGCATCACTGGGCAAGGGCTTTCCCTCCTTTCTTGAGAGCTTAACTGTAAGAAGAAACTGCCATGCTAAGCCACAGGTAGGGCACTTTCCCTGGAAAATGGGACCAAGTGGGGCTGGTGTGTAATTGCAAAGATAATGGAGTTCTTATTTTATGCATGAAATATTGCCATCCCCAAAAATGACACCTATGTTCCTACTACCCAGGTTTCTTTGCTTCACATTTTACCACATCTAGTTCAGCCTTTCACTCTAAAAGAGAACAAACTAAACTACTCTTCTTACACACAATTCCTCTCTCGCCCAGTGCAAGTCATTGTCTCCTTCTCATGCATGTTTTTTTTTTTATAAATGTAATACATCCTGGTGCAATCGGCGATACATAATTTAATTTGTGTTTTATTAAAATAAAGTGTGCACCATAGTCTACACAATCTTCTATGACTTCCTTTTTCTTTTCACTCAAAATTATGTTTGAGATTCACCCACAATGGTACATCTAGATGAATGCCTTTCACTCTAACTCCTAACTTCTGCACAGATTCCACTAAATGGTTGCACCAACTTTCCCATTTACGTACAAACTATATTGAAGTTACCTTGAATACCTCTGTGCCTCTTTTCTTACACATATGAGAAGAAATGTCAAGAAATAGACTTGCTAGGTCTATGAGTAGACACATCTCCAAAGGAACTATCAATAAATTTTGCCAAATTGTTCTTCATCTTACTCTTCTCCCAGGAAGGTAGAAATGACCCATTTCCCACAGTCCTGCTGGTACTTAGTGTTACTTAGTTTAGATTTTTTGCCAGTTTGAAGAGTATAACATTGTGCTTTACATTGTTTTAATTTGCCATAAGCAAATTCTATCCATTGCTCTTGTGCATTTAGGCATCTTGGTTAACAGACCTTTGAAATGCCAGGAGTATTCCTCTTTTTCAGATCCACAGGGAGCATATAATCTTGTTAACTATTCTATAATTCAATCACAGAGATTTCCCTGCCTTGCTTTCTCACACCTTCTTGTAATCTTCCTTATGTTCCCTTCTTAATTCCCATGGTATAAAAGAAACCGCAAAACAGTCATTCCTGAGAGCATTTGAGATTTTTGTGTCCTGCCATGATATCAGTTTGCTCAAATAAACTCATAAAAATTTTCTACAGATTTGGACATTCTCATGTCCAGCCTTCTCTGTTCACTCCTTCCTTTCCTCCCTCCTTCCTTTCTTTCCTTTCCTTTCCTTTCCTTTCCTTCCTTCCTTTCCTTTCCTTTCCTTCCTTCCTTTCCTTTCCTTTCCTTTCCTTTCCTTTCCTTTCCTTTCCCTTCCTTCCTTCCTTCCTTCCTTCCTTCCTTCCTTCCTTCCTTCCTTCCTTCCTTTGTTAATCCTAAAAAACTAGCACAGTGTTTTGTACATAGTAGGCTATCAGAAAAAAATCAAGTTAAAAATTTAAGAGATGGATTAAATTAGATCACTTTTAGTGTCCACTGGAAGGTTCTTTTAGGTGGCATCGTCTTCTGCTATAATTAGGACATATTTATATATTTGGGAGCTGTTAACCACACTATCTACTTTGGGCCAATAATCAAACAAATAAACAAACACAACAGAAAAATGGGGATGTGGGGTGAGAAAGGGCAGGTCAGGAGGTGCTTCTCACCCCTAGTTCTGGTACCTCCCATACTGTGCCTATGAGGCTGGGTGCAGAGTGAGCTAGGAGCATAGTGAGCTGATTATCAGAGTCAGGCTTAATGACTAATTAAAAAACAGCTTCCAGAATACTTTAAGAGAAATACCCTCTCCTAGGTTATCATAGGTGCCATGCTAACTCCTGCCTCCAGCACATGCACATAGCTAACGGGCTGACTTTAAGCAGAGAAATGGCCCCAACCCTAAGCACTCAGGTGGGGAGATATGACAAGGGGATAGGAAAACTGTTCACAAACACAAGACAATAAAGCAAAAGAGGGGACATAGATTCCAATATACATTCCCACTTACTTTCCTTCTCCAGAAACTTTTGGAAGCTGGCCTAATGGAAGAAAGGGAGAATCTCGACCTGACAATAAAATAGTGATATCTCCAAGTTCCTCATTTTTGATCCTGAACATATTTGTTTAGGAAGCCATGGGGGGAGGCAGGGACAGGAATCTTTTCACTTCATTGCACCTTATTTTTATTATCTGCAAATCAGATAACATTTTAAAAATCTTTTGCGAGGTTCTTTCTATGCATCTCATATGCACCTGTGGGTACACAGGGAGAACTCAGTGATTCTCGTTGATTACAGAAGAAACCCACTCACAGACCTTGGCCCTGAAAGCACTCTCAGTTCCTTTGCCACTACACAGTGATAAGCCGAAAGCACCCATAGAGTCTGCTCTGTGTGAGAGATATGGTCTCAGGTGAATGATTAACATCCATTTCCCTTTGACATAGAGAGTGCAGCCTGTAACAGGTGACATGTGTGGTTGCTGATTCATTTCATTTCTGCTCATCAAATGCAAACCCTCAATTTAAAAAGCAACCAAGAGGAAAGCAGCAAGAGGCTCTTCACTTGCAGCTTGCTCCAGAAGCAGCTGGAAGGAAGGGAGGAAAAGGGCACTGCAGAGGAGATATAAACCAGGAAAAGGAGGAGGAAAGGAAACCCAGATAATCTTCCCAGAACACAATCTCCTGTGGTCAAAGCAGCAATCGAGGTTATCCTCTGGGAACTCAGAGTTGACTCAGGGGCAACTGAGATGGAAGCAGCTCTTTCAGTAGCTTTGGTCAAAGTCAAATAAAAGCCAAATGAAAAGGACTTGCCATGTTTGACCTAGCGCTGCAAAGAAGAGTGTAAGGGACAGCAGGCTGGCCTTGCTTGGATTTTCCTATCAAAACCTTTGGGTCTGGCTGTGAGCTACCCTGTCTTTGACAGGATGACCAGGATTTCCCTAACCAACCCTCCTGGTCTGGCTGCAGAGCACCCGTATTTCACAGAGGGCTTATTCTCCTGAACTTCCCACCCCATAAATCATGCCATATTCACACTCTTCCCTCACTCCCACACCCAAACCAGCCAGTAAGTCTTATTGAATAAGAAGACCTCTGAAGTCTCACTTGAATCTTCCTTCTTCTCCCTGACATCACCCTAGTTCAAGGCCCCCTGTTTCATCTGGCCTACCACAATGCTTCTAACTTACTCTATTGCAGTGTTTTCTCACCATTACACAGAAAGGTGAAAATGAAAGTTGACCCTGTCAACCTGCAGATTTTAGTGCTTTACCCAAGAGTAGGAAAACCGCCTTTCCTGCTCAGCTTCACCTCTGCAAGTCCCACCACATAGCATGTGGAGGCCATAGAACACTGCTGTGCAGACCCTCCTCTAAGACTCTCCTCCTTCAGGAGGCCTTCCACGTCTCCATCTCCACCTCAGTAGTCTAAATGCCCTCCCCCCACCGCCCCAACCCCACTTTGAAATTGTAAAACATCCTATATGCAACTCAACAATAGAATATATCACACCGTTTTGTACTATCTATTTAGTTGCTTCCCCTACTTGGGCTGTGAGTCCCCACTAACAGCACAGAGGCTGTGGCCCTGGCACTTGGCATGTGGTCTAGTTGCTAGACTCTAGCACATCATAGACCCTCAGTGAAGCTACAATTAAATCAAATGTAAGAGCAGAGTGAAGAAACAAAACATTATCCTCCCTCCAACTGGAGGCCAAGGCTCTTCCCTCTGGTTTTGCATGACAGAAAGTCCATTTATAAGTGTCCATTTCTGCCAAAATTCAGACCCAAAATATCCAAGTTTGAAGCGACTGTCTCCGTGGCTCTATGCCTACTGTTGTAACAGAATCCATATTCTAATGTTTGAACTCAGTAAACAATGCATAAGGTCCCATTACCCTTTTCGTGAGCAGGTAAGGCAATTCCTCTTCAGTAACACACTCCTCTGGAATCTTTAGCATGACCAAGAACGTTTTATTTGATGATAACTCAAGTATTTCATTTTCATCTTCATCGATGTAAGTTACTAAAAAGAGTGGAGGATGGAAAGAAAAGGTAAAAAACACATATGCATAAAGTAATAAACATATTCATTGGTTGCTACTCTTTAAAGACAAACAAAACAAAACAACGAGCACGAGTCAAGGATAAAGCCAGGCAAGAGTAAGCAAGTATGAACAGAAACGCTTTTCCCTCTTGGTCAAACCAAATAAAGACAGGGTCTTCCCTCATCCATGATAAACATGTTATTTGTTTGTTTTATGCCAAAGGAATCATCATGGGCCAGAACAGAGGGGCACTGGAATATGAGCATGTGAGCCCATGTCTTGAAATCTCCCAGGGAGACCTGGGCATGAAGTCATCACTCAAGAGTATGTCTCACAGGATAGGAATGTTGACATGCTCTGTTTACAGAAGAGAAACCCAACTGCACTCAGAGCCCCAGGGTGAACAATGAGTTCTGTGTGGCTGCTTGTGCCCTAATGACTGAGCTAACTGATTTTTATGCAGTCAGAGCTAAAGGAAAAGCACACAAAGTCAGGAGCCAGGAGCTAGAAGCTGGGACTCACGGTGCTAATTATGCTCCTAATACTGCCTCAGCCTCACCATCTGAGCCCACGCACAGACCACCTCTCTGACCCTGAGAAAGGTGTAGGTGGGTGGAACTTGCCTTAAATGTTTTTCTCAATTCCCAAGCTTTAAAAATAACATAATCAGCCTCTTTTACTTGACTTAGAAAAGACCCCAGTGGACTAATTCAGTGTTTCTGATGGGAGGGCGGGTGAAAAGAAGGAAGAATTCTGAGACTTACTCCCTGAGACAGTCTGGTAAGGTGAGACAAGAGGAGCGAGAGAATGTGCAGAGAAGACTTGATAGAGCAGCTGAGACTGCCAGCTTAGAAAAGCCCAGCTACTCAAGGCTGGTGCGCTGGCCTCTGGGAACTTAGGTTTCGGAAAGATTCCCACCATTCCCTGATAAGTCTGGCTCAACTCTTTGTACAAACAACGCAGCTTACAATGAATGTCTTTCCTTAGGGGAGTCTGGAATGTTAATAGGGCCAGGCAGAGGCTGCCTATATGACCAACCCCAATAAAACGCTGGGCACTGAGTCTCAAATGAACTTCCCTAGTGTAAAGAATTCACAGCTGTTGACACAACGTATTGTGAGAGGAATGAAGTGTGTCCTGTGGGATGCACCAAGAGAGGACTCTTGGACACTTGCTTCTCCTGCATTTCACTTTATATCCTTTTCCTGTAATAAATCACAGTCATCTCCACAACTACGTGCTGAATCCTGTGAGTCCTCCCAGCATTCACGGAATCTAGTGGTCGATCTTGGGGAGCCCAAACACAGGAAATACCCATGCATCTTTATTTGTGGTAAGTCATTCATTACACTATTTTGTGTGACAATAGCAGAAAACTTGGATCCCTATAGATCACATAAGGATCCCTTGGGGAATTAAATCTGATCACCTTTAAATTATATCTCTAAGCATCCATTTGCTTGTCACAGTTTGGTTTTCATAACATTTTAAATATTTTGCCCAAACCAAGAAAAGTTTCATTAGAAAGGTGTAATTCAGCATCTCTCTCCTCCCTGGTAGGGGAAAATTAGTAGAGAAAGTAGAACCCTTGAGAATGCTTAACTGATTCTCCAAATAATCCAGAAAGATGTCTTAGAGAGAGGGAAAGTTTTTTTTTTGTTTCGTTTGTTTGTTTTTTGTGTTTTTTTTTTTTTTTTTGTGTGTGTGTGTGTGTGTGTGTTTGGGTTGTTGTTTTATTTTTGTTTTGTTATTGTTTCCCCCCTTTACTTTTCACACCAAGGAATTGTTCATTCCTTGGGAAGAAGAAGAGAATCCATTACTAACATTTCCCCTAAAGACCTATGAATTCAATAGGATTCCCTGGGCCCTGCTCATAACACTTTTCATTTAAAATGATCTCACTGTCTACAGTGAACCTGCTCTTTTCTCTTTTCCAGTGTACACGCAACCCCAACTCAGCACCTTAGGCTGAGCCATGACCCTGAATTTACCATTACTTCAATGGCCACAGGTAGAGTGGCAGGAGAGCCCATGCCAGCTGCAGACAATAAGGGATGCACAATTTGCAGAGAATCAATAATAAAATGACCATAGATTGCTCTGCTGACATTCTTAACAATGTCAGTGACAAGATCCACCTCCCTACCTAGTGCCTCACCCTGTCTCTTCCCCAACTAGTTACCCTTTGGGTTCTGGGATGTGTGTACTCTGTCCCTTGCTGTGTCCACTCCAACTCCATAGTTACTAACACCTCTGCCACCGAGCCTCATCCTGAGAACCACAGAGCCCTAAGACATGAGATTACGGAGTTGAGAGGAAGGGAAGGGAGAGGAGAATGGCAAGTGTAGTTCCTGGTGAACTCACTTCTTAGTGAACCTGGATGAACAGCCCTTGGCTCTCTAGACAATGCCCTTTTCCCAGACAGCAGCATTTTCCACAGAATGCTCAGAAGTTCTACAAGTATTTGATTCCTATCAATGGGCTTGGCAATTAGGCAATGGCTGATCTTTGCAGATTGTCATCCCAGAGCACCTACTGAGCTGCTTAGGGAGAGGCTGAGACTCACAAAGGGGAGCCCTGTCCCACCCCTTTGCACCTTTTGCAACTCCACTGCCTATCATGATTCTCCCACAGGCCCAAACCCCTGAGGTGCCAAGTAAAATAAAAGTATTTCTCTGATTAAAAAAAATATATATATAGCAAAAGTTTGAAAATCTCTCTTATAGCATTAACATTTTAAGAATACAATTTTCTAAAATAGGAAATGAAGTTTGCACTCTAAGTGTTAAAAAGGTCTTCCCTGAATACCATCCTATGAACTTGGATGTCCCCTGAAAAACTGCTGAGGGAAATAGAATCCCTTCCTCTGCAGATTGCTCTGCAGATTGCTTTATGAGTAAAGGGACCAGATAACTTTTGGGAACGGAAGACAGCTCTTGAGTCTTGGACTTTAGAATCCTGGATGTTGAACATCTAGCTCTGTTGCATCATCCTTTGTTTTGGGCCCCAGATGCCAACAGACAAATCCGTCGACTTTTAGGATGGCATCAGCAAATTGTGACAGGACAGGGCTGCGTGACTCAACTACAGTTTCCACATCCACACGTGGGAGTTGATGGGAAGAGGGAGTACCAATGCTCACACAAAAACAATTGTCCTCAGCATGATGGAAGAGGTGTAACACCTCTTAACTTCTCCCCACCTCAAAACCAGCCTATGGCCTCAAAGAATGATCTATCCCACCTCAACAATGTCCTAAGTAAGTAAACACTACTGTCAATGTGAGGTTGGCACATGTTATCAATGTTTTCCTATTCCTTCCGGGGCCACACAACTTTGGGAAAGGATCTGAATGGATTGGAAGTGGGGAGAGCTGGAGGTGAATGGCAAATGCAGATCCTGAGGAAAGTTCCCAGGACCTCTCCAGAGAGACCCAGGGGTTCCCCTCTTGCTCTCATCCTCTGACTAGGTTTGCTGTGGAGAGCCTGGCTCATCTCCAATCCTCACGGGACTGAATCGCCCCCAAGAGTATCCCATCCCAGAGAGTTCCTCCCCCTACAATCGCTCACACATATAACCTAAAACAGTTTTCTTCTCTCCTGTTTTGAATTGAAATGATTGCCCACTAGAGGATGCTATTTTTATGCATCATTAAAACCTTAATACCGATAATCATAAAAAATTGGAAACTAACTACAAGATACAAGACTTTAAAATGGTGTGGAAGACTACCAATGCAGTCATTTAAAAAAAGAGACTTCTAAATTTATTGTGGTAATCATTTCACAATGTATATAAATATTGAATCATGATGTTGTATATCTGAAACTAATAGATGTGATATGTCAATTATACCTTAACTTAAAAGTTTTTTTTAATGTTCATAAATAACTTTTAATAAATTGGAAAAGTGATCTCAGAATACATTAGAATCCACAAGACTACAAAGAAAAATCTGATCTCACACTATTTTTTATGTTCATGATAAATAATTTTAAAATGAGATAATTATGTAAAACGTACAGTAAGCATCATGTTTTTGTTTTGTACATACATAAACATAAATACAATACAGTTATGTCCAAAATAAGCTCAAATAATGACAGCTTACAGATACACAGTTCTGTCAAGTTTTTAAAACTTTCAAATATGCTATTCATCATTTTATCATGATAATCATAAACCAGCTATAAAAGATGAAATACAATAATTATTTTAACTAAACAAACTATAAGAAATTAGGCAATCAAATAGGTTTAGAGATACAAAAATATATCTATTAGTGTTTAAATAAGTTAAAAACGTAAGAAATCGCCGAAACCAGTTTGGCTCTGTGGATAGAGCGTCAGCCTGAGGACTGAAGGGTCCCGGGTTCGATTCCGGTCAATGGCATGTACATTGGCTGCGGGCACATCCCCAGTAGGGGGTGTGCAGGAAGCAGCTGATCAATGATTCTCTCTCATCAATTTTTCTAACTTTCTCTTCCTCTCTGTAAAAAATCAATAAAAATATATATTTTTTTTAAATGTAAGAAATCTTCAAGATCCAATGGGCAGAGTTTAAAGTAAAACAGCGGTTTCCATACTACTTCTGGAGCTTATAAAACAAACAACAAAACAAAAATCATGTATTTCTCCCATCCATATAACACATTCCACACCAGTTTTAAATTCAAATTATAAATAATGAAATAGCAATGAATACATATACCATTTTGGTGTAGTCATAAGCATTAAACAAGTTTTCTTAAAATGTGCCCATTTAGTCACGTGTACATCCTCTTACCTCCAAAAAGAAATAAGCTTATGCTGATCACTACAATGAAACCTAGGAAGATAAGGGCTATGGCCATCCACAGTTTACACTTTCCAAACAAAGGCCTATTGCAGGAGCTCCAAGGGCTTTTCTGGTTGGCCTGGAAAGCAGAGGGAGACTGCGAGTTAGCCATTCAGTTTCAACAAGCGTGTTTGAACACTTAGTATGGGCCAGTGACACAGAAGTGAAGGCAGCGGATTCTGACCTCACAGGGCTACAGTCTACTGAGTCAAGTTCACAAAGGGGTAAAACGGAACTTCACAGAAAAGTTAGCAAGAAATGCCTTGGGGGCTCTGAGTTGGGCAACCTACAGGATGTTGAAGGGTGGACAGAAAAGTATTTCAAAGCCACAAAAGAGCATCCCTGGTGTTGATTCTTAATGGAAGTGACAAAGAGCATCAGCGGATTAATTTCTGGGTTTCAGGGGCAAGCAATGAGAGTTAAAATTAGAAAGAGTGAAAGGCTGAAGAATATTTGAGAGGGTTCTGAATGCCACCACAGCAGTTTGTACTTAATTGGGGTGTCCTGGGGACCTGTTGCAGATTCTGGAACACAAAGCTGAATGAAAGATTAAAAAAAAAAAGGCGATGTATAGTTTAGAGTGGACACGCCAAGAAAAAGCTAAAAGGCTACTGCTGTGACTCAGACTCTATGTAATAAGGGCCTGAGAAGGGAAATGAAGGGAAGGATGGAAGAGACAGCAGGAAGTAAAGCTATTAATGGGCATAGTGAGGCACAGTGTGGGGTCAAGTAAATAATTACAGCCAATACCACTTCCCTTTATCCTAGCAGCCCTGCAAGGGAGGCCTTAGCCCACTTCAGAGAGACTGGTCAAGACGAACCCCTGCTGAGTGTCACTGCCCAGCTGGTGTCTCTCCCTTTCGTCCACAGCCGCACTGTGTCACTGTGCAGAGCTCCAGGTTATGGGCGAGCCAGGCTCCTCTGCTCCCAGCCCTGCCACCTGTCCCTCAAAGGCCCCCTGGCTTGTCTCCCCCTGGGCCTTTCAGTAATCCCCACATGGACACCATGGGAAGCAATGGAATATGATATGGGAAAGTGTGTTTCTGTATCAGAATCTCACTTATATACCACTTAATGTCCGATGACAATCAGCAAGCTACTAAAACTCTCAGCCCCAATGTCTGCAACTGTAAAACATAAATAATAAATCTATTTTATGGGGTGTTGTAAAAACTAGAAATCATATCCATGAAGCACTTGCTAACAAATATTAGGACCTGAACCAATGGGCATGACCATGACTGCGTGTCCCGCTGTCTCTCCCCCCACCACCACCACCAGCAGCAGCACTTCCAGAGGCTCTCTCTCAAAGTGACCAACACCTTGTTCAGATCTCTCCCATCAGGATTTCGGTGGTGGCCATCAGAAACAGACACTGTCTGTCCACTATAGTTCACATGTTCTCAATGAGTGGCTCCCAGGCCTGGCTGCACATCAGAATCACCTGATGAGGAATTTAAACTGCACAGACCTAGGCTTTACCTGGACCCAGGGGACCAGGGTGTAGGAAGGTGGGGGCGTGCCCCAGCTTATGATTTTCACCCTCCCAAAGTGAATTGATTGTTTTGCCAGGGTTGAGACCTCTGGTCTGAAGCCACCCCCATTCCTCTGGGGCCAGGCCAGATCTCTCCTGGTGGAGACCATGGAGAGATGCCCTAGTCCACGAACTGTCCACGTAGCTCACCTGCCGCTGCCCTGTCTAGTTTCATGTTCAAATATAAACAGATACTGGCCTTATCTTCCTAGGTAAAGTGAAACCACATGGAGGGAAGGGTGTGCTGTCCCTTCCAGGTGGTAAACCTAGAACCCTGGCTCTTAAACTTTCCTGTTTTTGTATCTCACTCTTGTGTCTCATGCAGGTAACAGGCAGGTCATAGTGTTGCTGAGTTACAGAGGGCTCCAAAAATGTTAAGAATGTATCCTGAGAAATTCTAGAGTGGAGGTC
Source organism: Pipistrellus kuhlii (assembly GCF_014108245.1). NCBI lineage: Eukaryota > Metazoa > Chordata > Mammalia > Chiroptera > Vespertilionidae > Pipistrellus > Pipistrellus kuhlii. The sequence continues at coordinate 60,550,058 of NW_023425515.1, forward strand.
ACACTTTGGAGCACCCAAGTGCACTCCATGCTGGCTCTAGGGATCAAGGGTGCGGGAGCAATAGACGCCCTGGGACTAACTGAACAGATGAAAACCCTCCGGAGGTGTTTCTAGAGTCCAGAGGCGAAGCCACATCTCATCTCCAGCCGAAGGCAGAGAACTGCCCTCAAGTCACCAAAGGCAAGAGCTCAATAAGGCCCGGGGGAGGGAGGGTACAGGGGAGGGAGGGAGTCTCAGAGCAAGGAACTTTCAACTTTTCAGGACACAGAAACATATCTTCCTGTTTACAGAGCCCCCCAGACACTGGCCATTTTAGTGCTGAGACGAGGGGCAGCCAGGACCATAAAGATGAGTGCAGAATGGTCCCGTGTCTCAAGTGAGTCACAGAATGGGCATCCGTGCGCCTCTGTGATTTTCTTGCCCCTTCACTTGTGCTGTCCCTTCGAAGTGGTAAACCTAGAACCCTGGTGGTTTGAGACCACAGTTCTGTGATTTCCTGGGAGAAGTCAGCTCAGAATTACACAGTCCTCGCCTGTAGGAAAAGCCTCTTCTGTCCAGCCAAAGCTTCCATCCCACAGCCTGGCCCCCGAACCGGTCTGTCACAGCAGAGCCCACTACCCCTTGCATGACTAATCTTCACAGACTTAAAGTCAATATAAAGCAGTCTGTTTGCCACTCCTGACCTGACACTACAGTGCAGTGCTTCCCAGTTGTCTATTCTTTAGAACCAACCCAGGAATTAGTATTTTCGCAGGTGTCCCCAGGAGAGCCCACTGTGCCCTGAGGGTGGACAGTCTTCGACGGAGGAAGTGTGCACTACACACTACACACTACAAGAATGTGTGTGCTATCTGAATCTCCCCTCAAAACCCGATCACGAAGATGCACTGCCTCCTTCACTGGCTTCCTCGTCTTCTCTTGTCCAAATTTTAGGCCATGAGGAAAGGCCACAGGCAGGTTCTTCTGCAAGGTGCCTTGGAGATTTTTGCAAACTGCATCTGACATTCTACAGTGGCACTGAATGGCTCAAGAATGTGTGTGGTTTTCCTCTGAACATTCCCCAGACATTCACATCCCTCCTCAGATAAGAATCCAAACACATGACGCCGAGTCCTTCAATAATGGCTAGGCTACTTATTTCTTGGGTACAAAAATCTTTTCTTCTCTGGCTGAGTCAGAGGCAGATATCACATAGATCTAGGGACATCTAGCATGCAGGAAACTGGATTTTATTATCTTCATTGTGGGACTTAATCCACTTGTTGATCCAAGCACATAGGAGCCAGTTGATTCTTGTCCTAAATTCTGAACCACTCATTGCAATGGGGCTAATTTTCAGGTAGCTTGTTTATATAAAATCTTGCCTGCCTCAAAACGATCAATGTGCTGGATTATTATGATGATGATGGAGATGATGATGTTTTTATTTCTTAAAATGTCTCTGGGACTTGTATTTGGAAACAGGTCAGAGCTTGTGTAATGAGCCATAAAAAAAACAGTCTCACTCTATTACCCATAATTTCTTTTTCATTTTTGACCCAACTGTATTGCCATGTTTACAGTGTATCAGACAAAGTGAAGTTCAATGACTTATATTCCTTTCCCTCTAGCCCCAAACCCAGAACAAGAAAAGGAAATACATTCTCTCCACCACCTTTGATACTCTCAGCTCAGCCTAAAAAAATAGCCATGAGATGGAATGTCTTCTTCCCAATTATCTAAAGCTGTTCCTTACTTCTCCCCCCTCTGCCCATCCACCTGCAACTCCATCATTCCAAATATGCTCCCCAATTCTTAAATAAACTTCTGTAAATTTATGAACTGACCGAAATTAGTAATATAGAACTCAAGTTGTTATATGTAAATAAGTCACATACTGTATTTACACATTTAAATTATATATTGGTATATATCTAGCTGTGTAAAACAAATCAACAAAAACAGCATAGGTTTGGGACCTAAAAAATCTGAGTTCAAATCTCAGATTCACCACTAAGTGAACTTGAGTCTCATCTGTCAAAGCAAAAGACATACTCACATTTGCTTCTTACGTTTGTTGTGATAATAAAACACATTTATGTATAATACATATTTGGCACATGATAGGTACAAAACATATGGTTAATAAAAATATATAGACTTGAGTTTATATTTAAAAAACTGGAGCCTGGCCTGTTTGTCAATGTTTGAACATCAATCTATACACCAGAAGGTCACAGTTTGATTCCCAGAGAGGGTACATGCTAGGGATGTGGGCTTGATCCTTGGTGTGAGGCAACCAATCAATGATTCTCTCTCATCATTGAGTCTCTCTCTCTCTCTGTCTTCCTCTCTCTCTCTCTCTCTCTCTCTCTCTCTCTCTCTCTCTCTCTCTCTCTCTCTCTCCCCCTTCCTCTCTGAAATCAATAAAAATATATTTTTTTAAAATTGGAAGTCTTAACATATAGTTTAAGGAGACCACACACAAAATTCTTAAAAGTCTGAATCTTGTGTTGGGCTACCCAACACTTTAAATAACTCTATATTAATTGATTTTTCCATTTAAAATACACTTCAACTTTATTCTATAGAACCAAAGAGAAAGGTTAGGTAAGGGTTTTTTTTTTTTCTTTCTATTTTTTCCCTTTATAAAAAGTCCCCTCCCCCCATTCATGCATTTCTAGACTGTCCTCCAAGTGCTCATGTAACCCCCTCACCTTCATGCCATTATGTCACTCACCACTAGTTTCCCATATGGTGACCTACAAAGTAAATTCTCAAGGAAGTCTAGGATATCTGTGTATACCTGAGTCTGGAGGAAGTTACTAGTACAGCGATTTCAACCTGTGTGCTGCAGCAGGCACACGGATGTGCTGCAAAAATTTTGAAAACATGAAATATCTGATTATTTAGTCAGGGTCACTGACTTCTTTTCCCTTAGATGGTCAAATTAAAAATTGACAATAGCCAACACAATAGCCATCTGGTGTGAATAAGTCAAAATTATACTTTTTTTTGTTAGATTGGCAAAAAATAACAAAAAAACACATATCTATTGTGCTATAGAATCTTCTTAGTAACTAGTTTATGTGTGTCATCAGATGAAAAAGGTTGAAAATTACTGAATTACAACATGAAAGAGCAATCTGTATTAGGGAGGTGCTAAACAATTCTAAAATACTGATACGGTGTACCCTACGTATGCTTGGCATTTTCTTCCACTCCACTGTTTCCACCAAGGCGCGGCCAGCCCTGGGGAGAAGCCAGGGTAACCACATTACATTACCAGCCCTGGAGAGCAGGGAAAACAGACCTCAGCGCCTTGCCCCAGGACACATCCTTCAGCTGTGAAGCAGTCGCCAGAACTCAGATCTCTGGATTCAGTCCCAAACCATGAAGTCTTTGGATTGTCCTGAATCCATTTAACATGAGACAAGTATTCCCAGTTCCCATTCCTGACACTGCCTTGGAGGCCACTTGCCCAGGATTAGACTATCTCTCTCCAACTTCCCTTCTCCAGAGGTGCTCAAACATAAGGCACCAACTTACTCTCCAAGGTACCTCTAGGCAACTGTAAAAGCAGACGTTGCCGTATTCCCAGGGATCAGTGTGGAAGCAAAAACAATGCTTTCACCGTGTGAATGTCCTGCTTATCCCTAAAACCAACAGTGGAGCAGCCGGAGCGGGAGTGGAGGAGCAGGGCAGAAATGCCAGGTTGGAACCATCTGCACGGGGAGTTCCACGGAGCTAGTAAAACTCAAGCCAGTCTTAAGGTGAATCACAAGGTACGTGGCTGGGAATTGCAAGCCTCTGCTGTTTTACAAGCGTTTGATGAGAATGAATAATGCTCCCCTCGCAGCGAGGGCTGAATAAGAGGAGTTCAACCAAAACATTGCCAAGGACTTTCCTGGAGATGAAAATAAAGCCGAAGCAAATGAGGCGCAGCCTCATATTCTTTGGCACAAAACCTTTTTCAATGATTTTCCTTCCACTGAGCAGGGCAAGTTTATACCCCACCTCCAGCCCCGGGCTCTTTTTGTTCCAGATGCTTTCTCCACTCTGCCCATCTCTCTTGCTGTGAAGTCCAGTGGCCACGCTGGCAAGTGTGTGTGTGTGTGTGTGTGTGTGTGTGTGTGTGTGTGTGTGTAGGGGCTGAGCGCCAGGCGGGATGGGCGGGGGTAAGAGGACCGGGAGGAAGCAGCAAGGTAGGAACGAGGGAATCAAGGAGGTTCTGGAGAAAAGGGGAAGACGCCATCTATCGCTCTAGTTCTACTTGAGAAAAAAGAAGAAAAAAGAAACCTGAAAGTTACAGGACTTTTTTAAAAAACCATTCTCTGGGGATTCTCTCTTGGAAGAGAGGAGCCACACACCTCCTAGGTGGGATTCTTCCAAGTTCCGTGGGAACCAGGGGGCTGCGCGGGGCCTGGGGCAGGCCCGGGCTGGAGGGCATTCCGGGGTGCGCCCCACTGAGGGCTTCCCATCGCGCACCCCCGCACCCAGAGTCGGCGGCGCCGGGGAGCGGGCTGGGAACCCGACACAGAGGAGCCAGGCTCGGCTCCTGGCGGGGAGCCCGGACCCTGGGGCGCGGGGCTCCGTGGAGGAGAGCTTACCTGGGCTGGACGGGGCTCCTCGGCAGAAAAGGGGACAGGGATGACCTGAGCGGCTCCATTGAGAGGCGTCTGCTCGTCCGGCTGCCTCTCGAGCACCGAGAGCTCCAGCGGGTCCCCGGGCGGCGCGGGCCGGGCTCCTTCCATGGACGGCGGAGGAGGACGGAGCCCGGGGAAGCAGGCGGCACACCCACCCCAGGGTGCAGAGTCCGCAGCGGCCTCCCGGGCGGCGGGCTCTCTACCCCGTGGGTGCGGGGCGGGGCGGAGGGAGGAAGACGTCGGGCGGCGGGCGGGGCCGCGGGCGGGGAGGGCGGTTTTTCTGGTTTGTTGGGGCGCTGCCCGCGCTCCTTTCCCTGTTCAAGCAGACACGCAGCAGGAGGGCCTGGCGGGCAGCGGCTGCGGCACGGATGACCTGGCAGCGCGGTGCCATGGGAGAAAGTTGGCATTCCACCCCCGGGAGCTGCCCGGGAGCTGTCTGTTTCTGGGATTTGTCCCAGCTTTCGCCGCCTAGCAAAAGTTCATTCATTTCACCGAAACCGGTTTGGCTCAGTGGATAGAGCGTTGGGCTGGGGACTGAAGGGTCCCAAGTTCCGTTCAGGTCAAGAGCATGTACCTTGGTTGTGGGCACATCCCCAGTAGGGGGTGTGCAGGAAGCAGTTGATCGATGTTTCTCTCTCATCTATGTTTCTATCTCTCTATTCCCTCTCCCTTCCTCTCTGTAAAAAATCAATAAAGTATATATTTTTAAAGTTCATTTATTTCATCAACAAATAATCTGCCAGCAGGAATCCTGTGAGGTTCTGATCAGCTGAAGGTAGCAGCACGCAGGAAGGGCTGCTTCCTTTCAGGAGGCTGGCAGAGGCAGGGCACAGCTGGCTTTGGAGCCAGACTGCCCCAGTGAACCCCTCTCTCAAGTTCCTCTCTACGAGACCGGGGACATCACTGTTCAGTGCTAGTTTCCTCGCCCGGAAAGTTGGCATCACATCAATGCCCACCGAATGGAGTCGTTGCCCTGGTTAAGAGAGTGGCCTAAACATTGGCTATTATGCCCAGCTGGTGTGGCTCAGTGGCTGGGTGTGACCCACAAACCAGGAGGTCATGGGTTGATGCCTCGGTTGTGGTTGCGGGCTGGATCCCCCAATAGGGGGCATGCAGAAGGCAGCTGATCAATTATTCTCTTTCACCATTGATGCTTCTCTCTCTTTCTCTCTCTCTCTCTCTCTCTCTCTCTCTCTCTCTCTCTCTCTCTCTCTCTCTCTCTCTCTCTCCTTTTCCCTTCCTCTCTGAAATCAATAAAAATGTATTTAAAAATAAACTAAAACCTTGGCTATTATAATCTACCTTTAGGAATAGGGAATAGAGTCACAGACACACACACACTCCGACCACCACCACCACCACTACATACATACCTGAGGGGAAAGTATACACACACACACACACACACACACACACACACACACACTCCATAGTTCACACACACTCCATAGTTCAAAACTTCTGGTTTCCTGAGCCTGGGATTATGTTAGCTAAGCTTGGGACCTGCAGATCCTCTGGAGCTTCTGAGCAGGCTTGCCTCCCTACTTCACACACATATTGAGAACAGTTTGAAGTGTGGACAGGACACATAAAGATGTTGACTTGTGTCCAGAAGTCTGGCACCCTCGATGCCTTCTGTTCAGACACTGCCTAGATATTGGGTCACTACCTCTTGTGTTCCTGCTCCCAGATCACCTGCACTTTGGACTCTATCTGCCTGCTGAGTGGGTCCTTTGGTGGCAGCCACTCAGCTGCTGGCCTGTGCTGACTTCTGCCATCTCTGCTTTTCTCTGTTAGAGGCAGATCCTGCAAAAATCCATTACATTCTCAGCTGAGAATTTTTTTATGGAGGAGCAGGGAACCAAGAGGGGATGTCCAGGCAGCTAAGGACCAGCTACAGCAGAAAACCATCAGACCCCTGAGACCTACTGGACACTGAGAAGGGCCCTCCTAATAGGATCTGTAATAAAAATAAAAAAAATAAAAAGTTGCAGCCACTGTCAGAACTGCAGCCCAGTAGGGAGGATTAACTATTCTCACCTCTCCCCAAACTGCCAGTTTCCTGCCTGAGACTCCTCTTGGGAACTGGACATCAGCCTTCCAGACCTCAGAGCAGAGAAATGAATCTGGTGTGCAAAGAGAGAATCTGAATGTGCCTTTCCCTACAATAACTGGCATTCAGTCTTCCCTCTCCAGTATTCAATAGTCAGTAGACTCCTCTGCTCTGACCAGATTCCTCTTCCGGAAGGCCCTTGCCTAGCCCATTCTGTTTTCACTCCCACTTTTGTCTATAATGTTTGCTCTGCTTGGAATCTTTTCCCTCCCACTGCAGCCCACTTTCTTGCATTGATAATACCCATTATATTTAAATCCTAGCTGAAATATTTTTTCTACTAAACCTTCTCTGACTCCTCTCTTCTAGCAAAAGCTACCCACAATCTCCCCAGCTACCAATACTCATTACACCTGCGCTTAATATGTCACATATTTAGTCCAATTTAATTTAACTAGCAATATTGAGTGCTTGCTTGCTATGTGTCAAGCATTCTTCCAGATGCTCGAGATAGGTATAAAGAGATAGCTGAATAAAACAAAATCGCTACCATTGTGAAGCTTACATTTCATGAGGAAAACCAAAGTTAATAAATAATATTTCTAGAATATTGGAAGGTAATGTTTGCTATGGATAAAAAGGTAAATCAGAGTACCGGAGGCTGGAGTGCTGAAGGGTGGAGGTTGGGGGAAGGGAAAGAGTTGCAACTATAAATATGATCAAGTTACCTCACTGAGAAGGTGAAATAAATATGTCCTGAGAAAGTAGTGTATATTGTAGTGACTATAATTAATAATACTGTATTGCAACCTGGCTGGTGTGGTTCAGAGGTTGAGCATATACTTATGAACCAGGAGATGATGGTTCCATTCCCAGTAGGGCACAAGCCCAGGGTTGTGGGCTGGATCCCCAGTGGGGGCATGCAGGAGGCAGCCAATCAATTAATTCTCACTCATCATTGATGTTTCTATCTCTTTCTCCCTTTCCCTTCCTCTCTGAAACCAATAAAAATATTTTTAAATGTTAATGATACTGTATTGCATATTTGAAAATTGCTAAGAAAATAGATGTTAAAAATATTACCATGAGGAAAAAAATTGTAACTATGTAAGGTGACATGTTAACTAGACTTACTGTGGTGATCATTTTATACAAATATCAATTAATTATGTTGTACACCTGAGACCAATATAATGCTATATATCAAATATGCCTTAATTAGAAAAGAAAAGGTGCAACTTGAACAGAGTTAAAGGTGGTAAGGGAGCTAGCTGTGCAGGTTTCAGAAAGAAAAGGGAACTCCAGGACAAAGGAGCTGATACTGGAGCCTGTGTGACTTTTACTTTCTGAGAATCGGGAAAGAGGTCAGAATGGCTAAAGTGGAGTAGGAACAGTAATTTTTTTTTTTCTTGTCTGACTTCTTTATGTTTAAATGTCTTGAGGTATCTGTATTCCCAGTACTTATCTCTGCATCCATCACAGTGCTCTCTGTGTTGTTGAACTTGGTAATTGCAGGCTCTCAGTCTCAATGGGAAAGCCCTCTGTCATGTCAGATGGATTGTAGCTATCTTCCAAGCAATCTTTTCTCCTAATGTTTTCTTCACTGCCACAAAGGATAAAAAAAAAAGCTACTGTTTCTTGTCACAAACACACTCCAAACTAGATCTCCTCATGCCTTCTGAGAATTTATTGTAAAGTAAGGTTTATGTAATCTGTAATCCAGACTACATTTCCAGAACCCCATTAGCCTAAGCCCTGTACATGATTGGCATCTGTATGATAGCACAGGTTTCGAACACAAGAAGAGTTAGAACTCTCACAATCCAGATGTTCTTGGACAAGGTGTTCAATGTGAGATTCTTTCCTCGTTGCAAAATAATTCCTACCCAGTAGAGTTAGGAGGATTAAGTGAAGCAATTAGAGCAAAGCATTTATTATTGTGCTTGACAAATAACAGAGACTCAGTAATTTTTATTTTCCATGATCATAAGTATCTCTGTAACTACCCTGACATTTAGTATGCAGCAACAACCCTTGATTTAACATATTTTCTTTCAATATTGATTTGTGTTCTTATCCTGCCATATTTTCTTGATCACTGACACTTGCTGACACCTCCCAATGTAGCTCCAACCACTTAAAGTCTTACTTGCAACCTGTTCCTGATTTCTCGTAACTGCAAGCTTCTTCATTTCCATACAGCTGACCTAGAATGTAGATTAGTGTCCAAACCTCAACTTGAGGAGTTTTGCATCCTGTTAGTCTGGTTCCAAACTAAGAATTCAGGATGAGTTTGAAAGAAATGTATTTCCCTGGAGGTAGTTTAAATTAAACAATTATTGGTGAAAGTTAAGAATTAGTGAATGAGTAACCAAATTCTACCTGGATTTATTTGTGCAATTTCTTCAAAATATATTTCTATGGGGGATTGTTTTTTTTAAAGGAATTGTTCTTTCATGGATATTTTTTTAAATGTGCCTTTTAAAAATGTACTGCTCTTGAAAAATAGTTATTTTTAATATATTCAAATTATTACTGACTCAATTTCTTTAGTTTGCTCAAGGAGTCAAATGTAAATAACATTTAAAAATTAACCAATGGGGGGAAGATCCAAAATGGTGGCCAAAAGGATGGCAGGATGCAAGATTGTGTGTGAGTGAGAGTCCGAAAGGAGAGTGTGTGGACATGTAGGGAGTGTCTGTATTTGTGAGTGAGGGACAGCTATATTCCACAGGACTGTTGGGGACTGGCAGACCAGGCTCCCCTGGCCTGGCCGCTTCTACTAATGCTGAAATCTTTCCCGGAGTAGCCAGCTCTGCTGTAGAGATTGTGCCATCTTAAAGGGGAAAGCGGCTATGATTGGAAGCCCAATGTTACCTTCATACCTCCGGGAGCCTACAACCACATCACCCACAGACCAGCTGCCTCAGCTGTGAACCCATGAACACCAAGACTCCAGCCGCTCCAGCTGTGGGCACCTAAAAGTTTGTCCAGGGGGAGACAAAGCAGCACAGATGCAGAATATGCAGATGGGCCCTGCACCTTCTCACACAGCAGACAGAAGGAACAGCTGAATCAAACAACATCCACCCAGAATTGGTGAATTAAACACCATTGGTGAGGCAATCCATGGAGGTCATAGATCACGAGCTCTGTTTCCTCAGATTCAGATGGGTGCTTGTTGTTTGGGTGTTTGTTGTTTGCATTTTTTGGATTAGCTGTTGTTTTTTTAAAGTTATCTCCCCATATACATATATTTTCCACCCTTCTTTTGACTTCTTTTCCTTTTTTTCCCCCTTTTCTCAATGTCATTTTTGCACGCTTTTCTCTCCATTAATTCTCTTTTCTCTGGTGGTCACCTTTATTTGGAGTTATTGGTATTCTGAATACATTTGTGTTTGGTGTCCTGTGTGTTGTGTCTTCTCAAATAGTAATTTGTGCCTTTAAGTAAACACAGGAGATAGATCTACATAACAAGACACCCCAAAAAGAGCAATCATAGGGAGACAAAGTAACAGTCTGCATATGAAATAAAAGGAGGAATCACAAAAAAATGAAGTAAGGGAAATTGAGGCAAGCAATATGTCAGGGAAAGAATTCAGAGCAATGGTCATTAGGTTGCTGAAAAGGATGAAAAACAAATTCAACAATATGTGTGAGCACCAATAGGTTAATTTTCAAGAAAAAACAAGAAGAAATCAAAAATGATATTGTTACAATAAAGAACTCAATAGAAAGCATCAACAGTAGACTAGAAGAAGCAGAGGACTGCTTCAGTAAGGTAGAAGATAAGGTAGAAAAAAATACCCAAACAGAGCAACATCTAGAAAAAAAAACACTTAAAAAACAGGAGTAGAGCCTAAGGGAAACATGAACAAAACAACATCCACATAATAAGATATAGGAAGGAGAGGAAACTGAGCAAGGAATAGAAAACCAGTTTGAAGAAATAATGAGAGAAAACTTCCCTGATATAGGGAAGAAAAAACTTACACAAGTGCAAGAAGCTCACAGAGTCTCAAACAAGATGAACCCCAAAAGACCAACACCAAGGAAATTATAATTAAATTAGCAAATACCAACGACAAAGCAAGAATTTTAAAGGCTTCCAGAGAGAAACGGAAAGTTACCTAAAAAGACACCTCCATCAGAAACACATCAGGCCAGAAAGGAATAAAATGAAATAATCAAAGGCATGCAAAGGAAGGGTCTGAATCCAAGAATACTGTACCCAGCAAGGATATCAATCAAAATTGAGGGGGAAATCAGGAGCTTCATAGACAAAAAAAGACTAAGGGTGTTTATTACCACCAAACCAGCAATGCAGGAAATGCTAAAGGGTATGCTGTAAAGAGAATAAATAGGAAGGAAAGAAGGAACACAGGCATAAAGAATAAAAATGGCAACAAATTAAGTGCCTATCAATAATAACTTTAAATATAAACAGATTAAATGCCCAATCAAAAGACATAGGGTAGCTGAGTGGATAAGAAAACATGACATATATATTTGTTGTCTACATGAAACCCACTGTAGAACAAAGGAATCACACAGACTGATGGTAAAGGGATGGAAAAAGGTTTTTCAGGCAAATGGAACTGAAAAGAAAAAAAAAAAACTGGAGTAGAAATACTTGTATCTGACAAATTAGACCTCAAAGTGAAGGCCATAACAAGAGATAAGGAAGGCCACTTCATATGTAAACATATATACACAGGCACACTCAACTACATAAAAAGAAAAGAACACTAGAAGATATCAAGGAAGAGATTGACAGCAATACAGTCATAATAAGGGAATTTAATACTCCACTTTCATCATTGGACCAATCCTCTAAACCACATGTGTCAAACACAAGGCCCGCGGGCCAAATCCGTCCCGCCAGGCCTTGCAATGTGGCCTGCACCGCGCTGTCATCACTGCACTCCGCTGCATTTCCATCACAATGACAGTTTATGACTGTTCAGTAAACCATTCGGCCCGCGATTTAGGCTGGATTTTAGATTTTGGCCCCTTCTCTGATTGAGTTCGACACTCCTATTCTAAACAAAATATAAAGAAAGAAACATCAATCCTAAATGACTCACTAGATCAGATGAAATTAATTGACACCTTCAGAACACCCCAAAGCCACAGAATATACATTCTTTTCAAGTGCACATGGGTCATTTTCAAAGATAGACCACATATTGGGACACAGGTAAAGTCTCTTCAAATTCAAGAAGATAGAAATAGTATTAAGCATCTTCTTAGTTCACAATGGCATAAAATTAGAAATTAACCACAATAAAACAATGAAAAAAATCAAACATCTGGAGACTAAATAGCTTGCTATTAAACAATGATTGGGTTACCAAAGGGATAAAAAAAATAAAAATAAAAATAAAAAGCATCCTGGTAACAAACAACAATGAAAACATAACAATCCAAAATCTATGGGGCACAGTGAAAGCAGTTTTGAGAGAGAAGTTCATAGCTCTACAGTCCTACCTCAAAAAATTTTTTTTTAAATTTTAAAAAATGGTAATAAATTATCTAACCCTACAACTCAAAGAGTTAGAAAGAAATCAACAAGAAAAGCCCAGCATAAGCAGAAGAAATGAAATAATAAAGATCAGAGCAGAAATAAATGACATAGAGACAAAACAAACAAACAAACAAAAAACAATACAAAAGATCAACAAAACTAAGAGTTGGTTCTTTGAAGGATAAACAAGATTGATGAATCTCTAGCCAGGCTCACCAAGAAGGAAAGAGAGAGGACCCAAATAAACAAAATCAGAAATGAAAGAGATGAAGTAACAACCCATCCCACAGAAAACAAAGGATTATGAAAAAAAAATTATGGACAACTCTATTCCAACAAAATGGATATATTTCTAGAAAAATACAAGCTCCCAAAACTCAATCAGGAAGAATAAAAAATAAAAAAATAAAACTGAATAGGCCAATAAATACCAAAATAATTGAAGCAGTGAACAAAAAGCTTCCAGCAAACAAAAGCCCGAGGCCCAGTGGCTTCACAGGGAAGTTCTACCAAACATTCAAGGAAAAACTAAAACCTATCCTCCTCAGCCTATTCCAAAAAATTCAAGAGGAAGGAACACTTCCAACATCCTTCTATGAAGCCAGCATCACCCTAATATCAAAACCAGATAAAAACAACACAATGAAAGAGAATTATAGGCCAGGATCCCTCATGAACATAGATGCCAAAATCCTCAACAAAATTCTAGCAAATTGGATCCAGCAGTACATCAGAAAGATGACCAAGTGGGATTTATCCCAGGAATCAAGGATGGTACAATATCCGCAAATCAATAAGCGTGATACATCACATAAACAAGTTGAGAGACAAAAATTGCATAATCACATCTATCAATTCAGAAAAAGCATTTGACAAAATCCAACACCCTTTCTTGATAAAGACTCTCAGCAAAGTGAGAATAGAAGGATCATACCTCAACATCATAAAAGCCATATATAACAAACCTACAGCCAACATCATACTCAATGGGCAAAAACTAAAACCATTTCCCCTAAGAACAGGAACAATACAAGGATGCCCACTTTCACCACTCCTGATCAACATAGCCATTGTGATCAGACAAGAAGAAGAAATAAAAGGCATAAAAATTGGAAAAGAAATAAAACTGTCCTTATTCACAGATGACATGATACTGTACATAGAAAACCTTAAAGACTCCATCAAAAAATTATTAAACTTAATAAATGAATTCAGCAATGTAGCAGGATATAAAGTTAACACCCAGAAGTCTATGGCTTTTTTATACACCAATAATGAACTCACAGAAAAAGGAACTAAAAACATAATCCCATTTATCATCACACCAAAAAAATTTAAATACCTGGGAATAAACTTAAATAAGGAGGTAAGGGACTTATGCGTGGAAAGTTACAGGACAATGAAAAAAGAGATAGAGGAAGACATAAACGTATGGAAGAACATGCTGTTTTCATGGATAGGTGGCATCAACATCATCAAAATGCCCATACTATCCAAAGAAATCTATAGATTCAATGCACTCCCATTAAAATACTAATAGCATGTTTCACAGATCTAGAACAAACTTTCCAAAAATTCATCTGGAATAAAAAAAGACCCCAAATAGCTGCAGCAATCCTGAGAAAGAAGAACTAAGTAGGTGGGATCTCAATACCATATATCAAGCTGTATTACAAAGCCACTGTTCTCAAAACAGCCTGGTGCTGGCACAAGAATGGACATATAGACCAATGGACTAGAATAGAAAACGCATAATTCAACCCAAACCACTATGCTCAATTAATATTTGACAAAGGAGGCATGAACATACAATGGAGTCAAGACAGTCTCTTCAATAAATAGTGCTGGGAAAATTGGACAGATACATGCCAAAAATAAAAAATAAAAATGAAACTAGACCACCACAAAAATAAACTCAAATTAGATAAAGGACTTAAACATAAGATGGGAAACCATAAAAAGACTAGAGGAATTCACAGGCAGCAAAATCTCAAACATATGCCAAAGCAATTTCTTCACTGATACTGCTCCTAAGGCAATGAAAAATAAAGAGAAAATAAACAAATGGGACTACCTCAAAATAAAAAGCTTTTGCAGAGCAAAAGAAATCATCAACAAAACAACAAGAAAGACCACTACATGGGAGAACATATTTGCCAGTGTTATATCACTGATAAGGGTTTAATCTTCAACATTTACAGGGAACTCATATAACTTAACAAAAGGAACTCATATAAACAACCCAATATAAGAATGGGCAATGGGAGAGGAGAACCAAGATGACAGCATAGGTAAAAAACTATATTTTCTGACTCTGACAGCCACATCAAAATTATTTCTAAAAGGCAGAACAACTACCACCAAAAACAGTGGGAAAGGTGGATGAGTGGAAGTTCTACAACTAGAGAGATGAAAAAAGCTCAGCAAGACTGGTAAGAGGTGTGGAAGCACAGAAATTGCTAGCACTAGATGTGCTGCTATTTTAATCAGGAGGGAGGTACAAGCTCCCACTTGCTCTGAACTCCAGTTCTGGGTGAGACTTTGGGAGACCCAGACACATATGGGGAGAAACTGGACTGTCTGCCATTGTGACAGGAATGTGAGGGTGGCTTTCAGAGGTGCTCGCAGCAATCATTGTTCCTACACAGGGGTGCGGGACTCAGAGACCCGGAGACCTCTCTGGTGTAGGACTGACTGACAGCCATTGCTGTTTGCTCTGTCCTGGTGAATCCCAGAGAACCCACCTCACTCAATTTACAACCCCACCCAAGCTGTGTGCATTGGCTTTTGCATATGAATGGCCTGTCCTTTCTCTGCCTAAAACCTGTCAAACTGCAGCTGGGTCAGAGAGCCCCAGAGCTTTCAAGAGAAGACCCAAGGCCTGGCAGCAGCAGGGCCTCCTCTGGGCATTTCCAAACCACATACAAAGAGAAAGAATCTGCAGATTTCTCTGTAGCTCCTGCTGGGAAGCCCAAGACAGTGGCTGACCTTGTACCTCCTTGGAGATCCAAGAGCCAGTGTACCCAGAGGTCAGAGTGAGACCATACCGAATTACAATTCTTCACATCTATAACAGACACTCTCAAGGGGCAGACTCAGGGAGCACCAAAGCCCCACTAAAGCAAGCCCTGCCCCAAAAGGGTGTCTCCTGTGCAATAGATCTTCTAGTGTAGACGTAGCTGGTCCTCACAACCAATTGGCCTGTAGAAAAATTCCTCCCAGTGATACCAACAGCAATCAAGTACTAACTACAATAAGACTGTGCAAACAGCCCACAAGGGTTAATCAAGAGTGTCCACCTCAGTTGACTGGGGAGGCTGATTCACTGGGCCCTATAGGACACCAACCACACAAGGCCACTCTATCAACTTAAGGAGACTTAGCAACTACCCAGTACATAGAAACAAACACAGGTAGAAGCCAAAATGCAGAGACAAAGAACCAAGTCACAAATGAAAGAAATTGATGAAAGCAAAATACTGATACAGTGTTCAAAACCACGGTCATATGGTTACTCAAGAATCTTCTAGAAACCCCCAAGAAATTTAGTGAGACCCTCAAGGATATAAAAAATGACCAATTAGAAATTAAGTGTACACTGACTGAAATAAAAAATAATATACAGAGATCCAAGAGCAGACTATAGGATAACAAGAATCAAGTCAAAGATTTGAAATATGAAGAAGCAAAACACACCCAACCAGAAAAGAAAAAAGAATCCAAAAATATGAAGATAGTGTAAGGAGTTTCTGGGACAACTTCAAGCATACCAACATCCAAACTATGGGGATGCCAGAAGAAGAGAGAGAGCAAGATATTGAAAACC
Organism: Pipistrellus kuhlii; assembly: GCF_014108245.1. Lineage (NCBI taxonomy): Eukaryota > Metazoa > Chordata > Mammalia > Chiroptera > Vespertilionidae > Pipistrellus > Pipistrellus kuhlii. Next base: position 60,566,089 of record NW_023425515.1, read on the forward strand.
TGTTTGAAGAAATAATGACAGAAAACTTCCCCTACCTGGTGAAAGAAATAGACTTATAAGTCCAGGAAGCACAGAGAACCCCAAACAAGGGGAATCCAAAGAGGACCACACAAAGACAAATCATAATTTAAATGCCAAGGGCAAAAGACAAAGAGAGAATCTTAAAAGCAGCCAGAAAAAAAGTTACCTACAAGGAAGTACCCATACAACTGTCAGCTGATTTCTCAACAGAAACTATGCAAGCCAGGAGGAAATGCCAAGAAATATACAAAGTAATGAATATCAAGAACCTACAACCAAGATTACCTTACCTAGCAAAGCTTTCATTTCGAATTGAAGGTCAGATAAAGAGCTTCACAGACAAGAAAAAGCTAAAGGAATTCACCAGTATTATATGAAATGCTGAAGGGTATTCTCTAAGAAGAGGAGGAAGAAGAAAAGGTAAAGATAAAAGTTATGAACAACAAAGTGACAACAAATACATATCTATCAACAAGTGAACTTAAAAATCAAATGAATAAAAACCTGATGAGCAGAACAGACTGGTGAATGTAATAGAATCAAGAGCATGAAAAGGGAGCAGACTGTCAATCCTCAGAGGGAAGTGGTTGTCGTGGGAAGAGATTGGACAAAGAGCTTATACCTATGGACAAGGTTGGGGTGGGGGGAGGGGGAAGTCCTGGAGTGGGGTGGGAACCAGGTGGAGGAGAGCTATGGGAGGAGGCGGTAACATCTGTGATAATCAGAACAATAATTTTTTTTTTTTAAATGGGCAACGGACCTAAATAGATACTATTCGAAAGAAGACAGAAGGAAGGCCAAGAGATATAAAAACATGCTCAAAATCACTAATCATCAGAGAGATGCAAATCAAAACAACAATGCAGTACCATCTCACACCTGTCAGAATGGCTATCATCAACAAATCAACAAGCAACAAGTGATTGCAAGGATGAGGAGAAAAAGGAATCCTTGTGCACTGCTGGTGGGAATGCAGACTGGTGCAACCACTGTGGAGAACAGTATGAAGTTTCCTCAAAAAACTAAAAATGAAATTCCCATTTGACCCAGTGGTCCCACTTCTAGGAATATATATATATATATATTTAACAGAAACAAAAATCAGAAAGGATATATGCACCCCTATGTTTATAAGGGCACAATTCACCATAGCTAATACTTGGACACAGCCTAAGTGCCCATCAGCAGATGAGTGGATTAAAAACTTGTGGTACATCTATACAATGGAATACTACAATGCTGTAAAAAAAGGCGTTCTTACCATTTGCAACAGCATGGATGGAACTGGAGAGCATTATGTTAAGTGAAATAAGTTAGTCAGGGAAAGATAAATATCACAAGATGTCACTCATTTATGGAATATAATGAACAATATAAAGTGATGGGGGGGGGGGGGGGATGAAGGAAAAAAAAAAGCTCTACCTCCTAGGCAGTCTTTGACTCCTGGCACTTCACCCAGATTTGGTTCTGATTGGTTGGTTTCTATGCCAGTCGGCATCTTCAGGCTTATCTCTGGGCCTGATCAAAGAAGCCCAGAGAGAAGCAGAGGCGCAGCTGTTGGCAAAGCCTGGAGAGAAAGAGAGAAGCAACGGCTGATCCACAGCTGCCGCAGAGGCTGGGGATCAGACCCTGCTTCTTTCTCTGCAGGCTTCTCTCCGGGCCTGATCCGCAGCCCCCTTGGCAGTCAGTGCTCGGTTTGCTGCTGTGAGGCACCAGGTGCAGTCAGTGTTGGGTCGCCACAGCAACCCAGCACCGACTTCCGGTGTTTGGTCTAGTTGTGATGTTATGGACCCTGGCTCTTTATATACAGTAGATTAAGCAGACAAGGAAGTTCAAAGTTAAGGGTGAAGGAATGTATAATGAACTGTCAGAGCAGTTAATGAGTAACACATTTTTGTGGAATGTCAAAAGACCTGAAAATTGTATTTCAGTGTTAGATTTCAGTTAGAAAAGAAAGTATTCCAAGTGTTAGAGAAGATTTCCTCATCAAATTTAATGGAATTTCTACTCCAGCCCATTCTTCAGCTCCTCGTGCTTCCCGTCTTGGTACAAGGATCAGGTAACTCTTCATTTTTTTTTTTCTCTCAACTCCAATAATTTGGGGATTAGTGGTGAATAAATACCAGGCTGCATGGTCTTTTTTACTTTTATAAAGTTAGGTGACCAGAACATTATGTTCAGTTCTGTGTCAATCAGCTGTCCAAATTCTTGGCAACCAGAAAACTGTTTAAGTTGAGCATAAATAAAGCAGTGACTTAGCAAACAGAGAATAAAAGAAGGAGGTAAGCACTGATTCTGAAGTGAGCCCAAGGAGCTCAAACTAGAGAGGAGACCACAAACCTGCTGAGGGCAAATGAGCTCTTTGCAAGTTAGTTAGTTAGTTAGTTAGTTAGTTAGTTAGTTCTCTGTTACTTCTTGTAGCCCCTTTACTTTTAAATTTGAGTCTGACATGTTTTTGTGGCTATTTGAGGTCATTAAGAAATTTTGTTGTTGTTATTGTTGTCAACTTTGTTATTTTCTTGGTGTGTTTACTTATCAGTACAAATTGAGGTACACTTGAACACATTAAAGACTTGATAAATATACAGATCCTATTATTTTCTAGTCATTTAAAATTATTTTATTAAAGACATTTAATTCAAAACCATGCAAAATCAGTTGGGTCCATTGTAAAGGCAATAATAAATGTTATGTAGGAATTCAGGAGAGAAAAAGAAATTGTGATCACTTCTGGTTAAGGAGTTTTTCCTGGGAAAGTATCATTTGAATTCAATTGGATAGTTTAATCAAAGATTGGATGAGGGGTGACACATGCTCAGGACAAAAAGAGTGTGACAAGTAAAGGAATCCAGTATGCTCATGTTACTTCTCTTTAATTTATTTGAGCATATAAAATGTAAAATGGAGAAGCCTGGTTTTGTCTTCAAGTAACTCAGCCTCTAGTAGGGAAGACAAGCATGTGAACAAATAATGATGAAGTGGCATGATAAGCACAATTATAGAAACTACTAGAGGACCGGTGCATGAAAATTCATGCACTGGAGCGGGGGGAGGGGTCCCTCAACCCAACCTGCCCCCTCTCACTGTCCAGGAGTCTTCAGGGTAGGAGGCAATGCCCCATCACACCTTTGCTACTGCCACTGCGGCAACACAAGCCTTGGCCAACCCTGGTTACCTGAGTCTCCAGTGGGCCTAGGCAGCTGTGCAGCTGCCATCCGAGGCTTGCCTGCACCTCGGCTGGCCCCAGGTGGTTTGAAGGCTGCCATCCGAGGTTTGCTTGCACCTTGGGCTGGCCCTGAGCGGCTGGGGGGCTGAAGGGCTGAGGGGCTTGGGCACCACCATCTTGTGGCTGTGGGCACTGATATCTTTGAGGGTGTGACAGTAAATTAGCATATTTCCTCCTATTAGCTATGGGTGCCTCCATTATTGTGATGGTGTGACGGTCACTTAGCATATTCCCTCTTTATTAGATAGGATGTCTTTTTAATGTGATTCAATAATATATTGGGGAGCTTTATCCATACTGTTGAGGGCAGATGTAGTCTATTCAATGTGATTGCTATATAACAGTAGTTTTCAAGTGGTGTGCCACAAGAATTTTTAAAACATGCCATACCTGATTATTTATTCTGGGATACTGACCTCTTTTCCCTTGGATTGTCAAATAAAAATATAACAACAGCCAATGAAAAAATAGCCGTCTAATGGGAATAAATCAAAATTATATCTGTTTCTTTTGTCAGATGGGCAAAAAATGTATTTTTGGTGTGCCACAGAAATTTAGTACTTAGTTTGTGTGTGCCAATTTATTGAGATTTTCTGAGTTTTTGCCTAATATCTTTTTCTATTTAAGACTCCTTTTCAGTTTCTCATAATTCCCCTGTTTTTGATGACTGACTGTTTTGAGAGACATTGGTCAAGTATTTTGTAGAATTACTCTCTATTAGAAATTGTCTGATGCTTATTTCTTTGTTTGTTTGTTTTATGAATAGTCTAGGGCAGTGTTTCCCAAAGTGTGGTATGCATACCCCCAGGGGTACGGGAAGAGTTTGGTGGGGGTACACGTTGCACTGGAGTTTGGTGGAGATATGCACTGCACCATGCTTAGCTAGACCTCATTCTATGTTCTCATGAGTACAAGGGGTACTCAGCGTTACGAAAATTATAGAAGGGGTACACATATGTCAAATTTTGGGAAACACTGGTCTAGGGTTATAAGTTTGGGGGAGGAAGACATGCATAGGTAAGATGCCATTTCAATTGCATCTATAAAGTGCACAGACTATCAACTTTTATGTTTCCATAGGATTTTCAAGTTACAGCCTTCACTCCCTGGTATTCCTGTTCTCTTAAATGAGTTTTTTAAAATTTGTATAATTAAGGTTCACTTTATGTATTGTAAATCTCTATATATTTTGACAAATGCATAATGTCACTTCTGGCCATTACAGTCTCATTCAGAATTGTTTCATTGTCCCAAAAATCCCCTGGCTCACCTCAACCCTACTCTTTGCCCCTGAACCCCTGGCTACCACTGATATTTTTTTACCTCTTCCAGAATGGCATATAATTGGAATCAGAGGGTATGTAGATCTCTTAGACTGGCTTCTTTCACTTAGCAATATGTATTTAAGATTTACCCATGTCTCTTTGTGATTTGGTAGCCATTTCTTTTTATGGCTGGGTAATATTCTGTTGTACAGTCATGCAGTTTGTTTAATCATTCACCAATTGAAGGCACCTTGGTTGCTTTCAGTGTTTGGTGTGTGGAGGAGACTGTTCCAGGGCAGTCTGACTTGCAAGCTGGACCTGGATTAGAAGGAACTCCTTTGAAGATTGTTTTGATATTAATCACTTGTGTTCTAACACAAACCAGCATCCCTCTCCTACCTCCTGGTACAGGCTGGATCCAGAAAACAATCTGGTTGTTCTGACCTGGTCAAGCATGTAAAGCAATTTCCCGAACCTGGTAGCAGTTACATGATAGTACACTATTCTCTTCCTGCCCCCTATATGATTCCCTGGTGTCTGCTTAGCATCTTCAGGATCCATTTCATCTTGCAGCCACCCAAGATGTGCCTCATAAGTAAGTTTTCCTCTACTGATTACCCAGACTGGAGTGGCCCGCCTTCATTCATTCTTTCCCTGCCCTCTGCTGAGGAAGTAGATTTTCAGTTTGGGACCTTTCCCTGGGTGAACATGTACTAACAATTGGTGAGCCAGACAAGAGACTGAAGAAATGGGCCTTGGGAAAGAGGAATCTGTGGGGAAATCGTGGGTTGGCCATCTACTTCTATGTGGAGGAGTGGCCCATAAGTTAGACATGTGTTGACCACACCAGGGCCACCCCCAAAACACCATCTGGCCTCATGTATTGAAGAGCTACACATTGTACTCTGCAGCAAAAAAGGAGAGCACTTGGTCGCAACTGTAGGCTAAACCCTTTCGTGGGTGGTTTGATGGACTACAGAAGCCCAGCTAAAGGCAGAAGCCGGGGTTCGGAAACTGGAGAAAGATCTAGGGGAACACACCAGTCTCTGAGCACATCCAAGCTATGCGAAGGACTTGGAACTCAGACAGAGTGAAAGAAAAGGGGGCAATAAGAGCAGCAGGGAAGAAAAGCCCTGTGAGCATAACCTGAAAGCAAATGTGGCACCATCTGGTTACCACAGGCACCCCAAAAGAAATGATTGTCAGCCTAATGCAGTGCTAATGGGGTTATGGAAAGCTTAAAAACAGAACAGTTCTGATACCATTGGCTGCCCCAGAAGACACCCCAACAGATTTAGGGGAGCCTTCTGAGATTTTATTTTACATTTGTTGGATGCCTCATTGCATTCCATAGGATACATCTTAATACAATTAGATTTTAAAGTTGCAGTCTTCATTCCTTGGGATCCAAGACTCTTAAATGGATTTTTAAAACTTTGTATAATCAAGGTTCACTGTATATATTGTAAAACTCTATACATTTTGACAAATGCACAATGTCACTTACTGGCCATTACATTTTCATACAGAATTGTTTTATTGTCCCAAAAAATCCCCTATGGCTCATTTTCTCAACCATACTCCCTGCTCCTGAACCTCTGGCCCCCTTCCAGTATAGGAGGAAGGCTAGGATTGTGCTCACAGTAGGCAGTCAGAGGCCACAGAGAAACTCACCATCCATTGGTCCCCAGAAATCAACACAGGGTAACTACTTTGTTGATATTGGTGTTGAATGCACTCTAATACATGGCAATCCTCAGAAATTCTCTGGCCCCCTCAGTGCTATCAATGGCTATGGAAGCTAGTGTGTAATGGTCAGAAAATTTCCCGGGTTCTGCAAATTGGGCACTCTCCCCCATTTGGAGTATGAGGTCTTCATCTCTCCAATTTTGGAAAACATATTAAGTACCAATATCTCAAAAGTCCAGACTTTATAAACCTGTAATAGGAATTCTGCCTATGACTAGAAATAATTGACTCAGATAGCAATGCAGACTGGGAGGCAGTTAGTTTGCCACCAGAGGGAAAAGTGGGGACTGTTAAACATTATCACCTGGAGGACATAAGGAAATAGGGAAACCTATCCAAGAGTTCCCCGAACTGAGGGCATTGTGCACCTTGCACACAGAGCCTTGAACAGCCCACAGGTTTCTTGAAAACATGACAACAAATTATAAGGAGCTTAATAAGGTAGTGCCCCTTATTACTGTGGCTGTGCCAAATATTGCCACAATAATAGATAAAATGATCCTAGGAACATATCATGCTGTGCAGGACCTAGACAATGCTTTTTTTCCTCCATTGGATTTATCTCAGGGATGCAAGGATGGTACAATATCTGCAAATCAATAAACATGATACATTACATAAACAAATTAAGGGGGGGCAATCAGATAGTCATATCAATTGATGCAGAAAAAGCATTTGAAAAAATCCAACACCCTTTCTTGATAAAAACTCTCATCAAGGTGGGAATAGAAGATCATATCTCAACATCATAAAAGCTATATATGACAAACCCACAGCCAGCATCACAATCAATGGACGAAAACTAAAACAATTTCCCCTAAGAACAGGAACAAGACAGGGATGCCCACTCTCACCACTCCTGTTCGACATAGTACTGGAAGTACTAGCCATTGCCATCAGACAGAAAAAAGAAATAAAAGGCATCCAAATTGGAAAAGAAGAAGTAAAACTGTCCTTATTAGTAGGTGACATGATACTGTACATAAAAACCCTAAAGACTCCATCAAAAACTTATTATACTTAATAAGTGAATTTGGCAATAGAGCAGGATACAAAATTAAAGCCAAAAAATCTATGGCATTTCTATACACCAACAGTGAACTTACAGAAAGACTAAAAAAGCAATCCAATTTACCATTGTACCAAAAAAATTAAGATCCCTAGGAATAAACTTAACTATAGAGGTAAAAGACCTATATGTAAAAAAAAATTGACATTGAAAAAAGAGATAGAAGAAGGCATAAATAGATGGAAGAACATACTGTGTTCGTGGATTGGTAGAATCAACATCATTAAAATGTTCATACTACCCAAAACAATCTATAGATTCAATGCACTTCTCATTAAAATACCAATGGCATATTTCACAGACCTAGAACGAACTTTCCAAAAATTCATCTGGAATAAAAAAAAGACCCTGACTAGCCACAGCAATCCTGAGAAAGAAGAACAAAGTAGGTGGGATCACAATACCAGATATCAAGCTGTATTATAAAGCCACTCTTCTCAAAACAGCCTGGTACTGGCAAAAGAATACACATATAGATCAATGGAATAGAATAGAAAACCCAGAAATCGACCCAAACCATATGCCCAATTAATAGTTGACAAAGGAAGCATGAACATACAATGGAATCAAGACAGTCTCTTCAATAAATGGTGTTGGGAAAATTGGCCAGATACATGCAAAAAATGAAACTAGACCACCAACTTACACCATACACAAAAATGAACTCAAATTGGATAACGGACTTAAACATAAGATGGGAAACCATAAAAAGACTAGAGGAATTCACAGGCAGCAAAATCTCAGACATACGCCAAAAGAACTTCAACACTGATACTGCTCCTAGGGCAATGAAAAATAAAGAGAAAATAAACAAATAGGACTACCTCAAAATAAAAAGCTTTTGCAGAGCAAAAGAAACCATCAACAAAATAAGAAAGACCACCACATGGGAGAATTTATTTGCCAATGTTATCATTGATAAAAGTTTAATCTCCAACATTTACATGGGAACTCATATAACTTAACAAAAGGAACTCATATAAACAACCCAATAAAAGAATGGGCAATGGGAGAGGAGAACCAAGATGACAGCATAGGTAAACAACTATATTATCCAAGAGATGCAAATCAAAACGACAATGAGGTATCATCTCACACCTGTCAGAATGGCTATCATCAACAAATTGACAAACAACAAGTGTTGGTGAGGATACGAAGTAAAAGGACCCCTCGTGCACCGCTTGTGGGAATGCTGACTGGTGCAGACACTCTGGATAATAGTATGGAGTTTCCTCAAAAAACTAAAAATGGAACTCCCATTTGACCCAGTGATCCCACTTCTAGGAATATATCCCAATAAACTAGAAATACCAACCAGAAAGGATATATGCACCCCCATATTCATAGCAGCACAATTTACTATAGCTAAGTTTTCAAAACAGTCTAAGTGCCCATCAGCAGCTGAGTGGATTAAAAATATGTGGCGCATCTACACAATGGACTACTACACTGAGCTAAAGAAGAAGGAATTTATACCATTTCCAACAGCATGGGTGGAACTGGAGAGCATTATGCTAAGTGAAATAAGCCAACCAGAGAAAGATAAATATCACATGATCGCACTCATTTATGGAATATAATGAACAACATAAACTGATGAACAAAAACAGTTCCAGAGACAGAGAAACATCGATCAGACCATCAGATCTCAGAGGAAAGGTAGGGGAGGGTGGGGGTAAGGGGAAGAGGTCAATCAAAGGACTTGAATGTATGTATATAAGCCTAACTAATGGACACAGACAACAGGGGGGTGAGGGTATGAGTAGGGGGTGGAGGAGTTATGGGGGAATAAGGACACATATGTAATACCTTAATCAATAAATAACTTTTTTTTAAAAAGAAAACAAACAAACAAACAAACAAACAAAAAAAGATACAGGGCAACAGATTGCATAAGAAAACATGACCTATAATATATATCTGCTGTCTAAAAGAAACCCACCTCAGAAGAAAAGATACATATAGACTAAGGGTAAAGGAATGGAAAAGTTTTTTCAGGCTAATGGAAATTTTTTAAAAATCTGGAGTTGCAATACTTATATCTGACAAATTAGATCTCAAAGTGAAGGACATAAAAAGAGATAAGGAAGGCCACTTCATAATACTAAGAAAAGCAATCTAACAAGAAAAAATAACTCTGGTAAACATTTACACACCCAATACAGGAGCACCCAAATACATTAAAAAAAAAATTCTGTAGGAACTCAAGGGAGATATTGACAGCAATACAGTCATAGTAGGGGACATTAATGCCCCACTGTCATCATTGGGCCAATCCTCTAAACAAAAAATCAGGAAAGAAACATCAATCCTAAATGATTCACTAGATCAGTGGAATTAATTGACATCTTCAGAACATTTCACCCCAAAGCCAAAGAATATACATTCTTCTTAAGTGCACATGGGTCATTTTCAAAGATAGATCATATATTGAGTCACTGGCAAAGTTTTTTCAAATTCAAGAAGATAGAAATCATATCAAGCATCTTCTCAGATCTCAATGACATAAAATTAGAAATCAACTACATAAGAACAAACAAACAAACAAAAAATCAAATACCTGGAAATTAAATAGCATGCTATTAAACAATGACTGGGTTACCAGAGAGATCAAGGAAGAAATAAAAAACATCATGGCAACAAAAGACAATGAAAACAAAACAATACAAAATCTATGGGACACAATGAAAGTAGTCTTGAGAGGGAAGTTCATAGCTCTATAAGCCTACAGCAAAAAAACAAGAAATAATGGTAATAAATTACTAACCCTACAACTCAGAGTTAGAAAGAGAGCAACATAAAAAGCCCAGCTTAAGCAGAAGAAATAAAATAATAAAGATCAGGGCAAAGATAAATGAAATAGAGACAAAAAAAATACAAAATATCAACAAAACCAAGAGCTGGTACTTTGAAAAAATAAACAAGATTGATGAACCTCTAGCCAGGTTCACCAAGAAGCAAAGAGAGAGGACCCAAATAAACAAGATCAGAAATGAAAGAGGTGAAATAATAACCGATCCCACTGAAATACAAATGATTATGAAAAAAATACTGAGCAACTCTATTCCAACAAAATGGACATATTCCTAGAAAAATACAAGATCCCAAAACTCAACCAATAAGAATCAAAAAACCTAAATAGCCTGATAACTACCAAAGAAATGGAAACCGTGATCAAAAATCTTCCTGCAAGAAAAAGTCCTGGTCTGGATGGCTTTACAGGGTAGTTCTACCAAACATTCAAAGAAGAACTAAAACCTATCCTCTTCAGACTATTTCAAAAAAATTCAAGAGGAAAGCACACTTCCAAGCTCTTTCTATGAAGCCAGCATTACCCTAATACCAAAACCAGATAAAGACACCACAAAAAAAGAAATAGAAACAAAGGAAGAAAGCTATTAACCAATATCCTTGATGAGTATAGATGCTAAAATCATCAATAAAAGTCTAGCAAATCAGATCCAGCAATATATTAGAAAGATAATACACAATTATCAAGTGGGATTATTCTGGGGATGCAAAGATGGTACAATATCCACAAATCAATAAATGTGATACATCACATAAACAAACTGAGAGACAAAAATCGCATAATCATATCAATTGCTGCAGAAAAAAACATTTGACAAAATTCAAAACCTTTCTTAATAAAAACTCTCAGCAATGTAGGAATAGAGGGATCATACCTCAACACAATAAAAGCCTTATATGACAAACTTATGGCCAACACCATACTCAATGGACAAAAACTAAACTCATTTCTCCTAAAAACAGAACAAGACAGGGATGCCCCCTCTCACCACTCCTATTCGACATAGTATCAGAAGTTCTAGCCATAGCGATCAGACAAGAGGAAGAAATAAAAGGTATCCAAATTGAAAAAAAGAAGTAAAACTGTTCTTATTTGCAGATGACATGATACTATACATAGAAAACCCCAAAGACTCTACCAAAAAACTTCTAGAACTAATAAATGAATTTGGCAATGTAGCAGGAAACAAAATTAATGCCCAGAAATCTATGGCCTTTTTATACACCGATAATGAACTCACAGAAAGAGAAATGAAAAAAGAAATCTCATTTACCATTGCACAAAAAAAATTAAGATACCTAGGAATAAAGTTAACCTAGGATGTAAAAGACCTGTACTCAGAAAACTACAGGACATGGAAAAAAGAGATAGAGGAAGACTTAAACAAATAGAAGAACATACCATGTTCATGGATTGGTAGAATCAAAATCATTAAAATGCCTATACTACCTAACACAATCTATAGATTCAGTGCAATTCCTATTAAAATACCAATAGCATATTTCAAAGATCTAGAACAAACTCTCCAAAAATTCATCTGGAATTTAAAAAAAAAAAAAAAAAAAAAAAAAAAAAAAAAAGGACCTCGAATAGCCACAGCTATCCTGAGAAAGAAGAACAAAGTTGGAGGAATCACAATACCAGACATCAAACTACATTACCAAGCCAAAGTTTTCAAAACTGGCTGATATTGGCACAAGAACAGACATATAGACCAATGGAACAGAATAGAGAACCCAGAAATTGCCTCAAGATATTATACTCAATTAGTATTTAACAAAGGAGGCAGGAGCATACAATTGAGTCAAGAAAGCCTCTTTAATAAATGGTGCCGGGAAATTTGGTCAGATATATGCAAAAAAATAAAACTAGATCACCAACTTAGATCACACCTTACCCAAATACAAACTCAAAATGGATAAAGGACTTGAATGTAAGACAGGAAACCATAAAAATCCTACAAGACTCCATAGGCAGCAAAATAGGAGACATATGTCATAGCAATATCTTTACAGACACAGATCCTAGGGCAAGAGAGACTAAGGAGAAAATAAATAAATGGGACTACATCAAAATATAAACTTCTTCACAGCAAGAGAAACAAAACAACAAGAAAGCCCACTGCCTGGAAGAACATATTTGCCAATGTTATCTAGATAATGGTTTAATTTCCAAAATTTACAGGGAACTCATACAACTTAACAAAAGAAAGATAAACAACCCAATCAAAAAAATGGGCAAAGGACCTAACTAGACATTTTCTGAAAGAGGACATTCAGAAAGCCAAGTGACATTTGAAAACATGATCAAAGTCACTAATCATCCAAGAGATGTAAATCAAAACAACAATGAGGTACCACCCCACACCTGTCAGAATGGCTAACATCAACAAATCAACAAATGACAAGTGCTGGAGAAGATATAGAGAAAAAGGTTTTCTTCAAAAATTTTAAAATGGAACTGCCATTTGAACCAGTAATACATTTCTAGGAATATATCCCAAGAAGCAAAAACACCAATCAGAAAGGATATATGCATCCCTATGTTATAGCAGCACAAGTTACAATAGCTAAGATTTGGAAATAGCCTAAATGCTCATCAGAGGTTGAGTGGATTAAAAAAAACTATGGTACATGTATGCAGTGGAATACTACACTGCTATAAAAAAAGAAAGAAGTCTTACCATTTGCAGCAGCATGGATGGAACTGGAGAGTATCATGCTAAGTGAAATAATCCAGGTACTGAAAGAAAAGTACCACATTATCTAACTCATTTATCGATAATAAAGAACATTATAACCCGCTGAACAAAAAGATAGATACAGAAGCAGAGAAGCAAGGAACAGACTGTCAAAATTACAGCAGAAAGGCTGGGAATGGGAGGATCCAAGATGGCTGCTCGGGTAGACATCTAACCGCAGCAGCACACAACAATTTCAATGGAATACAACTGAAATGTAGAGTGGACATTGCCCAGAGCTACAGGTAGTCGACTGACTGAAAATTCTACAACAAGAAGGAAAGAGAAAACCAGAAGGAAAATCAGAGGAGCTGAAAAAAAGCCTAAGGTACGGAGACATGCTGCGCGCTCGCATGCACGCACGAGTGGAGAGGTCGCAGCTGGAGAGGAGGAGAGGGCTGGGTGCTGCCTGTCGTTCCCTAGCAGGAAGGAAATAAAACCCCCAGCCTGGGCTGACTCCCCGAACCGGCAGCGCTGAGCCCCAGTTATGGGCCAGACCCTGGGGACCCTGGCTCCGGCAGGGGGAAACGGGGCTGTGAGGCGGAATCCCAGGGGAGCAGCGAAAAGCAAGGCCCCCGGAGTCGCACTCACATTGCGCGCAGAGGACTGAATGTTGACTCTGATGCTGGATTACCCTAGCCAGAAGAAACAAAGCCTCCAGTGGCGCTGAACCTCAGTCCGGACTGCTCTGAACCCCAGTTCTAGGCCAATCCCTGGGGACCCAAGCTCAAGCAGAGGGAGACGGGGCTGTGAGGTGGAGTCCTGGGAGAGCGGCAAAAGGCCAAACCCCCAGAGTCGCGCCCATTGCTTGCAAGGGAAGGAATGTTGACTCTGATGCGGGATTGCCCTGGAGGGAAGAAAACAGGAGCCCCGGCCATGTTGGGCCCCAGTTTTGACTGCTCTGAACCCCAGTCCTAGGCCAAACCCTGGGGACCCAGGCTCAGGCAGGGGGAGACGGGGCTGTGAGGTGGAATCCTGGGGGAGCTGTGAAAAGTGGAGCCCCCGGAGTCGTGCACACTGCGCGCAGAGGACAGTCTGTTGACTCTGATCCTAGACTCCCCTAGCGGGAAGGAGAAAAAAAGCTCCAGACTGGAGGAACGCGACGAGGAGCAGGAGTCCCTGCCGGACACCGGCCAGCCGGGCACCAGCAAGGAGGCGGGCGACAGGGCCCCCGGTGGGGGGTGCCCCTGAGCCTTCGACCACTGAGCACGGGCAACAGACCCAAGGCCCAGGGGCTGCTTCCTGGGCGACGCCGACCCCGGCAACAGGCTAAAGCAGTGCAGGAGCCCGCGGAGAACAAAGGGGTGCCACAGGCCAAGCTGCTGAGCTCCCAGGACAAGGAGAAAGAAACTAAAGAAGTTCTCAATGTGAAGAAATCAAGTGAGAGCAAAAAATAGTAAAATTACTTAAGAAAGAATACAAAGATCTTGAAAAATCAAAGACTAAGTCAGAACTCAACTCATCAGCCAACATTGCAACATAAATGCGTTTAAAAAAAAAAAAAAAAAAAGGACAGAATGTTGGAACAGCGGCAGCCAGGCCTAGAGTGGCCAGGCACAAGGCAGTGGCAGCTGGGCCCGGAGCAGCAATGGCCAGGCCCCAGAGCAGCAGCAGCCAGAACCAGAGCATCAACAGCCAGCACTGGAGCAGCCAGACCTGGGGCAGTGGCAGCCAGGCCTGAGGCGGAGACAGCCAAGCCCAGGGTGGCCAGTCCAGGAACACCCAGACCCGGAGTGGCCAGGCCCAGAAAGCCGGGTTGGGAGCAGCCAGGCCCAGAACAGCAGTAGCCAAGCCCGGAGCATCCAGGCCAGGAACGGCCAGGCTCGGAGCAGCAGCTGCCAGGCTGGGAGCGGCCAGGCCCGAAGCAGCCAGGTCTTGTGCGGCCAGGCCCGGAACAGCAGCTGCCAGGCTGGGAGCGGCCAGGCTTGGAGCAGCGGTGGCCAGGCCCGGAGCAGCGGCTGCCAGGCGCAGAGCAGCAGCTGCCAGGCTGGGAGCGGCCAGGCCCAGAGCAGCCGGGTCTGGTGCGGCCTGACCCGGAGCAGCAGCTGCCAGGCTGGGAGCGGCCAGGCCCGGAGCATCCAGGTTTTGTGCGGCCAGGCCCGGAGCAGCGGCTGCCAGGCTGGGAGAGGCCAGGCCCGGAGCAGCCAGGTTTTGTGCGGCCAGGCCCGGAGCAGCGGCTGCCAGGTTGGGAGCGGCCAGGCCCAGAGCAGCGGCTGCCAGGCTGGGAGCGGCCGGGCCCGAAGCAGCAGCAGCCAAGTCCAGAGCAACTAGGTCGGGAGCAGCAGTGACCAGACCCGGAGCAGCTGGTTGTGGAACGAACCAGAGCAACAGAGGCCAGTCCCGGAGCAGCCAGGCCCGGAACAGCTCTCTCCTCGCCTGCCCCTGCCCCACAGCTGCCTCTCAGACATGGCTGGAAACTTTTGTGGGAACTTGAGGGTCTGCTGAATCAAGTGATGAAGGCTTAGATCTGTATGTGTTGCGTTAGTATAGTGCTGGGGTGTTGATCTGTGAGTGCCTTGGGTGGGTGGGGCCTGGATGAGGCAGGTTGACCTATTTGGAAATGTCTTTTGTGTGAAGTGTATCATTGGGCATGTGGAGGTATTATTGATATGAGAAAATGCTAAGTAACTGATTTACTATCTGAAAAGGGATTTACTATCCGGGAAAGGGAGGGAGGAAGAGACTGAACATAAACTGTGCACCTATGGATGAGGACAATGGGGGATGGGGAGGGGGCGGAGGATGGGGTGGGAACCTGGTGGAGGGGGGAAGAAATGAGGAACCTTTGTAATAATATGAACAATAAAGATTGATTTTTTAAAAAATAAAGAAAGGCTGGGAATATTAGGCAGGGGCAGGTAATAGATCAACGAAGAACTTGTATGCATGCATATAAGCATAATCAATGGACACAAGACACTGGGGAGAGGGAAGGGCAGATGGGGAGTGAGGGTAGGGGAGGCTGGAGTAAGGTCAATGGGGTAAAAACAGAGACAAATGTACTACTATTTATAATATTTTAAATAATACATAAATAGAAACACCAGGGCTACTTGGTGACAACAGCCAAGTAGTGCCTTAGCCCTCTCTTTCACAGAAACGTGTGTTAGAGTAATCTGTTCATCCGTCACTCAGGGTCTACTGGGCAGCCCTGGCAGGATGGCCTTAGGTATCATTACAGATTCACAAGGGGGCTCCTGTGCCATCATCCAAACTAAATGTTGTTTTCACACCAGATGAATGAGCTCATAGCTCTTCTTTGTTTACACATGAAAATCCAAGTAAATGCCTTAAGGAACCCAAGACCCAAGCCAAGCTGACTACTAAACACACAGGTTTGGGTCTTTGGAAACATGGTAAAAAAAAGAAAAAAAAAAAAAAAAAAAAAAAAAAAAGGTCATTATGGATACTTGGACTGCTTCTCTCAATTTGCCTATTGTTTTGCTGTATCTATATTTTTGCTGCCGACTATGTCTCCAGTGCAATAAACTGGCAACACGCAAGCTGTCTCTGCTACTGAAGCCCCTGCTGACTGCTTAGAGAACCTGAGAAAGGAATAGCCATGTGAAATTCTAAGAGCTGGTCAAGAGGGGCAGGTGCGAAGGAAGTCTGCTTGGAACCCACAAGCTGGACCCAGCCAAAAGGGACAATGCTCATCATGAAACTCACTTGAAGACTGTTTTGATCTTAATCACCGTGTATTTTGACACAAACCAGCACCTGCCTCCTGCCTCCTGGTACAAGCTTGGTTTGGAAACATCCTCGTTGTCCTGAGCTGCCCAAGCACGTAAAGCAATTTCTTGAACCTGATATCAGTCCCTACTTGTACACATAACTATCCCTCTCCTTCCCCAATATGATTCTCTGGTGCATGCTAAGTGGTTCAAAGAGCCATTTCATTTTGCAGCTTCCCTTACTAAACTCTATTAATTACCAGGCTAGAGTGGCCAGCTTCTTTCTTCTGTATTTCCCTACCATCCATTCATAGATTTTCAATGCCAGGAACTTCTCCTGGGTCTGCAGGTACTAACAGGGTGATTATTAATAAGGCTGCTATAAACAAATGTATGTAGGTGTCTTTTGCCCTTCTGCCTTTTTAAAAAAAAATTAATTATTTTATTGTTGTCAGTATTACAGATGTCCCATTTTTTTCTATTTTACACCCCTCCACCCAACTTCCACCCCACTCCAGACCTTACCCACACTATTAGCTGTGCCCATGAGTTATGCAATCCTATATAATAAAAACCTAATATGCTTAAGTGTTCAATAGTTCATTTAACTGTTTGACCAGTCGCTAAGATGCACACTGACCACCAGGGAGGAGACTTTCTGACAGGTAGTTTAGCTTGCTGCTGGGGTCCAGCCAATTGGAACTGGGCGAGATGGCCCCAATTGGGACTGGGTGAGATGGGCTGGACACACCCTGGACAAATCCATATACCAAGCTGGTTTCAACCCAATCCCTGCTGGCCAAGCCAAAGGACTCCAATGGTGCACAAATTGATGCACTGGGCCTCTAGTATGCATATATGATCTTTGGTTAATCTCTTCCTGTCCTATCCCCATACCCCGCACTGATATCTGTTATTCTGTTCCATATATCGATGCCTCTGGACTTATTTTTTCATCAGTTTATTTTGTTCATTAGATTCCACATATAAGTGAGATCATGTGATATTTTCTTTCTCTAACTGGTTTATTTCACTTAGCATATAGTCTCCAAGTCCATCCAGGCTGTCCCAAATGGTAAGAGCTTCTTTTTACTGCTGTATAGTATTCTCTGGTGTGAATGCATCACAGGTTTTTTTATCCTTTACCTACTGATGGGCATGCAGACTGTTTCCGCATCCTAACTATTGTAAATAACACTGCTATGAACATAGGGGTGCATATATTCTTTCTGATTTGTATTTGGGGGTTCTTAGGATATATTCCCAGAAGTGGGATTTCTAGATGTGTATATAGGGTTTTTGCGTGAATATAAGTTTTTAAGTCAGTTAAGTAAATGCCTAAGAGTACAATTGCTGAATCATATGGTAAGACTATGTTTAGTTTATTAAGAAACTGCCAAACTGCCTGGCTGCCATGGCTTAGTGGTTGAGCGTCAAGCTATGAACCAAGAGGTCATAGTTCATTTCCTGGTCAAGGCACTCTCCAGGGTTGCAAGCTCCAACTCCAGTGAGGGGCATGCAGGAGGCAGCTGATCAATGATTCTCTCTTATCATTGATTTTTCTATCTCTCTTTCCCTCTCCTTTCCTCTCTGAAATTAATATAAATATATATTTTTAAAAGAAAGTGCCATTTAAACTATCATTTAAAGTGCCTATACCATTTTTCATTCCTATCAGCAATAAGTGAGAGTTTCTGTGTTTGTCCACATCCTCACCAGCATTTGGTTTTGTAATTTAAAATTATTTATTTAGCTTTTCTAAAAGGTATATAGCTGAAACTGGTTTGGCTCAGTGGATAGTGTCAGCCTGGCGACTAAAGTGTCCTGGGTTTGATTCCAGTAGAGGGCATCTACCTTAGTTGCAGGCACATCCCCAGTAGGGGGCGTGCAAGAGACAGCTGATCCATGATTCTCTCTTATCAATGTTTCTAAGTCTCTATCTCTCTCCCTTCCTCTCTGTAAAAAATCAATAAAATATATTATTAAAAAATAAATTAATTAAACAAACAAACAAATAAATAAATAAATAAATAAATAAATAAATAAATAAAAAGGTATATAGTGGGCTTCTGTTATTGTTTTAATTTGCAATTCCCTAATGACAAAAGATTTTGGGCATCTTTTCTTATGCTTATTTATTATTTATATATAATTATTGGTGAGTTATCCAGATTTTTTGCCAGTTTTTTAAATTATTTATTTAGTTAGTATTAAATTTTTCTGTTACAGTTGATAGTCACTATCCTATATAATAAAAGACTTTACTTACTTAGCATAACACAC
Source organism: Pipistrellus kuhlii (assembly GCF_014108245.1). Classification (NCBI taxonomy): domain Eukaryota; kingdom Metazoa; phylum Chordata; class Mammalia; order Chiroptera; family Vespertilionidae; genus Pipistrellus; species Pipistrellus kuhlii. The sequence goes on from NW_023425515.1 coordinate 60,584,928, forward strand.
TGGGTTTTATTTACAGGTTCTCCACCCAGAATACAGCACAAAAATAAGGAGACGGCTGTATTAGGAGGAAATGTGACAATTTTCTGCAATGTAACTACTCCAGCAGATGTTATGCAAATTACCTGGCAGAAGGTCCAAGATTCTTTGCCACAAGATATTGGCACGTATAGGAGAGGATATGGAGAAAAGGTTCTTCCACCATACATAGATCGACTGCACTGCAAGGTCATCGAACCCAATTCCTCATTCATCACTATTCACAAAGTGACGTTTGAAGACGAAGCCTGCTACAAATGTCTGTTTACTATGTTCACTAATGACAGTCAGGAAGGACAAACCTGCCTTACCATCATAAGTATACAATTTTTATGTAGAGTAAATAACATGGAGATGTGGTCTTTGAAGGTTAGGGTCCAGAGAAAGAATGTTTTTATTATTATTTTACAGAAGAAAAAAAAATGGAAGTTAATAATAGTTACATAAGTTGCCCATTTTCACATACATAGTTGAAAACCAGACATAGCATTTAGTTCTAACTTCTATGTAACTTTTTTACACTGACTTTAATCCAGTGGGTAAAATTCATGATCCACATCAAGATTTTCATTAGGAAAAGAGAAGAAAAGGAAAGGAAATAGTAGAGAAGGAGGAAGAGGGGGAAAAGAAGACTCTAAGAGAGTAACAATTTCCCAATTTTCATATTAACAAAATGTTGAGGGAATAGCGATAATGTCATCTCGTTATGTTGTTATACATTTAAAATAGTGTGGTTTTTATAATGTAATTTTAAGTTTTAGGGAATGTGGAGATACCATTTGTTCTTAAATTGGATAACAGTGGATATAAGAAAAGAAATGATGAGATTTGTTTTTTAATTGTGTTGAGAGGTATCTGAGAGGGACATGCCTTTAGCATTTGGGTTTTATATATAAACTAGAGGCCCAGTGCACAGATTCGTGCACCGGTGGCATCCCTCGACCTGTCCTGCACCCTCTCACAATCTGGGACTCCACCCTCAGAGGATGTCGGACTGTTGGTTTCTTCCCTATGAGATTCATCAGTCTGTTTCCTTTTTTTTTTTTTTTTTTCCATATATATATTTTATTGATTTTTTACAGAGAGGATGGGGAAGGGATAGAGAGTTAGAAACATCAATGAGAGAGAAACATTGATCAGCTGCCTCCTGCACACCCTCACTGGAGATGTGCCTGCAACCAGAATTGAACCTAGGACCCTTCAGTCCTCAGGCCAATGCTCTACCCACTGAGCCAAACCAGTTTCGGCTGTTCCATGTTTTCATGCCTGTGCACTGAACATCTACTCCCTGATGGTCAATGCTCGTCACTGGTTGAACGGTTGCTTACACTTTTATGTATAGAGATTTTGGAAAGTCTATCTTTGCCATCATAGAAATCTGGTATGACATATTTTTATATTTAATTTGTTTCTTCTCTCTTTTTTTTTCTCTATTGGTGCCTCAGCTGTATCTGAATTAAAAACTGAACTCCAGTCCAATCTTGGCTCTGAAGATTTTTCTTATATTTACTTCCTCAGCTGTGGGGAAACCTGTTCCTCAAATATCTGTCTTTCCATCACAAGTCTTAATTAATCCACCAAAAGAATACCTTGCACAGAACCCAGATGGCACGGTGACTATCACTAAAACGTACAAAGTCTCCTTGGAGACTGTGAGATTCCTAAGAATCCAAAACCTAATTGTGCACATGGATCATCCTCAGAGGAATGAAGAGAAGATCGTCCCTTTGTCTCTCCAACAAGAATGTAAGTAGAAGTAATAATCAACGGGGGAAAATATTTATCTTTAAAATTCACTGCCAGAAGTGTTTGTGCAGTCATCTACTTTTTAAAATGTAAGTCAATGTAATGCATGTGCATGGCTAAAGAAATAAGTAATGAAGATGTTCTCTAACCCAGGCCTGCTCCCAGGGGTACTGGCTCTTTATGGCACATTTTTAATTGTTCTCCCCGTATGCTTTCCCTGAATTTCTGCCAGTCAATGAACATTAGGCCATTTACATCTTCTTCAACTTTTCTGCTTCCCAATGTAATTGTTTTCCTTCCAATTTAGTTATTTTGCTCCTTACCTCTGCAACTTTCAACAACATGGTTAAACCTGTTCATTGTTTCATCTGCATACAAAGTCTGTCTTCCTGCTCATTTTTGATTGCCCACCTCCCCCTCAAGCTCCGTCAACCACCCATATCTTCTGTTTCAGAACCATAATTAAGCAAGGTATGATTTTCCTAAGAAATTTAAATAATAATTTAACTAAATGTAAGTAATTTATAAATGCATTTATATATTTAAATAATATAATTTTTTATAGAATTTAAATACCATGTTTCCCCGAAAATAAGACATCCTCCGAAAATAAGACCTACTTGCAGGTTTCCTTCTGAGTGAAATATAAGGCATCTCCCTGAAAATAAGGCCCCCCTTGGCTAAACATGAGAGATTTGGTCCACTGATTCTGAAAGAAATTGAGTCACAAGAAATTCACCAGGAAATTCAGGAATTGGATTGTTATGATGATATTCCAGAAGATGATGATATGATTGTCATTGAATAAATGAGTAAATTCTTGATACTGTAGGATTCACAGTTTGTCTGGTTTGTGTTGACAACTACTGTACTACCGTACCATATACAGGTAATAAATTTCCTTTATTTTCATTTAACAATAAATGTGTACCATATTCTTCTTCATGGAAAAATAAGACATCCCCTGAAAATAAGATTTAGTGCATCTTTGGAAGCAAAAATTAATATAAGACACTGTCTTATTTTTGGGGAAACAGGGTAGTTTGTTTTTTATGTTTCACAGGCAATAAAATAATATTTCTCCTTGAGCTTATTATTGCCTGTTACCCTATTTAATTAGTCTCAGGCTCATTAGTCTGTATTACATTCGTTTATCTCTTTGACATTAACAACCGTGACTGTCACTATATGTGGCACTGTCAACATCTGTGTAATTCAGCAGGTAATCATTGAAGGCAACAATTAAGAGTTCTTTCAATAGTTTCACCTATAATATTATATTGAACCATATAATGTTGATATCATTCAATATTTTTTATTTATAAAATAAGTAATTTTGTAAGGTTTAACCTAGTATATTCATATGTATTTCCTAATAAGGAAATACATATGAATATACTATGAGTAAGGAAATACAATTTGAACATTATCAAGACAAGATTAACAAAGCTTCCAATCATGAAACTTTAATTTAGAAGATGACTCTTTCTTGCTTAACTATGGAATAAATTTTTGGGACATAAATCTCTAAATCTGCTGAAATATTGACTAGAGCTTTACTTCCCTATGTTTTATTCATTTTTAAATTCAGGGCTCTGTTCACATTTTAGTGCCAAATTCTTCCCATTCAGCTTCCTCCACCCATTTTGAGTGAGTTATGTAGTATCTTATTGAAAAAAAAACAAAAACACACACACACATAGTTAAAACTAGAAACTGAGCTAAAGTGATTGTTAAATACCCTGTTTCCCCGAAAATAAGACAGTGTCTTATATTAATTTTTTTCTCCTAAAGGTGCGCTAGGTCTTCTTTTCAGGGGATGTCTTATCTTTCCATGCGCTAGGTCTTATTTTCGGGGAAACACGGTAGCTAAAAATAAATGACACAAAAATTCTCATTTAAAACTCATGCACTTTCTAAGAGCATCTCAGGGAAGAAGCAATTGCTACAAGAATTTGTTTTCCATCAATGGCTAAAGAAAATTCAAAGCAGCAAATGAAGAAGGGAGGAGAGGTTATAATGAACAGAGAAATGACATCATTATGACAATCAGAAATAGAACAAAATAAAACCTGTTATGACCAGTCCTAAGGATGCAAAATACATAATAGCTCATGCCATTTAATAAAACTTCACATTTTCTTAAGGTTCATCTATAATATATAGGTCTAGTTTTATATTATGTCCATGAACTATTGTTGATAATCATAATTATAACCTTTGTTAAACTTAAATTGCAATAAAAAAATGTAAAATGTATTCAGAATGCTATACAGAAAGAAGTTAGTTCATACATTCTCAGAATCCCAGTGGATGCCTGAAACAACAAATAGTGCTCAACCCTACATATGCTGTTTTTTTCCTATGCATATACACCTATAATACAGTATAATTTATAAATTAGGCACAACAAGAAATTAACAACAGTAAATAATCATATAACAATGTACTGTAATAAAAGTTATGCAAATGTGATCTCTCAAAATATCTAAGCACTTATCACATACTTAACTGTAACCATTATCCTACCTAATAAAAGAGTAATATGAAAATTAACCATCCTTCAGCCCCACAAGCCACGCCCACCATCCAATCAGAGCGAGTATGCAAATAAACCCAATCAAGATGGCTACAACCACAGAGAGCAAGAGGGAGGTATTTCCCTGGCAAGGCAATGGAGGAAGCCAAGCTTTCTACCTTCCCTTGCCGACCTAAGCCTCCACTCCAGGCTACAATTATGGAAGGTAAACAAATCCAAACAGAAATGGCTGCCACCATGGAATAATCAGGAGGCTTGGCTCCGCTCCAGGCTACAAAGTTTCAATTATATTGTAGAAGGTAAATATGTCTCAGATACCAGGGCCTCCACTTGGGTCACTGGGGGGCTTGGCCAGCTTGCAAACCACCACAGGCCCCTCGCTCAGGCCACCTCATGTTCCAAGGGAACCCCACCCTGATCTGGGACACCCTTCAGGACAAACCAGCTGGTCCCCACCCATGCACCAGGCCTCTATTCTATCTAATAAAAGAGTAATATACAGATTGATCATCACTCCAACACACAATATGGCTGAACCCATGTGGTCAAAGATCCTGTCCCTATGTGGACACAAGATGGACAGCAGGGGAGGTTAGTTGGGAGGCACCAGGCCTGCAAGGGAGGGCAGCTGAGAGGGACCAGGCCTGCAAGGGTAGGCAGTTGAAGGCAATCAACCCTGCAGGGGAAGGCAGTTAGGGGTGACCAGGCTGGCAGAGGAGGGAAGTTGGGGACAAACAGGCTGGCAGGGGAGCAGTTAGACATCAATCAGGCTGGCATGGGAGTGGTTAGAGGGTTATCAGGCTGGCAGGCAGAAGTGGTTAGGGGCAATCAGGAAGGCAGGCAGGAAAGCAGTTGGAAGCCAATAGTCCTGGATTGTGAGAGGGATGTCCCAGATTGGAAAGAGTGCAGGCTGGGCTGAGGAACAACCCCTTCCCTGCCCCCATGTACAAATTTCATGCACCGGGCCTCAAGTGTCTAAGGCACATGTGTCAAACACAAGGCCCACGGGCCAAATCCTTGATAGCAAGTGAGTTGGTTAACAGCACTGTTAAGGAAAAGATTGTCCCACTCATTTTAAATTCAAATTTCTGGTTAACATTGTCAGTTTATGACTGTTCAGTAAACCATTCGGCCTGTGATTTAGGCTGGATTTTAGATTTTGGCCCCTTCTCTGATTGAGTTCGACACCCCTAGTCTAAGGTGTGACAGCAAAACTAGCACAACATTTTTTTTTTCTTTTTCACAACTTCATGAATAGAAGGGTTATTCTTGCCATAGACCTCAACAACCTCAGCATATGATTTTTTTTTTTTCCTTATTGAGAACATTCCATGTTAGGGTTGCTGAAGGAGGTATGCATGAGGCCAAAAGTGGTAAAGACTTATACATTTATTAGATCATCTGTAAACCAGATGGGCTGAGCCCCAACATGGCACCAGCACCCAGGGATGGGGAGTCAGAGATTTTAAAGGACTCTAGGTCAGCTTTTTTTGGCTGGAAATTCTCTGGGTGGGTCGAAATCCTGTGCAAGTCCAGAGGGAAAAGTTACTGGTCTTTGCAAATAGAATGTGTAAGAGAAAGAGAATGTCGGTTGTGAAATTATCTAAAGGTCAGTTTCCCAGGGGAGGGAGTATTGATTCCATTATTTAATCAGACTTAACAATTCCTTTGTACTTAAAGAGAGCACCTTATAGTTTATCTTTGGCATATTCTGGTTGCCAGCATCACTACTCTTGTACTTGGGCCATTATAAACTAATAAGGGTTCTTTGAACACAAGCACTAAGAAACCTTGAGTGTGGATATGATAACCGTGATGGCTCCTGAGTGACCAGTGGGCAGGTAGGTAGCACTGGACAAAGGGGTGATTCACATCCCAGGCAGAGAGAAGTGGGATGGAGAAAACAATGTGAAACAGCTTGAGGTTTCATCATGTTACTCAAAACAACACACAATTTAAAATGTATAAATTGTTTAATTCAGGGATTTTTCATGAAATATTTTCAGACTGCTGTTAATCTCTGGTAACTAAGATTGCAAATAAAGGAGGGACTACTGTAATGTATTTTACAAACACTGTAGTCAACATAGCTACAATAAAAAGTGTTGATACTTACAATTTTATAATTTGTTTTTCCTTAAGAGTACAGTCTCTGGAGTCCGAACTGACTTTGCTTCCCCGTTTTGCCACTTTCCATCTTAGGAGAATTTTTTATTTATTTATTTTTTTTTGACGTCCCAGAGCTCTTATTTTCCCATTTGTATCTGATAACTGAATTATCCTAGTTGATGTAAATAATCCTTATGAAATGCTTATAACATTGCTTAGAATATAAATCTCAAATACTAATAATTATGATTACGAATTTATTTTTAGAGGATATTAAAAAGTCTTTGGAAATTCCATTTAGTAATTGGGCAATATTTCTTCAAGTGACTATGTTATATTTACTTTGTTTAAATTTTTTTAGATATCTAAATCTAAGTGAATATTTAGGTGCTTACATTTTTTTTTTTTTACTTGAGAGTAATAGCATAGTATTAAGTATTGTCTGTCTTCAATTTCAATATGCAAGAGTATATTCTTTCATAAGCCAGGATATAGCAAATAATTTCATAACATCAATTTGAATGTAAAAAAAGTCAAAATGGCAGTACAATATATAGTAAGAAGTATAGTCACAAAGAACATGTTTGGGGCAATCCACTTGGGTCCCCTCCCTGCAGCAGGGAGCTTTTCTGTAATAAAACTTTGCTTTCATTCAAAACAAACAAACAAAAAACCATGTTTCTGGTTTGTGTTTTTCAGGTACTTCTGTCTCTTCTTACATGTGGCTGGTAATTATCCTCTGTATTTTACTACAGGTAGTACTTATCATCCTTTATATCGTTCGGAGAAAGAAAAAGTAAGTTGTATTACTACCCTGTTTCCCCTAAAATAAGACAGTGTCTTATATTAATTTTTGCTCCCAAAGATGCGCTAGGTCTTATTTTCAGGGAATGTCTTATTTTTTTATGAAGAAGAATATGGTACACATTTATTTTTAAATGAAAATAAAGGAAATTTATTACCTGTATACGGTATGGTAGTACAGTAGTTGTCAACACAAACCAGACAAACTGTGAATCCTACAGTATCAAGAATTTACTCATTTATTCAATGACAATCATGTCATCATTTTCTGGAACATCATCATAACAATCCAATTCCCGAATTTCCTGGTGAATTTCTCATGACTCCATTTCTTTCAGAATCAGTGGACCAAATCTTTCATGTTTAGCCTACGGGGGCCTTATTTTTGGGGGATGCTTTATATTTCACTCAGAAGGAAACTTGTAAGTAGGTCTTACTTTCGGAGGATGTCTTATTTTTGGGGAAACATGGTACTTATCAGTGATAGAGACGTAGTAAACTGTGGACATTTTCAAATCTGGAAAAAAATTCCTAGGGCTCTAGCAAAATATGTCATGGAAAGAACCATCATGGAAAACTCTTCTCCAAATGCTTGGTAATTCTTGCAGTCAAAGGTTTATCTTTGATATCCTAATTGCAGTTGATTTAAAGGTAAGCTGTTAGTAATTATTACTGCTTATGGTAATTGAGTTTAGGACACTTTCTTAAAGACAGATTTTTAACAGGAGAGAACATGAACTTTAGACAACTGGGGAAAGAGGATCCACTAAGATGTGAAGCAATGAATAAATTACTGAAAAAAGCCACAGAAAGATGAAAGTGATGTTACTTTACAGGAATAATGTAATAATTTGTCAACTCATTTATTAAACAAATACTTCTAGCGTGTCTGTGCTATGCACTGTTTCAGTGTCAGAGATACAGGCACAACTAAAACAGACAGGTTTTTGCCTTCAGAAGCTTACATTTCAGTGGATTCAGGAGTTCTTGAAAATATATAAAACAGAGATTCCAAGATGCCAGAGGATTAAGTGGAAGCTATACTGACATTCTCCCAGAATCAACCTGGAATTACAAGAAGAATATAGAACTATCATCTTGAATAACCAACTGAAGACTGCTGGAGAGAACCATTAAAACCAGGGACATAAAGAGGAGGTCACATTGATACTGGAAGGAAGTACAGAGGTGTTAGAGGGCTGGTCGGGTTCCCACAGGCAACAACTGAAGTTCCAGAGGAATATCTCAGTTGGGGGGTTCCCCCTGAACAGTCTGAGGTCTTAACCCAAACTAAGCTTCTAGCCCAAAGGACCAGAACTTGGAAAGGTGCCCATATAACATCTGGCTGTGAAAGCAGTGGGGTTGCTGTCTGCCAGAGATAGACAGCTGGAAATGCAGGCACCCCACTAAAGGGTAAATGCACAAAATCTCATGTGCAGCCATTCACCTTGGGCTCCAGCAGAGAGGACTGGAGTTGTGGGAGGAGGATGTGGGGTTGGTGGCTCTGGGGATAGAGCTCAGAGGACAGCCTCCTGGATCCCTGCACTGAATCATTTCCACAAACTACAGAGGCCATCTTTCTCTCACAGACACTAACTGAAATTCCAGAGGGATATATCAATTATAGGTAGATCTGCAGGTAATTTTTGTGCAATTTTGGTCTTTTGCCCCCAATTTTCAGTTGACTTTTTTTCATTTCAAAAGTCATCTTATACGACGGAAAATACGGTATTTCGTTGATTTTTTACAGAGAGGAAGAGAGAGGGATAAAGAGTTAGAAACATTGATAAGAGAGAAACATTAGCTGCCTCCTGCACACCCCCTACTGGGGATGTGCCTGCAACAAAGGTACATGCCCTTGACCAAAATCAGAACCTGGGACCCTTCAGTCCACAGGCCAATGCTCTATTCACTGAGCCAAACTGGTTTTGGCTAATGCATACATTTTTATGTGCAGCCACTCACCTTGGTCTCTGGCAGCGGGAAGGCAGAGTGGTCTGGAGCTGAGTGATCAGAAGCCAGGGTTGAGATCTCTAGGTTTACACTGCCAAAGGCAGACATCCCGGTTTCTATGCTGAGTCATTCCTCACAGATTTGAGGACATCTTTCTTCAGCAGACCTTTGCTGTCTAGGTGGTTTCTGCCTGGGGGAAAGGCAGTTGCCCCACCCTATTGGAAAACACTGTACCTCACCCTGTGGAGTTTCTGTGGCCCATTAAAAGACAGAATAACAATGACCTGCAGACAAAACCAATTGTCCCACCCTATTGGAAAATCTCTTGTGGTCGATTGCCTGGTACTAATCAAGACTGAATACAGAGGGGAGTCTAGCAGAGGGGAGTCTCTAAAGGCTTTGAGTCCTTGTCTGATCTAATCTGAGGCCTGGGGCTAGTAAAAGAAAACACTGGTGTACATCCTGGTTCTTTCCAAAAGTAACCAGCCTCAGCACAGGGAGCTACAAGCTAGGGATTACTGATAGCTCCAAACAAGTTACTAAGAGCCAGTCAGAAACAGCGTCTAGCACTGTCCTGCATAGCATATTGGGAGGCATAGCAGATCTACCTAATACATAGACACAAACTCAAATAGGCAGCCAAAATGGGGAAACAAACAAACAAAAAAACAAAAAAAACCACAAACAAAAGAACAAGAGAATTCTCCACAAGAAGAGCTAAATGAAATGGAGATAAGAAATTTATCAGACATAGAGTTCAGAATAATGATGGCAAAAATGCTCACCAGCATGAGTAAAGATATAGTAACTAACAAGAATGACATAGCACTAATAAAGAAGCCAGTGGAAGGAATACATAGCAGATTAATGGAAGCCAAGCATTGCATCAATAAATTAAAACATAGTGAATCAGATAACTAAAGAGAAAAAAAATTAAAATACTGTTGCCTGCACAAGCTGGTTTGACTCAGTGAATAGAATGTTAGTCTGCTCACTGAAGGGTCCCAGGTTCAATTCTGGTCAAGGGCACATACTTCAGTTGCAGATTCAATTCTTGGCCCTGGTCAGGGTGCATACTGAAGGCAGCCAATCAATGTGTCTCTCTAACATTGATGTTTCTCTCTGTGTGTCTTTGCCCTTCCCTTCCACTCTTTCTAAAAGTCAATGGGAAAATATCCTTGGGAAAGGATTAACAAAAAACAAACAAAACAACAACAACAACAACAAAATAGCGAACAGCTTAAGGGAATTGTGGTCAACATGAAATGTAACAATATTCTCACCATAGGAGTACCACAATGGGGAAGAACTTGAGCAAGGGATAGAGAACCTGTTTGAAGAAATAATGGCAGGAAACTTCCCTAAGCTGGTGAAGAAAAAGTCACACAAGCTCAGGAGGCACAGAGAGTTCCAAGGAAAAAGAATCCAAACAGGCTCTCACATCATAATTAAATTGCTTAAAATTAAAGACAAAGAGAGGCCCAGATGGCATGGCTCAGGGGTTGAGAATAGAACCATGAACCAGGAGGTCACAGTTCTATTCCTAGTCAGGGCATATGTCTGGGTTGCAGGCTTGATTCCCAGTAGAAATCAACTATAATAAAAACACTCAAAAACATTCAAACACGTGGATGATAAATAGCATGTTATTAAACAAAGAAAGATTAAAAAAAAAAACTTCCTGGAAACAAATGAAAATGAACACACAACTCCAAATCTCTGGGACACAGCAAAAGCAATCATGAGAGAGAAGTTCATAGCATTATAAGCCTGACTAAAAAAGAACACAAGAAAAATTAGTAATAAACTACTTAACTCTAGAATTAAAGAATTAGAGAAAAATAAGGAAAGCCTGGAATAAGTAGAAGGAATGAAATAATAAAGATTAGAGCAGAAACAAATGACATAGAGATTAAGAAATAAATACAAAATATCAATGGCCATGAGCCGGTCCTTTGAAAAATAGACCAGCTTGATGAAGCTTTAGCCAGACTCATCAATAAACAAAGTGAGAAGACCCAAATAATTAAAATAAAAAACAAAAGGCAAGTGAAATAAGCCAGTCAGAAAAAGACAAATATCACATGACCTCACTCATATGTGGAGTCTATCAAACAAAATAAACTGTTGAACAAAATACATTTAGAGACATTGAAGCATGGAATAAACTATAGAATCTTAGAGGTTGGTGGGTGAGAGGTGATCAAACAAAGAATTTGAATGCATTTAAGCATAATCCATGGACACAGACAATAGGGGTTTGAGGGCCTGAGGCTGGTGGCAGGAATGAGCTATAAGCGATCAATCGAAGAAAAAAATAAGACATATGTAATAGGCATAGGTATTACTTTCAATAAAAAAGATTAAAAATTAATTAATTAAAATACATACTGCTGGAATTTTTATTAGTCTTATGTTGAATTTATAGAATAATTTAATTTTGCATGCATTGATATCTTTAGAGTAATTTGTTTCCACTTATATATTTGTTCTTCACTTATACAAGTCTTTCTGAATGTCATTTAAGAAAATTTTTACATGTTCTCTCTTAGGTTTCGTGTAATTTTTACAAAGTCAATTCCTTGGTATTTGAAAAAGTAGAAAGTCTGGATATTCATTATAATAATGAATGGTTTCTTCTTTTTTTGATAAAAATTTATAGCTGTTATTAATGGTTTAGGAGCAGTTCTGATTTTATAAACTAACCTGTATTTGGAAACTTTGCTAAATTCTATTAATTCAAAGTTTTCCTGTTGATCTAATGGTTTTCCATGTACTAGATGATCATCTTTTTCTTGCACATAACATTTTTTGCTTCTTTCCAATCCTTATACCTTTGTAATATAAAATATCATAAACAACAATTATATTTGTCTTGTTTCTGAATTTAAAGACCATGTCTGAAATTAGTCTAAGTATGATATTTTGCCATTAAGCATATTATCAAGTTTAAAAAATGTTTTACTATTTCTACTTCCTATGGCTTTATCATATATAGATTGTTGAACTTAACTATTTTTTTGTACTTGTTGAGATGGTCATATGGATTTTCTATAGCTGTTCACTAATATGATAAATTAGATTGACATATTTTCTAATGTTAAACCATTCTGGGAAGTTTATTTATAAGTAAAGCTGGAGTATAACTTTATTTTTTTTAATTGTTTTCTGACTTTCAAACAATTTTTTTTTTAGATGGAAAGGAAGAAAGAGACGAATATGAATGTGAGAAAGTAACATCAACCATCGGTCTTCAGCATGTGCCACATTCAGGAATCAAATCCATAACTTGTGCATATACCTCCACCAGGATTAAACCAGGGATCTTTATGTTCATGAGAAGATGCTAAACCAACTGAGCTATACCATCTACGGCTTGAAATTAAGATGTTAATTAAAGATTTTGAAATTAATATAGCCTCAAATAAAGTTAATCATTTAGTATTTCTTCTTTTAGAAACATATATAAGAGAGAGATTACTATTCCTAAACAATCTTCTGAGTCTATAGACTATTTTGGCAAGATAATTTTTCTTAATTGAAACTTGGTGGCTCTCAAAGATATTGGATTTTCTATTTTAAAATATTTATACTGATTTTCTTTCATTCTGTAGGTTGCTCTTTCAATCTGTTGTTTCCTCTGTTGTGCAGAAGCTTTTCAGCTTAACAGAATCCCACCTGTGTATTTTGCTTTTGTTGACTGTGCTTTTGCTATCACATCCATGAAATTATTGCCAAAGCTATATCACAAAGCTTTTCTTCTCTATGTTCTTCTAGGAGTTTTACAGTTTTAGGTATTGTATTAAAATTTTTAATCTATTTGAATTGACTTTTCTGTAATGCTGTACAGTATTTTTTTTTTTTTTTGCATATGGATACACTATTTCCCCAAAGTCATTTGTTCAACAAGACATTATCCTTTTCCTATTGTATGTTTTTGGCACCCTTGTCAAAGAGCAATTGGCCATATGTGTGTGGAATCATTTCTAAACTCTCTATTGTTCCAAATGCCTGTGTTATGCAGTGTCATACTGTAGCTTTGTACTATAGTTTGAAATCAGGAAGTAGGATCCTCCAACTTTATTCTTTTTTCTCAAGATTGATTTGGCTAGTCATGGTCTTTTTCGTTTCATCTGAATTGTGGAATTGTATTTTCTATTTTGTTAAAAATTTTGGGGGGATTTTGATAGAGTTTGCATAAAAAAACCTAACTTGAGTCTTTAAGGAGCTAGGAAAAAAAGAAAAAAAAACTGGGCACTTGAGTGCCCATTAATAGTTGAGTGGATAAAAAAGTCACATGTTTACATACCAGAGGCCCAGTGCATGAAAATGTGCACTGGTAGGGTCCCTAGCAGCTGCTGGCTGCCAGCCAGGGCGTCCTTCCCTTCCCCTGGCCAGCCGCATCCCCTGGTGGCACTCCTGAAGAAAGCCCCGGTCAAGGGGACAATTTGCATACTACACACTTTTATTATATAGGATTACTTGGCCAAAAGAAGAATGAAATCTTATCATTTGAGACAACATAAATGAACCAAGAGGGTGTTATGCTAAGTGAAATATCTCAGACTTTAATGTAAGATGGGAAACCATAAAAATCCTACAAGAGTCCATAGGCAGCAAAATAGCAAACACATGTCGTAGCAATATCTTTACAGACATAGCTCTAGGGCAATGGAGACTAAGGAGAATATAAAGAAATGGAACTACATCAAAATAAAAAGCTTCTGCACAGCAAAAGTAACCACCAACAAAACAACAAGAAAGCCCACTGCATGGGAGAACTTATTTGCCAATAATATTTCAGATAAGGGTTTAATCTCCAAAATTTATAGAGAATTCATTCAACTCAACTAAAGGAAGATAAACAACCCAATCAAAAAATGGGCAAAAGACCTAAATAGACACTTTTTGAAAAAAGACATATAGAAGGCCCAGAGATATATGAAAACATGCTCAACATCACTAATCATCAGAGAGATGCAACAATGAGATACCATTTCTTATCTGTCAGAATGGCTATCATCAACAAATCAACAAATGACAAGTGCTGGCAAGGATGTGGAAAAAAGGAACCCTCGTGCATTGCTTGTGGGAATGCAGACTGGTGCAGCCACTGTGGAGAACAGTATGGAGTTTCCTCAAAAAACTAAAAGTGGATTTCCCATTTGACCTAATAATGATTACCCACTTTTAGGAATATATCCCAAGAAAACAGAAACACCAATCAAAAAGGATAAATGCACCCATATGTTCATAACAGGACAATTTACAATATCTAAGATTTGGAAACAACCTACCATGTTTCCCCGAAAATAAGACATCCTCCGAAAATAAGACCTACTTACAGTTTTCCTTCTGAGTGAAATATAATGCATCCCCCAAAAATAAGGCCCCCCTTGGCTAAACATGAAAGATTTGGTCCACTGATTCTGAAAGAAATTGAGTCACAAGAAATTCACCAGGAAATTCGGGAATTGGATTGTTATGATGATGTTCCAGAAGATGATGACATGATTGTCATTGAATAAATGAGTAAATTCTTGATACTGTAGGATTCACAGTTTGTCTGGTTTGTGTTGACAACTACTGTACTACCGTACTGTATACAGGTAATAAATTTCCTTTATTTTCATTTAACAATAAATGTGTACCGTATTCTTCTTCATGGAAAAATAAGACATCCCCTGAAAATAAGACCTAGTGCATCTTTGGAAGCAAAAATTAATATAAGACACTGTCTTATTTTCGGGAAAACAGGGTATGTACCCATCAGCAGATGAGTGGGTTAAAAAACTGGCATATCTACATAATAGAATACTACATCACTATAAAAAAGAAGTAACTTTTACCATTTGCAACAACATGGATAGACCTGGAGAACATTATGCTAAGCAAAATAATCCAGAGAAAGATAAATATCATATGATCTCACTCATATGTGGGATATAATCTATATAATAAGCTAATTAGGCCAGATAGACTGGATGTCTTCTGGACATCATTCCAGATGCCCTTCCTGACAAAGCCAGGGGCATGGCTGGCCTGCAAACCGCCCACAGCTCCTCACCCAGGTGGCCCTGCCCCCAGTGGAGACCCCCACCCTGACTGGAAATCCCATGGCCCTTCATCCAGCTACCCCTCTCCCCCTGCCACCAGCGGGTTCCCCTGACCCTGACCCAGTGCCCCCTTCAGGACAGGCCAGCCAGTTCCAAACCATACACCAGGCCTCTATCCTATGTAATAATCCTATATAATAAAAGGGTAATGTACAAATTGACCCTAACAGCAGAACGACTAGAATGACTGCTGGGCTAGTCACTATGAGGTGCACTGACCACCTCTTGGTCCCTTTCCCCTTGTTGGCAGGCTCTGATTGCCTGATGGCCACCCATGGCAGGATGGGACTGGCAAGCGGGTAAGAACAGCCAACTTCTGGGCCCCTTGCCTCAGCCGTCAGGCACCAATCTCCCAATGGTGAATGAGGAACCGAGGGTGAGTGATGGAGGATGGGGCTGCTTGCAGGCAGCTGGGGAAGATGGCCCTGATTGCAGGCCAGGCCTAGGGACCATACCCATGCATGGATTTTGTGCACCAGGCCTCTAGTGATCAACATAATTAAAAAATATATATATATATATATATATATATATATATATATATATATATATATTAATATATTTATTGATTTTTTTACAGAGAGGAAGAGAGAGGGATAGAGAGTTAGAAACATTGATGAGAATCATCAATCAGCTGCCTCTTACACACCCCCTATTGGGGATGTGCCTACAACCAAGGTACATGCCCTTGATGGGAATTGAACCTGGACCTTTCAATCTGCAGGCTGACACTCTATCCACTGAGCCAAACCAGTTTTGGCAACATAATTTGATGAACAAGAATAGATCCAAAGACATATGGCAGGGGAATGGGGTTTAGAGAGCAACCAAGGGACTTGTATGCAGGTATATGAGCCTAACAATTGGACACAGACACTGGGGCTGTGGGGGCTTGCCCGGGGTGGAAATGGCTTGGGGCAAAAAAAAGATATATGTAAAATTTAAGACAATAAATAAATAAATTTAAAAAAATTAAACAATGGGACTATACCCAACTAAAAAACTTCTGCACAGCAAAAGAAAATATCAACAAAATCAAAAGAGAACCTATTATATGGGAGAACATTTGCCAATGATATACCTGATAAAAGGTTAATTTCAAAATATATAAAAATGATATATAACAACACCAGAAAGACAAACAATTCAATTTGAAAATGGGCAAAGGACCTAAATAGAGACTTCTCTAAAGTGGACATACAGATGGCCAATAGTCATATGAATAGAATGCTCATCAGTCACTAATCATCAGAGAAATTAAAATTAAAATTATAATGAGATATTGCCTCATACCTTCCAGAATATCTACCATCAATAAATCAAGAAACAACAAGTGCTAGAGAGGATGGAGAGAAAAGCGAACCATAGTGCACTATTGGTGAAAATACAAAATGGTGCAGCCACTGTGGAAAACAGTATGGAGTTTCTTCAAAAATTTAAAAATATAACTCTCTTGTGGCCCAGCAATTCCACTTCTAGGAACATACCCAAAGACACCTGAAACACTAATTCAAAAGAACATATGAATTAGTGTTTATAACAGCCTTATTTACAATAGTCAAGATCTGAAAACAGCTGTGGCCCATGTAGCTCAGTTAGTTGAGTACTGTTCCATGCACCAAAAGGTTGCCAGTTCTGTCAGGACACAAACTCAACTTTTGGGTTCCTTCCCCTGTCGAGGTGCATGCAATGATGTTTCTTTCTTTTCTCTCTCTCTCTCTCTCTCTCTCTCTCTCTCTCTCTCTCTCTCTCTCTCTCTCTCTTCCTTTCCCTTCCTCTATATCTCTATTAAAAGAGAAAATAAAATCATACCTTAAAATTTTATTAGCATTAAAAAAAAAAAAAAAATATATATATATATATATATATATATATATATATATATATATATATATATATATATATATATCTCCCAAGTGCTTATCAGTAGATGAGTGGATGTAAAAGCTTTAATACGTTTGGCACTACACAGCTATAAAAAAGAAGAAACTCTTACCCTTTGCAACAGCATGGATGGACCTGGAGATTATGATACTAGGTGAAATAAGACAGTCAGAGAAAGATAAATACCATATGAGTGCACTAATATGTGGAATCTAATGAACAAAATAAACTGACAAACACAATAAAACTTGAGTCATTGGTATGTGGACAGACTGACAAATGTCAGAGGGAATGGTTGGGGAAGACTGGATAAAAGAAGGTGAAGAGGTTAGCCAAAAATAATATATGCATAGCCTATGGTCATAGACAACAGTGTGGTAAAGGCCAGGAGAGTGGGGGTGGGGATTGGGTGGACGTGGGCAAAGGTGGGTGAAATAGGGGACATTTGTAATAGTTTCAACAATAGAAATAAAATTAGCCATGACCAGTGTGGCTCAATTGGTTGAGTATTATCCTGTGCACGGAAAGGTTTCTAGTTCAATTCTCAGTCAGGCCACATGCCCAGGTTGCAGGCCCAATCCCTAGTAGGAGACATGCAGGAGGCAGTTGGTTGATGTTTTGCTCTCTTTCCCTCTCTCACTAAAAGTAAATTTAAAAATAAATAAATAAATCATAAAATGTATATTTGTTGCCAAGACTTGGTGACCAATATAAGATTTTTAATTTTGCTTTCCTTATTGTACTACTTGCTCTTCTTTCTTTATCTTCTTTAAGAGCAAATAGTATTCCAAATGGTTATTACATAAACCAAGAAATAAGCTATCATCAAAGTGACATCACCAAAACATTAGCATCTGTGATGGAGACATTTTTTCTGTATTTAAGTTCATTAGAGCACTTAAGTATCAGGCAAGTTTCTTTAATGGAATTTCTTATTTCAACAAGTCAGATTTGCCTAAAACCTTATGAATAGCTGTACCTTTAAAAGGCACATAAAAAATGCATTATCTCAAAATCTCACCCATTTTATACTTTATTTTAGAGGCTTAGCTCATAACCATTATCTAATATTTCTTCCATGTCTGAATCAATGGTCCTTTGATGCTTGAGAATGAATATAACTATATACTTGAGGCAATTTACTAGAGAATAAAATACATCTCTCTGCTTTTTAATAATGAATGTATGCAATCTGAAGCTTGTTCAAGAAAAAAAAATTATATTTTATTTATAATTACTCCATTCTTTTTAAAATAACTTACCACATAAATTACAGTCAAAAATCCAACTTATACTATTACAAAAGAGAAGGTACATATTTATGAATCCAGGAAACAAAGTTTGACACCCTCGTGTAAACACCCGGGAAATTTGGTCTTCCGCATCCATGTCCCCAGCTAACAATGCCAGTCAAAATCCATTTTCCATCACTTTTTCTTCGACAAGACAAAGGTCCACCCGAATCTCCCTACACAAGAAGATAATGTGAGCATGAAATACATTTGCCATTCATTTTGTCATTAGTGTATCTAATGGACTATATTCAACACTCCCATTCTAACAGGTTTTTGCTGTACTAATTATTATGCAGTTTGAACTTTTCTTATAATTAAAACTCTGTATTCATTACAAGAAATTTGTTTCTTTAGGCCAGAAGTAACATTAGAGTATTCTTGCAGGGGAAACAACTCTCCTAAACCTCCAAACAAACAACGAACCTCAATAGTAATACTGATACTAATTATAACTAACATTTAATGTGAGCTATGTGTTAAGCTCTGTTTTGAGTCATATAATCTTCACAATACCCTTATGAGGTATGGTTACCTTGGAAGGTTAACCTCTACCTCTAGACCAAGTACCTTCAGTGGCTGGCTCATAGTCCCAAGGAAGAAAGTAGAAGAGACACTGTTTAGTTTAGCCAGGTCCAATGAAGCAACTCTACGGATCACTGGCTGGCAGCTGTCATAAACAAATTGCCCTACTTGAGGGTCCCTTCTGATATCTCAACTCCACATAAAGCAAAGATTTGAAATAATACAAAGTTTAAAATAATTCCTACAATATTCATCACCTACACTAATAAAAGGGTAATATGCTAATTAGTCTGGATAGACCAGATATCCTTCCGGACACCCTTCCATACAAAGCCACAGCAGTTGCAAGAGCTGAGGGCTGGCAGGTGTGGTGGCTGTGAGGGCGGGCAATGGCAGCAGCAGCTGGGTGATGGGAGAGGCACCTTCCCCTGGTCGGCTGGGTCACCTCCCACAGAGGGAGGCCAGACTATGGCTTAGGACAGCCCCTGAGGGTTCCCGGACTGTGAGAGGGGGCAGGCCAGTCTGATGGACACCCCCCCCCCCCATGCATAAATTATGAATTTTTATGCACTGGGTCTCTAGTTTAAATTATAATATCTAGATATTTATTTTCTCATTTTAGAGAATAAGAAAAACTATTACTTACTCAGAGGCAAAGATAAAAAAAGTAGTAAAGTAGTTCAAATTAGCTCCTGTGTCCCATCCCCATCATTCTAAACCTGATTTAGGTAAATTCTAACTAGTTAAGTCAGAAAAATTTTTGTTGCCACATCTGTAAACCCTGGTGGTTAGATGGAATACGAAAATATAATTGACTAGCTGCAATAAGCACCTAGAATATAATAGTTTTAGCTTTAGAAAAATAAAGGTTCAAATCCCACAACAGGTATTTACTGACTAGCTGTGTGATCTTGGGTAATTTATTTACCCTCTCTGTGCCCTAGTTTCCTCTTCTATAAAATGAGAATAAAAGCTTTATTTGAATTATTCTATATCAAGGACCTAGCATAGGGCTTGCCACAAAATAGGAGCTCAGAAGACAGAAATTACTATTATGTTGAGTCTTTATGACATGGTGGCTAAGGTGGTGGAAAGATGTAAGAACAAGTCCCATTGTCTTCCTCATCCTCTAAATCACCTGTTCTCTTTTTGGAAATTATTTAGATATTTGCAGAGATTAGAATCTGAGGCTCAGAGCATTGTCCCCCAAAAGTTATCTTCAACCTTACCACTGTCAAGAAGTGACAGAGGCATATTAATGAATGTCCTCTGTCACCTCTCCCACTCCTCTTTCATTTCCCACAACCTGTGTAAAAGAGTAAGTGAATAAAACCCTTGTTTTCAGAAGATCAATGGTTGCTGCTAAGGAAACCAGTAGCAATTCTAATAGTGTGTGTATGTGTGTATGCATTGCTTTATTTTGTAGTTTTTGGTTTTAAGAAAAATCATGGGAGAATGCTAAATGCTGACGTCATTCTCTTAATATTGAAGGAAACTACATGGGGACTAGAAAACAGTTTTATAGACCCAATTATTTAATCATCTTTCTGTGATATTAGACCATTGGATTAACATCTGAATTAAGTGAAGTACCAGCCCTAGTTTTGTATTTCCCAGTGTTGTGTAGACCAAATGTGAAAGCATTTATGAAAAGTATATGTTAAGCATATAAGTAAGATGACTTACTCTGCAAGCATCTCTCTTGCCAGACATGACACCTGCACAGAGCATCCGGGAAGTAATGATCCCATAGGTGGAAACACAGAGGGTTTGGTCAATGAGCTCTACCTCTGCTTGTTGCAAAACAGGGGAGCCTTTATTGTCTGAAAAACACATTGGAGGCAGAAATCACGGAAATAACTATACTTAATCAGGTTTTTATTAAACAATCTCACATTAACTCCTTTCATGCTCAATAACAATTTTTTAGATACATTCTATTATGATCCCCACTCTCCTAATGAAGACTGGTAAGTTTATGAGATTAAAGGACTTGCCCAATGGCACACAACTAGCAAGTAACAGAGCAGGATTCAAACCCAAGGTCTGACTCGCTCACCTGAGCTACTGTGCCATACTCCTTCACCATGTCCTCCTGCTTTCAGTAGGACTATGAGTCAGCAACCGTTCTTACCAACACTTACTAGCCAAGTGGAACAGCATAACTGGAGTTTTCTAGGAATTGTAAAAACATAACATTTTGGATATAGCCTTTTCACTTCCTTTTTAACCTATCTGGCTAAGATGACTCAGAAAAATATACATACACACTCATGCTTGTGCAGAAAATGTCTCCTGATAAGTTGGTTGAATAGACAAACTCTTCCCTCTTATGTTTTAAGGTAATAGATTATATGTGTTCAAGCAGTTAGCTGACTTCCCCATTGAGTCTACTGAGATCTTAGCAGGCCCAAACTGGTGGTGAACATCATACCTTCAATAACTAAATGAACTCACTGAGCCCTTGAGAAGCTGCCCAGTGAATCTTTAGAGAATGTCCTAAACCTAAACCCTTGAAAATGCCCACAAGGGAATCTGAGATGGTTGGGAGCTCAAGGGAAAGTATTAGCACTAAACCTCAGAGAGATGTTCACCTTAAGTTATGGACTTTTCTTTTCACTATATATTTAGAATCGATCATGACTCCTAGACCATGACAAACCTTGGCAGGTCAGATGTATGGCTACCCTATCATACACTCACACCTTTGTGAGTAATGAAGAAGGTGCCCTTCCTGGGTAGAAGAAACGTAAAAAGCCATCTCTGGGCCTGAACATGCAGTCTCGAGAGCTAAGGGCAGGCTGGATTTCAGCCCTCACTCTCAACATCTCAACCAGGTGTCCCTGTGCAAGACATACTTGTATAATCCTCCAAACAGTTGTCTAGGAGCTGACTCAGTAGTGTGTGTGTGTGTGTGTGTGTGTGTGTGTGTGTGTGTGTGTGTGTGTTTTCTTTCTTTCTCCTTTATGAAGATGAATCACTTCTTTGGATGAAAAGGGAACCTAGAAAGGAGGAGCAATTTATTCCTATTTTCAGTGGAAAACTTTGCAAACCCCTTAGAGTCTGAAAGGCTATCTAGTCAATCCTGCTTTGCACCAGTTTCTCTTGAGGATACATGGAAAGCATCATAAAACAGGAATAATAATACCTTCCTCCATTCCACCACTCAGAGTTATTAGGAGGCTCAAAGGAGACCATCTACAAAAACCCCCCCTCAGAACCCCCTAAGCACTAGATCAGCACACGTCATTCTTATCTGAAGGGAAGAGCGTGGCCATTCACCCAAACACACCTGCTTCGTGCCTTCGCCCCCAGCCGGTTACCCAGCACTTTTCCCCACTGCGCACTTTCTGGCCAGCAGGAGGGATGCATATTGGCTGAATGAGCTGTTTCAGGGTCTCGGGCCAGGCGACACTGAGCTGTAGCAAGGCAATGTCATAGTCGAAGGTCTGGCTGTTATAGTACTCGTGGACCACAATTCTTCTTACTGGGGAGACAAACTTGGCATTCCCCTGCACATACATCCCCAGGTGAGCGGTCCACGGCGTGGGGTCTGACAGCCTGGCAGAAAAGGAACCAGGCACAAAGTCAGTGGCTTAACGAACCAGACATGGTGAAACAAGTATTCCACAGACAGATGAGCAAAGGGAGATCTGACTTTCATTCTCTGTTATAGTCGCTGGCTCTGTCCAGAGACATGGCAAGAAGTGCAACTTCTCTGAGGCTCTCTGGTCTCTATATTAAAACCAGAGATAGAGTGAGGTGAAATGAGGGTGGTGAATGATAGCTATCCACCAGAAAATTCCTTCAGCGACACCCTAAGGAAATGTTGGAAATTTTCTTACCACTGGTATTTCATAACCCATACACATGTAAGAACATTAGTTACTAGAATGAAAGTTACATTCTTCCTAGGGATACTAACAATAGCCTTTGATGGAGGTAGCCAGGGCCAGTAAGACGGTGGTCTGGGAACCCTTTCGCCAAATTTCAATGATATAAGTAACAAGATAGGTTAGAACTCAAAGTGCTGTAAGCAGGGATTTAATGAAATTGTTGTTTGCAAACTACTGGAAGCTTTAAAGATCACTGCTCTAACTGCTCAGGCAAGACCATTCCCAGGGCCCCCCCCTCCCTTTGGATCCTTCCAGAACTCTAATCCTGACCCAAGCAGCCTCCCACAAAATCAAGAAGGGTCTTGATGTCTCTATGCGAGGTTTTCATCTCCACCAGTGCAGTGGGCTTCCTCTGGTGAGGTGAAGAGAATGTGAAAGCTTTGGAAGAAAAATAAGGACAGAACTCAAAGTGTGTGTGTGTGTGTGTGTGTGTGTGTGTGTGGCCCCTAATTTGCTTACTGACATCTCATCGTTGGTACTGGGGACCTGGAAGGGTATTAGGCTAACATATAACTTGGAGCAGTTTCATAGCATTAAAGAATAATGGTCACATTAAAGCCGTGTTAGTCTTGTGAAAGAAAAACGCCATCTGCTAACCTGACAAGCTCAGAGAAGGCCTGTGTGGCAGTCTTGCAAACCTAGAGACCTAAGATAACCACAAAAGTTTGAAAATTAAATATCTAACAGGTTATAGTAGGTAGTCATGTCCCAGATATTTTCCCAGACAAAGATCAACTTTGATCTTTTTACTGAGCCCATTTGCCTTTTTGCCTCTAAGATAACATATCTGTGAGATGTCTGGGTAACTTGTAACTTCCCTTTTTCCAGAGCCCCTGGGGAACAACCAAATGTTGTGGGTGCCAGGATAGATGCCTCAAATTCCTTCTTTATCATGTTAATTATTCCTGCACTCACCTGAGTATACATCCATCATTTTACTTTTTATCCAATCCCAGGAGTTTCCCACGGCTTTGCTTTCTCCTGCCTCCTTACTCCATCACCAATGAATTTCATGTAACTCACCTATGTCCCTCCTTTGATTTCAGTGTATAAATAGAGAAATGTAACCCGCCATTCTTCGGAGCATTATCTCAATCCATTGAGGTTTTGCTTCCCGGCAATTGTCAACAATTTTGGCTCAAATAAACTCATTAAAAAATTCTTTACAGGTTTCAATGGGTTTTTTCGTTAACAGTCTTTAACGAGAATCTTGTAATTTCTGGGAGAAGCAAACACTCTAATTGTATAACTTGGTTGAAATATTTCATCCACTTAAAATTTTTTTAATAAGAAGGTAATAATATTTTTGAACCTAAGATCCATTAGGTGCCAAATAAGGTTACATTTTAAGTAAAGTTGTTTTCTAAGATTTTCTTTTGTTAGGAGCAAAAATAGAATATTGGGGACTAGCTATAGTTACAAGAAATATTAATCATGTTCTATTAACCTTGTGATTGCCTTGTGCTGATTAAAGAAAGGACATTTTATCCTGGCTGGGCATTGTATGCTCCAGCTACTCCAGCCATCCTGGGACCTGGCAGCCAACCCTGGAATGCGGTCCATTCTTATTCAAGAACTGCCTATTATCATGGAAAGATTAACAAGTTGCCCAAACAATGGAGTCCTGCCCCAGCAAGCATTGCCTCCTTCCTCAGTCCTGTAATTCCTACTTCTCCTTGTACATTTTGTCCTACCCTATATAAGCAGCTGGTTTATGAGGGGTGCAGAGCAGATTTTTGTGGATAACCTGCTGCTCTCCCATACTGCCATTGTTATTGGAATAAACGCTCA
Organism: Pipistrellus kuhlii; assembly: GCF_014108245.1. NCBI lineage: Eukaryota > Metazoa > Chordata > Mammalia > Chiroptera > Vespertilionidae > Pipistrellus > Pipistrellus kuhlii. The sequence continues at coordinate 60,609,619 of NW_023425515.1, forward strand.
TATACCACTCAACCCTGTCTCTGGCTTGAAAGTCTTACCCTAATTCTTCAGTTTAGTGAAATCCTATTTATTCTTGATGTTCATTTGTGTTGTTCTTTTTTCTAAATATCAATAATTCCTAGAAGAAATGTTTGGCACACAATTGGTGTGAAAACACACACACACACACACACACACACAAACAACAACAACAAAACAAAAACACAAAAAAAAACCCACCCACAAAGTATCAATTATGAGTGAATGCCACCAACAAGAAGCTCTTTCCCGCCAACATCAAGGCGTATGCATCATCTGTAGTCTGAATGTGCCACTTCACAGTACAGATTGAGATGCCCTACCTGTTTCCATGGAAACAGTGAGCCGCAGAGAGAAGCCACTCCCTGGAGATGACCGAGGCTCCACAGTAGGCAGATCCAATGAAATGGAGGCTCACTTGCCAGGGCCACCCCCCTTCCAGAGTGTCGGTGCCCCCGATGATGCGGTGGAGGGTGGAGGAACTCCCACTGCAGCCTTTGGGAGAGAAAGGGTCATGTGATTTAAAGGCAGACTTGGAAACAAATTGGAATGAAGTCAGGTTTTGTGCAGAGTTTGTGACTGATTAACCAGGTAAGCAATTGAAATCTGCTTATCTAGATAGGAGGCAATATGTGGATCTTTCTGAAACCAGCACCAACAAACCACTCCCTCCCTCCTGAAAGCAGGCTGGCACAGTCTTGTACAATAATGTTTGGGGGGGGGGGGGGGCTGTTAGTAGCAGTTGCACTGATAGGAACAGCTGCTGTGGGGCTTAGGTTGTTAGTAAAAAAGAAAAGATTTCGTTCCAAATGCAACAGAATTGAGACCGTCTTTGAAGTTGTGCTGATTTGGGAAACAATTTGAAAGTCCAAAACTAATGAAAATCTATTAAGAAAAACTGGTTATCAGAGCAATTCTTTCCCAGTATAAACGGCATTGATAAGGTCATAGAGTTAACAAGTTGCCACATAGCCAATAGAGGCCACACAAGTAACAATACCACATGCAGGTTAATTTTCAAACCATAGATAAAGCAACAACCAGTGGTTAAAATTGATCTAATGTAAAGCATAATTAGCAAAGTCATCCACTGTGTGCCAGTATGCACTTCTTTCTCATAGGTTTCTTATTTAAGAACTTGTCCCTTGATTAGAGTTATTAGAAAGTGAAGTTCTTCTTATAAACATCTAGTACATTAGGCTTGTTATCAAGAAAGAAGATGGAATCTATTCTAGTGTTTTTAAAACAGAGGAATTATTTCATATTCAGTTCACCAATATTCTTCTCTGGGCCTGAGGCAACCTCTGCCCTGGGGATTAACACCAAGAAGGGAATGAAATGAAAAACTGAGGAGGAAACCTGAAGTCTAGCTACTCACTGCAGCCTTCTTCATCGCTTCCATCTGGACAATCCACAGTCCCATCACACTTTGCATTTTGTTTCCTAAAGCAGATATCATTGCCACACTTAAAAGTTCTGTTGTCGCATGGAATGCCTTAAAAAGAACAAAGATGACAGGATTTTTCTAGCCAATAACATATCTGAGTAAATGACACTGAACTCTGCAAATGATGGCTTAAGCACAGGTTGGGTATTTGTTGCTCTGGGAAACACAGCAGAGGGAAATGAAGCAACGTCCCTCGTCCCTCGTTAACCTGCCCCTTCACCTTAGCAGAGCCATTGGAAGGCAAACAGGCAGGCGGCAGGCGCACCTGCTGAGAATCAATCCAAGGGCCTCACCTTTCTTCCACTGCAGAAAAACTACAAAGCAGTTGGCCATATCATTGACTTTAGATCATGACCTCTCTTCTATTATCTTGTTCTCCAAGAAAATGTTGGAGAAAAATCATCATCATACTCAGTCTTTTTATACCTTTGGGGCAGTGAGGGTGAGTGAAAGAAGGACAGAATGTGAATTACAGCACATTTGTTCACAGCGTGTGTGTCTCTGCAAGGGCATGGTTTCTAGCAAGTTCCCTATATGGGGTCCTCAGTGTCCTTCAGTCTGGAGCAGCCTTAAAAGTAAGCAAGCAATGAACATCTTCCAGTATTCACACACCCACACATAACACTCCACCACAGTTAGTGATCAGCAATCCCATTCTGTCTGAGACTGAGAGGATTCCCAGGATGTGAGATTTTCAGTATGAAAACTGAGAAAGTCCTGGGAAAAGAGACAAGTTGATAAGTAGATTGTCCTAATCCAACAGAGGTGTTTAGATTCTGATTTAAAAGAATGTTATAGCCCTGGCTATGTTTCTCAGTGATTAGAGCATGAGCCTGCGGACTGAAGGGTTCTGGGTTTGAGTCCTGGTCAAGGGCATGTACCACGGTTGATCCCTGGCTCTGGCTGGGGTGCATATGGGAGGCAACCAGAAGTCTCATATTGACTTCTCTCTCTCTCTCCCGCACCTCTGATTCACTCTCTAAAAATCAATGGGAAAATATCCTAGGATGAGGATTACAATATATTGAATATATGTGCATTTCATAGGGAGAACAGCAGAGTGCCAGAACCCTTACTCTGAGTGCAGTTCTGCTCGTCCTGGCCGTCCTCACAGTCCCTGAAGCCATCGCAGACCAGAGGGCCCAGCTGCCTGAAGGAGCTGGCGTTGCAGACAGGTTTAAGAGTCACTGGAATGAGAACAGACAGAACAATCCTGAGCCTGGGACATCAGCCGGACTCTCCGATGAGGAGCAGTGCACCTCTACAGGTAGGTGCAAAGGATTAAGATGACTTAAATACAACAAAATCTGTGTTTTCCTCAAAATGGACATATTCAGGGAGAAAAGCAAATGTTTAAACTTCGGTGTAATTCCTAGCACTTTGAGTTTGTCAGATCTGAGTTTCTGCTTTTGTGTAAATGTGTTAAACTCTGGTGAGTTACTTATTTAATTACAATTAAATGTATCATAAGATTTTTATTTTAAGGGGGGGGAAAAGCATAAGGTACTATTTAAATTGAAGTCGTCTGCCTTCCTAAACAAAGTGGGAGGGTCCTGATATTGGGGATTTTGTCTTATTCTCTGTAACTAAAGCCTCAGTCCAAATAGTAGGTGCTTATCAAAAACTTGTTGAATGAGCCCTGACCTGGTGACTCAGTTGGTTGGAGTGTTGCTTCTACACCTAAAGGTTGTGGGTTTGATTCCTAGTCAGGGCACATAGCCAGTTTGCAGGTTTGATTCCATCAGAGCACATTTGAGCAGCAGCCAATCAATGTTTCTCTCTCATATCCATGTTTTTTTTGTGTTGTTCCTCTCTCTCTCTCTCTCTCTCTCTCTCTCTCTCTCTCTCTCTCTCTCTAAAATTAATAGAAACATATCCTCAGGTGAGGAATTAAAAAGAAAAGGTTTGTTGAATGAATTACGAATGTGAAATCTTAAAGGACAACAGACTTGTAGTCTATATGTAAGGAAAATTCTCTCTAAAATTATTTTATCTTGAGAGATTCATATTCTGAATTAAATGTAAATTGATCACAATTTTTTGGAGTATTTTCAAAAATTGCTTTTATAGAAGTGACAGGCTCAGTGTATTCTCAGGCATTCTTAGGAGGTATGATTTCTTAGACATTTCTGGTTCTGTGAAAGTTATCATTTTTGTTATCTGATTCTATTTATTTTCAGCCGTACCTCTTGTGAGGGCAGAAAAGGACATTTCTGCTCTAAAATAGTTCCTTAAGTCTCCAGGAGTATCTAGTTGACTCCTAGAAAATAGCTCTCAAAATGGCATGAGGAGAAACAATGATAAAAAAAAAAAAAAGTCCTTATTCTGAAGTAACAATAAATTACTTTGTTTTGAGCAAGGAATAATAATTAAAAACAAAAGCAATCTCAATTGCTATGATGATCAGTTTTCTTGGTAAATGAAAGACCTCCTAGATTCAAAAGGTTAATGCATTATAAGTTTAAACAGTTTTATTCTGGCCCTAACTTGTTTGGCTCAGTGGATAGAGCATCGCCCTGCGGACTCAAGGGTCCCAGGTTTGATTCTGGTCAAAGGCGTGTATCTTAGTTATGGGCACAACCCCAGTGGGGATTGTGCAGGAGGCAGCTGATCAATGTTTCTAACTCTCTCTCCCTCTTCCTTCCTCTGTAAAAATCAATAAAATAATTTTTTAAGGTTTTATTCTGTTTTGTCAATTTAAAAAAAAGGGTGTAGAGTTAAAGGTTATTTTTTTATGAATACAACTTACCACAATTAGTTATATTAACTACAATATTTCTCCAAGAATATAAATAATATTCAATGGATTCACCATCGCAATTATTTGAATTAAACTCTGGATCCTCAAGAGTAAGTATTACCAATAGTGTCATGTGATCTGGTAAATTTTCATCTCCATATAGCTCCCTGAAACTAAAGATACATTCAGAAATGATATGCAAAGAGTAATGGAAAACCAACGGATATTCTCTGCCCCAAATAGGAATATCCAATACCCCACCTGTTAGTCATCACCAATGTGATGTTGATGCAAACTATATAAATAAAAAATGATAACAGTTCTTTTATTCACAACACCTGTGCTCCATACTTTAGTGCAGATTCTCTCTAGCTGAAAGAACTGTGCTTTAATATAGGAATGTTCCATATTTAATTTTTTGAGGTAACTGCATACTGTTTTCCATACTGGCTGCAATATGGAACTACCATTTGGCCCAGTAATCCCACTTCCAGGAATACATCCTAAGAAACCTGAAACACCAATCAGAAAGAATATACTAGACTAGTATGTACCACTATGTTCATAGCAGCATGACTTACAATAGCTAAGATCTGGGAACAGCTCAAGTGCCCATAAGTAGATACAAAATCTATGGTACATTTACACCATGGAATACTATGCAGCAGTAAAAAATAAGGATCTCTTACCCTTTGAGATAGCATGGAAGGACCTGGAGAGTATTATGCTAAGCTAAATAAGTCAGACAGAGAAAGACAAGTATTACATGAGCTCACTCATATGTGGAATCTAATGAATAACAATAAAATAAAAATAAAAACAGATGAACAAAATAGATCCAGAGACATAGAAGCATGGAAGAATCTCAGAGGGAATGTGGGGATGTGTGGGTGGGTGAGAAGAAATCAGCCAAAGAACTTGTATGCATATATGCATAACCCATGGACACAGACAATAGTGTGATGCAGGCTTGGGGTGGGGGAGCAGGTGCATGCTAGAAGGGTCAGTGGGGGGAAGGGTACATCTGTATTACTTTCAACAATAAAGATAAATTTAAATTTAAGAAAAAAAATAGGATTGTTTTAATTAATAAATAACATGAAATTGTTATATTTAATATTATGATTGACTAAATTATTAGCCACAGATCACCACTTCCTGGTATATTATGCACCCCTACCCTTGCCATGACGCCACACTGTGCAGAATAAATCTCCCTGTAACCTTGACTATGGCCATAGATAGCTACCTGACTTGCTTTAACTGATAGAATATGACACAGGGATGGTGTGCCAGTTCCAGGCCCACAACTGAAGAGGGGTCATGTGATTTTGCTGACCCCTTCTTTGCTTCTGTTACTGCCCTGGCTAGCACCCTAGATCAATGAGGAAAAGAGCCATGAGGTGTAAACCTGGCCCCAACCTGCAAAGAACCAAACTCTGGAGGACCCAGTGATTGAATCAGAGCCACCCATTGAGCCCAGCCTAGATCAGTCACATCCCAGACAACCAGAATGAGTGATTGTTGTAAATCTTTGAGTATGGGGGTTGTTTGTTATGCAACAATAGGTAGCAGTTGCACAGACCCAGGATATGTAGCAGGAGCAACAATGGCCCTGACGTTATTTATTCATAAGAAAGTCATAATAAAAATTTGATTACTTACCACAGAAAAGCTCATCACTTTCATCAAAGCAGTCATTAACTCCATCACACCGCTGGGCCTGAGGGACACACAGGCCGGAGGAGCATCTAAAAGATCCAACAGGACACGCTGCAGAAAATTAAAAAATAGAAAATATTGTGAGGTTCCCTAGAAGTCACTGGAGCACATTAATAACAAAATATGAAGTGATAAGAGATTAAGGAGTTGACAATGTAATAGTAATAATTACATAAGTTCTTCATCAAATCTAAGTTACAGGTGATAATTGAAATATTAAAAAAAGCAGAATTTAGGAGAGCAAAGAAAGCAAATAAATTCACCGAAACAGAGTCAACATTGCAGCCAGTTCACATGTACAGTCAAACTTCTACTTCCTCCATTATTGCCTCAGCTCTCTGGCAAAACTCAAAGAAAGTGAAAGCTGAAGAGCTGAGAGGGCCCAGCATTGTTAGTGTGCAGTTTTAGACACCCCAAGGAGATATGAATGGACTCTTGGGTCTGAATCCTCTATGATCAGCTGCATTCTTCTGAGGAGACTTTAGCTATATTTTCAATTAATCTCTGTCTCAAAATATATAAATAACCACAAATCTTACAAAGTTGGACCTAAAATAATTAGTGACGGGCCCCAAAACTCAGGACTCCTGCCTCCTCCCCAGTCCATAATTTTTTTCACTTCAATCAGACTCCAAGTTAAAGATTCCATTCCTGGTCTTGATTCATGAATCCTGGCTTATAGCTACATAAAATAGAAACTAGAGACCCAGTGCACAAATTTGTGTGCTAGTGGGGTCCCTAGGCCAGGCCTGGGAGATCAGGCCAAAATCTGTCCTTTGACATCCCCTGAGGGGTCCCGGATTGCAAGAGGGTACAGGCCAGAATGAAAGACCTCACCAGTGCATAATCAGGACCTGGGAGGGACACAGGAGGTTGGCCAACCACAGAGGGACCACAAGAGGGCTCCAGGGCTCCAGGGCATGTCCGGCCTGTCTCACTCAGTCCCAATTGGCTGGACCCCAGCAGCAAGCTAACCTATCAGTCAGAGTGTCTTCCCTCTGGTGGTCAGTGCACGTCATAGCAAGCAGTTGAGCAGCCTTAGCATGTCTTTAGCATATTACACTTTGATTGGTTGACCAGACATTTAGCATATTAGGCCTTTATTATATAGGATAATAAATCCTTCCTCCCTTGCTAAGGTCTGAATATTTGTGTACCTCCCAAAATTCATATGTTAAAATACTAATGCCCAATATGATGGTATTAGGAGGTGGTGCTGGGAGGTGGTTAGGTCATGAGGGCAAGAATGTGATTAGTGCTCTTATAAATGAGGCCCCACAGAGTTCTCTAGCCCTTTCCACCATAAGAAGATACAAGGAGAAATCTGTAATGCAGAAAAGGACCCTCACTTAACCAGACTAACACCCTCATCTTAGAATTCCAGTCCCAAGAGCTGTGAGAAATAAATTTGTTCCTTAAAGCTGCTTGGTCTGCAGTATTTTGTTATAGCAGCTTGTATAGACTAAGACACTCTCTGTGCAGAAGAGTTGGGGAGAGTACATGGTCAGAACCTCACTATTTCAATGGTGCACAGTGGAGAGCCTGAGTTCCTAGAAAAGAAAATGGCTTACTATGTACCTACTTCCTTGCTGGAAATGCTAATATTCCCATATTTAGAAGTGGACTATTCTAAATCCAGAAATAGGGCATTAACAACAACAACAACAAAAAGATGTGCTCTATGGGAGCCTTCTCTCATGCCTCATCCTCAGGGAGTCCCTAAGTGGTTAACCCTGCCTTTCCTTTTTTTAACACGTTAAGAATTTTCTAAGAAAGTCAGTATCTACTCTCTCCAGCTCTAATGACTTTCCTCAAACATTGTTTTGTCTATTGACCGCTTCCTGGTCACTGTTCCAGCAGTTCTGTGAAGCTTAACATTCTGAGCACTGGTAGCTGAGCGCTCCTTGACCAACCAGCTCTCCCTGTAGATGAGGCCAAAGAGTCACAACTGTTGGTCTCCAATCCACCAAATGTTGGTGTGCACATTGTATTTGCAAAGAATTTTGGCTACCAAAAGCAAATAAAGAAATAGACTTGGTCTATACTTTAGGAGTAATGTGAGATGTTATTTTACAAATATTTTTATAAATCAATAATAAACAATTGTATTATTTGTTCATAAATTAAACTATAGCAGTCATAAATATGTATTGTTTGTATTATTTATTATATATTTAGTTTACATTTTATATTTGTTAAATAAACATATTTATTTATGTCATACTTATTATAAAAATAAAAATGTAATAGGAAACATCAGAAATAAAGCCTTTAAATTCTCCAAGTTTAAAGTTATTAATAGCCTCCTTTTAACAATTTCTTAAGGTTTTCTAAGGACCCGGTCCCAGGCTTACGTTGACTGATGTTGTAACTGCCATATTCCACCAGAAGTGGCTTGTCCGAGTGCCTGGAACTGCACTGAAGCTGGATGTGAACAAGGGGGCTGGGCACGCGGAAAATGGTCTGGTGATCCATGTAGGAGCCACAGTACCTGAGGAGACAAGAATCAAAGACACAGGTCAGAGGTCTTTCAATTGCAATCCTATTGACCTGAATTCATTCATGCTTTGGTCACTTGGCCTTCATTAGAATTTATTTTTAATAATAATTTCTTTAGTGTGGAGCTGATAGTTATTCTTTCTAAGCTAAGTCTGTGACTAACGTCTGTTCCCTAGATGTTCTCCTCTGCTAAATAAAACAAGAGCAGGACTATTGCCTGTCTGTTACCTCGACCCTTGCTTTCCTCACCAACACTTATACTCAGAAGAAATATGGATTTCATCCTCCTGGTCCCCTCTCATTTTGTTGTGTAAATCACTGCGCAATATTGCCTGTTTCTGTCTACAAACCTCCTAACAGAGCAGAGTGAAATACATGAGCTCAGATTGAAAATATACAAAGAACCCAAGCAACACTTAAAGCAAAAGAGAACAATATTGTTTCCAACTAAATTGAAATCAGAAGTACACTTCAGAGCTTGTCCTTGGCAAAATTTCAAAGGAATGATGTCTATCTACAATATTTGTCTATCTCAATTTTTCTTACTTGTCATCACCTATAATAATAGACAATGTCCTTCCTGATAGTAATTCCTATTATACAAGCACTGTGGTTAGTAAAGTCTTATTACACAGGGCCCATGGTAAGTTAGGCCTCTGCCTTGTGTAGGTGAGGCTCTTCCCAGGGTGAAACCTGCAGGTCTCAAAAGGAAACAGAAGAGATGAGGCTTGAGGGGGAAGGTCCTCCACCAGAATCTGTGGCTGTCAATCACTCCAGGTCCCCAATGCACTTGGAATCAGACACAGGTACTTAGTGGGAGGGGCAGAGAGTTAACCTACAATTTCAACATTTGAAGGAGGAAAGCATTCGTGAGCATTTCAGAAAGAAACTTTTGCAATTGGCAGACATTCAGGACCTGATGGACTAACAAACCAGCTCCTGTGATAAGAGGAAGAGATAACAGCTGCAGGTGGCCACCTGGCCAAGTGGAAGCCAGTGTCCGAGAAGCATCTGAAAGCCCAAGTGAAGCTTTTGAGGCCAGAGACTATTCTAATTGATCATGTTGGGATTAGAGTACAAACTTATACGTGGAATCTAAAGAACAAAATAAATGATCAACCAAAATAGAAATAGATTCATAGATACAGACAATAGATTGATGGTTACCAGAGAAGAAGGGTAGGGGCTGGGGGACTAGGTGAAAAAAAGTGAAGAGATTAAGAAATACAAATTGATAGTTGCAAAATAGCCAAAAGGTTGGACAGTACAGCACAGGGAATATAGTCAATAATATTGTGCTGCCAGGTGGGTTCTTGGAATATCAAGGGGAACACTTGGTAAAGACATGATTGTCTAACCACTATGGTGTACACCTGAAACTAATACAACATAATATTGAATGTAAACTGTAATTTAAAAATTAAAATTTTTAAAACGAATACACACTGTGTTCTGAAAACATGATGATTGTTATCTGTATCTTATAGTGATTTTATACATGTTCTTTATTAACATATACTAGGCTTATCTTGCAAAGATGAGTCTCACTCAAATATTCAGAAGTTAGGAGGAAAAGTATCTGGAAATCCATGCTTGGGTGAAGTTTAGAGAGGAACAGTCAGCAATGGGTCATGTCAGTGGCTAATAAAACAAACGGTTTTGAAAAAATAAAAGATTGAAACAACTCAGCAAAATTGAGTTTACATGTACAGGCATATAATGGGTAAGAAAACTGAGATGTAAGGAGATGCAGTAATGCATCCAAGTTCATATGGAGAACAAGTAGAAGCAGGATTTGGACACAACTCTGCCTGATATTAAACCCTGGCACTTTTAGCACAACCACAGCCTTCCCCTCAGGAACTTTGCTTCTTGTAGGAAGGCCTTCCATTTCCCCAGGGATCATCTACTGCATTCAAGATGCCCTGAACACACATACCCCTTCCCATGCTCTCTCAACTCAACATCTGTAGGCTTTCTGATGTCAGAATTACCTTTTCCTCCTTCCCATGACAAATCCAACACCCCTAGGCCACCCTCAGCAAGCCATCAGAAATTAGTGTAATTAGAGCCTTTCCTTTTGAGATGAAAAGGACTGATAATGGGAAGAGCTGTCATTTTAAATCCCAGGGTTCAGCTGAATCAAGATAATCCCGATAGGATCTTAGCCAGCTCACAAGACAAAGTGAAGAGCTGGCCCTTCAGGGAAAGTAATTTAGGGCGGAAGGCTTTCCTAGTAATGTTTGGAAGGAATCCAGTACTTTCACAGCAACATATTGGGGTTAGGCCAACTTTTCCTCTGGGGAAGGCCTTCCATTGGATTCCATACACATGGAAATTGGGATGGTAGGAATTGCTACTTGGTTGGAGGAAGTATCTCCTTTTCAAAATGGCTCTATTTTAGGCATACAACTTTACAAGAGATATCTAAGGATTTGTTTTATAGACATCAATTAGAATACTAAAATGCAGTATTCTTAAAGCCTTGGGACACATTCTATATAGTATTTGTCCATTTAATGTCATTTCAAACGAAATCTTATGAATCATAAAAATAGCTAATTTTTTGGTGTGCAATATGTATTATTTCATTGAATGTTTACCCCCAAAAAACACCTTATTAACTAGGAATTATTACCTCATTTTATAAACTGAAGGTCAAAGAGGTTAAATGTCCTAGTAAATGTAGCCACTAAAAGACAGGGCTGGAATTTGAACCCAGGTCTTCTGCTTGTGGTATAATAGACCCTCGATTCAAAGACACTCCCACAGGAGTACAAAGCACACCTTAATAATGGAGCCAAGAATGCTTTAAATCAGGTAGAACTGTTCCAACGATGACAGGACCAATGACTATTTAGCAAGAAATCTAAGAGTCTCAAGAAAATGAAAGTTGTTGTTTCAAGAAAATCTTTATGAAAGAAAAGGTTTTTCCCTGGTTGTTGTGGCTCATTGGTTAGATGTCTTCCCATATACCAAACGATTTCTGGTTCATTTCCTGGTCAGGGAACATGCCTGCTTTGCTAGCTGGGTCCCCAGTAGGGGGGTTGCAAGAGGCAGCCGATCAATGTTCCATTCTTATGTCAATGTTTCTCTTTCACCTTCACCCTTCCTCTCTCTCTCTGAAAGTCAGTAAAAATTATTTTTTTATTAAAAAAAAAGGAAAGATTTTATTCATGTAATAATGTGAACAAAGAATTAGCAAGGAAAACCTCTTAGGCTAACTTTAAGAGGATTATTATTGCAAAGTAAACAGAGAGGCCATTCTGTTGCCAAGACAGGGCATCCTACAGTTTAAAATACAAGACCTATTATAACTTTAGGAGCAAATAAATAATAACAACAAGGAAAGGACAAGCTAAGGATGAGAATGAGGACCTATTATGTCGGTTTGGGAAGCCCAGGCACCTAGATTTCTCTCAGCCTTTCTCTGGTCAACCTCAACCTATGTCCCAGACTCAGGATATAATCAGGCCAATTGGGCTTCTGTACTGCACAGAATTGGCTAATGGTTTCTAACTTTTATACCATCAGGACTCATATTTATTATTTTTACCTATGACTCCATAGTTTGAAATACTTTATCTGCCAAATTATTTTTGTAAAGTGTAGTGTGCACACCCACAGCCCAGCAGCATAGAGCTAGGAGTCGGGAGCCATAAAGCATGGATTTGAATCCTGTCTTTATCACTTATGAGCTGAGTGGCTTTGAGCAAGTATGAACTCCTGTATTCCTCTATCAGTAAATAGTAAAGTGTAAATTCTTTAGGGACAAGAAAACCAAGGCTGCCGAAACCGGTTTGGCTCAGTGGATAGAGCGTCGGCCTGCAGACTGAAAGGTCCCAGGTTCAATTCCAGTCAAGGGCATGTACCTTGGTTGCCGGCACATCCCCAGTAGGGGGTGTGCAAGAGGCAGCTGATTGATGATTCTCTCTCATCAATCATTCTCTCTCATTCTCTATCCCTCTCTCTTCCTCTCTGTAAAAAATCAATAAAATATTAAAAAGAAAAGAAAAAGAAAAAGAAAAAGAAAAAGAAAACCATGGCTTTGAACCTCTGAGCAGGGCTTTTCATCGGATTCTTCCACATGGAAACCACTTACATGTGCTCATTAATTTCCCACCATCCGTGGTCACAGCCTTTCACACTCTTCTTGGTTATGGAATAGTTATGGAATTTCAGTGCTATGCCAAGAGTTGATATGGGAGTCTGTGAAAAACAAGCATAGGTTAAAAAAAAAAAATCAATTAAAGGGCATATTTCAGGCTAAGATTTTTTTACTCAGAACCCATTTCCTCGGCTTGCTGTTTTAAGGGCATTTTATAATATTATTTGTGCCCTGTGACCTGTGGTGGAGTAGACCACTAACTCTGAGCAAACTTGGATGAAGAGGAGAACACGATGGAGGGAAAGTGGGCAGCTGGTGCTCAGGGGGCTACTATTAGGTCCCAGCTTGAGTGAGCTAAGTGACATTAGATCTTGTGTAGGTTTCAGTTTCCTCCTACTAAAGGAGCTTACCTTTGAAAACAACCACTTATTAATGAGTGTAGACTTTGTCCTCTTTCACTGATAAAAATGGCATAGTTTATGTAAAGCACCATTCAGATTCTTTAGATAAAAGAGAAGTGAGTCAGCATCCTCTTCACATGAAACCTGGTTACTCCTAAAGGCAGTTACAGTGTCACCCCTAGATCTTCACAGAAGAGACTACACAAGAGAGGGAGCTGCCTGTATAGTATGAGTACATATGAGTGTGTATGCGTGTGTGCGCGCGTGTGCGCACACACACACACACACACACACACACACAACTGACCTTTTATGGCACTGTGTGACATGCATGCCATATACATTATGCCTGATATCCACAATTTTAGTTTTAATTTTCATTTGAACCAAGAATTATGTGAGACTTCTTTCATTTGCAAGGAGTAGAATTTTGGTTTATCCATTTTCAAGTTCTCTAATTTTATCTTAATTAGATTAAAAAATATTTATTGCCTATACTTTTTTAATTTTTTAATTTATTGAGGATTGTTGTGATTAAATTTATGAATGCTCCAAGATAATTTTTAAAAGAAGGTAATTTCTCTCTCTCTCTCTCTGCACTTGTGTTTACCCTGACCATCTCACTTAAGACAACTAATTCTTAACTTCTTCCCCTATTTAACTACCACTCTGCCAGCTACAGAGCCTCCTTCCCTGCTTTAGTGTTCATAGGCAACTGTATATCCATATAACATACTGTATACATATTTTAATTGTCCATTTGTTGCCTATCTTTCCTACTGTATGATAAACTCCATCACAGCAGAGTTTGTGTGTGTGTGTGTGTGTGTGTGTGTGTGTATAGTTTTATGGATCCCAGTGTTTAGCATACTGCCTAACATGTAGTTGGCATTTAGTAGTAATGCAAACAGTATATTGCTTGCTGCTTACATCTAATTGCTATGTCACACTATAATGATTTTGTACATATACTAGAGGCCTGGCGTATGAAATTCATGCACTGTGGGGGCGAGGGGTGTTAGTTCCCCATAGCCCAACCTGCACCCTTTCCAACCTGGGACTCCTCAGGGAATGTCTTACTGCCAGTCAGACATCCCTCTTACAATCTGGGACCAACTGGCTCCTAACTGCTTATCTGCCTGCCTGACTGACTGATCACTCCTAATCAATTCTGCCTGCCAACCTGATTGCCCCTAACTGCCTTCCCTACCAGCCTGGCTGCCCCCAACTGTCCCCCTACTGGCCTGGTCACCCCTAACTGTCCCCTTCCCACCAGCTTGATTGCCTCTTACTGCCCCCTCTGCCAGCCTGGCTATTCCCCCAACTAACCCCTCTTCGGGCCTGGTTGCCCCTAACTGCCCTGTTTCCGCTGGTCTGGTCACTCCTTACTGCCCCCCTACCCTCGCCAGCCTGGTTGCCCTCCTGCCCACCTGGTCGCCCCATTCAGCCTGCTGTTCAGTCGTTTGGTTATCCCTCACTAACCCCCCTGCCAGCCTTGTTGCCCCATGCAGCCTGTATTTGGTCATCCGTCTGATTGTTTCAGTCGTGATGGCCCCTGGCTTTTTATATATTAGGATACTGAAAGACCAAAGATGACATCTTATCCTATCTCTCTCCACATGAAACTAGAGTTGGAGAAAGAAAAATACAGACTAAGATTTAAAAAAAAAAAAAAAGGCAGGAACACCCACGCTGTCTAGCACCAATAGGAGATGTACATATTCTATAAATTTACATTATGGTTTGTTTATACAACTGAAATATATATGCCTAATCCAACTTATTATTTATTTATTATTCCTATTATTATTTGGATGGTGAAGTAATTAAAAATTAACAAATGACCTCTGTCATAATAAAATAGTAAATTCTTTGATCCCATAAAATGTCTTTGCATTTTTAATACAAACAGACAAAATAATAAATGGTAAAATAATCCCCAGGCTGCAAAGGGCAGTTAATATGTAGGAAGAGGGTTGAGGTTGCAAAAACTTTCATGTTCTAGATATTATATTTAAAAAATGTTTACATGTTATAAAATTAACTAACACTTTTTATAATTAAATTTTATAATAGAGGTAATTTAGTTCAAAGATGAATTGCTACTAAAAGTAAGATAACAGTATTTTTTTAAGATAGTGATAAAATTAGGCTACCTGAAATTTCCAGGTACACTTGCATTTCGGAGGATAGTAGCTTGGGTAATATGGACTTGAAATTTTCCCTTCAAAGCCAGTGGTTTCTTTGACCAACACTGTGTTTTCACACTCTGAAGAAAAAAAAAATCCAGTAAAATGATTTGAAGTTTTGACATTGTGGGAAAGACACTACATATATTTCTTTCACTAGAAATGCACAGTTTCTTAATCAATAAGCATGTATATATGGATTTAAACTAAATTTTTATAAAAGAAATAGTACCCTACATAGGTATAGCTAAACTATTTGTTCAAATTCTATATTTGTTTTCAAATAATGTATTTGGTTACACATTTACAGGATGCTATTATTTTCTTTAAAAAAAAAACCACAAAGAACACACACACATTTTAGCCTGGCCAGCATGGTTTAGTTAGTGGTTGAGCATTGACCTATGAACCAGGAGGTCATGGTTCCATTCCCAATCAGTCATGGTCCAGGCACATGCTAAAGTTGCAGGCTTGATCCCCAGTGGGAGGCATGCAGGATGCATCCAATCAATGATTTTCTCTCTCTCTCTCTCTCTCTCTCTCTCTCTCTCTCTCTCTCTCTCTCTCTCTCTCTCTCTCTCTCTCTCTCTCTCTCTCTCTCTCTCTCTCTCTCTCTCTCCTTCCCCCTTTTCTCTCTGAAATAAATAAAAATATATTTTAAAAACACACAGTTGATATAAATTTTAAAAAGTTTCTGAACTTCTTTTGTTCAACTAAGTGCATCTTTGTTGTTAAAATATACCCAGTTTACATAACATGTTCTGTTTAAGACAATCTAAATGTCTATTCTTGCTGATATGGTAACATTCTGCTAGAATGTAAGCTTCTTAAGAGCATTTTTTTACCTCTATTTTGTTTATTGCTATTTCCCTAATATCTACAGCCATTCCTGGCATATAAAGATGCTCAATAATTATTTGTTTAGTGAATAGATAAAGTCCATTACAATGTTTGTAAAATAATCACATTTTTAAGCTTTGAAGTTAGAGATAATTTTCAATCCAATAATATCTCAAATATCTAGTCCAATAAATCCATTTTACATTTGGTTTTGTAATAATTTGAAGCAGAAAAATTACCAAAATAAGCCAATGCCTTAAACTATAGATGAAACTACATCTATCATTATCTTCGTAATCCAAATCCTCTTCCCTCTTCACCCTTATCTCCCATTCTGATCCCTTTGGCTTTATTGATGCTCATAAAGAAGTTACCTAGGAGAATAGGGGGGACATCTATAATACTTTCAACAATAAAGATAAATTATTTTTAAAAGTTACCAAGACATGACCTGCAAAATCCAATCAGTTGGAACACGTATCACAAAGAGACTAGAGTTTCTTTTTGTTTTGCTTTACTTCATTACCTTAAGTCCAAAAGAGAAGAATGAGGGGGATAATTTTTGCTCCCTGTGGCCTAGTAAAACCCATTAAATCCTCAAGGTTTTTGCTTCACAGGCATTTTCTGAGAAGGCATTCTCATGCATGATTATAAATGGGACATCACACAAGATGGACTAGTGTGCTAGTTACTTGCCTACCAGCTCCAAACTGACCCTTCTCTGTTCTGCAGTGCCAGGCTGGGACTCTGCAAACCATTTCCTTTCTTTACTACCTGACTTCCTGATAGGTTCTGCCAATGGCGATGCCAACTGGAAACTAGAAGATGGAGGAGAAAGAATCAGACTTCCTGCCTCTTATTCCTGGAAGGGTCACCCAAGGACACTACTTCAGCCCCGCAGATAGCACTTCGTTCCTGTACAGAGCTGAATCCTGTTGGTAGTTTCTCCACCATCTACTTTATTGCATCTCCCCCAAAGATACCAGCCTCCACTGCCTGGCACCCTCTCCTGAGAGGTCTGGGTTCCAGGTCCATGAATATTTCCCTCTGAACTCAGAAACACCAGCACCAGCTGAGCAGCAACCCTTCCTCAGAGTTTCATTTCACAAATCCCTCCTCCAAGCTCTATTCCTCCAGTTGATTCTTGCACGTGGTGCTTTCTACATGATACAAAGAAAACTCAGGGTTGTTTTGTGGGGTTTTTTTTTTTTTTTTTTTTTTGTGTGTGTGTGTGTGTGTGTGTGTGTGTGTTTGCCTCCTAAGTTACCTAGTTAACGCCTTAATATTGAGTTACCAGTTCTTTAAATTAAATTTTCTCTGCTAGAATAACTGATAGAATATTTCTATTCCCTGACCAACAGTCTCAGGGGAGATCAGACAGGAGTCATAGCAAATATTTCTACAGGTGACTTTTTTTGTGGGTAGAAAACTTACTTTGTTCTGGAATGACTTCGAAATATGCCCGGATTCCTGATAGCCTCCGTATCTGAGGAGATTTAAATGTCACCAACATCAGATTATTTGTAGAAACAAATGACATTAATGTTCTTGAGGGTTCACACATTCTGAAATCAGATAACAAAACAATTGATGACGAGCAGGTTATTGAGGATGGGCCTACGTCCCACACTAGTTCCACACATTTTCTGGGCCAGCCACACAGTTCTTGTTCATCAAACTCCACCAGCCAGTTCTTCATCAACTAGAGCACATGTGTCAAACACAAGGCCCGCGGGCCAAATCTGTCCCGCCAGGCCTTGCAATGTGGCCTGCACCACGCTGTCATCACTGCACTCCGCTGCGTTTCCATCACAATGACAGTTTATGACTGTTCAGTAAACCATTCGGCCCACAATTTAGGCTGGATTTTAGATTTTGGCCCCTTCTCTGATTGAGTTCGACACCCCTAAACTACAGGGTACCACACATGGAAGGGAGCTGATACAGGAACAGAAAACTGCCAAGGAATTCCCCTGGGGGGCCATCACTGGACCCTTCTTGGGGACAAACAAGGTATTAGGTCTAGTAATAATTAATGTCGTTTTCTAATACTTTTTTTAAAATCGAATTTATTTAAACAATACAACAAAATTTAATCAACAATATAGTTGCCGTTGTTTTCTACTACTTGTGCCCAATGCTCAGGAAGCGTTTTAATCCCTCTGTTGTAAAATTCTTGTGATTTTGATGCAAAAAATTCGGTCAATGCATTTTTGAGACATTCTTCATTATTAAATTTTTTTCCAAGAAGAAAGTTTTGCAAAGAACGAAACAAATGGTAATCGGAAGGGGCAATATCAGGAGAATATGCAGGTTGAGGGAGAACTTCCCATTCCAACTGGCGCAGTTTTTCAGCAGTGATTCTTGCAGTATGCGGTCGTGCGTTATCCTGGTGAAGAATTACGCCCTTCTGATTAATCAGCGCGGGTTCTTTTTCTCTTAAAGCTTGGGCTAACCTTTCCAGTTGGGCACTATACACTGCACTTGTAATGGTTTGGGTAGATGGTAAAAGTTCATAATGAAGAATTCCTTTAAAATTCCACCAAACACACAACATCACTTTTTTCGCATGCAAGTCAGGTTTTGGCGTGGGCTGCGGAGCCTCATTTTTGTCCAACCATTGAGGCCGCCTTTTCAAATTAACATACAGCAGCCATTCTTCATCTCCAGTAACAATTTGCTCTAAAAACGGCAAACGGTTTTGACGAGAGAGGAGCGAACTGCAAATTGTGACTCTTTGATTACAGCTGTTGTCGGTCAACTCATGAGGAACCCATTTTCCAAACTTTTGGACTTTGCCAAGTGCACGCAATTGATTGGAAATTGTTTTTTGTGAACAATTTAAAGTTGTCGCAAGCTCTTGTTGGATAATTTGAGGATTTTGCACCAAAAGAGCTTGAAGAGCTTCTTGATCAAAATTGGACACACGGCCTCGACCACTCTTGTCATCTAACGAAAAATTTCCCTCGTGAAATTTCTCAAACCAACGCTGGCATTTTCTGGCGCTAACTGCATCTTGACCAAGAGCACTACAGATGTTTTTTGCAGCCTCACTTGCTTTTCTCCCTAATTGGAACTCGTAAAGCATGCAGTGCCGAATATGCTCTTCATCCGCCATCTTCTTAGCCCTAGTTTTGCAACAAAAACCAAACCAAACACAAACTTTTTCAAGCAAAACTTGTTAATTGCACTTCACACGTTCTGTAGATACCACGTGTTTGAAGGTTATGTCAATACAAGTCAACGCCAAGCAAGATTTTAAACGAATGTTTAAAAACGACATTAATTATTACTAGACCCGATAGAAAGGGGTACTTAGTAGCTAATAAAACTGGGTTCAAAACTCAGGTCCATCACTTCTCTGGCTGAAAAACTGTGGGCAATCAAGTACTAAGTCTTCATAAATGCCACGTTTCCTACTACGAACAGAAGTAATAAAGGTATACTCCTCATAGCATTGTGGTGAGGCTTAAATAAGAAAATAACTAAATATGTCTGAAAGGATGAAAAAAACTCCACAACTATGGTTGAGAAGTGAGAGCCAGCAATAACGTTACCATTCACTGCATACCTTCATATACTGTATGGATTTTTGACATACACATGCATCCCAAAAATACAAAGAAATAAATACATTCAGAAAACACTATTGCATAGATATGTTAATACTATTAAAAGTAAAATAATTCATGTATATTTTTAGCACAGTGGATCACAAAAAATAATTCTAACTAAAGGTCAACTGACATTAGGTTAACAAAATCCTAAGAAACTCACAAAGTAAAAAATTATTAATGTGTGTGTGTGTGTGTGTGTGTGTGTGTGTGAAAATGAAAATATTTATGCAAAAATATAACATATATTTGTCCTGGGTAATGGACTTGTGAAATAGTTGATACTGTTTTCTCTGACCTCACTTTCACAATGAACATTGTATTATTTTAAAATAAGGAACAACATTTAATTGTTTTATTGATATTATGCAGTTATCACAGAATATTTATTCTCACACTTTATTGAAATGGTGTTCTTCACTATGATTGCAATAAAAGTAAAAAAAAATTTAAAAATCTGTTAGATTTCAGAAATATTGGCTGATGGTCCTGCTGTACTGATTTCGACTCTTTTATACTACAAAAATAAATAAATAAATAAATAAATAAATAAATAAACTCTCTTATATTACAAAAAACAACAACAACAACAACAACAACAAAAACACCCAACAACATTGTATCCGATAGGCTAATACAGAGCATGGGCCCATCATTGACCTGAGTATACACAGTAGTGGCTCACAAAAATCCACGGGGAACCCAGATGCTACAAAATGGGAGACATTGTAAAAACATCTTTTCACCCACAGCCGGAGGCCTGCCCGGTACCTGTACAAGACGGTGCTCCGGATTGGCAGGAGGGAGTCGTAGATGGTCAGGGAGTCAGTGACGCAGTTGTCGGCCTCGATCTGGACGGACTCGATGGACAGGCGGATCAGGTAGCCCACGATGGCCACCAGTTTGAAGTGGCACATGAGCCTCCCGGAGGTGGCCGAGATCTCCAGAGGGTAGCGAAGAGACAGGTGGTCTGCATACAAGTACTGAGAGCAGCCTTTGTCTGTGGAGACAGTGCTCTCGTTTTGTTTTAGGAATGACTTTTCTAGAAATCTTATCAGAAGAGGAAAGAGCAGAAGAGGTCAGGTGGAGGCCACCTGCTGCCTTTGCCAGTCTGTAGGCCGCTCCCCTCTCTCCTGATCACAGCAGCGGGATATCACTTTGAGACACTCTCCTCATCATGTCTACGTGGTTCGGTTGGGGTTAACCTCACCCCTGGGTGCAGAGGTGAGCAAGTGATTCTGACTGGCCAATCAGAGAGTCCGATAAGCTGGGTCAGGATTGGGCATGTCAACCAATACTGAGACCCAGTCCCAGCACTTCTGCAGAGACTATCGGGAAGTCTATGTGGGCTTATTCCCACCATGGTTACTAAACTGATAAACTGCCCTAACTGGTTTGGCTCAGTGGATAGAGCATCGGCCTGGGGACTGAAAGGTCCCAGGTTCAATTCCAGTCAAAGGCATGTACCTTGGTTGTGGGCACATCCCTAGTAGGGTGTGTGTAAGAGGCAGCTGATCAATGTTTCTCTCTCATCGATGTTGCTAACTCTCTATCCTTCTCTTTCTCTCTGTAAAAAATCAATAAAATATATTTTTAAAATGATAAACTACAAGCCTGGATCTGCCACGTAGGCCACCACATTGGACAAATACACTTGATGGGGTCTCAACAGAAAAAGGCAGAGATGCAGAGTCCTGGTGATATGCTGTCTTAGAACCTGGCCCAACTGTACCTGAAGCCCCACCCCCACCCAGGGGAGCCCCATTCATATGAGACAAATACAAATTTCTTTTATGCTTAAACCAGCTTGAGTATATTTCTTATATTTCTGTCACTTATAACTGAGAGAGCACTAACACATACCATCAGTTGAAAAGGAAAACGACAGCCCAAAAGATACCCATTTGGAGGCAGTGGGGGGTGCAGGAGAGGATAGGGGGAGAGAAGAAACCACATGACATAATTTACCAGGTCCTATGGTGGAAGAGTAATCTGACCGAAGCCCAGCTGCATTGAAAAACAAACAAACGCACATAGAAAAAAGATCCGTCAGTCTCATCATTTCATCCTGTTAGAATTTTGCCTAGAAAAAAAAGTATTTTCAGTCCTTTAAAAGCAATCCAACATATCTGGGGTTTGTTTTAAAATAATCCAGTGAGGGGAGGGGAAGGTTGTTTAGGTATTTAGAGATCAAATAGGACAGATGTGAGCTGATGGTTTTTGAAGCTAAGTAAAGGGTATATTAGAGTTAATTTTTCTATTCTCTTTCCTTATGTATGCTTGAAGTTATCCACAGTAACAAGCTTTAAACATTTTAAAGGTAAAAGGGAAACAATAAATATGATAATAATTAGTCATAATAATTATATCTGAAATAGTATATGTGGTACAGAATTTTCATTCATTTAACAAGTATGCATTAGCTTCCTACTATCTGCCTAGCAAATATATGATTGAAATCAAAAGAGAACATTGCAGCTGAAACTGGTTTGGCTCAGTGGGTATCAGTCTGCAGACTGAAGGCCTCAGGTTCAATTCCAGTCAAGGGCATGTACATTGATTGCGGGCATATCTCCAGTAGGGGATGTGCAGGAGGCAGCTGGTCATCCCCAGTAGGGGGTGTGCAGGAGGCAGCTGGTTGATGTTTCTAGCTCTCTCTCCCTTCCTCTCTGTAAAAAAAAAATCGATAAAATATATTTTTTAAAAGAGAGAACACTGCATAAATTTTGTATTATGCAAAAATTAAACCGTTATACTGTTAAGACAAATGATGGAGTTTACATTTGACATGGCCCTGGGGCAGGCTGTTGGGAGCACTGGGCAGTACTACATAACATAGATTCAGTTCTGTCTGGATGAGGAAAGAGACAAGGCAAAACTCAGAGAAATTTTCCTTCTGCAGGATGTTGTGCATTGGAGCCTTAGTTTGAATAAACCAAACTAAATATAGGGAGGGGTACATTTCAATAAATTCAGTTTCATATATATTTTGTCCCCAGTTCAATTGTCCAATCAATGTATGTAACATTTAGTAACTTCCTTTATCAACATAGCTCTCTTATCCTCCACTAGTCCTGTTCCACTGGGGCTGCCTAGAGAATACTCCATTACCATGGTGACTGCAATAATGACCGCACCAGGAGTGCTGCAGGAAGGACTGCTTAAAGGGGAATTAGCCAACAATCACCATTTAGAACCACGGAGTCCATATCTACTGCCAGACCCTGCAGGCTTCCCACAGAGGTCCGGTTTATGATGTTCGTCTGGATGGAGTCCTTCAGGATGGCGGCCACACAGTCCTCACAGAAGATGTGGCCCTTGGCATGTGGCATGACAAACACAATCCAGAAGTGGACCAGGAGGCCGCCTTTGTTGTTACTGCTGTAGAGAATGGAGAAAGATGTTCAGAGATACCTCTTAGGAAGCAGACTGTTATAGGAAGCCAATGGCCCAGCTGGTAATTTCAAGGTCAGGCCTGTGAGCATAGCTTTCAACTGAACACAACTACCTTCTTTAGGGATTCATCACATTTGATGGGGGACTGGAGAGGGAAAGCATCATGGTGTGTGTGTTCTTGTGTTGGGTTCAGATCTATAACCATTAGTGGATATTGGACCTCCATGGAGAAAACACTATTTCTGTGGCTGTCAATCAGTATTCACTGCAAGTTATAATTTTTATTACCTCCTGGTATCCATACACAGTGCTAAATCTGCTTTGTCGCATTTAATTGTATCAAAAAAGTTGATTATTGTTCTAATTTTTCAGATGAGAAAATTAAGACCAACTACAACTCAAAACCACACAGCTAGTAAGTAATACAACCAGGAATTCACCCCATTTTGGTTTCAGTAGGACCCTGTAGCAGGCACTGCTAACTGCACAAATATTATCATGATTTATGGGGGGGAAATAAACAAACAAACAAGATAATATTCTGTAGTAAATAATTTGGGTGATAAAAGTGAAGGAAAGTAAACAAATTGCTTTATTCTAAGGCTTTAATACCAAAGTGGACTGTGAATCTCTGCAAGTGTATTGGGAGTGGGGGAAGGTGGGTGATAGTACAGGGCACATGGTTTTTCCTAAAAATTATTTGATCATGGAATATTTTATTTTTTCTCTCAGAAGGCCTTTAGTGGTCAGTTTTTACTGAATATACTTTGAGAAATATGGGTCTGTGTTTTATTTTTGCCCTGACCCTGTACATAGCCATTCTGCCCAGTGGCATTAGAACAGGGGTCCTGGATCCCAGCTATGTGGAAAGGGCAGGCTTTGGTAGATAAAAAGGAAAACTCAGCATGAGAGCACAGCAAAGAATTGGGTCACTATTGTGCTAAAAGGGAATTAATCCACAATCACCCCTAAGAAGTTGCTAGAGAATGATGGTATCTTGGCCTTTTCGGGCTTTGAGAGGGTGTTACAGCAGGGAACACAGAAATCCCAAAGCAAGGGGCACACAGTACCTGACATCTGCAATGACAGACTGCTTGTAGAATTTGGAGAAGGCAGATGTTGTGTACACCAGGTTTACCTGAAAAAGAAGAACCAGGGTGTCTGAAGCCTTCCACTCTGGCTTCCTCTCACAGTACTAAGCTTTGATCAGCTGTCAAGGAGATAAGACTCAAAGTAAGGCCTCTAACTCCAAACCCAGACATTATTCCTTGAATTCATTTTCTTCTTTTTGGGGGGTGGGGTGGGAGGGGACGGGTAGTTAAATCATCACCAGAGGATTTTTTTCATTTATTTTTTCTTAGAGAGAGTAGAAGAAAGGCAAGGAGAGAAGGTAGAAAGAGAGAGGAGAGAGAAACATTGGTATGAGAGAGACACATTGATTGGTCGCCTCCAGCATGTGCTCTGACCAGGCCAGGGATAAAATCTGCAACCCAGGTATATGCCCTTGACCAGGAATCGAACCCAAGAACCTTTAGTGTGCAGGCTGATGCTCTAACCACTGAACAGCACAGACCAGGGCTATTCCTTGAATTCAAATACATTTTTACTGCCTGTAGCAGTCTTGGATTTTTTTTTTTTTTTTAACTTTCATTCTGTTTTCTCTGAATAATAATTTGTTACCTTCACTTATTTCTGTCTTTATTCACCTTAATCAAGCTTAACTTCTGTGTTCTGCCTATTCTAAAGTTAATTTTCTCCACAATTAACAAAGCAAATGCCTTTAAGCACATTTTAAAAGTGCATGACCCAACCTCTTTTCTATTAATAAATAGCATTGAAAAATTAAATTCTTAAGGACACATTGTTATATTAGCCACTAGGGGGCGAGTGGTGCCCACAATCAGGACAACCAACCCTTTCCCAGCTCACCAGCCCTTTTACTACTCCATTAACTAGATCTCAAAAGGCTCCCTTTCAATCAATTTATCTTTCCCCCCCCCCCACACTTAGCATTTCTAAAACCAAACTGACTCATTTGTCAAATCTTCTCTTGAATTCTCCTTTCTACACAGTAGCAACAATTACCCACCTAATTGCTCAGAAGAAGGAGGGGACTGGTAAATCACCTTAGAAATAATATAGCATAGTGGGGGGAATATGAGCTGTGGAGTTTAAATTCACTATGCAACACAGAACACGTTACCTATACCTGCTGAGCCTCGATTGTGTTTTTCTCCCACCTCTCCTTTTCTCCTTCATTCTTTCTTCCTTCCTTTCTCTTTTTCCTTTCTTCCAATCTGTAAAGTGGTTGTCAAAATGCCTACCTCTTTGGGATAATTTGAGGAATAACTGATAAATATTAAAAATAAAGGGGTGAGCCTGGCTGGTGTGGCTCAGTGGTTGAGCGTCGACCTATGAACCTGAAGTCACGGTTGATTTCCAGTCAAGGAACATGCCCAGGTTGCAGGCTCTATCCCCAGTGTGGGGACATGCAGGAGGCAGCCAATCAATGATTCTTTCTCACCATTGATGTTTCTATCTTTCTCTCTCTCTCCATTCCTTTCTGAAATTAATAAAAACATATTTTAAAAAATAAAGTGTTTAGCAACATAGCCAGTGTATAGAAAGCCCTCAATAAATAAGAGCCACTGTGCCCACTCTTGTCTTGCTTGCTCTCTCTCGCAGCTCTTCCTTAATCAAGCTTAATTCACCTTAATCAAGCTTAACTTCTGTGTTCTGCCACTACTAATAAATGCAAATAATTTATTGTAGCATTATCAATAGTAGAAAAAGCTGAAAACAACTTAAATATCCAATAAAAAGGAATTTTCTAATTTTGTAGTATTAAAACTTATTTTCTTTTTGTTCTTTTAAAAAATATATCTCTTTATTGATTTCAGAGAGAAAGGAAGAGAGAGAGAGAGAGAGAGAGAGAGAGAGAGAGAGAGAGAGAGAGAGAGAGAGAGAGAGAGAGAGAGAGAGAGGAATGTCAATGATGAGAGAATCATTGATCGGCTGCCCAGGCATGTGTCCTTGACCAGAATTGAACTCAGGACCCTTCAGTCCACAGGAAAATGCTCTATCCACTGAGCAAAACTGGCTAGGTTTGAAAGTTATTTTTGAAAGAACACTTACTTGTCTAGAAAAATACAATCTAATGGTAAAAGTTAAGTATCAGATTATAAGACTGAATATCTCAGTATTGAGCTATCCCCCGTGTCGGTATGGTCCAGAATAAAACAGGGCTCAATTTTCGAAGTTAGATAAGATTTTAAAGTTTGTTTTATACTTTGATGGGTTTTACACTTTACATATTTTATTTGTACTTTTCACTTTTAGATACTTTATACCTCTTTTATTTTTTAGACATTTCTAAATTTTTATAATAAATCTGCCTTAGTTCTTTAAGGAGGATGTTCTCTTTAAGTGGAGAGATGTCAGTGTATGGATGTTGAAATAAATAAATGTATGCTGATCACAGAATCAATCAGCACACATGTCACATCAGTACTAAAAGACATTTTAAAGATCACCTGGTCCAATCCTTTTATTTCACAGATGAGAAGAACTGAAAATGAAGCTCACAGAGCCATTTCTTTTACTTTCAGCAGAAAGAAAAAAAGAAAAAAAACAATTCTATCAAATAAGCAATTCTATTTTACAGCCAACAAGAGCTAAATCCCATGTTTCCTGACCACTTTCTCTGCATACCCAGCACACTGTGATCCTTCCACCCCCACCTTTCACCCCCTGACCCCACCCTGCCCAGCCTCTCACCACCACCCCCATCACCTCACCACTTGTTGTACAGTTCGTGTCACTGACAGAAATTCCCTGGACTCCTTCTGCCGGTATTCAGGAAGAAACTCAATATTGGTGATGCGAAACATTCCAACAAAGTAAAAAGCATCTTTGCTTTCTGTCTTGCCTGTAAGACAAGAGAAAAGGCAGGTAGGGGGGCTTTCCCATGTGTGTGGTAATGAGGCATTGCCTGATCTATGCCAGTATCAAGTTCCTGAAATTATTTTATTTTAGGCAACTATGTATTTTACTGGTTCACAGCTTGGGGAGTTCTAAATGTAGTTAATAACATCTCTTCCATCAATAGTAAATCACTATGTCCCTTAGGATACTCTCTTCTATCAGCTTCTGACAACTACTTAAGAACAAGATTAAAAGGACAAAGATATACCTCTTAGACAGTCTACATGTCATAGAGTCACTAAGGGGCCAAAGAGAATTTTCATGGATCCCAAGTCTGTAGAAGGTAAGGAGGTAAGAAATGTATACAGTCAAGCTCTGAGGAAAAGTGAGCGTAGTGGGAGAAGAGGGGAGGGCCCCCAGTTGTCCTTCACTGAGCCCTGACCTCTCGTCCTCTGTCTGACTTTGGCTGATGCTCAGGGTGCTGGCCTACCCTCAGTTCTGTGAGGTGCAGGGAGAACTCATCCTTCTGATAAGCCACTGAGGTCCTCATCCCAGTGACAGGTCACTTTTTCTCAAATGCTTTGCCTGTGAGGTCAATGGCTTTGAGCATCAGGCCTGCTCAGAAACAGGCAAAGACACAACAGTGTCTGAGTTGTCTTCAGACAACAGGTAAAGACATTGCTGTTGTTTGAGAATAGCTTGGGAAATAAGGGCTTTCTTTCTGCCTTTTCTTTTTGTTTTTACCAAGGACTTCCTGCTACGTGGCACCATCCCCAGACCCTCATGGCAGTGGTAATCTCTTTCTTGCGGTACCAGCCCCACTGTATCATAACTTCAGTCTGGATGGCTGGTCTCCTAAAGAAACAGGACCTTCTTTTTGTTTCTCAAGCCCTATTATAGAGTAGCCAGTGCCTGACTTAGCTTTGAAGCTCAATAAATATGTGTGGGAAGGAAAGGAAAGAAGAAGGGGGCTAGAGGAAGAGCACAAGGAAATTCTTAATAACTGATAGTTATTAAAAAGATGGTGCATGAATATTATGTGAATTTGAAATAAGTTAGGTGAAAAAAGAACAAGAACCATATGATTTTACTCATATGTGGGACATAAAACAAACAAAGCAACACAAGAACAAACAAGCAAACACATAGACAGAGAACAGTATGGTAGTTACCAGAGGAGAAGGGTGTGGAAGAAGGTTGAAAAGAGTAAAGAGGGTCAATTATATGGTGATGGAAGGGGGCTAGACCTTGGATGGTACACTTAATGGAATGTGGAGATGATATAGAATTGTACATCTGAAACTTATATAATGTTATTAACATGAGTTTTTCCATTAAATTTAATTTTTTACAAAAGAAGGTTAAACTTGGCTGAGTGATAAGAAGCAGCCTCTCTTGAGTAGTCAACCCAGGGTCCCCCTAGTTCCAAATAGTGTAGTGAGGCAGTGGGGAGGGGAAAGGAGCACAGAGTAGGCAGCAGGAGGCCTGAGCTTCTGTCTTAGATTTGTTCTTTCAAGTTAAGTGACTTTAGAATAATCAATTTGCCTCACTAGGCTTCTCATATAAAACAAAGGTTTGTTTTATTACTAATTTTACCAGATAAGTGAGTCTTAGACTTTTTCCCCCCTTGCAGACATTTTAAAATTTGAATGAGACCTGTGACTTCTATCTAGAAATTCATACATCCTCTGGCATCAGTAATTACTCAAGAGGAAGCATAACAACAATATAAGGGAGATCAATTAGGCCTTGAAATGATTACAATGACCAAACTCTTTAGCGCAGCCCAATACACAAGACCATGGTGGGTCTCCTGATGAGCTGTCCATTTCATTTCTCAAGGCCATTTGCCTCACCCAAATTGCATATATTGAAACTAACCTCTGTTATTTGTTGAAAAGTCCATACCATTTTCCCTTTGCTCCTACTAGTCTGTCTTCCTGAAAGGATTTTCTTTGACTTTAACACAGCCAACAAACTACTTCTGCACAATGATCTTCCTAAACTTCATACAAAAGTGCTAGGGCAATGAAAAGTATCAGTTGAGGGCCAGAAGAGAACGGATGGGAAAGAAGTTGGTTTGTTCTGGGTTGGGATTGTGTGTCTTTTGTGTTTGACTTAATTGCCCATTGGCTTGACTTCTCGCCCTAATATGTAAAGACAGAGATTCTTCCTGTCTTCCACTCTGACCTCAAGCCTATCACAGAGTCCAGCTCATTGTGGGTACTCCAAGATGTGTCAAATGAATTTTCAGAAACCAGTTCTTGAAGCTTTCTCTGAATTCTATCATTGAGTAGGTTGGCTGCCTCTCCTCTGTGATTATAAAGTGATTGATTAAACAAAACAAAAATAAACTCACCCTCCCTTTTAGCACTGAACTGTTTTTTTGAGAGTACAAAAATTTATATGTGAGCTTTCTGAAGGTAGGAGATGTATCGTGGCATGCCTGATGTTTTGCACTATGCCACACAAATTATAGATGGCCTGAAGTGTTCAAGATAATATTCATTAATTCTTTGCCTACAAATCTTGCTTTCCAACCACATTTTAATAACCTTGATAGAACACATATCTTGTATTAAGCATATTAAGATGTATAGAGTGGGAAGTTGGGCGTAAGTCAACAAAGGCTTACAATTGCTACGCTGCATTAGGTTAGTACACTCTAAGGAAGAACTTAGCTATGGCTCCTGCCCAATCAATCAGATCAACAAAAACATAAAAACAGGGGAGAGAAAGGCACATGAGTGCAATGAAGCTCAGAGAGCTGGAATATCAGGTTGCCTAGAAACAGGCCGTGGGTGGAATGAGGAAATGAAACAGTTTAGCATCCCATTCATTTTTAAAGCTAAAAATGGACTTAAATGGATTACATTTGGAACTAGTCAACAGTTGCTCCTGAGCATCCTCCTCCACTCTCACTCTATCCCCCATCTCTGCTCCTCTTGCTCACCTGTGGGAAGAGAGCAGTAGTAGGAAAAGAAGAAAGGGGAAAAGCAGTTCTGGTTTCTTCCTCCAAAAACCTCAACAGTTTCAGAAATGGTTATTATTAATAGTCTAAGAAATAAGAAAAACTTATCAGAATCAGCCAGGGTCAGACGGGGCCTGCATTTCTCCTGCTGAGCTGACTGGGCAAGCCCTAACCCCAAAGGCCAGTAGATTTTCACTCACTGATGTAGAGCCACAGGAGGGTCCAGGCTATGACTGCCAGGATGATTAAGAACACGGTGAAGAGGATGATCTTATTCTGGACGTTCCAAAAGGGAGCTTTCTTCTTGGGTGGCTTCTTGAGTTGGGCTTTGTTGATGGGTTTTCTTGGCGGCCGTCTCCCTGGTCTCCCTAGTCTCACTGGTCTCCCTGTTCTCCCTGGCAGCTTCCCGGGGGCACTGACCACCTGAACTGAGATATTGGATATCTGAAAAGAAAAGATGGATTATCAGTTAGAAGCAGTCTAGAGCAAGCATGTCAGACTCAATGAATATTTGAGCAGCCCACAATGAATATTTTTGTGGCCCACCCAATATAATGGTATATAAGAAGCATTTTAATGAAAATTTCATAACTTAATTTTTACAATATCCTGTTACACATAATCTGCATATCGGCCAAATGGCAGAACAACCACTCGTTATGATGCACCCTGGCCACCAGGGGGCAGGCGCTCAATGCAGGAGCTGCCTCCAGCCCCCAGGCCTCGACCAGCAGTGGCTGCAGGGGGCAGGGCAGGTAAGCAGGCAGCTCAAAATGTGAGTGCAAGCAGGGGCTCCCAATCACCACTTCAGTCACCTCACAGATAAGCCCTGATCTCTGGCCAGGCCTAGGGACCTAACCCAAGCACGAATTTCATGTACCGGGCCTCTAGTTATTAATAAAGAACTACAACATTCACAAATGACTGATTATTATAGTCGTGTTGCATTCATTTTCCTTAGATGTCTATGTGCCTTACAGGCATAGCATTTATCTCCACTGATACTAGCAGCGAATATTTTTGCAGCTGATTGCCATGTCATTAGTCTTGGACTGACTTGTTTGGTGCACATAACAGGAAATATTTTGCTTTCAGAGAACAAGAAAAATAGATTTATTTGCTTTACACTTATTAATTGGTGCAGTTATTCAGTGTCTGGTAAGTTAATGTTCAAGAAAAAATATTAAGTTTTATTAAAATGTTCTATTATTTTATGTTAATGGTTACTCATTTATTTCAGCCCTTTGTATTCAGCATGTCTCTATCAAAATAAGCCTATGTTTCTTTGAAAATTGAAGCTTTTGTTATTTTGCAGCCCACATAAACTTAAACCTTGTTTATTTGGCCTGTGTTAGCCTTTGAGTTTGACATGCTTGGTCTAGTGCTTAAATGCTATCACTTGGTAAAGAGAACCTTGGTGCTAAAATTCCTAAATGTGTCAGTCAACTGATTTACATAAGCATAATAAATTGACTTGTGTTTGAATAGCACAATTAAAATCAGGAGAAAATAAAAGATATTATATGAACTCCAGTGAAATGGTTCCCAGGTCCTCTCCTCAGCTTCCCCTTTTGGATAATGATGCTGCAGAGGACAGGCCTGAATTTCATGGAGTGTAGACCAGAGGACCGGAAGGTCAGGAGTCGATTCCTGTGTACACAGCTGTGAGGATATGTGTTTGTGTTTTAATGTTTGTATTATATAGCTTTTCTACCACGACCAGTTTCTTCTGGGCTGAAACAGGATTAAAAAAAAGAGTATAAGTTCCTTAGAGAAACAATTTCTTAATTGTGGCTTCAAGACTGAGTGGCAGGAGAAAGGCATGTTTGTGGAGGGCCGTATGTAGGAAAGGACCAAAATGCTGGTTTCACCATTATCGCACACGTATGCACCTTTATGCCAGCCACTGCCCTGTTCCATTTCCCAATCACAAAAGAATGGTTTAAAGGTAAAGAATGAAATAAAGGACTCAGAGAAGATTATTGGTTTTACTGTATTTGTGTGCAAAGTCTTACATGTTGGAGGAAAAAAATACATTATTTAACTATTTCCCTTCCTTTTTTTTTTTCCTCCTTTACCCTCTGCCATCTGATCCTGTGAATTCTTTAATAATGTATGTGAGAGTTTAGCTTCTTTGAAGGAGAGATTTATACATGTCAGGGTAACTAAACTCCAGTGATGAAATGACTTTTAACCACACATTCTTTAAAGGCAACCATCTAGAACACCAACTCCAAAGAAATAACCTCTCTTCTGGGCTCCCCTAAGAGTTCTCTCATTCTGTTACACTCCTTTACTCTTCCCTTCAAAGCTCCTGTCTTCCCATCTTTTATCCTACCAATTCATGGGATAATATGTGGCCAAGGATATTCTGAATTATTCATGGCTCCCTCATTCTTTTTTGCCAAACACCCTTGTCAACCCCTGGAGTGAAATGAAGCTTATATTCCTGCTGGTGAAATTGAACTAGACCAGACCTCATTTCATGTGATGTCCTGCATGTTTTAGGATGATGTTTCCAAAGAGAAAAAAAAAAACGTTCCATGAGTTGATTATAGTGTCAAACTATTTTCAAATATTCCACCAAAGAAGTGAAAAAGAAAAACACACAGAAAGGCTAGTGCATGTAGCACTGACAAGGCCAGGGTTGGGTCTTTGAGTGCAGGAACACATTATAGGCAGTCTCAGTTAGCACTGATTAAATTTTAAAATGGAATTTGTGCGGAGATCAGTACAATTTCCCTGGAGTTTTAGAAAAACAGCTGCAAATCAATTGCCAAGCCTAGGACTTCAAAACAAGCCCACATTTGTAAAATCCATTAAATACCAGAGGAGGATAAAGTATTTCATTTTATTCCCTTTATTTTTATCAAGCAGCATGGTCTCATTTTACTAACAAGGTCAACAATAAGTGGCACTCAAGCAACAGAGAAAGCTTCCCACGCTGTACTTACATTCACGTCAGCAGGTTTGGATGAAACATCGCTCTTTTCTTTGTCCATTTTTAAGTGTTCCACATGTGAACATCCAAAGGTGTCTCAAAGCCAGTTTTCAGTCCCTTACATTCTCTCGTGAGAAGAACTGGTCGCCACATTCAAGCTAGCTTTCAGAGGAAAGGAATCAATTTACCTTCACCGGGTCCAGTTCAGAAACTGAAGCTGCCTCATTGCTATATAGCGAATGTTAAAGGGACCTAGCAGTCAGCATTGCATCCCAAACTAAAGCTTTCTTCATGTAACTCTAATATGAGTCAGGGCCCCCAGAATTGAGCCTCCGGGCAAGGTTGCCTCACATGGATACAGTCCAACAACCCCCTAAATATTTACAAATCATTTAAATTTTTGCCAGCCTCTACTAAAGAATATTAAAATATCTCATCTATAACCTTAGGCTCCACTTCTTACAAACCTCCACATCCTATTGCTCTTTCTTTGGAAGTTTCCCTCTCCAGTTTAGCTCTCAATTTTCCAGCTCCCCTCTCTGAAAAGTCCTATCTAAGAGATTTGTTTGTTTTCCTTTTCTTCCCCTCCACTGGCAATACTCAGTCAACTCAGGCTCTTCCTGATAAAAGCCTCCTGCTCCCATCCCTCCCATTCTTCCCTAAGTGAACCTGAATAAGGTTCAAGCTGAGGAGAGGAAGGAAATGGTGAGGGGCATTGTCAGAATTGTCCTTATGAGGCAGGGAAGGAAAGGGCTAGGATTGCTCATGCATTACACGTCTTGTCCTTGTGACGAGAACATGCTTCCCTGGGGGCTCTGGATGTCAATGGAAAACTAATCAATTGCCCTTTAAAAAAAAAATGTTGCCAAGACCGGTTTGGCTCAGTGGATAGAGCGTCGGCCTGCAGACTGAAAGGTCCCGGGTTCAATTCCAGTCAAGGGCATGTACCTTGGTTGCGGGCACATCCCCAGTGGGGAGTGTGCAAGAGGCAGTTCATCGATGATTCTCTCTCATCGATGTTTCTAACTCTCTGTCCCTCTCTCTTCCTCTCTGTAAAAAATCAATAAAATATATATTTAAAAAAATGTTTTTGTTGATTTGAGAGAGAGAGGAAGGAAAAGGGACAGAGTGATAGAAACATCCATGAGAGAAACATCATTCATCTACTGTCTCCTACGTGCCCCCTTTTGGGGATTGAGCCCCAAATCTGGGCATGTTACCTGGCTGAGAATCAAACCAGAGACCTCTTGGTTCATGGTTGATGCTCTACCATTGAGTACACTGACTACCCACCCACCCCCCTTTTTTTAATATTTATCCAAGAATATGTTTTTATTGATTTTACAGAGGGGGAGGGAGGGAAAGGAAGAGGCATGAATGTGGGACCAAATTTGAAACCTAGGTATGTACCCTGACTGGGAATCATATCCATGTCCTTTGGAGCAAGAGAGGACACTCCAACCAACTGACCAGAGCTAACCAATTGCCCTTTAAAGAGGGAACACTGCTCTGCTGAGTTAGAACCAAAGGGCTGGTCCTAATAAGGCAAGTGAGACACTGCCTGCTGCAAGTGGTGAAAGATTCGTGAATAAAATTGAGTGGCAAAAAAAGTATATCACATTGTACAAATTTGCTCCTGGGCATTTTTTTGTTTGTTTATTAATGGCACTGGCAAAATGACTAATAATGCTTTAGGCTTCCTAATCATAAGATTGGGATATTTGAAAATGAAGTCCTCTTTAATTGCCCATTCTTTCTGCAATATTTTCCTTATTTCTAGACCTGCTTATTTCACCAATACAAGTTAACCATATGGCCCTGGGCAGTATAGTTAACTTATAGTAACACAAACTCTCCTTAAGTTCACACATAAGGCAGGCTCCTTTGAGCCCTCTTTTTGAATAGGCCTCATCCTTGGGCCTTGTCCTCCTCCTGCCAAGCCCAGTTGTAGCAAGAATCGTTATGCCAGTTTAGTGAGAATCTCCATCTTGATATTTGATCAAGTTTCTCATACCCAAGTTGATGGTTAAATCCTTGGTCTGCCTTTATCAAGAATCCCCCTACCCTTGAGATCTCCCTTTGTAAATTTCCATCCACTGGCCCTTCACTCTGTTTATAAATCAAAGGTTATCTTAACTGTATTTGAAATTGAGCTCTGTCCTATCATGAAGTCTCTTTCCTGGATTGCAATAGAGGTGAGTAAAACCTGTCTCAACTGCCTTTCACTAGTGTCCTGCTGTTTTGTTTTGTTTTTGACATTGCCAAGAATGAGAAGGGGCAGCAAATCCTAGGAGGCTGCACTATATGTACAGAATTTAAACTCAATCATAGCCTTAGCCTGTTTGTCTCAGTGGATAGAGCATCAGCCAGAGGACTGAAGGGTCTCGGGTTTGATTTTGGTCAAGGACACATACCTCGGTTGCAGGCTCAATCCCTGGCATGTACAGGAGGCAACCAATCAATGTGATGTTTCTCTCTCTCAGTCTCTCCTCCTCCTTCCCACACTCTATAAAAAGAAATATTCTCAGGTGAAGATTAATAAATAAATAAATAAATACATAAATGCAAATCATAAAATCTGCTACAGGCTTTTTTTATTAGCACCATTTTCCAACAATCTATAATAATAAAAACGTAATATGCTAATTAGAACAGACGTCCTTCATCCAGACCTTCTGGATGAAGCCAGGACTGTGAGGGAAGCCTGGGTCCTGGGTGCCAGAGGGAAGCCAGTGCCAGCAGTGGGGGGAATGAAGGCCTATTCTTACATGAATTTCGTGCATAGGGCCTCTAGTTATAAATAATGCTAGTGATAAAATACTCCTCTCTGAGAAAAATCTATGACTGGTGTAAGTTTTAAACAATTGTTGCTATTACAATTGAGTTGTTATAATACATGTAAGCTTCAAATAAGCATATTTTTATTACTCATTTTAAAATAAGTAATGGATGTCATGTAGATGTATACAAAGCTTGAACTGTAATGTATGGTGTGACATTTTTATATGTAACATTTTGTATGCAATATCTATTTTGTTAATTTGTTTTTATTAATATAGTTATACTAAGTTGAGTGAATTATTTACTGTGTTTTTCTAGCCATTATTAAATTTATTTTATTTTATAATTATTATGGAAAATGTATTCATTGTATAGAGACAAGGGTTATTAAAAATGATTAACTCTAGATGGGCAAATATATAATAAAGCATGTATAGCAAATGATAATGGTAGACTTTAGGTGTGGGTATACGCATTTACATTATGGAATTCTTTCAACTATATGTTTGAAACTTTTCTTTTTTCAAGTGTTGTTGTTTGTTTGTTTTTTTTAATTGATTTGAGAAAGAGAGGAAGGAAAAGGGAGAGAGAGAAAAACATTGATGTGAGAGAAAAATATCAATCAGTTGCCTCCTATATGTATTCCAACTGAGTATATGCCATGATTAGGAATCGAACCCACAACCTTCCAGTGTATGGTTGATACGCCAATCAACTGAGCCACACTGACCAGGACAAACTTTTCCTGATAAAGTGCTGGGGGGGGATGGGGAATTATCACCTCCCAGAGTCAAATATTCCAGATAAGCCACTGGTATTGAGCAGCAATAAAAGCTGAGGCACAAGATAGAGTCTTGGTAAGTGAGCATGCATCCATGTGTTGCTTTCTCTCACATGAACAATCTGGCACAGAGCTCCTTCCATCCTAAAATATATGACAAAGATAGTCCCAGCAGTCAGGTGTGGGCCGGTGCTTCCCATCATAAAGATTGAAAGACAGTGAAGAGGTTTTCATTTATTTTCCAGGAACAAAGGCCCCTGTGCTGAGGGAAGCAGGGAAGGTGTCCACATGCTGGTCAGCCAAGCAGCTAGTGTGCAGTGACCTGAATTGGAGAAATGCTTCACCATTGCGGTGGTCATTGGGAATGCATAACTTATCCAATAAATCAATCCAACACATGAACACTCTAAACATTTCAACCTTCTATCCCAAAGGCAAGCCCCGTGCATCTGAAGGCCAAGACATCAATCCAACCTGAGCAAGGTTCTGACCCCCTGGAACAGAAGGCTGTTAGCAGGGGGGAGAGGGAAAAGGGTGACACCTCCATCCTTGTCTAACCAGCGGAGAGACCAGCTCTCCCGTAACTGATAAAGTTTGTCTCTGCTACTTAGGACCCACTTCTCTCTATTATGATGAGAGCTGGCCACCAGAAGTGTCATCTGATCTCCAGTCACCACCCAGCTCTCTGCAGAGGGGAATGAATCCTGAGGAATCACAAGGATTCCCAGGAGTATGGGAAGCCAGCCAGCCAGTTAACACTCTCACCCTCAGTGTCCTGCAATGAAACGACATGGCAGTGATCATGACTTACCTTTTCCAGCTGATTCACAGGGAGCATCCTTCTAATCCTCTGGGTCACATCCCATGGGTCTTTCTGAAAAAAAGGAAGTGACAGGAGGGCATCTTAGAGAACCCTTAGATCAGGACTATTGTAATACCGTGTTTCCCCGAAAATAAGACATCCTCGGAAAATAAGACCTGGCGCATGGAAAGATAATACATCCCCTGAAAATAAGACCTGGCGCAACTTTGGGAGAAAAAATTAATATAAGACACTGTCTTATTTTCGGGGAAACAGGGTATCCTCCTCTAGGCTCATCTCTCCCAGGTACATATGACCACTGGCCAAATCTTCCTGAAATAACTCTAATGTCACCTCTGTCATTGATAGGAACAGTCCAATCTCCTTTTGCTCAGTCCCTCTCACCTGGCATTCAAGATCTTCCTCCCTGTGACACCAGGCTATCTTCCTGTGTCTTCCTGTCATATCTACTAAATTTGCTCTTTCAAATTATGCATTTTTTATTTTTATTCATCCATACATCTATTTACTCAACTTTTATTGCATGCCTACTATGTGACAAATGCCAAATATTTTTTTAAATGAGTTAAATATATCACTATCTTTTAAAAAGATCTCAATTTAGGAAGCAAACTACTGATGGCAATATTTTGTAAGAAGTTCTCTCAAAGAGGTGTCAAGAGGATGCCACAGAATCATAGAGGCCGATGTTAGTAGCCCTCTCATCGAAATCGTGTGTCCCTAACACTGCCACCACCATTTCTACAGCTCTCTTGCAAGCTCTTCCATCCTAGCTAGCAGCATTCTCTTCTTTTTCTTAACTTAAAAGTTTTATTTTATATACTAGGGGCCCGGTGCACGAAGATTCATGCAAAAGGGGCCTGGGTCCCTCAGCCCGACCTGTACCCTCTCCAATCTCAGCTGGCTTCTAACCAGTCACCTGCCTGCCTGATTGCCCCCTAACTGCTCCCTTGCCTGATTGATGCCTAACTGATCCTCTGACAGCCTGATTGCCCCCAACTACCCTCCCCTGCTGGCCTGATCACCCCGAAGGCTTTTATTAGTTTAGATACCAGCACATGAGAATTAAATGTTAAAATAATTAATCAAATACCACTTTGTGACATCTCTCATGTTGTCTTGGTTATTTTATTTTGTCATGTGTATAGCCTATCTCCCAAAGCCTTGAAGATCAGGTTCCTCCTGTATTAGCCTCTTTGATGTAATAGAATTGAGGGGCTGGGAGTGATCATCCCTTTGGGAATTGGTTGCAACTGGGACTGGTGTCACCTTAGTTACAAGCTAATAAGTGAGCCTGGTTCACGGATGGTGGTAGGAGACACAAGACTGATGGCTCAGCAAACAGCATGAGTGTGCATGTTTGCATTGGCTCCCTATTCCCCTTACGTCCCACAGGGGTGACACAATATGGTTCAGATGGCTGCAGTTTGTGTCATAGCTGAGGAATGCTGAGCTTGG
The DNA here is from genome assembly GCF_014108245.1 of Pipistrellus kuhlii. Lineage (NCBI taxonomy): Eukaryota > Metazoa > Chordata > Mammalia > Chiroptera > Vespertilionidae > Pipistrellus > Pipistrellus kuhlii. Next base: position 60,648,272 of record NW_023425515.1, read on the forward strand.
GGAATCTACCATTTTTATAGCAAGCTATAAATAAGCCTGCCCATTGACTGAGATATTAACTCATCCTCAGAAAAAAATACCCAGAAAAAAATAACAGAGATAGCCATCAAGACATTACATTCTTGGCATACATAGCACATCCATTTTCTGAGGCTGCCATAGCAAAGTACCACAAACTGTGGGGTTTAAAATGACAGAAATTGATTGTCTCACAGTTCTGGAAGCTAGAAAGCAATGTGTGAAATCTGTAGGGAAGAATCCTGCCTTGTCTATTCTTAGCTTCTGGTGGTAGCTGGTGCTGCTAGGAGCTCCTTGGCTTTAAGCTATCACACTTCAGTCTCTACCTCTCTTCAGTTGTACATAGGATCCTCCACTCATGTGTCCCTGTCTTTTCTCTCCTTACAAGGACACCAGCCATATTGAATTAAAGGCCCACCCCACCGTGGTATGACCTCATCTTAACCAATTATATTTGCAATGATCCTATTTTTTTAAAATATATTCTATTGATTTTTTTACAGAGAGAAAGGGAGAGAGACAGAGAGCTAGAAACGTCAATGGGAGAGAAACATTGACCAGCTGCCTCCTGCACACCCCCCACCAGGGATGTGCCTGCAACCAATGTACATGCCCTTGACCAGAATCGAACCTGGGACTCTTCAGTCCACAGACTGACACTCTACCACTGAGCCAAACTGGTTCCGGCAATGATCCTATTTTCAAGTAAGGTCATATTCTGAGGTAATGGGAGTTAGGATGTCAACATTTATTTTGGGGGACATAGTTAAGTCCATAGCACCGTGCAAGGTCTATAGGAGTGGGAGAGACTATTAGAGAATGTCCTTGCTTCTAAGAGCATTGCAGAAATTCTATAACCTGGTCACAGTCTGGGGCAGCTGCAGTTGGCATTCTAACCATACTGGCTAGATGTTATCCTGAACCCCGTTATACTCTTCTGACTCTTTCCCCCTCCATAGTGAAGAGCGGGGAGGATGGCAAAGTATGGCTGAGTCATGGCCCAGGAGTAGACATTAGTACATCACCGTGGTCAGACATGTCAATACCAAGGGCGACTGGTCAGAGATTGTTCTGCACTAGACCAGTAAATGTGGAAACAAGAGGGTAATTGCTTATGCTCTTTTGTTTCTGGTTCAGTAAACACATTAAAAAGATCTCTTTTCCCTACTTAGGAGCCTAGTGAAAAGACTGCACAATTCAATATAAGCATATGGTAGAGCTAAGGGGCACTTGGATGAACTAGATCAGAAATCATTTTACAATACATCCTTAACCAAAGAAAGCCTAGAGGCCCAGCACTCATACAGAAAACTACCAACATATTGAGTTTGCAAGGCATCTGGCTCGCTGTAGGAGCTGAGTCAGCTCAATGTTTGATGAAGGAATGAACCTGCTATACTAAAAAGCATTAACTTCAGAAATTATGCAAAGGTCACTGCATAACAAAGGAATGCTTTTTAAAACCAACTAAGCATCAGATCAATCAGCTGGAAAGGGTAGGATTGGGGAAATGACTGAATAGTGAAGAATGAGGATAATAATGATAGAATAAAATAAAACAGATAAATCAAATGAACTTGGCAGAGGGAGGCATGAAGAAAAAAGCAGAAATAAAAATAAGAAGAGGAGCCAAAACCAGTTTGGCTCAGTGGATAGAGCATGGGCCTACAGACTGAAGGGTTCCAGGTTTGATTCCAGTCAAGGTCATGTACCTTGGTTGCAGGCATATCCCCAGTAGAGGTGTGCAGGAGGCAGATGATCAAAGTACAGCAGGTTCATTCCTTCATCATTGATGTTTCTAACTCTCTCTCCCTTTCCCTTCCTCTCTGTAAAAAAAACCCACAATAAAATATATGTGTGTTTTTTGTTTTTTTTTTAAATAAGAGGAAGCAAAAACAAAGGAGTAATTAAGTCATTTTAAATGTGCATTGCTTAAATGGTCCTGGAGAGCATCTCACTTCTCAGCAGAGACCAGTCTTGCCCTGCTCTGCAGTTAGCTTGTCCATCCATTTCATCTCTGTCATGCTGCTCCATGCTCCAAGCTTCTTTGGAGTTTAGCACCTTGTCATACTAACTTTTCCATAGGCAACTGAAATCTGACATAAATACCATTCAACTATTTGCTCATTATCCCACCTCAGTCCTAATTAGAGATCCCAGTGGCCTTCATGTAATTTACAAATGGCAAAGGAGAAATGCCCCAGTAGCCTGGCTGGTGTGACTCCCTGGAACACTGACCCATGAACCAGGAGATCACTGGTTTGATTCCCAGTCAGGTCACATGCCCAGGTTTCAAGCATGCAGGAGGCAGCTAATCAATGATTCTCCTTCATTCTGCCCTTCCCCACCCCCACCCCCCAAGAAGAAAAAAACTATCTCAGAATTAAATTAGACCCTTTCTCTCAAGAGTTGTTTGGGTTGTTTGGATCACCATTCCCTCCCCTACTTGAGGGAAGTTATATGGTGCTGAAGCAGGGTTTTAATTTTCCTGAGTGTTTTGGTTTTTGTTTTGTTTTTTCAATTACAAACCAACTGTAGGTTCAGGTTTTGTCCCAGGCAATACATATAATGTCTGTGTGATTTATGTAGCATTAGCAACTAATTTATTTATTATTCATTCCCACCAGCACCTCTCTTTGATCAAAGCTTTCCCAAAATCTTAGAGTATCTAAGATGGGTGTTTATTTGCCAGGTCTCCTGGTTGTTATGTTGTTATTGATTTCACTGGGGAATGCTAAACCATGGCTGGGAATTCTCATGGGCCTAGTGCCAGAACGCAGGGGCCTCCAGTGGAATTTTATTACCTTTTTCCAACAGGCTACGTGTTGCTGGCTTACTGAGGGTGTTTGCTGCCATCGTCTCACTGTCTCATCAAGCATAAAGGATAAATGAGTGGATGTCTCTGTTAAGTGATCATTCAGTGCATCAATGTGCTCCAGTGGGCTGGAAGGAGTTTTATCTTAAATGGTACTTTTTCACTTCTTTCACAAGTTGAATGTCACTAGAAGAAGTCCTTGATAGCACCAACTCACAGTTACCCACAGCTGCCAAATCCCCTTTCTCAAGATTCAGGCCCTTCACCCTCACTGATAAAATGCTATAGTGTCTTAGCAAGCTAGCAAAGGATAGAATCTGCCCACTGGGCTGCTACCAGACTGTGAGGGTCATTGTTCTCCACAATAATCTGGAGCCATGAGGCAGGACTGCGCAGGTAGGGGCTCAGTTCCTGACTTCCACATCAGCTGAGGGAATTTGTTCCTTATCAAACCCCTCAGGGGGCCTGGCATATAGCAAGTGCTCAGTAAATCTTGGCTAATGTACTAATTAAGTACCAATTAATAGCATCTACTAATTTTTACGAATTAATGAATACAGCATTGCTAAAGACCTAGTTTGTCCATCCTTATTACTTTTCAGAAGAGAGTATTGCAGATTGGCTTGCTCCTCGAAATTAAATTTTGTGCTCAAGAAGAATGCCTCGCTCATTTTATCCAGATCCTGGGCCCACTTAAAGTATTCTAAATTAACAGAAAGATTGACACATTGACATGGTTTTGCAGGAATAAGTCAGGTCAGGAATTATATGTAAAAAAGCTACCTTAAGTATCGGCTACTTACATACACAGGGTGCACTGAACTCAGAAAGGAATGAAACATATCTTTTGAGCTGCATCCAGAAAATCAGTCCTGTCTGTGTTGTCCTGAATTTGAGACAGCTCTTCCCTGTGCACTCCTGCTGGGGAAAGATTAAGTTCTCCTTGAGGGCAGGGACCCATTCTTCCCCTGGGAATCACCTAGAGCCTTGATCAGCAAACTGCAGCTCGAGAGCCACATACGGCTCTTTGGCCCCTTGAGTGTGGCTCTTCCACAAAATACCGCGGCCTGGGCGAGTGTATTTTGAAGAAGTGGCATTAGAAGAAGTTAAAGTTTAAAAAATTTGGCTCTCAAAAGAAATTTCAATCGTTGTACTGTTGACATTGGCTCTGTTGACTAATGAGTTTGCCGACCACTAGAGCCTAATACTGAGCTTAGGATCTAGAAGGCAATGTTGTATAGTGGAATTCATAAAATTCTGGATGATAATGTTTCGAGTTTCAAACTCCAGTTCCCCCTCTTACTAACTGTGCAAGCTTGGGCAGTTCTTTAACCCTCACTTTCCTCATCTGGAACACTTTGTAAATACTTTACAGGATTGTTATAAGCATTAGAGGAGATGTATATAGCACCTGATACTTAGTAGGTGCTTATCTTGCAAGTGAAATTCCCTTAGGTCATTATTTTTCCCCTTCAATTGTTCTGAAGCAAGATTTCTTCTCAGGCAGAGTGTCTCGTTTTGTAATCTATGTGAGCCAAGCTCAGCCCATCCTAAGACTGATGCAATGCTCTCCCAAAGAACTATTATCCTAAGAATGTGGAACCAGAATGGATCTTTAACTTTAGCCAAAAGAAGGTCATTATGTGTGTTTCAGTAAAATAAATGTTAGTAGGGTAATATTTACCCTAAATTCATTTGAGCCATAGTGAGATTTGTCCTTGCCCTTCAAAGTAGCTATACATTCTTAGCTCAGGGCCATAAAAGTTGACATATTTATTTTGAAAATATATATAAGCTCATAGCCACATCAATTTTTTTATTTAGCCAAGTGGAAAATCAATTAAACACATTTTGCTGTAGTTGTCTTGTCTAAGAGATTAAATTCTGGAACTAATAATTTATGTTTTTGTCCCATATTTTGTGACATGATTTTTACCAGTTGACCCTTTTGTCCACCAATCCTGTGTGCTTGGCAGAGTCACTAACAAGCATGAACAGTTCATGGATTTAGTGTGCTCTTTGGTGGAAATGAAAAATTCCAAGATTTTGGGCAAGAACTCAGCAATCATAAAATTCCTTTGCGGCTGCCCAGGAAGAACACCGAGTTTCACCAGCACCCTCCTATGCAGATGGTGTCCTTCAAAACATTCACAAACATATTTTTAAATGGATGTGAGTGCAGAGAAATGGTCACACTTCAACTTAGCAGGTTAGACTGTAAACTGGTGCTGTGGGTGGTCATTTGAGACTATTATTCAAAAATGGACGTTTGGCCTCTAGGAAATTATTCTCAGAAAATTGTTGTAAAGATATATTATGTACCAGGATGTTTCCGAGCATTAATTTTAATGGTGAAATTTGGAAACCTCTAAAATTCAACAATAAAGGATTAATTAAATGAAATGTGATCCATCCATTCAATGAATTTTCCAGGGGGAAATCAGTCTTTTTCATGTAGAAGAGATTTTCAGACAGAAAGGACCAGTTTCCTCTTTTCACTTTGTGGAGGCATCCTTGTGGGTCACATCCTCCTGGGATAAGATAGCTGCTCTTCCTCTTTCTAAGAAGCTTCAGTGGTGGACAGGTGGTAATAAAGAGAGCCTAGGTTACTGCCAAGGGATAATAGAGACATAGACTTTTTACACGTGCAATGTAGGATTCTACAATCATAGGCACTAAACTGTGGGCAAAGGGATTATAAAGGGTCTTTCATGTTTCCTGAATTGCCTGTGTATTTTACAAAGTTTTAAGAGGGGGGGCATCTGTTTTAAAATATAAAAAGAAAAAGCTATCAAGCCCACCCAATGCACAAATACCTTGAAGCTTGAGTGATAGTTAATAAATTAAGCATGCTAAACATAAAAACCCATGTTATTAACAAAGCAGCAGCAAGTTAATAACATAGCTACAAACCAACTTCTGAGTCATTGTGTGCTTCCAAGGAGTGTGGTTTCAGTTGCTCATCCAGAATGGATGATGTCATAGCCGTCACTGGTAATACAAGGCAATTTTGACTTAATCATGTATTGCAGAAAGTATAAATGTTAAAAAAAAAAATATTCCATTCTCTATTGTTTGCTGAGTGCACATGATGGCAAAGGAGTACTGTTTTGATGTGAAAATTGCCATTTCTATAATTTACAGCATGTCAATATCACACAGAGAAAAACTAAGTGCCAGATGCCTAGAAGAATGCTGCTGAGTGGCCACCAAGACAGTTCTAAAGGCACAGTGGTGTCCTTGACACCCAAGGTTTGAATAATGACTATGCAGCCTTTATTCTCTCTCTGTCACCTCTGCTTGTAATTAAAAAGAACATATAGCATGCTAAGTAGATCTATAATTTAAGAGAAGAAAATGATTACTGTGTGTGTGTATGTGTGTGTGTGTGTGTGTGTGTGTGTGTGTGTGTGTTTAAGAACTCTGCTCTGAATGTAATAAACCCTTAGATTATTTTATGAAGCTGAAATGGGTAAATAAATTTCAAGGACTGGCACCTACCATGTGATGTAGTTCTTTTTTTTTTTTTTTTTTTTCCTTCACCAGTTATCCCCCCCAGACCTTCTTTGTCCAACACCACCTTCACTTTCTCCTCCACTACCCCCTCTCCCTCACCAGAGCAATCACCACACTGTTTGCTGTCCATGTCAATGATGAAGTGGTCTTAAACAATGCTTGGGAACAGAGAATCTTATCTTACTCAGGAGATATATGTGGAGGCCTTAAGCTTATTCATTATCTGAACAACTGAGGATATTACCAAGGCCAAGGCCGTGTGAAAGATGGCCTTGAATCCACATCATTCAAGAAGCTGACCATGGCCTATTTAAGTAAGGAAATTCAGCTTTCAAAATGTCCAAAGGAGCAACTTGCAAAAATGATGTACACTTTTCTGCCAATAATGCTATCGTAATTTAAATTTTTACCTTTGTGCTTTATGGTTATCATCACTGTGAAAGATTCATAGTCAACAAGATTATTTTAATTTCAATCACTGGTAAAATTAGCAGTTTTGGCAATTCCATTTACTATCAATAGTGCTGCCATCTATGCATGATGTCATTAGGGCTTTCTGTAAATGCCTAAAATGGCAGCATGCCTGGAAATAAAAAATAAGACCTTTTAAAACAGGGAGCTTTGTGTTTCCATTGACATAAGACTCAGTCTTTGCCCCAGTGTTCGGGAGGAAGGGTGATATGGAAAGTAGAGAACTCTGGCCTGCACTGACTGGAGTCACGTTTATTTTAAAAAACAACAATATATTTTATTGATTTTTTTTTTTTACAGAGAGGAAGAGAAAGGGTTAGAGAGTTAGAAAAATCAATGAGAGAGAAATATTGATCAGCTGCCTCCTGCACACCTCCTACTGGGGATGTGCCTGCAACCAAGGTACATACCCTTGACTAGAAATGAACCAGACCTTTCAGTCTGCAGTCCGATACTCTATCCACTGAGCCAAACTGGTTAGGGCTGTAGTCACATTTTTAAAAATCATCTTTCTGTCTTTGACATATTTGAAAACCAAAGAATGGAACACGCATTCACAGTGCAGCCTGGTTCAACCCTGCAGATGGCACTAGTCATTAGTAAACCCTTTTGTTACTGTGATCCGCAGGAGCCTTGACCTTGGCTCCTGGGTTGAGGTGACAGATGTGTGAAGCTGAGATCTGAATTTCTTGACCTGCAACCATCCCATGGAATAATTTGTAGCTTTCACATCAAGGTGAGCTCTAACTAAGTTGATTGAATTTGGCCTTTTAAAATGTAACTTGAAAACAAACAAATTTCATGACCTTAAGATCCTAACTTTTAACCATGCTCCTTAGAGGTCCAAGATGGAATAAGCCTTCCCAGCATGGGATCAGAGGTATTTATCGTTTCAGTCACTGTTGCCCTTGCTCAAGTCCACCCAGGAAGGAGCTGTCTTAAAATCCAAGCCTCTTCTTCAGTGTTTTCAGTCTACTGGGACAAGTAGGAATCCACAATGCATTCCAAGGATGGCACAAAGCAGAAGTGTCTAAGTTCGGTCTCATTTATCAAGCATTCCTTGACCATTGCAGGCCAGAGAACTTCCTTCAGAGGGTCCAAGTGAACTCTGCTCTCTTTTGGCCCCTACACTTAAATAAGCAGCTAAAGATACAAGCAATGGTAGGTTATATTCTGTTCACTCAAATAAACTACAAATCCATTCAATCAAGAGCCATGTCTGTATGTCTTTATATCTCCTAGTACCAAATACAATTCCTTAAATATACGGGGTTTCCCAAAAAATGTATACACAATTTGAATAATTATTTATTCCAATGGGTTAAATCTGCAAAGAAGGAAACATCAATTGAGTTACCAGCTGTTAGTGTGTATACATTTTCTAGGACACCTATATTAAGAACTCAATAAACTCTGTTGACTGACTGACTGGGATAGTTTTCTATTTTCATATCTTCAACACATAGATGGCTTTTTCTGATTACCAGGATAGAACAGTTTTGAATAAATAATTGGAGGGGGGAAGAATTCTACATTAAGACATTAGTTAGGACAAGACACTAAGAAAGAATTAGCAGAAAGTCTTTTAAAATCTTCTGCTGAGTCCTAAAGTATAAAATAGGTAAGATCAGCGGTGCTTTGACTGAAGGACTGAGGAATCAGTATTCTGCCTCCTAGCAGCCCTGCCCTCCCCTGCCATGTGGATCCCATAAAAATCTCTGTGGAAACAGAACTGCAAAGAACTTCATCTGAAACACCACCACCTAAACAGAGTTTGGTAATGTTTATAATTTCATTTATTTTTACCTTTTCTTATTTATTAACAATTCAGTATATAGATAAAAGACCTTACTTATTTTCTTATTTAAATGCATTTCTTTGACACCCCTCACCCCCATTTCTACTGGTAGCAAAAATGGATGAATTGGTGGTTCCCCAGCCTAATTTGCTTTCTTAATTTTTTTGTGGAGAAAATCTTTAAATCCTATTTCATCCTTGCTAGATCTCAGTCTTAGGCAGTAATTTCGGGGTTTAGACCCTATAATAACTAGAAACAAGCAATCTGCATTGTCTATCACTCCTGGCTGATGAAAACACTGTATAAATGTCATCATCAAATCCAAGGTCGGGCCTGCAGGGAAAAGATTATTGCTAGAGAAATGAAAGCTACTCATTCCTTCAGCTGGTCATCACCCATCCATTTGCTAAAACCACCCACCCATCAGATACTTCCTGGGCATCAATAGAGAGAGCCTTAAGAACTCATTTTTGGCTCTTTCCTCACAGAATCTAAAATAATAAGAACAAGGTAGGTACTCAAAAAATATGTGGGGGGTCAAAGACCTTATTCTTGAACTCATGACATTGGGGTCTCAGAGAAGGCAAAACTATTTCTCAATTGTCTACTACAACTTCAGAGATAAACATTATAACCTTGTAAAAGCATCCTCGAAGCTAAGCTCTATTTGCACAGTTACAGCTACAGCTTAATTCTATCCTATGGTCCACTTGAGTGAAATAGGAATCAGTCCTACCTGCAAAGACACTAAGACAAAAAAAAAAAAAAAACACAAAAAACTAAAACAAAAAAAAACACACACACAAAAAAAACTTTACACTTTAAGACATAAGACTCATTTGTTTATTTGGTGTGTTCTATACATTGAGAAGGGAACATTTGGGGAAATAAATAAATAAATAATCAGACAAACGGAGACTTGAGGGCCCAGGAGCGGAGGGGGAGGAAGCGGAGTCCTTGCATAGTTCTAAACGAACAGAAGGTGGCAGCAGTAGGCAACGCGGATTCTCAGCAGAAATGCAGCACTTGCAAAAACCAGGGACAGGAGGCTTTGAGAAAGGTCAGAAGGTGACTAACTATTTCTTTGTCATAGAGACCGTGGTGTGGAGCATCCGTCCTCACTACTGGGAACAGGATACAGCGTCTCACAGGATCTGCCTGGGCATCCCGTACCCCGTCATGCCCGCCTGGGAGGCGCCCTTGTTGCTGCCCATCTGCAGGCCTATCACATTCTGTCCTTGGCGAAGCTGCTCCTCTGAGAATCCTCTCCGATTCTGCTGGGCTTTCCTAGGCAGAGAGAGTGAGATGGAATAATGTCATTCTGGCAGTTTTCAAACCCTTTGCAAGATATGTAGTTAGACAGGCCTTGGTGAGGGCGGTTACTAGATAGAAGAGCAGGCCCTATCCTAGGCTTCATTCTGGCCATGAACTATGACCCTACCCTGAGCTATGGCTCTATCCTAAGCTACGGCTCTATTCTGAACAATCGCCCCACCTTGAGCTGGGGTTCTACCCTGAGCTGTGGCCACACCCTAAGCCAGTGGTCAGCAAACTGCAGCTCACGAGCTGAGGTTTGCTGCTCTGTTGACTAATGAGTTTGCAGACCACTGCCCTAAGCAATAGACCCACCTGAGCTATGGTTCAATCCTAAACTATAGTTCTACCTTGAGCAATGGCCTTACTCTGAGTTATGGTTCTACCATAAGCCCTGCCATGATACATGAGCTCTTACTCCTTGGAAGCCCAGATTTTTTTCTAGAATTTCCAGTCAAGATCAGTAGCTGCCTCTCTGGGGACTTCACTCTCAGATAACTTTTCTGTCACCCTCTCTCACACAGTTACTTCAAGCCCTTATGAAAATTAAAACCAGCTTTTCTTACAAAGCATGTCCTTAATCCCATCCCAACCATCCCTGTAAAGGCTAAGGGTTAAAGTTCCATTTTAGAGCTGAAGCACCTAGAAGTTATGAAGGGGAAATTTCTTACTCTAGAGGAGAAGTCAGCAAACTTCAGTAAAGGGCCGGATAGTAACTAATTAGGCTGTGGGTGCCATAGAGACCATGGGAGGTCATTAATAAAACTAGGACTGAAACAGGATTTCAACTGGCCAATATCTGGGTGATTTTCAGACCAAGTTCTTTTTTAAATAACACAGAAATAACCCTCAAAAAGAAAAGGGGGGTTAAGGAAATGAAGAGTCAGTTAACTGGTACAACATTTTCTTTTCTCTTCATCTCCCACTGAATTATTGGGTTGAGTTTCACCTCTCTTGCTACCCCCAACTCCTGAAAAAAAACAACAAAACAAGTCTTTTTTAGGAAAAGGCCCTTTACTGATGTGACTAGAATTTATTATTCAGACCAGGCCACTTCCTGAGAGACACCAGGACGGCAGGTATTAACCACTGTCTCAGGCAAATAGGACATATTTCCCTTCATTATGTAGATGATAGATAGATAGATAGATAGATAGATAGATAGATAGAAAGTAGAGAAAGATAGATGAGAGAGAGAGAGAGAGAGAGAGAGAGAGAGAGAGAGAGAGAGAGAGAGAGAGAGCGGATAGATATTAGTTTGATTCAGGGCTACTTGGGTCATAATAAAACCAAGTTCAGACATCAAGCCACTCCTAAGAAAAGTAATTTAGTCCTGCTCAAACTCAGAAGGACCAGAACCTGAAAACAATGGTAGGAAAGGCCTGACCATTTCTGCCCCGGGGGGTGATGACCTGCACATTAGCATCAGTCTTCCCTCCTCTGGGAGACTCAGTTGTGGGGCCAGGAGTGCTTGTCCCCAGGGACTTAGTGTTGCAATAGCCTCCGGGGAGCTACATGGTTTCAGATGCTCCCTTCCTTAAAGTCAACCTGTGCTCCAGCAGGGCCGAGAACGGATTTTACCTGTGAAACCAGGATGGCTCTCCCCGGTAGCAGCCGTCATCCTTGGTGACTGCAACACTGCCTAGAGCCATCAGGGTCCTCTGCACAGCTGCCATGTCCTTCCCTGGAAACCAACGGAGACATTCAAGCCAAGCATGTGTTAGGGCCCAGGAGTCTGGAAAGAGGGGGCTGGACCTTCGGGAAGGAAGTTCTGATAAGAGGCTGCAGGCAATCGAGTTCAGGGAACAGGGATAACAAATACTTCTCACAGTGGCCTGAAGACAAGTATAGCCCAACCTCTCAGAAACAAACAAAAGAATCACCGGGCTCATTCTTTTCTATATGATGCATACCAGAGATGCCAGTTTCCAACCTGTGCAGAGCTGCTGGATGAATCAGACACTCACTTAGCAGCTCAGGTCTAGGTATGCCCCCACTCTGAGCAGGGCCCTGGCCGGGGTGGGTGCTGCTGGCTGTGGCACGGGGAAGTCCTGTGGAGGACTGGTGGGGTGGGTTACGGAGAGGATTTTCCTCAGGAGGGGGAGAGAGAAAAGGAGACTGGAAAGAAACTGGTTGGATGGATTAACTGCACCAAACCCCAAGTGGCTTCTCTCTTTCACTTTATCTGGGTTAAAAGGATCTAAAATCACCCATGTGCATCAAATTGAGTATTCACATGGCTGTTTGGGCTGGAGGCCTGGCAAATGAAAAAAAAACAAATCAACACAGAAGCACTCAGTGACACAGATGAGAGACCCTTTATTTTGTGCTGCTTGAAGGAGTTAATGGAGACAATAAATAAGTGGTAGGCAAGCGTGCATGAGAGAGAGAAAAAGAGAGGGGGGTCTATGGGAGGGGAATCCCTGTTAGCTGAGATGGCCAGGGACCCTTAACACTATAGCCTGCTCTTCCCATCTTTCCTCCCTCCCTCCCTTCCAGTTGACAACATGTCCTGGACTGAAAAAGATGTTGCCGGGTGATTAGCCCTGCATTTTAGAACCAGATCCAAGGTCCATATGAGCCAAGTTTGGATGCAAAATGTTCTAAAGGCACAGGGTTAGGAAGGAAGGCAACCTGCAGCCTGCTGGGGAGTGGAGCAAGTTAAAGGACAGAGATTAAAAGGCTCTCTTCAGGCTGAGAGAGCCATCTGTGGGCTCTCCAGCCCAACTGCCGCCGCAGTCAGTCACTGGGAAATACAGAGTTCTGGGGAAAAGGCAGATGGGAAGTGAGAATGGAGTACAACTCTAATAAAATAAGCAATTAAGGCCTACAGAGGAAGTCCAGTCAGGATGTCCATTTATTCGGAGATGAGAGAGACAGCAGATCCTTCTCTCCTCTGTCCCATTAACCACGGGCAGTTTCCTGGACCCTGAGGCCCCGTGGGGCTGGTTAATGGATACAGGGATAAAATGCTCTTAATGCAGAGTCCCCAAGACTCAAGGGACAACTGAGATGGCGGAGAATGGAGAATCTGGGCAGCGGAGGGAAGGAAGAGAGCGCAAGGAATACTGGGAATTAAGAAGGAGGAAACACAGATGTGGTTATTAGCATGACTTTTCTCTTCTGCAGATAAAAAACATTTCTGTAATTGTTGCTGAACAGCAGGATATGTGGATATTAAAAAACAGAACCGTGGTGATGCTGTTCTGAAGGACCATGATTAAGCACAGGGAGGCTTAAGAAGGATAGGGTGAACCACACATCTCCACTCTGTACTGTGAGCGCACTGGGGATGGCTCTGATGGTTGGTGTGTCCAGGTTCTGGGAATCTGTGGAGCTTGACAGCCAGCAACTCAGCCACAGACACAAGTTCTGTTAACCATAGGCCCAGCCTCCTTCCTGTGGCTGGCTAACGTGTACACTACATGAACCCAGAAAAGACGGAGGGAACTGAGTTGGGGGTAAAAGGAAGATATCTAGAACCATAAAGACCTCTCCACTTCCATCCCAGAGAATGGAAAAGGAAACAACTATACGACTGGGGCCAAAGAAGCTAGGGAAGGGGGAAGTCGATAGGAACAACATAGAAAGGTTTTTCTTAAGAGAATTTCCAAGGCAAAAGATTTTATATAAATTATAGGTGAGACACTTTACCGTATGTGACATCGACCACATAGAATTGACACTATTCCTCCCAATGTATTGATAAAAAAATAAAAACGAATCCAGGGATATTAACAAACTTGATTCACCCACCAAGTAGACCAGGGTCTGGCTTTAGCTCTGGTGTCTGAAAATAAAGCACACAGACCGTCCACTAAGCCACCTGACCTGACCGGGTCCCCAGCGCAGGCTGGCTGAGGCACCTGCCTCGGTGATCAGTGCCAGGCCAGAGCGAACGAACTGGGAGGAGAAAACTGGTCACAGTTTTTGGACCCTATAAGATCAAAGGCACCAACCGTGAATGGCGGTAAGTCCTTGAGTGTTTTTGTCTGAAATAATTTCTCCAGGTCTCAACTCAAATAAGATTGAAGCAAGAGAAAGCAGTTCAAGTCAGTTATTGTCCAGATTCTAAACAGCACCATGAGCAGAAATCTGTGTCTGTAACTAGTTCGGGTCTAGCTTGTTTCCTGTCATGTGTGGTTACGTTTCTGGCAGATGCTCCTGGAAAGAATTCCAGCACTCAGGCCGAACTTCCCTTACCAGTTCTGAAGCCCAGATCAATGGCTGTGGGTGGAAGGGGCCGTTGGTGGAGGCTGATCCCTGTCCCTGGGGTCAAACGTTTAAATGTCTAAAGGAGCAGCGAGATGAAGCAGTCTCTGTGAAGTGTGCCAAGTAGAAAGTAAGGAAAGTTAAACTGCTGTGTCACCACCAAGTGTACCATCTGCAGAGAGCAAAGCCTGCTTTAGGGCAAGAGCTTCTTGGATTATCTATGGGATGGTGCAGGGGTCTCTTTAAAAATATGAATGTTGAGGTCATTCCCTGGGGAGACTGATTCAACAGGCCTGGAGTGGGGCCTAGCAGTTTATATTCTTAATAAACTCAGGTTTCACCTGGTGGCTCCCAATGAGACTGATCATCAGAATTACCTGCGAATCTTAAAAATTCAGATTCTGGGATAATCTCCTGGGGCGATTGCAATGCAGCCAGGCTGGATAGGCAAGCACTGCTCCGGTTCTTTGGTTTTCAGTTTCTTAAAAAAGTCAAAAAGTCTGGCATTTGGTAAGCACTAAATAATATTTGTTAAGCAATAACTCCTTCCTTCAGAGATAGCTTCTACAAAGTCAAGTAGTAAAATCAATAATTAGAAGGGCTCTGCTCCAGGCTGTGAGCCAGCTCAGAGACCTGGGAGCTTGGCATCTCTTTGCTCCCTGAAAGCTACCCCTAGATACGGTGGCAAGACCGTTTAAAAACCACTGCTCAAGGCTATTCTGTGGGGTGTGGGGAGGTGGACGGAGAGAATAAAACTGACTAAGTGCTGGGAATTTTCTAAATGCTCAAGAGCAGAAATGAGATTGACGCCTAATGGGGATCTAAAAATGGGATTTCTACTCTGACCAGTGTGGCTCAATGGATAGTACACTGGCCCAACCACCAAAGGGTCCCAGGTTCATTTCCCAGCCTTGGTCTCTCCCATTGATGTTTCTCTTTCTCTCTCTCCGCTCACCTCCCTCTCACTCTCTCTTAAAAAAAAAAAAAAAAAAAATCATTGGGGAAAAAATATTCTCGGGTGAGAATTAACACACACACACACACACACAAAATGAGACCGTTGGACAAAGGGTAGAGACACAGGAAAGCGGAGTGGCCAAGTGTATACTAACTGAAAGTTTTAATCAGGCTACCTCTAGCCCCCCTATCACAGGGGAAGCTAACTAGAACTTGAAATTGTGAAAAAAGTTGGTGGCCCAGTAGCTTCCCTGTCTCACCAACAAAACTTCTCAGAGAGTCTCAGATATCGACTGCCACTTCTACTTGACAAGAGAGTGTCCCCTGTTTACTGCATTATCACAAAACAGTGTTTCTCTAAGTGTGTCTTTCTCCCACTCCAAACGACCAAATGGTAAGCTCTGGGGAACGGGGCCAAGGTTCTGCATTGTAAGGCCCCCCTGGCCCAACCTCAGGGATTCTTCATGCCCATAAAGTTCGAGCTCCCTTACCCTAAAGATACTAGAACAAAGATTTGTGTGTTGTTTTCTAATTACTTTCATGATAGCTTATGCAAGTCTGAAAAGAAAAATATAAAGAGAACGGTAAAAAAGGAAGGAGAAAAAAAAAAAAAAAAAGGCCAGAGAAACGTCACATTGGTGGAGAAAGTTGAGTTGGACATTCTACTTTCAACACTGAAACCCAGTCTTAATGTCAAAATTCTGCTCCAAAGCTTTTTCCATAGTACATCAGTTTTGACTCATCCTTTGCTACTTCTGGATTACTGGCTTTTTTTCATCTTCCTGGGACTTAGAGAGAAAGCAATCAGTGGAAGAAGGAGTCATTTCTTATTTCCCTGAGTAGTAACTTAGGCATAGGCCCCAATTCTCCTTCCAAACTGGAGGAGAGCTTGCTGTAGTCCATGGAGAAACGTCCGAGGGGAGGCAGGGCTTGCACTGTGAATTCAATTAATTCTTGTTGCTTGTCTCCCTGGAGAAACTCTCTAGGGCAGTGGTTCCCAGAGCAGCAGAAGCAGTGTCGGCTATGAATTGGTAAGAAATGCAAATTCCTAGGCTCAGAAACTCTGGGGCTGGGCCCAGCAACGTGTTTTAACAAGGTGGTTCTGATGCACGCTGGGGTTTGAGAACCCCAGCCAGAGGAAAAACCAGCCAAACACAACTGGGAGCAGCACTTGTAAGAAATGCTGTGAAGGCTGTTCGGATAGAAAAGGTGGCTTCAGGCAAGAGGCATCTGTGATATCTCAAGTCCCTATAGGCACCTCACAATATCCCAAAATATCTCAAATTGGATGAAATGTCTCTTTGCTCTGCTGTTGAGGAATGACACATGCAGTGACACCTCCTCAGAGAATATATTTGGACTTTCCAGGCACTCAACCTCCGGATGTAAAGCACAACTCCCTCCTAACTGCCAGCCTTCCAGAAGGGGAAACAGGGAGGCATGACAAACCCATGTGTCTGGTTCCTCGTCAGTAAAATCCCTGAGAAGAGTAATCAGATTTGATTGATCTTTGAGTCTTGTCTGCTCTGACATTCTAGAATTCTACATGTGTAATGTCCACCACCTAGTTATGCAAAGGTTAGTCATCAAGGGATTTGGAGTAGGGGGAAGAAGCCAGCATTGTGCTAGGCATTTTACTCATTTACAGTCCTTACAAGAACCCTCTGAGGAAGGTGCTAGACCTGTTTATAGAGAAGGAAACAGAGGCTCTGAGAAGCTAAGCATTTCAAACAAGGTCACACAAGTAGGGTGCAGTTAAAGGGTTTCAACCCATCTACGTGGCTCCCAGACTCATGCTCTTCCCACAGTGCTGAAATCTTCTGGGTCTGAAATTGGGGAAAGATATCAAGAGGATAATGACCAGGTCCTAGCTGGTTTGGCTCAGTGGATAGAGCATCGGCCTGTGGACTGAAGGGTCCTGTGTTCGATTCCCGTCAAGGGCATATCCCTGGGTTGCAGGCTCAATCCCCAGTAGGGGGCATGCAGGAGGCAGCCAATCAATGATTCTCTCTCGTCATTGATGTTTTTATTTCTCTCACTCTCTCTCCCTTCCTCTTTGAAATCAATAAAAATATTTTTTTTAAAAAGGAGGATAATGGCCAGGAGGTGGGGAAAAGTCAGTAAGGTGACCTGCAAAGCTCGCCCCTCCCTACTGAGGAATGGCAGACAAATGAGGGCAAAGGTCATCCAGGTAACCCTACCAGCTTCTGTGTAAAGCCATTAATGGAATCCATTCATTACAAGACAAAATTTGTGCAATTCCAGCCTTGCTCCTGTGCTCTCATTTTGTATGTCTTAAAAAAAAAAAAAAAGTCCAGGCCAATCACAGTAGTAATTTTTACATTTATTATGTGCTATTATTGCCAGGCACTATGCTAAGCACTGCTCACGCATTATCTCACTTATTCCCCATGTCAACACTGTGAAGTAGATATGATTATTCCCATTTACAGCTGAGGAAATTGAAGCTTAGAAAAGTTAATTGATACGTGATGGAGCAGAGCTTTGGACCACAGTCTAATTTTTGACTCACTGGACTACCTTCCAGGATAAGTGTTCTTTGAGTCTGTCTGACCAGCATACTCACATGTTCTCTCTCTTTTACACACACACACATACACACACACTTTTCTTGCTCATCCCTTTCTCTCCTTCCCCCTTTCCCTCCAAAGATGCTAAAATCTAACCTCCAGTTCGCTCTCCTCTGAATCACAGACAGCTGAGTCAGCCCCACCCCTGCCTTATCCAGTGGCCCTCCCTCAAAGTCACCAACCAGGCGCTCAGCTTCTCTCCTTGAAGAGAGACTTGCCCAGTCCCCTCCCATGCTCTATGCCCTTATTCCTCCAGCATCACCAGCTCCCTCCCAAGGAACTTGACTAGCTTTGTCTATAACATCCCTGTGAATGGGTTGTTTTCTGGACCATGCATCCCTGGGTTCCTTTTTAAAGTCCAGAATCTTTCATTCTGGTGCCTCCATTCCATTCCAATCATTTCACATTGTGTCTAAAAGGGTTTTCAGGATAGTGAGTACATCTGGAGCCTCTGCCCATCTAGATAACTGGAGCCTAAACAGAAGGCATTTGGCAAGCCTGGGCTCCAGGCTCTATGTGTCTGCAATGTAATAGCAGCACAGAGTCACCAGGCAGCTATGGGCAGGATGAGGCCTCCATGGAGAGATGCCGGGCAGAGGGGAAGGGGAGCTGAGAGGTGTGGAGCATAAAGAGGAAGGACAAGGAATGCTGGACTTGCAAGAGCCAGGGCCACATGGGCAGAATCAGGAGTGAATGTGAGTCAATGGAAAACCACAGCCAGGGTGTAGAATAGCAGAGGGAATGTGGCACCAAGCTAAGCAAATGGCTAGTCCAATAGCTCTGTATACAAACACATACACCCTCATACACACATAGACACACTAACTGTGCCTCACAGCATCCTCTAATGTCTGCATACTCATCCCCAAACTCAAGAATGACAACCAGCTCTTACAGAACGGACCCAGCCTCGGTTGCTCAGTCCACATGCCATATGCCATACCGTGGGCTCACCACTGGGTTTTCTAGGGCCACTGCCCCTCCCCCTTTCTCTGCTCAAAGCAACCCACCTCTTGCTCCATTGCATAGAAACCAGCTCTGGGTTGAGCTCCAGACAGTGATCATGGGAGATGTCAAGTACCTCCTCTAAGGTTTAGAATGAGTCTCTCTGAAATTCAGTTCTTGGTTACCCCTCCATGGAGAGGGTCACTGCACCCGGGGACGCTAGAGGCCATCTGGACACTCTTACACACTGCTTTCCTATGGCCAGCTATCCTTCCTACTGCATGGCCTTACCTGCAGTAGGCCAGCCACAGTACTCAGGAGTGGGTTTCCTCCCTTATTCTTTTAAAGCCCCATCCTTCTTCGCCTGAGGTGGAGACCCCTCTGTGTCTGCTTTTTTGGCTTTTTCTAGGAGCATTAACCTGTCCTGGAGTCCACCTGTCCACTACCCTATCTCTGCCTCTCAACCTCCCTCTTCCCTAAGAGATATCTAACACCCAGGGCTGGGGAGGTGGTGTAGACCAATACCTACTCTCCCTCCCCCATCACTGTCAGCACCTCCTGGGTGTAAAAGTTCATCTGCATAGTCTTTGGAAAAGGGGGAAAGGTGAGCAAAGCATCCTCAGTAATGGAAAGTCAGAAAAGCACCCTAGGGAGACACACCTCTCATACATCTCCCAGGTTCTTCATCCTCTTACACTTCCTGTACTGGGGGGGTGGGGGGGAGAGGTTATAGGGACCCCTTCCCTTCACACAAACCCCCTAGTTAGTGCAGGGGCTCTAGCCTTTCGTCCCACACAGCTCTGACTCATCCTCCTCCTCTTCAGCCTCATTCATCATCATCATGACTCAATAGCTCACTCATAGTATAAGTGAAGGCAACAGCCTACTGGCAGAAGCGTGGCATGGCAGACTAGTTAAGGCCTTCCTTATTCTTTGGCATCAGAAAGACTGAGTTTGAGCCCAAACCAGTTTGGCTCAGTGGAGGAGCGTCGATCTGCGGACTGAAAGGTCCCGCGTTCGATTCCGGTCAAGGACATGTACATTGGTTGTGGGCACATCCCTGGTAGGGGTTGTGCAAGAGGCAGCTGGTCGATGTTTCTCTTTCATCGACGTTTCTAGCTCTCTATCCCTCTCTCCTCCTCTCTGTAACAAATCAATAAAATATATTTAATAAATAAATAAATAAACCCTTCTGTGGATCAGGGTAGGGTCATGTTTACTCTGTTCAAAGGAAAATTCTTTAAAAAAAAAAAAGAAAAAAAAGATTAAGTTTGAGTCCTGAGCTCTGCTAATTACCAGCTAGCCAAATGATGAACACATGCAACCATGGGCAAGCTCCGGTTTTGTCATTTATGAAATGAGAGAATTAATAACTTTTACTTCATAGAACTGTAGGAGAATTGATTGGCAGTATGTAGGAAAGCATTTGAACCTTGCCTAGTGCATAGGAAAATATCAATAAGCAGTAGCTATCTTCAATAGCTGGGAAAACTCATCATAGTTTTGATCTAAAAAGGAAGTATCAACTGTGGCATTCCACAGTGATTTGGAAGCACGTGCCCATGAAGTCAATGGCCTGAATGTCTGGATACCCAATTTTACAAGTAACGGCAGACACAAGGAATCTTATGACAGGCATTTTAGGGTTTTAGCTACTCATCTGTGAGTGAAACAGGAAATGCCAGCTCACTACCTAACATAGAGTAGGCTGTGAGGATTAAAGAGGCAAGTTTCTTTTTAAGTTGTTTAGTAGCCTAGTGTTCTGCTAGAAATATATTTCAACCATCATTTGACTGTCCCTTAAGATCTCATTGTATATTGATCACAGGAAAGTTACCCTGTTTTCTCTGCCAGCAGAACCATTTGGGTCGATGCCCCGAGCATCCTGCTGGTTGGGTCACTTATAACAGCCAGTGACAATGAGCAGGACTGAGCACAGGCCACCTGGAAACCCTGCTGGGACTGGTCTGCGGCTTCCTGTGCCCAGGCAGGTCTCATGTGAACAGTCGCATGGATGGGCGCCTGCATTTGGTCTCATTTCCCCCCATTTCCCCCAATAATGGTGAATTGTTAAATATGTCCTGAAATGTGATATGATTTTCATGCCTCTTAAGGTTTCTTAATCAAGTCAATTTGCAAATGTAAAAGAAGCCATTTATCAGACTCTGATAGAATACATATCTGGAAGGTGCAGTCACCAAGCTCATAGTTTAATAAACGGTTGGTTGTGGTGTTATTTATTTCTGAGACTGAATGACAAATTGTACCAGGTGGCTTTATCTAAGAGTCCCACTGCTGGTGAGTCAGAAACACACACACACACACACACACACACACACACACACACCCCACTCTCTCCCAGTAGCTTTTTGTTCAGAAAGAGTATGATGTGGGAGGGCTAGCAGGAATGAATAGTGCCCATATAATGATTTTAGCTTCCTCTCTGTTTACTCCTTAGTGTTCTGAGGTCCCTGCTGTGAAAGGGGGTGTGCATTTCCTTCAATGGAACATCATAAAAGGGAGGCTAACAACATCCCTGGCTGACAGCTGGTAACACTCCCCCACCTCACACACACACACACACACACACACACACACACACACAAACACACAGGCACAGGGAAGAACACCATGAGCAGATTTCACAAAGAGATGGGTGGGCAAGGGGAGGGGAGAGGAGAGGTTCATAGTCTCAAAGGCACAGGGCTGTTTACCTTCCCATAAATCCACTGTTTGGAAAATGTCAGTGGTCCTGACACCATAGGCCTCTGCAGCTTTCAGGAACTGGGAGATCTGCTCCATCTGCTTAAAAGCCATCTTGGACCCTGAGATCTTGGCAATGGGCTCTTGCCCAGGTGGGTATAAGCTGTTTATCAGCTTGCACAGGACCTGAAGGGGAAAAGGCAGGGACACCATCAATTTTCCCTTCGATATTTACCCACCACTAATGCAAAGGGAACCCTGGGCCCCACCAGACACAGCTGAGAGGTTTAACACAGGCAAGTCTTGGGCCCCAGGCAGGCACGGACTCTAAGCTGGATGGCCAGGCTCCCATATGAAACCCCTAAGACTCAGGCAACCCCATCCCAGGGCTGCTGCTGACCTCAGGGAGTCCAGTAGCCCAGGAATCCCCTTCCATCCTTGCTCCTCCCTTCCTTCTTCCGGGTGAGGGTAAGATAGGAAATGATGTGCAGGGACGAGGCCATGTTTCAATGCTGGGATGAGCAAGTGGTGGCACCCAGGGTGGCCAAACGATAGCATCTAAGATGATTTCTGCTATCAAAAGGCCGATCCGAATCAGCCTTCAGGAACTCATCCCATATATGCTAATGAAGTATACACCCTCCTCCCAGATACCTGTCACCCAAATGCTGGGCAGCCCAGCAGAAGCGAGGAATAACAGTTATGTAACGGCAGTCAATCACACCCTGAAGGGAAAAGATGGGCTCTGTTGGAATCAGCAGAGCCTGCGGTCCTCGATTTCCCAAACACAGGAGCATCCGATCAGAAAAGCGGTTCTCAAATAAGCATGGCCTTCTGTTCCCTGAGAGCCCCTCCATTCATCGGACAGACACGGAGCACCCCGGGGGGCATGGCTCTGGAAGGCAGGTGGCCAATCTCCCCCCCCCCCCCCTCCTTTGTTTTACTAAATAACCAACCCATTCCCCGGGGGAAGGGATGGCCCCAGCTGAGCGGATGCACCAAAAAGGCTGGACCAATCTCAAGGAAATAACTTACCTCTATTCTCCCTGGAAGAGCAAAAGGGCTTCGGATTTGCCAACAAATCCGAAGGCAGCTGCTGTGTTGGATGGGTGGAGGATCCCCTGAGCTAGCTAGGGAATGGGGGTCGGGGGTAAGGGCGGGGAGGGATGCCCAGATCTTCCAACCCCGAGTAAATCAAGGCATTTCCATTCCCTCCCAGGGGACCCCAAGTGGACAGCAGCTGCTCCCCGCACCGCACCCTCCCCTGAAAAGAGAAGGCCCCCCGGAGGCTCCCCTGCCCACCGACCCCGCCGCCCTCACCGTCCCGTCCATCAGCCACTGTTGGAAATGGGCCCTGCCGGGGGGCGGGTGCTCGATGTCCTCGGCGCACTGCAGCATGATCCAGTCCACCAGCTTGTTCTCCAGGTCCGCGTCGTACTTCTGCTCGATCTTCTCCTGCACCTCCCGGCTGAGGCCGTAGCTGGGGCCGCGGTTCGCCATCGCTGCGCTGGGCGGGCGGGCGCGCGGCATCCACACAATAGCGCGCGGCTGGAGGCTGGAGGTGGCCGGGCCGCTGGCCCGCGGCAGCTGAGCGCGGAGAGAACCGGGCGTGGTTTAAACCCGGGAGCCAATGGAGCCGCAGGGATTGCACCTACAAACAAGAGAGAGGAGCGCAGCCACGCGCCAGTGACTCCAGAAAAAAGCCCCTGCGGGTCCGGGGCGAGGGAGGTGGGGGGCGCTGGAACCCGCCTCTCCGCCCCGCCTATCCACCCGATGAGATGATGATGTACGAGGCCTCACATTCACAGGCAGCGAGGGGGAGGCTGGGTGGTCGTTTCTCACTCCTTCCAGGAGCACCCTGAGATGGGACGGAGCAGGTGAATATCAGGCGGCGAGGAAGGCCGCCTGGACGACCAGCTGCCTCTGCTGCATTGGCTTTTGCTAGAATGGTGCACTGATTTGATTTTTTTTCCGGGCTGAGGGAGGTCACACCAGGGCCGTTGCTAAGAGCCCTCAAAAAACAAATTAAAAAAAAAAAAAAACACAAACACACACAAAAAAACAAAACACCAGCCCTCTCCTGCTGTCAGTCAAGCCCGCCGCCTCCCTCCCGCTGGGAGCTTCTTTCTCAGCTGCAAGGATTCCCGCCCCTCCTCTGGGGGACGCGGCCCCTTGGGTCCCAGGCCAGCGCACAGCTGCACAGGGATGGGGCCTGGGAGAGGGTCCATGCAGTCAGCTGTCCATCTGTCAGGGGTTGCCAAGCCCCTCCCCGCTGCCCCTGCCCAGGGGGATAGTTGTCTGGCAGGACAGGACAGGAGGGGCTGAGAGCTACAGCCATTAACGTCCTCTGCTGCCAGCCAGATTTCACCCAGAAATCTGGTGGGAAACGTTTGTGCCTCAGCTTGGCTTATCCAAGGATTGCGGCTTTTTAATGCTGTTTTTACTAGAAAGACACCGAGAGCATGTTTGATAAATTAAAAAGAGCTCGATATGCTAAGAACTCTTGGAATAAAAGATTTGGATGGGGTGTAAAGATTTTAATTAAGGAACAGTAGAGGACAACTATATGTTATCAGTGGTAACTATGTTTGCAAACAAGACTTCAGAAGAAATCATTGGACTTAAGTTGACCTGAAATTTTTATAACTGTGAAAGGGTTTGGCAGTTAGCTTATCTTCCTAGTCTGGGAGTAAAGATTGAGTCTTACTGCTTTTGTCTAAGTCTCTGGGTACTTACCCTGAGAGAAAGAGCCAAAAAAATTGTTCTCTGGTTCATTCAACAAATAGTTTTTGAGCTCTTACCTGTCGGTCTGTGTCACATTCTGTGCTTGAGAGGAATAAAATATAATTCTTGACTCAGGAACACTTGATCAATAGACTCAGGCACATTAGATAAAGCAATTCTAGTGCTTGGGATGGTGATCTTGGTTTCTGTGGGAAATTGATTAGAAGCTATGCAGGAAATGACTCCTCAAATAATACATGTACTGCAAAAAATCTACCGCTGGCTGGAGCCTGGACTATTGAAAATTTAATTACTTAGCACATATGTGGTGGGTGTGCCTGAGAAAAGACTTAGTGGCCAGTAGTTGAATGCTTAGGTGAGTGAATTCTGAAAAACTAAGTGTGGTAGATTCAAGAGTTTTGAGGAGAGCAGCAGTTTAGAAAACAGCATGAGAAGGGCTGGCTGACTAATGAAGGTCTTGTTGCTGCATGGAATTCTCAGTAGAAGAAGCTCTACAGACAAGAGAATTCTCTCCAGAGACTTGGAGCTTAGGGAAAGGGTGGGAAAACTTGTCAGCAGAATTTTGAATGTCACAGAGTTGTATCATGGGTGGTAGCAATAAGGGCAATTCCAACCTCAGCCTAAGGAAAAGGAGGACCCAAGGAGGGCTGGGGCCTCCCCAGCTACCCTTTCCTGCAGGCCCTGTTGCCCCAGTAGGATTGGGCCAAAACAGGCAGTTGGACATCCCTCTCACAATCCAGGACTGCTGGCTTCCTACTGCTCACCTGCTTGCCTTCCTGATTCCCCCTAACCACTTCTGCCTGCCAGCCTGATCACCCCCTAACCACTCCCTTGCCAGCCTGATTGATGTCTAACTGCCCCCCAGACGGCCTATTTACCCCCAACTTCCCTCCTCTGCCAGCCTGGTCACCCCTAACTGCCCTCCCCTGCAGGGCTGGGTCCTCCCCAGCTACTCTTTTCTGCAGGCCCTGTTGCCCCTTACAACCCTCCTCTGCAGGCCTGGTCACCTTAACTGCCCTTTCCTGCAGGCTTGATCGCCCCAACTGCCCTCCCTTACAGGCTTGGTCCCTTCCAACTACCTTCTCCTGCTGGCCATCTTGTGATGGCCATCTTGTGTCCACACGAGCAAAGCCATCTTAGACCATATGGGGGCAGCCATCTTGTGTGTTGGAGTGACAGTCCATTTGCATATTACTTTTTTATTAGATAGGATAGAGGCCTGGTGCACTGGTGGGGGCTGGCTGGTTTGCCCTGAAGTGTGTCTTAGATCAGGGTGGGGATTCCCTTGGGGCACAGGGCAGCCTGGGAGAGGGGCCTGTGGTGGTGTGCAGGCCGACCATGATCCCTGGAGACCCAAGCATAGGCGAGGGCCAGCTGGAAGAAGGCATCTGGGATTTATTTATCTTCTATAATTGAAACTTTGTAGCCTTGAGGCCAGGGCTGGCCAAGGCAGGTGGAAAGCTTGGCTTCCTCCTTCACCAGGGGCAATCCAAGCCTCCTGCTTGCTCCAGCTCCGTGGCTGCTACCATCTTAGTTTGTTAATTTGCCTACTTGCTCTGATTGGCTGGTGGGCATAGCAAAGTGATGGTCAATTTGCATGTTTCTCTTTTATTAGATCAGATAATAAACTTGCTTAATTAGACTTGTTTTCTGATTTAGCTAAACTTTTTCCAGCCCAGTGAAGCACCTCAACTTCTCTTTCAGGTAATTGTTAGCAACACAGCAAATATCAATACAAAGCAGATTATTATTAAAGGGCACACAGGGAGGGAAAAAAAAAAAGGGTAAAATATTTAACTGCAGCTGTGTTTGACTATATTCTATGCAGAGAGAAAACCTGACATCATTTTCAAGGTCCACCATTTCTTACTTTTCAGCAGGTCAAATTTCTAAGCTTCCTAAATCTTTGTTTTCTGGCTAATGAGAAGAAAATAGGATTCCACTGAGTCTCCTATGTATCTACTTCAGGACTTCTGTGAAAATCAAATGAGATGAGGCACAGACATTTGTTTAATGTAAAATGTTTCCACCTGGCTATAAAGCAAGTAGTGTTACTGGGCTAAAGAAACTGCAAGATTAGTTTCTAGGGAGAGGAAGCTGGCATTGCTATGTGATGTCATTGCCCTGATGGACACTCAGCATATTAGCCTTTTATATATATAAATTGTCAGTCAGATGGTCACATGGAAGTATGATCAGTCACTTAGTCATATATATATATATATATATATATATATATATATATATATATATATATATATATATATATTTTAACATCCAGGGAGGAACCAGGGAAGGTTACATAAAATTCATGGAGGTAGATGAGAAAGATGGGAGAAAGCAAAGTGGGGAAATCTGGGTCTGGAAATGAATAGTCCTCTGCTATTTCAAAGGTATGTTATCTCTAATGCACAAAGACAATTTCAAAGGTAAATATTGACCTTTATCAAAAAAGCTACAGGCCCAGGTAGCCCTCATGACCCACTTTTAGTTAGGAATTGTTATGTTCAGACAACCCTGTCTCTGAGTTTGTAAGACTCACCATGCAGGCTCCCCTGAGCTTATCACATTTAGTATGTGGCTCATTTTTCATCTAGCTAGTATGTAATCTACATAACAATGTCATACTGGCCACTTCTTTCCAGCTTCCTCATATTCAGTGACATCACAGTGGCAGCATGAAAGCAGCCAAGAGTATTTATGCCATAGATGTTGGTAAATTCTATGAATCAAGGTGCCCCCCACCTCGAACGCCCTGGAAATTTAAACTTACATATCATGCAAAAGAAGTGTGTATGCGTGTTTTCATAGTGAGAGAGAACCATCAGTTCTGATTTGGATGAGAGAAAGGGAGAGGGTCAGATGACTAAGAAGTTTGACAGGGATACTTATTGTACATGGACTCATAGGTAGGGAGGCATCTAAAGGGTGAGGATAATAAGGTGTGTACTCATTGCATTTGGGAGGTACATGGTTCATCCCAGTCCATTAAGTTTTATGTATTTGGAGCTCAGGAGAATGGAGGAGTGTACTTGAATCATCTGTATGCAGGTAGAACTTAAAACCCAGAGCATAGGTATGGTTGCTCAAGGTACATAAGTAAGTATCAAGGTCAGAATGAAAAGGACATATTAACATTACAAGGTGGGTAAGGAGGAGAGTCAGTAAAATGGGTTAATGTAGCATGGGTCAGAGACACCTGGGGATAAACAATGGCAACGCCTCTGACCTCAATGGTCCTTTGAGAGAGGGAGGCTGGCATATAAACTGAGCATCTCAAAGGAGTAAGTTCTATCAAAGGACATGAGGAGAGTGCTTGCTTTTCATGAGAGAGCACAGAAGACCCAGTGGCAAGCTTGACCCAGTCAAGTTTGAGAGAGGAGAGAGAAATGAGGAGCTCCTTTGATCTGTCATCAAAACCCTGGAAACCCAAGACAAGAGAGAGTCCAAATGAGAATCATCTCCTCTGAAGATTCATTTGGTTTAAAAAAAACCTGCCTGCCTTTTTCTAGATATATTCTCTAAACAGCAAATCATCATTTTCCCCTTGAACCAAGTTATGCATATATGAGTATGTTCTAAACTAAAAAAGTTACTTTAGATTTGTATGTAGAGGGGATCTTAAAATGTACATAATTCTACCCATCTTCCCCCAGAAAATACAGTTCTTTAGTAAATCGTGTGACATATTCCTTTTGGGCGCTGCCCTGGAAATGGCTATGTGGTGGGTAATGTTCTTCTTGCTTTCTATCTCCTTTATAAAACTCAGCCCTGCCCAACGCCCTTTTCCTCTTCTCTGCACAAGCCTTTCTGCTGGTTCCTCAGAGCACAGCACACTGTTTAGATTTGGCTGGAAGTGCCTCTGAGCTTAGCAGATGCAGCAGAAGCAAGTACAGTGTATCATGTGGCCTCGCTGAGCCTTCCTTCCCATTGAATGCTGAGGTTATTTAGAGGGGTCACGTCACTTTTTGAATAACTTGGGAGATCAATAGCATAAGGCACTCAGGGCTGCTGGTTGTTGGAGCATTTTCCATGTCACTGAATATACGGCATAGAGTGGTTTTAGGTGGGGGAAGCGGGGAGAAGAGCTTTGGGAAAAATAAAAAAGGAACATTGAAGAAATTAATAATTTACCAGAATACACTAAATTCCACTGATTCAAACTCCTATTGAATTTTTGATGTTACCTTCTGCAAAGCTAGATTAAAATTTAAAATTGTTTCTATCTTTATTTTTCCCTCACCCTTTCTTTAACCATTGAACATTTGAAAGGATACCACACCACACATGCTCCAGATCACAACAGGAAGTTAGTATAGGATAACTACTACTTTGCGTCTACTTTTCTTCCTAAATGCCCCAATGATTGCATTCATCCATTTCTCTTATGACTGTGCTCTGTGCATACTAAAAGAGAAAAGGTAGTGAGTGACTCCTATGTTTCTATTTGTGCTATACTTAACTCCTACACTTTATCATCTAGGTTTATATTGCCATTTTACAGATTAGAAAACCTCAGGGAGGGTAAGTATATTGTATCACAGGGCTAGTAAATGGTGGGCCAGGATTTAAGTCTACTCTATAGTCTGTCAGTAACCTTGTACATACCATTCTTCCTCTATAGATGTACTATGACTCTATAATCATATTTATTACATTTTATTGTCATTATGTTTAACCCTAGAAAACTCCCATGGGCTGGGCCCTTTCCTCCTCATCTTTGTAATCCTTGTGCCTGGCAGTGACCGAACAGCTCTCCTGCCATCCACTATCAACTGCTTCTAGCACCAGGCACTGTGGCACACACAATTCTCGTATTTATTTGTGATTTTTGTTTGGTATAAAAGATAACTCAGACTGTAGTTTCATTGCCTTGTAGGACATTAACCAGTTTCATATCTGTGTCAGGCTTCCCAAAGACCACTTCCAGGTGTACTCACAGCCACAACTCATGAGAGCGAAAAGATACAAAGCAAAAAATCTGCAAAGAAAAAAGGAACCTGAGGTGAAATCTGGAAAACCTAGGTTTGAAGCATCAAAGAATTCTCCCCCAGTGGAGTCACACCGGATGAACTTAATCCCAGCCATGTTGTGACAGCCCAGAGTTTTTACTAGGAGCTGGCCACTCAGGCAGTCTCTGCCTGGCACCTTTTCCAGACAAAATTCCAGACTCCCAGAAGGCAATCAGGTGTTCAGCACAAATCACATTGTTTGCAGACAGTATATGCAGTGAGCCACTTTTGTCAGTCCTGGGAACCCTCCTAAAATTCAAGTTCCCAGATGCCAGCCAAGGGCCAATTTGGTGAGCAGGCCTCTGAGGATAAGTTTTCAGGCTGCTGCTATGTTAACTCTTTTTGACACAACAATTTTATCCCAGCATTCTTTATGTTGTCAATTTTGTTTTACTTTGACAGACACAACTCTAGTAAGCTAACGTCCAACCAAACCTAAAATCTAAAATACACCAACTCAATAGTATTAAGACTGACTACTGCAGTTATTTAAAAAAAATCCATAAAAAAACTTTTATCTGTATTTCCTATTTTCTTAATATATTTACACTTCCAAAAGTCCTCTTAGATGGCAAGCACTTGCCTATTGAAACATAAGGCACATATTAATAATAAAGAAATGTTTCTGCAGGTAGGCAATACTATGTAATGATCAATTCTCTCTTTAGAATATGAAGTATATTAAAATTTCCCCATTTAAATATATTACATATAGGCCAAATCTTAGAAATGATATATCCCCTGTATATCACTGTAGCTTTGAGCCTTTAAAAAAGGTAGCCTTAATTTTAAGTTCAAATATACCACGCAGAATATAAAGTAGTCTTCCTTTTTGAACTTATTTTTGAACTTAAAAAGTAGTCTTTATTATGCTTCAGACATTTCTCTAATCATTTTAGGCTTTTTCCCTATATTTTGTGAATTCATTTTAAAATCAGAATTTTACAAATATCCATATACAATGATACCAAACAAAATACGAAAATTTTAAGCTTTATTAATAATTCTAAGGAGACCAGAACACAACTAAAAGCTGACACAGTTAACAAAAGTATTAGAAGTTAAACATCCTGAATAAAAATATAGGAAATATAATAATGAAAAAAGAAATCAGGGACTGAAGGAAGAAAAATTTCCAATTTTCTAGCAGCTACTATATTCTGCCCTCTGATTCTGCAGGTTTGGTATCTCTGGATTTAACCAACCACGGGTCAAAAATACTTAACGAAAAACTCCAGAAGGTTGATCCCTAAAACAATACAGTATGACAAGTATTTATACAGCATTTGCATTGGATTAGGTGCTACAAACAATCTAGAGCTGATTTAAAGTGCACAGGAGGATGTGCATAGGTTAGAATACTATGCCCTGTTTCTATAATGAACTTGAGCACCCTCAGAATCTGGTATCCCAGAGGTGGAGGGTACAGAGGGACAACTGTACTTTCTTTAAAATTTGTATCACTTAAGTGCAAAGACATCATTAAACAAAACCTCAGGAAAAAAAACCAATATCAGGATCTTCCATTTGTTATCCCTCTCTCAATCTTCTGGATCCACTAGTTTACATACCCATTACAAATGTGATTTTAGGTAACTACAGTTGAAAGTCTATCAATTAAGTCATCAATAGTGCAAACAAGAAGATGAATGTCCGCTTTTTCTTTCATTCGGTGATCACCATGTTTCCGAAGGATAACATCTACATTTGTGCTGACTACTCGGTCAGCAACCTGTACGGACGTGTGCCAAGGTACAACGTCATCCTCCATGCAATGGAGCAATCTTACAGGGCAGTTCACAGGAATAGGGCTATGTAATAAGCAGTGGTGTTTAGCTTCTTGAATGAAACTATGCTGAATGTGATAAACTCCTTCTTCACTGTATTTGGATGGTATGCTCCACACGCCTTTCAACTCTATTTCCTTTTGTACCTATTGGAAAAAAAAATTAGGAAAATAAAAGTATTTATGAAATACTAACATATGCAATAGTATTAAATAATCTAAGAATTGAAATAGAAAAAATATGTACAATATTATATATATTTTTAGGTATTTTAATGTCTTTAAAAAATATTTTATTGATCTTTTTACAGAGAGGAAGGGAGAGAGATAGAGAGCTAGAAACGTCGATGAGAGAGAAACATCGACAGCTGCCTCTTGCACACCCCCTACTGGGGATGTGCCCGCAACCAAGGTACATGCCCTTGACTGGAATCGAACCCGGGACCTACCTTTCAGTCTGCAGACCGACGCTCTACCACTGAGCCAAACTGGTTTCGGCTAATGTCTTTTTTTAATACCAGAAAGATTTGATTCCATGAAATTGAGTGGTTAAAATCCACTGATTTCAGTAAAATAGCTGTACGTCTGAAAGCTATACTTCTAAATGTCTCAAATAATTTGAAATCAATAAAATTAAAAAAAAAAAGTATGAGTCTATATTATTACCATGGGGTTTTCTGCATTAAAAAACATGTGAACCAAATATTTAAAGCAAAAATGATACTCAGTTATCTTCAAAGTATTCCAGATTGTTCCTGAATTTGTAATTTCAATAATTAGAAGTTAATTTCACTGGTTATTAAATGAGGTTAAAACTATGCTAATTATTGAGATATAATAATGGTTGCATTTTAACATCCCTACTCAAATAGCTGTTATCTGACACTGAATTGAATGAATATTGTTCATCTGAAGAAAAAACTTCACAGAATGTTTTATGTCCTGAATCCTCAAAAAAAAAAAAAAAAAAAGTTCAGAAATAGCAAAAATAGTATTAACCAAAGAAAATGTGCAATATACATAAGTTCTACACCAAGAAACAGTACCCAGGCAATGTGGTTGAAAAGCTTGGTTTCCAAACAGCTGTACATCCTACCTGACGCCCTCTGGTGTCCAAAGTAGGGGACAATGATTAGCGTCAGTTAAGAGGTACAAGTCCCTACACCAGTGTTTTTCAACCTTTTTTGGGCAAAGGCACACTTGTTTCATGAAAAAAATCACGAGGCACACCACCATTAGAAAATGTTAAAAAATTTAACTCTGTGCCTATATTGACTATATATAAAGTAATTCTCTTGAATAGGAATCAAATAAACACAAAGAAAGTATTTTATAATTACTTTATTATGAAATATTAAGTAAACAAAATAGTGAAAAATTATAAAATTCTTGTCTTGTCTGCACCTACAGCACACCAGGCAACATCTCGCGGCACACAAAACGCTGCCCTACACAATGAGAAATGCTGAGTTTTAACATCTCAAAGCTAGAAAAAGTACTAACACTCCCACTTTTGCTCCTTGGACACTGTTATGGCTAGATGGTTGTGGAGAAAATTAAATAGTGTCCCTACTCTTTCCTTACACATGTTTTTATGTTAACAAGGGCTCAACATGTTTCTGTAAACAATTGTTTCCTGGTTTGATTTAGAATTAGCAAACATGTGCTCTGATTGGCAGAATATAGATCTTCTCAGTCACTCGGGGGTATTACCGTATACCATAATCCTCCCTTTGAGTGATGTGAACATACACACACAAATAGAAATGTATATACTTAGATCTTGCCATTTGTCAATAACAAACAAAAGAAACCACCCTGTTAAATGAACTCCTTTCCAGTCTGCCACGTTCTTGAAATAATTTCTTACCATGAACAGCACTATATTAGCCACCTAGAGGATCCAATCAAAAGGCTCCAAGGTTTAGATGCAGAAAGATGCAATGGTAGTAAGATTTAGCAGCATGAGGAATTATGTATGAGAAATAACCAAGAAAGTGAAAAACTCAGAAACAGGAGATATGTGCAAGGAAAACTGGCCTCACAATTTTAGCCCTGATAGGGAAATCACAAAGAACCTGACTGCAATCAATGCCATTTCTTAAGGAGATGGGAAGAACAGTATAAGAATAAACTTAGAACAGATAATACATGGCACTGGGTTCAATGTAGAACTTGAGACAAAAACCAATGACATACTATCATTTAACACTACATACTAACCACTGAGTCACACCCAGCATGGAGGGACACATCTTGATTAAAAAAAAAAAATAAAAAAAATTATCTTTCCTTAGTATATTTCCCGTTTACTTAAAATTATAAATTACTAAGAGTTTCACCAACTTTTTAAAAATAATGTTATTTTTTTCTTATTTTTCTTTTTCTTTTTCCTTCTGCTCTTTCACTCTCTAAAGCAGGGTTCTCAAATTTCACCTGAAAGACTTGTTAAAACAGCTTATCAGGCAACACTTCCAGTTTCTGATTTAGTAGGTCTCGGGTGAAGCTCAAGAATATGCTTTTTGATTTTTTTAATTGAATTAAATTTAATGCAGTGACATTGGTTATACATTATATAAGTTCCAAGTGTACAATTATGTGATAGATCACCTGTATGCTCATCCCCCAAAAGTCTAGTCTCATTCACCATGTTTGTCTTCCTTTACCCTTTTTGCCCCTCCCCCTTTCCTCTGGTAACTGCCATACTGTTTGTCTGTGTCTATGAGTTTATTTACTTTGTTGCTTTCTGTTTTATATTCCACATATGAGTGAAATTACATGGCACTTCTATGTTCACTGTTCACCACAGCACTATTCCCAGGAGCCAAGATACAGAAACAAACAAAGCGTCCTTCAATAGATCAAGAAGATGTGGTATATTTTTGTAATGGAATTCTACTCAGCCATAAAAAAAAATAAAAATACTGCCATTTGCAACAACATCTGAATTTTGAGAGTATCATGTTAAGTGAAATAAGTCAAATGAAAAAGGAAAAGAAACATAAGAATAAGCCTTTTTAACAAGTTCTCAGTGCTCAGGCTGCTGGCCTAGGAACTACTACACTTTTTGAGCCACTGTTCTAGACTGTTTTCCTTTCTCTAACTTTCTGGGCCACAGGCCTGCCAGGATCTTAGTCCCACAAGTAAAATTTATATCCTTAGGAAAACTCAACAGATTGTAATAAATAAACGACATATACAAAAATAAATAACTATTACCCACTATTTCTTTACCCTTGCAGACAATTGAAGTGCTTAAATATATGTCCAATAATAAAATATAATAAACTAATTAACTTCCCAGTTATTTTAGAAAGCTCATTCTACCACATTTTGCTAAGGAACATGCTAATAATGAAAAAGTATTCTCTTTTAAGATGAGAGGTAGGAGTAAAAAAAAGAATGTCAACTAAATATCTAAGCCAGAACTCGCAATCTCATCTCCGGTGAGCTAATTCTTGGAGAGCTCTGCTGAGGCTGCTTTCAGGCTAAAAAAAAATATGTCATAATTAGTCAAGTTTAATGTGGTCATAAGAATAGGTACTATTTCTCCCAGGCCAGAAAGTAAGAGGACAAGAAGTGATCATGGTGTATGATCTAAATAAGTAAATGCAATTAATAAAGAAAATGTTGCTTAAAAAAAAATTAAAGTGTTGTTTCATTAATATGGCTCAAACATTTGCCAGAATGAGTTGAAGGGACTGAAGAAAAGGAAACCTTAAACAAGAGACAAAATAGTAAAGAAAGCAAAGAGATGTTATTTAAAAAAGCAGTTAAGTGAATTTAAAAACCAAAGGAATTAAAAAAATCTGATGAACAATATTAACTGGTGAATATAATAGAATCAGAGGTATGGAAGAGGAGTAAAATGACGATTCTCGGGGAAAAGAAAGAGACTGAACAAAAACTGCACCCATGGATGAGGACAATGGGGGGGTGGGGAAATGGCCGAGGGAGGGTGGGAACCTGGTGGATGGGAGCAATGGAGGGGGGAAAAAAAAAGAGGAACATTTGTAATAATCTGAACAATAAAGATTTATTTAAAAAATAATAATAAAAAATAATTGAATAAAAATAAAAATAAATAAATAAGTAGCTAAGAAAAAAGATGGC
The DNA here is from genome assembly GCF_014108245.1 of Pipistrellus kuhlii. Classification (NCBI taxonomy): domain Eukaryota; kingdom Metazoa; phylum Chordata; class Mammalia; order Chiroptera; family Vespertilionidae; genus Pipistrellus; species Pipistrellus kuhlii. The sequence continues at coordinate 60,683,268 of NW_023425515.1, forward strand.
CTAATGTAGTCAATCAAAGGAATGGTGACACATAAACAAATATTTAAAGAAAGAGGGAGCAGAAGGATGATAGGAGGCATGCCTGTGACGTACCTCAACAGGAAGCTGATTAAACTTTGTCACTAGGACATCTACAGCTGCAGCTACACCAACAAGCGCCACAACTTTTTGTGGCCGTGCTATTGCAGCATGAAACATAAGCCATCCGCCGAGGCTAGATCCAACTAGTATCTAAAAATAAAAATATGTGCAATTTTAAAGAGCAATTTATTTTTCTTTTCTATAAAGATAGTAACTTAATAGAATGTACACACTTTTTTCTTTTATATCCTTTGGCTCTCAGACTTTTAATATCTGACACAAGGTAGAATTAAAATTATGATTACTTTTTGTTAAAAAAGTATTTGGTCTACAATAGAGAATTATGAAAATAAAATAGGTAAAATGGCACATTTTATTAATTTTAAATCAAATATCAAAATTGATTGTTAAAGTTTAAATAAATTTTGACATCAAAGAAACAGCTCGAATATCATGAGGGTATCATCAATAATGATATCACATTTAACAAAAATAGTCACCTGTGGTCCTTCAGCTAAGTCATCAATTATAGAAAGAACATCTTTTCTCCATTTTCCCAATGTACACTCTTCGAAGTTCCCTTCTGATTTTCCAATTCCTGAGTAATCAAACCTGAAAAAGGTAAATACATATCTATATCCAGATATCTATTTGCTTCTCTGATTTAAAAAAAAATACAGCACATTCATCATTATACAATGCCTAAAATGTATTAAATCCTATTGGCTTACCCGTCAAATAGCCCCAACAGCCACTCACTTTCTCATCTCCACCCCTGGCAGCTGGGTGACATTATTATCCTCTCTTGATTGGTCTAAAAGTCTCCCTTTCCAATTTTCACCCTCATAGTTTATTCCCCACATTGTAGCCAGTGATCTTTTTAAAACAAAAATCAGGTCTCTTACAAACCCGCCAAAGGTTTTCTATAATCCCATATAATAAAAGGCTAATTGCAAATTGTTCCCTTGGGTGTTTGACTCCTCTCTATGACGTGTGCTGACCACCAGGGGCAGCGCAGAATGAAGGAAGGCCCTAGCTGGCAGCTGGCAGCAGGGGGAAGGCCCCATGGGTTCTGATCACCTGCCAGGTCTAGGGACCCTATCTGTTCATGGGTAGAGTCCTTAGGCCTGGCAGGCAATCAGGGCACATCAGGTTCCCCTCCTCCCAGCCTCCCCTCCTACTCCTTCCCTCATTCCCTCAGTGCTCTGCAGCTAGTCACCGGCCATATTCCATGCCACCCCCTGGTGGTCGGCGCATGTCATAGTAAGCAATTGATCTGTTATCTGGGGCAAACTTTAAAGGGGACAATTGGCACATTATCCTTTTATTATATAGTCTAGAAACATTTCTACTTGATATTATACGTGACATTTGATTATTTTGGGTGTGTTCTGTCTCCCACACTAGAATGAAAGCTCCATGAGCACTAGCTTTGTTTTGTTCACCACTGCTTTCCCAGTGGCTCGGTCAGTGCCTTGCACATGGTAAGTGCTTAATATATACTTACTAAATTATTAGTGGAAGGGAAAGAGGAGATCAAAATCAAATTAATCACCAGCCCATCCAATTAGTTTCTTCTCCTTCCAACTTCTTAGTTCTCCTGGCTCAAAGTCTGCCTGATCTGTGAATTTCACTTCTCCTCAAGGTCTCAATTCAATAAATCATGAAGTATCATACCGCTCCTGTAGATTACCATAAACCTTAGTTATATTGAACTACCCACAATTCTAAGCCCATTCATAACTTTTTGTATGTTTCCTACTGCCTAGAAGACCCTCCTTTCCTACTCAAATTCCTAGGTGTGTCATCTCCTTTGAGGAACTTTCTTTGCAACGTATGCCCTGTTTAGAACCAGTCAGTCACTGTCTTATGTATGTACTCAATTAACACTTTTCATACTGTGTGTTGTAATCAGGTTCTGAATATGTCTCTCGCTGACTAGAATGTCATGTCTTCAAGGGCATAATGTCTTATTCAAAACTGCCTGCCCTGTACCATCCATCCTCACTCACTTGAAATCTCACCCCCACATTCTTTCCATTCTCTGCAATTTGGTAAAACCAATATCAGCTCTTTGTCATGTAAAACCACCATATCACAGTAACCTCCTAACTGTGCTCTATAACTATTCTCTTTTTGGATGGATCCCCTTTAAAATTGACAGGATTTTCCTAAGATTATATTGGTATGACATTTCTTTCAATGGCTCCCTATGACATACAACATAGCTTGTATTTTTAGACCATTATATTCTGGTCACCCCAGGTTGACTTTTAGCATTTCATCAAAGGAAACTACTACTTTGGCCAAATTGATCAATTTGTTGCTCCTAAAATAAGCTGTTTTATGATTCATACTATTTCCTTAAACTGAAATACCTTTTCCCATCACCTTCATTACTAATTTCCTCTCTCAGAACTTGTACAAATGAACCTTTTTTTGCTGGAAAGACTTTGCAAGGAAATTGAAAAAAAATCTCCAGCTAATAAAATTTTTTCAGAATTCATTTTTATCTATCACAATCAAATCCTGCTTTATAAGACAGTTTGTGTGCATATATATGTCTTATCATTCCCCTGAGATTGTAAGATCTTAGATGAAAAGTATCATGATCTTAATCTTTGTCTTTACATTCTCCATAGTGACTAGGAGTGCATGTAAACCTCACAGTGATTATCATAATACATTCTAAATGAATAGAAATGGAAGATAAAAGTAAAAAGAATTATTTTATCCAAATTTAAGGTTTTATGTTTTTCTGATTCTTAAAATCTTATTAAAACTAATAAACCCTAATGTTTAGTATACATGTGAGAGTATATATGTAATATAAAAAATATATATTTATTTTCTTATAGATAAGTGATTTGTAAGTGATGGAGAAAAAAGAAATTAAAATTTTCTTTAAGTGTCTAGTGAACTGACCTTCGGGAAATTGGGCAACAAGGCAGCTGCTGAAGTCTAAATCACAATTATGTAGGAGACAGGGAAAAGAGTAGAGAAAGGCACCAATTAGCCCTCCTTTTCTCCTTGACAGGCAATTGGATATTTCTCCTTGCTACATTTTTACACTTTCCTTCCAAATATATGGTAAAGATGCAGAATACATATAAAGGAAATTATAACCATTTAGTGAGACTAATAGGTTATAAGAACCCTAACCAAAAGTTAAAGATAATTCAAACATATTCAGCAGTTTTAGGACTTATAAACACAGAAACAAAAGACTGTCCTAGGCCAGACAGTATGGCTCAGTTGGTTGAGCAATGTCCTCATGCACCAAGAGGTTGTTGGTTCTATTCCCAGTCAGGGCACATGTCCTGGTTTTGATTCCCAGTGTGGGGCCTGCAGGAGGCAGCCAATCAATTGATACCTCTCTCTCTCTCTCTCTCTCTCTCTCTCTCTCTCTCTCTCTCTCCCTCCCTCCCTCCCTCCTTCTCCTCCTCCCTCTTCCCTCTCTCCAAACACAATAAAAATATATTATAAAAAAAAAAAGTCTGTCCTAGTAGCCACAATACTCTAGGACATATTCTCAAATCTAAAATTAAATATTCTATTAGAATTATGCTAGAATATCAGCCCTAAAACAACATGTATAGTCCTTAGCTCTGACTCAATTTTATTTTAGACATTGTGACAGGTCATTAAGAATACATTTTCATATAGACTGATGTACTACTTGTTGTATAATACATAAAACTAACTAACCATTTCCTCAATCAAGATCTAAATTTTACAGCCAATAATCACAACAAAAGTAAACGGAGACAGTGAAGTATAAATAGAAGATAAAATCCCTTATAACAAGCTAAATGTAATCACCTATGTTATAAGGTGATTAGATTGTAATGGAGTTTTGATAAAACAAGTAACAGACTTGATCAAATTAAAAATTTGAAGTGAAAGGCTATTCTTTTTAAGGGTTTATAAAGATACTAGAGGCTCAGTGCACCAATTTGTACACCAGTGGGATCCCTCTGTCTGGCCTGCGGGATTGGGCTGAAACCGGTTCTCCGACATCCCCTGAGGAGTCCTGGATTGCGAGAAGGTGCAGGCCAGGCCAAGAGACCCCACCAGTGCACGACTGGGCTGGAGAGAGACACGGGAGGTTGGCCAGCTGAGGAGAGATCATGGGAGGGCTCCAGGGCATGTCTAGCCCATCTCACTCAGTCCCAATCGGCTGAACCCTAGCAGGAAGCTAACCTACCGGTTTGAGTGCCTGTACCCTGTGGTCAGTGCATGTCATAGCAACTGGTCGGTCGACTGCTCCCTAATGATCAGTGCATGTCATAGTGAGTAATTGAGTGGCTTTGGCATATCATTAGCATATTAAGCTTCGATTGGTTGAAAGGATGATTGGACAACTGGACACTTAGCACATTAGGTTTTTATTACATAGGATACATAGACTGCAACTTAACACCATACCACTTAATATATTGTCTACAAACATCTTATTTTATTATCATTACTTAATATACCTTTAAATGTATTTTACATGTATGCAAAATACAGAAAACCTACATATGTCTTATAGGGAAATAGAAACGGGATAGCTTTCCCAGCCTCAAATTAAATTTAAGAACTGGTAAAAAGGAGATTTCTTGATTCAAAATATGTTAAGGACAAAGAGGAAGAATGATGATAATATTTCTGCTATCATGATATTTTGCTGAGGCTAGTCCCCTTCCTAGATAGCTCTTCCTTCTTATTCCAAACTTAACTATTCTTTAGTGTTCCTTTATAAAGACTTTTCTACCCACTTCAATCCCATTTTCTTTCTCTTACTTGATACAATAAAGGGTACTGCTCTTTTGACACTATCACTTTCTGATGAGTTCCCCCCCCCCAAATTAATCATCTGTATTTTCTCCTGTTTCCCAGCTTTATGAAAGGTCTGTTAAGGGTAATGACCACCCTATATAATAAAACTCTAATATGCTATGTCTAGTCTTCCATTCAACCAGTCAAAGCATAATATGCTAATGATATACTAAGGGCACTCAACCGCTCACTGTGACGTGCACTGACCACCAGAAGGCAGTCAACCAGTTGACCAGTCACTATGAGGTGCACTGACAACTAGGGGCAGATGCTCCAACCAGTAGGTTAGCTTGCTGCTGGGGTCTGGCTGATCGGGACTGAGCGAGAAAGGCCGGACACACCTTCCCCATCTGGCCAACCTCCCATGTCCCTCCCCAGCCCTGATCGTGCACTGTTGGGGTCCCTTGGCTTGGCCTGCACCCCCTCACAATCTGGGACACCTCAGGAGATGTCAGAGAGCCGGTTTCAGCCCGATACCATAGCCAAGCCGAGGGATCCCACTGGTTCATGAATTTGTGCACCAGGTCTCTAGAGTTTTATATTTTCACATCACCTAATACAGTGCTAGAAAGTCTACTTGCAAAAGATATGCCAGTCTTCAGAACAATAGTTAAATCAACAGATTTTTTAAAGAGTTCTGAGAATGAATATGAAACAATTCATTTAATCTGATAAAAGAACTAAGACTAGCCGAAACTGGTTTGGCTCAGTGGATAGAGCATCAGTCTGCGGACTAAAAGGTCCCAGGTTCGATTCTGGTCAAGGGCATGTACATTGGTTGCAGGCACATTCCCAATAGGGGGTGTGCAGGAGGCAGCTGGTCAATGTTTCTCTCATTGATATTTCTAGCTCTCTATCCTTCTTCCTTCCTCTCTGTGGAAATCAATAAAATATATATATATTTTTAAAAGAACTAAGACTAAATGCATTTAATTGATATAATTTCTACTATTATATTAAACAGATAAAGTCTAAAAGTTTCTTATTACTTTATTCCTAAAAGCTGTATTGCAAATGTTAGTAGGACTACCTTTTTTTCTAGGCTGTTCTGAAAATAATTCAGAAATTACCTTAATCAAACCTCATTTTTTTAGATGAAAATAGGCCGTGTTTATAAACTTATTTATCTGTCATTGTTATTGCTAGAATTGATTCTACGACCCATTTTTCTTGAATTCCAGGCCAGTGCTCTTTCTATTAAACCATTACTATCTCTTCTGGTAAATTAGGCACTAAATAAATAATTGTTACAGGTAAACAAACCTAACAACAGCAACATAAACATGTTATTTTACTAAAATAATTATCAGCATAAAATATTACAAATTGTGAAATCAAGTTTTAGTTAAACACCATCTATCCCTATTTATTCTTATACACACTGAAATTACAGCAGTGAGGAGAAAGAAAACTTAGAGGCAATGTAAATAATACAATACTAATTTTATAATTCAGGAGCCTTCCAACGTTTTATTCAAGGCTATTCTATTACAATGTTGATGAGGTGTCATAGCCATTTAACTCTTATTTATATCCATTAGTCTATGGTAAAATTGGCTTGTTTATATGTCATTTCACTTAAAGTTGCAGAACTTATCAATGACATTAACTAATGACTTACTGTACTTTAAAATGCATATATATTTTTAAATACATATTTTTAAAAAGGTAATAGTGATAAGTAAAAGCCCTTAAGCCCCAAATGGAAAACTACAATATAATCATAATAAAGCCAACAATAGTATATTGGTTTGTTGTCATATTAGGTTATTGTATCTAAAGAGCTTAGTTATCATTAGTTTCCTTTCCTGCCAGCAGTCAATGTGGCACAAAAACTTTTTAAAAAGGTCTTATTAAAGGTTGCATTTACAAGCACCCTAAGTCACAAGAAAGTTTACAACCATTGAAATAAATTAACATATAAAAATTCTGGCACTTGCTTCAATTGGTTAGAGCAGAAGTAATTCTCCACTGCCATGCTAAATGGTAGTAATATTTTCTCTGAAATGTGTTGTTCCTACCTTATATAGGCGTGACCTAGAGATTTGCAAAACTCCTCAATCGCCAATGCTTTTGTACCCATCATATTAGAAATAAAGCCAGGGAGGAAGATAATTCCTGGACTTTTGCCTTTTAGTTTCTTATAAGCCAGTTTTGGAAGGTCTGGTCGACTAAGGAAAGAGACTGATGACTTTCGTCTGCAAGCTAAACAAAGTACACAAAACATAAACCATAGTTTGCAAATACAGTTTTTGGAAAACCAAATATATATATATATATATATATATTTTTCGCAATCTTAACTTTCTTAACTTGTCAAACTGATGTCAAATACTATTTCCACTTAATAAAAAACACAAAAAAAATTTGACATATTCTATGAATCTGTGCATATTCTATGACAAGTCTGTGCATATCTTCATTTCAAAATCAGTACCTTCTTTGAGCAAGGTCCAATCTTCCTCTCCTTTATTGCGGTTAACAAAAATTTCTCAGTCTCTTCTATGGGAGCTGATAAAGTTAACATCACTCTGAATTTAAGAAGCTGATTTAAAAAAATTATTTGCTTGTTTCAAAGTTTCAATGTATAGTGAAGTATTCCAAATTTAAAACGTTCAGTGAAAAACAGGGCTAGCAGGAGCCAGTTACATTGGTTGGCAGATTGTATAAGCAGAAATGTTCATTTCCCATTTCCCTGGTTCACCACTCAAAAATCCTTCCTACCCTCTTACTATCACTTCCCAACACAAGAACGTCTCCGTGAGGCAACCAGTTATTTAACCTTGGTAAGTTTTAAGTGGATAGGTTAACATTATATCCATAAAGGATGTTTGTACAATAAGAATTAGTTCAAAGCCTGGTGCTGAAGTGCTCAATAGATGAACTGAAACTTCTTTAATGAAATTTACCTTGTTAATGAAATGACATACTACCCTAGAGAAACATATAACACGTCTTTTGATTGTGTACACTTAAATGCAAGTTCAACTGATTATAAATATTTACAATTTTTAACTCAAAACAAAGAATATCTGCAATGACAATTCCCATTCCAAACAATCATGCATCTGAGTGCCCGAGGTGTGGACGAAACCAAACCAAAAGGTAAAAAGTCAAACTTTAGAAAGACAGACTATATGTAGATGTCCCCCAAAATTGTATATACACCTTGAGTAACTACTAACTCCAATGGGTTAAATCTAAAAAGAAACAAACATCAATGGGGCTCAGCTGTTAAGTGTATAGACATGTTTGGAGGAGACACCCTATACCCGGGAGGGTGGGGCTGGAATAGGAAGAGGGAGGAACCAAGCACAAGATGAAAGAAAATATTAAAGTGCTCTGACTTTTTGGTTTAAAATTACAGTGTCCTTTATCAAGGAATGGTTACGGTTTTCACTGAGCGGGAGCATCGAGAAGACAAAACCAGAAATAAGGCTCGACCTGTATACACTTTCACAAAGAGCCTGTTCCCACGGTAAATCCCCTCAAGTCCAAGGAGGGCGCGTCTCAGCACCTTCACAGAGTGACGATCTCACAACCCGCAGAGAAAAGAGAAAAAATAAAAATAAACTAACAATCATCGCATTAAATGCACGTTAATGTTCCCTTCGGCGCCAAGCAGGGAAGGCAGGCAGAGATCGGGATCCTTCAGGAGCGCAAACCGCCAGCAGGGGCCGGGCGGTCCGAGACACCCCGGGCCGCCGCGCCGCCCTCCGCAGATCCTCCGCCGGGACTGTGGAGATCGCCCTGGGGTACCCAATGGGACCAGAGCATTTTTGAACGGGGCGCCAAAAACGCCCACAAAGGAACGGATGGAACCGGGGTGGTGTTCGAAAGAACGCTCTCCATTCCCGTCTTTCGGGCACTGACCTGGGAGCCACCGAGGCGCCTTCTCGGGGTTCCGAACGAGTAACGTGCAGAGGCCACGGTGGAAGCCGCAGGAGACGGCCGTCCAGCTCCACCTCCGACAAGCACCCTTGGCCGCCGCGGCCGCCATGCCCACGGCAGCCATCTTCCCAGCGGCCCCCGCGCCCCGCGCTGACTTACGGAGACGCCGCCGGGTGCAGAGGAAGCGAGGCTGCGCATGCGCCACGGCTGGAAGACGGGGATTGGCGGAAGAGCGCCCGGAAGACGCGCAGCATTCCGAAGCGCGCATGCGCAAGGCGAAGTCACTCTAGCCTGCTTTCGCTTTGGGGCTGTGAGTTCTCCTCTGGGGACTGTCCGGAGCCTCCTTAGAGGGCAGGTAGCCATTGCAGGGCTGGAAGCAGAGAGGAACCCTCCCACGGTCTGGAAACCCTCTGTCTCATCGACCTTAGGCCTCAAAGCTAAGCTTGATGCATTACAAGTCGCTCTCACCCTCGAGGTTTTGGTTTTTTTTTTGTGAGTGTTTTTTGCATTTTTATTTTTTAACTTTATTTTTTTTTCCATCACCGTTTACCCTCCCCATATCTCCTCCACCTCCAACCCCCTGACAGTTTTAACCTGTACTGGAAAGGCTTCCACGATATGACCTTAAACCTATTGTTTGAGGAATAGAACAGAACATTCATTGCTCCTCAGCCCCTTCTAAATTTGGTTTTGTTCTTGCTCTTCCTCTGCCTGACCACTGAGTCATTCTGACCCTTGCCTCACGTTATATGCAAAAATAAATCTCAGTAGATTAAAAAACAAACAAACACAACTCTCTATGTCTTCCTTTCTAAAAGTCAATAAAAACAGGTTTTCAGGTGAGGATTTAAAGAAATCTCAACAGAAGAAATAAGTACTTTTAGGAGAATATTTTATAGTCTGGGGATAGAAAGGACTTAATCTTAAAACTTGAAATTCCCAAATCATAAAGAATAAAAATGTTTGACTATATGCAGATTTAAACCTTTTAATGTATTTTTATTGATTTCAGAGATGGAAGGAGGAGAAAGGCATAGAAATATCAATGATGAGAGAGGATCATTGATCAGTTGCCTCCTGCACCCTCCTCCCCCACTTCCACTGGGGATAGAGCCCACAACTCCTGGCATGTGCCCTTGACTGGAATCAAACCTAGGACCTCCTGCTTCATAGGTCAGGGTTCAACCATTGAACCATGTCAGCCAGGCCTAAACATTTTGAATGGTAAAAGGCACCTCTAGTCAAATAAGAGTCTAGAAAAATTCATTTTACAGTACAGTAGAACATTAATACTTCTATTTAATCTGCTTCTAGAAATGATAAAAAATACAATCCTAATAAAATTGGTCAATGGCTAAGAATAGGCAACTCACATGTGCAACCATGATGTTCAACCTAGCTATTTGAAAATGTGAATTAAAAAAATAGCATGCTGCCAAAACTGGTTTGGCTCAGTGAATAGAGCGTCAGCCTGTGGACTGAAAGGTCCCAGGTTCGATTCCGGTCAAGGCCATGTACCTTGGTTGCGGGCATATCCCCAGTAAGGGGTGTGCAAGAGGCACCTGATCGATGACTCTCTCTCATCGATGTTTCTAACTCTCCATCCCTCTCTCTTCCTCTCTGTAAGAAATCAATAAAATATATTTTAAAAAAATTAAAAATAACATGCCATCTTTCCCCACCAATCAGATTGGCAAAAATTAAAAACAGCAATTATTGTCAAGAATCCTGGGAAACTGGACAGATGTATGGTTGGTGGGAATGTGAATTGCTAAACTCTTTTGCCAACTAATATGACCACATCTTTATAATTTAAAATATGTATTATTTTCAGCACCCCTGATCCAGTGGTCCCATTTTATGACTATCCTATAGAAAACAATATTAACATATAAGGATTCATATTATTACTACAGCACCAGTTTTTGTTTTTCTGTTTTGTTTTGTTTTGTTTTTGTGGGACGTGTGTGTGTTTAATCCTCACCTGAGGATATTTTCCCATTGATTTTTTTTTTTTTTTTTTTTTTTTTTTTTTTTTTTTTTTAGAGAGAGTGAAAGAGAGAGGGAAATAAATACTGAGAGAAACACATTGATTGGTTGCCTCCTGCAGAAGCACTGACCAGGGCCTGGCTGGGGAAGAGCTTGCAACTGAGGTACATGGTCTTGACCAGAATCAAAACTGGGACCCTTCAGTCCATGGGCCAACACTCTATCCACTGAGCCAAACTGGCTAGGGCAACTACAGCATCAGTTTTAGAAACAAATAAGAAAAAAACCCGAATGGACAAATAATAGAAAATGGTTAAATAAACTGTGGTACAAGGATTTCTGGATTCCAGCTCTGATACTTTTTAATGTAATTCTGGAGGGTTTCAAGCATTAACAAATATCTTGTTTTTCACAGTCCAGGCTTTGAGATACCGCCTCATGGCCCCTTCCCAGCACGTAGGCCTTCTTTCAAGGGCAGAGCAGGACTGACTCCGTTTTATATTGTGTAACTGTCTTGTATAACTATGTCTCTGACATAACCCCTTTCTGAGAAAGACCACAAAATGTATCAATTACCCAACCTACCCTTAAAGCAGCCAATAGAAATACAGAGGGAAGTAACCCAGCGTAACTGGACCCTGGCCCTCACCCCACCCATCAGAACCAGCCAACTCAGTGGTCCGAGCATCACCCCACCACCCAACCCTAAAACCTATAAAAAGACCACACTTTCAGAGCTCAGGGCTCCTTGGATTCTGCCGCTGCATCTGTAGAGGCAGGGAGACCAGACTTGAGTTTGAATAAAGGCTCTTGTTTTTTGCATCAGACTCGGCTCCCTGGTGGTCCTTGGGGATCTTCAAATCTGGGCATAACAATACCAGGGCCTCCACTTGGGTTGCTGGCCTGCAAACCACCACAGGCCCCTCGCCCAGGCCGCCGCATGCCCCAAGGGAACCCCCACCCTGATCCGGGACACTCTTCAGGGAAAACCAGCTGGCCCCCACCCATGCACTAGGCCTCTATCCTATCTAATAAAATAGTAATATGCAAATTGACCATCACTCCAACACAAAGATGGCTGCCCCCATGTGGTCAAAGATCCTACCCCAATGTGGACACAGATGGCCACCATAAGATGGCCAGCAGGGGAGGGAAGTTGGGAGGGACCAGGCTTTCAAGGGAAGGCAGTTGAGAGGGACTAAGTCTGCAAGGGAAGGCAGTTGCAGGCAATCAACCCTGCAGTGGAGGGCAGTTAGGGGTGACCAGGCCGGCAGAGGAGGGGAGTTGGGGGCAAACAGGTGGGCAGGGGAGCAGTTAGACATCAATCAGGCTGGCAGGGGAGTGGTTAGGGGGTGATCAGGCTGGCAGGCAGAAGCGGTTAGGGGCAATCAGGAAGGCAGGCAGGCAGGCAAGCAGTTGGGAGCCAGCAGTCCTGGATTGTGAGAAGGATATCCGACTGCCTGTTTAGACCTGATCCTGGTGGATAAACGGATATCCCTCAAGGTTGTCCCAGATTGGAGAGGGTGCAGGCTGGGCTGAGGGACCCCACCACCACCCCATGCACAAATTTTGTGCACTAGGCCTCTAGTCCTATATAATAAAAGCCTAATATGCTAAGTTGTTGTTCACTTGGCCGTTCAACCAATCACTATGTAATATGCTAATGATATACTAAGGCTGCTCAACTACTCTATGATGTGCACTGACCACCAGGGGGCAGTCAACTGGTTAACCAGTCACTATGACATGCACTGACCAGCAGTGGGCAGATGCTCCAACTGGTAGGTTAGCTTGCTGCTGGAGTCTGGCTGATTGGGACTGAGCAACATAAGCCAGACATGCCCAGGAGCCCTCCTGCGGTCCCTCCCTGGCTGGCCAACCTCCCACATCCCTCTCCAGCCCGATCGTGTTCCTCAGCCTGACCTGTGTTCTCTTACAATCTGGGACCCCTTGGGGAATGTCAGAGAGCCAGTTTCGGCCTGACGGCAGAACAACCAGTCGCTATAACATGCAGTGACCACCAGGGGGCTGATGCTCAATGCAGGAGCTGCCACAGGGAGAGGGCCTCTCAGCCAGAAGCCGGGCTCATGGCTAGCGAGTGCAGCAGCGGTGGTGGAGATAGGGAGTGGGCCTAAGCCATCAGTAGGACATTCCCCAAGGGCACCTGGCCTGTGAGAGGGCGCAGGCTGGCTGAGGGAACCCCCTCCTCCCCTAGTGCACGAATTTCATGCACCGGGCCTCTAGTTGAAGTAGAAGTAAACACAGTCCTTATAATCCCAAGTACTAAATGCATCTGTAAAAAAAGATAGTAAGATGTCAGAGTTTCCAGGAGTACCTCATTTTGTTAACAACAGGAATGCGGCCAAAGATACTTCTAATTACTTGTTTTTATACCACAAATCATATTGTTAGCACACAACATCCTTTATCTAGTCAGACTTTGGCTGATTAATCCACCTGCCACACTTGTCATGTTACTGATAGGTAACTTCCTAATAAGAGATGAGTTTATCTTCAGATTGAAATCTGGTCAACATTTTAATCCAAACTCAACACATTTTAACACACATTTTTAAAAGGTTTACTACATCATGCAAGATACAAAGTTGATTAGAATATCTTTACAATCCTGTGCAGAAAGTACAGTACAAAAAAGTTGTTTCTTTACATTAAACCAAGAAAATTTTAGCAATTATATTCACTTTTTTAGATCATTATAAGATTAAGGGTGATCTCTGAAAAAACAACACCCAGATAATAAAAATGTCTCCTGCAATCGTGATTTTGTCCTCTATTGTTCAAGTAAAATCATGTGTCATCCAGTTGCAAAATCTTATTATCGGAAATATGTATACATACACACAAAGCACACTGCAAGTGTAAAAAATTGTACCCAGTCAGGCCTGACAAACATTTCATATACACTTCTAATCTAATCATCTCACCTTCACTAGTAAGTAGTGTCATTATTTTCTACTTCTATTCATTTGCCAAGTTTTCATACTTACAAACACACAACATAACAAGCCATGATAAGTGGCATTTAAAAAACTGTTGTGAAAGAGACTTGCCTGAAGTCATTTAATTCAACCAAAAATTAACTTAATTCTAAGAAACAATGGCTTACTGTAAAGAGATACATAATAAAATAGTACATTTCAGAGAACATGATTGAACTTCATTGGATATTTTATAAAACTACAGCATTCTGTAAATAAGCATTTTCATTGGTCTGTTCTTTGGTTAAAAAAAAACCACAACAACACAAAACCACAACTCTGATTTCATAGCTATGTCCTGTGAGGCTATAACTAACAGGTGTGCTCCATAACAAAGGAAAATCGTGACAATCTAAGGAATTGGCCACTGGTTACTTGTATTTTCAGCACTGGGAATGGAGAAATCTTCAGGAAAACAAGCTCCTAATATTTAATAGTCTCTTTTTTTTAATTGCCCAATGTGACAAAATATCTGTACAAGACTGTTTCTTTTTAAAATACACAGCTTTCTGTTTCTTATTTTATAAAGAAATGGTTTGATATATATATATATATATATATATATATATATATATACACACAATATATTAGCTTATGCTGGTGGCAACCCTTCAAAGTCAACTGCCTGGGCACTTAATGGCATCAAAGCATCATTTTAAAGTGTAGAATAATACCAAATGCAGTTCATCACTTGAAACTACTACTATTAAACAGAGGTCATGTCAAGTCTTTGGTTTGGTGCAATACTTAAAAATTAGGGCAAAAGTTCTTCCTGTAATATATTCTTCTCCAAAGTTCTCTATGCTCATATTTCTAATAACCTTCAGCAAAATGCTCCTATTTTTAAAAAGCCAGTTAATACCAAAAATGTCAATACCAATGATTTGGGTGCTAAAGTAATTAATACATATTTCCAAGTATGTACATTTTGTAAACTGTTTAGTTCACCAAGATCAGCCATTGCTAAAAAATAGTTTATTAGAAATGCTCCTCTAAGTGATGCTATTTATGAAAATAGTGTTTTCTTTCTCATAGGTATTGGATTCTTTTGCTATTTGAGGTCAAGCTTTGAATTAAAATCCCTTCTTTCTCATTTACAAATGGCTTCCTCTTCATATGAAAGGAGTTCTGAGAGTATGTACAGTTAAAGGGCTGGGCCTTTGGGTCTTTCCATCTGGGATACCATATGGCTTCATTCTTGTAAGAGATTATTGCAGTCTGCCCTGATGTGGACCGTGGCTCCAGTTCACTACAACATGAAGTGAGTGTAGCCTTCTGCCCCAGTAACTATGACATCCATCCAGATCCGCATGGCTTCGGGTGATGGGGCCACCATGTAATAGATTCTGTCATGTGTCTTGACACTGAAGGTGAGTAATGGGTTAGGACTCTAAAAACCAAAAAAGGAAACAAAAATGTAACACACGTATCTTGAAACTTTAACATAAAATGACACCAGGGCTGCTTCTTCTTTAAAAGTTCCAATTTATGCAAATCTACATGGGCATTACTTTTGCTCTGGTATAACCTATACCCCAGTCCCAACACCTTTCTCAAGACTGACTATCTTTCTGGCCTTTCTGCACAAGAAATTTCAGGGAGCTCACCAACCCTCTTAGCAGTTCCCCTGTAAACCTCGCCGATGGTGGGTGCTCAACAAACAATGGCTGTTAGTCTCAGCCCTACTCAGTTCCTTCCTCATAAGCAGGTAGTAGGGTCTTAGCACCCTTGCAAAGAGTCACTTAGCAGGGTCTCTCCAAACAATATGTCCAGAACATTTTCTCACTGTGCCACGACGTGTGTCCTCCCCCCCACACAAAAAGATCAGCTGTACTAATTACTAATTAAAATAATTACTAATTAAAATAATCTATGGTTATTTTTCTATACCATTCTGATCATATCTATCTGTTATGTCAGAACAATAAATCTAAATTGCTTCAAATAAACACACACACCCACCCACACACACACACACACACACACACACACACACACACAGTTTGCCAAGTTAGGTATGCATTAAAATGGTAGAAACCTGAAAAATCAATGGTTACCTTATTAGCATTCTTGAGGTGGTCATAGTATACTTCTTCAATGGCTTGAAAGTATATTACTCCTTTTAATTTCGTTTCATGCTTATCTGCAACAATAGATGAGTGTTAAATACGTTATTACCACCAATGGGCAGGAAAAATTATAATTCACTGCAGTCACCATTAAAATACTTATCTAATATTAAAATTATCTACATTTAATTCAGTATTTTAGGTTAGTGCATTAGCCTTGTTCTATATTGAAAAAAGATGAAATTATGAGCCCAAACTGAAGGGATTAAGTGACTTTACCCAAAGTTTTTCAGCAAAATAGCAGTCAAAAAATAATCCAGGACTTCTGACTGTCAGATTAACACACAAAAGAATAAACACCATTGACATGGATATAAATAATTTCTCCACATTCTCTAAGACATTAGAATGGAATTATGAATATGCAGAGCTGTTGTAATGAAATCTGTAACAATTATGTTTTTTGACTTATATTTTAAAATAATATGCTACTTATATTTCTTTTCTACCAATTTCTTGTCTGGCATGCTTGATTTATTTGCCTGTTTCCTATTAGAGCTTCACATCAATAATTTAACGTCCCTTCAATGCAGCATTTTCCAAACTGTTTCTAAGATTTCATCAGATTTTACATAAAAAGCAAACAAAACATTTAAAAAACAACCAACCAACCACCAACCAAATAAATACCACCACTCTGTAATCTAATAAATTCCCGAAATCTAATTTAAATTCATCAAGAATCATACACATGAGCATATTAAAAGTTTTTAAAGAATGATGAGGATGCAGAGAAAGAGACTCTATCATATCTTGTTGGTGGAAATGCAAATAAAATAAAGCCTTTTTTGAAAGGCAATTAACAAAATATATTTTATTGATTTTTTACAGAGAGGAAGGGAAAGAGCTAGAGAGAAACATCGATGAGAGAGAATCATCTATCAGCTGCCTCTTGCACACCCCCTACTGGGTATGTGCCCGCAACCAAGGTACATGCCCTTGACCGGAATCGAACCCAGGACCCTTCAGTCCGCAGGCCAATGCCCTATATCCACTGAGCCAAACTGGTTTCGGCTGGAAGGCAATTTGATAAAATAAACACAATTAAAAATGCAAAACCATCCTCTTACTCAGCAATTCTACTTCTAAAACTTTCTGTGTAAAAGCTCCTGAGGCACATGCACACAGATTTGTATTTGTTATAGCAGAATGCTGCCAAAGTCTGCTTGGACTTTAGTGGGGAACTGATTCAATAACGGACTAGCCATAAAATGGAATCTAACAGCTACTGAAAGATGGAGGTAGACTGATATGTGCTCAGTAGAGAAAAATCTTGAAATATTGTAATGTGAAAAAAGTTATGAACAGTGTATTAAACTGTATTAAAGAATAAAGAACACATGTAACACAATGAAATTGATATATAAATGAATAGAGAAAATCTAAAAGGATATTTCAGATGTAATAGTGGGAAAAGGTTAGAACTTTGTGATGGGAAAGAGGCAATTTCTTTATAGATACTTTTATTGGATTTTTATTTTTATTGTTTTACTAATGAATATCCCCTTTCTCCCCCCACCCCCAAACAACAATAAAATCCTAGCATGAAAAACAATATCCCCTAGATCCTAAGGCCTGGGAAGTGCAGTAGAAAATAAAGCTATTTAATTGTATATATCTCAAACATTTGTTGGGAAGAGTCTGCAATATTCATGGGAATATAATATCACTTTGTTCTCTGAAAACAGATGCAAAATAAAATCTGAAGATAAAAGTAAATCTTGTTAGTGTTTCAAGCAAACAGAAAACTGTGGAAATGAAACTTCTGTTTGGCACTTGCTATATGAGAAAGAATTCTGAAAAATATAGGCCTCACAAGGACACTATGAACTAAGGCAATCACAATGCTTTTGGTAAGCTGGTGAGGTAATGTTACTCATGTTGTTTCAATAGCATTATCCTATCAGTTTACAGACATTTTTTTTTTCTGTGCCTCAATTCTTTAAAGACTCTTCTAAAGTTACCCAGTTAGTATGTGGAGGCCAAGTACAGAGCCCGGGTTCAAGGCCAACAGAGACCAAAGACTCCAGCTTTCAGCACTCACCTCTATAGCTCCTTCATGCATACCATGGCCATCTACCTCACTGATAAGCTAAAGGGGCATGGCTAAAGTGGGATCAAGTCCAGCCTGAACTGCAATCTGTACAACTTCCAGTGGACTGATCTGTTCCTGAATGTGGTGCTGTTTTGGGAACAAGTGTGGGTGGAGGTGGCAGCAGCAGGCAAAGCTGGTGATGGCTTCAAACAGAGCCAACTGGGCAGCATTTGCCAAATGAGGTCCCACCAGTCAGTTATAGGGCATATAAATATTTTAAAAAATGAATTAAATATTATGTCTGTTTTATGCACTAGGATTCTGAGTGATTTTCCATATACCAAGGAGGTTTGTAAAAAATTGAACACCAGTCACTAAGAAGTTTAAGTTTGGAAAAACTCACTTCCATGGGTCAAAAGGAAGGGACACAGAACCACCCAGCTGACAGATAAAATGAAGGAAGGATTCCAGGGAAAAGAAGAATGAAACTTTGTCTGAAATTATTTCAAAATTTTACTTTTGGAAAACTCTGGGTGAGGTTGCCTGTGAAGACTAGCACATAGCAAAGTTTGTTTTTTAATGCATTTTGCAGATGCTAAATTACCATTTCTTATTAAATAGGCATCTTCTCTATCATACTAACTGGAGAGAATGTCTTTGGATTCCTATAGAATTCAAGGTCATAAAGCCGGAGAGAGGCAAAGCAGGAGACCTGTAAGGTTCGGCCATTCGTGTCAGGCCAGTAGCCAATGTATTGTAGTAACTGGAACCCCACTCAAAGAGCTCCTATAAAAGGCACATACCCTCACCCTCTCCTCACCCCAATCTGGTGCTCCATAGCCAGTATTTCATTTCTTTCACATGCTTCTTGGTTTTGATACTCTTGTCATAAACATATCCTGACCTCGCACTATAGATCAAATGGCTGAACTGTTATTTTTTACTTATCACATACATCCTTTTTAAGAACAATTCCTGACAAGGCTATAAATGCTGATACAGTCATCACAGAATGAGTCTTTTCGTAACCTTTGGGATAATGCCCCTTCTTCAGAGCTGAAAGGCGGCCAGAGCCGCACTGTGGTGGAAATGGACATGTTTCCTATGAATCAAGGGTAAATAAGAGGCTTGTGGGTAAGAATACCAGTTACACTAATATTCCTGTATTTATGGAAGATTAAATAGGGTGTGTTTCTCATGATCCATCATTTAGACTCTATTTTAGCATCCAAAATATTTCAGTCACTTAATAAATACTTACTTATTCACTAGTTCACTGATAAGCTTTACTCTCTGTGATTAAAAGACCATTCCAGTTTATAAACTATAGCTGTATGACTGTCAGCTACGGTTGCCTAATTGTGTGTGACTTACATAGGGCATATGACAATAAATAAATAAGTAAATAAATAAATAGAAACCTTTTTTTTCTGGCTTCATGGTTTAAAAAGAGAAACTTTGGTCCCAAAAATATATTCCATTTAATATGTATTTGGACTTGAGCTTATTTAAGAACTAGGATAGATTAATTTGCACTTTTAGAAAGCATGATTTTTATTTTTTTCCTAAGAGGAAATTCATATCATGTGGACCATATAATCTGAACATAAAATAATTACACATTTACAAAGTTAATATTGTCCTTATTTCTATTATTTACCAATTCACTATTTGCACTGCATTTTATTGCCTTTCCTCTTTAACAGAGGGCTCCTCATTTGAATACACTATTTAGGTTTTCCCCATCACCCACCTGCATAATAAGAGAACGTGCGCTTGTTCCGATCAAAAACAAACCAACGTTTTTTCCACGTTTTAATTTTCCCGCCCATCTTGATGAGGAATCCGCGGCAGGTCTTCTCAGTGATGGAGACGTGGTAACAGGTGTCGATGTTGTGGCCCGCGGTCTCCACGTGGCTCCGCAGGTCAAAGTCCTCCTTCCGGACGGGCAGGTAGCGTGTCAGAGGCCGAGCCTGGAAAAGGGCAAACCCATTGCACCCGAAACTAGTTATTTGCTTCGTGTAGATCAGAGGGGTGGAAGCAGAAAACAACCGAAAAGCCGAAGCATTAAAAAAAAATGCCCATGTGATTTTGAGCACATGGGGTCTAAAAAGTGGGTAGTATTTTAAGAAGGATGCTACAATATTGCAGGGGTTGGTAGGGCTAGGTACCAGACGTCTCGATTTTTAACAATTTGTCCCGAGTCCTGCGGCGACTCGGGACAAATTGTTAAAAATCGGGACTGTCCCGCCAAAAGCGGGACATCTGGTCACCTTAGTCTAGTAAACCCAGGCCAATAGATTCTAAGTCTAGAAATGGACAGATGAGAAAATGGAAAAATGTCATTTATCTTAGCTTTCAAAACGGTACTTGGCACTTAAAAACAGCGGGGTGAAGCATGAAGTTACCTGGGTGGCTTCCTACAATGAGGACTCCTTCACTGTCAAGTTTCCAGTTATTCTCCACCCCCTGCACCCCACCTCACAACAGTTCTTAAATAATTTCAGACATGACTGATGGAACATTCTTTAGTAAGTACAAACCCCACAAGATCCCACCCCCCACCCCCAGCTGTACACATCGGCTTCCATACATACACTCTCTAATAGAAATCTAAGGCAGAGAGATGTATGTTTTGCAAAGCGAAGCTAAACTAAGGTAAGAAGTGGAGTCAAAATTCTGTCCAGGACCAGACAGCGAAGAGATGACTTTTATTTTACTGCGGCTGGAGGAGAGGTGCGTCTGATCCAGGAAGCACAGATCACCATGGGCAAGGCTTCTAAAATAATGCTTTATTTGACCCTGTCACATTAACCCGCTCCTTTTACCCTGGGGAAAATGACCTCATCATAGACTTGGTTAAACCTTATAATTAGGATTAAAATGGAATTGTGCTTTTTTGGTTTGGCTTTCAGAATCCTAAACGGTGAATCAAAATTTGGCAGAGGTTTGGCTTAATAAAATAAAATGAGCATGTTTCCCTTTGTAGCTCTCCTTCGATACTTTGCCTTTGATCCTGAGGCACTTTGTAAACAGATGTTGCAGGCCTATGGTGCATCGCAGCCTTAAAGAAAGCCTCTCACTGCTGTACTAGCAACTGCCAGCAACCACATAGAACAAGAGAAATGATGCCTTTTACCTTTAAGTCTAGTAAATGTTGGTAAAACTGATTTGAACTTCAAATTACATGGATTTAAATTCAAACTCTATGATGACCAAGATAGGAAGTTAAAAAGAATGGGTGGTTCCCCAAGTCTTTTTAAAAAAAAATATATATTCTATTGATTTTTTACAGAGAGTTAGAAACATCAATGAGAATCATCGATTAGCTGCCTCCTGCACACCTCCTACTGGGGATGTGCCTGCAACAAAGGTACATGCCCTTGACTGGAATCGAACCTGGGACCCTTCAGTGTGCAGACCGACGGTCTATCCACTGAGCAAAACCAGTTTCATCTGGTTTCCCAAGTCTTGCTCGAGTTCAGTAATTTCATGCACATGTGTGTGCACTAGTGTAGTAACGGGGACAGCTGTGATAGATAATACAGTGGTTAGGAAACAACAACAAACCAGAACACTAACTCCACCACCAAGAAACGGGTGTGATAAAATTACCCTGTTCTGGAGTGTTTGCTCCCAAAAGATGCCTTAATAGGATCTCTTCTCTTCTTCAGCCAAAGCTTTTCGTTTGGGTGTTGTATTTGCTTTCAGGAGTAAATCCAGCTACATTTTTCAAAGCTCCTCAACAAAATTCTCCTTTTAAAATATAGCCCCCAAAATGGGTAGAAGAAAAAGTGTTTTTCCATCAAATGTTTTATGCATAAGCAGAGAAAAGTGTCATTTGATTGATAGGCCCTGATAAGTTTCAAATTCAACGTATTTGGTATTTTTTGCCCTCTAAGCGCATTTTCCCCTTAGCCACTACATGTCAAGAGCCAATTCCCGGAAGACATCCTGACACAGAATTACCTTCCTCTGCAGGACAGCCACTAGGGGGCAACATACTCTCATGAATCCAGATTGACCCACCAACCTGTGCCCTTTGTTTCTCCCTTATTTTCACTTCCTTTTCAATCAGCTTCTGCCTCTGGCTAGTTTCTTCCTGCAATCGTTTTTCCAGGAGTTCTCGGCGTCGTTTCTCTTCTTCCAGAGCTCGTTTTTTGGCTTCCATTTCCCGTTCCTAAATATCATCAGGCAGAGTACATTTTAAGAGACATCCTGATTATATTTGAATGAGTCCAATTAATATCAGAAAGGAAATTCTCACTAGAAATTTTGGCTTATAACTTGGTCCCTTATAATATGTAACCTCGACTAAAACACTTGTAATCACCTCTCACATAGCTTGCAAAATCATCCTATGCAAAAAGGCAACCAGTAACTTGAACTTAAAAAATGAAATTTAAGTGAAAATCCAGCCAGTGATTACAGTACATTCCGTCTTTTCATACTGATGACCACGATTCTCCCATTTGTAGTAAAAAGCCTCTCAAACTGTCAACCAACACTGGTCATGAGAGTTAGCCTTTCTTTCAGTTGCCCTCTTCTAACTGAAGGTCATGCACGGGTCCTTCCAATTCCTGTTGTTGCTTTGCAGCTTCCTGGCCAAAGGTCGCAGAGGAAGCATGTGGAAGAGGAAAGGAGGTGCCCCAAGACAGGATGCAAAGGCATTCTGGGGGATTCCTAAGGAAGTTCAGATTCTGCTCGAAACACAGTCACAATAACGAGGAATTTTTAATGTGACAATAGTGTAGTTAATGCAAGCTGACAAGGAAATAAAGACTACATAAAGACATTCTTTGGCAGGCAAAAAAGTGCTCGTCAAAAGAAAAACATAATACAAAGCATTCATTTCAGTCTCCATCAGCACTATGTCTAATTTCAATTATGAAAGATTGTAGTGGAGTAAAGAGCCTTAGAAATCATCTAACACCCTTAGTTGTCAGATAAGAAAACGAAGACAAAAAAGGTTGAGTGACTACTCCACGATCACATCACTGAGTGAGGCCCTAGAATAGCTTCCCGATTCAAGCACAGAGCACCTTGCACCTCACTTCTCTGCCTTCCAGCATCACGATCTAAGAGACCTACCCTGGATTCCAGCAGCCGTGTCTTCTCCGCATGAGCCTGCTTCAAAAGTCTCTCCATCTCTTCTATTCTGGCAATATTTGAAGTGCTGGCGCTAAATAAAACACAAAAGCCTTTCAAGAATATTGTTTTGGAATGAGATATCTTCAAACACACACACACACACACACACACACACACACACACACACACAGGTTCACGAAGGTGTAGGAAAAAAATCCAATGCTATTTAAAAGGTCTGAAGGGGCAAGTCAACTCAACTCTGAAAATTGTAGGTGATACTAACTTACCTCAGTGTAGGAGACAAAATACAGGCAATCAACATAACACTCAAGTACTTTAGCCATAAACAAACTGATAACAATTTTATGAAGAATGTTTTCAAAATGCTTCTTGCAAAGTCTAAAAATCTTGGCCTGAGGGAGGACTTCCGATTAGCTGAATTATTCAGAGTGGACAGACCAACAGGACTGTCACTAAAGTTCTAAGTAAATGACATCTATGGTTTCAAGTACCTTTATTTGGTTGGGAATATGTGTCATTAGCTTTTTTTTTGTTGTGCCTTCACATCTGTGGGCAATTTATTTCCTAAATGATAATGCCAATTAAAAAAATGACTACTTATAGGTGCAGTGGGAGGGTGGTGGCCAGTTTTATCAACAATACCCACCCGCCATACCAGTGAACAAACTGCATAAAGGGATCCAAGAATTTTGAAAGAAATGCACCTTGGGAAAGACATCACACAAACAACTAAATGGAAAAAACAAAAACCAGAGGAAATGAACACTGAAAGAAGAGCTAGGGGTAACCAAATGAAAAAGAGAAGAACTTGGAAGTGAACTAACTGAATAAAGGGATCCAAGAGCTTCATAAGAAATGCAACCTGGGAAAGACATCACACACACACACACACACACACACACACACACACACACGTAAAGGGAAAAAACAACAACAGAGGACAAGAAAAGTTAAGGATAATTAAATGAGTTAGAAAATGACTTGGCAATGTTTAAAATAAACAAAAAATTTCTATTTTTCACTTGCTTACATTTTATTTCACTAGTTTGGAAAAGAGAGATGGTAGCTGAGGTCAAAATGTATTTACTCTGATGTGTGCAGCCGCGGGAGAACCGAAGTTGTTTCTTATGCGTGTGCACATGTACAATCACTTACTTCTCTGTCTTCTTCCCCAGACTCTCTTTCTGCCTCTATCCCTCATAGCATAGCATCCAGCACATAGGAGGAATTTATGTTTGTAAGACATATAAAAGTGAGTTCATATATTTACACACACCGTATTTTCCGGTGTATAAGATGACCCCCTAATTTTACCGTTAAAACATAGGTTTAGGCCTATATTCGCTGTATAAGACTACCCCCCACTTCGGAGGCAACACCAGTTCTTTTTTTAATAGACCGCCGCTCTGACTCTGGCCAATCTGAGCAGGCTTTTTACTAGAACACAGTGTAGCTTCGGGTACAGAACATGTATAATTTGCATGCATAAAAATCCTGCTTGGATTGGCTAAGTTAGAGAGGCGGTCTATTAAAAGAAGAACTGGGGTTGCCTCCGAAGTGGGGGGTAGTCTTATACAGCGAATATAGGCCTAAACCTATGTTTTAACTGTAAAATTAGGGGGTCGTCTTATACACCGGAAAATACAGTAAGATAATTATTACTGTGGTCTTTCAAAATCAGGCTTTGGATCATCTCAAACGTAGGTTGTTGTTTTTTTTTGTTTGTTTTTTGTTTTTCTTAAATATATTTTATTGATTTTTTACAGAGAGGAAGGAAGAGTGATAGAGAGATAGAAATGTCGATGAGAGAGAAACATCGACCACTTGCCTCTTGCACACCCCCTACCGGGGATGTGCCTGCAGCCAAGGTACATGCCCTTGACTGGAATCGAACCCGGGACCCTTCAGTCCGCAGGCCGACGCTCTATCCACTGAGCTAAACCGGTTTTGGCGGTTGTTTTGAAGAGATAAATGACCACAGTAACACTGGACATGTGGTTTATCTTAAAAACAGTACTATGAACACAGGTTTTTTAGCAGTTTTTTTCATACTGGTATTTGCCAAAATTTGGAAGCAACCAAGACATCCTTCAGTAGGTAAATGAATAAATTGTGGTTTATCCAACATTCCTATTTATTATCTAGCTTGTGCCCTGAACATTGTTACAGAAAAGTCAGCGTATCCAATCCTTCACTGATTGGACAGCACTGTTAGAATGATGATTCTCATGTGGCATATTCCTATAGCTTCCACTCACTGGCCTCAGCATGACCCTGAAGCCACTGAAACCTACCCAGATGAACTGGTTGCAAGTAACCTGGTTCAATACAAACATTTTCAGTCCATGGTTTTTCATATATTTGCAATTTGGGTTCATCTTGGGGGTAAGTTTTCAAACATTTACCCAACTTTCAATATCTCTGTTCATTTTTTAAAAGAAATTTTCATAGAGTTTTCTATTTATTTGATAACTAGAGGCCTGGGGCATGAAATACATGCATGGGGGTACCCTTTTCAATCCAGGACCCCTTGGGAGATCGGGCCTAAATTGGCAGACATCCCTCTCATAATCCTGAAGCACTGGCTCCTAATTGCTCATCTACCTGCCTGCCTGGTTGCCCCTAACTGCCCGTCCCCCCACCCCCAGCATGGTCACCTCCAACTGCCCCTCCCCTCCTGCTGGCTTAGTCACTCCTCACTGCCCTCTCATGCCCTCCCTACTGGTCTGGTCAACCCTAATTGCCCCCCTCTGCCAGCCTTGGTCACCCCTAACTGCCACTGCTACTGGCCTGGTCACCCCCAACTGCTCCCCTGCCGGCCTGGTCACCCCTCACAGACCCCTCCACCTGCCTGGTCACCCCACACTGCCTGCTGTTCAGTTGTTTGGTCATCCCTCACTAACACCCTGCCGGCCTGGTCATAGGCAGCCATCTTGTGAGGGTGTGAGGATTAATTTGCATGTTACCTTTTTATTATATAGGATAGTTCTAATTAATTTTATGCCAATTATATCCAATTTTATTTGGCAATGTTTCATAAATGTCTTAATTTTTGCACCAAATGAACTGAGTTTTCTGAATACACTTGATAGAAGAAAGTACATGTTAACACTGACCATGTCTTCATTATTTTAGGCACTTAAAGTCAAAAAAAATTTTTTAAACTATGCTGGATACATTTTAAAAAGACACAAGTATTTTATTAAAAATATAAATTTTTATCCATAGACACTTAATTGTTCTCCACAGGCACATTTTTGTTACTGTCTGCTTGAATATTTCCTTGGCATTAAGCTACTTTTATTCAGTAAAACTTCTGCTGCTCTATGAAATCATGCTGCCACCCTTTGATGAGATTCACTTTAAAAAGAGTAAGGAGGCCACTGAGGATGTGAGGCCTGTGCTCATGTCCTGCCTCAGTTCTCAGAGCTGCTCTGAGGTGGCTAACTGGTTGCTACACTCCGCTCAACGCTGAGCCTTAAACATCCTGGGACAACTGCTGTATGGACAGCTATGGGCGTCACTTCCTCCTCCTAATTTCTGACTCCCTCATTTGCATATTGGAACTGCCCAATACCTGGTAAATTAACCAGATTCCTTCATTTTCGTGGAGGACCAGAATGGAAACCGGACTTGTAAGTTTCACTTCTATAAAATCCTGCCTTTCTCTTTTCTCTTCTGAGCACAATTGAGGTTGCTGCCTGAACCTGGGCCTCCTGGGTTGTAAACCTTTTTGATCAAATAAATACTTTTTGTTTTTTATTGGAGCCTAAACCTCTTCTTTGGTTAACACTATCCAGGGTAGAAAGCAGAATATAAACCTTAGCCTAAAATCAAGGGATAAGAAGCACCTCAAATTCTGGTTAAAGCATTTTTTAAAACCAAGTTCAGCCATCAATTGTTCTCAATCCGGTTCCCACACTTATTTCTTTCTCTCACATACATTGTTGGTTTTTAAGCTATCATGAGCAATCAGCTTCCTCAACATTTTCTAAAAAACATATGAGCACAGGGTCAGAACTTAGTAAGTTATAAATAATGGCAATAGTAATAATTTTGTATTTACAACACTATAAGATAATCAGTAATTCTAGCAGAATATAGATTTTATGCAGAATCAATTCTCAGTTACTGTTTTCTAAAACCAAGACCTGCTTTCTTAGCTCCATGTTTGTTTACTGTGTAGTAAGAATGCTGAAAAAGCAAAAACATTGTCTGACTCAAGTAACTTTGGTAGATGCAAAATGATGTCTCAACAAAAACTGAAGGGCAAATGTACCCACAAGTCTGAGGAATTCTATAATTCTACAAATGGCTTTTTGTGACATAATAAACCACAAGACTATGTTTATGTCACTAGAATTTCAGCATGCAATTACCTTTTTGAAATATGTATTATTTCAGAGTATTTTAATACATAATTAAAAAAATTTTTTTTAAATGAGAAAATTTTTAGTCCTTTATTCTTCTTTCTACTATCTTCACAGAGTTCCCATTAAGGAAGTTGTCGTAATACACATTCCAAACATTAGTTCCTATTACCCACTTCCCTGATGTTTATCCTTGATTTTCCACCATAACAATGGGTGTGGGCTTATCCTAGGGTAGCATGGGTTTTTTAAAAGTACATGGTGGCACAGAGGAGACATACTTGTTTTTCTCTCCCTTGTCTGCTAGACCTTTTCTAGGCATCTTCTACTCTGCCATTTTTGGAACTTCAGAGGATCTGACAGAAAAATTAAATAAAAGCTGTGAGTAATTGCTGACTGTAGCGACTGGTTACCCACAACTGCTGGCACTGCCAGGTCAGTTCCGTGTGCAGGAACTATGGAAAACGACGATGGCCACACCTAACTACCTGGAACGGTCACTGCAATGATGCTGTTTTCGTAATGCGGCATGTTCAGTGGGAACATTCTTGTTTTCAACCCTTGGAAACCGTTCTAAGAAAAAGCAACCAAATGAGCAAACAAAAATAAATTAAGGTTTTGCTGGTCACCATACTTAAGTGTTCGTCAGTCTGAATTTGTAATGGTTGGTAAATATAATTGAAGTGGTTCATTTTTAGGTAATTTCCTGTACTCACTGCTGCGCTGCAGTTGCTGACCTCCAGTTAAGTAGGAGAGATGGGGAGGGGAGTGATTATTTGGAAAGATGCATATTTACTTCTAATTTTGAAGGGAAAGAAGAGGGGAAGAGAAAACAGAAGAAGAATAAAACATCGAGATAGGAAAAACCTTAGAGTGTATGTATTTATTAAAGATGGCTCAACTCCAGCTGGCTTGGCTCAGTGATAGTGTTGGCCTGCAGACAGAAGGATCTCAGGTTCAATTAAGGTCAAGGGCACATGCCTGGGTTGTGGGTTCATTTCCCAGTAGGACATGCAGGAGGCAGCCGATCAGTGATTCTCATAATTGATGTTTCTATTTCTCTCTCTCCCTCTCCCTTCCTCTCTGAAATCAATAAAAAGGATGGCTCAAAAAGAAAAAAGGAAAAAAAAGGTCAAGCTTTCAAGAATTCATCATAGGAATATTGTTATAACATGTTCACAATTATTAGGGAAGAGGGGAGAGTAGTCTGATGTTTTCCAAATAACAACTAAGTACAAAGTGCCAAAGAAACGTGGGCAGTCCCTCTATGATTACTACATTGGTAAACTAAACTGCTGCATTTTGTATTCTCTGTTTTAACGTCCAACTTTTATTCCCCATCGTCATTATATAATAGTTGCTGAGTTACTGATTTCTGTTTTTATCCGGTTATTCAAAACTACCACATCGAATTGGTCTGGTCAGTTTACATAGGATAACAGTCATTTATGAATAACTACTCAAAGCTCTAGGATTTCTGTCCTGAGAATGTCAGCTCCCGCTGGCTCGGCTCCAACACCCTCACCAGGACCACAGGGACTGCCTCAGCACCTTCAGGCGAGAGATGGTTGGATGCCCAATGTTCCACACACTCATGAGTCTTCCTCAAAATAGTCATGTTATATATATATATATATATATATATATATATATATATATATATATATATAAAAGGAAAATAATGCATCTTCTAATATATATGCCTAAATGACTGGCCTTCCGGTAGCTATGATGCACACTACCACTCAATGCAGGAGCGGACATCACAGGCATGGAAACATGGAACAGAGTGACAAATTTCAGAGGGAAAGGGTAGGGGGGAGGGTGGGAAGAGATTAAATAAAGATCTTATATGAATACTAGAGGTCTGAAGCATGGATTCGTACACCGGTGGGGTCTCTGGACCTGGCCAGTGGGGATCGGGTTGAAACCAGCCCGGTACACAGATTTGTGCACTGGTGTGTTCCCTCAACCTGGCCTGTGCCCTCTCACTATCTGGGACCTCTCAGGGGAGGTCTGAGAGCCGGTTTCAGCCCAATCCCTGCAGGCCAGACAGAGGGACCCCACCATTGCATGAATCTGTGCACCGGGCCTCTAATATTGAATAAAATGAAATACTAAACCTTCTAACATTAAATAATAATGCAGTAAAAATAACATCTTTATTCATTATTATTATATAATTCCTTCCTTAAATTTGGGTCATTTCCATGTGATAAGCGGTAATTACAATTATGGTTGCTTTTATGTTTTTCCCAGGAATGCCTTTTTTTTTTTCTCCTGATAGCATATATCCAGTAATATTAATATTTTGCCCACTAATGTCAGAATTAAAATACACCATACCCTAGTTATTATAGACTATAATAACTTCCCTTCTTCCCCTTCTCCCCCCCCAATTTCCTGGCTACAATGGCTGGTTACAATTGGCTCTCTCATATTCTTTTCATTTATGAAACACTAACCAAATGCTAAGTATAACTTGCTAATAGTCTTTCCTTCTGCCTTTGTCACTCTTTTTTATTTTTATACTTTTTTTTTGTGGGGGGGAGGGTAAGTTATTGAAACCATTTTAAAGAATTAAATTATGTTCAGATGATGGCAATTTTCCATCAAAATATTTAAAAAGCCGTTCTTCCTCTTTTTTCAAGAAAGAAGCCCTCCGTTTCACAGACTAGCAAATCAGGGCCGAGAGAAGTCTGAGGTCTGCTTTAAGTGGAACAAGTACTCCTGTCCTTAGCCTGTGCCTTCATTCCAATATAGGAAAACTTGTTTGATGGCAGCTATCCATCTAGACATTTTCTTTTAAGATACAAAAATGCTCAATTAGTATTTATTGAATATTGGATTTCTTTTTGCTTTAAATCTTAATGCTTCTAAGCCAATTAACAAACACAGAAAAATGTTAAAATTGAAAATATGTCCATTTTATTACATCCTAAGGTATTTATTTAGCTAAAACTTATAGAATACCTACTATACATCAATATCTCTACTGGGTGTGGAAAGTGAAAGATGATTAGACATCTTCCTTGACATTGAGGATTTCACCCATTAATTACTGAAGAAAAAATTTACACTGCAATGGGATCAGTGATATAATAGAAGAAAAATAGCTAGTGCAATGGAAATACAGAAGAAAAAGCCCTGAAGGAAATTTTTCATATGAGTTTCCAACTTCAGTTTGAACTTGAAGGATGAGGAGAATTTCTCCAGGTCAGATGGGAGTGAGACAATGATGATGGAATAGATAGTTTGTAAGGCCAGACAAGATCAGTGCTCAGTAGGTACAGGTTGAATGAATAAAACAAACAAAAGCATGAACTGACAAAAGACACTGGTGTGCTGGTGTTCTAGCTCTCTGGAGGAAAACAAAAACCCTGATGTGTAGCAATTGTTGATTTATGTGAGATGTATATTCCCACCATGGACAATCTCAAACTTCCAACATGACATCACTGATTGCAGAGTTAGGAGAAGATGTGCACCTTGGCACTTGTCAGCCAGTATGAGCCGATTCTAGCCCACTGCTGACTGTACAGGAATCCATGTGTTTTTGTGGAATGAAGAAGCCTATAAATGAATGAGTGAACAAACTACACAATTCCAGGGCAAGGACCAAGATGGTTAAAGGTGCAGAGATCTGAGAATTCATCATCCTTTCAATTAATGGTACAAAGTTCTGTGAGGTGCATCAGGAGAAGAGAATGAACAAGGGAGAATGCCATGTTCTGGGGTCTTACTTTATTCAAAAGGTAGTAGGGCATCATCAAAGCTTTTGAAGAGAAAGAGTACCACGACTTTCTATGTCTTAGATGTGCCTTTAGCCATAATCCCATGAAAACATTTTTGTGTGCCTCAAAGTATAAACACAAATGTGAATGGTTAAATCCTTACAAAAAATTTAAATATGCAGAACAGCTAAAGCCTCCTTTTTAATGAAACACAAGGGTAAGAAATCCTTCAAAGTTCTTACTCTGCTCTTGGAGATTATTTCTTTATTTAATCAAAAGCAGTCCTAATGAAGCTTAGAGTCAACCAACAGAAGCAAAATGGTTTTGAAGCACAGTATACATGTGAACTCAAATGTAAACAATGAAGAAAGATGGACTACCTGATGTCTGACTGGCTGGGTCACACAGGATACAAAGAAATTATTTTAAAGGCCACCATGACACCCAACTTCTTTCTGCATTACAGACTCTTTATGTCTCAGAAATTTGGGTTTGTATATATACATACATTGCCCCAAATTGATGTCTTTACTTTGTGAAACCACCAGATCCTTCTCCCAACCAGACACACCTTACCTACAAAGAAATCTTACCTAGAGATATTGTCAGGTGAGCAAGCAGAGATGCTGGTCTCCATGCTATCAGAGCTGTCTAGGCTCAAAGTATCAAAGGCCTGGTCCTTGTAGCCGTGATCTGGGTAGTGGAAACTGTTCAAGTAGACATTTGATTCAGATGCTGTGCGGTTGTAGAACTCAGAAGATTTCTGCCTTTGTCCTTCACTCATCTGTTGGTGATTATACCCTAAGGAAAGAGCCATAAATATGTTACTGTGCCTCATTTTTCAGTCTTAGATCTTATAAGTCTCAAACTAGCAACCCAAAACATCTGCCTATGAAACTTGGC
Source organism: Pipistrellus kuhlii (assembly GCF_014108245.1). Lineage (NCBI taxonomy): Eukaryota > Metazoa > Chordata > Mammalia > Chiroptera > Vespertilionidae > Pipistrellus > Pipistrellus kuhlii. The sequence goes on from NW_023425515.1 coordinate 60,715,335, forward strand.
CCTTGGTCTAATTTGTTTTGAAGCCAAGAAGATCAAAGAAACAGCATCATGCTCAGTGCAAGCACCACATTCAAAGAAGTGGTCTTGTGAGTGACCTTTTTTTTTTTTTTTGTCAGTGGATCACCTGACACTTTCCTATGCCATTCCCACATCGCTGCACAAGTGAGATTAATATTATCAGCACACACAGAAACAGAAGAAAACCAAAACAGAAACACAGTGAACGGCCCTGAATCCTTTCAAAATAGCTGAGTTTACATCAGGGCAAAATGACTCCTAGTGACAGGCAACAGCAGGGTCTTAGGGCCATCACTTCTTCAATGATATTCATATTTAAAGGGATACCCAATCTAGTCATAAAGAGCAAGTGAATCAGCTAGGTGTAGGATTTGAGAAACCTATTATTTACTCATCATCACTAATACTTTCAATCTGGTTAAGAGCCAAACTGTACATTTTTCTCATTAAAAAAAAAAAATTTCCTTGTGCCCAAACCGGTTTGGCTCAGTGGATAGAGCGTCGGCCTGCAGATTAAAGGATCTCAGGTTCGATCCGGTCAAGGGCATGTACCTTGGTTGCGGGCACATGCCCAGTAGGAGGTGTGCAGGAGGCAGCTGTCGATGTTTCTCTCCCATCGATGTTTCTAGCTCTCTATTCCTCTCCTTTCCTCTCTGTGAAAAGTCAATAAAATATATTTTTAAAAAATTTCCTTGTCTGCTATTACTTATTTAAAATATTCAGAGACAGCAATCCTTCCAATGGTTGTACTCCGCCTCGCTACTGTACATACATTAAGTCCTAACATCATTGATAGATTCTTGAAACTGTGGTGAAACGACCATACAAGAACCAGTTTTCTCACAGGCTAATTGATATAAACAAGAGTTAAGTTTCTATGGCACCTCATCAATGTTATAACAAAACACCATTATTTGAGGACCTGTAGCTATAGCTGTCTTCTTTTTTCATCTGAACCGCCAGCCTTCCAACAACTGGTGATATTAACCACATGACAATGTAGGAGCTACATCAGTAGCAGCAAAGGTACCATTACTAAGAGGCGTTTTCCTTACCCTGGTGCCTGGTTAGCTGTGCATTAGGTCATTGGCTTTACTTCGTGTTATTGCTACAGCTTGTTTGGTAGCAGCTGATTTGGAGCAGCATAAACTGAGTTTTTCTTTCCTTTCAATTCTCTATGTACCATACACTCAGGAAGCAGGGGTCATACTAATAAACAAATTCTTCTATTCATTCATTGCTTTAGCCAGTACTGTAGTTTGCTATCTCTTTCTGTCTGAGTAAACTGACTATTAGACCTATTTGGAGCTTACAATTGGCCTATTTGAATTTTGCCTCTTTCCTTGTGCTCTGCTTATCTTACACTCAGGCTTCTAATAGGCAATGAAATGTCCAAAAAGTGGGCAAGAGAGTGAGAGAAGGCAAGTGATTTCAAACAGCTTCCTCCACTGTTGATTGAACATTTCTATTTAAAACCAGAGCTACCCTCATGGTGCAAAGCATCACACACCAAAGGCTACTAAAGAGTGATTTTAGTTCTATGAGTTTTGATGCATTAAAATTTGGGGCAGTTTTAGGTATATGTTAATTCAGATAAGGCCTCTTCTGAAAAAAAAAGTTTTTATAATATAAATTATAATTATCCTATATAATAAGAGCATAATAATATAAGGGTAATATGCAAATTGATCCAAGGGCAGAAGGACCAGAAACGACCAGTCACTATGACGTGCACTGACCACCAGGGGTCAGACACTCAATGCAGGGGCTGCCCCCTGGTGGTCAGTGTGCTCTCACAGGGGGAGCTTCACTCAGTCACAAGTCGGGCTGACAGCTGCAAGTGCAGTGGTGGTGGCGGGAGCCTCCAAGACAGCACTAAGGATGCCCAACCGCTGCTTAGGTGAGGAGCAGGCTTAAGCTGTAGCTGGATGATCCCCCAAGGGATCCTGGGCTTCCAGAGGGATGTCTGATTGTCAGCTTAGGCCCAATCCCCTGGGAAGGGGTCGTGGACTGTGAGACGGTGCAGGCTGAGGAATGTCCCCCCCTCCCGAGTGCACGGATTTTCATACACCAGGCCTCTAGTCCTATATAAAAGTATAATATGGTAATTAGACTGGACATCCTCCAGGTCATCCTTCCAGACAAAGCTGGGGCTGCGAGGGAAGCTTGGTTCCCGGGTGCCAGAGGGAAGCTGGCACTGGAAGGCTTACTCTGCATGGTTTTTGTGCATCAGGCCTCTAGTAAATTATAAATACCAAAACACACACACACACACACACACACACACACACACACAAGCACATGCACACGCACACAAACATAAAAGCTACATATCAGTAAGGTAAGATGAAAAATATAAATGCAAACCATAAGATTTTAGGTAAATTACCATTACTTGTAGTGATTAATGCATAAAGCATTAAATGAAGCCAGTATAGTCATGAGAGTGGAGCATGTGCCTTTAAAAAAAATAAGGCAAACAATTTATTACTCAATATTTATCTTTGATATTTGAACTTTTAGAGTTACTAATTGCTCCTTTTAATTTTTAAAAAAAATATTCATTAGGAAAAGGAAGAGGGCAAAAAACTCACTAGAAATTATATTTAAAAAGTTCATACATGTATCTTGCCTCTGCTTTCAAAAGGTTTGTTGGCAAAGAAAAGGTCCACATTGACACCAACTACATGGATGACATTTCCTTGTTTTAATATGAAAAATAAATCCCTAAAAGACAGCCATGTAATTGAAAACACTCAAGAGTTGTCTGCTTGGCAATGACATGTGCCTTGCCTCAGCTTTCCCTTTGCCTCCAGTTTTTCAAAATGAGGAAAGGTCAATCCCTATGACGCAGTAACACTTCCTTAGAAAAGCAGAAAGGAAGGTGAATATATTTCTTCTTAGAACAACACATGCCCTGCTCCTCAAATCTTCCAGGATTCCTACTCCCCCACCCCCCCAAAAAAAGAATCACAGAATAAGCAAATGAACTTAGTATCTTCATACTAGGTGAGGCTAAAATCATTCAAAATTTTCAGATGCAGTCACGAGAAAAAGCATGAGAAAGTATACTGTGGAAAGGATTGCGCATGTATATTTCCCAGATCACCCCACTATTTGTTGAGGTTTGGCTCTATGTCTTAGAGAACCTCCCACCATTCAGGTGGTAAAATAAGCCTGACATTTTCACGGCAACTTAAATGAAAAAGCCAGCTGCCAATAAGCACGTCTTTCTCAACGCAGGGCTTTTGCTTCCTGCGAACCTATTGTGAATGGAAATGTTCTATGTTACGAAGCTTCTCATTTCTCCCAACGGGCAGTGTTTTATTGACACGATGAACTCAACTGTCATCTGGCTTAGCCTCCTCTTTATTGAACAATTAAAAACACACACAAACACACACCAAGTTGCCCCTGCTATTACAAATAAGTCCATGGAGCTCGCCTCTGGGCCCTGGAACCGTGCCAGGGTGATTCCAAAGAGCTGGTATTGGGATTTAGGCTCAGACTTGGCCAGCCAAAGGGGTAGGTACTTTTATTAGAGGAGGCCTGAGAGGTGCCGGTGCAGTGAGGTAGCACAGAGGACACACCTACGTTCTGTTCATCACAGATTCCCCGTTTACTGAACATATGAATGTCATGAAATGAAGAATCACTCAACGAATTCATGTTCTCATTTATAAACGGCAACCAAATTAGTGGCTAAGTAAAGAAGTGGAATGCATTTACTTTCCAAATTAAGTAAGTGGATTGGGAAAAACGAAGCTTTCCCAGCCCCTGAGACTGCTTGTTTTAAGTTATGCAGCAAGAATAACATGCAGCAGTGGACAGCATCTAAAAAGGAAAAAGGGCCTTGTTAATGCCTCAAATCCTTCCTATCTGGACAGAAAAAGCTAGGGACCTGATATCTGAGGTCAGTCACTAAGAATAGCACACACAAGGGCCCCAAAACAAATCAACTCTCTTCATTGCCCAAGAAGAGCCAATATTCTGCACGTGCAAGGTCCACTTATTATTGAGTGCCAGTCTTTGTAAATTCTGGGTAACTGGACCTGAGAAGTCCTGTATGAGCTGACCTCTATGAGATACACAGTCTTGCCCATATCTTCCAAATGTGTGGTATATACTTTAAACGACTATCTAGGCCTTAATATAGAAATGACTTAAAATTATAACCTGCGTTTAAGAGGACAAAATCAACCCATATTTCTGGCAATTCAGCTTTTCATTGCTCACCTGCTGATAAATTCATTCTTCCTAACCATATTCCACAGCCGGAAGATGAAGGCACAGGACAAGTCAGGAATGAAGAGAACGACAGAGAAAGGGAAAAAGATACAGATCAAAAAGGATGACCAGAGGACAGGAAAAATACACGACACTTCAACATGCAGTCATTGTCGGTGTTAGTGATGACAGCAGAGTGACGAGGCAAGATGTTCACATCTTTAGATTAAATCTGAGTTTATAGAGAAGAACTCAAGAAGCTAAAAAACACAATAAGCTTATAATACATGCACACAAAAGATTTCTTAAGGAAAAAAAAGATTTCTTAAGTCAAAAAGATTTCTTAAGTCAAAAAAGACTTTTTATGGAAAGAAAAAATTTCACACACATCAGTCAACCAAAAAATAGGGAGAATAAAAACAAGATTATATCCATAAAATGCCTCATTTTTTTTTTTTCCATGCAGAGAGTAACAAATTGTTTTTAAGGGCCAAGGTTTGTAAAATGTCATTCGACTATTTGAAGCAGTGTCCATCAAATTGTATAATTCAGTTCTCTAATATCCTACATCTCTATCAGCTAGCCACAGTAATTACATCTTATTGATTCAGGCCAGCCAGTTAAACTGTTTTTCACTCTCCACTAAATCTTTCGCATGAAATAGTCTTAAATGAAATGATTATGTAGGGCCCTTTAAATCTTTCCATTTTCCCACGCAGCCTGCTTTATTTATACCTGGTCTTTATAAAGGAGGAATCTCATGTCTTACATTTAGCCTATATACACACAAGACCTATTCTTTTCTTTATCTAGATCCTGAGTCTTACAAAACAATGCTTGCCAAGCACTCATGCTTCCTGCAGGGTCTGTCCTTGTCATAAAAAAAAAAAAAAAAAAAAAAAAAAAAAAAAAAAAGCAAAACAAAGAAGGTCATGCAGCTGCCTGTGAATGAATGGCAGCTGCACCCTGCAAGGGTGCAACGACATTTCCCCATTGTGTAAAAGGAATAATCATCAGGCTAAGAAGCTGCCATTGTACAGTTCTAATTCTGATCACTTCTTAAAGATGACTTCACAATGACCTTTCACTATTAGCTGGAAACAAAAACACCACACAAGGAGGTTGTCATACCTTTCTTGGACTTTCCTGCATTAAACAAAAGACAAAAGGACAAAGATTTCATTCATTCTAAAGCTCATAAAGCAATAAGTTCACAAGTTGTACAAAAGCCAATAACCATTACAACTTTAAGAGCCCAGTTCCTGGGCTGTCTGCTTTCAACTCTGCCCTCGGGAACCTTTGTCTGCATGACTCACATTGTTGGATCCGTTAAAACAATGCTGATTGCGGGATGGCTTATACTTACACCATGGTCCTTGATGTGTCCGTGATGCACAAACAGCAAAAAAAAAAAATGGTTCATTTAAGTTAACTGTGCAAGTCAACAAAAATGGTGAGATCTATTACGTTTTGAGTTGATGAAAATGTGCTAGATCCAAACTTTTTCAAAACCGTGAAATTTTACTTGTATGGTAGTGCTTGTGAAACAATTCTAAATGAAATGGTGATTCAACCCTCTAGGTCACTGGGCCACCAGTATGGGCTCAACAGAACATCCTGCCAAATGTAAGGTCTGCTGTGGCTCTAAGAACTGTGGCCCCCGACTCCTCCTCCTCCAGGTGGGGGAGCCACGGGAGACAGGCTGGCCTCACAAGACACAACTCATGCCACTGGATCAACACACACGGTGCTTCTCCATTTCCTCAGAAGAGGTCTCATCAGCACCCTAGAAACACTTTAAGGAACCCCACTTCATCTGCAGTAGGAAGACTGAAGCGCAGTCTTCTCGGGTGTACAAAAGGCCTACCAGCGAAGAACCAGAGCAAACAGATCAAAGACAGTGTACTTTCCAGAGGGCACTTCCCTAAGGAGACCTGAGAGAATCAGATCCATTTTCCTGTATGAATGTAGCTTAGGGGTTCCCATTATTTGAGGGGAAAACAGAGATTAGCAAATTGGAGATGAAACATCCCTTCCTTTCACCATATTCTCACCAAGGTCATCTTACATGGTAATGTTAATAGCTCTTGGTTTTACAAATCCATGTAGTATAGAGGTCTCATTTTCCTTACTCTCTATTTAAAGAAAATGTTTTTAAAGTAAAGTATGGTATTGGGGCCAATCCAAGCTTTGATGTCTTCAGCCACTGGGAAAAAACACATTTAAAAAGAAGTCTATAAATGTTGCAGAAAAATGCTTCAATAAAAAACAGGCCTGACTCAAATGAACAGTAATAAATGAGAGCTAAATGATGCTTTTATGTTTATTATTTATAAATCATAGGAGCTATTTTTTAGCTTCAGAACTTAATTTTAAAAAACTAAAAGGCCCTGGCCTGGCAGCTCAGTTGGTTAGAGCATCATCCCAATATGCCAAGGTGGCAGGTCTGACCCTGGTCAGGGCACATACAAGAATCAACCAATGAAGACATACATAAGATAAATAAATTGAATAACAAATCAACATCTCTCTCTTTCTCTTTCTAAAAATAAATAAACAAAACTAAAAAACAAAACAGAAGTTCAATCAAGTGTATTTTATTTAAGTGTAACATAAACCTATCACACATTATAAACCTCTCTTCTGACTACTACAGACTCTATTAACTATTAACTAATTTCTAATACTGATTCAAAACCTTGCTCAAGCCCTAGCTCGTCTGCTCAATCAATAGGTAGAGCACCGACTCTCAGACTGAAGGGTTGCAGGTTCGATTCCAATCAAGGCACATGCCTTGGTTGCAGGCTTGATCCCCTATTCTGGGGCTTTCTTGAGAAAGACCAATCAATGTGTCTTTCTCACATCGCTGCTTCTCTCTCACTTTCTTCCACTCTCTCTAAAAATCAATGGGAAAAGTATCCTCTGATGAGGATTAAGAAAACAAAACAAAAAAAAAAACAAAAAAAAGAAAAAAGAAAAAAAAAAACAAACAAATCTCATTCAAGTGATATATATGTATATACACAAAAGTTATACACATACATATACACACCACACATACATACATATATATATATATATACATACCAAAATGTATATATTTTTTTCCTTTTTTTTTGTCTGATAGAAAACCGGTGATTATCCCCTGATACCATTGGCAGAGAGGCTGAGCAGTCAGGATGGAATCCCAGCCTGCTTGGAGGGAAGAGATTCAATCCCACTGGTCCATGAATACAGTTAGGGGCCACATGCCCACCGCTCTATCAGCCTCCGTATTTACATCCTTTCACACCTCCATCACTTTCACACCTCCATCACTTTTATCACATTTTATTGAAATTATCTGTTATGTGTCTTTTTCCCTCACTAGACTATAAGCATTTCAAGGCAAGAATCATGTCATTTATTTGCATTCCTGGTCTCTAGCAACCCTGCCTATTCAAAAGTAAGAGCCAGCCAGGCCAGTGTGGCTTAGTGGTTGAGTGTTGACCCATGAACCAGGAGATCACGATTCAGTTTTGGATCAGGGCACATATCTGGGCTCAATTCGCAGTAAGGTGTGTACAGGAGGCAGCCAATCAATGATTCGCTCTCATCATTGATCTCTCTCTCTCTCTCTCTCTCTTTCTCTCTCTCTCTCTCTCTTTATCCTTCTCTTCCTCTTTCTGAAATTAATAAAAACATAAAAAAAAGGTGAGCACCAATATAAGTTGTTGATCTAAGCGACTGTGCTAACACAATAAATCTAATCTCAACAAGACTCTCATAGTTGGAACTGTATTGCAGTTATTTCTTCTAGCCCACAAAGACTATTTGACAATCCCATTATAAATGCAATGAATTTTTTACAAAGAAATAAATACCCTGAGAATCAAAGTCTACCTGAAATCTAACAACCACATTAGAAGAAAGGCTCAAACCACATTAAAAGGCCTAGGGGAATTCTGTCCTGGGCCACTGGTGCGCCATTTACTGTCAGTTCAATGAATCCTTAGCACATGTTTCAACACAGTGGCTCAGCCACAAACCAGGTGAGTCACTTAGGATCTCTCTTTTCTTTCTACCTATAAAATGCAAAGGTTAGCGATTCTCTAGGGGCATTTCTGTTTTGAGAATACTATTACTAACAAATTTATGAAATGCAAAATTTGAAACATACCAATCATATGTGTATATAGAAAAAGTTACCTTAGTACAACAACAATCTATCATCTATCTATCATCTATCTATCTATCATCTATCTATTTATTATCTATCTATCGATCGATTGATCTATCTATAGATCTATATCTATCTATCATCTATCTATTCCTTCCCCAAAGGGGACATATTAAGAGTAAAATCAAGGACTTTGCTTGCTGCCCTTTTAATGATCCTCAACTTTGCTCTCCCTCCCTCTCTCTGAATAATTCTTATGCTTAACAAAAGACATCACATTTCATTTTTAAAGTGACATACCTCTGAGCATCCTCCGAGATTCCGAGTCTTTGGTCATGGTTGCCAGCGAGTGAGGGAGCACGCTGCCACAGCTGTTGCTTTGTCCCAGGGGCAAGTGAGCCTGTGAGAACCGGGAGGAAACACTTCAGGCAAACTGCAGCCCAGTGGCCCTTCAGGACACGGCCACATCCTTGACCCACGGCTCCTTTCTAAGCACAGAGGGCAGGACGGGAAAGTCTTCCAACCCGTTTGTGGATGCTCGACGATAAAGACCAGTCGCTGTCCCTCTTAGGAGCTCCGTAGAAGTCTCCCCATTACAGCGGTTCCTCCAGTGGCAGCAATTCCAAAAAACAGGGGAAACACTTGTTCTCCAAAACCACCATTGAGAGCAACTCAAAGTTCTGCATGCATAAGGAGCAGAGGGCAGATGCAGGGGCAGGAACGTGCAGGGCATGCACCAGGGCAGAGCAGACCTACCCTGCGACACGGGGGCCAATTCCCACCTCCCCCAGTTACCTAGTGGGCTGAAATCTATAAACTCCTCCAGTGGTGCTAGCACTCTCTTTAATAGCAGAATCCTTTACAAAAATATTTTTCAAATACCAGTTTATATATTAGGACACTAGTTTAAAACAAGATTACTCTAAGGTCAAAGAAAGAACCCCAAAGCCTGTCCCCTCAGAGCCTCCTTGTCCCCTGCCTTTCCTCCTCTTCCTGCAATGACCCCTCAGGCATATCAGCAGAACATGAATGAGGGTTTAGGCATTGGACCACATGGGTTCATATTCCAGCTTCATAACTAACCAACTGAGGGCACTTGGGCTAGTCACTTAGCTTCTTTATACCTCAGTTTATCCATATGTTCAATGAGGATCATAATTAGTATCTCTACTGAATAGTCTTGCTGGATTTTAAAATAAGACAATCCACAGAAGGCACTTAGCCCAATGTCAGGTTCAGAAATGACTAAATGAAAATCTGGTCCTATTATTCCTGTAATCCAGAGCTCGTATCTTCCAATTTCCAGATGTGGGATGTAGCCACAGGAGTCTGCCACATGAATACCACCTACCACTTTTGTGGTGGTGGCAGAAAATACCCTGGGCCAGGTTCTTTGGTCCCAGAGCATACAATTCCAAATGTCCCCTGAGTAAGACAGAAAATGCAATTTAGTCATCATGTCTGCCCGACAAGCGAACTTAATGATTTATTATTGAGCATTTTCTTTAAGGACCTTGGAGCACCTGTCAACATAAGGACGAGAAGACTCCCTGAATGTGAAGCCCACAGTTCTCCCCGTGTCCTACCTTCGGGGCGGTGCTTCTCCCCATGGTAGCACTGCTGAAGTGTGGGGATATAGAAGGAGTGCTTTTCTTTCGAGGCAAAGTGTCACTCAGATAGAGGCCTTCTTTATGCTGTTTTTTCCTTTCTTCCAGACTTCTAAAGTGCTTTAAATGCAAATGTAAAGCAGAATAGCAAAACTTGACTAATGGAAACAGGTCACTGAGGAAATTAAGAAGTATGCATTTACCAAGAAGTTTGAGAATTTTAACAAATTTTCTTAAAATCCAACTCATATTTGTGTTCACTAGCAGACTTGGGCTAGCTAGCATTTGGTAAGTTACATAGGCAGCAGCAGATTTTTTTTTTTACTGAACCTAGAAACAAAGGGAAAAAAAAATCCACCTTTCACTCTCATAATGCCTGCTGCTTTGGGGCCTCACGACAACTTACAAATGAATATGATGGTCGCCATGTGGATGGCGGAACAGCCAGTGGACAAAGCAAGTAAGCAGTTTCTCCCCTTGTCTGTCTGGACAGTTCTGTGTGTGGTGGCACAGATCCCAGTGTGAGGAGAACAAGAAAAGGGAGAAGGAAAAAGACGGAGAGAAAGAGCAGGTAAACAGGGGAGTTGTTTTAAAGTTGGAATAATATTTCAATCACTTAAACACATTCCAAATCAGCATAACGTTTCCATAAAAGGCATCCTTCTAGGTTACTTTTTATTTTTATTTAAAAAAGATCTTGGCCAAGAATCCCGTATAATAATCCTTCACATAAAAAAAAAAAAAATCCTCCTGTTGACTATTTATTTTTCCCCCTTCCTTTCAGATTGCTAAGGCAAAATTTTGCCAACTTGACATTTATCCAAAAATTTCTTGGCCTTTCAAAAAAAAAAAAATGTCTTCAATAGTGAAGTTATTTCCTAGTTAAAGTTTCTTTAGGTTTAATCATTTTTACACTAAGCTTGGGCTTTTGAAATATGTAAAAATTAATGCAAATTTGAGTTACCAAATTCCTTTTTCTTCTTTACAATTACCAATCATGAAATATACCTGCATTTTTACTTTAACATTATCTATTTATAGTAGCTAATATATAGTCCTTTAACAAAGGGCAATAGAGAGTCAAGGTACCTTCAAGAAATGTGAGGGGCTTGCCTATTTTGGGGATCTAATGTCTATGCCTCCTTAGGCCCTCTGGGGCCCAATTCACATAGGAATTTGATTATAATTTAAAGGAGGCTCATAAGAGATTTTTAAAACATGAGCATGCAAAAGCACTGAATGTAGTAAAAGGAGGGCAACATTAAGAACAACAAGTATGTATTTCTTAATCTGGTCAATATAAACTCTTATTCTATGGCACCAAAACACTACCTGGGTGGCATTGGACAAACTATTTACTATACTGAGCCTCAGTTCCCTAAGTGTCAATATGCAGTTAATTCATATTTCACAAGATTATCTGAATGGAGAAATGAGATGTTTATTTGTAAAATGTTTAAGAAATGTTGACACAGAGTAAAGGAATGATGGTTAATGATGAATTATGGTTTCAATAATGTATAAAAAAATGTTGTGTTGACACAGCAACTTTTATACCATGGATTTTATGGAAATAATAGTCACTATTTTGATAATACCCAAGATAATTTGTAATATTTTGGTTGAGTGAAAACTAATGTATGAGGATATAGAATTAGCTCAAACATATCAAAACTCAGGAGAGGACAGCCAAGGTCCCAAACTTATAACACTCCCCACACCCACAGACCTCACTAAATGTCCTTTAAAAAGAAAATCAGCAAAGGAGTATGCACCTTGTCTTTTTAAGAAATTTCTTTGCAAAAGTTGAAGAAAAGGTTTACAAGCTCTGAACACCAGTTCCTAATTACCTGTTGCTCCTGCTGCTGCTGCCTTCTGTGTTTCTTAGCTGGTAGAGGAGGAGGTGTGTCATTTAAAGGGAAGGGACTGACAGATGGAGCCATGACTTCAGGCCAAGGGGCTGATGGAGGTTGAGTGACAGGATGAGGAGAAAGGGTAGAAGGAAACATAAATCCAGGACAGACAGATGATCTTTGCTTCATGGAGGAAAAAAAAAAAAAAAAAAAAAAAAAGTATACATGTGTCCATGTAAAATGAAAGAATAATGACAAAGAAATGAAATAAATAACCTCGTTGTTATCTTTTGTTTATATTTTAATCAAAAAATCACAAATGATGGGCTGTATCTTTTCATTTAGCCTTTAGTGAAAACCCCAACCTGCAAGCAACTTAGATGAGCAGACAGTATTTTCATTTATTATTATTCACCCATTTCCAGATGTTTTAAAAAGGCATTACACTAAAAAACAAAACAAAAAAACACACCAAAAAACAAACAAACAAAAACAACAACCATACTGCAAAATGTAACAGAAAACAAAATTGGCCCTAGCTAGTTTGGCTCAGTGGACAGAGTGTCGGCCTGTGGACCTGGTTTGATTCTGATCAAGGGCACGTATCTTGGCTGCAGGCCTCTCCCTGGCCTGGGCCCTGGTCGGGGCTCGTGCAGGAAGCAGCCAATCAATGTGTTTCTCTCACATCGATATTTCGCTCTCTCTTCCACTCTCTCTAAAATCAATGGAATATCCTCAGGTGAGGATTAAAGAAAAAAAAAAAGAAAGAAAAGAAAACAAAATCAAACTGGAAAGGTGATTCAAACCAACAATTTTAGAGACTTTGATTTTTAAGAAAGCTAGATCAGGTTAGAGTACTCAGATATAGCGTTTATATTTTTGAACTTACATCTAGCAGTCCACTCTGTCCCATATATATCATGGTTTCTTGTATTACAATTTGTAGAGCAGTACCCCCAAATGGTTATGTTTTTCAAACTCAATTATCACTTTGACCCTCTGGTCAACCAGACGTGTATTTGTCACAAGTGCCCTCATTTTCAGTTAACCAGGGTTAATTTTTGACATGAGGAAAGCAGTGAATGAATGAAATGTCATGCCAACACACCTCTTTATTTTGTGGCTGGCTCACCAGTACAGCTGTGGTAGGCCCAGTGGCAACAGCATCAGCGTCAGCAGGGAACTGAGTGGAAGGGGATAGATTCGTGGAATTGCCACATGGCTCATTAATTTCATTTACACTGATATAGCCCTAAAAGGAGGAATTTAGAAATTAAACACAAAGAAAGCAAAAGCTGAGGCATGCGAGAGTATTAATGCTCTAATACAATGGAGTTAGCTTAGAGCGGCACAGCCAGATATCTGTGGTATTATCAAATGTTTCATTAGGGAGTTATTGGCAATTAAAATGGATTTACAGTGCTTAATAATGAAAAATGATATTCCAAACATTACAATTTTTCCCCCTGTTGAAATTATAAATAACCCAGCAACGTCGATTTTAAAGTACCCGGAGGTATCACCTTTCATTCTGTTGACTGAATGAGGTTGTCATTACACAACATTAAAAATAATAGCACACACACACACAAATCAGAGATATAAAATTGACAATATATTCATTCACTCTATTTCAAGAGCCTTTTCCACATTATTTTTAGATTTTTCTCTCTTCTTCTGTTTCCTGATAAAGTGTGAGTGAATGTGGGTTGAGGGCTACTGTTCTTTGCTCTAAAACATTTTTAAAAACAATAATTTATTTGTAATGGAATCCAATTTTTAGGCATCTCAATTAAATGAAAATAAGAAGTACACTGTCCTCTAGTGAGCTTCTTCTAGTAAGACACATGAATAAGCACACACACACACACACACACACACACACACACACACACACACACTCTAAGATGGAGCTGCAACTTGAGGGTATTTCAATTCAGGGCAGCTCCCCCAACTCCCACTCTTAAATTCAATGAATCAATTTTGGCTTCAGCATAAATATCCAAAAGTCAAAGCCTGTCTTCTTCAAACTCCCGAATTTATATTTGAGGAAAAGGCACTTGCAAATTTTCATGGAAAGTAATTATATAGACCAATCATCATTTTCACCACACCAATAAACCAGTATGAAAAAAGAATGAAGATTAGGAAATAGTATCTTTTTCAAAGGTAAAATAGTGTTAAATTTAACACTTAGGTTCTTCTATTAGCTCATCAATCTTTTAAAAAAATGGTTCAAAGAAAGGCAAAATAACGTTATGCTGATGAAGCAAAAATTCCAGGCTAGAAAGCAAGACTTTACTGAGAATTATAATTATGAGAAAGTGGAAATTGACTGTTTATAAATTGGAGGTATCAAAATGCTGCTGAATTAGTCTCACACTTCAAATGGAGGCAATGAATAGTATGTAAAGTTTTATAAGATTAAATGGAAGAAAGGCAGTATACAACTGGGTTGTGCAAATTTCATTTTATCTTTGATAATGAATCAGAAATGAAGAGTAACAACTTCTGAGTTATTCTTTTGCTCAGTTGATAGAATGTTTCATAGACCACAAAACCAAATTAACTGATTAAAGAAATGTTGAAGCTTGTCAAAAGTGGGACTTGTTTAAAAGTTAGATATAAATTCACCACTCCATAAAAACAGAGAGAAAGAGAGAGAGAGAGAGGAAGAGGGAGAGGGAGAGGGAGAGGGAGAGGGAGAGGGAGAGGGAGAGGGAGAGGGAGAGGGAGAGGGAGAGGGAGAGGGAGAGGGAGAGGGAGAGGGAGAGGGAGAGGAGGGAGGGAGGGAGGGAGGGAGAGAGAGAGAGAGAGAGAGAGAGAGAGAGAGAGAGAGAGAGAGAGAGAGAGAGAAGGAAGGAAGGAAGGAAGGAAGGAAGGAAGGAAGGAAGGAAGGAAGGAAGGAAGGAAGGAAAAAAAGGAAGGAAAAAAGGAACCAAGTCAAAACAACTTGTGAGTTGTTGATTTGGTCCATGAAAGAGAACACATAGCTACTCAAAAGAGTTGCAGACACACAAAAATAATAAAAAAGCCAAATAGCCTTTTGGAACCAGGAAGTTTGCAGAAAAAAAGAACAACTCATTAATAGAAAAGGAAAGATTTTATTCTTCTATGAAGAGATAGAGACCTTAGAGCCTACTTAATTCCTTGGATGTTATAAGTCTTTCAGACTCACTGTGTCCAGAGTCAAATGGCTTATCTTCCCTCTTGAGCCTATTTTTACCCCAGTCCTCCCTTTCTTAGGAGAAGGTACTTGGTATCCATCTCATTATTCAAACTGGAATAATGACATGACTCCTGACACCTTCCTTAATTTACTTCATCCCTACATCCAGCCTATCAACAAGAACTGTCACCTCTGGTTCCAAGATACCATATCCACATCCAGCTAATTCAATTTCTGTGCCATCACTTGAATCTGAGCCCCCAGCATCTCCAACCTACACTATTGCAATCATCACCACGGGGGCTTCCTGCCATCTCCTGCTCCTTCTTCTAATCCAGTAGAGCAGCCCAGAGGGAGGTTTAACAAATGGATATCAAGTGATGTCACCTCCCAGCTTACAACCACTCAGGGGCATCCCATCCATACAACATAAACCATGTTTCTTTCAAATGGCTCAGAAGACCTAGCCCCTCCCACCTTGCTAACATTCTATATTTGGCTACACTGCATTCATAATTACCCTCTGTCCACTGAATCTGCCAGTTCCATGTTCTGAATTATAGGAAACTATGAAACGGAATTATCTAATAAAGCTTTTGTGGAAACAGTTCACAAACTGCGTCTGCGGTACTCATTAAGCACACCTGCTATGTGATGAACATTTACTTCACATACCTGCCCCCTCCCCCCCCAAAAAAAATTCTTACTATGCAGGAATTCTTAACTTTGATGTCTTTTGAAAAGCAATTTATAAATAATGGGGTTGTTATTATGCAAATTTTTATGTAGAAGCAAGCTTTGTCCTTAGCTTTTTGTAGAATATAAATATAAAAAGTTTTCTTTCTCAGTAAAGGTTATACTTTTCCTAATTAGAATTAAAATAGTCACCATTGTAGCAGTGTAGCTCTATCAAAAGATATTTAGGAAAGAAGAGTGTCTGGGTCTGGAGGAACATGGATGTTTGGGATAAGGAATGTATATAGTTTAATATAAATAGGGTTTTTCAATTTAGATGGAAAATAGCAGAAATGACTTTGGGAGAATAAAGAGAGAAAAGAAAGAAATTAGATTATCTTCTCAAATACAATGGGAATTTTTATGTTTTAGGAGACTTAGAAGCAAAATAAAACAGAGGGAAAACTAAGAAAGGAAACTGCAGGAAGGAAAGACGAGAATTTAAGACTAGTTTTGGTCTGGAACCTAAATTTTTTGAAACTCCGAGTTAACTCACAATGTCACTGTCAAGCAAAGTAGGCACATACACACACATACACACAGGGCATTTGCATAAGACACAAAAATAACCCCTTAAATTCCCAAAGCACAAATAATGAAAGGAGGAAGGCTAGCGACACATGGAGTGCTTTCCTAAGTCTTTTATGCTCATGTTTTTCCTGTTCCGCTAATCACAGAAGACCGAGGTGCACGTCTTGATGTCTAAGGTGGTAGGAGTGGACATGTAAAATCACCGCTCACCTCTTTTAGAGTGTTTGGGTTGACAGGAAACCCTTTCCCCCCCGAGAGGCTGGAGTATTTCTTTTCCAGATTACAAAGGTTTTCCTTTTCCTGAAAGAACACAAAATCTATTAAGTTTAATCAACCTTGGATTTCCCTGATGACTAATGACCTTTAATATTTTTTCAGATGACTTCATATATCTTTTGTAAAGTCTTTTGCCTGCTTTTTAAAAAAATTATTTATTGAGTGTTTACGTGTTATTATTGAGTCATAGGAGTTTTTAAAACATTCTGGATACAAGTTCTTTGCCATTTCCTCTTTTAAAAAAATATCTTTCTTTACCCCAGGGCACTTACTTACACTTCTATAATTTCTTCTGGAAACTTCATCACTTCAAGTTTTAAGTTTAGATCTATGAAATTAGACTATGGCCAGATCAGGAAATCTGGTTGTGGAGGAATCCCTTCCTTGTAGCCACTTTAGGGACCGGGGTATGGACATGGTCCCTTTGGTGAGGCTAATCTTTACCCTAAAAGTCATTCTTAGATTTCAATCTACTGCTCACTATTAAAAGGCACTTGCTTTGAAGGAAATGGCTTTCCCCAAATTTCCAGTGCTGAAAGGGAAACACTTACTCTTTGCAGCATCATTATTAAGTTATTCTTTTCTTTCACAAAGTGGTCTTGTTCTCTCTGAGCCTGCTGGACAATGTGATTGGCTTGCTTTTTCAATGCAGAAATTTTTTCCTGGAGGAAAAGATGATGATCATAGAAAGATGCAAATTAGACATACAAAGGCTTGCCAGTCTGTCCTGGAAACAAGAGAAAAGGTGTTTATAGCTGGAATAATATTCTCATTGATGGCTGGCCGTGATTACTACCCAGAGGCAGTTTCCTAGACCATCAAGCTCCTGGCTTTTCCTTACCTAAGGCCAACACAGTTCCAGCGGTTTAAAATCTATTTGAAGAACACAGAAGTCAACAGGAAATCTTGTTTTAGACTATCAATGAACTTTTGGCATCATCTTGGGAGATGCCTTATGGGAAAAACAATGAAATTTCTTACTTAAACTGAGAGCCTAAGAAGTCACCTTCTCCATCTTCCCTTTGCTCAAGTTTTTGGGTTTAGTCCAGAGTGCTGGGTGTGATTCTAAATTCTGAAACAAGAGCCGATTTCTGGGCTGGGCATCTGGGAGCTAGGGGTTGGGAGGAGTCAGTCATGTGCATGGCATTCATGGCGCTATTTCTAATGGTGACAAGCTATCAGTCAGCTTTGCGAAATACTGAGCAATGGATGGAGAAAGTTTCCAAGTAGATTTTGTTTATACAATTATTCTGAATCTAGCTACTATGATTGCAAAAGGAAGTAATTGAAAACAAATGCCGAAATTTCTGATTTTCTCTAACTCTGTTTTCACGTAAGAAAAAAATATATAAATGTATCCACAGCATTAAGTAACAATAGCTATAACATGTAATGTTTATCTAGTTTAAAGTACCATTTGGCATATAGATGGCAGGCTCCATCATCTGCAAAATGGGATATGTGATTAAACACTCAAAGACATTCAGAAGTAAAGACAGGCAGACAGACACATGCTTTGGCTGTATTAATGATTACTATGGTCACAGAGTGAGAGGTTTATTGTGATGTTTGCCTTGAAGGACCCTGGGCAAACGTACCTTTCTAGTAACAATGTTCCGTTGATATTCAGCCACCTCACGCAAGAGCTGTTGGGTCAGGTTCTCCTTCTCCTCATCCAGGCGGCTCTCATGCTCTAGCTGCTGGAATTCCAGGTCCTCAAAGTGTTTGCTCTCAACATCCAATAGGTCGGCATCCTTTGGAGAAAAGCAAATGAAAACAAGACACATCAGAATGGCTACAGCCTTTTTAATGTGAAGAAAATTTTTTTAAAAAGCAAACAGTCCAAAATATATTTTCTTTCTTTTTTTTTTTTTAATATATTTTATTGACTTTGTACAGAGAGGAAGGGAGAGAGACAGAGAGCCAGAAACATCGATGAGAGAGAGTCATCGATCAGCTGCCTCCTGCACACCCCCCACTGGTGATATGCCCGCAGCCAAGGTACATGCCCCCGACCGGAATCGAACCCGGGTCCCTCAGTCCCCAAGCCGACGCTCTATCCATTGAGCCAAACCAGTCTCAGCTAAAATATCTTTTCAATTACAACATCAAACAGGGTTATACTATGGTAACCCTTTCCTTTTGGAATTAACCCCCAGTGCAGAGACTGTTATTACAATAGAATTGAAAAGGACTTTGGGGTAGGGGTGGGGACACATTTATTTCACCATTGAATTTAGACTGCTTTGTGGACAAAGAAACCCTTGCTTTAAGTCTACTAGGAGGCTTTAAAATGGATCACAAAGTATACAAAGAATTCAGTGAATAACATAAATACTATCAGCAGACCAAAGGTGTGACATAGTCTCTTGAGAAAATTCCCATTTCTACAAAGGGTCAAATAAAATGGGACTTTAGTGATTAAATTCAAGTTTTCAAAGTTGTTGACTATAAACAAACAAAAAAAAAGTTGGCATACATAACAGACAAGAGGACTCTAAGAGGGATAATATGCCTCAAATGGCACACCACACAATCCACAGAGATGTGAAGAGAAAATATTAGAGCTCCTTTATACTTAATTTTAGTTTTTCCTTTCCTTTTACAATTCCTCAATACATATTCTTTAATCTACATACAGATAAAATAACATATATACATGATTTAAAATAAATATATTTTTGAGCATACATAAGTATATATATGATCAATGTAATATATAGGCATGCATGCTCACATAATTTTTTGAAGAGTGGTGTAATCAAACATATTTGAAGATTGGGGTTTTTAAAAAACTGTTTACTAAACTTCTTAGTGGAAAGAAGGGACCACAGCTTTCAGCAGGCACAAAGAGAGATTCAAAGATTACATACAGTACTCTGGGTAATCTTGAGGACACTTAAGAAAGATTTAAAATCATAAAAATCAGATGATCTAGAACAGCATTCTCCAACTCATAAGATGCCTGAAGACAACAATGAATTTGTATCTGTGCAAAAATCCACCCGGGTTGTATAAGTTATTCTACAACCTATTTTTTAAAATATATTTTATTGATTTTTTTTTTACAGAGAGGAAGGGAGAGGGATAGAGAGTTAGAAACATTGATGAGAGAGAAACATCAATCAGCTGCCTCCTGCACACTCCCCACTGGGGATGTGCCCACAACCAAGGTATATGCCCTTGACTGGAAATCGAACCTGGGACTCTTCAGTCTGCAGGCCGATGCTCTATCCACTGAACCAAACTGGTTAGGGCTCTCCAATCTATTTTTTAAAAAATAACCACTCCTTTACTTTTGGAACTTTGACAGAACTATAAATGTGGTATGTATATATTTTAAAAAAATATATAATTTTTAAGAAGAAGCAGCTGAACATATGGATTTCAGCTTTTCACAGGCAAAAGAGGCAATACTTTTTTTTCAATCAAAACATCAAAGAGTTAAAAAAATAAATATATTATAATTTAGATCTACATCAGTATTTAACTCTATTCACCTCCTAGTTTTTATGTAAGTGATAATAAATTAAATATTTTAATCAAATGGAATATATTTCTATTTTATGGAATAAATTTTATTCTGAGAATGATTTACAAAAGAGATATTAGCTACCATGTAAGCCATGTGATTAAAACCAACACTATAGCAACAGAAGTGCATTCTCAAAGCTTAAGAGCAGAAAAAACAATTTGAAAAATTGATCATTTAAATTGGCAAGACCAAAATATGCTTTTGGTTTCAAGTTATTGCCTGACATTTCAAGTTTCTCAGACATTTCATGTTTATAATTTCTAAAGAAATTAATAAATTCAGACCAAATCTAGTCTCTACTGAAGAAATTAAGAGATAACTCAAGTATCATGTCTTGAAACAAATATTAAGTCCTATAGTCTTAGAGCAATACATTAGCTGATATATTTATTCATACAAGTATACACACTAATTTTTAAAGTCTTTCCATTAAGCTTGGTTTGTGTCTAAATGTTACTGAGATAAAAATTTAATAAACTTTTTTTTTTTTTTTAGTTTATAGATAATCTACATTCAAAGTAGATATGTGGCTCACAATATATACACTATGCTAGTCAGTCCCTCACTCCACATCTGGTTAACATGCAGTATGTTATTTTAACCGCACAAAGGTCAGAGAGCCACTAATTAATTTGTAGCAAATATTTAAACCGCTGCATGACAATAATAGTACACTAGGAGGGAAACTGGAAAAATAAAGCTAAATTGGGCACTCAGATTCTGGGGGTGTAATCATCTGATCAAGTTATCTAAACTATCAAAATGTGTGTCTATAAACTTACACTGTGAAAGAAAAACAACTTGGGAGGGCATAAAAACATTTAAAAGATATTACAATAGATAATACAAATTTAGGGGATGGAAATTGGGAACAGAGGCAGTTTCACTGAGCACAGAACAATAGAGGCAAGAAGCCCCAGTAAGTGTACGATGAGTTGAATGAAAATCTGAGCTCACTTCACTACGAGAAGAAGAAATCGTTACAAGCTTAAAGAATGGGTGTGAAAGGCCCTGAAACAGCTCACTAAAGAAAAGTCAGTGTGAATCCTTCTTTTCTTTCCAGTAACTTTTGAGAATTTATATGGCAGATTTTATATGTAGATCTTTAATGTTTTCTTTGCCTTGTAGAGGAAGAAGAGAATAAATGTGGTAAAGCCAGGAGAGATTAAAGTAATGATTTCATGACAGCTCAATGCCAAGTCTGAAAGAAAATTTAAATGAGGCTCAGGCTTTAACATTCCTGCATTTTTTTAAAAAATATATCTTATTTATTTTTTTACAAAGAGGAATGGAGAGGGAAAGAGTTAGAAACATCCATCAGCTGTTCTTGCACACATCCAACTGAGGATGTGCCTGAAACCAAGGTACATGCCCTTGACTGGAATCGAACCTGGAACCTTTCAGTCTGCAGGCCAACCTCTATCCACTGAGCCAAACCAGTTAGGGCAACATTCTTGCATCTTATGTTGTATAGTCAAACACTTTAACTGCATACTTTTGGAATTTGGAAAGATAATGGTACAAAGGTACATCTAGTGCAACCTCTTCCATGGGAGGACCCATGGAAGTTGAATGACTTGTGCAAGATTAAATTATAAACTGATTGTAGAGTCAATGACAAGGTCTCCCAATTATAGATATTATGGTGCCCTGATGGTGTTGCTCAGCTATTGTGTCAACCTGTGAACCAGGAGGACATGGTTCGATTCCTGGTAGAGGCACATGCCCAGGTTGTAGCTCCATCCCATGTGGGGCCTGCAGGAGGCAGCCAATCAATGATTCTCTCTCATCATTGATGTTTCTCTCTCTCTCTCTCTCTCTCTCTCTCTCTCTCTCTCACTCTCTCTCTCTCTTAAGTTAATTAAAATATATATATGAAATAATTTTTTTAAAACCAAGAGCCTAAATCAACTAGGCAGCTGAGTAAATATCCAAAACACAAGAAATTGTCCTAGCCAGGTGTTGCCTGCATTAAATAATGGAACCTATCCTGGCAAATGAAAGTCTCATTTAATTTCAGCTTTCTTTCCCATACTACTCATACCCGGGGGAGCAATTTGATTGGTGAGCCCATATCCACTACATATTATTTCAGGCCATGAAACAATATCAGAGGAAAAGTACAATCCGACTCTTAAAGCAATGATTTAGAGCAGCGTTTTTCAACCGCTGTTCTGCGGCACATGTTGCCTGGTGTGCCGTAGGTGCAGACAAGACAAGAATTTTATAATTTTTCACTATTTTGTTTACTTAATATTTCATAATAAAGTAATTATAAAATACTTTCTTTGTGTTTATTTTATTCCTATTCAAGAGAATTACTTTATAGTCAATATAGGCACAGAGTTAAATTTTTTAACATTTTCTAATGGTGGTGTGCCTCGTGATTTTTTTCATGAAACAAGTGTGCCTTTGCCCAAAAAAGGTTGAAAAACACTGATTTAGAGGTAAGAAGCGCAGTCATAAATCCATAGAATTGAATACACAAAATCAACCTATAAGTTCAGCTTAAGTATTTGAGACAACATACAGTTTAAGAAAATGATGTTCTTCCTATTCTGTTATGATTTTATTTTGTATAACTTGCCACCTAATGAAATTTGTAGTAATAAAACCAACTTTATTGAATCTAGTTAAAATGCCTTGGGGAAAACTTTGTGGTGAAATAGTAATCTGAAATGTTTGAGGTCTGAAGGGAAATGAATTGTGGTAACACAGGAAAGTTTCACTCCTCACGAAATAAGTGAACTTTTTACTGATTAAGCCAACGGATTGGTGAAGAGTTACTATGGTCGTTATTCCTGAAAAATAGAATTGATATCAAGAGAACAGAAGCTATCACAAGTCAGTTTTCCTCCTAAGAAAAAGGGTTTTATGGTAAGTATATTACTCTCTGCTTGGGGAGGAAGAGGAAGAAATCTTAGCCTTTAATTAGTAAAATATGCTTTCTACATAATTTCCTTTCCTCTTTTGTACTCAAAATCCTTAGAATGTATACAAGTTTATGAGTTATCCTATAGATGCTAGATTAAACAAACAGCAATGATATTAACCTGAGTTCAGTTTATTAATAGAATCTACCAATTTTTATCTGAAGTGATGTTTATAAAGAATATAAACAATAACTGCATAACTAGAGGAAAGAATGAACAAAATATATAACTATGTTGCTGACTCAGTGTATTTCAGCTATGTAAAAATTTTAGTAATAAGGAGAGTTGAAAAATATTAAACAACTATAAAAATCAGTTTCTCGAACTCTTTTGTGAACTGACATAAACACCAATAAATGACAAACTAAAATAATTTTATAAATGCTATTATTCTTTTCCTAATCATTGATACCACAAGATTTCTAGAAAATGGTGCCATTTAGGGATTAGGAGTTTTATCTTCTTACAGCAAATTTAGCTGCACACGATAAAACAAGTGACGAGGAAGAAACACTGTTGGAACTTCCTTTGCTCCAACATTGTAAGAAAAAACAAGGATTAAAACTGTTATGCTGCAGTTTAACCTGCCTGCATTTGGCACTCTTTATTAAGATGCTTTCCACCTCTGCCATATACAGAAAAATTTTAACTATAATAATTTTTCATAGCTTAGTGATGCTCAAGGCATCAAATATCTTTGTATTGAAGGTCATCTTAAACATTTTCGAGGATGAGCTATCTTATTTTTCAACCTGGGAAAGCTCAAGGAGATAGACATAATGCATGAATGAAACTAGCCTTCTTTTCTACTCATGAGGAATCATAAATTGTTAGTCACTCAAAACTAATTACTATTATGTGATTTCTTTGAAAGTCCAAGACTTTAAATGATTGCTTCCCCAGGGTCATACTTTATTTGGGCTTCTGTTTCGAGGAACCAGCCCTGCTATCTCTGAACTAAGAAGCGGCCATTACCAGTGGTTCTGAAACCATCCATGTAATCGTGTTTTCAGAGCGTGGCCATGTTTGGCATTGCCAGCGTCATGGATCAGTGAATAACCTGATGAAGTTCAACTAGAAGGTCTGTGCTGCACTAAGCGTTTCAAAATCATGAAATTCACATATATTGAGGCCACTAGTACTGCCCTGCATCTTGAGGCTGCACGTTTGATTGCTGTGATTGTGCTCGTGCGTTCAATGTCACTACTAGAAAGAAGTAGAAGGAAAAACCATACACTAAGTGGTGGTGGGGAGCAAACAGGAGAATAAGAGACTTTTTGGACAAGAGGATATAATCAAGGTAAAATATATTCAAGGGCAAATATTATTCACAATGCAGTGCAGAATGGGTGAAGATGTCAGTTGATTTAAATGCTATAATCTTGGTGACCATTGCATGTCAGGAATTGCTCTCTTTAAAAAACTAAAACAGAAAACAAACAAACAAAAAAACACCCCAAAACAAAGAATGTTTTTACATTACCAGTTAGGAGAAGGATTATAACAAGGTAATTTTTAACTGATGAGCATGATATAATATATACTGTTAGCATGCATATTTCTGTTTGAAAAATATCTAATGACCAGAACTTATGAAAATTTATGGTATGTGAAAAAGGAAGTCGAAGTAAGTGGAATTTAATTTAAAAAACAAAAAAACAAAAACAAAACAAAAAAAAGCAAAAAACAATGGGCACATTCCTGTTTGCTACTGACCCTCTTCAGCTGCTGCTGTAACTGTTCCCGCATGGACTCAGGACAAGTGTCCAGCTGGGTCTTCTGCTCGGAGTAAAGCTCCTGAAGCCTCTCTAGTTTTTCCCTTTCAGCATCAAGCTTTACCTTCTCCTGAAGTTCAGAAATCAGAAAATAGAAGAATAGACATTACCTTCACACCTAAGCAGGCGTTAGTGAACATTTCCCAAGGATAACACATACAGTACAGTATATGCAAACTCTAGATGTCCTATGAACGCAGAAACATAGGTTAGTGACTAGGAACAGGGGGTATAAGTAGAAGTAGAAACAAGGGACCCATTTCTGTATTCTCAAAACACAATCGACCTCCTGGAGCATTGGTAATGACTCCCTTCCTTCCTTCCTTCCTTCCTTCCTTCCTTCCTTCCTTCCTTCCTTCCTTCCTTCCTTCCTTCCTTCCTTCCACCACATTACAAAAGCTGGGGAAGCAACAGTAGTGTTGGTCAATGGTCAACAAAGAACAAAAGCAATGCCAACAGAATTCATAAGACTGCCTTGCAGAATCACTTGGCAGAGAGCCAGACAATGAAAAGCAGGCATTTACCTCAAGTACTGTGGTAGTCCAATTTGCTCAAGACATTTCTTAGGCAAGCTTTGGAAATCATTGAAATTTTATTCCCATATCAGAGGCACATTAAGCACTTTAGGTAATACCCTGGCATCCCAAACAGTTCTAGCTATCTGGTAAACCCAGAGCTTAAGCAATTTGAGGATCTGATTCCCAGGAGGACATCTCATTCAGAGGCTGAGAGAGTTAGGGAAAAAAAAAAAAAAAAAAAAAAAAAGATTTGACTAAGCAGTGAGAGGGAGGTATGCTAAGAGACATGGAATGTGTGACAGTGTGACATTTACTGTAAAGATACGAACTTCCCCAACAAGGACTGACTAAAAAAATAAGTGAAACATGGACTGTGAAAAAAGAGGAGAGAACACCCAGGAGTCAGAGAATGGAGAGAAAGGAGAAGACAGCACTAAATCCCTCCGAAGTCACACACTCCAAAGTGACCCCGGACATTTTCCAGAGTGTAATAGGTGAATCTGTAATACAGCGATTACCAGGCCCTCCAACGCCACTTGGTAAGCAAACAAAACTTCAACCTGTTTAGTGCTGGTCTTCCCAACTTGCGTTCCCTTTATGATACCCTGAACCCTTGACATAAACTTCAGACCTGATTCTCTCTTTGCACAACACTCTCAGACTACACAAAAGCATTTTATGAAGCATGACCACCGTTTCACCTCAGTAAGCAAAATACCATGTCTTTCCTTTCCTTCGTTCATTCTGTGTGAATTGGTAGAAATAAAACTGGCTTCTAAGTATATTACGGAAGTATTTTTTTAAAAGATGAAGCTCTGAAATAGTCTTATGAAATTATACTTACTATAACTTCTTCATCCAAATGGCCATGATTTCATGTGTAAATGCTTTATAAAATACATTATGGTGTTTTTTTTTAAGTCTAAAACGATTCACTTGAGTGTCTATTTTTCGCTTAAATTTTAAAGTGTCAAGCACATTTTAGAAATGTAAGTTTTGATTTAGAAATGCATTCTTTTCTCAAAATGATTAAATCCAGAAATCATAAAACTGAAATCCTACTTCATATATAAACCTAAAAATGATTCTGTAACTTATACCTCAGCAGATTGTAAGTACAGTGTCCTGGTCTGTAAAGGCAAGTCTGCTCATTGGGAGAATTCATCGAGCAGGAATTGGAAAAAGTAATGACACTGTTCAGAGAAAAAAAGGATTCTCAACTGTTGATTCACAGTAAAACTGAATTTACTGGCAGTACCTTAGATTTAGTCTTTGCTTTTAGAATCAATAATCTTTCCCTTATAAAAGCAGCAATAGAGAGTACCCATTGTCTTTTGGCCAATAAAAATGTATTTCCTCTGTGTGTGGATCAAAGATGGCCCTCTTTAGAGAGCAAATAATGTTATCCAAAAACAATTCTATTTCTAGATATTACATCACCAAATTTTGCAGTAAATCTAGTTCTAAACAGGAAGTTAAGCAAATAAGCAAACCATTTATTCCAATTAAATACCGTAAGTTCAAAGCCCACAAATGTAAAGTTATATTTGATAAAAATCACGAATACAATATTTGATAATATGAAAAGGTGCTGGCCTAAAACACAGGTCTCAATCCAAAGAAATAAACAATTGCTCTGAAGCCCTCATTTAAAAAAAATTGTTACCAATAGATCACAAATGAACAGCTAATAAAAAATACCTCATGTTTACATAGTGCCTTCTTCCTGAGGTGCTCAAAACGTTTCGCAATCCCATACAAGGGGGCGGTTAGAAGAATTATACAAGCAGGCACCATCAGAACCTTCTGCAGCTTCTCTGAGTTTTACCAGTAAGGCTGTGACCGCTACCTAGGTCTCAGTGGGGCCAAAGCTAGGGCAAAGGAAGTAAAGGGGAAGGATGAAAGAAGGACTAGTGGCAGGTGTACCGGGCCATAAATCACAGAGGTGACATCACTCCTGCCAGAGCCAGAAGTAGACCAACTCTGAGTCAGAAAGAAATTAATATTGCTCTCTCCTATTTGCTGCCCAGGAAGTTTTAAGAGGAAAATTAGCTCCAAGCAAGTAGTTAATTAGAGCTGAAAGTATCACCTAACACAGCGAAGGTGAAATAGATGGACAAATTAGACGGTGTTCTAATTGCTTTCTATTATACAATTATTGCTTTATAATTGATTTTTACAGGGATTCTTGTTTTTTACATGTAAAATATTAAAACAGGGTGTCATTCTCTTGCCCCAGATTTAAAACTCACCTATTCCAATGATTATAGCACAGTGATATTTTTCAAACATAAAATTGGGAAAGAGTATAGAGAGTTTTTTAGAGATTCATAAAATTGATTTTCAGGAAATACATGAATTAAATTTTTAATATTTTAATAAATTTAACTTTGTTGAAAAAACAAGATTTCAAAGAATTTGGACATACCAGGAAAACCCAGGTGTACAGGGACATTTACAAAACCAAGAACAGATCAAGATTCCCTAGAGACACGGCTGTTTCCATCAGCACTGTTCTCACACTGATTTGTCCTCATCACAAATTCATTGCCAGATGGTGCCTGTTATGTGTGTTTAAGACTGATGTTCCTGAGGTGTATATACAGCCAAAAGTAAATTATTTGCGGGCAAATGAAAGTAGAAATCAGTACATACACCAGGCTTATATTTGTTTCCATAGTGAGTTGTTCATTCACTCACTCAATAAGTATTTATAATGGGCTAGGGAAAGAGAAGAGAGGGAACTTGATCACTTCTCATGAAGTACAGGCTATTCAGCTCTGTGGTTCTTAGCCCAGACTGCACCTTAGAATACCTTCTGTGAGCTTTTCAATATGTTATTTCCAGGCCTCCACTTAGTCAGAAAGGCTAAGGAATGAGCCTTTAAAAAATCTCGTCAATCCAGCAGGAGTGGCTCAGTTGGTTGAGTGTCGTCCTGTGCACATCCAGTCAGGGCATACACCTAAACCACATGTGTCAAACACAAGGCCCGCGGGCCAAATCCGTCCCGCCAGGCCTTGCAATGTGGCCCGCACCGCGCAGTCATCACTGCACTCCGCTGCGTTTCCATCACAATGACAGTTTATGACTGTTCAGTAAACCATTCGGCCCGCGATTTAGGCTGGATTTTAGATTTTGGCCCCTTCTCTGATTGAGTTCGGCACCCCTAATCCTAAACTGTGGATTTGATGCCTGGTTGGGCACGTAAGGAAGGCAACAGATCAGTGTCCCTCTCTCACATCGATGTTTCACTCTCCCATCCTCTCTCTAAGCATGTCCTCGGGTGAGAATAAACACAAACAAAACAACAACAATAACAAAAATCTCTCCAACTTTTCTAATATACAGCCAGGCTAAATCACTGACGTAGCCACCCAGGATGATGTGAAAGGCAAAAGCAATGAACTATATTTTGATTTTCCTAATGAAGACACCAGATTCTACCACAGGGTACACCAGAAATTGTTCTCAAATATTTGGTCTTAGCACCTTTGCTTCAGAATATAAAAAGTTTCATTTATAAATAACATCCCAGTTGTTTTTGTCCCAAAATTTTACATTCATATTAAATGCTTCAAATAAACCAAAGGAAAATTGAATTGTGAGAGATTTCAATATCCAATATGCATTCAAAGGTAAATGATGCATTTAAAATTCAGGTGCAAAATGATTCTCTCCTAATAGATAGATGGTCAGGAGTGGTTATAAAGTTATCCTAAATAATCTGAATTTGCACAAAAGAATTGCCAATAATCTTCAATGAACATAATAGGCCAAGGGTTGTCACAGGACCACTTATGTTGCTAGATCTGTGCTTAGAAGACAGTAACATAAGTTTTCTCTCTTTTAAGTTGTATTCTTGAACTGAAAGTTGACTTGTTGGTTCTATCTGAATTTCAATACCACACAGAAATTCCTGAATACCAATGAAAAAAAAATCATTTTAGCATATCTAAGTGTGCAATACTTGTTAAGCAGATGGCTCAAGATTATTCTGAAAAGATTCTTACTTTATTAGCTTGTATAGCTGCTAGTGAAAGCAGAGGACACTCAGTTAAATTTTATTTCAGGTAAACAATAAATTAGCTTTTAATGTGAGTCCCAAATAATGCATGAGACATAATTACACCAAAAAAGTCTTTTCTTTTCATATTGTCATGTCATGAACTCATAGGGAATGGGCTCCTTTCCATTGGTTCTCACTCAGTGTGCCTCTCTGGCGCTTCAGCTGAACCCAGGTCCCTTTCTCTGTGGCTCCCTTCCTCATCTGATCATTTTCCTTCACACGTTCCAGGGAGATATCTCAGCTCTTAGAGTGTTTAATACGCTCAGTGCATACATTCATTCTGTTGGCCAGATCTTTCCCTTAACTTGTTTGTTCACAACAATGTCCACCACATGCTGGATGACACTGTAGACTCTTCCAATTTTGCCACGGGAACATTTGTGAACACTGTACTTCCCTTGATGCCTACATCATCTTTTTTGTAGAGCTGCATGTATGTGGCCAAAAGAACAACTCTACATTTTCTAAAAGGCCCAGGAAACACATAGTGGGTACCTCTCTTCTATCCCTTTGAGTTAGTCATTTCGGCGATTTACTAAAAGATGGTTATTCCAGCCCAAAGGAAAAAAAAATTAGTTTCTGTGTATTAGAAATGCAAATTTAACTGGAGGAGGGCAAATCCAAAAATCTCATTAGTTTGATAAGATTTTCTTGAAAATAAAGATCCATCTTTGTAACTTTCAAACTGTCCAGCATAGAATCCAGCACACACTAGGTAATAGGAACATGCTTCATGAAACATTGGGTCAGATTTTGAACGGGTACAATGATGGGTTAAAATTCATAGTCCCTAAGCCGTCATTTTTAAGTTTGGTCCATCCAAAATCCTCTCTGTACACCCTAGAATCCCTTTCCTTAACATTTTCTAAACACTGTGGAGTTGTCTAGCAGGCAGGCATCCTTCTTGGTTCATGGATTAGGCAAAACCACTTATCTGAAATTCTTAAGGCCACAAGTGTTCCAGACTTCAGAATATTCTTAATTTTAGAGGTGTTACACAGTCCATATAGCATATATTATATGGCATTTCCAATGAGGTTGGGAAGATAATTTTACTCAAACATGTTACCATTTCTACAGCTACTTAAGAACATTTACACCAAATGAGTATTAGTCAAAGTCAGGTTTTGCAACCAACTAAATTTTGATGCTAACCTTACTAAACTATAAGCTTTTCCCCCCAATAAAACTTTTCGAATTTTGAATTGCAGAGGAATGATACAAAACCTACGTCAACAAATGGTGATTTTCGAGAACCCATTCTCTGTCTGCCTTTGAGGCATTTTCCTATTATTTCTTTTTAGGATTTTTTTCCCCTTTGGCTTTGATATTTTAATGACAAAATTAATGGATATTTAGTGTAAAAAATCTTGGAAAACTAAAACACTAAGAATTTATGCAATCAAACAACCAACAGAAAAAAAAATACTCTAATCTGGAATCCTGTTG
Source organism: Pipistrellus kuhlii (assembly GCF_014108245.1). Lineage (NCBI taxonomy): Eukaryota > Metazoa > Chordata > Mammalia > Chiroptera > Vespertilionidae > Pipistrellus > Pipistrellus kuhlii. The sequence continues at coordinate 60,746,186 of NW_023425515.1, forward strand.
ATTTAATCCTCAAATCCTGTGATGTATTTCCACTTCCTCTAACCAGGGAGCTAACTTTGAAATGTAAGAAAGAAACATGGGAAGCACTGGGTCCCTCTGGACATGAACTGCGACTTGGCAACACTCTGCACTCAAGAGGCATTAACACTTGGCTGAGGAATTCGGGCCTGGCTCAGGGTCTACCCTGGCTCAGCAGGAAGGATGGGGAGGAAGTCACAGGTACTTTGGCAAGATAATAATGGGCAATAAACTTCAACCACCTGAAATACAGTGACATATGCTTATTTTAGAAAAATCAGTCCATTAAGATTTCATTCAGCTGAAACCGGTTTGGCTCAGTGGATAGAGCATCAGCCTTTGGACTAAAAGGTCCGGGGTTTGATACCGGTCAAGGGCATGTACCTGGGTTGCGGGCACATTCCCAGTAGGAAGTGTGCAAGAGGCAGCTGATTGATGATTATCTCTCTTCGATGTTTCTAACTCTCTATCACTCTCCTTTCCTCTCTGTAAAAAATCAATAAAATATATTTAAAAAAAAATTTCATTCAGCAGCATGTTGTATGGCATAGAGTGATTTAAGCTTCGATTCACACCTTTAAGATTATCCGGCTATAAAATGTGCAGGTCAGGATGGCTACAGAGTATCATAATCTACCTGAGTGAGGATCATTAAGAAAACACATAAGAAAAATCTATATAAACACACACATATGCCTGTACCTTCTCAGCAGCTGCCCAAAATGGGACTTTGCCTTGGCTGAAGGCAGTGGAAGTTAGGGAAACTGGCTCCCCATGAGGCCTTTGGCCAAACTGAGCTCCCTGGATCTGGTGGCCTCCCTACTCTCCGTCACCAAGCCCAATGAACTAAAGCAGTTTACTAGAGCAGAGATGAACAATCCTCTCTCCTTTCACCCTCCCTCTCCCCGCAAAATACATGATGGCCTCTTCACTTACTGCTTCATCAAAGAAGCATCCCCTCTGAGTTGATGTTTGAGTCGGATACTTGTATCTGCTCATGGTTTATCTGACTCATAGAGATTCTGTCTGTGATGGGACCCCTGTCTGAGAACACAACAGGCAGGTGGCATTAGCCCAGAGTGACATGGAAACAAGCTTGCTGGTGCTCTTGACAGTGGTACCCAGAAGGGCAGTGAAAGCCGCTGAGCAGATGTTCCATAAGTACATAACTGAATACATCACCTATATTTTATGTCATATGTATAATTATGTTTATATTTTATATGGCAACATTTAATAAGTAATAATAATCTATATTAATTAATACTAAATGTAAAAAATTAACTGACAGTTCCCAAATCAGTTAAAAGAAATGACACTAAAGACTGGGCTTGATAACTAAGGAAACAAAGTCAATAATTTCACAGCGGGATTTGAACTCTGAAGTGTTACTAAACCTTCTTCCTAGAGCCAGGCCTACAGGATGTGCAATCAACATCTGAAACAGAGCTCACCCAACAGGGATATGTTTTCAGGTTTGGTTTACTCATTCCACAGTTTATATCTGATAGCAGCAACAGGTGTGTGGAAAAGGAAATGAGAATTCAAAAAAGCAAAGGCCACTTCCTCCTTCTGTCTTACACTCCGGCTGGACTGGCAGTGTGATTACAAGCCCTTTGGCATGTGCAGTTGGGCCGCCTGTCCCAGTTGTCCCGACACTTGGCTGCTTTGCTCTTGGGCAGGTGTTTGGCTCAGAGCTTCTGGAAAGGCCCAGCCTGGACTTGTCCTGAGCAGGAGATCCATGAACAATTCTCAGAGAATACTGGGTGGTATGCTGGCACTCACTACAAGCTCAGTGAACAGTCTCAAACACTGCCTTCCTCTATTTCACAGGCCAGAGAGGAACATAAATATCTAACAAGCCCAGAACGAATGTAAATGATCATGTGTGATTCATAAAAGGCCTAAAAGAACAACACGGGGAACATAATCTGAACTGGAAAGATCTTTAAAGGCTTTTTGGAAATACTAACACTGAACCTAAACCCTGAAAGATGTAACAAACAGACACAGACTATGAGGAAGGGAATTGCAGGCAGGGCAAACTGATCCACAAGGGACCTTTTGTGGGGGTGGGTAGGGGAATAGATCTTTAAACAAATAGGAAGAAGACCATCGGGAGAGTGGTGTGAGAAGGGGAGGTGGTGACAGAAAGGCACATGACAAGTAAGGAATTCAGATTTATATAAAATGCAGTGGAACATAAACCTGAGCGATATAAGCTACTTTTATATATTTTTTAAGAAGTCCCTCTGGATGCTGTGAAAAGAATGGGCTGAAGGAAAGCAAATGGGAATGGGACCAAGGAAGATATTTTGAAGATTCAGAAGAAAATACTATTAGCTGAGATGCAGAGAAGTTGAAGTAAGTAATGGAGAGATGTGTTCATAATCAACGATGTGGGAGTGGTGGAGAAGAAGTGTCAAGATCTATTCCCAGGTTTTTGTATGAACATCAGGGTGGACAGAGATGCCATTTCCTGGACTGGGAAAACCGGAGCAAGAATAGGATTGGAAAGGGAGACGATGTGGAAGGCAAGAGGAAGGATAAGATCAAGAGTTCAGCTACAGGGTATCTGAGTGTAGATATCAGGTGGGCCATGGGATATGAGCCAGAAGTTCAGAAAAGGATGGTAGACTAAAGACAAACATGAGACAGTAACAAGCACATACAGGTTAGTGGAAGCCATGGCTATAAAAGAATGTGAGGATATATATATAAAAAAAAAAAAGGTACAGATCAGAGACAAATACTCTTAATACCTGGTTAGATAGAAACAGAGGAGCAAGCAAAGGAAACTGAGATAAAATAGCCAGAAAGATGAGTAAGAGATAAAAATGAAAAGCAGAAGAGCATGGAAAGGGAGACAAAGGGGGGGAGAGAAGGGAAGTGCCAAGAAAAAGTTGTCCCCTGCCTTGAATGCTCCTTAGGAGTCTAATCATAAGAGGACTGAAAAGCCCCTAGTGAGCTGGGCAGCACCTAGATCTTCCATAATTTTAACAGGAGCAAATCTGATGGAGCAGTGGGAGCATCAGCCAACTGGAATGAGAAGAATGGTTAAGTGGGAAGAAGACACACAGAGTACTAGAAAACGGGAAGTCTGCCTATGATGAAGAGAAGTGAAATGAGGTATAGTAGCTAGTAGAATGTTTAGTGGTAAGTAATAACTTTCTAAAATGCTAATGCTGGCATGCTAACAGTAAAGGTCCAGTAAAGAGAAAGAAGAGGGTGAAGAGGGATACAGGACTGCAGATGCTGAGGTGAATGGCATGAGGCCCATGGCACATACAAAGCCTCTGGTCTTTGAAGGGAAGAAAGAACCTTTCTCAGCTGTGACAGAGGGGATGCTTCTCATTTCTCAGTGCAGTGGGGAATTAGATCCTCTCAAAGTCAGAGGGAGGAAAGGGGACCAACGGTTTGAACAAAGCAAAGGTATAAAATCGCCATACCATAAAATGGTGGAATAAGTTTGCTTGAGAAACAAAGTAATACCACCAAGCAAGGCAGGGTCTCCATTGGCGTTTGGTTGTCAAGAATATGTGGTAGCATCATCTAGCCCAATCGGTTTTCACTTCCCTCAACCTCCTCTGCAATCCCTCACCCAAAGCTAGTTTCTGCCATTTTTTCACACCATGTGATGACAGACAGTAATCCCACCTTCTAAGACCAACTAATCCCTTAACAGCTGCATGAGCTGATCCTATACTTCAGGCTCCCACTTGTATGCATAGCCTCCGTAAGCCACCAAAACAATAATAGGAAGGATGGAGGTGACCCCCTTGCTTGCTCCTGCTCATGTTCCTGGAGTTCCACATTACCTTAGGTCTGCAGGACATAAAAAACAAACAAACAAACAAACAAAAAACACTTTCAGTGGATGTGAGACTCAGCACTGACTTAACTTACTTCCCTTTTGGGTAGAATCTGATGCGAATGACAGAGACAAATAGGACTTGTAGGCCATGTCATGCATGGGCTGTACAGAGATAAATAACCACATGGATGGGAAGGCAGAAAGGTTCACTGGGAACATGATGCCTATTCCTATGCCCCATAAGTTTTCCAAAATGACATAAATGATAAAATTCTAGTAAGTCCCAAAACACAGACATCTGATGCCTCCAACAAAAGTTTCTTGCTATCTCAGTGCAGAATCTTTGAAAAGCATCATCCTCTCAAACTGCACAACCAGACAATCAACCCTTTGAATTGGTTTTGAGCTTTGAAAGAAAAATATACCTGTTACCCAAATGGGCTCTTTATTATCTCAAAGTCTGGGGCTAGACGAGACACACATAAAATTTAATACGAAAAAGCTGTGCAGTTTAATCTTGACAAGCAGGAAACCAAGATATTGATGTGTTGCTTTTAATCTGACTTCAATTTCTGACAATATCTTTTTGAGCTTATTTTCTGGCACCAAGATCAAACGCCCTTATTTATAGGTCTCGAACAAAGAATCTATTAAAAGGGAAGCCACGTTCAGCAGAAAATCCTTTCCCCATATTACCAGTAGAACTTGCTCAAACTGAACATTTTTTTCTTTTTCTCAACTTAGTGGAGAACATGGAGAGCAAGAGAGAATATGTTAAAGCTCATTTTGCTTTTTATTTCTCAAACTAGAATTTTAAAATGTTCAGTTTAGGCTTAGTGCAGCTGCAATTAACTCAGAATGTGAGAGGAGAGTAAATAAAATATTTCCCAGAGAAAAATAAAACAGACAGAGAGAAAACACAACTACCACCCTGGATTTGAAAAACTACAATAACTTTTCATACTTTCCCTAGTAGATGTAAGGAAACTTTCTAGGTCGTCGCCTCAAAAGTATAAGCAGGACCTTTTCCAAGATAAGTGTCAACTGTGCTTCACAGGCAGGATGCCCTGGGTGTGAGGATCTTCTAAAAACTGCGATGTGTCTTTCAAGAGCAGTGTGCTTACACTGAAGACCATGGCAAGGCAAGGCAAGGCAGGGGAGATAAATGGCTCCCATTCATCTTTTTAATAAACAGAAAAATGAAAAGAAATGAGGCAATCATATTTGAATATGCATAAGTCATTACTATAGGGCACCCATGGTAAAGAAGGTCAGTATATTAAAAGAATTCCTTAAAAAAACACAGTGGAATTAGAAGAGCAGAAGGACTAGCGGAAAACTGTGGCAATTCATACAACATTTAGATTCAACCAAACGGGACCACCATTTTCCCCATGAAAATTGCATCCAAACAGCATTTTTTTTTACCTTGGTCTTTTCACCGACAATGTTCTTTTCCAGTTCTGCTATCTTCCGGTTTATGTGATCCAAAATCTCCTTCTCTTTCATCAGTTCAGTTGTTTCAGATTTCTGCTCCCCTTCCAAAAGAGCACATTCCATATCCAGCTGCGGACACAAAACAAAGCCCAGAGGTGTTTCACCTTCAGGGAAATTCTCAGCTGCTCATTTTAGAGGTTCATCTTTAACAGCTACCAATTCTAAGAAGTAACTACGTTCTGTGTCAGCTCAACTGTGGGGCCTAGAAACTACTTCAGAGAGCCCACGAGAGGGTTAGGAGTCCTACTGACATATAAGAATATAAGAATATTCTTATATTCTTATTCCCTAGAATATAAGAAAACTAGTTATTTAATTTTTCTACGATGACCCCTTTTCTGCTTAGTTCTCAGAATATTTTGCCCTTCTGCTTAGTTTCGGGCTTCACCAGGAACCATCTTGGGAACCATGCCTTCCTCTGTTCGTCCCTAGAGCATGGGAAGCAACAATGGCAGTCAGCCAGCAAGCATGCACTGCATTCCTTAGCAATGCCAGCAGGAGGGGCTCCCAGGGTGTGTGCACAGGCTGACAGGTGAGCAGTCCCCTTCCACTCACAGGGCTGCCTGCATCATCTGTGAGTGCACACATGCAGATCCTGCCTAGGCAGAATTATATGCTCTTTCTCACTCCATGGAGGTAATATAAAATTTTTCCATCTCTTCAGTTATAGTTATAATTCTTTAACCAGAATCACAGTCTGTCTGTGTCTATCTCCCCCTTGGTTTGCAAACCTCTAGGAAGCTAAGTTCACATTCGATTCATATGTAAATCCCTGCTATAGGATCAACATGATATCCACCTCACAGTAAGCACGCACAGAAAATGTGTATTGGGTTTGAACTTGAACACCTAAATTCATGGCACCTTGAGTCACAAGTCTTGTATCAAGTTAGAAAGCATGTACAGTAAGTCCTCACTTAACATCATCGAGAGGTTCTTGTACTTGTGGTGAAATGATGTATAATATAATGAAACTGAATTTTACCAGAGACTTTTATAATTCTTGATATAAACAAGAGTTAAGTTCCTACAGTATCTCATTAATGTTAGAATGTAACAAAGTTGAACAAAATAAGTTATTTGAGAACCTGCTGTACTAATTAAGATAAATTCAGTTATACATAAAGTACATGAAAAATGGCTGAATAGGTTTACCTCTTTTTACTAAAAAAAGAAAGGATAAATGTAAGACACACAAAAAAATGCATTTGTATCCTGGTACCCACTGAACTAATGTTTGCTCATGTTAACTTCTCTGTATTCTGTTTCCAATGGTTGTGGCCTACTGGGCAACAATATTTTAAAGCTAAAAGCAAAAGAAAGAAAAGCAGGGAGAGGGTAAAAAATGAACTCATGGCTTATACCTCTCTGGAAGATTCATCCATCTGGTCATTTATATCTTTGATTTTTTGTTCAAGTTCCTCGAGGTTGTTCAGAATGGTTATCCGGGTCTCTTCCATTGCAGCCAGCTCCTGAATCCTTTGTTCCTCATTTATACCCTCTGGGGTCTGCAATTAATCAACACAGAGAAGAGATGTTCACTCTTGAATTTGAGAATTTCCCAATTCATAAACTACCCCCAACTGCCTCCATACCTGTCTGGATTCTAATACCAGCCTTGTGAAGGTTTAGTAGGAACTCTGCATTTCCCCCACAGATACTTAGCAGTTGGATTCTTTGACTAGCTCACAGAACACAATTTAAAGTTTTAATTTCATATATTCTTAAAATGAAATAACTAAGAGGTTATACAGATGAGGACAGTGTGGTCCACAGAGATTGTAGTTGCTTCTTTACAAGGCAGAGACCTAGAACCTAGGTAAGGCTCTTAGCTCTCCCTCAGGGATGGATCTCTTGGGCATGCTGCTGCCTTTCACTACAAACTCTACATCTCTCCCATCTCCAAGCGGGAACATCTACTAGGACAACTGTCTCTGGAATCTCTACCACACTACTGGTCCTACCACTAAGGTCATCTGCAAGTGAGCTTTCATGCTTATTTCTTTCTTTCCACACAAGTGGAGAAAAGCAAGGACAATCACATGAGGCCCAATCTCACCAAATGTCCCACAAAATTAATTATCAGAACAAAACAGGCTTAATTACATCTATGATCCCCTCCTGCAGTGGTTTAAAATGAGACACCTAATATTAAGTTAAGTTGCTTTTTGTGTCAGCACACTGCTTACATCCTATAGGAACTTCTTCCTATGTAATGTTTAGGACCCTATCTGGAAAATAGCTGTTAGTGAAATGAAACAAGGCCCTGACTATCATTCATAAAATTATGTCATGAAAAATATGAGTTCCTAAGCAAGAAACAAGAAAGTCAAGAAAGAAATTAAGTGAGAGAAGGCATACTTACTCCCCTGAAAAATTATGCCAAACTAGAGGCTTGGTGCATGAAATTCGTAGGCCTGGCCAGAGATCAGGGTATATCAGGGCCCTCTGGCTGTGAGCCGGGGCCTTCTTTCATTCTGTGCTGCCCCCTGGTGGTCAGCACATACCATAGTGAGTGATCAAACTTCTGGTCTCTTGGTTGAACTCCTGAGGGGACACTTTGAATTTTACGCTTTTATATATATAGATGCCCAGGGAAAAGGAATGTTGCTCATAGACACAGCCAAAATATGACTTCTTGTTATTTTAAGAAAAAAATATAGTGAATTGCAAATGGCAAATTTCAAGAATTCAGGTTATCTTGTGTATCACCAAGTAGAGACCAGTCTTTCTGTATGTCAAGGAATGCTGGTATATTTAAATTTCATTACTCTTTAAAAAAGTAATTTTCTTTCATCAATAAGTCAATGATTCTACAATTTCACAATTAGAAATTAAAAGCAGCAGGTCAGATAAGTAAATTATTTAAGATTATTCACTAATCATTAAAAGGAATATTCAAATGGAAAGAAACTATTAAAATCTGTTGTACCTCATTAAGTTCATTTATTTAAAAATCCTGAAAATAATTATAAGAAAGAAAGGCACCATATTGTGTTCTTTTTTTCATATTCTTTACTCTCTACCCCACTTGCTGCTCCTTAAAGAGACTAAATGATGGAGAAGTGACAAGTATCTCGGGGAGACTAGAACAAGGATGCAGCTCTTCCGAGCTGTGGCATTTAGTTTCTAATTGCCACCTGAAATCTGTCTCTTATTGACTAAAAAACAACTGTGACCGTTTTACCACAGACAATGAATTGCATTGTCCTGGTACTTGGGTGCTTGTTGTGGGGCCTGAGGAATTCCTGTAACAGTGCATGGCATTCCGAAATCACTGACCAGTAATCCCAGCAGGAAAGCCTCAAGAAGGCCGGCATCCTGTTAGGTCAACATTTCATATTAGATTTCAACTTCCACATGGTTTAAAAATATCTCTCTCACTGGTGGAAGCAAAGCATTAAGAGAAAACAAAACCCGAACAATCTTCAAAACTATAAAGGCAGGCAATAGTGGCAATTATAAATATCTGCATAACTCAAAGTTTCACAATAGGTATATTTAATAATAAACAACTGGAGAGGCTGTTTATAGCAATAAATACCATCGAGGAAATTACTGTGTGCTTTTTTTTTTTTAACTGTTATTTATAAAAAGCAAAATCTTTAAAAGGCATTCTAAAACTCTGGTTTGTGATAGAATAGGGTGTGGATGTTGATCTCATTTACATCAAAATAAAGAAAACCAGTAGAGAGCCATGGGTGTGGTGGCCACTAAATATCTTTATCTTTATAGGGAAAGAGAAAGCTTTAATTTTAATCTCTCTGGGATATTTTTATTGTAATGGATAGGATTCCACTGGGAGTGACATTATTTAATAAGCCCATTAACACACTTATGTGCATCCCCAAGTATGCCATCTCTTGGTATGCTCCTGGTCAGGTGACTTCTAACCAGGAGCAAGTATGTCAAGTAATAGACACAGAGAAAGGGGAGAGAGAATAGGAATTTTACATCTGCCTTTTTTTTGTAGATCTCTTCTTAGAAACGTCTTGCAACCAGATGAGGATGCAAGTGTGAGGGTTTTCCACTGAGACAGAATGATTACTCAAAAGGAGAAGAGTGAAAAGTTCTCATTACAATAAAAAAAAAACACATTTTTTGGTAATTATAGGAGGTGATGAATGCTAATAAAATTTATTGTGGGAATCATTTTGCAATATATGTTAGTCAAGCCATTATACTGTACACCAAGTATGTCAAATTCGCGGCTGACTAGTTTGACATGCTTGCTGTACACCTTAAACTTATATGACGTAGATATCTCAATAAAAGGGCAAGAAAAAGAAGAGTGAGGTAATCCTAACTTTCACCTCAGGTGGTGGCAAAGAGGTTGAAGCTCATTAAAATTAGCATATTTCCAAAGTTATCTGAATCTTTAAGTGTTTGGTAAAGCAAGTTCCAGAACAGTTAATCTCCAGTTTCCTAAATATCATTAAAATCTTTGCTTTATTAAATCGGCTTAGAGTATTTTTTACATTCTTTTCTTCACTAATCCTTAGATTGATTAATAACAAACACTACTTCTAAAATACTTCAGTGAGCAGATTATTCCAAGAGGAAGCTCACCAAAAAACAAATGGCCAGGACTTTTTTAAAAGATTCTATCTCCTGTCTTGAGGTAACATACGTCTTCAAAAAGAATAAACAAAAAATGCATTCCCGGGAACCTGACCCCTCTCACTGGCCCTGTCTAAGCTGCTGTGTGCAAACCACAGGAGCCCCTGGCATTTCCTGCCTCCCAGGAGGCACAGTTTTTCCTTTTGCACAGGGATGCTGCTCCAAGCTCCAGAGGCCTCCCACTCCACAAAAGCACATCCGAGCAATGGAAAACATCTGTCCTGATCTGCTCACTTACATAGCAACAGCTTTCTTGTCACAGTCCTCTTCAAGAGGAAACATGTCTCCAGAAGGATGGTCCTTAGGGAGAACTCACAGCTCAGCATCAAAACAAAATCTAGCAGAACTCCGTAAGAGAAGACATGTGAAAGGACTTAGAGATTGGGCAATCCAGAGTCTTGATGATTTTGATGCATACTATGGGAGAACTCAAGGCAGGCGACTTCTGACCAGGAGCATTCAACTTTTTTAACAAGAAAAATCTTGTTGCGGCCAAACAAACAAAAATAAAAACAAATGCATAAAGTCCCCTGAATAGTACTCAGTGTGATAAATTACCTCCAGAATTTAGTACCTTGATGACATATTTCTTTTAAAGAATCAGTAAGTGTCCTTCTCTTATAAGAACAACAATAACAATAAGAGCAAAAATAACTAGCATATCTTTTTATACTTGATTCTTCTGCCAAGTATCTCAGAGTCTAACTTAATAGTCAGAGCCACTTAAATAAATAAATAAACTAGTACTATTTATTGTTAAATAAATAAATTCTTTTGATTATGGTACTTGCTTTCCCAGACGCTACTTTTTCCTGTTTTTTACTATCTTGGTGTTCTAATTTTATTGTAATAAAATGCTTATCTTCTAATATATTTTATTATAAAGTGCTTTTAAATCCTTTGTAGAGAACAGGTAGGAGAATCTTTAAACATTTTATAGAAAAAAAATTCTTTTTTTTTCTTTTTTTTATTTTTCTTTTTATTTTTTTAAAATATATTTTATTGATTTTTTACAGAGAGGAAGGGAGAGAGATAGAGAGCTAGAAACGTCGATGAGAGAGAAACATCCACCAGCTGCCTCTTGCACACCACCTACTGGGGATGTGTCCGCAACTCAGGTACATGCCCTTGACGGGAATCGAACCTGGGACCTTTCAGTCCACAGGCCGACGCTCTACCACTGAGCCAAACCGGTTTCGGCTAGAAAAAAAATTCTTAACCTGTGTGAAAAAATAGCACCAAAAATTTTCCTTGAACTCCATTTTAAAAATCCTCAAGATTGAAAGACATTTTAAAAATCAGCAAACAACCAGAAAACTAAATAATAACTATGATGACATATAAATCTTAAAATTTTATATGTGCAAAAAATTTCACACAAAAAATCAGAAGTCAAAGTTATCATTCATGATAAAAGACTAATTTCATTACCAAAATAGTTATTACTCAGTAAAAACAAGGCATTTTCCAAAAATTGGGTGAGGAACATAAATAAATGTATTGAAATACAAATTAATAACTAAAACAGATGTCCTCTTTTATGCATATTAAAGACAAGCTAATTACACCTATTAGCTTAGCAAATTGAGAAATTTTGATAATAAACAGCCTTTGCAAGTGTATGGAGAACAAGGTGTTTTCATAAAATAAAGTGTTGAAAGTATAACTCTTCTGAGAGTACAATTTGGAAATATTGATTAAAATAAAAAATATACAAACTCATTGACCTAGCATTCCACTTTTAGTAAGCGATCTTACAGATAATACTTGCACAATTGTGCAAATATATATATATATATATATATATATATATATATATATATATATGTATGTATATCTCCTAGAATATTTGCTGCATGTAGATTTTACTAGTCAAAAACTGGAAACAACTGAAATAGTATTCCCAAACACAGAACACTAGTCAGCCATTGAAATGAATGAGGTTAAAAAAAAAAAGAAAGAAAGAAATGAATGAGGTAAAGCTGTGTATCCTAATATGCAAGGATGCTCAAGACATTTAGGTAGGGGAAAAATACAGAACACTGTATATATGTCTATGCCTATAATATATGGCCATGTATGCACAGAGATATTAGGAAAGCATGTAAAACACTTTGTGTTTATCTCTCAGGTGTACAACTTAGAAAGGATAGAATGGAGAGAAACATTTCTTTCTACTTTTCTGAACTGCTGTATTTTTTACAGTGCAAATTTACTGCTTTATAATAAACACCAATTTGCTACCCCTTGCAAATACCTCATAAATTGACACCTCACTGAACACATTTAGAAAACAAGCATGATAAAGCCTCTAGTCTCTACGCTAATGCAGATGCCAAGGCGTGGGCCCTCAATCCCAGGCTCCGTTCTGTCTCCTTTACCTTTGGCAGGATGCTTAGGTAAGAGGACTCGTTGGAAGCTTTCAGAAAGGCAGAGGCGGGCGGTGGGGGGGTCCTGGAGAGGTCCCTGAGCAGCTCCTCGTTCATGGCGCTCCTGGGGGAAAGGAAGCCAGCGCTGCTCTGACTCAGGCTCCCGAAGACTGCCATGTCCGCGTCCTGACCGGCGCCTTTCTGGTGGCACCTGTATCTGACATCGGGGTTCCCCAGGGCTTCTTCAAACACGGAATCCTCGTCAGAGATCTGCAGTTTCTCCAGCTCCTTATTGATTTTCTGCACATCTGCCACCGTGGTGCCCAGGGACAAGCGACTGTCAGGCTTTGTGTACTCAGCGCAGAGGCTGAGGATGGTCTCCAGACGCTGTCTCTCCTGAAACGCAAGGGGAGGAGAAGGTCAGTGAGTCTCTGAGAAGGGAAACACCTCCAAATAGAAAGAATGAAGAGGCTGGGACCACTGGTGATTTTGTCCCACACATGAGCCCACCGACCCCTGGCTGGGGATGATTTCTATCTTTGATGGACAGGTATAAGGATCCAGATAACACCAAGGTTAACGATGTCTGATATTCCTCTCAACCTACATTCTGGGCTGCCCCCTTTACCTGGACATACCAGTGCTGGTCTTAGCCCATAGAAGCAATCAATAAGCCTTTTCTTGATTTAACAATTTTCCAAACACTTGAAATGGTTTGTAAATCTCTGTTTCAAAAAACCTTTACCCCCACCCCCATTCCCTGTACTTATCTCCCTTCAACAATATCTAGCGCTTTCATCTCTATAGATTTAGTATTTGTCCTTAAAATAAATTCTCTAATTTCCTATGGAAATTTCATTCTACTGTTAAGACATACAAAAAGAAGAATGCAAATTTTAGAATTTATTAATTTCACAGGCATCTCTAGGTCTTCACTTTATTTCTTAAAATGATTCAAAAATTTCAGTTTCATCATCATGTGAAGGTATTTTCCACCAATTTCTCACACGAGTAATTGAAATGATAAAAGATGGGAATGTTGCATGAAAATGAAGACTATTTGACATTGTGTCTAAGCAGAAAGACAACAGTGTAGTTCAGATTCTGAAATCATTAATCTTTGATTTATTTATCTGAAAAATAAGATGATTGTTCATTTGTTTGTTTTTAAAAAAAATCAATATATGAGATTGATGTCTATAATGGTACCACTAATGGACACTCCTCTCATTCCCCATGCAAAACAAGTAGCTATATATGAATCTTGACTTTAAATAAATTTACTAAATATTTGTGAACAATAGGGTATAATTTACAAAATGCTTATCATAAGCTTAGACAGCACTGTTTGGGTTTGAGGAATCTCAACATCTTCACCTTAATTTTAATATCGAAGGGGAAAGAAAAAAAAATAACAAAAAACATCCGTTGTGCTGAAATCTACCACACTGAAAAGAGAATTCAAAAGCCTTCTAGAGAAAAGCCTTTTCAAACTGGTCATCAGTGACAAAATAGAAAATGTTTAAAAAGCACTGGGCTGCTATTCTCAGTTTCTAATTACAGTAAATCTGTAAAGACACAATCCTGAAGGCAGTTTGCTTTTAATTAGTCAAAGGAGAGACAAGTAGAAAAGTCAAGTAGGTACAGAGCAACATAATTCCCTGGTTTCCATGAAATACATTCATTCAATGACAAGACAGAAGTCATCTGAGTTGTATCTGACTTTTACCTGGCTTCTAAACATGCCCTCAACCCCTGCCCCAAAATGCAACAGCTTGATCAAAAGGACTATTGAACAGGTTGCTTTAAGCCCCCACCTCCCTGTCACTGCCTGAACTTCTGGACTCCAGCTGCAGCTCCGTCCTCATGGCCTCTTCCCACGGCAGGCACTCAGAGCCACACACCCGCATCCCGGGAGCACTGCGCCCTGTCCATCCAGGAGCCAGGTCCTTATTTATCGCCACAGCTGCCACCAGCTGCCAAGCCCTACCCACCTCAGCTTTATGGGGATGGTTGGGAGGGGGGTGGACTCAGCCGTCATGGCCTTATTTTAAACCTCTCCAACAATCCAGAATATGCAGAAAGAACCTGCAAGGGGATGTGTGAGGAAGGGGACAGGAATGAGATGTTGTTACATGTTACCCTTCTCAACAGCATCTGCATTAAGAGGCTAATCTCCAAAGAAAAGTATTTTTTTCTACCCTTTAGGTAAATTCAGTTGAAGCATCTAAACTCAGTTTTTACTAATCTCTCTAGATCAGTGTTTCCCAAACTTTTGACATATGTGTACCCCTTCTATAGTTTTCGTAACGCTGAGTACCCCTCGTACTCATGAGAACGTAGAATTAGGTGCAGCTAAGCACGGTGCAGTGCATATCCCCACCAAACTCCGGTGCAATGCATACCCCCACCAACCTCTTCCCGTACCCCTGGGGGTACGCGTACTACACTTTGAGAAACACTGTTCTAGATTGTAGAGCGTATATATGAGCCTGGGCATTACATTTGGGATGTTTTGGAAATTGTCTATTTCCATTTACCGGGGCTCTCAGGACCTGTGGCCTTCCAAAGCATAAAAGATACTTCTGCCTGGCTTATAACACAGAGCAAAATTCCTCCCACATCTCCTTCCCAAAATAGTTTCTTTTGCTGCCAGGGCTCTTGCTTAATTCCAGAGGGAATAAATGATCCCGGCCCGAAGATGAATGCCGTTACAGAGAGTGAAATGCAGCATTCAAAGTCTTGTGCACAGGAAGTCTGGTCTGCTGGTATGTGCTTCTCTATTCTTATCATCCCATTCACAAGCCAATCTGCCCAGGCCCGAATCACACACGCACATGCACAACACCACTGCTGCCCACGAGTCTGTAACAAATTCAGGCCATCCCGTGGCACACTGGCCCCATAAAAGCGGCACCAAAGAAAAATAAACTGATGATAGAAAGTGAGTTAGAACAAAGTCTAAGCGAAGCATTTCAGAAAGCACTACAAGAAGCCTTTTAAGGAAAACCCTAAACAGAATTTCCCCTCAGACAATAATTCTCCCTCGAGTCCACTTCACTCTGGGATTTTGTTCCTTCCCATTCATCACACCAATATTCTCCACTCTGCATGGCCTAAAACCAGGGTGATTGCTCCAGACCAGGACACTCTGAGAACCAAGTAGGTCACTATTAATTATGCTGGAACATCAAGTGCGAACTGGGATTGGCAAACTCCCTTACGTTCGATTTCCCTTGGCATCTCACCTGGCCATATGCCGAGCTGGGAGGCTACACTCTTTGAGATCTTTATGTTCTACCTCCTTTCCAAACCAGCAATTTACTGCACATTCTCCTGAAAAGCCACCAGCACAGAACCTAAATATCCACAGGGTCCATGCTGCTAGGGTATAAAAAGCAGGTCACCTCAAAACAAATTATTTCAAATACATTTTAATTTTTTCTCCCTCTCCATTTTCCCTTTCCTCCATTCCCGTGTACCACATATATCAAATCAAAGCAAGCTTTGAAGGAGACATAAGATCTTACAAAATATACCTGAAGAAAATGGTGTGCCATACTTTCCTTCAGGTTTAAAAAAGTAAACAAACAGTTGTGGGTGAGTGTCTCTTTCAGGACCTCAGAGTTTTCTTTCCTCTTCAGGGGAATGTGTCTGGCGTTGCCCATCACAGTTCCCAGCCCTCAGTTCCCAGTCCTCCTCCATCTCCTCAAAACGTCCGGTTTCCTTGGAATCAACTACAGCTAGTCTAGGCCAGTGGTCGGCAAACCTCGGCTCGTGAGCCACATGCGGCTCTTTGGCCCCTTGAGTGTGGCTCTTCCACAAAATACCGCGGCCTGGGTGACTCCATTTTGAAGAAGTGGCATTAGAGGAAGCTTAAGTTTAAAAAATTTGGCTCTCAAAAGAAATTTCAGTCATTGTACTGTTGATATTTGGCTCTGTTGACTAATGAGTTTGCTGACCACTGGTCTAGGCCATAGGAATCTCAATATAATGCAGAAATAAATTAAGCAGAAAACTGATTGCTGATACTTAAGCACAGGTAAAATATTTTTCAAATCCTTCTGTGATAATTAAATATACTGAGTTATTACCTGAAACATAAGGTCAATTTAGATATAATTTAGTTGAAAGGAGATTGTTTTTTTCTTAAGAGGACTTTTATAGTCGAGACCTGTTTGGCTCAATGGATAGAGCGTCGGCTTGGGGACTGAAGGGACCCGGGTTTGATTCCGGTCAAGGGCATGTACCTTGGTTGCGGGCATATCCCCAGTAGGGGGTGTGCAAGAGGCAGCTGATCGATGACTCTCTCATTGATGTTTCTAACTATCTCTCTCCCTTCCTCTCTGTACAAAATCAAATATATATATATATATATATAGACCTTTATAACTGATAGATATGACTTTATTTCTCTCTCCTGTTAACCCTAGAGAAATCAGTATCTCCCTAATCTTCAATTCAACAGACATTTTAAGTTACTCAATGCCCAGTAATATGTGGTGACACCAAGATGAAAAAAGACAACATTTCTAGCCTAAAAACTTCAACAGAAGGCACAAATGGGTAATCTATTAAAGAAAACAGAGATTAAAGGTAACAGAGATTTACAGAAAATTTATGAATTCACATATAGTGAAGAAAAATGTGAAAATTACAGAAAGACAAATTTGAGTTGAGTTCTAAAGAATAAATGAGTCTGTGTGATCTATTGAACACTAGGGCGGGCAGGACATTTCTGTAAAGGAACCATACCATCAAAGGCATAGGGTGGAATATCCCAATATACTCAGCCATCAGCAACCACTCTGTAGCTAGGGAGATGGGACTCTTCATAGGAAGAGGGATGAAGTACCTACAAAGAAATAGGCCAACTTTCTTCCTCTTAATATCAGGACTCAAGAGATCCCAATAGCCCTAAACAAACTTTTGAAATAAATTCATAGACCCTGGTCAGAAAGTGGAATGAGAAGAGCTGGGCTGACAGCATTATTTTCAGGACTCCATGAGCAAATTCTCATGTCTTCATTGGGCAGGGCAGGGGTTGAATGGAGACAATCAGGAGGAAAAACAGTAGCAGTAAATCTACTTGTTTTTAGAGATGAATCCCTTGGGATAGTAACTGAGGCTCCTAAGATCAGTTCTATTTCTGGACACAGTGAAATGGCTCTTCTCTTCCCTACCCCAAATTAGATGTGACTATGAAACTTGCATGGGCCAATGAAATGTGAGAAGCGATGTGTGTCACCTCTGCCTGGACAGCCAGGCTATGACTCACTGCACACCTTGCTTGCCATGGCAGAGTGACAGAGGGTGCTGGCTCCAGACGCCTGATCCCTGAGAGAGGAAGTGTGGAGCGAAGGCTTCATTCACTCCGTGCTGGACACAGTGCATCCTCACACAGCAAGGTGGGTCAGGGCAATGCACCCGGACTCCACAGGGAGAGGTGAGTGGAAGTTTCACATTTGAAACCTCCTGACTCTGCCTTCTTTTTTTTTTTCTTTTGGCTGATCATTATCTGTAGCCTTTCCCTGTAATAAATGATAACTGTGACTGGAACAGCTTTCAGTGGGTTCTGTAAGTCTTTCTAGCAAATTATTAAACACTAGAGGCACAGTGCACGAAATTTGGGCACTGGCAGCAGGGGAGGGGGAGATCACTCAACCTACTCTGACCTCTCTCTGTCATCCATGGGAAAATATCCTCAGGTGAGAATAAAAACTAAAGAAAAAAAGAAATGTCATATCCAATGGAAGACACATCTTGAAAATGCCTAAAGAAAATTGTAATTTTTTCGTGGTGAAGGAACTGGATTCTGTGTTGATGAAAACACTTTGGGGCTGCAGTGGCCAGTAGTGGCAGCAACAGTGCGGTGATGGAGGCACCACTTTCCCTTGATCAGCCAGATTGCCTCCTGCAGAGGGAGGCCTACTGAAGACCATGAAACATGGAGAAAGACAGCAGATCAGCTAGGAACTAGTACCCGAGGAAAAACACAGAAATGAGTCCTCCCTGGGATTTCCTTGGCCACATACCTCCCAAACTGTGAGCTAAAGAGGCAACAACATGCAACACCTTCGCACAATCTGCAGGGAATTCTGCAGAGTGAATAAAGCTGAAATCAAAATGTTACACAGCATAAGCTCGTATTTATGTTCTGTTCTTGAAATGAAGAACAGATGAGCCAGAGGTCGAGGAGGATGGAGGGTAGGAGCAAAGTGGGCGTGGCTATTAAAGGGCAAGGGGACAAACGCCTGTGGTGTTAGAACTGCTCTGTATCTTGACTGTATCAAGTTCAATACCCTGGTTGTGATATTGTACCATAGTTTGCAGGATGTTACCACTGGAGGAAACTGGGTATAAGGTACACAGATTTCCAAATTATTTATTGTAATTGCAGCTGAATCTACAATTTCCTAAAAAGATTAACTTTGGGGGTGAGGGAGGGAGTGGGGCAGGAAACATTCTTTCTAATAAGTCTTAACCTGCACTTTGAGATGGCTGAATCAAAATTCTCCTGTTGAAAAAGTGGTGAATACAAAAATATCCTTCTTAGCAAATATTCCCATGAACTTTTCTAGAATTGAGGAAGAAATTTTTTCATTGTAATAATTAGTTAGCAGCCATTAACTTATTTGATGAGACATTTTTAAATAAATGGCTTTTAATTTAGAGACACTAAGTAATTTGAAAAACAAAATACAGGGATCACTTTTCCTAGAAAATATCAATAGTACTCCCTCATCACCCCATTCCTATGTACCTGTTGATATTAGATATACTATATTTTGAATTTTCATCTAGTTTGTACATTTTTCTATAAAATTTGAGTTTTATTTCTCATTTCTAAACAAGTCCTTGTGTACATTGGCTTACCGGGTTATAAAAAGGAGACTTTTTCCACAATCATGGCATATAGGGCCCCCTTTTTGCCTAAATTACCTTTTATATTTCAGCATTTAACCTGAGAGTGCTAAAGTATGTTAAGTACTATTCACAGTACAGGTCCCTCAGTTCCGAGCAGGGATTTTTAAATGTGTGGCACCATCAAGAGGCAACAGCTTGCACTGCCACTGTAGTAAGAACCTGGATAGGGTTTGCTTTCCAATACAGAAGAACCTGTTTTTAACAGTAACTGTCACAGACTACTGTACCACAGAATCACACTAAGATTTTAGCCTCTGTTTCACTAATGTGAAGTCACTAAACACCACTTTTTCCTTTCTTATCCCCCTCCCAGCCCTCCAAATGAAAAAAAAAAGTGTTAATTTTTTATTCTAGGTTAACTGGGGACAGTTGACAATCCTAATTTGCTAATGATTATTTCAATACTTACTGAATATCTACATATATGCCAACAATTTTCTATTTAAAAGATAAAGTCATTATTCTCTAGTGACTCAAGGTGATCTGACCAGAGATAGAGGTCTTTTTTATAGTACCCACAGTTATATATTTACTTGTATTTTATTAGAAATTAAAGAAGTCGGCTTAGAGATTGGATGACAGTTATGCAGTCAATAGCATCACCAACTTAATCCTGTGCTGTGCAATACATCCTAACTAATTTCACCCCCCCCCCCATTTTTCTTCACATAAGAAAATTTTAGATTATGTGGTTCACATTGATGGCTCCCATTGCTAGTATATTTCTGAGCTAGATTCTATAAACCATCCAAACAAGGCATAAAAGTGAAAGAAGGCAAGTGATCCCAAAGAACTAGCTGGCTGCTTTAAACATCAGAGCTACGTAAAGCAAACTCCACAGAAACAAGGCAGGCGCTGCTAAATGTGGAGATGAAATCATGTAATGTAATCATGGACACACTGACTCAGAATGCAGGAAGAGATTCATAATACCTTAATATCCCTTTAATAAGTTTGAGCCACCAAGTTTATTTGGTTAGGAAAACTAGCCTCTCGCCCCATGTGCAGTTTAACTGGCTCACTTCCCACTAGTGCAAACATTTTTTTAAAAATTAAAACTACAGTTAGGATGTAGCAAGAGGAAGGGCCACATCAGGAAGCAGATGCCTTTCAAGTCAGACGAGAGGACAAAAGAGTTTCCAATACCTAAGCTTGCCTTCAGATCCCAAACACATTCTACTTCAAAAAAAAAAAAGAAAAAAAAAGAAAAAAAGATGAATACTATGGCTGTGTCATTGTCTTAACATTGTCCATTTTGAAACCAACCAAGAAATGCTGTCAAGTTTGCAATACAGAAAGATCTGAATGCCCCAACATTCCTTTTGGGGTCAGAAGCCACTGAAGTGGATGCAGCAAGAAGCAGGTAGAAAAGCAACACACAGCTACAGGTAGAGAAACTTGCACCTGTTTTCCTCTCTGGTCTTTAAAAATAGTACCTGTGTCTTATCACCTTAAGATTAAACAACATATACATTTATGTTATAAAACTCCATATCTCCTTAAATATGCTTAATGACACTTTTACTTAATTTTGGAAACATTAGAGACCTATGGTCTACTCAACAGTATACAGCCTTGGTTTTTGTATGATCCCGGAGAGCACCAATTCTTATAAAGACTTTATATAAACTTTTCAAAACAAAGAAAAATAACTCATTTTCACATTTTCATTCTTAATTGAAAACGGGAAAGGTGTTTCTCCATTCCTGGAAATCAAATGTATGTGCTTGTGCTAATTTAGTTGTGTCTTTTGTATAGAGCTTCACTATTACCTGGAACTCGGTGCACAAACTTAAGGTTGAAATGTCTGGAAACTAAAGTTACAGCTTGCAGCACAAAATAAGGAAAGTCACAATAAGTGTCATGAATGAGTCAAAAACATTCATTCACTCTTCTCTAAATCCTGTATGCAATGCTGCCCTCGTCTTCTGGCCTGGGGTTGGATGTACAGCGATGAGTAAGATAAACATAGTCCCTACCTCGGGCAACTTAAAAGATTTTAGTCATACACCGATTTCAGAGGAGCTATGCAAAACACCTTCCGAACAATGGAGAATTGTCTCAGACATTTCACCTGTTCAAATAATAACCACCATGGAGATATTAACGTGCACTTGAAAGAAAGCCGACCTTTATCTTCAAAACAGTAGAGCATATAAAACGTTGAAAACCGTATTCCATGAGGAGAGCCAGCATCAGATTGCAAAATGTTTGAGAAATAAATACCAAGTCTGGTCTTACATAGTTCTGAGCAGCGACAATACTGTGTATCAGGGAACCGCAGAGGACTGCCATCAACCAGACAGAAAATATTGGGTTGCTCTACAAAGCAGTTTGTGGGAGTACATCGGTTCTCCACAATAGCACACAGATGCTTTTGGTAATGGAAGCAAATGAATACTCTTAGCAGCAGCAGGGTTTTCTTTCAGATTATTTTCCTTTTTTTTTTTTTTTTTTAAAGTACTTCACTGCTCCAGACCATAACAAATACAAGATAGCCATCACTATCTCTGAATTACTGGGGGAGGGTATCAAATGAGATGAATAAAAGAATATCCTGTCTACTTTATGATTTCTCTATCCTCTGGAACATCTGTTTGTCAAAGGATCAGCATCCCAGCCCACTGGAGATCCTTTATGCATTACTCCTAATTGGAAAATAATGCCCAAGTAGGAAGTTTAAATGACCACTGACCAGTCCTAAAGAACATCCTGAGGTGTGATTACTGACATGCACACACTTCATGCACACTGGACCCAATCAAGGCCTCTCTTATATCTAGTAACGCTTCATTTGGAATACTTTAAAATAAGACTTGATATCTGATTTCTCAAATCATAAAAAAAGAAAAAGTTGGCATAATAAAAGCAAGGTTTGGCAGCTGAGAGCAAGAAAGAAGAAAAATTATAAAAAGCCAAACATCTCAAATAGCATAGCAGTTGGAAGCTGCTTGCTATAGACTCCAGGAAATTTATTATGCCCCATTAACAGGTCCTCAGAGGTTCATAATTAGGGTTCAATCTTTAAGACTCAATTAAAAGTAAAGAAAAACACACAGATGAAACACTGCTATAATCAAAGCTAAGGAAAAAAAAAAAAAGGCTGAAATTAGATTCGTGAGCTGGCTCTCTGCTGCTTGGTTTCCCCATTAATGAGTTCAATAAATCTTTGGCATCTATTCATTCTGCATTTGTGTAAGGGTTGTGTTTGTTTTTGAAAACTCTGCTTTGACAATTTGGAAGTCCCAGTGAAAAGTCCAAGTGGACTGCATCGCTCAGGAAGTATATACCTCATGGGCTGAACGCCCAGGCCCGGCTTGCCTTCGGCTCCTGGAGCAAATCCCAAAAGGCAGCGGATCCTGACCTTCACCGCCTCAATATTCTCTGAAGGCTTTGTTTTCCTACCCTGTGCTTTTGTTTTTGTCTCTGGTTCTCAGCCAAGTTTGATTGGAGTTTTGGTTCGCAAATCACCTGTAGTTACTGTCCCCATTGGTGGCAGCAATGACTGGGAATCTGGTTTTGTGGTCTGAACACTTGGTGATCTGTCCGGTAGAACTGGAATCTAGTCCTGCTCAGGTGAAAGATGACTGGACATTTGTTTATTGTTGGCTTTAACTTGTTTGCTGCTTTTCTATCTGTGAGTTCAAATCAGGACAATATTTTGTGCCCAGTGGAAAAGCCATTAGTCTTGCCCCAGTGTTTACTTTTGATCCGTAGCAGAGGCCATTGAACTTATGCTCTAAGTTCTTTATTTGTCTGTGTTCTGTATGGGAGTGGGGGGGCGGAAAGGGGGAGACTCATTTGTGTGGGCGAAATATTTTCCTACCTCCTGAGGACAATAATAAATTAAAATATAAAGACCTCTGTTTCTGATTAGTTTATAGAGAGTAATAGCATTTAAATAAATCTTACATTTTTCAAATTCTAGAAAATAAAATTCAGAGAATTTTGATGTGTTTCTTTATGAGA
Organism: Pipistrellus kuhlii; assembly: GCF_014108245.1. Taxonomy (NCBI): domain Eukaryota; kingdom Metazoa; phylum Chordata; class Mammalia; order Chiroptera; family Vespertilionidae; genus Pipistrellus; species Pipistrellus kuhlii. Next base: position 60,769,400 of record NW_023425515.1, read on the forward strand.
AAAAGACATTTCTCATCAAAACTACTGACTTCATAAATATGTTTTCCCCATTATAATCAATGCACAGGTAACATTTATACTGTCCTATAGGGCATTAACATGTTTGGTATATAAATCAGAAATCCTATTCCAGCATACTTCCTTTCAGTAGCTAAAACACTTTGATACTCCTATAGTTTTGTAAACCAGCTTTACAAAAGCTGTTGCTTCCCTCATTAAAGAAATACAGAATTCATCATTTATTAATTAACATAATCTGTGACAGCTACTGGTCTAAAAGAACAAAGAATAAAATATACAGTAGTTTGTCCTCATTCAGTATGGAATTCTCAAGGAATGTTTACTCCTTTCTCATTATTTTCAGTATTTTTCCAAATAAGCATAAACCCAATTTAAATAGAAAAGAACAAGTCAAAAAAATTTGAGTATATGTAGTCGGGAGTCACTATATATACTAAGAGACATGGCTGAAGGGAGTGTGAAGTATGTTTGTGGGTGAACAGTCAGAAAAAAAGGTGAAGCACCATTTAGACAACCTTTCAATTTTCCAGACAACTTACTATACAGAATCCTGCCTAAATCCTGATGCGTTCCAGTTTCACTGCTTATTTCTATGATACCATATATACACAAATTCGATGATATGCGTAATAAAACTTGATGTTTCTTGCCAGTCCTAGAGAAAAATTGTGTAAGACATAAGAAACTCAGTAAAATTCACAACTACCTTTGGTAGTGTCTCATCACTTTATACCTGTGAGAACTCTGCAGAGCAACTTAACATAATATTAGGAACATGTGGGCCTTCCAAAGACCCACAGAGGACTAATACCAGTGACCGAGGAAGAGGAGAGAGAGAGAGAGAGATAGTGGGAGAAATTCTAAGAAGGGACAGCAGTGACGTGTGCACATAGACATTCTACGTGTCTACACAAATCCTTGGAGGTTTTCCTCCAAGAAGCTGTTCAATGAAACAATGAGGTCAGGTCAGGTTATTACCAATCGCTCCATCTCCTGCTCTCGGAGCCTCTCCTCCCTCTGCCGCCGGTGGTAATCCATCAGGTCGTCTCGCCCAGAGATGGAACTGATGCTGCTTTTCCGCTCCCGAAGGACGGGCTGGGGCGTTCCCGAGGCCTGCCTGAGGCTCTCCAAATCCGCATCGTCCAGCTCCACCGACCCGCAGGAGAAGTTCCTCCTGGCCAGGAACGCCCTGTCTGGCTCTCCGGGAGCAAACGAATGGCTGGAGCTGGTCCCCGAGTAGGAAGCCCTCTCGAGGTCATCAGAGGCACAGGAGGAAGTGGAGGCCAGGAGCATCTTCCGGGCCAGGCGAGGGCTGCCGGGGACACTGAGGGTGGAACTTACGTAAGGACTGCCCTCGGACACAGAGGACTTATAGGGCAAAGCACCTGAGCTCAAGGAAGAAAAATTCAGGTAATTGTCGTGGTCTGTGATGCTGTGAGGTAGATCCTTGTCCCCTGGCTGCCTGGCCCGTTTGGAGTTGCCCAGAGAGTTCCTCGGAGGCAACGACAGCGGCTTCAGCTGGTTCTCCGTGGCCCTGTGCAGCCTGGGCAGCGACCGGCTGTAGGCACCCATGTGGCTCAGGCTGCTGCTGCTGCCCGAATACTTCCTAGTTCTCACACCGGTGTTTTCCGACGCCGCTGGCTCCCTCTGTCTGGCCAGCTTGGGCTGCAGGGTCAAGCTGTCCTGGATGCTCATCTTTCTGGCTTGTTTTGGGCTCGAAGGCATGCTGGCTGCCCCCGATCTGCTGATGGGAGAAGGGCCCGAGTCATTCCCATTCCACATGGCCAGGAGGGAGCCGGACGCCTTGCGGCTCTCCAGCCCTCCAAGAAAGTAGACATTGTCGTGGGATTTGTTTCGGGAGCTGTGCTTGGAATAGGGAGGCTTCTCCGAGAGTCTCAAGGACCTCTCGCTGTCCCGGCCTGTGTAGTGATCAAAGTCCGTTCTCCCACGGGGATAGCCACTGACGGAGGGCGAAGCGCTGCGAGAAGGCGTGGGGGGTTTGGTGGAGATGCTTTTGTCAGCTCCATCGCAAGAGAATGACTTGCTCCCCTGGATTTTGGCCAAGGAGGGGCTGCTTCTGACGCTGGTTCCCAGAGGGGAAGGGCTTCTCTTCACAGGCACAGGCTGAGAGAGGGTCAGGTAGGAGCCGGAATAGTCTCCGTTGGCCTTAAATCTCAGGCTGGAGGAATACTTCTTCGGGCTCAAGCTCTCCATCGTGGTCTGGGGATCGTGCTCAAGGGAGTGTGCCACCAGGCGTGCCTCTACGCTACCATTCTTGAAGTCCGGCTGTTGTTGCCCGTGGCTAGGCTCGGCCATAATGTTGCTGGAATCTATAAAGGAAAAAAAAAAAAGAGAGCAAGTTTTACTTCAAGAGGGTTTAAAAAAAGACCAAGTACTCACCAGCCCACCTCTGAACAAATAGCCTTGCGGCCTGACCTAACATCAATAACACACACTCCTTGTTTTAGTAACAGACCTGACAAACGTGTGCTGCAAAATGAAGGAGGATGAGGACCCCTGATCTGGGGTGTTTTTTGTTCAAAAGAAAAAAAATTAATTCAAAAGGATATCAGTGATATTTGAGAGGAACAAATCCCTAAGTGCAGGTGGAGGATTAGGCTGGTACATAAAAAAAAAAAAAAAAAAAAAAAAAAAAAAAAAAAAAAGCAGCTCATTTCCCTTCAGGGTTCTGGTCCCGGCAGACCACCTGCTTCCTGAGCACCTAGCAAACACCCAAAGGCATGACGCAATGGGCCTTCCTTACATATCTCTGCTAGAATCCTTAACTGCTCAGAAAGCTCATAAGTTCCTGAGAAAACAAAATTCACATTTTGGCTGAGAAAGAACATTTTATGTTAGACGCTGACAAAAAACAAACAAAAAACCCATAAGGTTAGAAGATGGTTCTTTAAGAGGGGTTTCAACTACCTTCTCAACAAAGAGACTTAACACAGCTTCTGCATCCACCAGGAAAACACAAGTAATGGAAGAGTGTTTCCCAAATTACCAGGAAAAGAGTGAATAGAATAGTTAAAAACCTGAAACTGACTTATCTCTCAAGCTCCTGGGTACCCCAAATGCACCATGGGAAACATTCATCTCAAACTCCCTCCTCTCTCAGATACACCTTCTTCCTCTTTTGCACCTTTTTGAACCCACCCATTTCTCAAGACTCCGATTAGGGTTCTATCTTTCATGCTTACATTTTTTTTTAAAGATATGCAGCATATGGACACAATATTAACTTAAACTAAAGTTTCAGTCTATAAAACTATATTTTAATTAAAAATTATCACTGCAGCCCTAGCCTGTTTGGCTCAGGGATAGAGCGTCAACCTGTAGACTGGAGGGTCTCGGGTTTGATTCTGGTCAAGGGCAGAGATACCTCGGCTGCAGGATATATCCCTGTACCCAGTTGAGGTGAATGCAAGAGGCAACCAATCGAAGTGTCTCTCTCACATCGATGTTTCTCTCTGTCTCTCCCCATCCCTTCTACTTTCTCTAAAAAACCATGAAAAAATATCCTCCAGTGAGAATTAACAATAAAAACCAATAAAGGTTAAATCCTTGATAAATGCTGTTTTAAAAATAAATCAATACATACATAAATAAAAATTTACAACATTTCAAAAATAAAAATTATCACTGCAAAGGAGAAGGTTTATACATCTAACTGATAAAAAAAAAAAATCATCTTCAGATCATCATCAAAGTGGACACACAGACATTCTCATTGAACTCATGCCCTGCTAACATAAGATGGGCCTCCAACTCTTCAGGCATCTCAACCCTAGTTATTATATCTCTGGTCTCTGTTGCGTATGGTTAGAAATCAGTTTCATAATGTGCTTGTTTCTGTCACGAGGCCACAAGATTCAGGAAGAGGGATGTCTGGTATTTCTATCTTATCTGAATCCTCTCCTGATTCCCGCTGTTCCCTAGGTGAGACACTCAGTGAACCTAAGTTTTTAATTTCGTCACAGCCTTCCCCACTCCCTCCCAGCCACAGATTGAGGGAACTTCATCTTGCCTGCTCAGCTTCACAGACTTCCCAGGCAAGTTCAGGCAGCCTAATAAGGAATTGCTTTTATCCACAGAGTGGGGCCAACAAACAGTCTGGCTGCTTAAATCCTAGTGCTGGGCTTAGTATCCATCTGCCCATAAAGCTGTAGCTTCCCCCAACAAGCTCTGCCTTGGGTTCCTTATCTTCCAACCAAAAGCCCTGCCCTGATGTATAAACCCGTGATTATCTTTTAAAGTATCCTCACAAAAATAAACAAAATTGGAATTCTTCTTCAGAATTGCCACCCAGCTGGAACCTGGCCCTGCCTCTGGCTCTTGCCGGGTCTTCTGTTTCTCAGGAACAGTGCCATGTCTGCACCCAAGACAAATGTCCCTATGTCCCTCTCAGCCACTGTCTATCATCATACTGACCTTGAAAGCAACAGCAGCCTGGTCTGAGACATATCTCACTATGTCTCCTTGGAGGACTGAAACCAAGATGACCTCTAGGCTTGGCCCCTTCTGTTCCCATCTTGGTTGGTTTGCCATATTGAAATTCCAGCAAACCTTGGTCAATTCCCTCAAGTTAAATATTTTATAATTGAGGACATAAGAAAATAGGTGGATACTGAGGATATTTTTGGGGTGTGCAGGGTGACTTTCTCCTTCATTATTTCCTGAGTCCTCTATCATCCTCTCCTTCCTCATTTTATCCTCATTATCACTAAGTCCTACCAACATTGCTCCTCAAACATATTCTCATCTGATCATTTCTCACCATTCCCACTGCTCCCTATGGCAAGCCAATATCTTCTACTAGAGGCTTTGTACATGAATTCGTGCACAGGTGGGGTCCAACCATCCCACTCTGATCAGGGCAGATTGGGGCAGGCCAGCCTGGAGGAGGGGCCCTGAGCGGTTGGTAGGCTGGCTGCACCCCCTGGTTGAACTCTGGTCAAACTCTGGGTCAAAGGGACCCTTTTTGCCTATTACTCTTTTATTATATAGGATTACCTTGTCTATATGCCTTTTCTCCTGCAAAAAGAATAACCATAGACGGAATCACAACAAAAAATTAGCAGTGGTTTTATCTGGATGGTGATTTTTAATTCATCTTTCTCATAGTAGTTTTTCTTTTTCACATTTTAAATAATGCATTTGGATTACTTTACAAAGTGGGAAAAACCCCCACTTAGTATAAAATACTAGAATACAAACTATAGTTAGATTTCATTTTTAAGTTAATTAGACCTGTTTTTCCTAAGCTCCTGACCAATTTTTGAGCCAGATATTAGCTCTTCCAAAAAAAGTTTATTTTAAAGAATTTTTTTTATTAGACTAACTTAATACACAAATATTTGAAGACTTCTACACGATTCATCTTTTTCCGAACTCTTCTAAATGACTCAGGCAAAAATGTTAATTATGAAAATGCACCCATTTCATATTTTATACATCTGAAAAACTACAAAATGAAATATAATACCTTCCCTAATTCGAAAAAGTGAACAAAGTATTATTTTTAAAAGTCTCCAAATGTTTGTCGAACATAGCCTAGACAATAATATTATCTTCATTTTAAAATAATGTAGTTAGTAGGATATTTCATGATTTCAAGTGCTTCAGCTTACTGTATATAAAAAAAAAAAATCTCAACAGGTATTTGTAAGTAGTTCATTAAGTAGGTATTAAGTGCCAACCACATATCAGACTTTGAATTAGCAGGCATTAGTGTAGCCCACTAATATTCCTGTTCTCCTCCTTCCAAAAACAGAGCGAAGTTGCTCTTCCTCATTCCCGAGACATTAGCTATGGCTATGACCCTTCCTTAGAGCAATCAAATATGAGAGAAAGTGACATGTCAACTACAAGTTGAACTGTCAAGGGCCAGAGCATGACTCATCATTTCCATCTTCCTGCTGAGATGACTAGCATGCATTCAAGCTTGTGGAAGATTCATAAGCCCACACTCTACAACGAGGACACCATAGAGCAGGGCCCCTGCCAACCCTAGACTGTCTTAAGCCACAGAGATTTGGGAGTTGTTACTAGGGAGGTGTTAATCTTTATTAAGTGTCTACCATAAACCAGGCTCGGAGCAAGGCATGGAAGGTATGTGGTCAAACACACCCTTTCCTGCCTTTACACAGTGTACAGTCTTAGGGGGAAGACACACAAATGCTGGAACAGTGCGATATACGTGTCAATAGAGGATTGATTGACAAAGTGGTAAAGGGGCATGGAGGAAAGCTAACCAAAGAGAGAGTGGTAGTCTGGGGAAATTTTGATAAGAAGAAATGACAATGATGTTAAATCCCATAGGAAGAAGGGGAGTCTGATGGCTATTATCCAATGGTAGCATAAAGCCACATCCACACCTAAAATATTGTGATTTTAAGGATATAAACTAAATCCCACACCCATTTGGGACCGGACTACTGGTCCATCCAGCAACATCATATCTCTGACAGAACAAAAATTGTATGGGAAAACAGCAACAGTTATTTTTTATATTATGATCCTTAAAAATATAGGATGTAATACTCTTGGGATAAACAATATTTAATAGCCATGTATTTCCCTCTCCTAGTTAATCCTTTCCCATTTCCACCACTGTATAAGACAAGCTGTCTGAGAGCTAAAGCATATGCCTGGCCTATGGATGACTTAAATTAGACAGCATCCTCTAACCATTTAGGATATTTTAGACAAGGATAGAAAAGGAAATCCATAATAAGGTGTTAGAATACACAAGAAAATAATTGAAGCCAGTTAGTGGGGAAGACTTTAGATTTAAGATTATGTATACAAAATGGGAAACAGAACTGAGTTAGAGAGAAAAGGCATTTCCACAATGTGCAGAGACAGCAATCCAGGAAGCAAGGCAGAGCAGATGTTATGAAATAGAAGTCAAAGCTAAGCACGAAGCCCAAACTGCATTATAAATATTTACTCTTAACAGCAGAGTTGAAGGATTTAACACCTCATGTCAAAATAGATAAGTTTAATTTTTGACTCAGAAATATAAGATATTGATGTCATTTTTAAAATCTTTGCCTGAGAATATGCTTAGAGAGAGGAAGGGAGAGAAGAGAGAAACATCAATGTGAGAGAGATACATTGATCAGTTGCCTTTCAACTGGGAGTCAAACCCACAACCCAGGTATGTGCCCTGACCAGGAATCGAACTGGCAGCCTTTCCGCGCACAGGACAATGCTCAACCAACAGCGCCATAGTGGCTAGGCATGATGTCATTCAAGATGACAAAACTATATTAATATATTTCAAGCTGTTTGCAGTTGTAAATGCTACTTAAATATTACCAAGTTAAATATTACCAAACTCTGTTCCCTCTTTTATTTGGGGCCAATAAAACTGTAGAGTATCAAACCACTACATGTTTCTTACTACCGGGCAGGGTGGCAACACTGGGTTCTCCTCTCCACCTCACATACACTCTTATAAAAAGTAATAGTTACTTAACTACTGAAGAAGTTTGGTTGGTCAATCAAAATGTAATAAAGGTACCCAAATATTCACAACAAAATTGGCTGGAAGAAGATCTGCTTTATAGTCTCTAGGGAGAGACGAGCGGGACATTTGCAAATAATAAACCACATCTGAGAAATAGCCATCCACCATTTCTCCACCATACATACTTGTTGAAGGAAGTTATAGATGATTTGGATGGAAGGACATTCCAGAGAATATTTAAAGGAATATACATGTTTGACACCCCAGGTTTTCAGTTCCACCTTACTGGGTCACACAATCTTAAGGATGTGTGAAAACTTGTACATTTAAAGATTTATCATCAAACCTGGCATTGATTCATTTTCCTAAAGCCTAATGTACCTGCCAGAGCTAAGTGCATGGATACTTGTCTCAACCTGCTATCTCTTAATCCCACAAGTCAACTCAACTCAAAAGGTGGAGAATCTGCCGCACAGGAGGAATTTCTGACCCCAGGAGTGACAATAATGGCTGTTGGCACCTCTCTCCTTCCCCTCTTCCTTTCATTGCCAGTGAGATCAGAAGAGTGTATGTCTAGAAAGGGAAAAAAAATAAAGAAAATGGAGAATAGTGTGGACAAAGCAGGGGTTTTCTGAAAGTAACCTTACAGGTGAACTGATCATAAATTCCTATCTGGGCAGGTCATGGTGGGCAGTCAAGCTCCAGGAATATAACCTCTTTAGTAATAGGTTTATCTTTAGCTTCAGGAAGCCCTGTTCAATGTTTCTATACATCAGGGTTAACACATCTTTGAAATGCCTTTTTTTCAGAGCCTCAGAAGCAAAATCACCCTCAAAAGAATATGTAATCTCTTTTATTTTATTTTATTGATTTCAGAGAGGAAGGGAGAGGGAGGAATAGAAACATCAATACTGAGAGAAAATCATTGATCGGCTGTCTTCTGCACACCCTCCACTGGGGATGGAGCCCACAACTCTGGCCTGTCCCCTGACTGGGAATCTAATCGTGGCCTCCTGATTTATAAGTCGATGCTCAACCACTGAGCCATACTGGCTGGGCAGAGAGCATATAATCTTAACTACTTTGTATCCCAATCCCTGCCTCGCTTTCTCCCACCTTCATGTAATGCTCCTTACATTCTCTGCTTATTCCAAATGCATAAAGGAAGCTGCAAACTGCCATTCTAGGAAGCATTCCCATCACCCCTCCCCTCGACCCCCAGTCTGTTGAAGTTTTGCTTGGGTTTGGACACTCTCACGTGGACAACCACGTAACCTATCTTGAGTGAGGATGAAGGTGTGGGTGGGGAAAGGGGAGGCAGAAGGTGGGCCATACAATGGGAGAGATTGGGTGTAACTCCAGCAAGGAGGGAGCTCTGTAGACAGGATGCATTGGAGACTGCAGCTGAGTACAGGAAAAGACGAGGAGGAGCTCCAGGGGGGGGGGGGGGGGGGGGGGGGGAAGGGGGGGTCAGGGAGGAAGGGGAGGTGTTAAGATGAACACTGCAAGAGGTGTTGCCCAAGTGATAACCAAGAAGGAGCCAGTGCAAGAGAGGTCTCTGTTAACATGTGTAAGAGAGGAGGCGAGAAGATCCCACTGTTTCTATACCAGTGTGTTTATTTTGGGTTCTCTGTACATTTTATGTAAACAAAAAAAGTCTCAGGAAATGATAAAATGGCTGCATGATGTTACTGTGGAAGCATAACAGTCCCAGGGGCTTTCGTGGCTATGGATGTTGCATGCATATCCACAGAATGGGCCCGGAGAGGCATCTGGGGCCCACATGAGAGAAAAGACAACACCGGGAAGTCTAAACAGGAAAGAAGTCAAAGAGTTGCAATGTCTGGACTTACTTTCCAATCATCAATTTAATCCCCCCAGAAGTCTTGTTATTCTATCACCTGATGGTCATCTAGAAATAGGCAGGAGGCAGGAAGAGATCTCGGGAAGATGCCATAGAAAGTTCTAGTACTTTATCCTTAAGGAAGAAAAGCAGTTGATAAACTAATCTCAAGTGCCTTAGGCCTATCCAGTGTGGCTCAGTGGTTCAGTGTTAACTCCTGAACCAGGAGGTCGAGGTTCCATTCCCAGTCAGAGCACATGCCTGGATTGTGGGCCCTATCCCCCAGTAGAGGGCGTGCAGGAGGCAGCTGATTAATGATTCTCCCTCATCATTGATATTTCTATCTCTCTCCCCCTCTCCTTTCCTCTTTCTGAAATCAATAAAAACATTAAAAAAAAAAAAATTAAAGTGTCTTGGTAGATGCTTTACTCTTTGATGCAATTCTTTTTATAATACATAGTTTTTCAGTTCTTTGTATATCGAATAAAGGGAGTGAAGCAGATCATACGCAAACTACAAGTCACCAACAGTGCAGTGAGCCTGGTGTCAAGGATACAAGAACAGGCCCAAGAGCAAAATTAAAAGAGATAATAATATAAAATGAAGTGTCTGCTGTGTTGTGTTGTACTGTATTCTGTTGGAGGAGAGAGATTCCAAGTCTGGTCAATATAAATGCAGTTTCCCAGGTAATTTACACCAAGACTAGAGGCCGATGCATGAAAATTTGTGCAAGAGTAGGCCTTCCTTCCCCAGGCTGCCAGGATTAGCTTTCCTCTAGCACCTGGGACCTGGGCTTCCCTCCGGCTGCCTGCAGGCACCCTGGACCTGGGCTGGTCCCCCTTCCCCTGCCCAGGCTTTGTCAGGAAGGACGTCCAGAAGATGTCCGGTCTAATTAGCATATTACCCTTTTATTATAATAGCTAGATAGCTTGGAGAGTCCTGAATTATGCAACACATTACTTGTCATATGTTGCAGTGTACAGACACTTCTTAGATCACCTAATATAGCAGGAATTAAGGAAAGGGAGACTGCAACACCTGATAGAAAAGTGGAAATCATTTTATTATATATTGCTGGGGAAAGGCAGGGATGTTGATGACAGAAGAAAATTTGGGAAAATATAATCTCAAAAACCATCAGAAAATGATAGGTTAAAGTTTTCACTTTGTGGCAGGGTTTGCTTCCTACCGGTGTGCTACAGAAGGGCCTGGGAGCTGAGCGGCTGGCTGTGGGAGTTTATTCGATGCAGACTGCTCACTGCCAAGTGTGCAAAGCTCTCTCAGAACACTGGTGGTCCACAGGCTGGCCTCTTTCAGCGCTGATGTTTATGCTAGGCAATGTTTCAAATAAAGCATGTCCTGATGACATGTAATTGAATTCAGACACCAACTTAGAACAGTCCCTCAGAAGCAGTGCCATTCTTTACGTAAATGCTAGCGGGCCTTTCTGTGGAGACCAATGGCAGCAGATGGGGCCTGAGGGGAAGCTTTTAGAGGACTAAAGGGAAAAAATGGAGAAATCTGTGTCAGCCCCAAACTTCAAGCTTAAGCATGGAGAACAAGGAACACAAAACCTCCCTCTTCTCACTAATCCCAACATGAAAACAAGAGGAAGAAGGGGGCTAATCGGAAGCTTCAAGAACAACCACTTCCTTCTCTAGTGATAGTCTCACTTCAGAAATCTGAAAGCAGCCTAGTGTCCCCACTCTCCATGATCCAAACAGCATCCTATTATATAAACCCCCCACCCTCCCAACTCTCCGTTTGCAAACACACTTTCCTTAAACATCTTTTCCTTCTTCACAAATATTGCCTTTTACCACTTAATCCTCCACTGCTTCCTCCATCTCTGTAAACAAGCCTCACCCCTCCACAAAGCCCCACAACCATCGGCAAACACCTTCCCTGAGCAAATACTTCCAGATCCTCTCCCCTTCAAATCTCAGCTCCCAGTGCTTCAAGCATCCCTAAACCTGGATCTTCCCATTGTCTCAGCCTCCATCTCTACCGAACTTCCTCATCTCCTACTCACCCATCCAGTTTCCTGAACTCTGGCCCTTTCGTGGTTCCTCCACACTCAAAATTTTATGTCCCAGTGCAGAAATTTAAAAAAGAAAAAAAGCTCTGTTAGTTGACATAGTACTCTTCTTGTTCTTTTGGCAAATAAACATAGCAGCAAATGGATTCCACTCCTCTTCCTTTGTACCATGTTCTTGGTTATTTAAAGATCTGACCATTTAAACAAAATAATTACTATCCACTAGAGACTCTTACGTGGGTTGACAATCTCCAGGGAGGATATTTTCCTCTCTCAAAAAGTTCCCCAAAAAGCAGTTCCACTGAAATAAGTATAATTTAATGGCAGAATAATGGCTGTTTTATTCTTACAGATTGATCCTATTACAATAGTAGGCTGTAAATCTTACTGTGTGTATACACGCACATACATGCTCACAGACAGACACAAAGAGACAGACACACGCTGCCCACATAGTGGTCTGAAATGCACAAGGGCTTTTTGTGCCTGCCAGAGGAGGACTGCTCTTGAGGATGGCAATTTGAGGCGTAGTAGAGGTGATGCAGAGCAGGGCAGGGAGAGAGGTAAGGACTGCTATAATGTTGACATGTTATCTCAGGACACTGATTACACGGTTTTTTCGTTTTCTTTTGTTTTTAAACTTCTACTTTATTACCTTCTGAAAACAAGTAAAAGAAGACATAAGAGGAACCCTTAAAAAAAGAATCAAAGTATCAGATGACCCTACAGGGAGGAAAGAAGCACAGAAGGGAGTGGTGAGTGATGGGGAATAATGGAAACATTTAATGTATATAGAAGTGAGGACACTGCCGAAACCAGTTTGGCTCAGTGGTAGAGCCTCAGTCTGCGGACTGAAAGGTCCCAGGTTCGATTCCAGTCAAGGGCATGCACATTGGTTGCGGGCACATCCCCAGTAGGGGGTGTGTAAGAGGTAGCTGGTCGATGTTTCTCTCTCATCAACGTTTCTAGCTCTCTATCCCTCTCTCCTCCTCTCTGTAAAAAATCAATAAAATATATTTTAAAAAAAAAAAGAAGTGAGGACAAAAAATTAAGTTGCAACTTGTGCCTATCACAATAAAGGAATTGAACCCCATGCTACTATTCACTTCTTTCATCTCTAGCTGTATTGAAGTCTAAGCTTTGTAAAAAAAACAAACAAAAAAAAAACAAAAACAAAAGCCAACAACAACAAAAAACCCCAACTCTCCAGATGGTATTCAAAGGTTCCTAAAGTAGTCATAAACAACAGCCATACTTTAAACAAGAAATGAGGATCTTTTGTTTTCAGTTTTACAAATTATTTTTTAAAAATAAGTTAAGCTTCCTTGAAACTTGTACATTTTTATATTTTATCACTTTTTAACATTAAAAATTTTTTTTTCAAGTACAGTTGACATTCAACACTATTTTATATTAGTTTGAGGAGCACAGCACATTAAATGAGGAGCTACTTTTAAATAAGTTTAGGTTGTCTTATATTAGGAATTCTTAAGAATCTTAGAGGACTCTTAGAGAAGAGGATGAAACATCAATTATAGGATTTAAAAAAATGTGTGCTAGTCCCTTGAGCATTACTTGTCTGTATGAACTTTAGACTATCCAAGGAACTTGGCAGCATGTTTTCTGCAATAACTCCATTCAGCCAACGAGGAAGGGAGGGAAGGGAGGACAGAAAGCAGAGGTGACCTCAAAAAACATCTGGGTCATTCAAATTCCCTGCCCCTACCATGAAGAAATGCAGCCTCAAAAAAGCGTTAAAAAATATACACACTTTTTACATTTGTGTTAAGACAGAGACTGATGTATTTTGTAGATTCTGATATTACATTAGTGCTTCTCTCAAAGTAGGGGAGTTCTTTAGACAAGAAGTTATAGACCCTTATTGTCCGGGTTCTTTATAGAATCCTACAACAGTTGTAGTTCAAGATAAATATTTATAAAATGTTCCCAAATAAATCAAATGTTTCAAGATATTTCTTATTCCTGATTATTGGCCTAATTCACCCTTGGGTGAAGGTGATTCTGACTACAGACCTGGAAGAAGTCCCTCTATTACGTGATCACCAGGGTAAAGATGAAGCCTTAGGAGGCTAGTCTGGAATCGCTCGTTACCGTGGCGGTCTTGATCTGTGTGCCCTGAACTTCAGATGCACTTCCAAAGCAAAAGGGAATAGTATCCTTCAAGCTCAAAGCCAATCTCAAGAAAGAAAAATACTGACCCTGGGGTCACATGGGGAAAGATGCTCCCTCTTGGCACTGAGACCACCGCTCCTGGCTTGAACTGAAAGCTGAGTACACAGGAGCAAAGCTCCGGTCTTTCCACCATCCTGCCTCACTTCACACTACTGATCAAAATGCACTCTCTTAAAAATCATCTTTTATTAAAGTAACATTCCCCAAACATGCTACGTTCCCCATTCCCTTACCCAATCTTTGTAAGCTGGGAATAGTCAGGCATCCATGGGCTCAAGAGAGATGAAACAAACGCAATTGGACCACGTCTTCTGTGATCATGTTCTTCTCTTTAACTCAAAAACTGAGTTAATGGGTTTTAAAAACACTACACTGTAAACAAAACAAAATAATAATGATACCATCTCTATTACTTAATGGTTGGTTATGCAAGGTGGATACTGTAAAACACTTAATTTTTTCCTTCTCCTGCTACCTACTTTGTCATCATTTCTTTTGCTTGGAAGAAAAAGGAAAAGGGAATGAGCCATCAAGATCAATTAACAACTGATTGAATGAAGTTTAATCAATGTTGATTTTTATATCTGGCCCAAAGACCTAATAAAGGAAATGGTTACATTAGGATGTTGTTTTTATTGTAATGGACATTCTAGTACAAAAAAACACTGGACAGGATGCCGGGAACATAAGTCAGGAGACCTGAACGTATTCTGCCAAAATAACCAGCGGACGTAAAAGCCGGAGCAGGTCACTTCACCTGTCTTCACCTTGTGTTAGCCGAGGTGAAGAGTAAAAAGGTGAGTGTAAACTGGACGTTCTTTCTGCTCGAACTTTCTAGACTCCCATAGACACCAGTTAAATAACAAGGAGTGCCAGTTATACAATGCAGGAAATGACCGCAGAACAGAAACATGTTGTAGTGATAAGGTGGCAGCTACCTAATTGGGAAAAGATTTCACCGGCGCTGTGGCCCATGACATTCCAAGGGCATGGTGAATGGTTCCAGCATATCAGAGTGGGGGAAAGGCCTGGCCACAGCTATGGTCATGCAATACAATGTGGGTATTTGATTCAGCAGGATGTATAAGAAACATTTTTGTCTGGATCCCCAGGGCTTGCAATTTCCTTCATAAATCATAAGCTGTGACTGAAACCTACTTCGGCAATGAGATAAGCAGAATGGCAGCCAGACATCATTTTCTGGTCCCCTCTAAATAGCTGCTTGCTAAGAAGCACTATTCAGGCTGGGTCTGAACTGGTCCATAAAATGTAGAAGCTGGCTGTCCTTCGCTCTTGCCTCCTGTTGTTTCAGCCATAAAGTGGTCCAGAAACGAGTCTGGGGGAAATCTGTAACCTTTAATTGTTTGTTTGTTTTTTTCTATCCCAGATGCTAATTCCATAAGCATAGTGCCATCTAGAGAAGCACATCAAATGTGCCAATAAAATATTCTAAGGTGATGAACCTTGATTTCTAGATTTTAAGTCTTAGAAAAGACTGACCTGCTGCTTGCGGTTAACAATATGATGTATTGGCATGAGCAAACTTTTTCTTCCCCTTAATTTGTAACGTAAAGGAAAGCAGCTCATCTGATAAATCAACCTACACACACTATACAAAACAAATTACCTCTTGTAAAAATTTATCCATGTAATTTAGCCTGTTACTCGCTAGTTTATTTGTCTGTTTCTTTGTATAGCGAGTTTCACCAACCCTTACCTTTCCTACTGCACCTCAATAAGACGATTTTTATACTTGGGTTTCTCTTATTTGTGCTATAGATAACTGTCTTGCCTTTATGATACTGACGAGCTGCCTACTGCGCTAAGAGGGCAACTTCTATCTTGCCTTTAAAGCAGATAAGGCACAAAGGTGCTTTTCAACATCTAACAAACACCCCTAAATATCATGAAAACAACTGTGTGCAAATTAACCCCTGGAAGAGTTGAATTCCTGGGTGACAGAGACAAGCTCGGCCTCACCAGATATTTATTTTAAAGCATTTTGAAAACGTGGGCTACCCTTTTTGTTATTTTTCATTTTCAAAATATAAGAGTCACATTAACCAAGTGCTAATAAATACTTTCAGCCAACAGTTTTTGTTTTTTAAGCAACTCTTCTCCCCTGTCATTTAAGAAATAAAGGAAACAAGAATGACTAGACAAAAAGTGATTATGAAAAGGCTACTACCTCCTTTATTGCAGTATCCAAAGGGGCCAGACCTCTTCAAAGAGTCACCACTTGATAATCATTTCTAAATATACTATTATGTACTTGGCCTTGAGGTGCACCCATTGGCTAGGTATCAAATGATAAGAACCCACCTCTGCACAGTGAATCGCTCTGACCTCTCCCAGCAAAGGCATACTGAAAAACCCTCCCAGGTCTGAGGATTCTAACCTCTGTGGCAGGACCACTTAGTACACAGAACCAAAATCCATAATCATAGGACCCATGATTGGGGAGTAATGTAAATGTGGGAGTACATATGTTCATAAGTGATCAGGCCATATGTGCACAACTTTTTTGATAATCAAAAACTCATTGAGATAATTGCTTTCTCTAAACAGAGCCATCACAGATACCATGCTGGTTAAACTCTCCTAGGAAATTAACAAAAACTTCATATTACTATCATTTTCTTCCCCACAAGGCAAACAGATGGGATGGTGGAGACCGTGGGGTATAAGAGGAAGTATAATAGAATTGGATTCAGACGAGTGGGCTTGCAGATTCTGCACTGTTCAGCCAACTGGGTGGATTGTGGCCCAAAAAATTCATGGAAGAGGATTTTTGAGGTTCCTTTGATCCCCCGAAATTGTGTTGTCTTACTTGCCCCCAAAATAGCTAAGCTTGAAGTGTCTTCAGATTCCTGACCCAAGTTCCTTACAATCGCATTTATCTTAGATATCCACTCATCAATTTATGAATTTCCCCTACAACTGCCCCAATGAACACTCATTTCTTTGTTTGCCAGGTATCTTTTCCCCCCCAGGGGAAAATGTTTTTCTATTATGATTTACATTCAATATTACTTTCAGGTGTACAACACAGTTGTTAGACAATCATATACTTTACAAAGTAGTCCCCCAACCCTACCCCGATATTTCAAGTACCCACACCAGGTGTCCTTTTAAACCCCACACTCAGGAGGCCGCTCTCTCGTTCTCCCTTCTGTCCAAGACAACCCTCTCCATTCATGAACTGTGCTCTTAACCCACAGACAAGGAGAGAGGGAAAATCTCCAATGTCCTGCTTTGTACCTGGATTCAAAAGCAGCATCTGCTATGTCTGTGGAGCCATCTGTTGCCCCCTTTGCCATGCGAAGGATGGTGCAGGCATCAGACGCAGAGTGTCACAGGTCACACAATGGAATTATCCCCATCTTGGGGCTGACACACCCGGCATATGCTCCACAGTCACAATGGCTAATGCCACTCTCCTCCAGCAAAGAGTTTATTTATTTCCTCATGGAGAATGGTACCTCTAAAGCCTCACAAAAGATCAGATCTTTTTTAAAAGTTACATTTGCTTGAATATTCGTTTCTAAAAATCTCTAATCCTGGGTTATTCCTAGAACTATGCCTGCTACTTGAGAACTTATGAATCATGAAACTCTGAGCAACTCAGTTCTTACACCTGTAAATGACCTTACATGCAAACATTCCCAAATTCTGTGACTTTTAAGTCCTCAGTGAACACAAGAAGTTCCTTCCCATCTGTGGTATATTAAGCCCTTTAATGCCAAGGGCAAAAGAACCAACCTGCTGTAGACAAGACAATATGGCTTCTATGACAAGGTCTCTTTGTGGAGCAAGAACACAATTGGCTTCTTGAGGATCGAAATGTGATTAAAAACCCTAATCTTGTTAACAAATGCCCAGGAGGCAATATTCCAGTGAAGAGTTGGGGCTGGATAACTCATTGTGTGTCCTGTGCACTGCAGGATATTACTCAGCATCTGAGGCCTTGACCCACTAGACACCAGCCCCAGTGGTCTGTTGGGGTTTCCCTGCTCCCAGCTGGGAGAACAAAAAATGTCTCCTCACATTAGCCAATACCTCCCGAGGGATGGGGGGCTGAGGTGGCAAATCCCTCCTCCTCCCCACTGAGAATCACTCCTAAAATGTATACTAGGGCTTTAAAATAAAGCACATCATTTAATAGGGTTTCTTTTGTTTGTTTCAAATGGGTAACATTTACACAGTTAATTATACCAAGATTATACCAAGACCTAACATACAGTCATCCTACTTATAAAGATCTTGCATTGCTCTTGGAATATGTACAAAACCACAGACTTCCCAAGCCATTCAGAGCACATCCTCTCTGCAAAGGATTAAGAAGTAACATACTAAGTCATAATCACAACTGCTCTTTAAAAGTATTGAAAAGGAATCACAACTTTCACAGTAACTTCTCCAGTGCACTCCAGAATCAGCCCTTGCTTCCAGACCTCGAAATAGGGCTTTGAAGAAAATATCGAGAACCAGTGGGTTGGTTTAATTACTTGGCTTTTCTTCTTCTCTCTCTTGTGCAAAAGCCGGCAAATAAAATGTTTCTGCAAAGATTGCTAAAGAGTTCCAGCTTTGGTTTGGGCTCTTTAAGACATGAGTTAGCAAGCTCTTAGCCCACTTTGGGGAGTATCTCCCCCCTCCACCCCTCTTCAAACAGGGGATCCAAGAGACAACGCAAAAGAGCAGCAGCTGCCAGCTGCATGAAACTGATTGAAGCTTGCAAACTGAAATGATGGCTACTCTTAACCAAACATCTCATTTTTCCATTTGTGAGAAAGGCTGGGATTTGCAGACTTCTGGGTCTCAGGAGATAAAGGCTACACTGGTTCACTAAGAGAAAAACTCAACGCCCCCTTGCTTTAAAAAGAAATGCCAGGTATAAACGTTCTGGGGACTTTACAGTTTCAGGACATACTTTAATTTCCACATTTAATATGTAAGGCGCACAACAACACCACACAATCAAACCAAAACCTTTTAAGTTACTAAGGCCAAGATATTAAAAGAGAATCATGAACAGACACTTTTCAAAGAACCTCAGCTCTTCATTCAAACAAATATTTACACAATCGGGGGCAATGGTATTGATAGCAGGGAGGTAGCCATTCTGTTACGATGGTGGGCAACTCTAAAGGTTTATTTATCCTAAATTCAACTGCTCTGTTGCTATCCTACCATGAACTAAGAATTCCAGTGCTTTAGGGGCACAAGTTTAACCCTCCCAAACTGTGAGCCTCAGCTGCATTTAGATCAAGTGTGAATCTCAGAGACATATCTCAAATGCCTAAGGAAAGCCAAAGTAGGAAGCTCACAGTTACAAGTCCAATACTTGAAAATACTCGTACAATGAAGGGAAATGCAGCTGACAAACATTTACATACTAAAGGGACTCCACATTTTTCTGCCCCATCTCCTGGTTCCACTCCCAGCTGTGTCTGGCTGTGACTAGCTGTGCATTCTGGAGCTCTTGAGAGCTACTTGGGAGCTGCAGAGGAGAGACTTCGAGGGATGAGGGCAGGGCCAACCCAGGGGATAGCCAGCCCCGGGCAGATCCACCAATTTCCAGGGCTGCGGGGGCAGGTCTCTCTTGGGTTGCGAAAGGTAGAGGGGGGAGGCGCGGGAAGTTAAGTTCGACTTCCCAAACTCTTTCCAAAGGGAAACCCCAGCGCAGGAAGGGACAGCCTGTCAGCCTTTTAATTTCCTGGCGGCGGCGGCGGGGCGGCGGCGGGAGCCAGGTCCCGGGCGTTTTAACAGAGGATGACTGCGGGAGCTGGTATTCAACGCGCCAGCCAACCTCGCGGGGCACGCATGGAACCGGTTCAAATCCCCTCCTCCCCCATCATGTCCATACGCTTCAGGGGTGTGGAGACCGCCATACCATAAACTTTTGGAAAAATCCAAGTCCAAACCAGAATCTGACGCTCTGGGCGGTTCAAACTCGAGAGCCCCACTCTTGAAACAAAGTGGAACCAGCCAGGTATTTGTAGGGAGCGGGGGTGTCGCCTCTGAATCCCGCGCCCCACGCCATCCAGCAGCGGACCTTCTCGGCAAAGCATCTAGATCCCGAAGACCCCGATCCCCCTCTCCTCGGGTCTCCCAGAGTTCCCGGCAAAAGTTGCCTCGGGTCCCCCCAGATCCCGCCTGTCCCCTACAATCGCTCTGCGAACGTCTCCTCTACCCAGACAGTCCCTGGCCAGGATCCTCACACCAGGAGGTCCATCCGATCCGTCCCCGGGGTTCGGGGGGGGGGGGGGAACACCCCCCCCACCCCCCACCCCCGCCCAAAGCAGTGCAGCCCGGGCTTTTGTCCTTGCAGCCTGCGGGAGAAGCAACGAAACCCGTCCCGGCGCCACTCACCGCCTCATCTTTCCTCCGAGCAGCCTCTCTCCGCCGGCCCGCCGTCCGCCCGTCCGCCCGGCCCCGTACTCCGCCCGCCCGGCCCCGGCCCCGGCCCCGGCTCCGGCCGCCCGGCTGCTCCGATCTGCGGCGCGGAGCGCAGTCAGCGCCCCTCCCGCCCGGCGGCCGCCGCCTCCTCTCCGCCCCCACGACCGGCGGCGACCAAGTCCGGGCGCGGAAGGCACCGCCCCGGGGGGCGGGCGGCCGGACGGGCGGGGGCGGGCGGCCCCTTCCTCCCCGCGGGACGCCGACCGCTCCTCACCTGGGCGGCGGGGCTGCGGGTGCCGGCGCCGGGGGAGCCGGGGCGCGCTCTGTGCGCCCAGCCGCTCGGCGGGTCCCCCTCGTGCCGCGGTGGTGGGCTCCGCGCCGCTCGGTCGCGAGTCCCCGGCCCTCCGCGCCCCGAGGGACTGGGAGCCGCGGGGCTCCCGGGCAGCTAGCGGTCGGGGGTCCACCGCAGCCGGCGGGACCTGGGTGCGCGCCCCATCCACAGGCTTTCCAAAGCTGCGCTTCCCGCGGCAGCGCAGAGGACTTTTGTGGCAGGCTATTTTTTTTTTTTTTTAATAGGCTGTAAGAAGGAGGGGAGGGTATTCATCCTGGGGTGACGATTTCCTCACCCTGGGGTGAGGTTTCTACAGGGAACTCCCAAGTTGACACACCTACTTCCGACAATTGGCCCGCCAGCAGGTACCTACCTGATGCGTCAGAAAAATAGCTTTGCCAAGTATTAGGGAACGGCCTTAGCTAAGGGCCGAGGATTTTTTAAAATGCATGCGAATGTCCTTTCATTTATTTCCCCAGAAAGTGTCTATCTTTTCCAACATACTTTTCGGAGTTGCTGTAACCAATGAGAACAGCGTTGGTGTGAATGTCCTCCAATGGGTGCTTCTGAGGAAGGCAACCGATTGGACCCGGGGTGGCCCTGACTGCGTCCACGGGAATGTGAGCCTCCGCCAAGCTCTGAGCCAGGCTCTGGGTTTGCAAAGATAAAGGACACGGGCCCTTAGGAACTCAACAGCGGCGAGAAAGGGCACAATGCCCTGGCCTGTGGTTCAGTTAGAGCGTCCTCCATACACCTAAAGGTTGCAGGTATGGCTGGATTCAGGTCAGGGAACATAGTACCTCCCTTCCTCCCTCCCTCCCTTTCTCTCTGCTACATCTCCTCCTCTCCCTCCCTTCCTTCCTCTCTCTCTAAAATCAAACTAGGGTGAGGATTTTTTTAAGAGCACAATGAAGCGCACACTAACTTAAGATCAGTATGGCTCTGGGCAGGTTGTTTAAGCTCCCACAACAATTGCTTCTCTCTAGTGCAGTCATAATGACTCTGATGCAACAGGGTGGTTAATAAGCTCCTGGATAAAGTGTGTAATGTACCTGTCACTGTGAGTGGCACTCCTGGGCTCTCAACAAATAGCTTATCTACTGAACTCTTCATTTGTGCAAGTAAACGTCTGGCTTCTGATTTTAAAGAGAGGTTTCCCTATAGACAGCTTGGTGTTTTATAGGCCAAGTCCCCCCCCCCCCTCCACCTCCTACACACACACACACACACACACACACACACACACACACAGAGAAACATACACGGATCATTCCAACACTTAGTGCTCTAGCAGCTCTCTCTTCTCTCCCACATCATCAGTTTCCGAGCCTATTGGATCATCACATTTATCATAAAATCATGTTATTTTCCCCCACCTTATAAACAAAACAAAACAAAACAAAAAAGCTCTCAATTCCATCTGCTCCTCCAGGCACTTGTCCCCCCCCCCCCCCCTTTTTCCCCCCTGCTCATCCACAGCAAAACTCCTTTCAAGAATTGTTAAGAAAAGCTCTTCTCCGCGTTCTCTCTTTCCATTTTCTCCAACCAGGCTTGTGCTTCTACCATGTCCCTAGAATTCATCTTATCAAGATGAAACTACTCCAGCTGAAGGTTTCTCAGTCCTCACCTCACTTAAGCTATAAGTAGCAATCAACACTTTCTTCTCCTAAAACTGATTTTATTTTACTTTCATGACACCAGGTTTTCATGTTGTTTGTCCTACCCCTGACTCCTTTGCTTCTCTTCTCCCAGACTCCGAGGAGTGAACGTCTGTGAACGTCCCCTCTGCCCTCTGAGGAGTGGGAGTGCCCCAAGCTCAGACTTTGGGCCTCTGTCTTCTTCTGTCTATACTCACTCCCTTAGTGATCTCTTCTTGTCTCATGGCACTAAATGCCATCTATGTGATGACAACTCTCCGATTTTACCTCCAGCCTGGGCATCTCCCCTGTCCTGTAGGTGCCAGGCAGCTGCCTACTCAGATGTCTACTAGGCTTCTCCCGCTTAATTTTTTCAACACTGATACCCTGAAATTCCTCCTTCCGGCCACCAAAGACCCTGTCATAACTGATGTCTTTCTCTCATCAGGTCTAAAACTTTGGTGTCTTCCTTAACTTCTATGTTTCTTACATTTCAATTATAATCCATCAGAAAATACTTTTGGCTATTCTTTTAAAATACTGTAAATTCAAAATGCAACCATTTACTACCTGCATTGTGATTGCCACCCAGGTCTAATCTATCACCACATCTTGACTTTGAATACCCTTGCTCTGTTCATGCTTTTGCTCCCCTTGTGGGCTGTTCTTAACACAGCAGCCCCAGAGATCCTTTTAAAACAATTAAGGCAACTCAGGACTCCTTTGCCCAAAACCTTGCAGTGGTCCTCATCTCAATTAGAGCAAAAGCCAGAGTCCATAGTGGGGCGCAGAAGGACAACACATGCTGTCATTCTCTAACCTCAGCTCTGGTTTCTCTCACTTTACTCACTTAGCTCCAGACACTTTTCCAAATATATTTCTATATTAGTTACTTTTATCCTTATAGCAACCCTATGAGGTAAGTAAGTATTGTTACTATTCCCATCCTCTAAGTAAAAATGAGGCACAGAGAAGTCCATGATCATTCAGTTGATAAATCGGTAGAGGCAGAATTTGAACACAGGCTGTATGACTCCGGATTACATGCCTCTTGAATGCTCTCCTCCACCTCTTCTTTAGTAAGAATGACAGGGGAAATTTCTGCATAATAAATAATTCCGAACAACCACACACAAAATAATCCTATCAGCCTCCTCTCACTGCCTTTTTAAAAGAAAATCTTTTGATATCCGTTTCTTTTACTATAGCAAGCTCCTTGAAAGCTAGATGGATCACTTTTCATGTTCGTGTAAACCATATCCAGTGATAAATACACGGAAAGGGCTCAAAGGGTATTGATTTAATGGAATTTTAAAAATGACTAAATCCAGTGAACCATCTAGCTCCTGATGAGTTAGTATGGGTCTTCAATAGCTTTCATAATGCCATAGTGACCTGAATACAGGATAAATAAACAAAAGTTAAATGTGAAGTGCAGATCCCAGCATCTTAAAATGTGTAGAACGCACTCAAAATTTAACACCTATTGTTTTGTGATAATTATTATTACTAGACTTTCTTTTAGTTGTGACATTTAAATTTTTAAAAAATATTTTTACTGATTATTAGGGAGAGGAAGGGAGCGGGGGAGAGAGGAAACATTGATGTGAGAGTACAACATTGATGCCTCCTACCAGTGAGGCCACAACCCAGGCATGTGACCTGACCAGTAATCAAACATGGCAATCTTTTGGTGCTGGGGACGATGCCCAACCAACTGAGCCAAACAGCCAGGGCTAAGTTGTGACATTTTTAAAAATAGAAAGAAAAGAGAAATGACCTCTTTGCTTCTACATTTTCCATTTCCTGGGTTCTTTAAAACAAAGTCCCCTATTTAATCACAGACCAGAGCTACACCTCCCTCTGTCTGCCATTTCCTTTTGTCCACTTGAAGATATTATGTAGTAAACTACACAGCAGAAATTGCTTCTCTTTTTCTTTCTTCAGGATCTGTAAAGATTAAAGTGCCGGATCATACTTTTGTGTATCCTTCACCCTCTCAGTGGATAGAAGGTGAAGAGCTGCACACAGTGATATTTGATTTATTTCATTTGGACTTAACTTTGCTATTGTACCCTTTCATTGGCAAAGACTGGTTGGACATGATTAACTCTTATGTCCTAACTCTGTACATTTTCTCCATGTTTGCAATGATAGCCTAGCAGAGAATCAAGAAGTTTTCATTTTATAGAGTGCAGTGAAAAGATTATGGTTTTGGAGTCAGGTGGACTTGAATATTAACCCAGATTCAGCCCCTTTACTAGCCAAGTGATTTGAACGTTATTTACCTTCATTGAGAAACAGACGTCTATTCTGGAAATTGGGACTAATAACCTCAAACTCATATTTTTATGAACCAATTTGAGGCACCATGCTTTGTACAGGGGCAATATAGCACACTGGGAGCACTCCCAATGTAGTTTTCTTTTTTAATAACAAAATAAACATGGAATATATTTAAGGGACAAAACATGATGATTTGATGATGGATATACATGTAGTGAAATTATTACTACATTCAAATGATTTAACATATCTCTCATTATTACCTTGAAGTGTGTGATAAGAACACCTGAAATCTACTGTCTTATCCAAATCCCAATATCCAATGCAGTATTGTTAACTATAGTCATCGTTCTGTACGTTAGCTCTCTAGACTCATTTATCTTACCTAACTGCAACTCTATGCCCTTTGACGAACATCTCCCCTTTTCCACCACCTCCCCGCATCTGCTGATCAACTTTCTACTCTCTGCTTCCACGTATTTGATTTTTTCAGATTCCGCATGTTAAGTGAGATCATGCAGTTTGTGCTGCTGCTGTTCTGTATCTGGCTTATTTCACAGGGCATCAAAAGAGTGGTTTCCAGCCACACTTGCTCTTTTTCTGTGGAGCTGTAGTCAATGATATAAACCTTTGTGTTGTACTGTTGTATATGAGTTGAGTTCCTCATCATAAACCCTTTTTCTCTTTTACAGAATCAGTGTGCTTGAATTAATTATAAAAGGTTTCTTCATGTATTTTCACACTAGACTTGCAATCATTGTTAAGAAGAACTATGTAAACCAATGTTTCTCATTGTATCCTGATTGCCAGAAAGCTCAGTGTGAAACTTACTGTTAAATTGTTCTACTTTAGTAATAAAGATTTTACTTTCTATTCCTTTTTGTTTTGCTTTGTTTATGTCTTCTATGCGTTTTTTATTCCAATAACCTTAATAAATATTTGAATGTTTCTGTGTTCTCAAATACATATTTAAAAATATAAACTATACAGAAAACATTAGCTCTTCAAATTAATACCAGAAAATTAACCAAAATTAAAGTAAAAATTTACTCTAAATGCTGTTTTATATTCTCCATATTAAGAGATTATTTCTTTAACTATGAGAATAATCTAAATATGTTTGGAATATTTGATTAATTTCTGCATCAAAATGTTTCTTTTTGCGCTGCCCTCAATCTTTTCTGTTAGTCTGTATTGGAATGAAGCAGGAAAAGAAAGGATTCAGTGATGTGTGTGTGTGTGTGTGTGTGTGTGTGTGTGTGTGTGTGTGTGTGTGTCCCTTTGGATTAACCTTGCATTTGTGTGGCCCACTTTTCAATCACTTGAGGACCCTGAACTGGTCTGTTTTTCCTGCATGGCAAACTTAAAACAAGAAGTTTTCTTTGTAGCTTATCTGTTCATCACAGAAACAGTACTCTATCAATAGTATTCCTTGAGATTGTAAGAAACTCAGCTTCTCTTCTCTGTTGTTTTTCATTATTTTTTTTTCCTATCTAACTTTCACCATCCCTCCAATTTGTCTTATACCTTAATTGGATGTTTTGTGTAACTTTGTCATAAAAGCCTGGAATGATATTACTGAAGAAACAGTAATCAGGTCTTTCAAGAAGTGTGGCATATCAAATTCTTTGGACGGTATGGAGGATGACTTCTTGTGGCAAGATGAAAGGGAAGCCGAAGCTGAAGCCACACCATCTGATTCGGAATTTGATTCATATGATGACTGTCTTACAAATGTACCACAAGAGGTCATTGATGAACTTATGATGTCAGAAGAAGAACATGATGAGGATTTTGAAGGATTTTAAGCTCACAATGCTCCTCTGCCTAGAAAAACCTCTTATCATCCCAGTCAGTTACAAACAAGCATTTTCTGCAAGTTCTTCATGTAATTTTCTTTCCAGATGATGCCATCATTATTAATGTTCTCTTTTGGATGTCTTGTTTCTCGGTCAAGTTCATGGCATTGCCATTTATGAAGAGACCTTCCATTTATCGTATCAATGTACGGTATATTACGGCATGTTCGAATAATGTCATTCATTAAAAATTTAATTAAAAAAGAACTGGTGTTGCCTCGGAAGTGGGGGGTAGTCTTATACAGTGAATATAGGCCTAAACCTATGTTTTAACTGTAAAATTAGGGGGTCATCTTATGCGCCCGGTCGTCTTATATGCCGGAAGATACAGTGTGTGTGTGTGTGTGTGTGTGTGTGTGTGTGATATATTATATCATATATATATATATATATATATATATATATATATATATATATATATATAAAATATGATACTACAAAAAAGGTATCTAGCCAAAACCGGTTTGGCTTGGTGGATAGACTGTTGGCCTGTGAACTGAAGGGTCCCAGGCAAGGGCATGTACCTTGGTTGCAGGCACATCTCCAGTGGGGAGGGGGTGTGTGTGCAGTAGGCAGCTGGTCGATGTTTCTCTCTCATCAGTGTTTCTAACTATCTCTTCCTTCCTCTCTGTGAAAAATCAATAAAATATATTTTTTAAAAAAAGGCATCTATGCCCAATAAGTCTTTGCAGAGGAGATAACGTGAACAAGCAGGACCACAGTAAAGCCAAAACAGGCTAGGGACTCAAGCAACCAGCCTGAGTCCACAGTGCATGGAGTGGGGCATGGGAGATGGAACCCAGGGAGTCAGGACCAGATTTGGGGTGAGGGGAGTAATGGGGCTTTGAATTTAAGATTTCATCTCTAATACCATTTTATTATGTCATTTCCTCACTCTATCCTTCCACTGGCTCCCCCTTGCCTAACTAATACAGGAAGAGGCAGAAGCTGTGTAGGAAGTGGAAACAATTATATAGGGCTAGGAATAAGAGAAAGATGAGCTCCAGCGACAGAGTTTAAAGTTAACTCCAAAAAAGCACCATGGATTCTGTTTCCTAATATGTTAGACAAAAGTATCCATGCAAATCAAGGGACTCAACTGAATTATATCAATATAAGGTCCCAGTTAAGATCCTGAGTCTCTCTGCCAACTCTTAACTGCTGTCTCCTTTTTCACCTTAGGATGATGCCATCATCACAGATCCAAAGGTTCTCATTTAAATAAGCACGAAACAGGTACCTTTTGGCTGTTGAGTCATGTGTTGGACTGGAAGTTCAGGGACCTAAAATTCCAGTGTACTTACTGGCTATGTCACTAGGTGCTGGGGGCTACTTGCTTGACCCCTTTGATGTTTTACATTATGGGGACATTAAATGCATAGTTTCTCTCAGGGGAGTTGTTAAGAGAACTAATAAAAATTATTATATAGCACCCAGCCCTGACTAGAGATTTATCAGCGCTCACGAAGTTCTAAATGATTGTCTGCAGCACTTGTTTCTGAGATACAGAGAATGATATTTATAACTAGTATAGTTCTTTGACTCATTGGAATGTTTGGCTATTCATGTGTTGCTTTTCATTCATTATTAAACTCTCAGGAACCAGAAGAGTTTCTGTGAGTTACAAACATGCCTGAAGAAGATGATTGCACTTCATTCACCGTGTTTCTCCAAAAGGAACCAGAAGAAAGTCTACTGGAAAGGTCCTCCTCTTGTTCATTTAAAGAGGTTGCTGCCCAGGATATTTGAATTATAATTATGAGATTGACATAAGGTCTTCCAGAACTTCAACATGGGTAGATGTATGGATATACCATACCTTTAATGTTAATACTAAAGTTAATGTTACAAAAGGCTTAGCAGCCCAACAAAGCACAAGGGGGAATGAATTTGCTACACAAGAAGGCAAATGAGGATATGGTTACAGGGTGTGTTTCCCTCCCCCTCCCTGATGCATGCTAGCAGAGCTTTCTGTGGCTCTCCTTCTTCCTCTCCAAAAACCCCAGATGAATTCTGAGGACCTCCAACAACTAGAGTGCTATGGCAGGGGTGGGGGATCACCTCACTGCTTTCCATTTCTCTGGTCTGTTGAACATTGATAGACAATGCAATCAAGACAGTCCCTGATGTAGTTCCTGTTGCACAAGCTCTTATCCTATCTGATTCCTGAAGTTCATCAAAGTGACCATGCAGGTGGAAAATTTCTTACACAGGCAATTTTTGAAGGACTCAAATGGTTGGAGGGCAACATTACTTTCAATGAATAATTCAGGGGTAATTTGTCATCCAAAGAAAGTTTCATCTATCATGGGCTATTAGAATGTCATGTTAAATTCTCTATGACTTTGTAAATAGTTGAATGTTCTGATCCTATTAGAAATATCAACCTCTTGTCTTTAATTATAACTGCCATCATCCTCAGTGTAACAAAGAAGGAGGGGTACATGCACCTTCACAGGGATGGTTCCTGGACACCACAGACCAAGCAAATCCAAACCATCACCTTCCCCCACTGCACCTCCTTTGTTATACTCCGTAACTAAATAAAGGCCACTCCTTATAGTTAGTCTCCAATTTTCCAATTTGGAAAAGGTCCTCAGTCTCTTATTTTTTTTCTCAACTTCTATACTAATCCGGCCCCCAAATCATATCATTTTTATCTCTTAAACACCTTTCAATAGTACTCTTTTCTACATCTACATCCCCTTTACTTTCATTTATCACCTGGTAGTATTTTATATTCTTTACTTTTTAAATTTTATTTATTTTATTATTATTATCTAAAATTTTATTTTATTGTAGTATTACAAATATTAGTATATATATCTCCTTCCCCCGCCCCCCTCATTGATCTTCCCCCAGCTTCCCCTACCCTCTGGCACATGACCTCATCCCCACTCTCCAGTGTCTTATGTCCATTAATATTGCTTATATGTATGTATGCATACAAGTTCTTCAGTTGATCTCTTTCTCTCCTCCCCAACACTCCCTAGCCTTCCAGCTGTAATTTGACAGTCTGTTTGATGCTTCACTGTCTCTGTACCTATCTTTTTATTTATTAGGTTATAATATTCTTTATTTTACATAAATGAGTGAGATCATATGGTATTTCTCTTTCATTGCCTGGCTTATTTCACTTAACATAATGCCCTCCAGTTCCATCCATGGTACTGCAAATGGTAAGAATTCCTTCTCTTTTTATAGCAGCATAGTATTCCATTGTGTAGTTGTACCATAGTTTTCTAATCCACTTTTCTGCTGATGGGCATTTAGGCTGTTTCCAAATCTTAGCTATTGTAAATTGTGCTGCTATGAACATAGGGGTGCATATATCCTTTCTGAATGGTGTTTCTAGTTTCTTGGGGTATATTCCTAGAAGTGGGATCACTGGGTCAAATGGGGGTTTCATTTTTAGTTTTTACTGTTCTCCACACTGGCTGCAACAGTCTCCCTATCCTTGCCAGCACTTGTCATTTGTTGATGATAGCCATTATGACAGGTGTGAGATGGTACCTCATTGTCGTTTTAATTTGCATCTCTCAGATAATTAGTGACTTTGAGCATGTTTTCGTATGTCTCTTGGCCTTCCTTCTGTCTTCTTTCAAAAAGCATCTATTTAGGTTCATTGCCCATTTTTTATTGTATTGTTTACCTTCATTTTATTAAGTTGCATGAGTTTCCTATAAATGTTGGAGGTTAAACCTTTATTGGTGATAACTTTGACAAATGTGTTCTTCCATACAGTGGGCATTCTTGTTTTGTTGATGGTTTCTTTTCTTATGCAAAAACTTTTTATTTTGATGTAGTCCCATTTGTTTATTTTCTCTTTAGTTTTCATTGCCTTAGGAACAGTATGAGATTGCACTGCCTGTAGATTCCTCTAGTATATTTATGGTTTCCTGTCTTATGTTTAAGACCTTTATCCATTTTTTAGGTGTGTGTGTTTTTTTTGTGTTTTTTTTTGTGTTTTTTTTTTTTTTTTGTGTGTGTGTGTGTGTGTGTGGCGTAAATTGGTGGTCTAGTTTCATTTTTTTGCATGTATCTGTCCAATTTTGCCAATACCATTTATTGAGGAGACTGTCTTGACTCCACTGTATGTTCATGCCTCCTTTGTCAAATATTAATTGAGCATAGTGGTTTGGGTCAATTTCTGAGTTCTCTAATCTATTCC
Source organism: Pipistrellus kuhlii (assembly GCF_014108245.1). Classification (NCBI taxonomy): domain Eukaryota; kingdom Metazoa; phylum Chordata; class Mammalia; order Chiroptera; family Vespertilionidae; genus Pipistrellus; species Pipistrellus kuhlii. Next base: position 60,799,655 of record NW_023425515.1, read on the forward strand.
TATGTCTGTTAATGTGCCAGTACACCTGGTATTATTCTTAACTTCCATTCCTAGAGAGAGCCAGGACCAAGCCCGGTGTCAGGGAAGATAAAATTTCACTATGCCTGGTGCTGGAAGAACATTGGGTATGTGATAGGCAAGGCTCACCCAAGGCAATGGAAGATAGAAGGGCCAAAAGGGAAAGGTAAGATTCATACAGTCAAGGGGTATTGAATCCAAGACCCTATGTATTTGGCCCAGAGAGATAATGGGGTTTGGGTAGTTGCTGAGTGATTACTCAATATTTGAAGCTTGCACTTTGGTAGGGATGTGATGGGTGGTGGGGCAGCCGTAGGTAGACACTGGAATTATAAAGCTTCTAAATTAGTGTGTGTCTCAATAGCACTAATTAAAGTTTGTAATTATTATATTTGTCTTTTTTTCTTATCTCCTCACTAAATTCTATGCTTTGTGAAGTTAGGAACCATTATATCTCCAGAGCCTCCCACAGATTTTCATACATGGCAGACATTATAAAATATTTGTTGAATACATGAATTGGTTTTAAATATTGAAAATTTAACCTTGTCACTTCAATCTTAGGAATTCTTTAGTGACTCTTCCTTGCCTTTAGGATGAGATAAATCCAGAATCCTCAGTTTAGCATATATATATATATATATATATATATATATATATATATATATATGCCTAAGTGACCATTACCATGGAACGACTGAAACAACCAGAAAGACTGGTCGTTATGATGTGCACTGACCACCAGGAAGCAGACACTCAACACAGGAGTTGCCCCCAGCTCACAGGCCCCAATCACTGATGGGGCCTATCAGCAAACATCCGGTCCCTCCCTACAGCCTGTAGGCCCTGATCGCCCAATCAGAGCCGGACCCCCAGGCTGGTACTGGAAACCAGGGGTGGGTGGCAGCAGACTTGGCCCCTTTTCCAGGGTAGCCGAGGGCCAGCTCCCTCCTCTGGGCTGGCACCCAACCTCATGGGTCCCTCCTCCCAACCCACAGGCCCCTATTGGCCTGTTGCCCACCTGCCATGCTGGTGGTTGGCCCCTGGTTCCTCCCCTTGGCCGGCAGGTCCCAATCACCCAATTGGGGCCATGCCCTGGGCTGGGACAGGGAACTGGGGGTTGTTGGTGGTGGACATGGACAGCAAGGAAAGGAGGAGGAGGGGAAGTTGGAAGGTGGGGAGGCAGAGAACTGCATGGTGGCAGCATGCAAGCCGAGAGGGAAGGAGGAGGTGGGGAACGTAATTGGCCCTGATTCCCAGCCAGGTTGAGGGACCCCACCCATGCACGAATTTCATGCACCAGGCCTCTAGTTAACAAATAAACAAAAAATAAGTCATTTGGTTTCTCCAGGTTATGTTTCCACCTAGTGGCTTACCATTTCCTCTCTCCTCTTCCTGAAAGGAGAAGTGTCAATCATGATACACTTCTGTAGTTATTGTATCATGTTCATTTTCCATATAAACAACTGTAGACCTACTTTTGCCCCATTCAGTGTTTGCTTGTGTGTGTGTGTGTGTGTGTGTGTGTGTGTGTGTGTGTGTTCTAGTGATTCTGTTTCTCTGGAGAACCCTTACTAATATAAATACAGGAGATTTCTATTTTAACTATTTTTGTTTCTGTGTCTAGAACTTCGCACAATAATTAAATGGAAATTTTAATCTACCTTGAAATCACACTCCCTTAATAAAGAGGACTTTGCAGTGCAGAGTCAAGGAGCTGGTTTAAGGAAATACTAATGAGGTTACCTGACACCAGGTTCCCAGCATATCCCTGAGCACCTCCTCCCCGACCCCGATTACTTGACCACCTGAGGCATAATAAAAAATAATGAGGGAAATATAAATTTTATGAGCCTATTTATTCTGTTTTGAATGCTGGAAACACATTATAAAGACTCAACCAGCACAAGCCCTGTGAATTGGGAGTGATTGGGTTGCAGACTTGTCTCTCCTGAAAGGGGACTGCAGGATCAGCTTCTCTTCTAGAGAGATTAAAATTATGATGTCTTTCTTTATTTTTTCCATCTACTCTTTGTGTGTGTGTGAACTTTGATTTTTTAATGACTGATCAGTTACTGGAAAAGATATTGCCATGCCAGCTGCTTTGGCCTGCATGCCGTTCAGCATCTGGTTTAAACTCATCATGTCTTCAGTGAGAGTAGCCAACCTTAGGCTGACTTCCTGCTGCTTGCTGGACTCCTAGGTTTATGCTAGCTGAACAATGCTCAGTTATTCCATATGTTTGGTAGACAGTAAATACTCATAAGTAATTATTGAAAATCTCTGAGCACGAAGTGCAAACCCAGGGAGTTCTCACCTAAGTGTTGCTCATCACTAGCTCCATCCTCCTGGGGCTCCTCTTTCTGAGTATTGTCCTCCTCCATTTGGATCTTCTGCTGAATCTCAGATGAGAAACTGGGATGGATGCCAGCCTGTAATCAGCAAGAAAAGAGAAATATCATGATTGGGAAGCTGAAAGCCAAGGGGACCTCTGACAACTGACAGTCAACAGAATTAACATCTGAGGAACACTAATTACTTTGAATTTGAAAACAGACATTCTGGGTCATCCTATAATCTCACTGGTGATTAGCCTTTAGAATGACAAAACTTAAACACCATCACCACCAAACATCATCAATGAAAGCACACTTTTGAATAGAATAATTACAGATTTGGATACAAAAACAAAACCAAAAACATGCCAGCAAACAAGCAGTGAACAACACTGAACCAGTAAGAAGAATCCATTTGTCAGCATACTTATTTCTATTTGGGGTTTATTGTTGCTCATTTTCTAACTTTTAATCCAATACTTATTTATCAGCTATCTATTAAGCACTTTGTATTTATTATTTCTTTTAATTTTAATTTTAAAATTTCATATTATAGAAAATGTTTATTTTGATGTAGTCCCATTTGTTTATTTTCTCTTTAGCTTCCATTGCCCTAGGGGTAGTATCAGTGAAGAAGTTCTTTTGGCATACATCTGAGATTTTGCTGCCTGTGGATGCTTCTAGTATTTTTATGGTTTCCCGTCTGATGTTTAAGTCCTGTATCCATTTTGAGTTTAAAAAGCTTTTTTACAGCAAAAGAAACCATCAACAAAACAATAAGAAAGCCCACAGTGTGGGAGAACATATTTGCAAATGATACTACTGATAAAGGTTTAATCTCCAACATCTACAAACAGCTTATACAACTAAATAAAAGGAAGATAAATAATCCAATTAAAAAATGGGCAATGGACCTAAATAGAACATTTTCAAAAGAAGACAGAAGGAAGGCCAAAAGGCACATTAAAACATGCTCAAAGTCACTAATTATCCGAGAGATGCAAATCAAAACAACAATGAGGTACCATCTCACACCTGTCAGAATGACCAACATCAACAAATCAACAGACAAGTGTTGGCGAGGTTGCGGAGAAAAAGGAACCCTCATGCACTGCTGGTGGGAATGCAGACTGGTGCAACCACTGTGGAGAACAGTGTGGAGTTTCCTCAAAAAACTGAAAATGGAACTCCCATTTGACCCAGTAATCCCACTTCTAGGAATATATCCCAAGAAACTAGAAACACCAATCAGAAAGGATTTATGCACCCCTATGTTCATAGCAGCACAATCTACAATAGCCAGAATTTGGAAACAGCCTAGGTGCCCATCAGCAGATGATTGGATCAAAAAACTTTGGTACATCTACACAATGGAATACTATGCTGCCATAAAAAAGAAGGAATTCTCATCATTTGCAGCAACCTGGATGGAATTGGAGAGCATCATGCTGAGTGAAATAAGCCAATCAACGAAAGAGAAACACCACATGACCTCACTCATTTGTGGATAATAAAGAGCATTATAAACTGATGAACCAAAAGATAGATATAGAGACAGTATATCAACAAGTAGACTGTCAAATTACAGCGGGGAGGGGAGGAAGATCTGGGGGAGATAATAGATCAACCGAAGGACTTTTATAGATGCATATAAGTACAACCAATGGACACAAAACTCTGGGGAGGGAGGGGATGTGTGGGAGGGAGGGAGGGAGGGGGGCAAAAAAAATCAATAAAATATATTTAAAAAAAGAAAAAAAGAAAAGAAAATGTTTTGTTTTTGTTCTTAAGAGCTCTCCAACGAGCACTTGACTTATCAGGCTTCTTACAGCTTTTATACAGTATGTCCAGTTTTTGTTGTTGTTTTTGTTTTGTTTTCTTGCAGACTCATTTTCAGTTTTTTGAGGAAACTCCACACTGTTCTCCACAGTGGGATACCTTACAAGATAATGTGATCTCACTATCATATAAGGACTCCTATTTGCTGTGTTTCTGCTGTGTTATTTTCACAATAACTCTAAGAATAAGTGGTATCATTTTCGTTGTACATATAAGAAACCTCAAGCTCAGGAAAAATGAGTTGTCAAAGGTCATGTAAACTCATTGTAAAATAATAATACTAATTTTCTATTCAATTTTAAATTACTCTTGATGTATTAAGAATGAAGGATTTTAATGGTGGCAGAATTAGAGGCACAAAGACCAGTTATGAGTTTATACAATATTTGAAGGGAAAGATGCTAAGAAATTAATTTAAAGCATTTGTTTGTGATAACAAGATCCAGACTGTGATACATAGGAGAGGTAAAAGTCATCAGGCCAAGATGATTTATTGGTACTGGGAGGTGTGTACTGGGGAGAATCTGATGTGTAAAGTAATAGATGATGGTGCTATTATTCAAGAATGGAAATAAAGAGTGGAGCAGATGTGTAATTATAAGAGGAATTCAATTTTAGATATGTTGAGTTAGAATACATCTGTAGGGCATCCAAGTGAATTTAGAAATCATGGCTGAAGATAAGTATTTGGAAAATATAGATATTGAGAAGTTTTGTTTTTCTTCAAAATGAGAGGCAGTGAGCCAACTGGTTCATAATGTGAAGGAAGATACAGAGGTAAATGGTAAAGATATAGGAGAAAGGGGGACCAAGTGATTGAAGAAGGTCATGGGAGTAGAAAGAGAGGATAAGATCAAGAAACCAGTAGAGATTGGCTTTGACTAGATGAGGTACTCCTCATTCTAAGAGAACAGATTGGGGAAAGGAGATGAGAATAAATGCCAATGTAGATCAATAGCTGTGTGTTAGGAAAGATTGAGAATAGAGGAATTCCATTCTGAGGGCCTCACTTTTGTCAATGAATTACAAGGCCAAATCTTCTATTGAAAGTACCAAGTTTAATATTATTTTAGAAGAAAATGCTGAAATATAGACTTGCATGATTATATTAAACCAGAGGCTCAGTGCATAAAATTCATGCATGGGAGAGGGGGGAGTCCCTCAGTCTGGCCTCTCTCCAATTAGGAAGCACTCGGGGGGATGTCTGACTGCCTCTCAAAATCTGGGACCACTGGCTCCTAACTACTTGTCTGCCTGCCTGCCTGATGGCCCCTAAACACCTCTGCCTGTCTGATTACTTATAACTACCTCCACCTGCCTGCCTGATCACCCCTAACTACTCCACTACTGGCCTGATTGCCTCTAACTGCTCCCCTGCTGGTGGGGTTGCCCCTAACCACCTCTGCCTCACCTTGCACTTGGGACCCAGAATTCCCTCCTCTGGACAGTTGTAGGCACCCAGGATCCAGGTTTCCCTCCTTTTGGCCTGCTGCAGGCACCCAGGACCTGAGCTGGCTTTGCCCTGGCCAGCCACAGCCACAAGGGACCATGGGTGGGTGGTTTCACCTGGGCTGCAGCTGCAGGCACCCGGGACCATGAGGCAGGTGGCTTGTACCTCTCCTGGGCTGCAGCCTCGCTGGTCCCCATTCCTCTCTCTCAAGCTCATTTGCGCCTGGATGGTCCCATTCTTCTCTTCCCAGTGTTGAGTATCTGAGCCTTTATGGTGTGACAGTGAGAGGCATGATGACCATTTGCACATTAGCTCTTTATTATATAGGATAGAGGCTTGAAAAACTTTTGTGCTGCAAATACTATATCAAGAAAGTGAAATGACAACTAATAGAATGCAAGAAAATATTGCAAATCACATATCTGATAAGACTTATATCTAAACTAGAAAAAGAACTCTTAAAACTGAAAATGGGTCTTCTCTGTAGTGGCAGTACAGCTGTTTCCTCTGGTGCAATATACATTGAGAAGAAGAATGTCAGGAGCTAAATGTTTTAATCAAACCTGTGGCTGCTGCTCAGAAAATAAAGACAAGGTTGGGGGTTTATATGTTTGTCATGTAAGAGCAGTGTACTAAAGAAGAGAATTAGCTGTGTTATGAAGGCTGAGAAATTTGAAACAAATTTTTAGATGACACACAACTTCTAAAAATCCAAGATGGTGGAGTAGGTGAAAGTTGTACTCATCTCCTCCCATAATCACATAAAAATTACAACTAAATTATAGGAAAATCAACATGGAGAAATATGTGAAGACTAACTAACCAGAAGTCCTATAACTAAGAATATGCAGAAGAAGCAATGATGAAATTGGTAAGAGGGGCAGAGATATGAAATTAGCTGGCTCTGCACCCACATGCCTTGGTTAGAATCTGGAGGTTTATTTGAGCTGCAGAGGAGCAAGCTCTCTCAATCCTAAGCTGGGCTGTTCAGCCCAGAGCACCAGTGCTGGAAAGAGGAGCCCATATAATATCTGCTGTAAGACAGAAGTCTGATGGAAACACAAGGACTGCACACAAAATCTTACTTGAAGGCACTCACCCTGGGCAGAGAGAAGGCGGCTCGGTGCTGGAGTCATATAAGGAGAGACTGAATTTTATGGCTTCAGAGAGCTGGAGAGATGTCATCAATATCTCTGTGTTGAGTCCCTTTCCCACACCACCAACTAACACCATCTTTACTAGTCTTCCACTTACCCAACAAAGCATTGGCAGGGGATCCACTCTGGAGTCTCCCTGAGGCCCTGCCATCACCAATTTGTTCATGGCTGTGGGCTCTGCTGACAGCAGCCAACCCAAACCTGCATTGCAATCTTTCTTAAAAAAACTCTTGAGGAATTCCAGGCAAGTATGAGAGTACCAGAGACACACAGACAGAGACTGAGCTGTGTGGCTTTAGAGCAATGTCCCTTTTCCCCAAACACCCAACATGCACCACTGATCCTGTGTGGGGTCCTCTCCCTATATGACATTAACTTTAGGAGCTCCACTAGCTCCATGATGAAGTCTACCTGAGGTCCCACCCTAACCATCTCTCCCAGAGCTGTGGGTTTTGCTGGTGGCAATCAATCTTCACTCAAATCGTTGCATTTCTTAAAAACTCTTGGAGAATTCCAAGTAGGTTAAGGATGGTGCTGGAGGTGCACAGGGAGAGGCTAAATTCTGTGTTTATAGGGTGAAGACCATCTTCTTACAAGCCCCATGGGTACCACCATTCCTGTGCAGAGCTCTCCCTCCAATGTGATCTAGCCTGATGAACTCTACTGGCTCTACCCTGATGACTCCCAAACAACTCTGCATCATCCACACAAAGGTCTGAAGGCCAAAGGTGGATGGCAAGTTGTCTGAATGTACTCTGAGGCATTTGCTGAATGCCTAAGACCATCACTGGCACTGAGTTTGAATCTATGTTAATCTCGTGAATACCACTTGTCCTTCCCTAGTGACTCCCAGAGAACCTAACTCATGCAACTGTGTACCACCTGAGGTTCATTCAGTGGCTGCACTATATAAGCAGCCAGAAGATAGCAGCGGGTCTCAGGGTGCCTTGGGCCTTTCGCTGACCTACCCCAGGCCTGTACTGGTGGCAGCTGGCCTTAGTACACAGTTTGACTGCTCCCCCAACATAGGCAGCTACCAAACATGGATTACTTTGTGACTCCTAACAAGTAGCCCAGGACCAGTCACAGGCAGTGTCTGACATTGACACACATAAGAGTCCCTCCTAACAGGCTCCAGAACCAACACAATTGGGTTGTGGTGGCTGGCTTCAGATCACATCAGAGCACAACCTAATTAGCTCCACAAACAGCACACCCAAAGGGCAGTCTTGGCAGGCACCACACCCAGCTGGGGCAAAACCCACGTTAAGGGGTCATCCCCAACACACACAAGCCCCATGGGTACCACCGTTCCTGTGCAGAGCTCAGGATTGGTCATGGTCAATCCTCATAGCTCACATACCTTGAGAGTCAACCTCATCCATGGACATACCAAAAACAATCAGAACTCACCTTCAGGAGGGCTCCCAGGATCCAAAGAAGGGACATTGATGGAGCACCCACCTCAGGTAAACAGGGAGACTGGGCCCCAAAGGACATGTATTATACAAGGCCATCCAACCAAGACTGGGAGACATAGCAGATTTATGTAATATTATACATAGGAACAACAGAGATAAACAGCAATAGATAAAACAGGGAGACAAAAAAGCATGCCCCAAGTGAAAGAATAGGAGAAATTTCCAGAAAAAGAACTAACTGATATGGTGGCAAGTAATTGACCAGATATAAAGTTCAAAACAATGGTTATAAGAATGCTCAAGAAACTTAGCATTAGTGAGAGCTTCAAAATCCCAAAAGGAATATAAAAACCATAAATAAGAATGAGTCAAAAATAATGAATACAATAATGAAATGAAAAACACACTAGAAGGAATCAATAGTAGATTAGATAGTAGAACAAAGAATCCAAAAAATTTATATGGGACCACAAAAGGCCCTGAATAGCCAAGCAATCTTGAGAAAGAACAAAGTTGAAGGTATCACACTACCTAATATCAAACTATACTACAAAGCTATAGAAATCAAAACAGCCTGGTACTGCCATAAAAATAAACACATAGATCAATGGAAAAGAATAGAGTGCCCAGAAATAAATCCACACCTACATGGTCAAATATTTGACAAAAATGTAAGACCATACAATGGGGTAAAGACAGTCTATTTAATAAATGATTTGGAAAAATTGGATAGATTCATACAAAAAAAAAAAAAAAAGTATACCACCTCTACCTTCTTGCACCATCCTATATAATAAAAGCCTAATATGCTAAATGTCCAGTTGTCTGGATGTCCATTCAACCAAGCAAAGTGTAACATGCTAACAATATGCTAAGGCTGCTCAACCACTCACTATGATGTGCATTGACCACCAGGGGGTAGGCAGAGAGTCAACAGTTCGACTGATAGCTACGATGTGCACTGACCATAAAGGGGTAGATGCTCCTAGCTTGCTGCTGGGGTCCAGCCAATTGAGATGGAATAAGATAAGCTGGACATGCCCTGGAGCCCTTCTGCAATCCCTCCCCAGCTGGCCAATCTCCTACGTCCCCCCCTGACCCTGATTGTGCACCGGTGAGGTCCCTTGGCCTGGCCTGCACCCTCTTGCAATCCGAACTGAGGGACCCCCTCCAACCCAAGTGCACAATTTCTTGCACCAGGCCTCTAGCATACAATAATACAATAATAAATTCAAAATAGATTAAAAACTTAAAATGTAAGACTTGAAACCATAAAACTGCTAGAAGAAAACGTAGTCAGTAAACTCTCTGACATTTCTCTTAGCAATATATTTTTCTAATATAACTCCTTGGGTAAGAGAAACAAAAGAAAAAAAATAAACAAATAAAACCATATCGAGCTAAAATGTTTTTGCATCAACAAAACCAAAAGACAATTTACTAAATGGAAGAAGATATTCACCACCAATGCATTCAATCAACAAAGGGTTAAAACCTGAAATTTATAAAGAACACATACAACTCAACACCAAACAAAGAAACAATCCAATTGAAAAATGGGCAGAGGATCTGAATAGACACTTCTTTAAAGAGAGCATACACATGACCAATAGACATATGGAAAGATGCTCAGTGTCATCAATCATCAGAGAAATACAAATTAAATCCACAATGAGATATCACCTCTCACTTGTCAGATGGCTGTCATTAATAAATCAATAACCAACAATTATTGGTGAAATTATGGAGAAAAGGGAACCCCTTCTGCACTGTTGGTGGGAATGCAGATTGATTTAGCCATTATATAAAAAAAACAAGTACAGAGGTTCCTTAAAAAATTAAAAATGGAACTGCCTTATAACTCAGTGATTCCACCTCTGAGTATATATTAAAAGAAATCCAAATATAATTCAAAAAATATATATGTATCCCTGTGTTAATTGCAACATTATTTACAATAACCAAGATATGGAAGCAGCCCAAATACTCAACAATAGATGAGTGGAAAAAGAAGAGATGGTAAATATATACATTGAAATATTACTTGGCTATATAAAGAGAAATCTTACCATTTGCAATGGCTATTATGCTAAATGAGGCTAGAGAAAGACAAATACCATATGATTTTACTTATAAGTGGAATCTAAAGAACTCCAAATTAATAAACAAAATAGAAACAGTCTCATAAATTCAGAGTTCAACTGATGGTTTTCAGAAGGGAGGGAGGATGTGGGCTGGGTGAAAAAGATGAAGGGATTAAGAAGTACCAATTGTCAGTTACAAAATAGTAAGGGGAGTGTCTCCAATCTGGAACTGCTGGCTCCCAACTGCTCACCTGCTTGCCGGATTGCCCCTAACCGCTTCTGCCTGCCAGCATGATCACCCCCTAACCACTCCCCTGCTAGCCTGATTGATGCCTAACTGCTTCCCTGGTCAGATTGCCCCTAACTGTCCTCCTCCTATAGGCCTGGTTGCCCCCAACTGCCCTCTCCTGCAGGCCTTGTTCCTCCCAACTTTTCTCCCTTGCAAGCCTGGTCCCCCCACAACTGTCTTCCCCTGCAGGCCTGGTCTCTCCTAACTGCCCTTCCCTGCTGGCCTGGTCTCCCCTAAGAGACCTCCTCTGCTGGCCATCTTGTGGTAGCCATTTTGTGTCCACATGGGGGTGGCCATCTTTTGCCACATGAGGACGGCCATTTTGTGTGTTGGAGTGATGGTCAATTTACATATTACCTTTATTATTATATGATACTATGGAATATTATTTGGTTATAAAATAAAGGAAATTATAACATTCTCCACCATAGATGAACCTTAAAAACGCTGTGCCAGATATTGTACTAAAGTCTTTATAGAAATATTTAACATTAAACCCTTATACAACCTATTGTGGTAGGTTCTCTTCTCTGGCAGATGAGAAAATAGAGGGTAAATAAGTGGAATAAGTGAGGTCACCCAGTCAGTAAGGGAGGGGCTAGCAATCTCCAGGAAGTCTATGTGACTCTAAGGTCAGGTCTCTCCATGTGCCCATTATACTACTTCCCATGCCCTTTTTGTTACCAACCTCCTTGTGGGGGTTGTTCTGCTAAAAACAATATAGAGGAACCTGATTCTAACATGTGAATATATTTTCAGCAATTACCCAATATCAATGTAAAAATAGTAGATTAAATATTAAAAAACAGAACCCAACACCATATTAAGAAAATATACCATGAGCAAGTAGGATTCATTATTAATATATCCACCAGATATAAGAGAAATAATCACATGATATCCTCTGGGTGCAAAAATAAATAAAATAAAATAAAATAAAATAGAGCTTTTGACTAAAGCATCCTAATCAGAATACTCAAGAAAACAGGAGTTGATGCATATTTCCTAAATAGAATATCTCAGTCCCAAAGTCAGCATTGTGCTTAGTGGAGGAAATGAGACATTTCTACTAAGATTAGGAAGGAGTCAAAAATGCTCACTATTTCTGCTACTTTTGAACCTTATTCTAGAGTTATTAGCCAGTGCCATTTAAAACAGAGAAAAAAATAAGAGATACGGAAATTGGAAAAGAAGTAAAACTATTTTTAGATGATAAGAGTTTACCTAGAGAACCTAAGAAAATCAACACAAACCATAAACTATTTACTTTTAGTGCTAAAGATGATGTTAATTTTAAAATAATTTAAAACTTCAGTAAAGCTATATGAATAGAACAAAAAACATTTTTTTTCTGAAATCATTTGAGAGAATATTTTGAACATGGTGCCCAGCATCTCTGAATAGGTTAGTGTGAAACCCTTTAGAAAAGGACATTCTCTAGATAACCAAAAATATAAGGACCAAAATCAGGAAGTTATCATTGATACTTACTAACATGGAATTCAATATTTCAAGTTTCAACAATTGTCCCAGTAACATTTTTTTATAGGATACCAAAGGCCTGGTGTATGGATTCCTGCACATTAAAAGGAAATTAATCAGAAGAAATATTTTAGAGGCCAGGGAGAGACCACAGGAGATTGGCCCCAGGGCTTATCCAGCCCATCTCATCCAGTCTCTATTGGCCAAACCCCATCAGCAAGCTAATCTACTGTCAGAGCATCTGCCCCCTGGTGATCAGTCTGCATCATAGCGACTGGTGGAACAATCAAAAGAATGCTCAGAAGGACAATTAGCATATTAGGCTTTAAAATATGTAGATAAATTAGGATAATATCTCTTTGGTCTCTTTTTCAGTCTGGGTGGCATCTCAAAGACTAATTTACCCTCACTCCTACACCCTCTGTACCAGGAGTGATGGAAAAGGCAGAGATTAACCTCAACCAAAACCCACCCTCAGACACCTAAAATGAATAATTGCTTGAGTATGTAGAGAGAAGCCTGGAAGTGATGTCATGCTTTTATCTTTTATTTTTACCATAAAAGTTTTAAAGCAGTCAGTAAAAATAGAAATATGTTAAGCCATTCAATCTTTACTGAATTCTTCCTGGCTAGAATGCTCACAAGAGAAAATTGCCTCATTTCCAAAAAGTTTTAAGACAGTCTCTCCTACTTTAGAATAGATTTAACAGTATATCTGTTAGATAAGTATATTATCCAGTCTGATTGTTTCCAAATACCTCTTAGTTAGGGAGCCTGTTGTTAGGTGAATTTTTAAACCAACACACAAAGAGCACAACTATTCCCATTGTGTTAGATGTGAGTTCTAAGTAAGTTAAATAAAAACTCATTCACTCTGCATCAAGGTTCTGTTGGGAATTCTTGGAAATCTTTCAGAATACCACTAATTCCATGAGGCTGTAGTCTAAATTTCCTTTCCCTTCACTATAGTATTATGATAATAAAATAATTATTTTTCACCCATGTTGACTATCAGAAAGGTTTTAAAAGCATAACACATACTAGTACATAGGTAACTCATGATGTGCTTCTTTGGTGGTAAATATTTGTCCTCATTATGTTTTTTGGAAAACCTACCTAGGTACATTACTGGATATTCCTTATTCCTAGAGCCCAGACAGCTTTCTTAAACCAGTTTACACGATCACATTGAGACATCCCAGTTTTTTGTAACAGCAAATTCTAGATTTCCTTGAGCACCAGGGCTCCATGCTTCTTGTAGCTCACTCAATGGAAAATAGTTTATGAATGTAGACATTCTATTTTCTAGTCATCTCTTTGATGGCAGAATAATCACCATCTCACCTCCCCCTTTCCCCATTTTTTTCTACCTTTCTTTGCAGGAGTCATTTTTCTCAAACAGGTTGGAAAGAGAAAGGGGGATTATAGGAAGAATCAAATTTCACTTCTGGATTACCTGGAGACAAGGCACAGGGGAAGCTTTTTAAAATATAGATTCCTCAACCTTACTCCAGACTTTCTAATCAGAATCTTTGGAGGAGGATCCAATAGCATGTATTTTTAAGAAGTTTCCCAAGTGATTCTTCCTTGACTAGCACTGAAAAGCTGTGTTCTCCCTGTATATTTAGCAGAATGATCACTAAAAACTAACTTAAAAGAGTTTTGGAAATGATGCTGTCTATATCCCTTTCTTTGCAAGCTTTTATGGAAACACCTACTTAATTCTGTATAATCTAGCATTTCCCAAATTTATTTGTGTATAATACATACCTTTTTTGTTGTTGACAAAACACATATTACTATTGCACACCCCAAAACACAGACTTGGTGAAGTATTGGCTTAGAAAATATGACTTCTCTGTCACTCCTTTTCATTAACAGAGTCAGCAACTCTTTAATGTTTGGTGACTCAGTAATGAACGTAAACAGCTATTCATAAAGACGAGTACATAAGGTTTCATAAGGCCTTCGTGCCCAATATTATTCTTTGGCTCTTCCTCTGCTTATTTCTAAATTTTAAGGGTTAAAAATTCTGACAATAGTCATGATAATTTGTATGCACTGGTTGCTTACTATGAGCCAGGCTCTCTTCTAAGTACTTTGAAGGCATTAACTCATAGTTCTGTAAGTAGTTTTATTATTATTATTACTTTTTAAAAATATATTTTTTATTGTTGATAATATTACAGATTGTCTCCCATTTTCCCTCCTTTAACTTTCCTCCTCCCAGCCCCTACCCACCCACCCCTAGGTCTTCACCCTGCTACTGTCCTGTCCATGGGCTATGCATATCTCTATATATAAAATGTAAGTGACCTTCTGACCATTCGACTTGCTGACCATAGCTATGATGTGCAATTACCACCAGGGGGAAGATGCCCAATGCAGGAGCTGCTGAGCTGTGGTGACTTGGCAGCTGCAGTTCTTGGGTGACAGATGCACCTGGAACAACAGGAGAGGGAGCCCGATTCCAAGGTGTGTCCCCTGAGAACCACCCTCTTGCAATCTGGGACCCCTCTGGGGATCCTGGAGAGCCAGTTTCGGCCGGATCATAGGCCAGGCTGAGGACTTCCACCGTGCGTGAATCTGAGCACCGGGCCTCTAGTAAGTATATACGTTCTTTGGTTTATCTCTTCTTGTCTTCCCAATTCCCACACTGAGGTATGCCAGTTGGTTCCATGCCTCCATGCTTCAGGTCTATTTTATTGGTCAATTCATTTTGTTCATTAGATTCCATAAATAATTGAGGTCATGTGATAACTTTCTTTCTCAGATTAGCTTATTTCACTTAGCATAATAGTCTCCAGGTCCATCCATGCTGTCCCAAAAGGTAAGAGATTCCTCTTTTTTACAGCTACATAGTATTCCATGGTATAAATGCGCTATAGCTTTTTTATCCACTCATCTACTAATGGGCACTTAGCTATTGTAAATAATGTTGCTATGAACATAGGGGTGCATATATTCCTTCTGATTGGTTTTTAGGGTTTTTGGATATGTTCCAAGAATTGGGATAGCTGGTTCAAACAGAAGTTCTATTTTTAATTTTTTAAGGAAACTCCTTCTTGTTTGCAATAGTGGCTGTACCAGTCTTTATTCCCACCAGCAGTGAACTACTGTTCTCTTTTCTCTGCATCTTCACCAGTGCTTGTTTATTGATTTTTTGATGATAGATATTCTGACAGGTGTGAGGTGGTATATTATTGTGGTTTTAATTTGCATTTCTCTAATGACTAGTGACTTTGAACATTTTATCATGTCTTTTGGCCATTTGTATGTCCTCTTAGTGGGTTTTATTATTATAAAAATATTATAACTGGATACTGAGGAACAGATGTTAAGTAGATAAATCTTAGAAAATGCACAGTTATTACAGACATTAAAGCCAGGTGTTCAGTCTCATCTTATAGCAGTGATTTTCAGCTGGTGTGTTGTGGCACATCAGTGTGCTACAAGAATTTTTTAAAGTATGCAATACCTCACTATTTAGTCATGGGCATTAACCTTAGCTTTTCCCTTAGCTCACATGTGTCAAACACAAGGCCCGCGGGCCAAATCCGTCCCGCCAGGCCTTGCAATGTGGCCCGCACCGTGCTGTCATCACTGCACTCCGCTGCGTTTCCATCACAATGACAGTTTATGACTGTTCAGTAAACCATTCGGCCTGTGATTTAGGCTGGATTTTAGATTTTGGCCCCTTCTCTGATTGAGTTCGACACCCCTACTTAGCTTGTCAAATATATAACGTCATCTCATTTTGTTAAAAGCCAAGTAAAGCTTAAGTGTCAGGAAGGAAAGACACTAAAATTAATGCTGCTTTTCTCTGATGAGTGGGAGGAAGAAGGTGTGGGGATGAAATGGTCTTATAATATTTATGTTGAACAATTTGAATAATTTAAATAATTTGACCTTTTGGTGTTTGTTTGTTCTTTAATAAAACATTTTAAGTTTGCACATTTCATACCATTATAAGCATGGTCTGAAACAGAAGCAGTAAAGTCTGAATAGATCATTGGATTCAGGGAAAAGATGATGCTTTAATGTTAATACGTATTGGTATAAAGGGTGAAATTGTAGTTGGCATGTGGTGGCTGTTGGCAGCATGTGTCTGGGAAGGCCTTATAGGTTCTGGGCATGTAGATTCAGAAGAGATATGGGGTAAAGCCTGCAGCTAACACTGCAAGGTCAAAGGTAAGACTCCTGGGCCAGTCTCCTGGGAAGCAGCATCACAGATCTTTTCTACTTCTGTTTGGTCCCAGGATTGGGGAAACAACTCTCTCTGACACAGAATGTTTACCCCCAGATAGCTCATGTCATCTATGTGGTTTCCTAATAATTAATTCTGGGCCTTCCAACCTATGCAATCACTGGTAGGTAATACAACACACTACTGGTGAAACTAGTCTTTATAAATTTATCTATTCCTGCCTCAAACTTATTTATATTTTTAACCTGGGATATACCTATATCTATATTTATATCTATATTCATGGCATCTATGTCATCTGTATGTATATCTAGATAGATGGACAGGTAAAGATAGATATCCCTGTTTGTATATTCTCACATGAAACAATCAGCATTTATTCACATTTAGTCTTGATTAATACTGAGTATTGGGACATATTAAACACGGGGTAAGCATATTATGAAAATGAATTTCACATGGGGTATTATGGTGGCATGATAGGGAGACAGGTTTTTATTGCAGCTTATGATCGTTCCTCCAGATGGGTTTAAATTGATGGCTCTAAGAAATTTTTTTCAAAGGACCTCCTTTTGCATATTGACCTTAGAAATGTGCTTATCACAGATCCTGGGAGGATCCCTTTTCCCTTCCTGGTTTCAAAATGCTTTAGGCATGCATATTAGCATAACCAATGGTCACAGACACTGGGGCAGTGGGGGCTTGCCCGGGATGGGAATGGATGGGGTTGGCGGCAGGTCAATTGGGGAAAAGGAGACATATATAAAACTTTAGAGAATAAATAAAAACACAAAATAAAATAAAAGCTTTAGGCAAAAGCAACACTGGGTGCTATAAAGCAAACACTGTCTACAAGCCCAGTAATGATTTTTTTTTTAACACATAAAAAGTCTTTTAAAATCTGTTCAATATTTAATACACATTGCATGAGGATAAATATTAAATGATACAGCTGAAATGTTAAAATATGCATATGAAAAATGATTTGCGGAAGCCTCCACAATATTTGTAATTCTACAGTCTTTAGTTTCCTTTTTCTAACCCTGTCTCCTATAGATTCTGAACAAATATCGGGGCAACAAAAAAAAATCACAATGCTTTTCTTTTCCTTTTTTCTTTCAAAACTAGGGAAAAGGCATGGGGATATAGTTAGTTGCTGAAGATCCCACAGCCCTTCATGCTATTCTTTGTCTCTGGGATGTGTTATCTCTTGTCATTTTTTAAATCCATGATATTTAGAAACAAAGGATTTATAAATACCCAGAAACTATATATATTTATTTTTATCTCTGCTATAAATTCATACATTATCTCCTAAGTTAATAGGAGAAATTTTGCTTTTTTAGATGGCTTCAACTCAATCTCCTTTTCCTCCCCAAACAGCTATACCAGCCTCAGTTTCCCAGCTTGTCCTCCTGTAGTATGTGCTGGGAAACTATTCCAAAGCGAAAATAATTCCTTCATGCATGTGCTATTAAGGAATTATTTTGGAAGTGGGGTGAAGAAGAGAAGCTGCCTTTTTGGCAATCAGGAACAATGCTGAGAACAGGTAGCCTGTTCCAAATGTTAGTAAATGACTAAATGTACATCATTAAAGTGTACATCTTTTAGCACTGCTGGCGGGGGAAGAGGGAGGGACAAAATGGTTGCATATGGTCTGACTAAAAAGTTGAAGTTGGGAATAGACACTGAATCTATATCTCTTAGGGTTTAGAATTAAACCTACTCTCTGTTTCTTTTGAAGAATTCTATCAGTTTCATAAAGAGAAGATATAAGATGAAATGAGATGAAACAAAACAAAAAAATATTGTGAGTTTAAACTCCAATGAAATATTGTGAATAATCTTCCCAAATCTAGTTAAATAATAAAAAATAGAATTATTAGAAATATAAGATGCATGATTGTATTGTATTGTATTTTGTTTTATTTATTTTTTTACAAGAGAATGATGAATGATCCAGGAATCCAACACAGGAGAGGAGTTAGTATGAGGCCTTCAGACAGGGAGGTGACATAATCCATCTGCTAGCTTGAATTGTTTTCTGGGGTAGCGATAGATTTGAACAATCCATCCAAACCTTTTCACCCAGTTCCTCTCTTTACTGATGGAGAAGAGAAAGATAAAGCGTTCTCCAGTGGCTTCCATGACCTTTTATTATTAGTATCTTTGTTTTGTTTAATGTTGGTGATAGGGAAAACCAAATGTCTTTAAAAAAATATTTTATTGATATTTTACAGTCAGGAAGAGAGAGGGCTAGAGAGTTAGAAACATCGATGAGAGAGAGACATCGATCAGCTGCCTCTTGAACACCCCCTAATGGGGATGTGCCCACAACCAAGGTACATGCCCTTGACCTGAATCGAACCTGGAACTTTTCAGTCCGCAGGCCAACGCTCTATCCACTGAGCCAGACCGGTTTCGGCAAAAATCAAATGTCTTAAACTTTGGTGGTCAGTCACTCAGCTACTCAGAAAAACATTTGAAAATTAGAAAAACATTGTAAACATTCGTCTCTGTTCTCTTTGATCTCACGAGTGTTCTTGTTCCCTTTTCTCTAAGAAAATAAAGCCAGGAGATGCGGACTGGGTTGCAGGCTCCCAAGGATCACTATGATATCCTATATAGTCTTTGGCACTTAGCAGAGTCTTAATAAATATTAACTAGGTTTCATTGAATTGGCTAATTAAAAAGGGAGATGTAATCTTTTAGAAGCCAAAATAATTTTAAAATCTTGATAAGATTATTGAAGCATTTCATTTAATCTTTGCTCATAGATAAACAGAAAAGATGGAATTAGAGCTGGGAAGTCAAAAGATAATTTATCAGTGAATGTATAATATGGGGGTATCATTGTGATACATTTTTACCTGTCGCTTGTAAAGATCATCAACATCTAAATCAGTCAGCGCACGTGAGGGCATTGAGGTAAGGGAGCAAAACAACTTCCTCTGGCTCCATGCTTACAAGTCCGTGTCACATCAGTTGCTGGAACCCTCTTGGCCTCTCTCCCCGACTTGAGTCACGTTGCTTGCCTCAGAGGAGAAGGGGGACTCTCCCATTGGCGCATTCAGGAAATGAACTGGCTCTGCCTAGCTGAACTTAGTTCATGCTCCAGGCTGTGCAGAAGCAAGTCCCTTTGTGGGGAGCTGTGCAGTGACTTATGGGTAAGTCTACCGATTTCTGAAGTGCAGATTTAGAAAGTCCACTGTTGTCATTCACCTAAGCCACGTTGTCCTTTATCAGCTTTATTAGTAGTGAGGATCACACTTTTATCTCCTTCTGCCAAACTTCCATATCTATCTTTTCCTCGTTTACAAACTTGATTGGGAAAAGAATGTTATTATTATTATTAATTATTATTATCATTATAATTATTTTTGGTCTGCCTCAAGCCTATAAGAGAACTGGGCTCCAGCAACTTTATATAGTTAAATCTCATTATCTTAGCATTCATTTAGCAATTAATTTGGAATTAGTTGTTGAGCTCCTAAAATATGCCAAGCATTATGGGAAGTGCCCTACCCATAAAAAGTTCACAGTGCAGTATGTTTATAAAGCAATTTGACAAGTAGTAAGCACATAGCTTCCCAGGAGGTAAAGGAGTATGAGCTGAGCTGTTCAGTGTATTGGTGTTTTCTTAACCGAGTCATGAACTAATCTGGTCTATCTAATCGAGCTGAAGCTCACGGAGCAGGATGACAGGGCAGGCAGGGGCTCAATTCTAAAAGACCCTACCTATAAGCCAGACTAAAGGCCCAGACTTTGGGTTACTAGGTAAGAGATTACAGGAACAATACGGTCAAGTTTCTGTCCTAAACAGGTAATTTTGATAGCTTGAAGGCTCCAGCCAAAGAAGACAAGACTGAGGTGACAAGTTTGCTGACTGTTCTAAGTGAGAGATTATAAAAGTGTGATCTAGTAGCTTCCTGCTTATTTTTGTGTCCTCTCTCTCTCTCTCCCTCCCTTCCCACCTCCCTCTTCCCTTTCTCTCTGTAATCCTGACATTTTAAAAATGAGAAATTACCACCTGTGGTGATGAGAGGAAAAAGAAGATGAGGTCTAACATTTACCGAGTTCTTGCTATGAGCTGCCACTAAGCTAAAATGTTCACTTTCCAGGTAGGTAGTATTACTCTTTTTGTTTTCTGTAGAGAAAATGGAGGCTTGCAGAGGTCAGATAACTTGCCCAAGCTGCAGACCTAGAACTTAAACTCCAGCCTGCCTGACTTCAGCTTCCATTCTGATAACTAACTGTGCTTTGTAAAAAAAAACTTCATAGCACTTTTTTACACAATGTCTCGCTAGAGTGTTAACAGGATCCCAGGTCAACATTGAATTCATCCCAAACAGAATTGTTTGTTCTCATTTAATAGAATCATGTGCTCATGAAAATAGTTGGTGATATATTTTGAAATCGCAAAATGTATTGCTCATTATTTGTGCATAAATTATCAGTTTAGTGCCTTCTTGGCCACTATTTTAATAGGCTAATGTCTTCGCTTTGCCATCAAACAGATACATACAGGGTAAATTTTAATGTTAACTTTAAATAATTAACTAAATATTCTGTAAAGTATAATTAAAATAAAACAAGATAAGTTTTTTGTAGTTTTTCTTTTGCTATGGATTATTTATTCAACACTGAACAAATACTGACGAGGCATCCAGTATATGTTATGCACTATTCTTTCTAAGACTATGGAAGACAATAACCAATAACTTGTTTAGGTTTGCTATATCATGAGGAGCTTAGCTCAGTTCCATCATACAGAGGGCCTTAATATGAGCTATCAGAACAAATAATGCCAGTAAAGGAAGCAAAAAAAGTATGTAAATAAAATTGATGAATTTAAATCATTGCACTACCTTAAATTTGCTAGTTTTATTTTTTTTGTAAATTTCAGATTAGCCTCCCCACCCGTGTTAATAAGGTAAAGAGGACTGTGCTGCTTTACATGGACTTAGCATTAGTTTAGATAAATAAGATGGATATCCATTTACCCAGGATGGGGAGTGCTTCAATGTTTGTATGAGCATTACTCATTCCAAACCTCCAGTTTCAAATAGAAACCCCAAAGTGCCATAATGAACAATTTGTCATTCTCACTGAATAGACAGGCCTGTTTCAAGTAAAGGAATTAATGGTGATGGGTAATTCCAAGCCACACAGCAAGTCCTGGCTGGAATCAGTGCTACCATGAGAAATTATAGACATAGCCTGTCTCTCCCAGATGGTTCTGGCTCATCTGATCTTCACTTCCTGCCCCACTCACACCCCTCACCACAGGACCATACCTCTCTGGGCAGAACTGGCAAACAAGTGTGGGATGGCAGTGTTCTTGCATTCCTTTTTTGGCCATGGAACTACATTACGGCATGATTGTTAGGCTTTAAGGATTTTTCCTTTGTTCTCATGTCTTCTTGTCTCCTGACTCTACTTATTTGAGAGTAATTGTAGGGTTTAATTCTTGTTTTAGCTTCCAAGATTCCCCAGTGCTTAGACAAAAGAAAACTAAAATTGGCAAGAGTATTTAATGTTATTTATATGACTCAGTAACAACACCTTCTAGATATGAATAAATAGTATGTGGGCAAACTTATCCCCAATGTACAAGGTTTATTCTTGTGAATAATTGGATAATTCCAGCAAGCACCATATTGAACAAATTTTACCTGTCTGACACATTTTTTGAGGCTATTTTTAAAAGATTATTTGATAAGATAATCAAATATTTAGTTTTACATTGTATTAATAATAGTAAACATAGTAAGGAGAGATGAGAAAGATGAATTTAAAGATAACCCAGAAAATTATTTCCCAAATGAAGTGTCCTAAAAGAACCAAACAGACGCTACTGGATTGTATTTCAGCTTTCCTTTCCTTTTCTAGCTCTCTTACAAATGAATAATTTGTGAGGCAAAAATTAAGAACATTCAAGATAAATAAACCTTCATAATAATGAAGCACTTAGGAGCTATTTAAAAGGAAGTGTGGTTTGTGTATCCTTCCAATGAAAAATACTTGTTTATCTTACACTACTCCAAGCATTTACCACTACACTTGGCTTCATTAAAAGTGTAAGAAGATGAGAATATTTTGAAACAAAAACATTAATGTCTTCCTACAGAGCTCTCCTTTTGATGGTGTAAAAATCTTTATATATTACCCAAGCAGAAATGTCCCGAGTTAAGGATCTGGATCTAGCTTATCAGAAAACATCTCAGACTTCTATATATTTGTTGAATTGTTCTATACGGATCTGTGTTTGTGACAATTACCTAGATTATGGAAATTTGTTGGCTTATGCAAGTCTTTTCTTACCAGTATTTCTATTTCCTCATTTATGCATTATTGATAATGCTTAAAAACCAACTAAGAATTTCTTCTTGGGAGCATTCCATGGAATAGCCATTCTTTGAATTTATAGATTAAATACATTTCTAATGTTCTAGTATAGTAGATGAGGCTACCAAGAAATGGTACAAAAAAAGTAAAGAGTCTAGAAGTAGAAATACAAGGAAGAAATCTTCCATAGTTTTAAGAACACTCAGGTAGAATGAATTTTTTATGCATCTATGACTAAAAAGGCTAAACTAATCTGCAGCTTTTTTTTAAAGCATTGTACGTACTATAAAAATGGCCAATAAAATTTGTATCTGTTAGGATACTCTCAATTACAAGTCCATTAAGTCAGTTTAAACTGCATTAACGATTCTGAGTCATATAATGGTTGTCATGGATTTACTGGACCTCTGTTCATTGATCCAGATGTGTTTCATCTCTGAGCTCTACTGAACAAGCTTTATCTTAAAGACTCTTTTCTTCATAATGGCAAGATAGTTGCCAGTTGCAAACAGAGTTACTTACTTTTTCCTTCCACTTCCAGGGTAAAGGAGACTTGCATCTCCTAAGGACAAGAAGGCTTTCCCCCTGGAAATATCTAGCAGAAGCTCTTTGAGCCCTGTCAGTGTGATTTGGGCCCATGCTCCATTCTAGAACCAATCACAGAAAAAAGTTATGGGATAACCCTTTAAGTATCAGGCCATTGAGGGACATAGGCTGTGATAGAAAGGGTTGCCATACCTAAACAATATAACAGATCTCCTGGAAATGTGGAGAAGACAATGAATGCTGTAGGCCACCAGTTATGTCCATTCCAGAGTTCCTGGGAGGGACATGGGTATACTGTGAGCATAAAAACCAATATGATCATTGGCACACAGTAAGATTGGGCAGTAGAAGCTGCCAAATGAATCAGATAAAATATATATTTATAAGGAGATGTACTGACCCTGACTCTGAGGGCCAGAGGGAAGCTCACAGATCAGCAAATGGGTTGGAGTATAAGAAGAGATGGCTAAGGATTTCTTTACTTCTCAAGGAGAGGAGAGAGCATGGCTATGAGTTATCTGCAAATGGAAACGTAACAGAGCAATGATTCTGTGACTGACCACTCAGCTCTCAAATATCCTTTGTGTCCAAGCTTTTTGCATCACAGCTACATGTGATGATCCTTCCATGTGCATGGGACTTAGAATTGTCAAGACAATGAGACCCTCAATAGCTAGCTTTTGGCCTCCCAAATGAGAGATTTGAGACTGCAGCAGAACAAGTGACTCAAAAGCCTTATTTTTAAAGAGAAAAGAGTATTTCTAAATTTTTTTTAATTCCTTTAATACAAAAAGTGGTAAGACCTGGTGGATTTAATCATAGTTTTAGAAAAGAGGTGTCTGAGTTCGATAGAAAAAATGAAGCTAGGAAAGCTTCCCCCTGTATGTCTTGCTGGATTGCCGGGTGAAGAGGGAGACAAACATATAAAAAGCAGGCAGTCAGCCTTGTGCCCAGAACTCCATGGGCTGCAAGGGATGGAGGTAGGGTTGGAGCAAGGCAGAATTAGATGGAGAAGAAGCCACAGTGTCTGCCATGCTTCCTGCTTGGGATGCTGGAAGGAGGTCTCATCACAGGACATGGGGTAGTAAAGATAGTAAAAACTACTCATCATTAGTTTCTGGGGCTGCTACACCAAAATATTACAAACTTAAAACAACAGCAACTTATTGTGTCATTATGGAGGCCAGAAGTCCAGAGTCAAGGTGTTGGCAGGAACATGCTCCCTCTGAGACCTGCAGATGAGAATCCTTCCTTGCTTCTGGTGGCTTGCTAGTAGTCCTTGTAGATCTTTAGCTTGCAGCTACAGAACTTTAATCTCTGCCTGTGTTGTTACATGACATTCTCCCCGTGTGTGTGTGTGTGTGTGTGTGTGTGTGCGTGTGTGTGTGTGTGTTATAAGCACAACAGTCACATTAGATTAGAGGAAAGATAGATAATCTAGTCTTGTATGACCTCATCTTAATTTAACTAATTATATCTGCAATGCCTCTCTTTCCAAACAAGGTCACATTCTGAGATCCCGGGAGTTAGGAATTCAAATATTTTTTGTAGGGACACAATTCAACCCTTAGCAGGTTGTTACATGAAAGTGAAAGTGCTATGGCTTAGATAGAGACAGACCTGGAATTAAGTTCGTTTCCAGGTGCCATAGTCAGACTCAAAAATTCCCACTTGCCCAGGAGGGGTGGTGAAAGTTTGCTGCAGGGCACCAGGTAAGGTTCAAGTGGCTCTAGAACTGAGAGTTGCAAAACCAAATACCTGACCCGGTAACCATCAGGACAGGATAGTCAGACCTCAGGAGGGATGCACAGCACCACTGGGGGCTGTGGAAGGATTGAATCATCAGGAGAAATTCCTGGGCCCAGATGAGCTGAGAAAACAGACTATAAATTTCAAATTACACCAGCTGCAGCCTTCAGTAGCAGATGCCAACAGAATGGCCAGTCCAGGGAGCAGCTGGGATCAGCCACTCCACAAAGGGACCAACAAATACCCAGGCAGCCCAGTATAAAACCCTAAGCTATGACTCCTTTCAGCTATACATCTACACACAGATGCCATCCTGGAGATCAACAGGGGATGGAACGGGCTCTGAAAGACTGAGCATTTTTGTGAGTAATCCAAGCTGAGACCAAGTCACCTAAAGAGACAGGTAAGACTATAGAGTTTAACAACTCCATCCCCTTTACTCCCCCACCCCCTTTATCCCATTTGAAGCCAAGTAAAAAAGAAATAGAGAAAAACTTCATAAGAGATACTAATACCTTATCTTTACTACCTAAGGTTCTGGCTTCAAGAAGTAGACTGGAAAGATAGATAATCAGTATGGCTATAATGCTCTTATATGGGGCTTTATGTATTGTCAAAACTTGCCAAATACAGGATTCCCTGACAACTGAAATTCAAACTCTTCAGCTCAGTAAAGCTGTTATCCCATTCAATATATATGTCTTTTTCAGTCCTACATTTTTGCCTGCCAGAGTTCCTAACCATTAGACAATCTATTGCTCCACCTTCACCTCCTGGTTAATGATGTTTTTCTAGGGAGAGCAGTAAGAACATGTTCAAATACAACTTTAAAAAATGTGATAGCACTTGGCAAACAAAGTCTTATTTTTTTTAGCAACTTTATTGCTGCTATACTTAAGGACAAATTCCTTGTCATGGAGCCTGTCTTGGTTAATTTTGTGTCAACTTTAGGCCTCAGCATCCAGATATTTGCTCAAACACTAGTCTGGACATTGATGGGAAAGTATTTTTTAGAAGAGAGTAAAGTATAGAAGAGGGGACTTTTGAATAAAACAGCTTACACTACATAATATGCATGGGTCTCCTCCAATAAGTTGCAGGGCTTCAAAGAAAAAAAGAAAGACCTCCCCCTCAAGAAGAGGGAATTTGGCCAGTAGACTGCCTTTGAACTTGAGCTGCAACATCAGTTCTTCCCTGGGTCTTCAGTCTGCTGGCCTACCCTGCAGACTTTGAAATTGCCAGCTTCTATAGTAATGTGAGCCAATTCTTTAAAGTAAATCACATATACTTATTTATGCAGTGATAAAATAAATCATGTGTATATTTAATAAATCATATGTATTTATGTTGAATCCCTTCCTGATGACCCACCAGCCAACTCTGGGCTGGAGGCCTGGCCACTGCTCCTCTGAAGCCAGTGGCTGCTCCTTCGTTGTACTTTGCCCTCCTGGCTAGTGACATGGTCGTTGGTAATATAGGTGCTCAATTCTACCTCTTGTCCAAATGGCAGCTTTCTGGGCCTGTGACCCTCCTCACTGAGGGACTCTTCACAGTACATGTTTCCTGAGAAGGCCTTATAGTGGGTGTTCTCACACCAGCTATTCTGGGAGGCAGGGCAGGGAGAGGCTTGTGGCCCTTTTACACACATATACAAGGTGTCCCCCCAAAATGTAAACACATTTTGACAGCTGATAGCTCAATTTTGAAGATGAATTTTTAAAAAAATAAAAACTGCCTTTATAATTATTCAAAGTATATGTATATATATTTTTGGGGAATGTATATATATAAATCTCCAAAAGTTCTATTTCTCTAGAGACCCCTAATACAGAGCCTTTACATACTCTTCCTTGGAACCACAAAAGATCCAAGCTCTTGTACTCCCTGGCCAAGTGTCTTGGGTTATAGAAGAACTGCCTCTGGTCTGGCTCAAAAAAGGCATGAAAAATCCATCAGGGTGGTAAGATATCTGTTTCTTTGGAATCTATCATGAAAGAGTTGCTGAAGGCAAGCCAATTCAGCTCAGAATTCACACTGCAAGCTCAGGATCATTTGTATTCTAAAAAGGGACCCATGTGAGATATAAAAGGAGACATCCTCTGAAGTGTCCAGGGAAGGAAAACTTGAGGGACTATCTTAGAACTAACTCTGGTTCCCGAAATGTATTCTCTCCACTAGCACATTTTGTCTGCCGAGGTCTGAAGACAGAATCTTGTCTGACTCTGGAATTTATTCTAATATTATGCTGCTATCTTAATTCTAAAGTGAACTAATATTTTGGACAACTCCTGGTACTGATAAACTAGGGAACCATTCTTGTACTTGAGCAAAGAGACCCCTGTTCTGGCTTCAATACTTTAAAGAACTCCATTCTGGCCATGCTCCTCCAGCCTTTCCTTTTTGGATTTACTCTTCTTCTTCCTTCCATTCTTGATAACAAAGTAGGTACTACAGATCTTGGAATTCCATGACCAAATTGTTTGTTCATGGCCTGTAAGATCTGTTCTTTTAAAGAATATATATATATCACCAGGACTGAGAAGTAGCCATGGGACAGCTGTTTGTGAGTAATGTGGGTTAATATATAGGTGAGGCACAACACCATGTTAAGTAGATCTGAGATTAAAAAGAGAAGAGTCTAAAGAGAGAGAGAGAGAGAGAGAGAGAGAGAGAGAGAGAGAGAGAGAGAGAGAGAGAGAGAAGAGAGAATAGTCTCAAACTGGGCCAGGGCTAGCTTTCCCTGCATTGCTATGTTCTAGAATGAAAATCTAAGGGGTTTGAAAATTCTAAATTGAATTTTGATTTTCAAATAGTTATAAAGATATTTTAGATATTTTTATCAAGGTTGGAAGGCAGAACATATTTATTTAACCATTTATAGCTTTGCTTGTAACTTTTAAATGTTTAGAGATAGCATATTTTTACTCTTGACCATCTGTGTCAATCATAATATTGAAGGAATTTGTGACTCAAATAAAGATTTAGATTAACTGGTTGCTAAGTCCCCTGCCAACTCTGATTCCACATGTAGTAGCTAGAGGTAGAAAAATATGGTCAGACTCTCTCTAGAGAGCTCAAGAAAAACAAAGACTAACAACCTCAAGCCACCGGGGCAAGAATGGTTTGACCTAAGTCCAAGTTTCATTTTGGTTAGGCTTTCTACTTGAACACTACTTTCCTTCAAATTTTTATGACCACTAATGCCTAAGAGACACTTTACTAGTAGTCCATGCCAGATGTGGTTGCTAAAAGAGGTCTGACAACCCTTACCAATCCTGTTAGGTTTTCCAGCTCAAAAATGCATTTGATAAATGTAGATGTATCTTGTTAACTAAATTTTCAGACCCCATTGAGTTTTGTTTATCTTTAGGGTATACAGATAAAAAGATCAAAATGAGCTATGGTATGATATCTATCTTCTAGAGGATAGACAGCATCAGGGTTGATAAAATAGTAGGTTTGTTTCCTATAAAGTATAGTATTATCTCTAGAGAATGTACTATATTTCTAGGACACCCACTTTGGTTTTTTGTTTGTTTGTTTTTTGACGTTTTGGGCAGCTTCTCAAAATCCCCTATTATATAAATTCTCCAAAAAAGAAGAAGAAATATATTTTATATATTATACAATATATATAAAATAAAGCTTTCTTCTAGTCCCCAGGTGGGAAGTAGTCAATGCAGTGGGATAGCTCTGGTTTTGCCATGTATTGAAGATGCAGACAGGCCTTCCACTGCAGATAATAGACATGAAAGAGACTAAGTGGCATTGAATTCAGATGGATTATCTCCTTTTTTTTTTTTTTTTTTTTTTTTAAACACTCAGGCAGAAAATTTGGTTAGAATCCTACATTTTTAAAGTTAAGAAAAGTATCTTTGTCAACTAGGATAGATCTAAATATTAGAAGAGGAAAGCAACATGATCTATGAATTAAAACTAACTTTGAGCAAAAAAAGCATCAGTTATAGTGACCAGAGGTCAAGATGTATAGGAA
Source organism: Pipistrellus kuhlii (assembly GCF_014108245.1). Taxonomy (NCBI): domain Eukaryota; kingdom Metazoa; phylum Chordata; class Mammalia; order Chiroptera; family Vespertilionidae; genus Pipistrellus; species Pipistrellus kuhlii. The sequence goes on from NW_023425515.1 coordinate 60,828,575, forward strand.
TGATTGTGGCAAAGCATATTGTTGATGCATAATTTCCTCAGGATTCAGCCAGTCTGGACTGGTGTCAGCCTTTTGGAAAATGACATGAGAAAGCTACAACTTTGCAACCTTACGATTGGATACCACTGTACCTGTAGCAAAGCTCCAGCCAGAAAGGGCATTACTGCAAAGAGAGGGCAGATTTTGTCGGACCCATTCTTTTTTTTTTTTTTTTTTAAATATATTTTATTGATTTTTTACAGAGAGGAAGAGAGAGGGATAGAAAGTTAGAAACATCGATCAGCTGCCTCCTGCACGCCCCCTACTGGGGATGTTCCCACAACCAAGGTACATGCCCTTGACCGGGATCGAACCTGGGAACTTTCAGTCTGCAGTCCGATGCTCTATCCATTGAGCCAAACCAGTTTCGGCAGGACCCATTCTTAATAGTGACAATGTGTAGTGTTGAGAACACATGGCCACCATGATCCAATCAGATCCTTACTATACAGAGTGGAAGCAGGACTAGTCCCCTTGGGATGTCAATTCCTAGAGTTCTTGGCTAATCCAGTTAAGTAGGAGACTTGAGAGTATATCCCAATGGGATAAACTGGACTCAGTTCTAACAGCACATGTTGGGGAGAGGGTAAATTAAGCAATAAAAGAAAAACAACAACTATGGGACCATATTTTTGTGAGAATATTTGAATTCAATTTAAGAAGTAGATTGTATCATTCATTCTACATATTGCCTCCAAGATTATTTCACTCTCCTGGTCTCAAACAAGGGCCACCATATCTCCATCTGCAAGACCAATGCATTTCTTTCTGACACTTTACTGAATAGAACACAAACATACACAAGTTTGTTATTTATTTTAAGTGAGACTGGCTTCCCAAAATCCATTTTTATGAGTCAGCTTATATTTAACAGATACTATAACTTTCTGTCAAAGGCTTCTACAAGAGATTAATCTTAGAAATGAACATTAGTATATAAAGAAATTAGAGGAACATTATCAAATAAAATAAGGCACCAGAACTCATCCAAGTAGAAATAAAGGACTAATAGTCTACAAAATTTAGTGAGTCTTGTACTCATTAATGCAAATAATCTATTACTATTCTATCTTCTCTCCCAAGATATGCATTATTAATAAAGGGGTCAAAATTCAAATCCTTTCTATTCATTCTGAATCAATTCTTATTAGTCAGCTAAGCACTGTTATTATTAATATGTCTGTAATATCTGATAAACCATGTGGTCCCTTGTAGTCCAGACATTCTGAGCCCTTTTTCATATGCTGGGCTATGTTAACCTTGAGAACCATATTCCTAATAGCTTTGCGTATGAGATAAGAGTCTGAAAAGATACAATAAAAATGCTAGAAAATATGGGAAAATAATTTTGGTAGGAATCTAAATTGTTCTTCAGCCTAAATTAGAGTAAGGAATTAAAAGCTGAGAGTTATAAAGGGTTTAAATGGGGCATCCACAGAGAGGGAACTTATAATGATTCACTTCTATTACTAAGAAATGATGAAAGCAGCAGCTGTGCTAACTTTAAATAGCAATGGAATACTAAGCCTATATTAAGTGCTTTCTCTGCTTCAGGCACTGTGCTTAGTTTACAAATATATATATATGAATGCATTTATTATCATTATCTATATATATAAAAGCCAAGCGACCAGAAAGCCAGAATGACTGGAATTACTGGAATGACCTAAACTATTGGAATGAGTGGTCGCTATGATGTGCACATCAGTGACCAGCCAGCCTCCCAACTGCCCTTGGCTCCTACCCCTGGCTGGCCCCACCTCCGATCAGTACTTCCTCCCCTGATGGGGGATGAGGCTGGCCAACCTCCTGCATCCCCTTTCTCCCATAAGGCCAGCCCTGATCAGCCCCCATTGGGGCCAGCTGGTTGGACCCCACCCTTGCACAAATTCATGCAAAGGCTTCTAGTATATATAATTGTCCTAAACTAATAAGCAGTACAATCAGCAATGCCCTTAACCAATAAACAACTCTTGGGTTTTGCAATTTTGCATATAATCCATAGAAAGAAGAAGAGGATTTCTGCCCCCTGACCCCTTATATGTATACTAAAGACCTGGTGCAATTTGAAATTTGTGCAATCAGGGGGTCCCTCAGCCCAGCTTGTGCCCTCTTGCAGTCTGGGAGCCCACAAGAATCAGGCCTAAGCTGGCAGTCGGACATCCTTAGTGCTCCCATCACCACTGCATTGCTTGCCAGCCATGGCTTGGCTTCTGGATGAGCAGTGCTCTTCCCCCTGTGGGAATGCACTGACCATTAGGGGGAAGCCCCTGCATTGAGCATCTGTCCCCTAGTGGTCAGTGCATGTCATAGTGACTGGTCGTTCTGCTGTTCGGTTGATTTGCAAATTAGCCTTTTATTATATAGGACTAGAGGCCCATGCATGAAATTTGTGCATGGGGGTGGGGAGGGTGTCCCTCAGCCCAGCCTGCACCCTCTCCAATCTGGGACCCCTTGAGGGATGTCCCGGTGGGATTGGACCTAAACAGGCAGTCGGACATTCTTCTCACCATCCAGGACTGCTGGCTCCCAACTGCTTGCCTGCCTTCCTGATTGCCCCTAACCGCTTCTGTCTGCCAACCTGATCACCCTCTAACCACTCCCATACCAGACTGATTGATGTCTAACTGCTCCCCTGCCAGCCTGTTTACCCCCAAATTCCCTCCTCTGCCAGCCCAGTTATCCCTAACTGCCCTCCCCTGCAGGGTTGATTGCCCCCAACTGCCCTCCCTTGCAGGCTTCGTCCTTCTCAACTGCTCTCCCTTGCAAGCCTGGTCCCTGTCAACTGTCCTCCCTTGCAGGCCTGATCCCTCCCAACTGCCCTTTCCTGATGGCCATCTTATGGTGGTCATCTTGTGTCCACATGGGGGCAGCCATCTTGTATGTTGGAGTGATGGTCGATCTGCATATTACTCTTTTATTAGATTGAATGATAAAGCAGCCAGTATGGAACCTTGTCCACATCTTGCATCCAAGAAATGTTAAAAGAACTGTTTCTTTTGTGCATAAAATAACATATTATATCAATATACAAAACTTAGCATAGGTTACAATACAGAAATCTGTTTTCTAACCTTATTTTGAGGACTGCTCTAATAGGTTTATAGTCCTTAAATCTAATAGTTTTCCCAAAACTTTTGTCATTCATTTGCACTCTTCATGACTTTTGACATACCCTTTATTACCTAGACCATTTATTTTCCTTTAAATAATCTCACTGTTTAATATAAATTAATAAAAGTAAATTTTATATCACTAGTATAAAATAAATTGAAGGAAACAATAAAAATAAATACACAGAAAATCACACTATTTATTCCATTCTAGTTAAACATTATTGTTTGAGAAAGTTGTAGCTCTTTATTTAAAAAATGCTGTGGTACATTTATACAACAGAATATTACTCAGCCATAGCAATCTTACCATTTGTGACAGAATGGATGAACCTAGAGGGAATTATGTTAAGTACAATATGTCATAGAAAAGATAAATTCCATATGATTTCACTTATACATAAAATATAAAGAGCAAAACAAACAAACAAACAAACAAAATAGACTCAGAGAAACAGGAAATAGACTCATGGTTGCTAGAGGGAGGTTGGTTGAGGGAACTGGATGAAAAAGGTAAAGTGATTAAGAAGTACAAATTGATAGTTACAGAAAGTCATAAAGATATAAAGTATAGCATAGGGAATACAGTCAATAATATAATAACTATGATGCCAGGTGTGTACTTGAAATATCAGAGGACCACTTTGAAAGATAGATGATTGAACACTATACTGTATACCTGAAATTCATACATAATAATATTGAACATAAACTATAATTGAAAAATAAAATGAGTTGTATTAAGGTGGTAAAAGACATATAGCACCATTCTGTGACTTACTACTTGAAGTAATGAGAAAGGTGGAAATATAATTGAGAAGGCCCTCACTTTGTGACTCATTGTTATTTCATTCTGCATGGATGTGCCTTTTAAAATCATCTCTCCCACTGTCAACAGTGAGCACATTAACTTTTGGGAATCATTGATGTGAGCCTATTACCTATTAACTTGGAGTATTAGTTACTTAAGCTATAAATTCATCACAAATTTCTGTAGTTACACTTGACTAGGTACCAATTTCCGCACTAGGTCCTTCAAAGTACAAAGCAGGCTTAAAACTGATCTAGTTCAGGGATTTTTCAGGCAATGGGGAAAGAGGCATAGATGCTTGAATGGAGCTTGAAAGGTATTGAAAGTAGAAGCCTGCTCTAAAAGGCCCAGGCACCTGTGTCCACCCACATAAATGCTGCCCCTGGGTTAAGGCCAGGATTCTCATGCTGCTGTGAACATGTGAGTTCCCAACTTCACTCCCCCAGAGTGTGATTTGGAAGGTATGTGGTGAGGCATCTGATGATTCTGATGTAAAAGGTAGAAGAATGACATGCCAAAACCTCAGGAGGAAAAGTCTATTCCAATTTGGGAGTTGCTGGAGGAGAGAGACAGGTGGAAGAGTTGGAGCTGGCATTCTGAGTGTAGGGGGATGCCTCAGAGGAAGAAATCAGCAGCAATCAAGAGGTGGAATCCTACACAAATATAGCCTTGCCTTTTAAGTGGGCTTCAAAGGTACTCTTCCTACTAGAGGAAGAAGAAATAAGGCTAAAAAGAAATGCCTCTAGGGACTTGCGTATCAATGATTACCAATCTGATCTGTAAGGCTTCCAGAATTAAAAAAAAAAAAATGTTCAGGTTGTATTCTGAAATCTGAAGGGAAAACACAGTTTAGATTGATGTTTGTAATAAAAGGGTTAATGTTTAGTGGAAAGATTATCACCTTATGCTGAAGTACTTGTATTTCCCTAAATTTTTGCCATGAATTGCTATGAATAATGGCAATCTTTGTGTTTGGTACTTTATGTATCTGAGCCTCACATACTTCCTGAAAGGTGAGTGGCTGCAATTCCAGTTCTATAGATAAGGAAACTGAGATTCAGAGAGGTCAAGTAGCTTGTCCAGTTACATAGCTGCCTCTCTTTATGATTACCTGAGAAAATGTTTTCTTAGTGATTAACTTGAATTTAGGCAACAATTTGAATAAGTCATTCTATTTTTAATAGAAGGAGCATAACTGGGCTGGGAAAGCAGGCTTAGTTTAGCTTCCTCTCATCTCAGTTATATGAGATGAATTTCTTTCCAACCAAGGGCTTGTGATTCAACAATTTTCTCCAGGGTATAGGTGGCCTTTCAAATAGGAAATAAAGAAGCAGGTGAGTTGATAACTCTTATATACAAAATGAGCAGGCATCCCAGTGATGTCCTATTCAGCAACAATGTCTGCAAACTTAAGGCCCATCTCACCCACTTCCTACACCAGTTATGACCAGTGAAGGGTCCCTTTGGACAGAAGAACTGAACTTCACCTCCTTCTTCCACGTGTTCTCTGAGGTGCTTAATCCTGTTGTGCTTTTCTCCTGGTCTGAGTTGCAGCCAGTTTGACGTTCTTTCTAATTCTTACCTCTTCTTCCTGCCTGTCCAAAGTCCAGGTCAATGTGCTTCTCATAATTCATTCATTCACTCGTTCATTCACTTATTCATTCATTTATTGATTGCTAGTTATATTCCAGACCAAATCAGATGATGGTGATATTACAGAGAATCCTATTCCTGACCTTAGGGAGTTTATAGTCTAACAGGAAATATTAAATAAATAATAAAAAATGGTATTATGGGAGCTGTGATTGAATAGGCTATGAGAATACCCACCAAGGGCATGGCTGGAAATGAAAGGGAGTTTAAGCTGAGACTTATACAATGAATAGTAAAAGTTAGCCAGACCCACAGAAGGTATATAGGAGGAAAATGTTCCTTGTAGACAAAAATAGCATGGACATAGTATCTGTGAGGGAGGCATAGAGTGTGATTTTTACCTATTATCATTATTTCAGTCATCACCAATATGGTGACAAGTTTCCAAAACGCCATTTCCAGCTCATATGTCTTTTAATCACATTTAAACATAGAAAGATTTTTATAATGTGGGGGAAGAACTAACTTTCCTCTACCCTTCAAGTTTCTTTCTACTGGTCTAATAATTAAATTTGCATGATAAAGATTAACAAGAGAAAATAACCAAAATTAATTACATATGCATGTATGAGACCACCACATACATAGGAGAGTTAGAGACTTCACATACATGAGAGGTTCAGTGTCAGAAAGGGACAAAGAGGTATACATGACATTCTGATCTGAGGATGAGGTAAGGCATCTTGGCGCTTCAGAGGTGAGGAAGATCATGAGCAAGAGGCTAAAAAGAGCAGAATTCAGTAATTAGAAGTTTGCCCTGCCCTGTAGATAGGCCATTAAAAGTTATTTCCGATGGTAACTCTTATTATGGGCCAGGTCCCTTATTTAAATTCTTTAAGAGGAATGTAAAAGTTACTCATGAGCCACACGGTCTTGATTGCCTTTAGCTCAAAAATAATTCACATGTCAAAGTGGCACAAATTGGAGCTCTGAACTTCCTCAGTAGGAAACTTTGTTTATACATTAATCTTTATCTAACACAGGACCAGGGGTAGGATACTAGGTAACTATAAGTTGTGAGTTGAATGGGAAACATCTGGGTGGAAAGACAAATGGCAAAAGCTTTGTCCCCATTTTGCCCCAGTCAACCTTATTGAATAGGATTTAATTTCTGAAGCCATTTATGCTCATACCTTAAGCATCCCCTTCAAGAGGTGATTCATTTCTAATAATAGATTTTGGAATATTAGAAGTTCTCTTTTCTTTCCCTTCTGCTTCTTATATGGTCTAACTCAGTGGTCAGCAAACTCATTAATCAACAGAGCCAAATATCAACAGTACAATGACTGAAATTTCTTTTGAGAGCCACATTTTATAAACTTAAATGTTCTAATGCCACCTTTTCAAAATAGACTTGTCCAGGCTGTGGTATTTTGTGGAAGAGCCACACTCAAGCGGCCAAAGAGCCGCAAGTGGCTCGTGAGCCGCCATTTGCCAACCACAGGTCTAACTATCGATATATATGGCTAAACCAAGGCGGTCAATCTCCCTTGGTTTTAAACCTCTGCTTACTTTTAACCAAATTTTCTTCTTGGTTCCTTGTCTTGGTATATTCAGACAATGTTCCCTACTTTAACAAGTTCTCAGGCTCTTCCCTTTTCATTTAGGAATCCTGAAACTATTCTTAACTAACTTACGTTTTTGGTTTTCAGAACAAAACAAAACACAAGACCTTATACATGGATGAAATCTTGTTCCACCCTTGCCTCCAGATTCCTTGGATCAGGAACAAATGTGTGTTGTGTCAGAACTCCCACTTAATAATTTTGTCTAGGGGTTTTGTCTTGAAGATTTAAAAAAATTATTTATTTTGTTTATGTTAACATATCACCTATAATATTATTTATTTATTTGTTTGTTTGTTTGTTTTTGTTAATCCTCACCAGGGAATATTTTTTTCCAATGATTTTTTTAGAGAATAGAAGGAAGGGGAGAGACAGTGAGAGAGAGAGAGAGAGAGAGAGAGAGAGAGAGAGAGAGAGAGAGAGAGATCAACTAGTTGCTTCCCACATTCACCCCAACTAGGGTTGGGGGATTGAGCTTGCAACCTAGGTATGTGTCCCTGACTGGAATTGGACCCACAACCCTTCAGCTGGCTGATGACCTAATTATTGAGCAAAACCAGGAAGGTCTAACATTATTTAATTGATTCTTTTTTATACTAAATCATTTTTTAAAGAAAATAATATTATTATAAATGAAAAACTACTATCACAATAAATAGACTATCTAAAAATAAATGCAATGCAAACAAAGCAATGCTATTGATTTCAGTTATATTCATTCCTGACTGTGAGCTGGGGGTTGGTTATGTGTCACAATGAGAGATTAGTAACTGCTAGAGAGTGGGTGGAGAGTGGAGCAAACATATGTATTGGGATGTCTGAGTCAGACCTGCTTTAGTGCCCCCTTTCACTTGCATCAGTACCCCAGTTTGGATGATAAAATACACACACACACACACACACACACACACACACACACACATATATATCCTAATTAAGTGGCTTAAATATTACACTTGCATGATGAATCATAGCCTTCAGAATGCATTACTTCTTTATTCAGTTGAGAAGTTGATGGCTAAAAAGAGAAAGTCCAAACCAGTTTTGGTCTCAAATATGCTTTATAGTTTTTCCAATTGGTTTATCGTTATTAGCAATTTTTGGCACTCTGTCACTTTCCTTTCCCTTAGCTGCTCTTTACACATCTTTGTATGATTTCCAATTTGGTATACCATGCTATATGTTTTGAAGTTGCAATCAAAACATTTATATTCTGGCAGAATATAAAACTTCAGAGAAATACAAATCCAAATAAGTTTGCTTGAGCCTTAGCCATAAATATTTTCCCTCTCACTTAATTATTTTACATTTGTGTAAGATTAACTAAAGATGAAGATGACAGAAAACCCAAATATATTGGATATGCCACTTCCTTTCCTTCTTTTAAAAAAACTCTGACATCAAAACTCCAATGAAAATATTGTACACTTATTTCTATACTTAAATGTAAAGTCTCCTTCAGCAGGCATTCTTTCACTCAAATCTACTGCTAATTACTATATGTTAAAAAATTCTGTGAAATTTCAGATGATTGAAGTTTTGAGCTCTCCTTTAGAAAAGCTAGTCTCATGAGTGATGGTTATATATGTAAGCATCACAAAGCAATGTGATAAGACTATTGGAGAAGCATTCTGTCACTCTTTGTAATGTCTCTCCCCACCCCTAACTATTTTTTAGGGTCACATTACTTTTCACCTGGATTATGGCTGTGAAGATTGCCCAACTATTCTCCTTCGCTCTAAGCTTTTGGAACAAATTTAAAAATAAACAGAAAATGTAAAATATTAATTTGTCTAACTCCAAGCTACATTCATTAACTTTCTCTCCAGAAAGTCAAAGGCAGTGGTATTTGATGGAGCCCCGATCTAATCCCTCCCGCAGGGACCCATCTCCAGGAAGTTGCTTGGAACAGTGAGGTGAAATCAGGCAGCAAGTGACTATCCTGGAATGACCCACAGTAAGTGACCCTAAGCCTGAAGATGACCTCATGGAGTTGAAGAGGCTAACTGAGAATAACGACCTAGTGAGGCCATTATTGTTCCCTCTTTCATCGATTCCTTCCAAAGTTGAGCAGCCACATCATTAAACTTTGGACTATGAAAAAAAAAAAAAATCAGTTCCCTGGTCCTCCCTCTGGATCACTGAATAAAGTTGGACTTCATTAGACAACCAGACAATGTGTGTTTATGTTGTCCTCCTGCATTCCCCTTCCTGAGCATTCTTCTTACAAAGTACCAGCTTTTGTGTTCACTAACTTTCCATAAAGACACAATCCATGTACAGTATCTCCCTATTTCTTAGACTGTCTTAAGTTCCACTCATGAAAACAAATAGCGGTCACTAAAAGATGGCCTGGACATACAGATTAGGTTCTACATGAGGACAAGAAACAACCTTGATGAGGATATGGTGTTAAACACTAAAACACACACACACACACACACACACACACACACGCACACACCACCACCACCACCATCACCATCACCACAACCTCTCTGAACACATTAGTGACCTTGGAAATAGAGTTGGATATAATTGGCAGCAGGGAGGCTCTAGTTTCTTGACTGAGTCCTAGAATTCAGGTTCAGGGACCTTACAGGGACATGCATGGTTGGTGGCAGCATGGGGAAGAAGAGGATGAAGTGCTAAAGGAACATTTCAAGTCTCTCACCTTGGGGCACCATTTTGAACATGCAAACTGGAAATGGAAAATCAACAGGCCACACAGGACAAAGGTCAGTAAAATGCATACTACTCAGGCATCTTTAATTCCTCTCTCCCCCACTTGATCACAGTGGAATAGTTCAATGTGCTGAGAGTGAGCAAAAGATGCTCCTGTTTAATAATTCTGCAGCAGATAGAAGGTCAGGAATGTAGGCCTAATATCACACTTTACATGGATAAATCTGAGAAACATAGACACCAAATCTTAAAGGCAGAAGGGCTGTAAAGATAATCAATGTTTGTTAAAGTGCCTGTGTGTGTGTAGTGGGAGGGGGTAAACATCAGCAGGCTGCCAGTAGGAAATTCCAGGGTCTTGTCATAAAACAACATAATCAAAATTTGGGGAAGCCACAGGTCTGAAAATCTACATTTTAAATAAGCTGCCCAGCTAATTCTTGCATATGTTAAAATTTTGAGACTTTCTGGCTTAAATTCACCTTTTCATTCACTGATGAGGAAACAGCCACTCCTCCAGTGAAGCAAACTGATGGCAAAATATGGATGTGAAGCGAGTTGTCCTGACCCCAGTCCAATACATTTTCTTTGTGCTTTGATGAAGAGACTTGTACTGTTCTATGGTGATGATTAAATCCTGTTAGAAAGGCTTCCAGTTTTAGAGATACTTTGATTTTATCAGTAAAATACTAAAGGGTGTACATTCTTTCAAAGGGCTTTAACTTGCAAGACCAGTTGTTTAAATTGCCCTGAGAAATACCCCAATGAGTCAGGATGAGACATCCTTTGGTTGAGTCTCTTCATGCAGCCAGGATCGTGTTTGGCTCCACTCTGTTCCCTGGTAACCACGAGGTACAGCTGTTCTTACAAACTGTCCTGTGTGATAGCAAAGATGTTTCCTCTGAAGGTTTCATGGAGCATGTACTCAGGTCATTGGCCCAGATGGCAGCCCCTGGAAAGCCGCTGTTTTCTCATAGTGCTGGTCAGGTGCAGAAGCAACAGTCCACTGCCACACACAGACTAACTCATTTTCCCACCTCACCTTCCACTTTATTTCTTTAGTCTCTCATTTATTTTTATACTGTGTATTGAATATCTTACCACATAAATGTTTTGCTCTTTCTCTCTTCCTTCCTCTCTCTCTAAAATCAATGAAAAAAACATACTTGGAATAGGATTAAAAAAAAACAAACACAAAACAAAACGAGGCATTCGTAAAATGTTTTAAAGAGTAAAACTTTTACTTCTGCATTTGGGGATTTTCTGTGTTGGTTGATGGGTCCTTGTTATGGACTGAATTACATCCTTCCAAATCTATATGCTGAAGCCTTACCCGCTAATGTGACTGTATTGGGAAATACAGCTTTCAGTAATTAAGGTTTAATGAGGCCATATTGGTAGAGTCTTACTCTGATTGGATTGGTGACCTTATAAGAAGAGGACAGAAGTTAGGACAAGCGCTAGCTCTGTCTCCCTTCCTCCTGCTCCACCCACTTTCCCCCACCCAACTTCTCGACCATACACACATTCCGTGTATACACACTGGGGAAATGCAATATGAGCTTGAAGCAAGAGGGTGAACTGTCTGCAAGGCAAAAAGCGGACTCTTACCATATAGACACCCTAACATCAAGCTTAGCCTCCAGAACTGTGAGAACTGAATTTCTGTGTGTAAGCCACTCAGTGCATGATACTTTTTATGGCAGACCAAGCAGAGATGGCCTGGTTTCAGAAATGTACGTGAAAACACAGTAGTCTGGCCCTAGAAAGATGCCTTCCTGGAATGTATTTCCCATCTCAGTCCCTCTCTCTGGTTAGTGTGCATGGCCTCTGTTTGAGAAATCTGTCTATGGCCTTTTAGCCTCCAGTGTCCCTCAGGCAATTCTACCAGACAGTGACACTCCATTGAGATTTCCTTGGGACCTGCAGCAATGACATGATGCTCTGAGTTCTGCCTTATTATATTCTCTTTCAAATGCCTTTCTTCCAACCTTAACATCTCTAGAAAGGAGAGCTTCTACATAACTGGTAGACCTGCCAGGCCATGCCTTAGGAACAAGAAAAGGAACTTTATTAACAACGTATCAGGAACAAAAACCTGATATATAATTATAAATTGGCATTAAAAAAAAAGAGAGCAAGATTATTTATCTTAAGAAATGAGGGAGCTGGTGAGTCTTTAGGTTTTTGTGGAAAAATGATGAGGATATCAGGCTTGTGTGACTAGCAGGTGGCCCGCAGCCAGATTAAGGCTCAGCTCTCAGGAATTACTGACATGCCACAAAACCACAGGCTGGGAGATGGCATTCTCAGAGGGAAGAGGTTGAGTATAAGGTCACCCAGAGGCAGAGGAAAATATTTATTTTACTATTTAGAGTTGTTTTCCTTTCTCTAAACAAACTCTCCTTCAATTCCATAGCAGGAGCTTTCTTCTGGCACCTCTGGTTTATGTGGATTTATTCGTGAATTTCCCAGGAAGCCACAGCCTCACACACAGTCTCCTGGCCATTTCACCAGGAATATCATGCCACTACTTGGCGATGGCATAGCTGACCAATTAGGGATCTGTCATTGCCATATCTGTAAAGGATTGTTATTTGTCAATATAGATTTTCCTCTTGAAAGCTTGTCAGTTCCTTCTGGAAATTATAGACGGAGGCATTGCCTTTCTTGGAAAATGTAATTTAAATATATTGCTCCAAGATAAAATATATCATTTATATGTATGTGCTAATTTTTTTTAACAAAGGTCTAAACCCTCACTTTTGAAGTTGCTGAGTACTAGTAACAGAGTTGTAAATGGGACCTTAAATAAAGAATTTGCTCATTATTATATTTGTCATGAGAATTATAACTATTGAATCATTGTAACTGGAAAATACCATAGAGTTCATAAAATGAACTCCATTAATTTTATGATTTAAATCTTTGAAGACCAGAGAGGGAGAAGACTTCAGGCCTGCTGGGTCTTTGAGAGATTGAGAGCAACAGTCCATACTGGTTTTATTTGTCTCCTTGAAATCGTTACTCAGGTGAAATGCACTTATTGCCTAAGAGTATGGTTTAAACACCATTTCTTACTGAGTGAAAAGCTTCAGCATAGGATGTGGAGCTAGGAGGGCAGCCCACTCTTTCTGAGCAGAAGTAGATAACATCCTTCATGCAAAGCCCTCACGTTTGATTGCATAAACACTCAGCATTATTTTAAAACAGAAAAGATTATCTGCATCTGAAACATCTGGGTGGAGACAGGTGGGCTCTGTGATTTGCCTCTTCCTGTGAATGACCCACGTCCTGCATGGTTCAGGGTTTGGGCTCTGGAAAAGGGGACACACACAAATGAAAGAGACGAGACAAGAAATAATAATTTGGAAATATTGGGGGACCAGGCGGGAGCCCAACTCAAGAGGAAGGACTTCTCTTGGCCTTGGCCTTGCCATCCTTTTATTCAATTTGGAATATACCCATAGCCCTTAGGCAGACAATTTCCACTAACCGGCAGACCACCTTATCAGTAAGGATTTACATGACTGTCTGGTGGAGAATTTGCTTCAGCTCCCATTGTCTCTACTAAACAGTGGGTGCATAGCTCTGACCTTTGTCAGGGCTCGAGGGTCACCAGCATTCCAGGATCCTTGTTCACAACTCTCTTCCAGTGAAGACAATAGGCAGTTTCCCACATCTTCCTAAGGTGTCAGAAGCAATATATGCTCAGGCCAGTTTAGTTATCAATTTGTAGTTATTCCCTAAAACCCAGGAAACAAATCAAATTCTTAATTTGGCCACAGCTTTTTCACAATGGCTACACATTAACATTGCCAGGGAAACCTTCGAAAGCCCAATGCCCAGACCAATAAAATCAGTTTCTGGGTTGGGGCCAAGGTATTGGTAATTTTTTAACATGCCTCAGGTGTGCAGCCAAGACTGAGAACTACTGAGTTAGGCATAAAATCAAGCAAAAACAAATTTCCTAAAATGTTCTTCCTGCCAAGGAAATAAAACCAATGTCTCAGTCACTACATTTAACAATTATTCCCAATTTTGTTGGCACTGTCTTTGGAATTTTAGAAAAGCTTAAATAAGTCAATGTTTAAACTCTAGTCTTCAATGATCAACATGTATTACTCTCCCTCTCTATGTCCTTTGTCTCAAGACAGGATCTGCTTTAAGTGGTTTTCCAGTCAACAGTAACTGTCTTTAAGAAATTCCTAATGTTAGCCTAGCCCTGCCTTATGCATTTTGTACACTTAACTTATTCCTCACAACAGAATTATGCATTAGATACTGTTATCCTCATTTTATAGAAGGGAAAATTTAGCCTCAGGGAAGCTGATGTAGACTGCACAGCCAGAGATGACAGCAGATCTGATGTCCTGAACCCTGGGTTTTTCTGTCCTGATCTACTGTTTTGACAGCATGGTGTGTGGAAAAGCCCTGCACTAGCATCAGTTCTTGTGCTTTTGTCTGCCACTAACCTGTGATCTCAGACAAGTCCCACATCCAACTGGACTTGAATTTCTTCACCTCAAGAAAAAGAAAAAAAAAAGGAGAGAAAAACAAACAAGCAAATCACAAAAGGACATGTAAAGAAAGCTGATCGTAAAAAAAACTACATTTTCTATTATATAAAATTCCATTTACATAAATTTCTAGAAAAGGCAAGGGTACAGAGATGGAGAGTTGTTGGTGGTGCCTAAGGCTGAGGTTTAGAGATGGGATTGACTGGGCAAGAGGCACGAGGAAACTTTTTCGGGTGATGTGTGTGTTTTTAACTGAAATGTGGTGATGGTTGCATAACTGTATAATTTACTAAAAGTCATTTAACTAGACCACATGTGTCAAACACAAGGCCCTCGGGCCAAATCTGTCCCGCCAGGCCTTGTAATGTGGCCCGCACCGCGCATTCATCACTGCACTCTGCTGCGTTTCCATCACAATGACAGTTTATGACTGTTCAGTAAACCATTCGGCCCGCGATTTAGGCTGAATTTTAGATTTTGGCCCCTTCTCTGATTGAGTTCGACACCCCTAAACTAGACACTTGCAATGGGAGATTTTTATGGTTTGTAAACAACACCTCAATGAAGCTGCAAGAAATGGTATTGGAACTTGTACTATAAGATGACTGCTGTATTGACTCAATCAAGGCTATTTGTGGCATTTTCACATTAAGTAACTTACATTGCTGCATCTTTAACAACATTTTGACCTGCTTTTTATTCATACATTTTAAGTTGGTAACTATTGACAATGTATACATTAGTGTAGCCATCACTGCAATTAAGATATAGGACATTTTCACCACCCCAAAAGTTCCCTGTCCTTCCCAATCAACCCTCTACTTAACATCCCTGGCCCCAGGCACTGCATACCTGCTTTTTGTCACCATAGATTACATTTCTTTTTACCGGAGTTCCATAAAAATGGATTAAGACAATGTGTATTCTTTGTGTCTGGCTTCTTTTCACTAAGCATATTATTTCTGATAACCATCTATATTGTTAGGGGGTGGTCAGTAATTTATCAGTAATTGCTTCTTTCTATTGCTGAGTAGGATTACATTGTATAGATATATCACAATTTGTCTTTGGTTAGCCCAGTGGTCGGCAAACTCATTAGTCAACAGAGTGGCAAACTACAGTTCGAGAGCCGCAGATGGGCTAACTTGCAGCTTGCCGACCACTGGGCTAGTCTATATAATAAACAAGTAATATGCAAATTGACTGTTATGCCCTCACACAAGATGGCTGCCACAAGATGACCTGCAGGGGAGGGCAGTTGTGGCTGATCAGGCCAGTAGGGGAGGGCAGTTGGGGGTGACCTAGCCTTCAGGGGAGGGCAGTTAGGGATGACTGAGTTGGTAGGGGAGGGCCTTTGAAGCAGACCAGCCCTGCAGGGGTGGGCAGTTGGGGGTGACTGGGCCTGTAGGGGAGGGCATTTGGGATGGACCAGGACTGCAGGGAGGGCAGTTGGGGGCAATTGAACCATCAGGGGAGAAGTTAGGCATCAATCAGGCTGGCAAAGGAGTTGTTAGGGTGGTCAGGCAGGCAAGCAGGCAAGCAGTTGGGAGCCAGCAGTCTTGGATTATGAGAGGGATGTCCTAAATTGGAGAGGGTGCAGGCTGGGCTGAGGGACACACCCCCAGTGCATGAATTTTGTGCACTGGGCCTCTAGTTATAAATAATGGTGCTATAAACATTTTGTACAAATATTTTGTGGGCTTATATTTTTATTTCTTTTGGGCAAATACCTATAACTAGGAGTGGATTTGTTGGGTAACATGGTAAGTATATATCTAACTTGTTAAGAAAATGGCAAATTTTTCAAAGTGATTGTATCATTTCAATTACAACAGTTTATGAAAGTTTTAGTTGCTCCACATTCTCCCCAGCACTTAGTATTATTACTTAGCATTGTTCTATTTTTATATTATTGCTGATAATCTGATATTATTTTATTATTTATATAAACAAAGTT
Organism: Pipistrellus kuhlii; assembly: GCF_014108245.1. Classification (NCBI taxonomy): domain Eukaryota; kingdom Metazoa; phylum Chordata; class Mammalia; order Chiroptera; family Vespertilionidae; genus Pipistrellus; species Pipistrellus kuhlii. Next base: position 60,844,915 of record NW_023425515.1, read on the forward strand.
TTTTCTCAATGAAATTTGTCACTACAAAATTTTCAGGTTTTCTCAAAGTAATAAGACATATGGCTGGCTTTTTGAAACTCATTGTGCAAATGAATCTCTATTGATTGTCATCAGAGTTAATGAAAAATTCAAATAAATACTGCAATTTAGCAAAACTAATAAAAATTTCAATTATATGCACAAACTGAAAAAGGCACCATCTGTAATTTTAAGTGAGAAATAAAAGTTTAATTGGATAAAATCTGGACATCTTTATAGAGTATGGTAGAAACCAATTAGTCAATTGACATAGGACTACTTTTGTAAGGTTAGTCTCATTATTTGTGTATTGCTGCCACAGATGATATGTTATAATGTCCTGAGTTGGGAAAGACACATCTGAGTGTTGGGGCCCAGGGTCATTTAATTGCTTGCATTCCAAACTTCTTCCTTTATTCTTAACATGTTGACCTGGAACTTAGGAAAAAATAATGATTAAAGCTCAGCTACCTCTCTTTTACATCTGATAGTAATGAGATGATGATGGAAAGAATGCTCTGAAATAGAAGGCCATAATGTCTTTCTCTACTCATAACATATCTACTTCAAAACATATCTACTCATAAATATTTTTTTAACATCTAAAAAATAGACCATACATTCTCAATGGAGGCAAGATCACTTCCAAAGAGTTGAAATTTGATTCTTGGGGGAGGCAGTGAAAATTTTTGCTCTTTTAAAAAATGTATAAAACCCAGATATACATATAATATATAACCATGTCTAATAGTATATCTGTGGTATTAAATTGCATAGGGTAGATGGGGATAGAAAAAATGTCTCTGAAAGTTCTTTAGAGGTGTAATAATGAAAAAGGGTTTTGAAATACTGGAAAAGACAAAGAACAAGAAAGGCCATGCAGAGTTTCAGAGGACTGATTAAGTGAAATGTCTACTAATCACTACATACATTTGGTCTGGATTTAATCCCAGAACCTCCTCAGTCTCAAGATATTGCTTGGCCTAAAGTCATCTATACTAATAAAAGGGTGATATGCTAATTAGACTGGATACACCAGACGTCTTCCAGACATCCTTCCAGACATTTTTCCAAACAAAGCCATGGTAGTGGGGGCTGAGGCAGAGGTGGACAGGGGCAATCAGGCAGGCAGGCAGAGCAGTTAGGAGTGATCAGGTCAGGAGGGGAGAATAGTTAGGGGCGATCAGGTTGGCAGGAAGGTGGACAGGGGTGATCAGGCAAGCAGGCAGTGTGGTTAGGGGCGATCAAGCAGGCAGGCAGTGTGGTTAGGGGCAATCTGGTAGGCAGTCAGATGAGCGGTTAGGAGCCAGTGGTGCTGGATTGCAAGAGCGATGTCTGACTGCCGGTTTAAATTAGCAGTTGGACATCCCTAAAGGGGTTCCAGATTGGAGAGAGTTCAGGCTGGGCTGAAGGGACCCGCGCACCTCTGCACAAATTTCATGCACAGGGCCTCTAGTTAGCTTTGGAAAAGGAAGAAATCTAAGATTTGTTAAGAAATACTTGTAAATTGAGACTTTCATTCTTCATCTCATTTTCTTTTAAAACATCACTTGCAAAGAAAGATATTGACATCTCCATTTTTATGAATGAAGGAACAGAGGTTTAATGGGATGAACACTTGCAAGTTCTACAAAAATACAAGGTAGAATTGAGATAAGATTCCAGGTTTGTTTGATTTCAAAGCCCATGATTTCCTCCACCTCATATGATAGCCACTGGTTGTTGGTTGGTGGGATGGTGTCCCATTCAATTACCCTGATTTCTCTGGAAAATGATTCAAGCGCGTGACTCAGAACTGATATGTTCTCACAGTTCAAATTCCAGGAATGACTAGCCAGTGGGGGGGTTGGGGGGAGGAGGTGGCTGTCACTGAGATATCCCAGGAGTTGAGGTGGGGGTGCAGTGGAGTTGGGGAGATCCTCCGGGAAGCTCAACAGGCTGGAGCTAACAGGAAACTAAGAGTTTTAGATAAAAGAGCACCAATCTCAAGACCACAGAGTATCCATTAGTCACAAGCTTACATTCCATTCCATGTTGGTGGTGAGGGAGGGGCACTCTAATCCAGACAGAAAGTTGAAGAGTCAGTTTTGGCTAGTTGCCTATTTACTCTGATTCACAGCAAAAGGTGGACCTTTTATTCTCTGCGATCTCCCATATTTCACTACCAAGTAATCCATGCTTCAAGGAAGGGCTGCTGATTTCAAAATTAAAGGACAAAAACGAACATGTAGATATTTCTGCCTTTTGTTTTGTGCCTAGATATTAGTATACAATTTTTTTATTTTAAAAAAAATATGTTTCTTTTTTTAAAAAAAATTGATTTTAGAGAGAGAGAGAGAGAGAAGAAGGGAGAGGAAAAGGGAGAGAGAGAAACACTGATGGGCTGCTTCCTGCACACCCTTTCTGGGGATCGAGTCCACAACCTGGGTGTGTGCCCTGGCTGGAAATTGTACCCGAGACCTCCTAGTGCATGGGATGATGCTCAATCAACTGAGCCACACCGGCCAGGGCTGTAAAACATTTTGTGTAAAAATCTCATACACACATTTAAAGTTAAAATCTTTAATCTTTTGGTGCTACTTGATATTACATACCTGCTTTATTTTCTATTTCTGCCTTTCTTTTTCTTTTCCAGAAACAGGTTGTCATTGTAACTGTGATTGATTATCTACCTTTGGGATTAGAACTTTAACCTTTAACTTTTACTGGGAGGACAAAAACCACATGTTCCCATCACCCTTCTCCCTTATACTTCATCCCAATCTCCAAGCAAAGAAAAATTAAGTGCAAGAAAGACTGCTTGTCTTTGGTAGGCAAGAAGAGAGGACACTAAACTCAAAGTCAGAGGAGGAAATGACTTTAGTGCCATGTTCATTTTCTTTTTTTTAAAAGAGATGTAATGCATGATGCTTGCCTCACTCTGCTGTAACAAACCACGGGTGCACAAAATGAACGAAACCTCAGGATACGTTCACATATCACCCATAAGCAAGGACAGGTATGATTGTTCTTTTCATTTTTAGTATGTTTTTAAAGAGAGAGGAAGGGAGAGGGATAGAGAGGTAGAAATATCAATGAGAGAGAAATATCATCAATAGGCTGCCGCCTGCATGCCCCCTAATGAGGGATTGAGCCTATAAACTGGGCATGTGCCCTGACCAGGAATAGAACTGGTGATCTTCTGGTTCCTGAGTTGACACTCAATGGCTGTTATTTTATTTTCTAGCCAAATTAATAGGCCTAAGATCTATCCTGAAGGACAAATACCAAGCATTTCACAAGAGGTTATGGGTCACCTTGCTCTATGCTAGCCTGGAAATAAATTAGACATAGAAAACAGAAAATACATACTCCAATGTACTGTGTAATACATAGAGAGGCTCAATGGGGATATTGCTAGTTATTTTTAATTCTCAAGGAAGACCTGAGGTATAAGGGCCAGTTGGGTAGCATGTAGGACAAGAAAGAGAAAATGAGGCACATCCTGGAAGGTGCTCTGCCTTTGCTCTCTTCCCTGTTAATACCTCACTTCTTGCAGGCCGGAGGTTAGTGGGGTGGAAGGCTGTAACTGCTGGGTTAACACTTTGGTCCAGGAGGTTTCCTGTGTGGAAGTACAGACCACTGTGAAGCGTTAGAGAGAGCTGGTGGTGCTCTGAACATTTCTGGGCAGTAGCTTGAGAGATTGGAAAAAGCTTTAACCAGAAGCCAAGTCTTACTGTTGATATCAAAATTCCACTTTCTAGACATTTGATCTTTTGCACGTTACTCAACTCTCTCAAACTTGGTGTACTTATTTGAAAAAGCTTTTAAAATGGAGGCATAATTCACATACTATACTATTCACCCTCTTCAGAATATACAATTCAATGGCTGTTAGTATATTCAAAACTTGCACAACCATCAACATTTTCAAATTCCAGAACCTTTTAATCACTTGAATAAAACCAAAACACTCTTACCCACTAGTAGTCACTCCGCATTCCTCCCTCCTCTCAGGTTCTGGCAACCACTAATTTACTTTCTGCCTCTGCAGATTTGCCTGTTCTGAACATTTTATATAAATGGAACATGCAATGCATGGCTTTTTATTTCTGGCTTCAAGGTCATGTTTTCAAGGTCATCTATGTTGTGATGTGTAGCAAAATTTCATTATTTTTTAAAAATTGATTTGAGAGAGAGAGAGAGAGGGATAGAGAGAGAGAGAAAAAGAGAGAGAGAGAGAAACATCCATGTGAGAATCATTGATCAGCTGCTCTGACCAGGAATCAAATCCACAACCTGGATATGTGCCCTGACTTGGAATAGAACCTGCTACCTTTTGAGCTAGAGCAAAGTTTCATTATCATTAATGGCCAAATAATATTTCAGTTGTGGTTATATATCTAGTCATCCATCCATCATTCCATCCATCCATCCATCATCACTCATTTTTCACTAAACATCTGTTATGAACAATCTTGTTCAAGGCTCTTGGGACACATTAATTCATATTTACTACATGAATAAATGCAGGCATACATTTATTAGTAAATACATACAAATAATTATGAGATCTTCCAAATCCCTCATTTAAAAATTTAGGTTAATGGATTATTTATGACTTTTAATTTTGAGAAGTCTTTGTATAGATAAAAGAAGAGCTGTGTATACCACCAGCTTTGTTAAAAGCATGCTTTTCTGTATTCTGTAGAGCTTTTAAAATTATAATCATTTTAAATGTCATTATAAATTTGTCTGTTTTTTATAATATGCAGAAATAAAAAAAAGAAAGGCAGAATTCATGAATTCATGACCCACCCAACTGCTTGAAGGCCTGGGTTATTCAGCTATTTGAACAGTTGGCACAGTGTGATTTTTGTACATGTTTCTTAACACAATTGTACAATTGTATGTAGGAAACATTTAAAACCGTTAGCTTCTATACATGGTTTTGGCATTGCCAATCATTGTTGGTTGTTACTTCTAAATCTGGCTACTGCAGGAATGAATCAGGGGCTGATGAGAGGAAGGTTCTTATTTAGATTCTGCCTCAAGGAAGCTGTAGGAACTTAGGTAGGAGGCAGGAGGGAGGCCTGCTTCATGGGCCTAAGACTGTGGTGGTTGCACAGGGCCCCACGCTCCGGAGGCCCATGCTTGGTTTAATGCTCTGCTGTAGCTGTCTTGAAACGTTGAATAATTTGTGGGGAAGGGGCCTTGTAAATTATGTAGCTGGTCCTGGAGAGAACAGACATTTGTTGAGTGTCTCCTCTTTACCTGTTACTTAATTTGACCCCTTAGAGCCCTGTTTTAAAGAGCAAAATTTCTTTATTTTTAAAATTGGAGAATTGGCCCTGGCTTGTGTGGCTCAGTTGGTTGGAACTCGTCCTGTGCACTGAAGGATGGTGGGTTCAGGGACCTATATGAGGCAGCCAATTGAGATTTCTCTCTCATATAGATGTTTCTCTCTTTCTTTCTCTTTCTTTCTCTCCCTTCCTTCCTCTCTGTGAAAATCAATTTTAAAGTAAGAGGATTAGACTTTATATTCTTTAAGGTCACACACTTGCAAGTCTAAAATTCTCTAATCCTAGGTCATGTAAAATGTTCTTGTGAAGGCAATATGGTTGTACTAATTATTTCTTCTTTTTCAATATTCATCTTAATTGTAAGTTTTCCTGGAAATCTTCCTTCCATTATCAGTCTCAGTAACATTTCTTTGTCTGCATGTCCCTTTTGCATGACAATAACTTTTTTGTGTGTATGTGTGTGTGTGAACTATGTGTAGAGTAAAACTGGATTCTGTCTATCCTTCTGCTCCCTAAAATCAGGTACTTCATAACTTACAAAATGCCATTTTATTTTAGCAGAAACTTTAAACCACACTATTTTAGCTTATTTCTGTGAGGAAACTGGGAAGTGTTTCTTAAAATAAGTAAGTAGGGTTAAAGAGTTTATTAGCAGAAACAAAAATTCAGATTTGTCATTATTTGATGTTATTAAAGATGGGACAATCTAAAGCAAATGCATAGCCCACAACAGAATCACTAAGATATAGACCTAAAGACATACAATGAGAAAGGGAGTTAGGACATTTCCCCAAATAACTTCAATTTAAAAGCACTATCCTATATAATAAAGAGGGAATATGCAAATTGACCATCACACTATCACAGAGATGGCAGTGCCCATAGCCACAAGATAACAGCACCCAGTTCCCTCAGCCCTGCGAGTCCCACAGTCCTTTCAGCCCAGCCAGTAAGGGCGGCAGGCATATGGTGTGGCTAGACCTGCTCTCAGCCCCCCAGCTGCTTAGGGCTGGCCCAAGGAACAGGCAAACCTCGGATGTCAGCTGCCCAACCACCTATGGCTGGCCTGAGGTGCAGGCAAGCCTTGGATGTCGGCTGCCCACCTATCCAGGGCTGCCTGAGGCTCAGGTAACCAGGGTAGGCCAAGGCTTGTGCTGCTGGCCGTGGCAACAGCAGAAGTGTGATGGGGTCGTCACCTTCCCCTGATCGCTGGCTTGCCTCCTGCCCCTGAGGGCTCCCAGACTGTGATAGGGGGCAAGCCGGGCTGAGGGACCTCTGTCTCTAGTGCATGAATTTTCATGCATTGGGCCTCTGGTAGCTTTAAAATGCTATATGTATAACAGTATAGAAATCTAAATAAACAAAAAACAATATCTATTCATATTGAAAAAATAATCAAAAGTTACAGAAGGGTATAAAATCAAAAGTAAAAGTTCTCTTTGCCCTAAACCACACTCTCATTTCCCAGAGTATTCCCCATTAAGAGTTTCTTGAGTGTCCTTCTGGAAATGCTTTATGAATAGTATATTTATAGTCTTGCTTTTGTAAAAATAGGATTCTACTTTCACATAGTTTGTTCTTTGCCTTTTAGTTTAGTAATATTTCTTAGACCTTCTCCCATGTTGGCACCCATAGATTCCTTTTATTCTTTTTCAGGAATAAACCAACCAGCTTGAACATTGTTAATTATGTCAACCATTTCTGAGAAATGTTAATGCTATTCTCCATTTGGAAAGTATATAAAAACACAGTGAAGATCTCCAGATAGGACTATATCAATAGGATAAATTCCCAGCAATGAAACTGCTTGAAGTCTCTGTGATGTGTGTGAAGGAAAGAACAAATTCAGTACTCAACTTAATGACATAGAGAAAACTTCAGATATATTTGCTTATTCTCCAACTGCTTTTAGAAAGATTTTACAATTGGTATGACATTATTTTTCAAAGTAATTACTGGCTCCCCAAAATAATTTCTAAACAATCAGTCTATACTTTAAAAGATCAACTAAAACTTTCTGCTTCACTAATGTGAACACTTGGAGTAGGATTAATTTTCATTTGTAATAATTTTTTGCAGAGATAAAATCAGAGACAACTATTACTTATATTTATATTAGAGACCTAGTGCATGAATTCATGCACCAGGGGGTCCCTCGGCCTGGCCTATGGGATTGAGCCGAAACTGGCTCTCCAGCTCCACTCTAGCTCACCTTTCTGACCCTAGTGAGGTCCAATAAATTCTCCTTTGCATAAAGTAATTGAGTAGAAGTTTTACAATTGATTTGTATTGGGAACAGAATTGTTCAGATATATAATATTTTAAATAAATGTTTAATTAAGTTCATTGCATAGTTGTGGTTCAGGCAATTTTCACCTACTCTTAACTTAGGAAGAAATACAAAAAATAAATACAAACAAACCTAGAGCATGTGAAGATTTTCCTGCAAAGAACAATTTGCTTTTTAAATGTTTTAGACCTCATTCCCTTATTTTTCTAATCTTGATAGTAGCAATTAACTTGAAAAAAAAAAAAGCCTTTAAAAATCAGAATGCTCTCAGACTTAGAATGTTCCTTGCTTCTTCTTCTTCTACTTCTCTTTTTTTTTTTTTTTTTTTTTTTTAAATAGAAAAGTTGGGAGTCAATTATTTGGACCATGCTTTTAAAAGGTCACCTTGTTACCTTGTTTTCCATTCCTCTCTAATAGTGTAATCAGAGTTGAATGGCCTTGGGCAAATCACTTTATCTTGCGGAGCCTTGGTTCTGTCCTATATAAAGCTAAAGGACCTTGAATGACCATTTCAGTGCTAAAATGGTATGACTACAAGGTTATGGTGGGAGTAGAGAGGTGTTACAAAGGAGACATGATAAAAGAGGAAAGTTTATGGGATATGCTTCAGGAGGTTGATTCTTCTTAAAGTTCATTAAAGAAAAAATCTCTCTCAGTTTATGCTTACTGGTAGAAGTAAATATATATTTATTCTTGGCATATATTCCTATTATTTCAGCTTATAAACATATTTGCCAGATTTAAAGAGGTCTCACAACCATCAAAAAATGCCACATAGCAAATGGATATAAAAAGGCACAGATGTAGCAAATACAAAACCAAGACATTTTTGCCTTTGTCTCAAGATAGACTGTCTCATGGAATCTTTACACATGGATTGAATTGTTTTCAAGTATGGCAGTCAACAATAATATGAAACAGAAATGCTGTGGCAATGGCTGGGTCTCTAGTTACCCAGTGTCTGAGCAGAGAGTTAGGAAGGAGTGGGTCTATTGAATAATCTACAATGACTACTGTGCGTGTGTGTGCTTGTACGTGTATATGTATCTGCCTCAATAAAACTTAGCCCATTCAAATTTCCATATCTTTCTTGGTATTCATTAATTTATTGAGTGTCTGCTATTTGTTAGGCACTAGTGATATGTGGTCAATAGGGGGGAAAAGATATTGAATAAATAATCATACAACACATAGATAACAATGAATTGTGGTAATGCTAAGAAGGACAATAAAGGGTATAATGAGAAATAAAAACAGGGTAACATTTAGATGATAGCATCAATAAATGACACCTTTAAGGAGGAAGTAGCTAAGGTATGACACATGAGCAGGAGGTAGTCAGGAAAGATTTTAGGCAAAGAATTGGACTAAGCTTGAGAAAAGAAAAAGCAAGGAAGAGTTTAAAAACAGATAAGCAAACAAACAAACAAAACTGGATGTGCCAGCACCCAGATAAGAGCAGCAGAGTGTAAGGCTGGGAGGCTAGAGGCCTTGTGAATCTTGATAAGGACTTTTTCCCCCCATTTTTAAATTTTTTATTGATTAAGGTATTACATGTGCACATATTTTCCCATTGCCTTCCCCAACACCCATACATGCCCTCATCCCCCAGTGTCTTGTGTCCATTGGTTATGCTTATATGAATGCATACAAACCCTTCGGTTGATCTCTTTTGATAAGGCCTTTTAATTTGAATACTTGATTTTTCTTAATGTTTTGAATTTTACTGTTTAGGAATGTAGACTGATCAGATTTGTGTATTCAAAATCTTCCACTGGCTGCCCTGTGGATAATCCATTAGAAGTGAGCAATTGTGGATTTGGGGAGATTTGTTTAAATTTGCTATGTTATTAATATAATAGTCCATATGAGGATAATGGTAGATTGAATTAAGTGACAGCAAAGGAGCTGGAGAGAAATGGATAGGTTTTTAATATATTTTGAGGGCAAAATAACTAGTACTATGTATTAACACCTCTGGAATCTTAAAAAAAGATAGTAGTTTACTTTGTCTACTACTTTAGAAGACTCTGGAAAGGTGGAAAGGTATTTTCCCATTTCCCTTCAAGAAAACAGGTCTTATGAAAGCAGGGCACAGTGAGGCACACTGAAGGGTCATCCAAGACAAGATGGGGAGGAGCTCCAAGGATGGAGGAGGCAATGTGGGTGGGAAAGAGAGTGGGATTTCCCAAGACTTGAAGATGTGTGAGGGTTGGGGAGCTAGTCTTATTTATACGCCTGCCTGATACTCATGGCACCTTAAACAAAAAGCAGACATCAGTTGTTACTGTTCATGATGACAGTGATAGGTAGCAGGCAGTCATTAGAATAGCATTGGCAAATAAATTTTGAGGAACTGTTACTGAAAAGATGACTGTGGCTGGGGTAAACATGGAAACAGCTGGAGAGCATGTGGTACTCCTCACATCTGGGAGCTATGAAAGCAATGGTTAATAGAGGCATTCCATATGGCGCCACCCTCAACCAAACAATACATAGCCTCTGCTTCATATCCATCTTCCAAAACAGTCAGATCTTCATCAAAGATGAGAATGGCCTTGTCATTCATGAATCAGGGACAGAAGTTTCTGTTTCATTTTTAATATCATGGTCCAGGTAAATCCAATTCAGTCACTTTACAAAAGAATTCAGGGTTTAAGGGAAATAGGAACTCATAAATTGTTCAATCTTTCTTGAAGTCAGATCTGGTGATATCTATAAATAACCTTAAAGTGTGCATTTCCTCCCCTCTCCTCATACGAAATGAATTAATCATAGCTTTAATTCATCACATACGGTCTTTATTTTATTTTCTTACTTGCTTGCTTATTTATTTGTAGCAAATCCTTAGAATATCACATTCACCACCTAAAATAAATGCTCAGATCTTAGTGATAACCTACATCTGACCATAAATGTCTCTGAATTTCATCCTTCTTATTCCCTCCTATCTAAGGTAACCTGACTCTCATATTTATGACCCCATGCTTTCTATTTAATATATATTTTTGTAGCATTAGAAGTTCTAAATATTTATTTTTTGTTTTTATATACATATCACACAGAAATGTGGCTATGTGTTTTCATCTTTATGGACTTGTGGGCTTTTATTTAATAATATATTTTGTTTTAAACTTTATGACCTATATTTTATTTAATAATATATTGCTAAGCTACCCATAGTGTTGCATGTTACTTGGATTCACTTATTTTGACTCCTGAATCATATTACATTTGATACAGTCCAGTCTATTTACGCCCTCTTCTTTTCATAGTCACTTGGGCTGTGCCCAATTTTTGCTGGCTTAACCCAAACATCCCAATAGAGTCTGACACCAGGTGTCAGAAGCTATAGAGCCACAGCATCACTTATACATTACTGGGGGAGTTTGGATTGGTGCAACAACTTTGGAAAACTGTTTTCCATGATCTCTTAAAAGAGAGTATCCATCTATTCTCTAACTAGGATAACAATACATGGCCTAAACCAAGACATGTCTGAGAATAAAAATTAGCACTAATAGAGTGATCCCTGGGTCAGTAGGGATTACTGGGACTGTCTTGGGAAAAATAAGTCAAATGGTCATATATCCAAAACTCAGGAAGTCTGTTGTATCTTCACAAAAGGAATCCTATTTAGGAATGTTCAGAGCAACCATCTTCATGTGATCATCTAGGAATTTATTGTAAAAAAATTATACTAGACTAGGGGCCTGGTACATGGAATTTGTGCATGGGGGAAGTGGGGAGGGGTTCCCTTAGCCTAGTCTTCACCCTCTCCAATTGGACATCCCTCTTGTAATCTGGGATTGCTGGCTTCTAACTGCTCACCTGCCTGCCTGCCTGATTGCCCTTAACTGCCTCTGCCTGATCACCCCTAACTGCCCTCCCCTGCTGGCCTGATTGCCTCTAACCCCCTGCTGGCCGATCTCACCCCCAACTGCCCTCCCTTGATAGCCTGATCTCCCCTAACTGCCTCTGCCTCAGTCCCCACCACCATGGCTTTCTCTAGAAGGAAATTGGAAGTCCAGAAGATGGCCAGTTGATTTGGTCTAATTAGCATATTATCCTTTTAGTAATATTGATAGATTATATAAGATAGGATTGCTTTAATGGGGGGTGGGAAAGCCTTTTTCAGTAGGAGAAGATGCTCTTGGCAGACAAAAACACATAATCCCTATATCTGGACTGATAGTCAGCCATATGCACTATACTACTAAACCAGTCATGGAAAAATTGAACTGCTTTCTTACAACTTACACCAAACAGCTGTTACTCTTAAAATTACTCCTCAGCCCTGACCTTAGGTTCTGCCTTGTCAGTTAACTCAGATTAGGTCCTTAATGGTCAATTTCTATGCCAGTCAGCATCTCCGGGCCTATATGTGGGCCTGATCAAACAGGTGGGTCTGATCAGCAGCCTCTGAGAAGGCCCAGAGAAAAACAGAGGCACAGCTACTGGCAAAGCTGGGAGAGAAAGAGAGAGGCAACAACTGATCAACAGCTGCCATGGAGGCTGGGGATAAGACCCTGCTTCTCTCTCTGCAGGCCTCTCTCTGGGCCTGATCTGCAGCCCTCTTGGTCATCAGTGCTGGGTCGCCTCGGCAACTCAGCACTGACTTCTGGTGTTTGGTCGAGCCTTGGTCATTATAGACCCTGGCTCTTTATATATATAGATAAGTAAACTATACTGTTATTCATCAAAGTATTTTTATAATGAAAAGTCCGGAAAGTATCTAAATATTAACAATTCAGGCTTGGTTAAATGGTGGTGGTACATTCATAAATGGCTCATTAGGCAGTCAGTTAAGATGCTGTTATAGAGGATTCTTTGTGGGAAATGTTCATAATATGTTGAGGAAAAAGCAAATTACAATTCAGCATGCTCATCATGACACTGTTTTAAAAAATGAATATTCACATTAAAAAGAGACGAGAAGGATGCATTTTACAGCATTAGCAGAAAATAGTAGATTTCTGAGAAACATTTACTTTTTAATTTGCTTCCCTAAATTATTAACTTCCCTATGATAATTTTGCATTCTTTACAAGTAAAAAGAAGCAAACCAAATGAAAAACAAATGCTATTTATTACACATTTTGGCTAGAAGCTGTTCTCTTATTGTCCTCCCCGTAATATGTCATTTTTACGTCCAGAGTGCCTGGGTAGCAGCTTTCCTACATTATGCTCAACTCACCAAACAAAATGTCCACTGCATTCATGAAAGATTATCTCCCTTGTCAAAACACTATGTAGGTGGCCACAAACATTAGTTCACTGTCATAGTCTGGCTTCTTAATTGCAGTTACTTAGTATCCTACTGAGTGAGTCCTAATGCCTTAAGTGCTGTGAAGGTAGTGTGAAGAGACTACTAATTATGAGATTGGAAACTTCTGGAAGGTAAATACTAAACTTTGGGACTTTGGAGCATGGTTTCCTATCAGAGGAGAGACATTTACCTGAGGAGTTTGAGTAAATCTTCTTTCCTGGGCAAAAAGGAGACTTAGAGTCAAAGAGCAACAGAATGAGTCCCCATATTGCTACAATAGCAGAAGTCTCTTTCCTGATCAGTCTTTGAATGGACATTGGCCCTTATTTCTCATAGGGAAAGCTGAATATTCTGGGTGATACTCTGAGGTTGTCAGAATCATGAAAACCAAGGGTATGGCTTGTTTTGAGTAGGAACAAACATTATTAGGAGAGGAGGCTTCCACCTACTGGTCGCTGATTGAGCTGAACTACCTCTGAGATGATGATAAGATCCAGTTTGAAGCCTCCTGACGTCCCATCCCATTAAGCGCCTCAAACTCATGGAAACAGTATAAGCAGTTATTGCAGTGCTGGAACTCCATTCCAAAGTTCTGAGGTGGCCTTGCACAGACTCTGATTGATCATGTACTTCACAATATGGTCTCTGCTTCCAAGATTTATTTATTTATTTGTTTTTAAATATATTTTTATTAATTTCAGAGAAGAAGGAAGAGAGAGAGAGATAGAAACATCAATTATGAGAGAGGATCATTGATTGTCTGCTTCCTGCATGCCCCCCACTAGGACCAAGCCCACAACTTGGCATATGCCCTTGACCGGAATTGAACCTAGGACTCTTCAGTCTGCTGGTTGATGCTCTATCCCTTGAGCCAAACCAGGTAGGGCTCAAGATTCTTTAGGAATTGGTTTTGCATTGTTCAGTTGGCTGAAAGATAAGGGTCAACAAAAAATACTCAAGACACACAAGGAGGCCAATCTTGGCACAGTTAGTAATCATTACCACTATAGTAACCATTGGTTATTGATCCACTACCAATAGGGTCAGCCTCTATATAAACTAAAAAACCATATCTTAGAAAAGTTAAATTTTCCAAGTCCAGAAACCTAGTAAGTAAACTTGAACTCAGGACCATCTGAGCGCAAAGCTATACCTTCATGCACTATAGTATCTGGCTTCCCTCAGGTTTATGGCAGAGCATTTGATTCTTTCTCTTTTTTTAAGTGAAGAATATAATTATATGTACTATAGCAAACTCTTTTGTTCTTATAGCCTCTAATATAATCCAGACAGGAAGATATATGATAAATATATAGCCAAATATGAATTGTGTTTCCTTAATTATTGGTTGACAAAATAACTACTTAGTTCCCATAGAAAGTATATTATTACCCCTTCTAAGAAAAGTTCTACTAAGAAGTTCTATTGAAGACAACAATCTTTTTTCAAAGGAACTCCTAATCTGATGCCAGGAGTCTGATAGAACCCTGATCTACATGCATAATTTGTTGCTTAGCCAAACCCTCTTTGGGTGTGGGGAGCATTACTTTGTCCAACACATTGTTCCAAAACCTGCCGTGATTGGGAAGAATAACCCTCAGTTTGAAAAAGTTATGAAGGGATTTGATGTGTGAGCCTTGCTGTTCTTTTCTTACCAATTTGACTACAACAAGGGAAAAATCCTCATGCAGTTCTCATAAAGACACTTCTTTGCCTACAATTTCATAAGGCTTTCCCTCTGTCAATAAAATAAGGTCACAGTCTTTAAACAAGAGAAGGAGGTATTTCTTTATTGAGCAACTTCTATGTGTCTGATGGGAGCTTTCCCACTCCTTGCCATCTTAATCGTTAAAGCACTTCTTTGTGGTAGGTTTACCTTTTCCAATTTCCCCACCTCATCACAGTCTTTTTTCAGAGAAAAAGAATAAAGGGCACATAGATTGGAAAAATAGACAAAAGGAGAGTCAAGGAAATGTTTCAGAGGGGCTTTTTTTATTTTATTTAGGGAGTTTGAAGTTATATCATTTAACATAATATAGTTCCTTTATCTGAGTTCCTTTTTTTTGTTCTTTAACCATATTTTTATGGCTGAAATATCCCATCAATTCTCTTCCTATAATCTTGTGACCTTCTCAGGTCAGAATTCACGTGAGAAGTCTATTTGTGACCCAGAGTATTGGCCTATTTCCCATTCATGTTCCTATTCTAGTCTTTGCCAGATTGAAGAATTCTTTTCTACCTATTTCTAACATATTTCCTGGAAAAATATTGCTTTATTCTCAAAGGTTTATTTTAGGGGGCCCACAAAGTCTGTGTTTGTTTAAAGATTGTAGGGAAAAAAAAATTGGTGCATCTTCAACTTGTTTTATTTTAGAGAAATATGCATTGGGTTGGATCCACCCTAGAATAGCTGGGGTGGGCTTCCAGCAGCTCTACCCTCGGGTGTTCCTTTTTTTTTGGCTGTGGCTGTGGAATGTCTCCTTTTTCTCCCATGGGGGCCTATGTCTCTTTTGAAATGAGGTGAACCAGAAGGAAGATGGCAGGCTCAGAATCAGAGCCCCAGAGATCAAGAGAGAGAAAGCTCAGTGTCAGCATGGACCACCAGCCATAGCTTTGGAAATGGATAGAAGCAAATTGAGCACTGCAATTCTAGCTGGAAAGGGCTCTAATCTGTAGCAGGTGTTTGGCCACAGTCATATATCAGAAAAAGTCACGGAAAAAGACTGCAGATGACACGATGGAGAGAGCCCTCACTTCCAGCCTTTGAAACCCAAGTGCAAAAAAAAAAAAAAAAAAAAAAAAAAAAAAAAATCCTAAGAGGAAGGAGGACCTTTCTCGTATGAGGACCATTTGATTTTAAATTGACTCCTATCTAAAGAAATTCCGATAGCATAGCACACTATAGAGAATTCAATGAATACCCTAAAATGGTGAATTATTGTGCTGCTTAAATAGAGAACACATTCATCTTGAGTAACTTGAAGTCATGAGGATAAGAATTATAAGCTGGATGTTCTTAAGTTCTGTTGGGAGCACCTAAAGGCAAGTAGCTCACCTCCACTAGACATCATAAATGCACCCCTTCAAATACCGCCCTCCCCCAAACATGCAGAAGGACCAGGATATTCCTGGGGAAATGGGAGAAACAGCCATAGTTAGAAGTATGATATCCCGATGGATGGTGTCCTTGTCTCTTCCATGCCTATTGACATCAGGTCATTGGTTCCACCTACTGTTGGTGCTATTTAGTTACACCATACTTCAGAGGTCAGTGTTCTCTATATATCATTTCTTCTGGCCTCAGGTGAACTCCTAATGACATTTATTTCCAAATGTTTATTTTATTTCTGAGAGAACTCTCTAGGGAGACCTTTAGTGGATATAGAGGCCTGGCTTGGCTTGGGAAGTTCTTTGAGATGGGAAAGAATTTGTCAAGTATTAGCTAACTATCTTCTATGGCAGTGGTTGTAAAAGTTTGGTACCAATACCAACAGCAACAGCATCACCTGGGAACTTGCTAGAAAGACAAATGCTTAGGTACCACCCCAGACCTACATGAAACAGAAACTCTGAGGTGTGAGTCAGCACTCCATGTTTTAACAGGCCCACCAGGTGATTCTGAGACCATTAATCTAAGACATACTTTGCTTTCTTGGGCTGCTGCATACCTGGGGATGTGTTTTTTATTGGAATCTAATAGTGGGAGAAACAATTACATGTGTCAGGGTCCTGTGGAAATGTTCTGTTCTGTCAGCTAATGTATTTTATTTTCCTCTGTTCTTGATAAGATATTTCCAGGTTATTTCTAATGAAATAAAAGCTAGAGTTTCATAATGTGAGAATCTGAGGGCTTACTGCTATACAAAGTATAATCTGAGAAACCTGCCCCAATAGTTTACAGGCTATAAGAGGAAGGTCATATAACTAACACTGCAAAGGCCAACTTTAGATATTAGATAAATCACCTCCCAGCCATCACTTGGATCAGGACGTCATTACAATCACACACTAAAACATAGTCACTTGTCAATCATCTAGATGTGTCATTGGACCCTTCCCTAAAACAAAATGTGCCTTGATTGAGCAGGTTAGTAAAGCATGAGAAGGCTGCCTCCCCTAGTTTCATTTATACCATATACTAGGAAATCTTAGATGAGCCAGAACCATGGAAAATGTCCACAGAAGATAATTGTCAGGAGGGATTTGTGAAGGTTAATTGTGGTTTGCTAGATTGAAACTCCAGGGATGTCTTTAATCTTAAACAGGCAGTTGTGATTGAGTCTCTGACTTGAGCCTTGGGGGCTCTACTGAGCATTTGTCTTTATATAACTATTGGTTAACCCTTGAGAAGTGGGTATGGTGGGCTAGTTTCCTCTATTTAGAAACATGTGCAAGATGTAGAGCTGCAAGAGTCTTTAAGTATCATCTGACCTACTGTGTAGAGACTTGAGACTTAGATAGAAGATGCATGTCTCTGAACCTAAAGCAGAGAAAATTATGTTAGTTTACTAGGCTGTCGTCAATATAATTATCATATTAGTTTACTAGGCTGTTGTCACTACTAAACTGTGAGATCTTTGAGAGCACAGACTTCATTTTCATCACCTTAGAATCTCTGGAACCTAGCACAGTGCCTGGTACAAAACAGGTTCTTAAATTTGTAACCTCTGGCTTGGCTTCTAGAGGCTTCAATAAGATAAAGCATTGACATGATCAGGGTTTATAGAAACCTGCTTATGTAGTTTATTCCACCTATTTATTAAAGATAAAACAATAGTATCTTAGACTATGGTGGCACCCTTAGGTTATTTAATATAATAATATTTTAGTTCACTTCTCTCATTATAGAATAACAAATTATAGCTTGGGCAAGATAGGTGATTTCCCTAAGGCTCTACTGCTTATTACTGGGTGGTAGGGCCTGGGCTAATGTACTAAGGCCCTAAATTAGCACTCCTGCTTGTTGCCCTCCCTGTCTTAATCTCTTAACTTAAGTCATTTTTCTCAGACCTAAATTTTTAGAAGAAACAAGGGTTATTAATTAAGCCATTTTCTTCAAGCAAGGTCATATATAGTCCTGAATCATAAAATCTCAGATTTTGGAAGGGGCCTTAGAGATCATTGGTCCAACAGTCCAACCCAGACAAGGACCTCCTGTTCAGACTTCCAGACAGAATGGCATTTTGTCTTTGTTTGAGCATCTCCAGCAATGGGATTTGTCAATATGTTATTTTTAAACAGTTCTAGCTAACACAAAATTCTTTCCTTTATTTAAATAAAAGAAGCACTACTACACATTTTAATGTACCAAATGCTGACACCTAGAACTACACAGAATGAATATAGTTCTTCATCATGGCAGTTGTTCCTAAATCTAATTTGAAATATATTTAAAAAGCTTAAGAAAACAATAATATTTCTTTCTACAATACCACTTTTCTAAATTTATTCTAAGTAAAATATTTAAGATGCGTGCAAAAATTGTCATCATGGCATTAATTATAACAGGAACAATAAAGTCCCAACAATAGGGGATTGGTAAATTGCATTTATTACTAACTAGAGGCCAGATGCATGAAATTCATGCAATAGTAGGCCTTCACAGCCATGGTGGCTGCCTCGATTCCACAGCTGTAGCCCCTGCTTCGTCTGGTAGGTCATCTGGAAGGACATCCGGTCTAATTAGCATATTATGCTTTATTATTATAGATCATTATAGATGATTAACTATTATTGTGAATTTATAAAATTGATGTAAAAATATATTTACTTCACAATATAATGAAATGAACAATGTGTACAAAAGATAGTGGTGACATTTTAATAATTTATGTGTACTTGATACACACGTACTAAAAACCTGGGAATTAATACTACACAAACACATTTCTTATCCCTGTATTCAGAAATACTAATTTTACCAGTCAAAGTAGGTGAAGTTTTGCTGCAGTAACAAATAATCCACAAATCTCAGTGATTTATATAACAAAAGATTAGTTCTTGCTTCTGCTACATACCACGGCTGGCTGCAAGTGAGGAGGCCTCTCCTCACACCCATTCAGAGACACAGACAAATGGTGGCTCCAGAGGCTTCCATCATCACTGAGGCAGGAATAAAGGAAGGGGCACACACTGCATGACCCTTCTTTTATTTTGTCGTTAAGAAAAATCACAAGGCCATTCAAGAAAAATCACAAGGCCACTTCAAAGGGAGTAAGAAAGTGCAAACTTACAATGAGCTTGGAAGGAAAACTGCTATTTCTGTAGACAGTCCTAGTGATGACCTCACTGACAGTTTTATTTTTCTCCTATTTGTTCATTTGTATTTTCTGCTTTTTTTCTAAATCAACATATGGAATACTTGATTGATAACTATTACTGTTAAGATTTGCTCTTAATAATAAACTGGTGGAATGTTTGCTAGTATATTCATTGTCTGTTAGAATATTTCTCAATCCTGATCTTGATTTTATTAAGCTTATTTCTCTAACACATGTAGAGATTAGTCTTCCAAAGGACATCGATCCACTAAACAATTTCCTTTAATATGTTTGTTTAAATGACTCGAAATCCATACCCACTGTTTTTATATTGAGCTGTTTGCCATTTGGTTCTTAATGATATTACAACAAACTTTGTCAAGATACTTACTGAAATCAAGATTGGATTCCTTTTTGGTATTTATCTGATATACTGCTTTAAGTTTGACAAAACTTGATTTTAACAAAGCTTCTTTGGGATGAAAGCAAGATATTCTGACCCAACTGCCCACAAATTGGCTATTTAATGTTTAATTCTAGAATCTTGCTAAGGATCAAGAGTGAATTTATTAATTCTGAAATCAGAAGGTACCTTTATCTCTTGGGAATGCAGGTACATGTATAGTTACACATGTTTCTCTCAAAGATGCTCTGCTCTCTGGAAGTTCCCTCATGGATCTGGATAATCTGAGCCTGGAGACTTTGAATTCACTTAAAGGAGATATTTTGTCTCATTCCTAACCTTGCTCATGCTTCAGTTTATTTCTAACAATGCTTGTCTTGTCTGTTCATTTAAAGAACTTATTACTACTAAGAAAAACAGATGTAAATTCCAAAAGAAAGTAGATATTTTAGGTGTAACTGCCTGTTGAGGCACCCATTTCTGAGAGAAGTATTCTAATCAAAGGTAATCAAGTATTCTAAGCAAAGGTAACACTATTACCCAATAGAGTAGGGGTGTTGAACTCAATCAGAGAAGGGGCCAAAATCTAAAATCCAGCCTAAATCGCGGGCCGAATGGTTTACTGAACAGTCATAAACTGTCATTGTGATGGAAACGCAGCGGAGTGCAGTGATGACAGCGCGGTGCGGGCCACATTGCAAGGCCTGGCGGGACGGATTTGGCCCGCGGGCCTTGTGTTTGACACATGTGCAATAGAGGGTTTGCACAGAGTCACTGGAGGGCTCCTGGAGCCTCCTTCTGAACAGCAAAGATTTTTCTCATGACCTTCAGGCTGAAGCCCACAGATCTCAGAACTCCTGCAAGCATAGTTTCTAGAAATAAAAATGTAAAGTAAGGCTTTTCAAAATGTTGACACACAGAGCGGTTTGGAATTTTAGAAAGTGTTGCCTTGGAGTAGCCACTGGGGACAGAGGAAGGGAAAACAGATGGGGACTAAGAAGAGAAACAAAATAAAACTGTAAGACAAAATAATATGTGACATAAGATTATTATGTAAAGACCAATTCACACTATATAATAATATCCAAAAATATATAGATAACCCTAAAAAAAAGTAGACACTATGTATAGAAATATTCAAAATTCTCTTCTTTCTGGATAGGCTGAGAACAAAAACAAAGCTTAACATAGCACCTCCTATGTGCTAAGCACTTGTTCAAAATGGGGCAGAAAGTAGAGAGTGTCATTGTCTTTACAGGATTTACCATTGGTCAGAAAGATAGATGGTCTCTAAACAGGAACAGAACAAAGGTAAATAGTCTGCTGGGATCACTACTTATTGCTAAGAAAGCTTTAGCAGGAGTTCACCTAATTTAAAGAGAGGTAGGGATGGTCAGGACATGCTGTCTGGCATGAATAATGTGTACACCAAAATAAAAAAGATAAGCAAGAATTTGTGACAGTGAAGAGGAGGCTTGAGAACATTCCAGACTGAAGAATAATAGGAACAAAATTTAAAGTCAATGAACTATAGCCGAACCCTGTTTGGCTCAGTAGATAGAGCTTCGGCCTGCGGACTCAAAGGTCCCAGGTTTGATTCCTGTCAAGGGTATGTACTTTGGTTGCGGGCACATCACCAGTGGGGGGTGTGCAAGAGGCAGCTGATCCATGATTCTCTCTCATCAATGTTTCTAACTCTCTATCCCTCTCTCTTCCTCTCTGTAAAAAAAAAAATCAATAAAAATATATTTAAAAAAAATAAAGTCAATGAACTATAAAAGATTAAACTGGAGCTCCAAGAGTGTCAATATTTCTGGGAGTTTGCCAAGCTCAGAGAATCTCTCTTTTTTTTCCCATTCTCACTTTACATTTTTCAAGTGGGAACATGAACTATGAGACAAGTTGAAGGTTTAACTTTGTTGTTGGGAAATTAATGTCCTTCCCAAGACTGACTGACTAACTTGAGATAGGAGTTCCATATCTACCTAAGGTCATTTTCAGTAGAAATATGAACATTTTCTTTGAATGCAAGGGAAGTTATTGCCTGTCATTACATTCTATTATTGTCATTTGTATTGAAATAGTGACAGTTGGTTTTATAGTTGTTCTCTCTTTTTCATATCCTCTCACCATATCTTGACTCTCATCTTTGGATCCAGTCCCATTCCAGGAGATACTAGGCGAGTAAACCGAGTTTTTGCCTGAGGGCTATTGAACTAAGTCATTCTTTCCTTGCTTGATAAATTCAAAATAGGGAGGTTGACTGGATAATTTGGTGCTAGAAGCAGTGCTGCCTCTGTCTACAGCTGCCACCTCATACTCCAAATACCGAGGACTGTATTTCATTTTCACCAAGGGGAATATATGAACCACTTGAGAAAAATTTGCATAGTTCTCTGGATTCTTTTCTAGATTAAAAAAAAAAACACACCACTTTTGTGCTTAAGAATTTGAGAGTTGAGAGTGTGGGAGAAAAGAATGCATCTGCATAGCAGAAGGCTGAAGAAAATTCTCACTTTAAAATTGAACCATATTTGGGTAACTAATGATCATTTCTGCCATCCATTTGAGCTCTGTCTTTTTATGAATGCACACAAAGAAGAGATTCAATTGTTTTTTTAATAAAAAATACTTAGAAAGTAGAAACAAAAGATTCTAGAAGAATGGGCTCTTGGGATGAGGCCATTGTTTTTAGGGAGATCCTGATAAGTCCCCCAAACTAATCTCAGTACTAAAGCACAATGTGAATATTCCAAACTGTCCTGGCAATCTTGTCTTAGAAGGGCTTTTGATGCAGAATATTTTACTAAAATAGGAGAAAATAGAGAAAAATACAGAAGGATGAGAGCATGTGGGATAGAGCTGTGAGAAAGGAGTTTTTGCAAATGCCAAATAGGTTTGAGTATGAGAAAATCAGGTGGAAAGAGGAGAAAATTTTAAAGATGTGATCTTCATTGTCAATAAATCTCATTTTATAGTTCTTCGGGAGTAAAGAAGTTATATTAGGAAATATTTTTATAAATTAAACTTTTCTTTAATTGTGACATTACTCTGACACTGGGCCACAGGAATGTCAACTTGAACTATAAAAACTGAAAAATGACTTCAGGGAAAATTCCATACAGTATGATGGTGACAGAGATAATGCCAGTGGAAATATTCTAAGTAACTACACAGATATAAAGGATGATGGTCATTTATTCATTGGTCAAATATTTACTCAGCATCCACTATGTATATAGCTCTGCTTAGCCCAGGGGGAAACCCCCAAGATTCAGTATGCTGTAAGCAACAGACAATCTACTTGTGAGGACACATAGATAACTCTTGGTTAACAATCAATATACCCACATGTAAAAACAACTCTCAACATCCCTTTTAGATTTTGTATCTACTTCTAATGCTGTTGTTGTAATTGGGTCCACTCCCCTGCCATCAAAGCTACAAGCTTCCAAGGCCCATCATGATTTTACCTGAAAGATCTCTATGAGATGGGAGTTTCAACCCTGAGAATTATAAATGGGCTTTCTCCTTAGCATGACACTCTTTAACTTGATTCATAGACATTATACTTTTTAATAATGTGTAGTAGGAAGTTAACATCTGAGAACTCACTGCAATGTATATCTGACATATAAATAAACTTTTGGCCCACATTTTGTAAACTAGACCCATGTTAATGTCCTGGATTCATAGCTCCACCTAGAAAATCTACAGAAGGCATTGGGTGATAAGTAGCAAAATGTGGAGCCACGTAACCCAATCCTTAATTACCACAGCTAATTTTGGGCTATTGTCAGAGACTTACATAGCTAAGGCAAAAAGAGGATCTGGGTGAGAGCCCTTTAAAAATTATAGGTTTTGGGAATTGGAAAGGTTATAGATCAATAATCAGTGAAGTAGAAATGTCACAGTACAACAGTGATTCTCAAAGTGTGGTCTCCAAATGAGCAGTATCAGCATCACATAGAAGCTTGATACTATTTGCCCAGACCTACTAAATTTAGAAACTCTGAGAGTAGGGATCAGCAGTCTGAATTTTACAAGCCCTCCAGGTAATTCTTATGCTGCTAAAGTTTGAGAATCAGTCTTGTACGAGTAGACAGAAAGACTGCATCAGTGGCCTAATGGACAATTTGAAAGCTAAAGTGCATCACTGAGGAACTCTATGAGCAAAAGAAAGTTGTAGGTGGAAGAGAATGGCTCAGAAGACAGAAAAGAACTGGAGAGTAAACATGATCTTCATAGATTCCTCAGTTCCAGTTTTTGCCCAGGTATGTCTACACAATACTGCCATGTCTTTAAGGAGTCAAAATGGATCTTAGTTTTCTTAGGCCAAAATTGGCCTGTCTTGAGCCCTGGGGAATAAATAGAGATGCTTGGTACAAGGTATTGTAAGGCCGTAGATACTGCAATGATAGCTGAATTACATTTCACATGAGAGCATGAGTTGTCTTTTAATTTCACTGAAACTGTAGACAAGTGCAGTGATCTAGAAAGGGCATTTTCAGCCCTGAATCTGGGCTGGACACTACTTATTTTCTGTGCTCTTTAATACAGCTCAGTGAGGTGAATCTCCAGTAGATTTGTATTATTGTACTAGAGCTCCCAAGAGCTCCCATAACAAAGTAGCATGAAGTGGGTGGCTTAAACAACATAAATTTATTCTCTCATAGTTCATAGTGCATAGCTAAGGCAAAAAGAGGAACTGGGTCAGAGCCCTTTAAGAATATAGATTTTGGGAATCTGGAAGCTATAAGTAAGAAATCAAGGTGTTGGAAAAGTTGGGTACTTCTTAGGGCTCTGAGGGAGGGATCTGTTCCATCTCCCTTGGCTTGCAGATGGCTCTCTTCATGTCCACATGGTGTTTTCTCTGTAGGGCATGTCTGTATTTAAATCTCCCCATTTTATGAAGATGTCAGTCATATTGACCTCATTTTAACTTGGTTAGCTTTGTCAAAATCCTACCTTAAAATAAGGTCACATTCAGAAGTATTGTGTATTAGGACCTCAACATATGAATTTGGGGGGGGGGGAAGGACATACTTCAACCTGTAACAGTATACCTATTTTCAAAATGAGAAGTTATATGACTCCCTCAGGAAGCAGAATGGTTGTGTAATGGCATGCAAGCCCAGAGCTCTCCACAGGATTCTGCTGACTCTTAAGCTTATAAAAAAAATATTTTTCTAGGTCTTATCAAGTGGTCTGGTTTGCCAGAAGCCAGTCCATTTACCAGGACAAAAGGAGGGCAATTCTATAGAAGAACATGGAACATTAATATTGCAATAAAACATGTTTTAAATCTGAAACTAATTGAAGGATTTAGCACCCATGATATTTGCCCGGTACAATAGTGCCATATATGTATTTGGAGGGGGATCTGATGAATTCAGCTGATGTGATAGGACTGCTAATTCTTTTCTACTGTGTGAAACAGATGGCATCAAACAACAAATTGAGAATATGATGCATAAGAGGGTTACAACAAGTCAGCATCCTTTTAAAGGAAAAAATGTGGCACATAATTGAAGTATTATAAATCACATAAAGATGAACAGAGAATGAAAGAACTGTTTCTACTACTCTGGAACCAATGTGCCTTTGGCCTTTGTGTTCTTCTAAGTATTAACATTTGAGAGAGGACGGGTCTGATTTATGATACTATACTAAATGTCCCTTTGTTAGAAAACAAGAGAAAAGAAATACCATAAATTCTAAGCCTAAATTTAAGAACTAGGTATTAATTTCAAATTATATTTTGTACGTTTTAGAAATAAATAAATAATGAAAGAAAGAAAGAGAAAAAGGAAGGAAGGAAGGAAGAAAGAAAGGAGAAAGGAAGGAAAGAGAAAAAAAAGAAAGCATAAGTCCTTATTTAGGAAATCTTAATGATTCAATTTTAATAATTAATTCCTTATTACTGTTGTATAGTGAAGATATTGTTCACTCGCAAGTACCACTATCTTTGGAAAGAATTCATTTTCTCAGAATTTCCTGTGGCAAATGATACTGCCTTCCCATCAAAGCTCTTCTGTTTGGCTTCCTGTGTCATTTCATGTGACTGCCTCTTGGCTTACCTTCCTGTCTTCTCTCTCACTCTTTTTTTTAATGCTATTTGGTGGCTTTTCTTCTTTTGGCTCCTGAAATGCACACAGATTCCAAATTTTTTGTAAGTTGACCATAAGCTCTTTAAGGCAAGAATCTACCTTCTATTTGCTTAGCAATATGCTTGAATATCTTCAGCCTAAGAATCTTTGGACAGAATGTATTTCTATGTTCTCTACCTGAGAAAGATTAAAATGGAGCAAGCATAGCAATTAACATTGGCTCTAGGGCCAATTGTCAAATCTCAAGGAAATGCATATTATTTAATTTCCCATGACTAAACAGAGCGGGGGGGGGGGGGGGGGGGGGGGGAGGCAGTTTTATAGGCAACATCAAAGGTGAACTATGAATACTTTATACTCTTATGCTGGCCTAAATTCTTGAGTTCTACACCCAGGTGTATAAATCATTATTAGTCCCTTCCTTCATATTTTCCAGTTTTCTAAGATAGGGTACAGTTGTTGATTCAGTACTTTGGCAGGGAAAGATTTACCTTCAAGAAGCTAGACTTTCCAGGATGCTTATGGGACATTCCAAAATAATTAATTTGAAGGTTGAGGCATAATTGTAGGAATGTGGGCTCAGATAGTAAATTAATATTTGGTTTATAAAATAGATATCAAAGCCCATAAATCATAAATTCTTTGGAAATATAAGATTAGAAAGAGACTTTCCGTAAGTTGAAATGTTGCCTTATGTACTATAGTAAAGAAAGGTCTTACTAGTCCTAATTAATTGACAAAGAGGGACTTAAAATTCAGAAAAGTTCATATAATAAATGGTATTATTGCCCAGATACATTTATACTCCAATTATATAGGTCATTTCCCAGCCCACATTTAAATAAGGTCAGAGGGAAGACTGGGGAGGCTGGGTGGGGAGAGATCAACCAATGAACTTGATTATATATACTATTACGCATAACTCATGGACACAGACAATGGAGTGGTGAGGGTCTGTAAGGGGGGAGAGGAGGCAGCAGGCTGGGAGAGGTTAATGGGGAGAAAAAGAGGGCCTAGGCAATACTTTCAACAATAAATATAAAAAAATAAAAACAAAAAAGTCACAACAATAGAAATTTTAAAACAAAATAAATAAGATCTGGTCTTCATGAGTGTCTCCTCAAGTAGCAGTTATCACTGTTTCTTTTTTTAGTTTTTCATAAGCATTGGCTCAGAAGCTTGCTCTTATTTGTAAGTATCTCCTGCCTTTGGCATTGCTCTAAAGGGAGCTTAATATCTCTGGGGGGAAAAAAGCAAAATATGTTGTAAAGATTGCACTAACAGCTCTGAGACTTCTTCAGAGCAAATTTCATAGCGAAGCAATGAGGCATATTTAAACCCCTTATTAGAGAAATGAGTGCCCATTTCCATTAAGTCAATGAAAATTCTGGGATCTCATTAATTTAACAAAATATAAATGAGTTCCGAAACACATTTATATAAATGTAATTGTAGAAAAATATAAGAACTTTGCTAATGTCTTTACTAGAGGAAAACATATTTTAAATAATAATTCTTTAAGTCAAATTTCAAGCCAAATTTTCATTATTGCCAGTTTTATAATAAAATTTTTTGGTCATTCTACTCTTATTTTTATTTAATCTTCAAAAGAAACTGTAATCCATGAACATAAATTGAATTACACTTAAAAAAATGTATAAGTAGGAGATGGTCTGGAAGATACTGCCACAAATCTGTACTCACCACTGTTGTAAGAGCATCCAAGCCTCCCTTTTAACACATTTTCTGCTTTTGGGGTGCTTTGGGCTACATCCAATTCAGCACCCAAACTCTGCATCTTAACCCACTGGTCTTTTGAAACTATCATCGACATGCCCTTCCACGTTATGTTCTTCCCTGGTTCCTCAACTTTTTACTCTATGAGGGAAAATCATCTTGACTGAATAGATTAGAACTGGATTCTTGAGGTTTGTTTTCTAAGGGTGTGGACACACCATGCATCTGGCAAAGCGATAAGCCAAGTCATCTCCCTTTGCTCCGTCTACTCTTCTGTTTCCTTTATGAGTGACGATGATGGTAATACTAATACTAGTTTTGGGGGTGTTAACAGTGTTGTATGTGATACAGATTTTAGTTTGGTTCCCCGATTTCTGCCACTCATTCCCTATGGCGTGTCTCTCATTTCAGATGCAGGCAGCCACCAATGAATCAAGAGTATTCTCACATTTCATGGTCACTGTGTTTGGTTTCTCAGCAGCGCAGAGGGATGCTGCACTGAGGAATGAACCACACCCGAGCTGTGGAGTTGATAAAAGAGTTAGATAATAAAAATATTTCTCTTTGGGCTCGGTTTGGCAAAGCCCTCTGTGTAAATTAAAAACACCATGAAGTTTGGTCCTAGTGAACTGACATTGTTTTTTGAAATAAAAAGAAGTTAACATGACAAAGAATGTGCCAGAGTTAGGATATACACGACTGAAATGATTTCAAGTCAGCTCTGTTGCAGCTTTTTTTAAAAAAAGAGAAAAAGAGAAAAAAACAAAATAAAACATGAAAAGCACCCAAAGCCCAGATGGCAGTGCCTTTCCCAGGGCATATCTTCTCTCATTTCTGGTGCTGGCACTTCTTCAATCAGCACATCTTAAACCAGAGGGGCCAAGCCACTCGGCACTCCTGTCCCTAGCATTTTTCTGTCTAATCACCATCTATTTCCTGGAGACAGAGTGTCCATAGACACCAGGATTTATACCAAAATTGTTTGCTTCCTTCTGAATTCATTAATTTTCTAAACCACTAAAATATCACTGAAAGGTCGCTGGTCACAGGGCAGGTTCCTAGACCGGTAGCCTAAGAGCAAGTTCTAAAAATACGGGCTGTGAAATGTCGCCCGCAGCAGGTCACCCAGAAGCTTCTCGTGGCCTCTCACGGACCTAACCTGAGGCAGGGAGGGCAGTCAACAAGGAAGCAACCTAGTGACCACTGATGGACGACTGGATAAAGAAGATGTGATATATAGCTCATAAATACATACACATTGATATATTACCGTATTTTTCGGACCATAAGACGCACTTTTTTCCCCCCAGAAGTGGGGGGAAAAGTCCCTGCGTCTTATGGTCCAAATATAGCCTACACATATGCTTTAAAAAAAAAGTTTTTTTACTTGCCCGGCTCTGTGTGGTCTCTGTGTGCTTGCCCGGCTCTAAAATGGTTCTAAATGCTGCTGTTTACTTTACAGGGTTGATTACATGTGTTTATGACTGTGATGTTGGGTTTTAATGCACATAAAATATTTTAGGACACTATTTGTTTCAGAATCTTTTTTTCTTCATTTCCCTTCTCTAAAAACTGGTGCGTCTTATGGTCCGGAGCGTCTTATGGTCTGAAAAATACAGTACTTAGCCATATAAATGAAATCCTGCCACTTGAGACAACATGGATGAGCCTAGAGGGTATTATGCTAAGTGAAACAAGTCAGACAAAAGAGAGACAAATACTATATGATTTTGTTTATATGTGGAATCTAAAAAAAAATAATAATAATACATGAACAAACAAAACAAAACAGAGAGAAACCTACAGATCCAAAGAACAAAATGATGATTGTCAGATGGAGAGGGAAGCTAGGTGAAAAAAGTACAACTTCCAGCCCTGGTTGGTGTTGCTCAGTGATTAGAGTGTCAGCCCACACTCTGAAGGGTTTGATTCAAGGTTATGTACATGGGTTGTGGGGTGCAGGTTCAATCTATGTGCAGGAGGCCACCAATTGCTGTGTCTCTTTCACATTGATGTTTCTCTCTCTTTCCCTTCCTTTTTTCTTTCCTTCCTTCCTTCCTTCCTTCTTTTTTTTCCTCCTCCTTCCTTCCTCTCTCTAAAAATCAATGGATCCCTAACCAGTTTGGGTCAGTGGATAGAGCATTGGCCCATGGACTGAGAGGTCACAGGTTCCATTCTGGTCAAGGGCATGCACTTTGGTTGCAGGCATGATCCCCTGTAGGGGGTGTGCAGGAGGCAGCTGATTAGTGTTTCTCACTGGTGTTTCTAATTCTCTATCCCTCTCCCTTCTTCTCTGTAAAAAATTAAATAAAAATGTATTTTAAAAATGAATAAAAATAAAAATGAATGGAAAAAATATCCTAGGTCAAGAACTAACAACAACAACAAAAGTATAACTTCCAGGTTTAAAATCAGTTACTAGGATGCAATGCAATGATACTATAATAACTATGTATGATGACAGATGGTTACTACATTTATCATGGCTATCATTTTGTAAGGTATATAAATGTCTAATGACTATGTTGTACACCTGAAATTAACATTATATATGTCAACTATTGTATAATTAAAGAAAAACAACAACAACAACAACAACAACAACAACAACAACAAAAACAATGAAGGTGCTCTCCCAGGCCCTGGCTTTCTCTTCTCTGTGGAGCCTGTAGGCCTAATGCACATGGAGCACACAGGGCTGAACCCTCATCATGCCACTGATAAGTGTTCCTAGACTTCGGCTAAATGCAGAGGTCACTTTAGTACTTAATATACTATCAACTAGACACCGCTTGCAACTTTCTCTCTAATTATGCCAGTTTGCCTCCTTCCTGTTCCCTGCAGTCAACACAGCTTTTACACTGAGGAGCGAGAACAAGTTTCTAATTCAAGAGATGGTGTGGCAGTATTTGTGATGAAACAGTTTGGGGTATGTTAGAATAAAGGTAAAGTTCCAACCAGCTTCGTAATTGTGACCTGTGTCTTAATAAGTCTCAATAGTTAATAAGAACAAGCATAAATTTTTTGCTCAGTTCCTGCTGAGTGAAGCAATTATGTTTATTTATTTAATCAACAAGTTTATTAAGCAGGACTCTGCCAGGAAAAGGATTTACTAAGACGTAATGATATAAGCCATTGTCTCTGCCCCTAACAGAAACTCAGGCCAATCAATCATAATAATCCAACGGCACGGTGACGTGAAGTTCTGGAGAGATCACAAAAAGGTAGGAAATGAATTTCTCTGTCATCATGGGACCCCCAGCACATGTTGGAATCTATTTCACATAACCTTTGATAACCCTTGGTTGTCCTACATACATCTGGGGTCATGCAGAGACTCTCAGATCTTCATGTGACTTGAAGACATCTGGGAAAACTGATAAAAATGAGACTCCTGAGTCCCCACTCCAAGAATTTATGATGATACTGATTGGAGAAGAGCCTGTAAAAGGTTAATTTTTTAAAATAAGCTTCCTCAGGTGATTCTACTAAAAGTGGTTCTCAGACTATACTTGGAGTAACTCTGTCAGAGCATTGAATTTTCTGCTTTTCTCCGTCAAATTCAATCCTAGGAGCAAAAGAGTAGCTACTTAGTGGGGTTGTGTGTTTCTATGCTTATAGCTATGTGGGAGTCAGAGTGTTTGATTTGCATGTGAGTGGGAGTGGAGAGAGGAGGAGTTCTCATCTCTCTGTGGAAAAAATCCCAGCTGCATTCCTCAGCTACCCCAGCCTTCCTCAGGCGTGCAGGCCTGTGGGGCCTCTGAAGAAAGCTTGCAGGGAGGTGTTTTCTTTATGAAATCTTGTCTTTCCCTGAGGCATGGGGACATGCAAGGCAAACAGATAAGCTCTGGGGGATGTTCTCCTGTGGTTACTTTTACCTATGAATTTGAACCAACAAAAATTCTAAGGGAAATAAAAATTTGAGTTTACCCTTGGCTGTGTCCCTGACATAAACTGCTTCATAAGAAGCATGTCATTCCCGGTGTCTACCTAGAACAAGATGGATCTAGGCATTTCTGAGTCCAAAGACTTGGCAGTGGACAGAGCTTATAAAAAGCCTCCCCATCTTTGGGGTGAACCCACAGTCACAGAAACCTGTTGCATTAGTCATTATACGCTCCACCCTTTCATGGGTTTACTCTTCTTCATTTTTTCTTCCTTCTTATTCCTTCCTGTTCTGTGTTGTTGATATTTTTAAATCTTTCTCTTAATATAATATAAGAGGTATAAAAATAATGTATTAAAAAAACAGAAATATAAAATTAAATCCTTAGAACATACAAATTGTAAAATTTTTCTAATATTGTTTTGGAAAAT
This sequence comes from Pipistrellus kuhlii, assembly GCF_014108245.1. NCBI lineage: Eukaryota > Metazoa > Chordata > Mammalia > Chiroptera > Vespertilionidae > Pipistrellus > Pipistrellus kuhlii. The sequence goes on from NW_023425515.1 coordinate 60,876,601, forward strand.
ATTTTTTTTCTGAAGGTATCCTTTTCAATAATAATAATAATAATAATAATAATAATAATAGATTTTGAACCATTATAACTATACTAGTGGCCTGGTGCAAGAAATTTGTGCAAGGAGTGGGGGTTCCCTCAGCTCATTCAGCACCCTCTCCAATTGGATATCCCTCTCACAATCTGGGATCACTGGCTCCTAACCATTCATCTGCCTGCCTGCCTGATCGCCCCTAACTACCTCTGCCTGCCTGCCTAATCACCCCTAACTGCCCTCTCCTGCAGGCCTGATATCACCCCCCAACTGCTCTCCCCTGCTGACCTGATCTTGCCCCCAACTTCCTCTGCCTATCTGATCATCCCTAACTGTTCTTCCCTTGCTGGCCTAATCTTGCCCCCAGCTACTCTCCTCTGCCAGTCTAGTTGCCTCCAACGGCCCTCCCCTGCCTGATCTCACCCCCAATGGCCCTCCTCTGCCAGCCTAACTGCCCCTGCCTGCCTGATTGCCCCCAACTGCCCTCCCCGGCTGGTCTGATCTCTCTGCCAATGACCCTCCCCTGCCAGCCAATTTGGTTCTGATTGGTCAGTTTCTATGCCAGTCAGAGTCAAGAGCTCCGCCTCCTAGGCAGCCACTGGATCCTTGCAGTTCACCCAGATTTGGTTCTGATTGGTATTGGTCAGTTTCTATGCCAGTTAGCATCCCTGGGCCTATCTATGGGCCTGATCAGAGAGGCAGGAATAATCAACATTGCCAAGGAGACCAAGGAGGGAAACAGAGGCGAGGCTATTGGCAAAGACCCGAGAGAAAGAGAGAGGCAACGGCTGATCAACAGTTGCCATGGAGGCTGTAGATCAGACCCTGCCTCTCTCTCTGGGCTTCTCTCCTGGCCTGATCTGCAGCCCCTATGGCAACCCAGCACTGACTGCAGGACTGACTTCTAGTTGGTTGAGCCTTTGGTAGTTTTAGACGTTAGGGACCCTGGGTTTTTATATATTAGGATTTGTTGTTCTTTGTAATGTGAATGCATAGAGGTTTATAGTTCAAGTAAGAGAGAAGTAATAAATTCTCATAATGATAGTAGCCTTCTATTTTAATAAAAGGATGAGTGAGGGCATTCTATACTAAATTCAAAGGGTCTTTTGTTAAAATAGAGAAATTAATAAAAATCTAATGGGAAAAATTGACTTTTATTTAAAAGACTAGGATTTTTAACATTGTTTCCCTTTGCTCACCTTTCAAGAGGAGCCTTAGAGCATAGACTGGCAAGTTCCTGGGTTAAGAAGTCAAATTCTTACTTTTGGTTTCTAATTCAATTTTTGTGATCTAAGAACCATGCAATATTGACACAAATCACTTCATGTCTTGAATAAGTTTTTCCATTTGTGAAATGGTTCAGTAATGTGAGTCCCCTCATAGTATTCCTGAAATAACGTAAGTGAAAGTGTTTTATATACTGTCAAGAATTTTCTCAAATGTGTTTCTGTACTCTTATAACTTGGTGTGTGTGTGTGTGTGTGTGTGTGTGTGTGTGTGTGTGTGCCCGGGCAAAAAGAATTATTGTTTTGGAATAAATAAATAGCATAAAGTCACAGCTCCTCAGAGGACACCACTTAAAATTTGCATTAAAAATAGTAACAAAGGAATTAAATGTCAAACTTAATTCACTAAGTCTTTTGTGAATTGGTAATCTCTAAGAAAAAGGGTAACAAATACATAGAGGGTAGGGCAAAAATAGAGTTATAGTTGTGAGTACATGAACCACAGAGTTTATTCTTTTATTGTTATTTATTAATTATTGTATTATTTTCCAAATGAACAACTATAAACCTACTTCTGCTCCACCTTGTATATACACACCCCAGGAAAATAGGAGAAAAGGTAATGAGGGAACAAAGATCTACTTGCTTAGGGATGATAAATGTTTCCCAGACAGAGATTCTGTTTCTCAGGGGAGCCTGATATCTGGAAAAATATACTACTGATGTAATGAGAACTTTTCCCAGAGGAAGCACCTTCTACGAAGGAAAACATAGGCCTCTGGATGCCGCCGGTGGTTTTCAGCTGCGTGGCTCTGGCTGTCTTTCTCATTACCTCAGGTCTCTGTGTATGAATTGATGATTCTGCTCCTTTTTCTAAAACACTGTGTAGGAACACTGGAAAATAAAGTAAATTTTGTGAAATTATATAAAAAGCTAAAAATTCAACAATAGATTCTCCGGATTAGGTTATCATTATCTTCTACACTGCTCAGACACTGCGGCAATCACTCGTCAAATACATCCGACCCAGGAGGGTTCTTAATCTCTATCTAAACCATATGTGTTCCATCAGTTTGTATCCCTCTGCCCAAACACTTAATGAACAGAGAAGCTAAAGATCATACAGTTTAGAGATGGAACAAAACACAGGGAGTTGACAGCAAAGCCTGGCGATGAGGAAACCCAGCTCTCTAACATCCCTCTCCCTCGAGGTTGAACACACTTTTGTATGCTACCAACACCCGAGTCCTATGCTCCATTACTCGGGAATATATTGACGAGACTCCAACAAAAGCTTGATCTAGAGCCACAAAGTATTTAGATTGGGGAAAGGCAGCTGATGAATAATACTCCATGGGTAGAGACTTGTGAAACAAAGGAGCCTGTCTTTATAATCTCTGGGATGTCAACATATGGGGAGAGGATGGTGTCTGACAGTGATGCTGAGCAAGGATTTAGACCCAAGAGAACACGTTTACCTGGGCATTGGGCTCCCTCTCGGACCTTTAGGCCCTAATAATTTGGTCTGGTTTCCCCATTGTCCTGGGCACGTGGTTCCTGGTAAAAAGACACATTTTTCTCCCGTCTGTTGTCTGAGCCTCATCTAAACACAGGGTTTCATACACAAGATAGAGATCACTTATGTATGTATTAAACACAACTCAAGCCCACAGGATAACTGATGAGTGCTGCTCTCAGGCCATAAATAAAAGTCCCATTAAATGTAGATATCCATTGACAATGTCCATCTGGCAACACTCACAGTCACATGCCTGGCCACGGGTCAGAGGTGAAAGGGAGGCAGAAGTTCACTAAAGGTACTGTTTTCATTGGCTCATATGTAAAGACTCAAGAAATTGCTTATCTGTGGCCAAAGGGCTCCTCGGGCATTTGTGAATCTCTTCCTCGGGAAAAATGAGAGTGGGAGTTGGTTTAATGGTATGTATGTCAAAGTATTCCAAATATGAGTCTCAGTGTTTTCTCAGAGGACCTCTGCACATAGGCCCAGCTAGACAATGCAAAATGAACTGGCCAGGCAGAGCCCGCTCTGGGAAAGCAGAGGCTTTGGGTGACGAGAGTCCGGATGAAGACATTTACATCCCTGTAATGGACTTTTACTCAGCATGGGCCCGTTATTAACACGGCCATGGCAGTGAGCCATGCATTTGTGGCCAAATCAGAGGGTGTGGGTGGGGGACTGGCTAGCTGATGGGTGGACATGCAGCTCTCCACAACTCCCCAGCAGTCCGTGAATTCTTGTGGCTGACCACTTCCATTGTTTTCATTCATGGGTTAGGGCGTGGTCTAAGGGAGGAAAGGGTTCCCTCTAGGTCATGTATTTAGCACCAAAGCTCTCAACAACTGTCCTCTTTCATTCTCTTTCTCCACAAATGTACGGTAACCTTAGTCTAGTCTGCTGTTTTCAGAAAATAATAACCTTACTTCAATGGAAAAACGTTTGTTACAAACTGTATATATGTAGGTAAACTTACCTGTGTACTCAGTTTGAATCAACAAAATTTTCTGTTAAATTCTGTTCATTCTCTTGAATATATATCACCACTATCTAATACTGCTTCATGCAGAAATTTTATTTTATTTCTACAACCCAGTTTCCAGTGAAAACCAATTAAACCTAAATGAGATAATTGGCCTGAACATTACTCAGATTATCTGCACATTTAGTTCCCTAGTAGGGGGAAGGGCACCCATTTGTTACTCTCTACTCTGCCTTTTCCTAATTTTCAAGTGGCTGCTCCCAATCAAGATCAATCATCTCGCTTTTTTATTTCTCTTCTGTAGTTTATCTTCCAAGCCTTACCCTTAGCACATCCCACTAGCTCCTTCCAAATTCCACCTGCTTCCCCTAAACAACCAATTCATATGCTACTCAATGGGAACTTAAAAAATCAAGCCTAAGTCATTATAAAAATTAACGTCTCTACAGACTAACTTAGTAGCAACATTTTTATTTTTTTTAATAAATTTTTATTGTTCATATTATTACAAATGTTCCTTTCCCCCCCTTCTCACCCCACCCTCTGCCCTTTCCCCACCCCCATTGTCCTCATCCATAGGTGCACAGTTTATGTTCAGTCTCTTCCCACATCCCCCTCTCCCCTTTTCCCCAAGAATAAACAGTTCACTCCTCTTCCATACCTCTGATTCTATTATATTCAACAGTTAATATTGTTCCTCAGATTTTTTTTTTTTTTTTTTAGTTTCCTTGGTTTTTAGATTCACTTGTTGATAGTTACGTATTTGTTGTTCATAATTTTTATCTTTATTTACTTTCTCTTCTGAAAGAACCCCCTTCAGCAATTCATATAATTCTGGTTTGGTGGTGATGAACTCCTTTAGCTTTTTTTTTTATTAGTGAAGCTCTTTATCTGACCTTCGAATCTGAGTGATAGCTTTGCTGGATAGATTATCTTTGGCTGTAGGTTCTTGCTATTCATCACCTTGAATATTTCTTGCCATTCCCATCTGGCCTGCATGGTTTCTGTTGAGAAATCAGCTGACAATCGTATAGGTGCTCCTTTATAGGTAACTACCTTCTTTGCTCTTGCTTCTTTTAATATTCTCTCTTTGTCTTTTGCTCTTGGAATCTTAATTATGATTTGTCTTGGTGTAGTCCTCTTTGGATTCCTTTTGTTTGGAGTTTTGTGCGCTTCCTGGACTTGTAAGTCTAATTCTTTCACCAGGTGGGGAAAGTTTTCTGTCACTATTTCTTTCAGTATGTTTTCGATATCTTGTTCTCTCTCATCTTCTGGGACCCCCATAATTCTGATGTTGGTTCGCTTGAAGTTGTCCCAGAGGTTTCTTACATTATCTTCAACTTTCTGGATTCTCTGGCCTTCTTGCGTCTGCGGAGGAGTGTCTTCTGGCTCTTTATGTTCCAAATCTTTGGCTTGATTCTTGCGATCTTCCATTCTGTTTTTAGGACTCCATAAAATATTTTTTATTTCAGACAATGTATTCTTTATTTCTTGTTGATCCCTTATTATTTCTAGTTGATCTCTTTTCATATCCTCATAGGTCTTGTTTATTTTATCGGCCTTTTCTAGGAGATTCTTGAACAACCTTATAAGTGTGGTTTTGAACTCTATATCCAGTCGCTTTTTGTCCTCCATTTCTTTCGTTTGTGATCTATTTGGTTTAGGCATTTTCGCAGGCAGCTTTCCTGATGGGGCGGGGTTTCAGGGTGGAGCCTACAGCCTTGGCTTCCATCAGCCCCGCCCTATGCGACTCCTGAGACTCAGGGTCCTTCAGTACTTGTTGCGAGCGCCTCTGAGAGAAAGGTGCCCTCGATTTTCGCCTGCCGCCAAACTGTCTATGCTCTCCCCCAATGAGTCCGGTATTGGGGTTCAGTTCAGTTGGTCGTGGGATTGGAGGTGGCGTTCAGAGCAGTCTGGAGCCCCTGTCTCCTTCCCGTCAGGGCAATCCCATGGCACAGCCGGCGGTCCCTTCTCTGCACGCAGTGTGCGCGCCTCCGGGACCTCCTTTCGCCACTTCCCCGCCTTACAGCCCAGCTCCCTGTGGATGAGCTTGGGTCCCCGGGGTCTGGCCTAGAATTGGGGTTCAGAGCAGTTGGAGCTGGGCCCAGCACAGTAGGAGCTTTTCTCTCCTTCCCGTTTGGGACCGCCAGGCACTCGGCCTCCCTCCTCTCCAGCTCTGTCCTCTCTGCGCGCGCTGCGTGTCTCCTTACCTTGGGCTTTTACAGCTCCTCCGCGCTTCCTTCTGGTTTTCTCCTTGCTTCTTGTTGTAGAATTTCCAGTCAGTCAGCTTTCCTGTAGTTCTGGGTAATGTCCATTTTATATTTTAGTTGTATTTTGTTGAAATTGTTGTGTGCGGCTGCGGCTAGTTGCCTACCCGAGCAGCCATCTTGGATTCTCAGTAGCAACATTTTTAAAATGATATTTTGGAGAATAGCAACTACAACAAAACATATTTCCTATTGCTGGTAAAATCAGTAGGCCTCTGACAATAGCTGAGGATGTTGCTGTGGAGAATGGAATCAATGATAATTATAATTGTGACCATTTGTTGAGTTTTCACTAAGTGCAGGCACAATTCTGAGCATTTATATGTTTCTCATTTAATTGCACAGCAACTAAAAGCAGATGTCATGATCATTAGCCTCATTTTCAGATAAAGAAATGTGTTCTTATGCTTTCTCAATCTAGAAAGGGGCCCAGAGATTTAAATATTGGATTGTATGAATTAAAAAGAACACACACACAGGAAACACCTCTACTTCTAGTGAAAATAATGTTTTTCCAATTCTGTTTTATTTTACCAGAAATATTTGATCCCCTAGTTTGGCAGCAACAATCTTCAAGATCTTAGTGGAATGTGGAAGAATGACAAATGCCCTTTGGATGGGATGAGGGGCTTTTAGCGGGAGACCCCAGGCCTGTGAGAAGCTGTGCTTCACCTAAAGCTTTCCTCTGCTTGTCTACACCCACATCCTTCAGTGTATGAAACCCTGGAGGAAAGAATGCCTTTGTAGACTTGGAAAAAGTCCCTTTACTTTTTGTACACCTGTTTCCTGTCTCAAATCAGAGATGACCATTCTGCCCTCTATCTGATCTGAGTAACCGGACAGGAACTTTGAGGCCAGATGCCCTTGTGTGGTGGCCTTCCTAGTGGAGAGAACCCAAGGGACTCTTTGCTTTAAAACTCTAAGGCTATCTGTGTCCCTGTAGCTCTCAGTACCTACTAAGGGCCCAGTAAGGGTTTATTAAATAAATTAATGCCTCATCCTAATTTTTGCCAAGTTGTGAAAATTATGCATTTGTCCAGGCTGGAATATTTGACATTTGGGAAGCGCTTTTTGAGCAGGTGTTAAGTTGAGGTCTTCAGAAGGTGTGTGAACCTTCTGAAATTATGTGCAAAACTTCATATCCACATGTGGGGAATCTAGGGAGGATCTTTAGCATTCATCAAGTTGTTAAGAAGTTCCTTCAATCAAATTATTTAAGAATCACATTTTTTTGTGATTTACAGAGCAGCTACACTTCATTATTTTGTTAGATTTGTACAACAATGCTATGTGAAAGGTATTATAGTGATCCCTTATTTACAGAAGAGCAAATGTGAAACTGAGAAAGATGGCACAGGTATTAAATAAAAAAAGCCTGGTGATCAAAATTACAACTAAATTATAGAACAACCGTACTTGAGAACCAACTGAAAACTAGCTGGACAGAACTTTTATAATCAAGTATGTAAATAAGAAGCCACATGGAAACTGTTAGGAGGGGTGGAGACACAAAATGGGCCGGTCTCACACTCACCTGTCATGGTCAAGAATTGGGAGGGGTATCTAGGTTATGGAGGTCCCCTCTGAGGAGTAAAGGGTCCCACCCCCACATCCTTCTCCCAACCAGGACCACTACTGCCAGGAAGAGGAATCTCCACAACAGCAGGGATTTTCTCCAGGTGAGATAAGCCTTCTGGAGTCCCAGCCTTTCCTCTTAAAGGGCCTTACCTGCTGAGAGACTTGCTCTGAGCTCCAGTGCTGAGCACAGCTCAAAAGGTGCAGTGACATACAGAAAGGAAGCCAACCATCTGGCTTCAAGGCAAGGGCAGAGGAGCAGTTCTCTCTGTCATTTCACTTGTTTTTTAAGCACTCTTTGTCCCCCAACATACAAAGATAGCAGGTGCAGGCTGGCACCTTAGCTGAGTCTCCAATAACCTGGCAACACCAATCAGACAAGAAAAAGAAATAAAAGGCATCCAAGTTGGAAAGGAAGCAGTAGAAAAGGCATCCAAGTTGGAAAGGAAGAAGTGTAATTGTCATTATTTGCAGATGACATGATACTATACAGAGAGGAGACAAAAAAATCCACCAAAAAAACAACACCACCAAAAACCAAAAAACTGTTAGAACTGATAAAGTCAGTAAGTAGCAAGGTAAAAAAATTATATTCAGAAATTGGTTGCATTTCTAAACACCAATAATGAACTATAATGAAGGTAAACTAAGAAAATAATCCCATTCGTAATTGCACAAAATACCTAGGAATAAATTTAACCAAGGAGGTAAAGACCTGTACTTGGAAAATTATAAGACATTGAAGAAAGAAATTGAAGAGACACTAATAAATGGAAGTATATGCTGTGCTCATGGATAAGCAGAATTAACATTGTTAAATATCTGTACTACCTAAAGCAATCTATAGATTCCATGTAATCCCTATAAAGTAACAAAGAATTAGAAAAAAAAAAACTAAAAAAAGTATACGTAACCACAAAAGACCCCAATTAACCAAAAACAATCTTGAGAAAGAACAAAGTTGGATGTATCAAGCTGCCTAATAAAAAAAAAAAAAAAACTATACTAAAAGGCTATAATAATCAAAACAGCAGAGTAGTGGCATAAAAATAAACACATAGAACAAAATAGAGAGACCAGAAATAAGCCCATGAATATATGGTTAATTAATTTATGACAAAGGAGACAACAGGCAATGGGGTAAAGGTAATCTATTCAATAAATGGTGTTGGGAAAACTAGATAAATACATGCAAAAAAGTAAAACTGGACCAATTTCTTATACATTAAACAAAAATAAACTCAAAATTGATTTAAGACTTAAATGTAAGTTTCCTAGAAAAAAACATAGGCAGTAAACACTCTGACATTGTTCGTAGTAATATATTTTGGATATTTCTCCTAAGGCAAGCAAAACAAAATAAAAAATAATCAGGTCTACATTGCACAAAATAGTATTTGCAAAGTAAAGGAAAACTATCAACAAAATGAAAAGACACCTACTGAATTGGAGAAAGATATTTGCCAATGACACATCCAATAAAGGGTTAATATTCAAAATAAATAAGAAACTCATGCAATTTAACACCAAAAAGAGGACCTGAATAGACATATCTCCAAAGAAGACATACAGATGGCAATGAAGATGCTCAATATCATTAATTATCAGAAAATTCAAATGAAAATCACAAATGAGGTATCACCTCACACTTTGAGAGTGGCTATCATATAAAAGACCAACAAACAATGGGTGTTGGTGAGGATGGGGAGAAAGAGTAACCCTGTGGGAGTGAAAATTGGTGCAGCTTCTATGGAAACAGTACGGGGGTTCCTCAAAATTTTAAAAATAGAATTGTCATATAACTCAGCAGTCCCACTTCTGGGTACTAACCAAAGAAATCCAAAACACCAATTCAAGAAGATACATGCATCCCCACATTTACTGCAGCATTATTTACAGTAGCCAAGATATAGAAGCAATCCAAATGCACAACAGACAAGTAGATAAAACAATGGACTATTACTCAGCCATAAAAAGAATGCAACAACATTGATGGATCTAGAGGGTATAAGTGAAATGAGTCAGTCAGAGAAAGACAAATATCGTATGATTTCACTTATTTGTGAAACATCAGAAACAAAATTAACAAAACGGAAACAAGCTCATAGATGCAGAGAACAAACTGATGGTTGCCAGATGGGAGGGGATTGGGGGACTGGGTGAGAAAAGTGAAGAGATTAAGAAGTACAAATTGGTAGTAACAAAATAGTCATGAGCATGTAAAGTACAGCATAGGAACTAACTATAATAATAAAAGCATAATATGCTAATTAGACTGGACGTCCTACAAGATGAAACCAGGGATGCTAGGTAAGCTCGGGTCCCAGGTGTCAGAAAGAAGTCAGTTCTGGCAGCCGGGAGAAAGAAGGCCTATCCTTGCACAAATTTCGTGCATTAGGCCTCTAAAAGTCAATAATATTCTAATAACGATGTATGGGGTTAAGAGTACAAAACCTCTCAGGAAATCACCTTTAAGTTATATAAATATCTAACCATTATGATGCTGTATACCTGAAACTAATATAATATTGAATGTCAACCTATAATTGAAAGATAATGTTTTGTGTTTTTTTTTAGTCTGGTGTTCTGTTCTTCCCATTTGCAGTGTATGTGTGTGTGAGTGTGTTTGCAGAGGAAGAAATGACAATGAAATGTTAAAGAGGATTCTTTTAAAAATTTTTTTAATCAATCTTTATTGTTCATATTATTACAAAGGTTCCTCATTTCTTCCCCCCTCCACCAGGTTCCCACTCCACCCTCCGCCCCCTCCCCATCCCCCATTGTCCTCATCCATAGGTGCACAGTTTATGTTCAGTCTCTTCCTCCCTCCCTTTCCCCAATAGTAAATCCCTTTTCAGGTAGTAAATCAGTTACTTAGCATTTTCTCATATCAATAATACCTCCACATGCCCAATGATACACTTCACACAAAAGACATTTCCAAATAGGTCAACCAGCCTCATCCAGGCCCCACCCAAGGCACTCACAGATCAACACCCCAGTGCTATACTAACTCAACACATCCAGATCTAAGCCTTCATCACTTGCTTCAGCAGACCCTCAAGTTCCCACAAAAGTTTCCAGCCATGTCTGAGAGGCAGCCTTGGGGCAGGAGCAGGCGAGGAGTGAGCTGTTCCGGGCCTGGCTGCTCAGGGCCTGGCCTCTGTTGCTCTGGTTCGTTCCACAACCATCTGCTCCGGGTCTGGTCACTGCTGCTCCCGTCCTAGTTGCTCTGGACTTGGCTGCTGCTGCTCTGGGCCTGGCCGCTGCTCCCAGCCTGGCAGCCGCTGCTCCGGGCCTGGCCGCTCACAGCCTGGCAGCTGCTGCTCCAGGCCTGGCCACACCACACCGGGCTGCTCCGGACCTGGCTGCACTCAACCCGGCTACTCTGGGCTTGGCCGCTCCCAGCCTGGCAGCTGCTGCTCCGGGCCTGGCCGCACCCGACCCGGCTGCTCTGGGCCCGGCTGCCCCGAGCCCGGCTGCTCCAAGTCTGGCTGCTCCCGGCCTGGATGCTCCGGGCTTGGCTACTGCTGTTCTGGGCCTGGATGCTCCCAACCTGGCTGCTCTGGGCCCGGCTTCTCCGGGCCCAGCCACTCCAGGTCTGGGTGTTCCTGGACTGGCCTCCCTGGGCTTGGCTGCCTCCGCCTCAGGCCTGGTTGCCACTGCCCCAGGTCTGGCTGCTCCAGTGCTGGCAGTTGATGCTCTGGTTCTGGCTTCTGCTGCTCTGGGGCCTGGCCATTGCTGCTCCGGGCCCGGCTGCCACTACCTTGTGCCTGGCCACTCTAGGCCTGGCCGCAGCTGTTCCAACATTCTGTCTTTTTTTTTTTTAACGCATTTATGTTGCAATGTTGGCTGGTGAGTTGAGTTCTGACTTAGTCTTTGATTTTTCAAGATCTTCTGTCGTGTTCCTCCAGTCTGGAGCTTTTTTTTTCTCGTTCCCGCTAGGAAAGTTTAGGATCAGAGTCAACAGACTGTTCTCTGTGCGTAGTGTGCGCGACTTTGGGGGCTCTGCTTTTCGCCGCTCCCCTGGGATTCCACCTCACAGCCCCGTCTCCCCATGCCTGAGCCTGGGTCCCCAGGGTCTGGCCCAGGACTGGGGTTCAGAGCAGTCAAAAATAGGGCCCAACACGGCCGGGGCTCCTGTTTCCTTCCCTCCAGGGCAATCCCGCATCAGAGTCAACATTCCTTCCCTTGCAAGCAATGTGCGCAACTCCGGGGGCTCGGCCTTTAGCCGCTCTCCCAGGACTCCACCTCACAGCCCCGTCTCCCTCTGCTTGAGCTTGGGTCGCCAGGGATTGGCCTAGAACTGGGGTTCAGAGTAGTCTGGACTGAGGCTCAGCGCCCCCGGAGGCTTTGTTTCTTCCGGCTAGGGTAATCCAGCATCAGAGTCAACATTCAGTCCTCTGCGCGCAATGTGCGCGCTACTCCGGGGGCCCTGCTTTTCGCTGCTCCCCTGGGATTCCGCCTCACAGCCCCGTCTCTCCCTGCCAGAGCCAGGGTCCCCAGGATCTGGCCCATAACTGTGGCTCAGCGCTGCCGGTTCGGGGGTTCAGCCCAGGCTGGGGGTTTTATTTCCTTCCTGCTAGGGAACGCCAGGCAGCACCCAGCCTTCTCCTCCTCTCCGGCTGCGACCTCTCCGCGCGCGTGAGTGTGGGCGCGCAGCATGTCTCCGTACCTTAGGCTTTTTTTCAGCTCCTCTGATTTTCCTTCTGGTTTTCTCTTTCCTTCTTGTTGTAGCATTTTCAGTCAGTCGACTACCTGTAGCTCTGGGCAATGTCCACTCTACATTTTAGTTGTATTCCATTGAAATTGTTGTGTGCTGCTGCGGTTAGATGTCTACCCGAGCAGCCATCTTGGATCCTCCTCCTCTCTTTTAAAATTTTTATTTTATTTTTTCCATCTATGTGACTGATCGGTGATTGGCTTTTTGTCCTCCTCAAGATGCATAGAATGGGACCATTAGCTTCTATTCTCAGGGCGCTGCTTCATATAAGCTGGCCCTTGCCTTCAGCTCCAACCCTGATCCATCCATAGATTTTGCAACCCAGCAGAGTAGTATAAGAACTTGGAAGAAGATGCATTGCCATTTACTTTGAACCTTACTTTCTTTATCTGTATAACAGAGTTATAAATGCCACTTACTCTGACCCAAATACATTTCTCTCTCTTTTTAGAGGCGGTTGAAAACACACTTGATTTCCAGATCCCTTGACTTTCCTGGATGCTTAGTAGCAACCAAGATTTGGAACCCACTTACTCATCTGAAACCTAAGGGCCTTAGGACAAGATAATGTGTGGATGGCTTTAGCTCTAAAGTGCTTTTTATCTTGTGAAAGAAAAGAGTAGTGTGTGGGAAAGGGATAGCATAAAAGCAACAGAACAGCCAGTGGGTTATGGTTCTTGGTGTCTTTACCTTCCATGATCTTCCTCCACTGGTGTTTGGGTTTATCCATTTTTTGTCACTACATCTTGAGTGCCAGGATCATGTTTTCTCTCCCCTCAATAGGAAACCCACCAGTCATACTACTACCCTTAGAACATCGGTGCTGCAGGAGTGAGCCAAGAGGAAAGGGTGCTTCTTGTCTGCCTGTTTCCTCCCCCTCCTCTGGGAGGGCAGGTTGGCGAACTCTAGCACTCCTTACCCACGGCTATGTTTTGCTATTGACAAAAGACAAATAGGAACTGCTGGACATGCTCCTCCTAAGGCTCTGGAGGCAGCTGGCTGGATGACCTGTGCCGGTCTTCCAACTCCCAGAATTGGCGACTCAGCAATTTTTTCTTCACGATTATATCATGGGGGGATTAGCACTCTCTCACTCAGCAAATACAAATTAAGGCTTGGAAGACAGAGTCTGACTCATGCAAAAGAAGGGGGGTGAGAGTCCTAGTCTGAGTAAGTGGGCCTTATTTCCTGTGCTTTGGCATCAGAAGTATCCTGTTGCACAGCTGCAGTCCCTGCACTGCCCATTCTACAGCACTCCCTGTTAGAGGCACTGTGGAACGCCATTTTAATACAATCTGTTAGAAACGGTCCCACTGAAATTGAGCAGTGCCGCAGCCTTCCTTAACTCACACAACTTCCTATCATGTGGAGGCTGACATCTGAAAGTCTGGAAAGGACTTTCATCCTAGTTCCCTTGCGAAACCTGCAAAACACCATATCTACATGCACATGCTGGGACATAAATGTGATTGATAGAGAAGGGAGGCTTGGGTGGGGTAGGAAGTTGAGTACTTTATAAATCCAGGCCAGAAGACCAAGTTGAGCATGCAAGACAGAAAAATGTACAAATGCTTCACTTTTTGAAAATATGCCTGTGTGTGGGCGCACAAGTGTGAGTGTGTGTGTGTGTGTTTAGTGCTTTCAGAAGTTAATGAGTTCATTTGTTCATGTGATCACTTTACCATAGAATAACCACCATTCCCTGGCTGCAACCAAGGGTTGGGTGTTTCCCAAACATGACTTCATTGGATCCTCCCAGTAACCCTATGAGGTAGTGTTATTATTGCTATAAACAGAAAACTGGATTTCAAGAGATTCATAACTTGCCCAAGGTCACACAATTTAAGTAGCAGTGTCAAAGGTCAAACTCAGATCCGTTTGATTTCAAGGTCATGGCTTTGCCAGGACTGCTTCCTTTCTGTTATGGCATTATGTTTTCCTGAGCAAATATAACCTTAGCTGGCCCTTCTCCTGCACTGGGGTAGAAGTAATAATAATGATCATAGCACATGGAAATGATTATGTGCCAGGAACTGTCCCAAACACTTTATACTGTTTTCAATAACTTATTCCTTGCAACATCTTACACTGAAGGGTTGAGCCCCATTTCTGGTTGAGGGGACTAAGATGTGGTGAGATTGAGAAACTGGCCTGAAGTCACCCACCGAGGTAGGAAGAGGTGAAACTGGGCATCAACACCAGACAACTGGGCTCTGGAGCCTGAAGGCCCATTGTACAGTGCAGTCTGGTCCCGGCCATGTTTGACACCGTTTATGAAGTGTTCACACTTTAGGGAAGGAGAATCCTAATGAGTCAAAGAGTTGAACCTCCAAGTCCTTGGTTTCTGTTACCTGACTGGCCAAACACCCAGTTGCAGGCAGGGGCGTAAAGCTGAGGCAGCTGTGCTCCCAGTCTTTCCTCGGGGTGCCTGTGAGGCATGGGAGGCAGGCAGTGTTGGGGAGGGGCTCAGGAGACGTGAATGTCTGTCCTGCATCACACAGACAGGTGGTTGTAAATTTTCCATTTCTCTTCTCACCTCTTGGCCACTGCTCTCCTTTTTTCAGAAAAGTGAAATTGAGTCTTTGGATTTCTTAGGAACTCGAGGGGTTTGACTCTGTAATGTTTATAAACTTGCTGAGAGCACTGGGAAAGGAGGCTTCATTATGCACATGAAGTCATATTTTAACCCCCAAAAAAAAGAGAGAGAAAAAGAGAAAGAGACTTGAGAGTCTGTGGGGATCAGAGCTAGGTATTGTGTTACAGAAATTTTCCATTTCAGACACAAAATACACACAGCAGTGGGTGAGCCAAAAAACGGCTGAGAGAGCCTCCTAGGAGGGCCCGAAGAAATAATACCTCCTCCTTCAACCCCGAGGAGCACAGCCAGGTTTGGGGGAGGGCTGTCCAGAGGTCTGGATCGGATCACTCCGACGTCTGGGATTAGCATGATGACAATAGCAGCATCACGGGGCAAAGCTTCAGAGAGCTCCCTCGGACGCTCTTGGCAAGAATCTCAACGTCTTAGGACCTGAGTTTCCGATACAAAGATGAGACAAACTTCTCAATATTTGCTGAGAGTAGTAAAAATCTCATGCATGTGACGATGTGAAACGGTATGATAATGCTAGTGAGGTTATTACTAAACGAAACTTTTAGCTAGCATTTATTCAAGCCTGACCACTCACGAGGCTTTCTAAACATGACCTCATTTAATCCTCATAACAACTCGATGAGATCAGTGGTATTCTTTTTCGGATTTTATATGTGAGGGAACTGCAGTTTAGAAAAGCTAAGGGACTGGTACGGGTTTATAACCTTACGTGGTAGACTCGGGTCTCAGATTTAAGTCTGGTCTTGCATCCATGAACTGGTACCTTATCCTACCTCCCCAAGGACAAACCGACCTCGGCCCACCCGGCTCTGGTCCTGGGCTGAATCTGGTGGGCGGCAGAGGAGACATCCTTTATCGACAACGTGTTACTTTGGCCCTTCCTTCATCCTCTCTTGTAGCAGTGCCCCTGCCCAGTTATCAGAGAAGCATCTATTTTAAAGAAATGCTGAGCTGGTTGTCCAGGTAAATAAACTGGTCTTGGTCCCCCAGGCCCAGTTCTGTAACCAGCATTACCTGGAGCAGTGGTCCCTACAGCTCGGTATCCCTGACCAGCAGCCTCAGCATTTCTCCCAGGGGATGTGGGAGAAATGCGAGTTCTCTGGTCCCACTCAGATGGACTGAATCAGACACTCTGAGGAGGCGCCTGGCCCTTCTTATTTGAAAGCAGCCCTGGAGCTGATCCGGATGCAGCTCAAGTTTGAGAACCATAGGCTCTGGGCAGATTTAGGAGAGAGTTAAATCAGGAATCGAGGGCTATGATTCTCAACAGCTGCCAGTGACTCATTTACCCCAGCCATTCCTTTCTGGGTTTCTGTCCTTTTTAGGATGAAGGATTTGCTCGCGACCCCATCCTGTGTGATAAACTCCACCAGCAGTGCCGTTCCTTTCTGGGTCGATGTGTGCAGGGACGTTGGGCTTTATCAACTCCCATGTGTGTGCAGAGCCCACTGCTGTTTTGGGAACCACAGGCTCACTTTCTAGTCTGAATGACTAGCTTCAAGTTATCCTTCGTGCCAGAAGAGAGAAGCAAGGTTAAATAATACCGTGGCTCCAAGTTGCATTCAACAATTGCAGAATTGGGGTTAGCTCTCCAAACGGGCTCCGTTGCAAAGGATCGGAACAGAGCTCTTCTGGAGCAAGGCACCTTGTCTCCCCTCCCTCCCCTACTCCCTTCCTCCCTACAATTCATGACAGAGGGTGAAGCCACTAAAGCTGAAAATGGAGAGCTCATGGCTCCAGATTTTAAAGTAAGATTTGACTTGAGCTTTGTCTGCTTCTCGGGCTCACTAGTCCCACATGTCTCTCAGCAGGAAAATGAAAACAACGCACATTTTCTTCCCTCTAGCTCCTTCTCCAGAGACCCGTGTGAAGTGGGTTCCCCTTCAATACAAATCTGCCTTTTAATAACCATGCAGACATGACTCTCAATAACATTTACTCCAGGTTTGCTAGTTTGTTACAAAAGCCTGTCTTCTGAGATGTGGCCTGCTTTTCCTAATTAGAAAATAGTGAGGAATTTTATTTCACTTTGCCAGAAAATGGGAACATTGGTTATTAATGTGAGCCTCGTTTAGCAGCCTTGGGTAGAGGACATTTTCTTTCATCTCCGCACAGACTCACTGGCATTATGTTCTGGTTTGAGGGGTCTCTGGAGTGCAACTTACATCTCCAAATAAGGTAAAAGGAGAATTTCAAAAATGTAAACGTGGTTTCTGTTGCTGGAAACTGTATTTGGCTTCCAGGAGAGTTTTGCTCAGCGTGTTGTGCTGCTGTCTGGTCTTTAACTCACTGCAGACTGACTGAGAGAGGATCAGTCACGAGCGTGGGTGACAACACCGAAGTGAAGGCAAGATGTGCTGTGGGTCTTGAACCCTGGCCTAGCGGGAGGGGAGGCTCCGCCTGCAATGTCTTTCCTGGGATGCTTTGCAGAAGTGCTGTGGCCACAGCCAAAATCCAATAAGGGAGCGTGACGAAACTGGGATTTCATTTGGCCTTCCCTATTGGACAGATACACCAAGTTCTCTGCCCCTAAGACCCTGCCAACAATAAATATTTTATCTCAATGTAAAATCTTTTAAAACATATATTTTATTGATTTTTTACAGAGAGGAAAGGAGAGGGATAGAGAGGATCAGCTGCCTCCTGCACACCCACTACTAGGGATGTGCCCACACACCAAGGTACATGCCCTTGACCGGAATTGAACTTGGGATTCTTCAGTCCAAAGGCTGACACTCTACACACTGAGCCAAACCTGCCATGGCTCAATGTTTTTTCTTGAATAGAAATTTTGGAAAGAGATATGTCTGAGTCCAAAATCTGACTTTATCTCTTACTAGCTGTGGGCCCTTGGGCAAATTATTATACTTAAATTCTCTGAGACCTGTTTCCTCACCTATAAATTGGGGAATAAAATGATCAGCCCATAGCATTGCTACAAAGACTGATTTCAGTAATGCCCAATGTTGTCTTTTAGTAACTGTTACTAGTGTGTTTTGGGGGCTATCTTAAAACTCAGCTGGTACAAACAGTACATTTACAATATCCCCCACTACCCATATTAGAGATATAATATATGATATATATAATTACAGCGTTTTGCTTTAATCAGTTCAGAAAAGCAGTACATTTTCTCTTTTCTTTCTTTCTTTAAACTTCACAGAGAACTCTACAGACCTATTCCTGGCATCCTGAGTGATGCTCACCGTTAAGATGGCCGGACTTCACATTGATAGGACTTGTTAGCAAAGTACAGCTTGTTGTCCCACGTCTAGTAGATTATAAAACCACTTTCATGGTTTCCTCATAGTTGTTGGCTCACCTCTCCCAGGGATTCAGTCCTACAGAGAATGTGAAGCCATGGATTCTTCACACTATACCCACAGAAAAAAAATGTATTTGAAACAATTTGTTAGAAGAGAATCTAATGACAACTTAATGTGTCTAGTGAATTCTTATTCTGGTATTTAAAATATAGAAAAAAAGCCAAGAAATACACCATTAAGCTCAGAACATTATATGTCTACCTGTTTTGTAAATCTATTTATTATTAAAGTGCTTCACAAATTCAATGTTAAAAAAAGTGAGGAGTCTGTGAGAAAAGAGGATGACAGAATTTTAGAATGTAGCAGGATGCAAGTATAGGTGCGCCCACGCGCGCGCGCGCGCGCGCACACACACACACACACACACACACACACACACACACACACACTTTGAAACTCCCACTGACAGGAGGAATGCAGAGAGAACCAGCATGTGGAAGGTGGGGGCTGGTCCAGAAACTAATGAGGTCATGGGTTCTACCCTGCTATGGTGAGATTATGCCATATGGCAGTTTACGTTTCTGTGGTTTGCAGAGGGCTTGGGCTAGTTTTAAGTAATTTTCTTCAAGGTCCCTCCAAGCCAGTTTAAAATTATTTTGTGAACTATTCATTCCATCACATGCTTTAGCAAAATCTACTGCAATCTAATAAGCAACTGGATATGATCTCTGAGAAGCAGCTTAGAGTCCCCCTTTCTTAAATTCCAACGTTCTACCTCACTGCAGCAAAATCTCCTTATCTCGTTGGTGTTTAAATTTTTCCCAGTAACTGAGTGTTTTGACTCAGCTACACAATCCACAAGAGAGTCTTTAAGATTCATGGTCTGTGTCTCTAAGAGGTTTACAACATGAATTGAACATAAGATGATAATAAATAGGTCATCAAATGCTTGAGAGTTACAGCTTGTTTTGTTCTTTGCTTTATTTCTAATTCAGTCAGCACGGTATTTATTGAGAGTCTGTTATGTGAAGGATAACGGTAATAACTTACTCATACACAATCTTTGTCTCCATCTGCTTCTTTCTTTCTTTCTTTCTTTCTTTCTTTCTTTCTTTCTTTTTTTTTTAAACATTTGGTACTTGTTTAATGTTTTATTTTCAGAAATCACAAGGTTGACTCAGAACAGGTTTTCCCAAACTTCCCAGTTGAAAATAATCACCTGGAAATTAAAATATATATATAATTTCTTGGGCCTCTAAGTCAATTGAAAGTTATTTAAATATAAATAAAAGAAGGATCTTATATTCCCTGGTATATATGTTTTGTTAAGGCTGAGAAAGAGGTAAGGAATTTTATTTTAGGGGTTTCTTCTATGATCCTTTTCCAGAGATAAGTTTAGGAAACACTGAAATAGGAGATGACCTCCGATGTCAATTCTAGAACACTGTAGACAATCCTGCTGACTTTTCTCAGCGGTCTTAATTGATGAATTACATCAACTCTTTTCTTTAACCTCTGGCCCTGAAGTGTTCCTGATTCCTGAACTTCCATAGCAGCTATCTGTGTTATTCAGCAGTTACCAAAAAAAATTGCAGAATTTTTTCAATGCTGCAGACTTTTATTTAAATTTTTAATTTTATGTAATGTTTTGGAAGTTTTCATCATGCCTACTGAGTCCCTGATAGGAGGGACAAAGTTTTATAGCTTTATTTTTTTTTTAATTCTTCCTTTGTGCTCAGACAATGCTTTCAACTCGGATAAATGAAGTTTTGTTTCTAATTTAATTTTACCTTTAAATATTAATATTTTTCTGCCTGGATAGAAAATATATCATTCCATCCCATATACCAAGAGGCATATGATTTAGGAACCTTCATTTTATCCTAGCTGGTGCAGCTGTTAGGTACTCAAATAACCCCTAATCCTTTATAAAAACTTAATCGAACAGCTGCCTTGATAATATGCAGTTTCAATAGCAGCCTTTGTTGAGGAAAATAGTATCTCATTGTCATAAGTCTCACAGATTGATGATGTTTTTCTGCAAAGAAATGTCTAGTGCCCCAAATTGGAAATCAAAATACACGTTGAAAAATTCACCTTTAATTTCTACCATGGGACGGAACTGTATTATTTGGATTTAGATACTGTTGATATCTTTGTTATGCTCATGGTTTAATTAGACTGTTTCAATGTAGTGGAACAGCTACTTAAAGTACTGTAACAAGGATACTATTGTTCTTTCATTGGAGCCATTAAAATTATAGAAGGGGAAAATGAAAAAAAAAAAAATATCCCTGGCAGCATATTTTCTAATTCAGCTGTGACTTCTCCAGACTAATCACCAAAAAGCCTCTGCAAGGCAGTTCCTGTTTACACAGCAGTTTGATCTGGATTCTTGTAAAATTAAATGTAGGTTGACAAATTAAATTTAACACTGCCACCCTCCAGGATGTTATAAATGTAAAGGAAACTAAAACAAATATAGAAAACATTGTAATAGGGCAGTTTAAGTCAGATCCAATAAAACATGGTAATCTTGTTTATGAATATAATTTAATGCAAAGAACATCAACCAACTGTTGATATTAATTTTTTAAAATATGTACCTACATCGTCTTTCTTACTGATGTCTTCGTCACCCCTCCCCCCATTATTTTGTTTACCAGAAACATCTATTTTTGAGTTAAGAAGTTCAGTGTTTTTGCATTACCACAGTTTAATATCTCTATCAAGAAATTATGAAATAGGCATCTTACATTGTTCATGGTTAATCACATTAGGACACTCAGTCCCTTTGAACTCATCCTCTAATGAAAAAGGCTCATGGGTAATCTGAAACTTATGTCCCAATAGAACTTAACAGGAGAGACTCCTCAGCTTTGTCGAAATTCATTTAGAAGTGTTTCCCACCAGCCATTACAGCCATCCAATAAATTTCCTTTCTGCTAAAAGCTTCGGAGTTAGTATTTGTTTGTGGAACCATAAACCTGACTGACTACAACTCCGAGATTTAACTCCACATCTTTAGGACCAAAATCTCCAGCTGTTCACATGCTCATGAGTGATCAGGCTCTGGGAGCTGCACACCTCACAAGAAATCGACATTCCTGTCACTAATATTATTTATGTAAACTCCTCCTCACTCCAAATAAGATTTGAGATTACACAGAAAGATACAATCCAACAAAATGGAAAAATAAGAGGGGAGACTAGGAAGAAATAAAGGTATTGGTGTACAAGTCAGATTACTAAATGCATTAGTTTATAATCAGAAATGGAACTTGGAGGCAAATGAGAATACTCAGTTCAAGGGTCCTGACATCCTTTTCCCTGAAGGAGAAGCTTCCTCAGAAGCCAAACCAGTCAGGAATTCTGTTGGCGGTGGGCATGATGAATATGGAATCTCAGCAAAGAAAACTCCACTATCCTCATGTGTGGTCACCAAGTAACAGTCCCTGGGCTCCTCTGCACAGACATCGCTGTGGTTGACGAGTTTTTGTATTTGGCTCCTCAGTGTCCTTTGACATCTCTTTTGAAAGGTAAATACATTAAATCATTTACTTCAGCAAAGTATTTCCCAGACTGCAGTCATTTATCCACTAACTTCACAATCTGTCCTATTTCTTTTTAATGCCTAAATACTTCCAGTACTTTTGTTCTAAATAATGTATGTGAATGTAAAAACTTGCTTTGCTACATATTTTAAATACTTATGGAAATAAAATTCATATTAAAGTAGTTATATATTATCTTACATTCTGTAGAAAGTTTATCAACTGAACTAAAATTTTGTTCTTGTTTTAAAAATTATGCATAGAAGATAATTTTGGAGTCTTTATCTACCAGGAAATATCTGTTTTGCTCTAAGCCATGATTTACAGTTTGGCTGGGTATAGAATGCTATGTTGAAATCATGTCTCCTCAGATCTTTGAAGGTGTTTTCCAAATAACTTCTTCTTCTTTTTTTTTTTTTTTAAATATATTTTTATTGATTTTGTACAGAAAGGAAGGGAGAGAGATAGAGAGTTAGAAACATCAATGAGAGAGAGTCATCGAACAGCTGCCTCTTGCACACCCCCTACTGGGGATATGCCCACAACCAAGGTACATGCCCTTGACCTTTCAGTCCCCAAGCCGACGCTCGAGCCAAACCGGTTTTGGCTGTTTTCCCAATAACTTCTAACATCATACAGTCATTTTGATGAGAAGTCAGAAGCTAGTTTAATTTACATTCTTCGTAGATTCCTTCCCCCCACCCTGAAAGTTCTTACATTCTTTTAATCTTAGGCATTCTAAAATATTATAAGATTACCTAGTTGTTTTTCTTTTTAATTTAATTGGCTGGACATGAGCCATTTTAATCTAAATATTGTGACTTTTGAATGCTAAGATTCTTTTTGACAACTTCTTACCTTCAATTTGCTGTGTTGTTCCTGAGACACTTAGATTTGGGACTTCCTGAATTGGGTCTCAATGTTTAGAGCCTATATCAGTCTGAGGTTGGTCAGTAAAATAAAAGCATTTCTGTGTGTTCTCAGTAGAAAGTGTTTTCATACACAGAATAAGCCTTGGGAGGTTTCTTGAATGTTACTGACTAGTTTAGTCTGCCTAACCTTAACCCTAACCGTAACCCTAACCCTAACCCTAACTCTAACCCTAA
The DNA here is from genome assembly GCF_014108245.1 of Pipistrellus kuhlii. Lineage (NCBI taxonomy): Eukaryota > Metazoa > Chordata > Mammalia > Chiroptera > Vespertilionidae > Pipistrellus > Pipistrellus kuhlii. Next base: position 60,899,451 of record NW_023425515.1, read on the forward strand.
CCCTAATCCTAGAATGGCATGATTTCTAGACGTGCACCTTGAAGCTGCTTCAGACCTCACTTGCACGTCTGCCCATGCCTCTGTCTGAAATGGTCCCCATTATTCTGGAGAATAATGACCTCTTCTCTGCTACCTTCTAAATCAGATATCCAGGCTCTAACCTGAAACCATGCAGGAGGGCACTCTGGAAAATGCAGTTCCTACTTTTTTGTGTGTTCAGTGTAGTAGAGATGCACAGAGCTACACGGGATGTGTATGTACCCCAAATCTACCATCTACTGGCCATGTGGCCTCAGGAAAATGTTTTAAAGCCTTAACCTCTCCAACTGTAAAGAAGAAAAAAGTGTTACTAGTTACCTCATAAGTTTGCTGGTAAGACTGATTGAAATAAAATGTAAAGTATGTACCTGGGCATATTGAAGTACTTTCTGGTATGCATTGGCTATTCTCATTTTTATTACTACATTTAATTGTCTTCTACAATTACATTTGCACCAATGCTATTTTGCTCTAAGTTTTGCAAAGGTTCTTACACATTTCTTTCTATTCTATTTTATAACTATAATAATTTCAACCACTTAGGGAACATTCTTATTTAGAATTAAAATATATATATATATATATATATATATATATATATATATATATATATATATATATATATTATTGGTTTTTCACAGAGAGGAAGAGAGAAAGATAGAGAGTTAGAAATATTGATGAGAGAGAAACATTGACCAGCTGCCTCCTGCACACCTCCCACTGGGGATGTTCCCGCAACCAATGTACATGCCCTTGCCCAGAATCGAATCTGGGACCCTTTAATCCACAGGCCAATGTTCTATCCACTGAGCCAAACTGGTTTCGGATAGAATTTTTTTTATAGTGTCCTATTTTCTGTTATAAGTTTATTCTTTTTAAAATAATACTTCCATCTCAATAAGGTCTTAGAAAATCAAGAGGCAAAATCTTGGGTTTGGTTGGCCTTTTTGCATAGAAGCTGACTATTAAATCAAGAGGGTAAGTCCCAACTGTTTAGTTATTCTCTTTTTGTGTCAGGTTGTATGCTTAGAGCTTTACTTTCATACTCTTATCTAATTAACCTCGATCTTAGGTCAGATATAGTATTATTCCATTTTTAAAGATAAGATAACTGAGGCTTACAGGGGTTAAATGACTTATCCCAAATCATGTAGCTACTCACATAAAGCTAAAATTTAAACACAGACATATTGGTGACAGAGTTTAAGCTCTGAACCACTGCTATTAGATGGATATCATAACTTCATAGTATCCTTGTTAGTGCGTATGTGTTCGTCCAATCCTTTGCTTATGAACACTTAGACTGTTTTTAAATTTTGCTGCCATAAACAAATCTTATTTACATATCATTGATTATGTAAACTGATGTCTGGCCTTGGTATACCCTGGGACTTTTGCTGAGTGGCTACAGATGCAGCACTGGCACTGAGTTTGAATCTGTGCCAACCTGATGAACACAAGCCCCTGTCTGATGACTTAGAACCTCACTCAAGCAACTCACATACCACGAGAGCCTTTGTTAGTGGCTGAGACTAACAGGCATCCAGCCAGAAGGATCTGATCTTTGGGTGCCTTTGACCTTTTGCTGACCTGGTTCAGGCTTAGTACTGGTGAAAATCAGCCTTGGTACACAGCTTGGCCCCTCTCACGTGGACCCAGACCTAGCAGAGGCTGCCACCAACTGTAGATTGATTTGTAGCTCCTAAAATGTAGCCTAGAGCCAATCGCAGGCAGAGTCTGACATTGACCTGCACCAACGTTCCACCCAAGAGGTCCCAAAACCAACACACCCAGTAATTGGCTTCAGACCACATCAGAGCATGACTTAATTAGCTCCACAAGCAGCACATCTAAATGGAGAACCTGGAAAGCAACAATTCTTGCTGAAGAAAATTCCAATTCATGGGATCAGTCCCCACATAGCAACATATTCACTATAATTGAGGTCAATTCTCACAGTTAGCCACTCTGATGTCAACATCTTACCCATGGAAGATTGAATTCCTAACTATTTAATTGGGAGACAAAACAGATCTACTTAATACACAAAAATAAAAACAGAGACAGGCTAACATGGGAGACAATGAAACATGTTCCAAATGAAAGAACAGGAGAAATCCCCAGGGGAAAAACAACAACAACAACAAAACAAACAAAAACAACAACAACAACAAAAACCCTAAATGAAATGGAGGCAAGCAATCTACAAGATATATAATTCAAAATAATAGTTAATAGGGTGCTCAAAAACTTAGTGAGAATTTAAACAGCATAAAAAAGGACATAGAACCCAGAAGACAAAAAAACAACAACAAACAAACCCACAAACAACAACAACAAAAAACTAATCAGAAATTAAAGTACTGCATCTGAAATAAAGAATACACCAGAAGGAACAAGAGCAGGTTAGATGAAATAGAGGATAGAATGAGTCATTTGGAAGACAAGGTAGGAGAAAACACCCAATTAAAGCAGCAAAAAGCAAAAAAGAATTTATAAGAATGAGAATAGTTTAAGGGATCTCTGGGAAAATGTCAAGCACAATAACATCAGTTTCATTCAAGTACCAGAAGGATAAGAGAAAGAGCAAGGAATTGAGAACATACTTGAAGGAATAATGACTGAAAACTTCCTTAATCTGGTGAAGGAAGAAGACACGCAAGTCCAGAAAGTACAGAGTCCCAAACAAGATGAACCCAAAGAGGCCCACACCAAGACACATCATAATTAAAACGACAAATTTAAAGACAAAGAGAGATTTTTAAAAGCAGCAAGAGAGAGACAGTTAACTACAAGGGAACTAACTCCCTTAGAGCTTATTTCTCAACAGTTACATTTCAGGCCAGAAGAGATTGGCATGAAATATTCAAAGTGATAAAAAATCTAGGATCTACAACAAAGACTACTCTACCCAGAAAGGCTATCATTTAAAATTGAAGGAGAAATAAAGAACTTCCTGAACAAGAAAAAGCTATAGCAGTTCATTATCATGCAACCAATATTATAAGAAATGCTAAACTTCGTTAAGAAGAAGAAATTTAAAAAATGGAATATAAACATGTATAATAAAATGGCAATAAATATGTACCAATCAATAATCACTTTAGATATAAATTGATTAAATTCTATAATCAGAAGATATAAGGTAGTTGAATGGGTAAGAAAACAAGACCCATATGTTGTTGTCTAAAAAAGACCTACTTTAGAACAAAAGACACACAGAGACAAAGGGATGGAAAAATATTTTATGATAATAGAAATGAAAAATAAATGGTTTAGCAACATATCAGATAAAAGAGACTGTAAAACGAAGACTGTAAAAAGAGACAAAAAAAAAAAAAAAGGACATTAGATGATAAAGACATCAATCCAACAAGAGAATATAAACCTTGTAAATTGTTATGCATCCAGTATGGGAGCACCTACATATATAAAGCAAATATTGATGGATATAAAAGAAGAGATTGACAGTGATATTAGGAGACTTTAACAACCCATTAACATCAATGTATAGATCTTCTGGACAGAAAATCAACAAGGAAATGGCAGCTTTAAATGACACTCTGGACCAGATGGATTTAATTGCTATCTTCAGAGCACTTCACCCCAAAGCAGCAGAATATTCTATTTACACATGGAACATTTTCATGGAACTCGACAACCCCAAATCTATGGAACACAGAGAAAACAGTCCTAACAGAAAAATTCATACAAGCCTACCTCAAGAAAAAAGAAACTTTTCAAATAAACAAAAGTAGGGTCTCTTACCCTTTGAGATAACATGGAGGGACCTGGAAAGTATTATGTTAAGTGAAATAACCACACTACCTCACTTATATGTGGAATCTGATGAACAAAATAAATAGATCCAGAGACATGGAAGCAAGCAACATACTGAAGATTCTCCGTGGGAAGCAGTGGGGAAGGTGGGGGGCTGGGGAGAGGAAGGAAGGAAGAGATTAACTAAAGAATGTATATGCATATATGCATAACCCACAGACAGACAGTAGTGAAGGCCTGGGGAGGAGGGGGGTTAATGGGATGGGGATGGAGGAATGGGACATCTGAAATACTTCCAACAAAAAAGATAAATTAAAAAAAAGAAAAGAAACAAGAAAACTCCTCAAATAAACAATTTAACCTTGCACCTAAAGAAGTTAAGATAAGAACAACAGACAAAGCCCAAAGTGAGTAGAAGGAAAGCATAATAAAGAACAGAGTAAGAAAATGAAATGGAATCTAAAATAATACCCAAATCAATGAAACCAAGAGCTAGTTCTTTGAAAAGATAAACAAGATTGACAAACCTTTAACCAGATTCATCAAGAAAATAAGAGGAAAGACCCAAATGAATAAAATCAGAAATGAAAAAGGAAAAGTAACAATTTACCACAGAAATACAAAGGATTATAAGAATATATTACAAAACTATATGCCAACAAACTGGACAATATAGAAAAATGGATACATTTCTAGAAACACACAACCTTTGTTTCTGAATTAAGATGAAACAGAAAATCTGAACAGGTTGATTAGAAACAACGAAAAAAAAAACCCACAAAAAAACTCAACAAACAAAGCCCTACACTGTATAACTTCACAGGTTTTACTAAACATTCAAAGAAATAATAACTACTCATCTCAAATTATTAAAAAAAAATTTTAAGAGGAGGGAAGACTCCCAAGCTCTCAAGTTCATTTTACAAGGCCAGCCTTATCCTAATTCCAAAACCAGATAAAGTCACTACAAAGAAAGAAAATTATGGGCCAATATTTAATATAAACATACATGCAAAAGTCTTCAACAAGATATTAGAAATAGAATTCAGAAAAACATTGAAAAGATCATACACCATGATCAAATAAAAATTATTCCTGGGATGCAAAATTGGTACAATAACCACAGATCAATTAACATATTACACCACATAAACCAAATGAAGGATAAAAATCATATGATATCATCCATGCAGAAAAAGCAGTTGACAAAATCTAGCACCCATTTACTATAAAAATTCTCAAAAGTGGGAGTAGAGGGAACATACTTCAACATAACAAAGGCCATATATGACAAACTCACAGCTAACATGCCCAGTGGTAAAAAATTAAAAGTATTTATCTTAAGATCAGGGACAAGACAGGTTTGTTCACTTTTACCACTTTTATTCAACATTGTACTGGAATTTCTAGCCACACCAATCAGACAAGAAGAAAAAATAAAAGGCATTTAAATTGGAAAGGAAGAAGTAAAACTTTCATTATTTTCAGATGACATGATACTGTCTGTATATAGAGAACCTTAATGGTTCTACCAAACTCTACTAGAATTGATAAAGAAATTCAGTAAAATAGCAAGATACAAAATTAATAGTCAGAAATAAGTTGCATTTTTTTATACCAATAATGAACTATCAGAGAAGGAAACTCAGAGAATAATCCAATTTACAATTGCCTCAAAAATTGAAATCATCAGAAATAAATTTAACCAAGGAGGTAAAATACTTGTGCTAGAAAAATTATGGGAAACCGAAGGAAGATATGAGAAAGATACAAATAAATAGAAGCATATATGTGCTCATAAATAGGAAAACTTAACATCATTAAAACATCAGAGCAATCTATAGATTGAGTGTAATTCTATCAAAATACCAATGGCATTTTTCACAGAACTAGAACAAATAATTCTAAAATGTATATTGAACCACAAACGCCCCCCAAAAGCCAAATAGCCACAAAATCTTGAAAAAAAAGAGCAGTTGGAGGAATCACACTACCTGATATCAAACTATATTACTGGGCTATGGTAATAAAAACAGCATAGAATTGGGATAAAAACAGACACATACATCAATAGAACAGAATAGAGAATCCAGAAATAAACCCATGCCTACATGGTCAATTAATATATGACAAATAGGCAAGCACACACACTGGTAAAGACAGTCTCTTCAATATATGGTGTTGGGGAAATTGGACAGATACATATAAAAAATAAAACTAGACCATCTTTTTTCACAATATACTAGAATAAACTGAAAATGGATTAAAGATTTAATGTAAGACTTATAATCATAAAACTCCTAGAAGGAAACGTAGGCAGTAAACTTTCTGGCATTTAACTTAGCAATATTTTTTTTTCTGATATAACTTTTTGGGCAAAGGAAACCAAGTAAAATAAACAAATGAGACTATAGCATGCTAACTTATTTTTTGCACATAAGTAAAGGTAACCATCAACAAAACAAAAAAGCAACTTATTGAATGGGAGAACATATTAGCCAATGATACATCTGATAAGAGATTAATATTCAAAATTTGTAAGTAATTCATACAACTCAGCACCAAAAAAAAAAACACAAAAAAAACAAAAAAAACAAAACAAAACAAAAAAAACCCCACAATAATCCAATTGAAAATGTGCAGAGGACAGGAACAGACACTTCTCTAAAGAGAATATTTAAGTGGCCAATTGACATGAAAAGATGCTGAACATCACTAATCATTAGAGAAATGCACATTGAAACCACAATGAGATATTACCTCATACTAGTCAAAATGACTATTGTCAATAAATAAACAAACTACAAGTGTTGGCAAGGGTGTGGAAAAAAGTGCATCCTCATGCACTGTTGGTGGGAATGCAGACTGTGTAGACAGTATGAAAAACTCTATGGAGGTTTCTCAAACATTTTTAAATGGAACCGCCTTATTCCTCAGGATTCCACTTTTGGATCTACATTTGAAGAAACCCAAAACACTATTTCAAAAGAATATATGCACCCCTACATTCATTCATTGCAGCATTATTTACAACAGCCATGAAATGGAAGCAACCCAAGTACCCATCAATATATAAATGGATAAAGAGGTTGTTAATATATAAAATATAATATATCTTGGCTATATAAAATAATAAATTCTTACCTTTTGTGATAGCATGGAAGGACCTAGAGGATATTATATGAAGTAAAATAAGTCTGACAGAGAAAGACAAATACTATATGATTCCATGGAATCTAAAGAACAAAACAAACAAAATAGAAGCAAAGTAATAGGTACAGAGATAAGACTGATAGTTGCCAGAGAGGTGGAGGGTGAAGGGGCTGAGGACCTGGATAAAAAAGATGAAGAGATTAAGTTCAAACTGGTAGTTATAATAGTGATGTAGAGTGCAACATAAGGACTATAGTCAATAACATTGTAATAACTATATACAGGGTCAAGTAGGCACTGGAAATATTGGAGGAACACTTTTGAAAGTTATGATTGTTTAACCACTATGCTGTACACCTGAAACTAATACAAAATAATATTGAATATAAAACAATTGAAAATTTTTAAAAAATGAAGTGCTAGCTCACAGTTTAAATCTGCATTTATTTTCATTGTGGTTAGTCAGCTCTTCATTTGATTATAGGTAATTTAATATTCTTCTGTTCTGAATTTTCAGCTGATTTTCTTCCCAGCTCTCTCCTGGGGTAGTGCCTTTCGCTAGTATGAATTTGTAAATACTCTGCAGGGCTAATAATATTTTGTGTGTTATTCATGTTGAAAATATACTTTCCCAAGTCATTATTTCTATTTTTACCTTTGCTTATAATATTTATAAATGAAGTTTTAAGTATTTATATAGTCAAATCTATTCAGTTCACTTTCACGTATAATTTTTCTTTCAGTGAATGAAAAAATCAACCCAATATGAAACTTGGCCCATTATGCATTCAACAATATTTTGGCCTAACTTCAGGAAATGGGAATTGTTTAAGATGGTGACAGTTTCACTTACACAATAAACATTTACCTAAGCCAAGTTAAGGAGGATTTCCAACCACACTAGGTCAAAAGCTATTCAACTTGTCCTTCTGGCTAGCAGCCCACTTGAAATGTGTGGCATTAAATGCAAAGTTGAATTTGGATGTTAATGGAAGCTGTCAGGATGAGTGCTAGGGAGGTCAGCTCTAATCTTTAACCCTGAATTTCCTCAGTGGTCCCAGAACACATTTCTGTCTTTTCTTTAGCATTTTCTTCTTTGTTCTTTATTTCTGTTTAAAGTGGTTCCCTGAATAAATGTAACCCATAACTGAGCAGCCATCAGATTTATAACAAGACTGTCCACCAGGCAAAATTCACTAGGGTTTGGAAGAGCACGTAAAGCCTGGGCTGCAGAGAATAGCTCTAAACTTAGACACAGATTCTGATTTGGGGTAAAGTTCTGGTTCTTTCTGTCCTACCTTTAAATTTAAAAAAAATATATATATTTCTTATTGATTTCAGGGAAAGGAATAGAGAAGAAGAAAGAGATAGAAACACCAATGAAAAAGAATCATCAATTGGCTGCCTACTGCAGCTCCCTCTCCCCCTCCCTGCCTCCACACACACACTGGCTATTGAGCCTGCAACCTGGGCATGTGCTGTGACTGGGAATTGAACCAATGACTCCTTTCATAGGCTGATGCTCAACCAGAGCCACACCAGGGAAGCTATTTCTACCTTTTAATTAGAAGGATCTCTTTGGCCCCAACCAGTTTGGCTCAGTGGGTAGAGAATCAGCCTTGGTTGTGGGCACATGCCCAGTAAGAGGTGTGCAGGAAGCAGCTGATGGATGTTTCTCTCTCAAGGCTGTTTCTAACTCTCTATTTCTCTCCCTTTCTCTATGTAAAAAAATCTATATCTTTATCTATATCTATATCTATCTATATCATCTATCATCTATTTATCTATTTATCTATCTATCATCTATCTATCTATATCTTTGGGCCCCCCTGTTACTTGCCTTCTCCAGGCAATCAAATCATTCTCAGCCATGCTTACCATTACTGTCTCTGGTACTTTCACCTCCTTAGGATATTCAGACATATTCCTAAAAGGAAGCAGCTTTCTCTTCAAAGTCTGAATTCTTAAAAAAGGAAGGATGCAAATTCTAATTCCCTATTTTAAAAAACACACTTGGATCTCTACTTCTCTGAAAATCTTCCTGAACATCCATCTGAAACTTTTGTGTGTGTGTCAGTCGTCGCTGCCCTTACAACCTCACATGGTGCTGCCTTGGCGCCTTTACTGGTCCATCTGCTCTTAGAGATGTTGGTCTTCCTCTGGGCAGAACTGTGAGTTACTCATCTTTGCAGCACTTAGCACAATGTCAAGCATATTTGAGGCACTCTATAAATGTCTTTTTATTGCTCTCTGTTAGAACAATGGAAAATATTTCATTCCAATATGCTGTTATGATCTTGGCTTGAGGCAAGTGGGAATTGATAGCTTCTGATATAAATGCATGTGAAAAATAATAGTGTCCCATTTGGAGGCATATCAAATAGTAGCTCAAAGAGGAAAATGGTGACTCTCAGATAATCCCCTTAGGAGAATAGCCAAAGATTTAACATAACCATATATGGTCAGAATGGGTGTCTATAGAATAGGTGAAAAAAGTCAGTTTGGAGAGTGGCTAACCTCACATTGTAACCAAATAATGTCAAGCCTCTGTATCCATTTATCAGTTTACTCAAATTTCTTTGGTTAACCTTACATATAAGATTATATAAAATAAGATGGTTAATGGGATGTTAAGTTTAGCATGCCAAGAGTTACTTGAAGACAGCTGAAATAAAGTATCATGAACTAACCCCGAGATTTATTTAGACATATCAAAAGAATTTTTTCCATTCCAAAGGTTCTTGTAGCTTGCCTTTTCTAAAAATCATCAAAACGTGCTGTAGCAATTTTAGAGAAAGGGATATACTATCAATAGAAATATTTAAGGTCTGTGATTTGGAGAGATATTTGCTAAATTAATTCCAGAAATTAAGCAAGTGTCTAGATTTTGTGTAACTAACACCTAGGAATAATCCAGACAAAAGACTTTTTAAACAAAATTAATCTAATGCCTTTCTCATATAAAAATGATCTCCATGAATTGTACACACACACATATATACACACACACACACACATACACAGCTTGTAAATTATTTTAGTTCTGCTGCAATTACAGTAAAGCACTTGCCCCAAATCCTGAAGATTTATGGCATAAAAACTCCTCTGTTCAAAATGCTGCCTTTGGCTTAGTGGGCATCAAAAAGTGGGTTTATCAGGGACAGTCCTGCATCTTCTGAAAAGCCTGGACTGATATACCTCTCTTTACCTTCACTGCCTGGCAGTCTTCAGGCACAGATAAATACTTATGGTTTCCAACTCCATTTACTATTAATTGGCAGAGGGAAGACCATGGGAAGTTGTATATGTATCCAGATAGCTTTATGAAAGTAGAAAAGCTGAGTTCAGTTTTGCCTCATGCCCTAAGATGCTCTCTCTCCTGCTAGAAAACTGGCAAGCTGAAGAATCCATTCTAATATTAGAAATTCAGTTTAACCCAAGAAACAACAGCGTGCTCACTGAACCCACAGAACACATGTGTCAAACACAAGGCCCGCGGGCCAAATCCGTCCCACCAGGCCTTGCAATGTGGCCCGCACCTCGCTGTCATCACTGCACTCCGCTGCGTTTCCATCACAATGACAGTTTATGACTGTTCAGTAAACCATTCGGCCCGCGATTTAGGCTGGATTTTAGATTTTGGCCCCTTCTCTGATTGAGTTCGACACCCCTACCATAGAAGAAGATGTGAAGGAATCAACTGGTGCTTAGTCATTCGGTCATTAGCATTAGAGTATGTATGAGATTGTGTCATATCAGCACCTTACCTTTTAAAAACAACAAAAAAACAGACATTGAGATCTGTATTTAAGTTTGGCATTGCTAATGATTATTGGAATCATGGGTCATTTTGGTTCTCTGGTCTCATTAAGAGGCATTACATGGTTGAAACATTAGCCTATCCTCATTCTATCTCACCTTAACTGCATATATATAATGGGCAACCCACAAGTGACTTTTGCTGGTTGTTTTGTGGCTTCTAGAAAGTGAGTGCAGCCAATATAGTTGTGGATAGAATCAACTAGCATTATTTATTGTGTTGTCCATCCCTCTCCAAGAGATTACCTAATACGTCCTTTAGATATTAGGAATAAAATCAAAACTGAGAAGTGCAATATTTTTGTGTAGTACAACAGAAAGTCACTTAAGGACCCTGCCAGGAAAGCAGCCTCTTTTGCTGTTAATCCTCACCTGAAGATATTTTTCTTTTATTGGGTAGGCAAGTAAGTAATTGCGGGTTTCACACATATATGGCTTCAGTTGAATTTTTAGGTTTGCAGACGTAGTAAAAATGTAAAACACATTTTGTTATTTGATAGTTGGCTATTCAGCTGTTAATCAGTAAAAAAAGTTTTTTGATCTGTTTTGTAGTTTTTGTTTGGCGTTCGTTGAAAAATGGAAAATCAAAAGGAACATTTTCATCATATTTTGCTTTTTTATTTCCACAAAGGGAAAAACGCATCGCAAGCTCATAAAAAGTTATGTGCTGTTTATGGTGACGAAGCCTTAAAAGAACGGCAGTGTCAAAATTGGTTTGCCAAATTTCGTTCTGGTGATTTTTCACTCAAAGATGAAAAACGCTCTGGTTGTCCAGTTGAAGTTGATGACGCCCTAATCAAAGCAATAATCAATTCAGACTGTCACAGTACAACACGTGAGATTGCAGAGAAGCTTCATGTATCACATACATGCATTGAAAATCACTTAAAACAACTTGGCTATGTTCAAAAACTCGATACATGGGTTCCTCACGAACTGAAAGAATCACAGTTAATGCAACGCATTAGCAGCTGCGATTTGCTAAAGAAACGTAATGAAAATGATCCATTTTTAAAACAACTGATAACTGGGGATGAAAAATGGGTTGTTTACAACAATATCAAGCGGAAAAGATCGTGGAGCAGGCCAGGTGAACCAACTCAAACAACATCAAAAGCTGATATTCATCAAAAGAAGGTTTTGTTATCAGTTTGGTGGGATTACAAAGGAATTGTCTACTTTGAACTCTTACCACCCAACCGAACGATCAATTCTGATGTCTACATTGAACAACTAATGAAATTAAACAATGCAGTTGAAGAAAAGCGGCCCAAATTGACAAATCGAAAAGGTGTTGTATTCCATCATGACAATGCAAGGCCACACACATCTTTGGTCACTCGGCAAAAATTAATGGAGCTTGGTTGGGATGTTTTGCCACATCCACCATATAGTCCTGACCTTGCACCATCTGATTACTTTTTGTTTCGATCTTTACAAAACTCCTTGAATGGTAAAAATTTCAATAATGATGATGATGTCAAATCGTACCTGATTCAGTTTTTTGCTAATAAAAACCAGAAGTTTTTTGAACGTGGGATTATGATGCTGCCTGAAAGATGGCAAAAGGTCATTGATCAAAATGGGCAATACATTACAGAATAAAGTTATTTAGTTCCATGAAAAAATTGTCTTTGATTTTCTTTAAAAAATCCGCAATTACTTACCTGCCGACCCAATAGTTTTTAGAGAGAGTGAAAGGGAGAGGGGAAGACAGAGAAACATCGATGTGAGACTCATCAATTGATTGCCTTTCCAGACCAGGGTCAGGGATAGATCCTGCAACCAAAGCTCCTGCCCTTGACCAGAAAAGAACACGGGGCCTGTCAGTCTATGGGCTGACACTCTATCCACTGAGCCAAACGGGCCAGGGCAGCAGCCTCTTCTTAAAGAATGCATGGCATTCCCCTGTCCCCCAGAAAATGACCAGATACCTCTTGGTGACAAAATTAATAATTGTCTTTCTCTCGTCTTTAAAAAGGGACAAAAGTGGTCAGCAAGGAGATGCAGGGTTGGAATGCTACTGAGACATAAGATCATTTTTGTCCAATTTCATTCAGTATTTTTCTTGTTGGATTAGAGAGTCGTTGCGGGACTTGTGAGAGTCATTCTTCAGAGCTTTAAAGCTCCCTTGGCATGGGCCTGGGTGATAAAGTAAACCAGCATGGGCCATAGTGCTACACTTCTAACTAGAACTTTCAGTCACACCTTAATGCTTGGTGCAGCTAGCAGGTTCCTTTGAACAGTATTGCTCTGGGTATTTTCTTTCATACACAGTGATCGAGCATTGTTGTTCCCTTTTCTATGGGATAAGTAGAGCAGAGAGGAATAAAATAACTCCAGAGGCGTGTGTGTGTGTGTGTGTGTGTGTGTATACACACACACACACACACACACACACACACACACACACATATATATATATCACTGCTTGGAATGGAACTTCATAATTCTGTCAGTCATCCTGATGTCCACTTATTTCAGCAGCAAAAAGAAGGCAGTCAGGGGAATCAAAGACAGCTGCCCTTTCAGTTCAGGGCCTCAGGGAAGATCCTTGATGCATTCTCCTTCCTCCTTAAACCTTCTCTTCATTACAAGTAGCTTTCATGAAGCTTACAAGAAATGACATGAGAACAGGCACCCAATTAGCCACAACCTGGGTGAGTAACCCTGGGTGGGGCAGCTGAGGGGGCTTAGGGAAGAGCGGGAGAACAGGGATGCTCACAGGATCTGAAACACACTTCAAGCTCTTTAACAGTCCTTGACCACTGTTGTGTGAACTTCAGAACAAGTGCGGATCTGTCCCTCCACCCTTTGCTTATGTCACTTAACCCTCCCATCCACCCTCACCCCTCTAAACTCACACTGTTCCCTCTGACTCACTGCTGTGCTTCTGTAACCTTGGGCAAGTCACGTCACCTCTAAGAGCTCTGTTTATTTGTAAGGGAGGGTAATAGTCATGACTGCCTGCTCACTGGAGCTCAAATTAGTGACAGGCAGGTGTGGCAAGGCTGAGTGTCAGTGCCAGGACTGCAGCTGGAGAGAAATCTGGGAGGCAGTTCCCTGCATTTTCCCAGCTGAGTAGGCTCCTTCCCTAAAAAAGATTGATGCCCGGCATTTCTAGTTTATCACCATCCAAGGTTATATTCCTGAGATTACCTTAGCAGCTTTCTGTTCCCCCAAGGTCATTTACCTACGCTACAGGGATGATGGCTCCAGAGATAAAAACTATTTCTGTGTTTAATTTTTAAAAGAACTTCCTGATCTTAACTTTTCTAGTTTTGTTTTTGTTTTATAGAAGATAGGATATTAAAACCAGAGTAGAACTTAAAAATAATGAAGCAACCTCAACTTTAAAAAGAGAAAATTAAGGCCAAGAAAGCAGAAGCGACTCGCTCAGTGTTACATAGTTAACATGCAGTGGTAGCAGAATCAAACATGACTGGGATGGCCCGTGTGCTGTGCCATTCTATTACTGATGGCAGAACAAGTAACCCTGATGCATCATTCCTTCTTTGTCACAGGTTAAGGCTTCTAGTTCTTTCAGTCATCCCTGGCAAGTTTTAAAATCACTTTCTCTACTAAATTTATAGACAAATGTTAATTAATACCACCAGTGAATATTGACTGAGAGCTGGATGCATTATACAAGGCTTCTCTTGTAAAAATGAACCTTGAAACCTCAGTGCAACAATGACAAAAAAAGAGTTGCCCAGAATTCTCTGTAGGAAGTATTTTTGATAGTGTTGTGATTTTACCAAAATAAATAAATAAATAAATAAATAAATAAATAAATAAATAAAATAAATTACTAAGTTTTATGGAGGTTACTTAAGCCCACAGTGAAACTATTGTACAAATTCAGACTGTTTGAACCCCGTCCTCCAAATTCAGAGGACGTCTTATGTAAAAGCAGTCTCATTTCCATTTTGCTTTTGGGAACCCCTCCATGGCACAGTGAATTGCCAGCTTTTTGTGACCTTCAGTTCCTTAACTGCTCCCAAGGGAAGCTTGACCTTGGAACTGTAGAGAGAAGGGAAATAATTTTCAACTTGATGTGGGGCAGGAGCACAGTTTCTTTCTATCTGTTTGCTCATTGCCCAATGCTTATGGTTCTCCTGTACCAAGATCCTTAGAGCCTCTGAGGTCACAGAAATGGGTGCACCGTAAAGTAAGGATGCAGGCAACAAGAATGTCAGGCGGGATCGAGATCCAGGCAGCCAGGAGTGGTTCCCAGGGAAGTGGTTCCCAGGGAATAAGAAAACAGTTAGGCACTCTAGATGCACAGCTGATACAGAGCTCCATGACTACTCAGAGCGCTGTCTGTAGGACAGAAGTGGGATTCATAGGGCACAGGAATTCCTCCTGTCAGTTCAGTCGGTTTCTATAGGGATTGCACCTGTAGAAATAGGATACCCATGATGGAGTACCAACCTGTAGGAGGACTTCCTTAGGTTCTCAACCACTTGGTAACTGCTTGATCCACAAGACATCTGTCTGGTTATAGAGTTAACCAATCGAGGGTTTGTATCTATCAATGGGTCTCTTTTCTCTGCCCCATGTATCTTGTCACATAGGCATGCAACATATTAGAGGACAGTGGTTTCTCACTTTTCTCCCAGCAAGAATTCCTTTGATATCTTACTTAGCTCGTGGACACTTGGGTTTGAAAGACTTTTGCCTTTTAAGCAGATTTTATCAAGTAAAACTTAGTCTTTATTTTCATTACTTAATGAAAATAGAGTAACACCATTTCCCACAATGACTTGATATAATACAGAAGCAAAGCAACTCATATTTCAGTAGGTCTTTGTAGTCCGAGAACAGACTGTGTAGACATTTGGCATTTTTAATTTCTGAAAATTGCTTTGTGCCCATTCCCACTATTTGCCAGGCTTAGAATCCAGAGACCTTCTTATGTGTTAGAAAAAAGAGCAAATAACTTGGAGTCCTGAGATATGGGACTTGTTAGCTGAGTGATGTTGAGAAGGGCACTCACGTTTAGCAAGTCTCAAGTTCTGAAAATCTATCACCTGAAAATGACACCTCCTTACAGGGCTGTTATTAAAGATTATCTTTATCCTCCTTACAGGGCTGTTATTAAAGATTAAATAAAACCATATGGGAACATTTTGGCATAGTCAGCCTTCTCAAAGATAGAAATTTGACAGCAAAAATAAAGTTTAAAAAAATCCTGGTATCTATAGTGATAAGAGCGTAATATGCTAATTAGACTAGATGACCTCCGGATGAAGCTGGGGCTGCAAGGGAAGCCTGGGTCCTGGGTGCCAGAGGAATAGCTGGTGCCGGCAGCCAGGGGAAGGAAGGCCTACTCTTGCACGAATTTTGTGCATCAGGCCTCTAGTAATATATAAGGTAACTACCTTTCTATGTTGCATTAAAATCAAATAAACAAAATAATGTTTACAAACCAGAAGATAAGAACAATATTCCCTCAGAGCTTCAGAAAGGGATCAAATACTGACTTGTGGGGAATTGTTAGTGTGTGTGTGTGTGTGTGTGTGTGTGTGTGTGTGTGTGTTTTGTGGTTCCTTTCCTGGATGGCAAATATTAGTGTTGAGTTTTATGCTGGTACAGGATCAAGAACACATGCAGAGGAGGTAAAAAATGTATGCTTTCAGGATCTAAGCAAATAATTTAGAAAGGACTCCTTACTCTTTTACATTTAGAATACAAATAGTATAGCTACTGTTGGGTGGTAAGTTTTCCCAAAAGAGAGTGCTAAAAATCATGGGCTTTGGAGTCCAACAGACCCCAAGTCAACCTTTACCTCTTCTTACTAGCTCATGAGTTGGGCAAATTGCATACATTTGTTCTAGGAATTAAATTTTAAAAATGTAGGTAAAAGGGCAGTGGGTCATTTCCTGGTCAGAATAAGCACTGGATAAAGGTAGAATGATGTTATGAGTCCTTGTATTTCAGCTTCATTATTTGTCTCTTTATCCGAATGTTTTAGTCAACAGAAAGGATTGCACATGAGTCAAGTTTAAGCAAGGTCAGTAGTATTAGAAAAGGGGACTCTTGGACTTGGTGATGCAACCCCTTTTATCATGCCTTTGCTAGCACACTTTTAGGTATGCATGAGGCATGTCAGTGAAAGAAAAAAAAGAACACTTTGTTCAAAAATGTTTAGCCAACCACATTTCATGATGGCATTTCTTTATCTTGATGTTGTAAATGCTCAGGAATTGTGGCTGCTTTGAAATTTCTGCCAGAATTTCAGGGATTTTTTTGGTGCATCAGAACAAAAGTGAAATGGGGGTGGGGGCAGAGGAAGACTTGTTTCTGCACATTACTCATTTACCTCTTCGATGGCACCAACAAGCCGTTTGGACTCTAAGCTGACATGGTCTCGTTGGATTTTAGGTACTGTGAGCTGTGATATGATAGACTGTTAATGGTTCCCATACTTGAAGCCTCTTTCTGCCCAAATCCCTTGGATTTAGTGGAGTCAGCATTAACTGAAGTGGAAGGACTAGCAATTAAATTCTTGAATTCCCAGATAAAGCTTGGGATAGTGTCATTTCTTTTCCTGGAAATAGTTCAGATGCACTTTAGTTCAGATTTGAGTCTCTGGAATATAAAGAGGCAGGGATACAGACTGAGAATTGCCTGAGTTTACTTAGAAAAATATCCTAATTACTTAGGAAGACTCCAGTCACTACCAAGAATATTTCCCTTTGTTCTCCACCTGTCCCTCCTCTTACCTCATCTCAACAAAGGTAAGTCTAGTCCAATGCTAGCCTTTTGGTTACAGCGGTACCCAACTGGTCTGGGACTGGCACGTCAAGAACCTGTGGAGAACCCCCACCCCGGTGCATGCTCCTGGGTGCGCTTAACTCCGTAATCACATGGGAAAGCAGCAGTGAGAGTGAGGCAGAGCTGAGTAGAATCCTACCTCAGCCTCTACCAGCAAACTTGGGCAAATTAATTGACTTCTGCTTTCTAACTTCCTAACATGTAAAAGGAACGATAATCTCTCTGTAGTCTAGTCAAACTAAAAAAATAATCTCATCTTCCCCCATTTAATAGTCACTTTGCATGAAATGGGAAGAGAAACTGGGTATATTCCAGGTGCCACCCGCATTTTGGCTTGAGTCAGATGAATGAACAGATCAGACCTGAGTACCTGTCTGTCTGTCCCTAAGGCAGCCTGCAATATTGTGGGAAACTCTGGCCAATGCATTTGAATGCCCCGGCACCCTTCTCCCTCTTCAAAACTACTTCCATCACTTGCCTTATCTACAAACAATCTCTAGAGACTGGCCAGACAGGGCTTAATATCTTCTCAGAAATCTACCAGTTTTCCATGATTCTCCACCACATTCCTGGGAGTTAGCCACAGACTCACTCCAGATCTGGCATGGGGTTTGTGCCTGAGCCATACTCCACAATGGCCTCGCTTCCTGCCTCTAGTTAACTGCATGGACCACATACAAATTCCTGCCACAAATCTCGTGAAAGGGGATGCACTTCAGCTTCATAAATGATTGACAAAAATAGTGTTAAACTTTACCTTGGCTAATACCCGGGCCAACTCCTTCCCTAAAGAGAGTTCAGAAAAATAGTGCCTCCCTACCGCCAGGCCTCTCTCTAATCATTAAACGAGCCAGAAACCACTGCTTAGACCTGACAAGTACACATGGTGACAATGTGACAACAATTCTAGAGGAGTTATATGCAGACCTAAGAAGAGTGGACCATGTCCTTTAAAAAATAACATATTTCCAGAAAGTATAGACCAGGGGAAAGTTCATTTTTTAAATGATTACTTAATCTTTCTCTTCTTCAAAAATTAATTAGTAACTTATCCGACAGTTAGTCTGGTTCTTCCCATTGACTTCCAAGGGGAAGCGCTCCAAAGCCACAGCTCTTATGCCTGAGATGATAGGAAGTATCTGATTTGTGCAAGCGTCTCACTCATTCACGTTTGTTTATGGTGGAGATGGGAAGGGCCCTGTGGCGTTTACTGCTCCTCAGATAAAACTGTGCTCTGGCCAGAGAAGAATAGGAGCTATAGCATCAGAGAAGGGCATCTTCAATCAATGCTGCCTTGTGTCTGTTCTACAGCGACTGTCAGGCAAGGCCTTAGTGGTCCTCCATCAAAGGTAGGAAACAGCCTGAGTCAGTAAATGATTGACCCAGCTGCCCTGGTGATAAGCTTAGGCAAACAGGCTTGATTCAGCTCCAGGATTTTAACTCCCTAGGCTCCAAAGCAGAAAAATGCACATACCTTCCCGGGAGATCCTATCACCTGAGGTTGACAGCCCTGTGCAGGAACAGCTTGTTTCTCAGAATTATGTATAAACTGTCTTTTCTGGTATATATTGAAATTGGAAAGAATTCATACTAGCAAAATTCTGGAACAAAACCACGTTTGCAGAACTAATGATGAATTTCAATAAACAACAACAAAAGAAAATGCTTTTTAAAATAAAGAACGATAAAAAACTTTCCAAAGTTCCAAAAAAAAAAATTTCATAGAGGGACAATTTTCAAAGAAGAGAGAAGATGGATGATAACTACAACCCACTTCCAGGACATGCGATTGAACAAATGACCGAATTCTTCGGACACTCCCCCACATCTACCACCTCAACCTCAGCGGACTATCATCAGACGCTCTGGCTACAAGGCTGGGCAAAATGCTTGTGCTGTGATCTTGAGAGAAGGGGCTGTGACCACAGATCACTTACCTTGATTGCGGAATTAAATTAGCCTTTTCTCAGCTTCCTTCTTGACTTTGCGGTGACGCCCACGATTGATCCAATCCTCTTGCTGAAGAGGTTCAGATGTTGAGAAGAAGCGTCTTCATGGGGCTTCCACTTTTCCAAAAAATTGAGGTGTTCTGTTTCCTTTCCGAATCTCTCTGGCTCCTGCAGACAGTGGTCACGGGCTGGAACTTGCTTGCAGCCAGGTATGTTGACAGATGTGAAGGAGGGAGGCCGTGCTGGTCTCAGCTGCCTGGTCTAGCCAATCATTACACACAAGGCCGGGCTCAGTCCTGCTCAGACCTGACCAGAGATTCTGGTGACAAAAATAGATAGCAGGACGGTGGGAGGGTCTGTTGGCTATGGACTGTCCAGAAAAGCAATTTCCTTGCAATTGGATCTGTGAAGTATACAGGAAGAAAATACCTCTTATTTCACTCCTTTTTAAAAAAAATATATTTTTATTGATTACAAAAAGGAAGAATGAGGGAGAGAGAGATAGTAACATCAATGATGAGAGAGAATCATTGATCAGCTGCCTCCTGCATGCCTCACACTGGGGATCAAACTGTTATCTCCTAGTTCATCAACCACTGAGCCACACTGGCTGGGCTATTTCACTCCTTATAATGTTAGCAATATCAGAAGGGAATTTGGAGGTCACTTTATCAAATCTCTCATTTAATAATGGAGTTTCTTCTATTGAATTCCTATCAGATGAGAATCATCTGGAAGTTCCTTGAGCAAATATGGCTGTCATTTATCGATAGGGCACTATATATGTTAGGTATTTTATATGGATTACCACCAACTGTCATAATTATCTTGAAATTTTATTCCTATTTTATGGTTAAGGGAACAGAGGCTCAAATGGATAATGGTCATGAAATGAGTGCTGAAGCCAGGATTTGAACTCAAGTCTGCTTGAAAATCAGTGTCAAAGCACTTTCTATGATTCACGCTGTGGTTGGCTGTATAAAAGCCACCAAAGATGTCCATGTCCTAATCCCTAAAACATGAGATGTCATCTTACATCATAAAAGGGACTTTGCAAATGTGATTAAGGATTTTGAGATGGGAGACTATCCTGGATTATCTAGGTGGGCCCAGAGTATACTAAAAGGCCTCTTAAGAGGTCAGAATCAATGAAGATGTGATAAGAGAATCAGAGTCAGAGGGAAATTGACGATGTTATATTGCTGGCTTTAATGATGGAGGAAGGGACCACGAGCCAAGGAAGGCAGCTTCTAGAACTTGAAGAGGCAAGGAAATGGATTTTCTTCTAAAGCCTCCAGGAGGAAGATAGTTCTGCCAGCCCCTTGTAGACTTCTGACCCAAGATTTGAAAGGTAATACATTTGTGTTATTGTAAGTCACAAAATTTGTGATAATTTGTTATATTAGCAACAGCAAACTGATACACACACTCCCAGAAATACTCTTTGTGATGGTGAGCTCACTCTCTCACTTAGCATCCATTCCACATAAGAATACTCTTTATTAAACCAAGATTCCCTTTTTGTAATGGCAACTCGTGGGTTCTAGCTCTTCCCTACACATCAGGCACTTGGGAAACAGCTGGAAATGATGAGAAAAAACACTGGGAACAGACTGCATTAGGCCACATGGTCTGGCTTTCCGTTTTCTCTGCTATAAAAGTACCTGGACAAATGTTCTTTGGTCCTTTCTATAATATATTTAAAATCATAAGATTCTAAAATCTCAGTCATGTAACAATTTGAAAATATTTAAGATATCCCTGTCACTTTTCTCTCAATCTTTTGCAAGTTCAACATCTCCAGTTTCTCATGTGATATAACTTCTGGACCTTTCATTCTCCTAGTTGCCCTTCTGGAAGAAGGCTCCAATGTATCCATTTCGTCTGCAATCTGTGCATAGGACCTGGCCATTCCTCCGTGGCTGCCAGCGTGCCCGGTTTCTCTGGCTCTGCTACCACCCTCTCTTGCTTGAGCCCTTATCATGATCCTTTAGGATTCTTTGGACTTGAGTCAGTTCCCTTTTATCTTATTCTATCCAACCTTGCCTCTTAAAAGAGAGCTCTATAGTCAATAAATAAATGTCTTAATTTAATGTTTGCTTGTAACAAGAAGGACCATGGCTTTCTGGTGCTAGTCTAAATTAGCTCATGTACCAACATTTGAATGGTCATTCTCACAGGCACTTGAGAGACAGTGGTTTGCAACTTTCAAAGATCATAGATTTTTTTTTGAGAATCAAATGAAGTTTATGGATCCTCAACCAGAAAAAAAAAGTGCACATATATCTAAAATTTTGTGTGTTATTTCAGGGCATTCTGATCACCCTGAAATGGTCCACTAACACTTATGATGTGTGGCAAATTAGTTTTACACCCACAAGTTTGTTGGTGAAAGAAGCTTTTGCAAAAGGCAATCCAATGTCTTTGTCTAGATCCCCTTATAATTCATGGAGGCCTAGAGATGACTCCCTGAACCTGGATTGAGCAAATACCCAGTGAGGATCAGGGCAGGAGAGTATTCAGGCCAAAAAGCAGAGAAGTTCTCAGGTTAAACAAAGAACAGCTTTCAGTGGCCTCTTTTCCCAACAAGAGCTCTGCTTCTTAGAGCTTTTCTCCATAAAATGAATAGGGTTCTATTCATTAGACATCGGGACCCTTAGATTAAAGCCATCTGCTTGCCTAAGGCTTCTTTGGATTGCATGATACTGCTGGACAGAGGCTAACACTACTGCCTCCCCAGCCCCATGCTATCCCCAAACACTACACAGCTGTGCAAACACTCTGGTCTGACCAGCATGTCTGTTTTATTGGCACTCGTCCAGGCCATCCTGGGTGAGGCTGAGGCACATGGACTTCGGCCACTGTCCCTCTCTGAGAAGGAAAGGTTTCATGTCTTAAAATAATATCACTCCTCTGGTCACAGTGAGCAGATATGCGGGAGGTGTAAACAAAGAGACATACCACTGAGTAAGAAGAATTCCTTTGCGGCGGGGGGGAGCAACAACAACAAAAAATCCAGAATATTCAGGCATCTTCCCCTCAGGGATTCACAGAAAAGGAATCACTTTCCAAGTGGAAGAAACAGGGTTTGCTCTCTGTATTCCATGGGAACCTCGAAAACAGTCTATGAGATTGAGCGACTCAACAGCTTTTCCCTCCCCTGTTAAAACCCAGCATAGGACGCTATGGAGAGAGGATGATTTGAGTGTGGACTTCCACAGGAAACATGAAGAATGTTCTTATGAAGAAATAGGTGACATTCTATCCCAAATAGCAGTTCATGTATTTAGTTAAAGAGCACAGCCAAATCCAATTCTTGGCAAAAGTGTGCAGTAGAATCAACTACATTTTTTTTTTTTTTTCCAGCTTGGAAAGGATCCTACACTTAGGTCACTTCCATAGCTTCTGTAGAATAGACTCTTTGAAAAACTCAAGTTTACTTAGAAAGGAAATTTTATAGCTCTATTGACAAACCCAGGGCCACTTCTACAAAGAGACGGTAACCACAAAATAAACAAAATACAAATAATATAATAAATGTAGTTGGATACTATTGTCTTCTTTGTATTTGCTACATAAACAAGGGCTAGAAAGGTTTCATCACTAAGCTAAGGCATGCTGTTAGGTAACCAGAATGAGTGAGTGACCCATGATATTAATGCTATGCAAGGACAGGGCCATCTTCCACCCCACATCATCTTGCCATGGATCCCACTCTCTGAGCAATGCAACAGTGATTGTGCAACTTTCTCTTTCACCCTCTGAATTTATCTACTTTGTTTCACACGACTATGCTTAATTTTTGCTAAATCATTCACCAATTAAATGCAATCAACCATGTGGAAGGTATTGTGTTGGGTGATATTTGGCAGGGGTGGGTGTGAAGTTCCCCACCCCTACTACTAAGACTCGTAGTTACTTTTAAGTATTTATATGGCCGATAATCCAATGTGCATACATCAAAGGAGAAGTGCCTGCTCCAGTTTTATATTTATTATTAGGTTCAAGCTTATTTAGGTAGTTCAAGTTAAATACAAAGGAAAGACATCATATCAGCATATTGATTGAACTTTTTCACAGTTAAAATGAGGTAATCTGGCTTTACAATATTTTAGTTTGAATTAAGCAGTTATAATTCAGTTTACAAGACAGGAGAAGGAGATATTTAAACAATTATTTCTTAGGGAAGAAAAGCCATGTGAAATGTGTATGAATAAGATAATTATGCCACAAAATACATTTCCTAGTATCAAGCAGCATATATGTAAAATTTTAATTCTAACCTTAAAATTGGTATAATTTACAATTATTATTTTGCATAATTTAGCTAATGGCATGCACTGTAATATAAAACAAGCACAGAGGACAAAATATAATATCTAATAAAACATTTTCAGATTCATGTATTATCTGAATTGACCAAACTTATTTTCAATTTGACAATATCTGTACAGTAGTCCAACCTTATCTGAGGTTTTGCTTTCCATGGTTTTAGTTACTCATGATCAGCAGCAGTCCAAATAAATTAAATGTAAAATCCCAGATATAAACACTTCCTAAGTCTTAAATTGCACAGTTCTAAGTAGCGTGATGAAAACTCAGGCCAACCTGCTCCATCCTGCCCAGGATATGATTCATCCCTTTGTCCAGTGTCTCCATACTGTCCACGCTACCACCTATCAGCCCCTTAGTAGCCTAAGTTATCAGATTGACTGTCGCAGTATTTGTGTTCAAGTAACCCTTATTTTACTTAATAATGGCCCCCAAAGTGTAAGAGTAGACATGCTGGCAATTCTGATACGCCAAAGAGAAGCTATAAAATGCTTCCTTTAAGTCAAAATGTATGTATGTGTAGGAAAAAACTCAGCATATATAGTTCATTACTATCTATGGTTTCAGGTATCCACTGGGGATCTTAGAACATATCCTCTGTGGGTAAGGGGGGAGGGGCTACTGTATTTTTAAAATGCTGATCAGTTAGGTTAAGTATTACAGTAGGCATATATACTATATATATGCATACACAATACAATAATGCACACACAATCTATATAATAATGAATTGGTGTAAAAATTAGTAAGTATAATAGCAGCAAGGTACCACTGCCTCTAGACAATCTACTAAGATTTATCATATTGGTATTAGAGGTTTATGACTAAAGTGTCATTAGTGTTATAAACTAAACCAATGTAAAACTGCAAATGTTCAAAGCTACCAAAGGCCTATTTGACTTTTCAAAGTACTGTGCTTCTCGTTGGGCTCATAGCTTGGGGGCTAGCCCCTGATATCTGAATGAAGTACTGGCCCCAAGTTCTGGGGTCCAATCAGGGACAGTTCTAGTAATCAGTTGGGAGCAGGGAGGGGAGCTGGATAATGCATCTGAGAAGAAGAAGGAGCTAAAACCACTGTGATAAGAGTGAGTTTGGACGTCACTGAGTGTATGTGCCTTTTACTGTAAGTTTTGCCAGCATCCTGTGATTCACAGTAATCAGCGGATGACAGAGGATGGCCAGGAAACAAGAGGAGAAAGTGGTATTCTTTGAAGGAGATAGAAAATGGCTCTAGACCATTGATGGAGCTGTCTTAATAGACCATGGGATTGAATTCCCAATAAAAAGAAAAGCATTTCATCCAAATGATGTGGCTTAAAATGAATTTGAAAAACTCTAAGAATAAGTTTTGTTGGAGAAAAGGCTGGACACTCACTATATCCACTGCAGGACAGAAAGGGTTATCTCAGAGTGCTTCCAGTGTCTAAGAATGTGCTAGTTCAACACCATGGCATCGTGTGCTGCGTTCTCTGGGTTAGGGCCAAGCCAGTGACAGAATGACCTTAGCATCATTATTTCTAGCAAGAAATTGGGGGATCTTGGGGCAGTAAAGAGCTTTTTAGTATCGATTGGAATTAAGGGTAAAGTTTCCAGTTAAATCACTTATCACCCAACCAATTCACTCCTGTGTGTCCCAAGACAAGGTGTGTGAGTGACAAAGCCATGGAGGCAGACAGCAGGAAAGAGTCTGAGGCAGAGGGCCAAGACGTACTGGAAAGTCAGTGGAATTTGGAGGGACAGCCATGTTCTAAGCCATACAAACCAAACTTCTTTCTTGTCACTGTGGAGTTTGTGTTACTATTTCTATTAATCTCCTCCTGGCATGCCGTGACTACTTGGTGTGCACTGGGGAAAGCCCAACCCTCAGGTGTTCACATTCACATCCGCCCAGCTCATCTCACTGCTCACAACCTTACAGGCACTGCTGTCAGACAATTTCCATCTAACAGTGGCGCCTTTGAGGAATGAACCCCAGTAGCATTTCTCCATATATGCACACAAAGAATCACAACTGTACACCTGCTCAATATATAGCATTTAACCCCATCATTAGACCTGATGTTTTGGGGAGTTGCTTGACCAAGATTTGCAAAAACAGCACTAAAGTAAGCAGATGGCATTGTTATTCCAGAGGAAAGAACAGGGCAGATTTAGCACAGGATCACTTCCTTGCTCAGGCTGTGGAGGGGGCCGCATGCCTGTGCCCCATTCATTAGCCCGTTCTGTTTCCCAGAACCTAACAGTGAACATCTGCCGTCAGCCAATGAAGAACGCGACAAAACTTCAACTGTGACATAAACGAACTCTATCAGATGGTCTGGATTTGTGCAGCCCTTTTGCTTCCCAGGAAAACAGGTGGCTTCATTGCAGTCTTCATCCCTTCTTCTCCACCTTTAGCTTGGTATTAAGCCTTCGAGTTGGGTTGCCACAATGTCTCGATGGGGAGCACTCTCTTATGTTAAGATTCAGAAAAACAGAAATAGGAAATGCTGTTTCACCACAAAACTGCATTTAACTCTGGAGTGTTCCACCATGTGGTCTTCTTGAACAGAAACACAAACTGTGAAGATGAGGAGATGAAAAAAAAACTAGGATTCTGAAGATCGATCATTACTGGGACCTTGTGCTTTTCTTTTGAGTTTATAGAAAATTCTGCTTCAAACTGTAACTTGTTGATTCTCAAGAATACAGGGGTCTGGGCTCAGCACTAAGGAAAGTAACTAAATTTAATTATTAGAGAGTCTGATAAAGCAGGTAGATAATATTTTTTGGCATGACCCTTTACAATCTGCCATTAATTTACAATTTTAATTCTCTACCATTTATCATTTTACCCGCTCTATCTTGACTTCTCTCTACAAACCTGAGAATATTTTCTGTACCCATGAAACCACCGTGGCACCTCTAATAGGCTCCAAGTTCAAGCCTCTGAACTCTATTCTAACCTAACTGAAACCTGTAACGGTCCCCTTGGCCACGTGGCAAATGGTCCAGGAAGCTCATAAAAAATTCAGTCTACCTTTCAGGATAACCATGGCCCTGTATCCTAACACCCTCTTTTGGATCAATCAAGTAGTTTTTTTAGCTGACCTTGAAGTTAATTCTGGGTACTAGTAAATAAGATAAACTTATCTGATCAGAAAGGTCTCCAGAGCTTAAGAGAATAAGTGATATGGTCGGGTCACCATTTTTATTGGTGGCAGTTTTCTGTCTGTCCATCACGGGAATCTCCTGCTTGGCCTTCTGTCAAGGAGCAGAATGCACACATCCCTTCTTGGGGCAGATATCATGCTAATTCAAGGGTGCTTATCAAGGGTGAACTGTAAATAATCCTCCTCCTATCTCCCAGAACTCCTGCACAGGATTGCAAAATGCAAGTCAGGCTGCTACCCACAGCAGCATGAAGGAGCGAGCCCCCACACTCGCCATGCATAGCGGGACTCCGTGCACACGCCCTTGGTACCGCTGGCTGTGCTCTTTGTCATGCTCGATGGCTTTTCTCTTAGCATGCAAACACTGTGGTGCAGTTAAACGGTACAGCCCAAGTGCAACTACATATTTTAAAACTAAAGGAAAAAAATCAAGTAAACATTTCACTGAACAGTCAGCAGCCCTTGGGTGTCACTGGTGTCCTGTGTGGACACCTGTCACACACCTGGCCTCATAGCACCAAGCACCTGGACAAAGCTGAGGCTCAAATAAAACAGAGAAGAATAATTCTCCTCTTGCCTCCTTATCTCTTTGCCAAGTAACAAAGGGTTGAAGAGGGAAACTGATCTAGTCCCTAGCAATTGATCATGAATTAAAAACAAGACGCAAATGAAACAATAACAACAAATAAAACCCTGAGGGTGGGCCAGGGATTTCAGAGCTCATCACTGGAGTTTAATATCAGAACTGAAGGGAAATTGAGAAAGTGAGGGCACCCACTTCCTTACTCCTTTCCATAGGAGGCCCTAAAGAATTTGACAATAAAATCTCAGAAACCTCCTTGGAGAGGAGCTCAAATGTAAGGAAAGTTAATGCCCAGAGGCATTTGTGTTATGACCTCCTCGAGCTGTGGAAGCTAAAGGTCAGGGCTTAAATTCCTTTACAGGGAGTAAAGGTTGGAAGACCAAGAATTGGGGGTGTGCATGTGCTTTTAGTAGCAACTCTAGGATACCCCCCACTGCAGGCAGCATGCAAATCCAGCCATGAGCATCGAAAAGTAGGAATGGGAAACTACTGGGAGGTGGGCCAAGGATCTGTACACATGCACACAGCCACCCAGGATTGCATGCTTATCTTTTCTCCTGTAGAACCCGGAAGCTAACAATTCCTCAGAGATTCTCCGCCAGTTCTTAGGAGCATCGACGTACACACATTCCCATGCTCAGTTTTCTTCCTAGCTGCTTTCTTTTCAACCCTCTTCTGGAAGGTCTTCATCAAGAACTGAGAGTTCTTCACTACCCTTTTCATCATCTGCCCCAGTGCGTGGCTTGGGAGTGGCTTCTCAGATCTGGACCACACCCAAACATGAGCCCCGCCTGCCTTCATGTACTGAGGAGCCAGGACATGGACAGCAGAGTCGCAGGCCACTCACAGTCCTGAGATGCGTGGTCCTGCTAAGGAGGAAGACCATGGCAGCATTGGGCCAGGGTGAGAAAGTTCAGGAAGCTCCTTGGTGAGTGCTCATGAGGTAAGAAGCACTGAAGATACTTAATCTACAAATAAATAAGTAAATAAATAAATACAATAAAACACAAGAGGGCTTTTCGTGGATAAGCACCTCTCATCAATTTAAAAAAAAAAAAATCCCCTTGTGAGTTTCAAAGCCCTCATGCAGTGGTGATTACTAGGCTCAGAACAAGGAAGACACGAACTGGAAACGTTCCAACACTGGGTATTTCTCACTCGACGACACCCAAGTCATCCTAAATGTCTCCCGAGGTAGTCTTGTTTTCAAGGAGTTACGGAATGGCTCCAAACCCACTGGCGTGTCCTCCTTAAATCCATTGCACTTTCCATGCATCCTTGTGTTTGCCAGCACGGTGCCACAGAGAAGCTACCTTCCATTAGCGTTGTGTCCCATGGCATAGACCTGAGTCCAAGGCAGAAAACAAAGAAATGCAATTCCAAGATCTGGCTTGAAGATCCTACTCCAAAGAGGATTTTGACCAAATGATGCAGGTGCTTACCTGGCAGCCATTTTGGAAAAAGCTACAGAATTAAATTTAAAAAAATCTGGCGTGCAACAAACATGCATGTCTGTCTATTGTTGGGCCCCACAATGAAAAGATCTCTGGTCTTTGTACTTTTCACTTTTAAGAAGAGGCCAAAAGAAAGAGAAGGAATCAATGCTTTCAAACTGGGAAACACATTTCTAACACCAAGGGCAGTCTGCACTGTTTATCTGAAGAATAAAGTTGACCGATTATCAAGTATAAGCTATGCAAGAACAGCTTGCAGCTGAAATACTTTGGTGATAAATGTCTTACTCTCTCAGGGATGAAGTGGTGACATTCAACATGTCTAGAGAGAACTGGTGCTTGGCCCTTTCTCCCCTCAAAGCCCAAGCTTAATATTAAGCCACCGCACAGGGCAGTGTACACCTACCTGCAATGACTCATTCTTTTGACCAGGAATGTTTTTTCTGGTTCAGTTTTCTCACTAACTCAAACACCACATCCTGGAAGACAATAGGGAACTAGGCCTAGTAGGAGGACACACAATACCCTAATGTATCTTGGAGACTCCATTTCCATATTCCATTCAACCTCATAAACCATTGAGGAGATCTTAGCCTCGATCTTATAAAACATGCTTTTTTCCCTTGGACTTAAGTTTTTCAAAAGTCTCATGGGGAAAAATGCAATGAAAAGATCTTGGATTTCATCCGAATGGCCCTGTGAGGAGGGGAAAAAGAAAAAACACCCTCCTTCTCCTTCTATTCACTTCACCAACACTGCCCAGGAGCCATCCTAACAGAAAACCCTTCAGAACTCCAGCCTGGATCAAAAGATTCAATATTAAAATAAATAAAAATTGAATCAGCATTTGGCCAAAGCTCTATCCTCCTGTAGGAGGTCATTCAATTCAATGACTGTTGTGGCAAAGTCCACCAGGTCCACGAAGTCAGACGTGATGATGTTGACACCCATGGTTCCAGGCTTCTTAGTTTTTACCCAGTCCAGGATGACAGGAAGGTTCCTACACAGAGGAGAGTGTTTCGGGGAGAGGAGAGAGAGTAGTTTAGAAGGACTCCTCCAAAAATAGAAATAAAACTTTTCCCCTAATGTAACAAGAGTATGCCAATAAAAGCTTGAACACCCAGAATTTGTCCATTTAAGCTTCATATCTCTTTCAGGGACAAAGTGATGTCTACTCCATTAGAGAACTGTACTTTCAGGGTTTCTGTGCTAGAAGGGGATATTAACCCTAAAAAGATCCATGTGAAAAGGACCTTAAAAAACTATTTTTTTATCATAAAACTTTTTATTATAAATCACTGAAAGAAATTTACAATAAGTATATCCAACATCTAGGTTTTACTAGAATATTTTACTATACTTGCTTATCACATATCTACCCATTAATCTGTCACTTATCTTTCCATCAATCTATCTTATATTTTTGACAAATTCCAACTGCTAACAGCTATACCCATCCCCCAAACACCTCAGTTTGCATATCATTAACTAGGGTTCCATATTTGTGTATAAGTTTTCTTTTGACATAAAATGTATATCCAGCAAAAAGTGCACAAGTCTTAAGTGTATACCAGTTGAGTTTTGACAAATGTATATACAGAACCTATACCCATATCAAGGTAACTTTAGAGCCTTATCAGCACCCCAGGAAGTTCCTGCATGTACTTTTCCCTTCAATCCCTGCTCCCCAGTCTTCCTAGAGGCAACAATTACATTAATATTTTTTCTACCACAGATTAATTTGACTGTTCTAGAATTTCTTAAAAGGCATGCAACATGTATTCTTGTGTATGAGGCTCTTTCATTCAACAAATGGTTTTGAAATTCATCCATGATGAGGAATGTATAAGTTTTTAAAACTTAACTGCATAGTATACCATTGTATGATTATATTGTAATTTTTGTATCCTTTTTTCCTATCAGCAGATAAACAGGCTGTTTCTAGTTTTTGGATTTTATGAATAAAATTTTATCTATGGGCATTCTTATACAAGTCTTTTAGTGGACATTTATTTTCACATCTCTTGGGTAAATAACAAAGAGTGAAACTGCTCTATTATATAGTAGATTTACATTTAGGTTTATAAGACACTTCTATTATAGATCTGTTCCCAAAGAGGTGGTTCCATTGTACATTCCATCAACAAAGTATGAGAGTCTGTTGCTTCTCATTCTCTCCAAAATTTGATGCTATCACTCTTTTTAACTTTTTTCCAGTTAGTAGGTGTGTAAATAAGTAGTTTATTGTCTTCATAGGGTTTTAATTGGCATTTTTCTACTAATCATTACTGATGTTGAGCTGCTTGTCATGTACTTATTGGCCATTTGTGTATCCTTTGTCCAATTTTTTTTTTACTCTTTCTCTTTTCTTTGGTTATTAAGTTGTAAGTTATTTATATATTCTGGATATAAGTCTTTTGTCAGATATATTTTTTTGATATTATCCCTACCTGAACTTGCCTATTGATTATTTTACTGGAATATTTTAGTGAGCTGAATTCTTTAATGTGGATGAAGTCTAACATCAACTTTTTTAATGGTTTCTGTGACCAATCTAAGAAACTTTTGCCTATTCCCAAGTCACAAAGGTATTTTCGTTTTCTCCTAAAAACTTATGGTTTTAGCCTTTATGTTTACATCTCTGAGATCTGTCTCAGGTTAATTTTCATATATGGTATGAATAGGGGTCAAAGTTTGCCTTTTCCAGTCATTCCAGCTATATGTGTGCCTTCTTAATAGACAATTGCTTACTCAGTGTTTCACAAAAAAAACATTGTCAGACTCATTTTATAATTTGAGGGCTTTCTATGCAATAGAATATTTTGCCAAAGAAGCACATAATCTAGTGACATAAACAATGATGACAATTTATTTTTTTAATATATTTTATTGATTTTATAATAGAGAGGAAGAGAGAGAGAGAGAGATAGAAACATCGATGAGAGAGAAACATCGATCAGCCCCCTCCTGCATACCCCCCACTGGGGATGTGCCCGCAACCAAGGTACACGCCCTTGACTGGAATTGAACCTGGGAACCTTCAGTCCACAGGCTGATGCTCTATCCACTGAGCCAAACCGGTTTCGGCAATGATGAGAATTTAATGTGATATTTTCTATAGTAGTAGTAAGTGTAAAATACCATGGGGGATAGAGAGGAGGGAGCTATGAAGTGTCACTATAGTTTTGCATCCTGGTAAAAATAGCTCGCTGCATACTCCATATGTTGAAAATGGTTTAAGGAAGGCACATACTAAGGCTTATACACTGAGTGGCCAAATTATTATGATCTCTGAACGCATAAAAATCTAGCCACTTAGTGTATATCCTATATAATAAAAGGCTAATATGCAAATTGTCCCCTGGACCAGGAATTCGACCAGCATGCAGGCTAGCCAATCGCCCATGTCCCCTCCCCCTGGCCAGGCTGGCCAGACCCCACCCATGCACAAATTTATGCACTAGGCCTCTAAAATATATATTATACACACACACACACACACACACACACACACACACATGTATATATATATAATATAATTATATACAATATATGATATATATGTTATATAGTAACATATACTATATTATATATCATATATTATTCTATATAATCCTATATTAGTATATATTATATATACATGTTACATATAGTATATGTTACTATATAACATATATTATATATCATATATAATAATATATAATTATATAATATATAATTCTGATGCATTCAAAGATCATAATAATCTGGCCACTCGGTGTATTTTGGTTAAGGAACAAGAGACTATTAGGAAGAATTTGCTCTAGACCAAAATTGAAAATAAGTGAAGTTTATTGTCTTAATAGGCCCCTTTCTCTTCTGTAGGGACAGAAGTTGTCATTTCCTGTCCTTTGTTCCCTCAAAGCTGCCCTCCCTTCTTTAGGTACACACCATGACTTCTCAATCTTCTCCTAGGAGACCCTATCAAGGCTGTGGCAGCATTTTGTCCCTCTTCTCTTTATTTCCCGCTCGTCATGACAACTAGAAACAGTCCATGTTTCTTCCTTCACTCAGTGGATGCTATAGTTGTCCATGGACAAAAACACATCTCATAAACTGATTTATATTTTTATATCATCACTGATTATGATTTAATAGACCACCATAATAGACCACCATTATGTTTAATAGACAACATAATAATATATGATATATAATACAGTATATGTTACTATATAACATATATATTATATATCATATATTATGGAAGTACCGGGTACTTTTTATCTGGGACTCCTGACAACATAATAACCTCAATTTGACATTAACTTATTCAATTTTCCTTTGCCTCAGTTTCTCTCCCTATTCTTCATATCATTTTGAGAATTAAATGCATGTAAAGTGGTTAGAAATATGTTGGGGACTGCAGGAAACTGAATATTGTCACTAGTAGTTAAATGTGAAAAGGGAATCTGGAAGGCTGGCCAACCTTAATCGCTCTGAATGGTCGGCGCTATTAACTCATTGTTTGGTTAAGACTTCGGTAGTTTAAGCAACCTCCACCTGTGAATCATATGTAAATTCTTGCTGACTGTCTATTATTGGAATTTCCTGCCAAAAGGATATGGGTGTTTCCCATAGCCTCAATAAAAAGGGATAGCAAAGGCCAGAGCAGTGGTAGTTCTCCCCCTAGAGGCGGACTCCCGCCTGGCCCTCCATTTTTTTCAAATTAACTCTTTTCCAGTCTCATTTCATTTGTGTGTGGCCTTCTCCAGAACACGGAACCCTGAAGAGGAACCCTGAACCATGCAGGACGTGATAAGGGATCCCACAGGGGACGTAGTTAAGCACTAAATAAGTGTTTGATAAAATAGAAGGTTGTAGTGTGTGAAGCAGAAGCATCTGGGTGGTGGGGTAAGAAACGTTCCTAATGTGATTGCTACATCCTGTCACCTACGTGACAAGATGTTGTGGCCTGAGATTGAAGGGCCCCAAATCCAGTCTGCTCTCAGAGACAAAGACCTGGAACACACAACGGTTCATGTGAGGGCCACAAAAGTACTGACCCGTTCAAGACTTTTTAAGTTAGTCTATGTTTAAGTATGAAATGCAGGCGCCATCTTCTGGTTATCGTGGGGAAATGAGAGTTAAAGGCTTGGTGGCAACTCCAGCTGACTCTAGCCAGAGCCAAACCTCAGGGGATCCCTGGAGCCTGGGCAGGGGAATGGGAGAAAGGAATGCACCTGCAGTCTCAGGTGATAGAGAACTCTGTGTCAGCTTCGGGTTGCAGGTGTCAACCAAGGCCAGGGTCAAATAACCAGGGTTATGTACAACAAGAAGGAATTGTAGAATCCACTGGGAGAAAAAGCCACTTTATTTCTTAACTCCTGACATTTACCAAGATGAGAGATCAGTGGAGAAGGCTGAGTCAGGTACTGTTGACTATGGGCACCAAAGGGAGGTTAGAAACTTCCTTTTGACTTTGAGGCCCACTGCACTGTGTTTCTGGGTCTCCTTAGACAGGGAGGCATCTGCCTGCCAATAGGATGACGCCCCTATTTTGTGCTAGGCACTCTAGTAGGCATTTCCATATTAAGACTCTACAATATTATAAGGTATTATTAACCCCATTTAACTGGTGAGGAAACCTCAGCAAACCTGTCAAAACCCTCTTTGTTGTTAAGGGTCTACATTAGTTTGCTAGGGCTGCCATAAGAAAATGACTCAGACTGGGTGGCATTAAACAACAGAAATTCATGTTCTCATAGTCTGGGGGCTGGAAGTCCAAGGTCAAAGTGTTGGCAGGTTTGGTTTCTTCTGAGGCCTCTCTCCCTGGCTTGCAGATGGCTCCCTTCTCCCTGTGTCCTCACATGGCCTTTTCCCTCCTGCCCACATCCCTGATGTTTCTCTGTGTGTCCAAATTTCCCCTTCTTATAAAAGCAGCAGTCAGACTGAATTAGATCCCTCTCTAACTGACCTAATTTTAACTTAATCACCTCTTTAAAGGCCCGTCTCCAAATATAGTCACATCATAGCTATTGGGGCTTCAGCACTGATTTTTCAGGGAACATGATTCAGGGCATCATGTCAGGCTTGAACCTGAGGCCTCTGCTTTCAGCCCTTGTTCCTGTCCACAGTCCCATGGCTGTTCTGTCCTCAGGCATAGGCAAGATTTCCTTTCAGTTCATTTAGGTGGAAGTGTAAGGTGTCTAATAATCTAGGGAAAACTATCATAGAAATTCAGTTGAAATTCTATTCTTAGCTTCCTTTTAGAGTAATGAACCAAGGAAATGGGATCTTAGGACTGAAATTCACTTAACAATTCGGGGTGGGGGTGGGGGTGGGCAGTTAATTCTCTGCTGAGACTACCTCCTCTACATTTGTAAGACAATATGCCTCGTCATCTTCCTCTTGGCTAAGCTGATGGCCTGTGCCCAGGACCAGTCTGACATACTCCTGTGTGCCTTAGTTAGGACTGACTTTCCAGTGTCGCACTCAGGGGCAGGCTCTGGGCCAACTGCTTCTTTCCTAGGCTTGTCCCACAGCCCAGAGGAAATGCCAGCCACGGGTCGTGAAAGTGTTAGGGGACAAACGCGTGACCACAGCTGAACTTCTTCCTTCAGATGATGTGGGGCCTGGGAATGCAGGGTGTATCCCTGCAATATTCTTGTGACCAGATGGAGTGGAGATGCCCACGCATGTTTCTGCCTTGGAGACATCTGCTCGCCACCAGCAGGCAAGGGCTCTGGCATGCTAGGGTGCCTCGGCTTTGGGCACAGGCCGCCATCGTTAGCACTAAGTCACAGAGCCGTGTGCTTCATTTGCAGCCAGATTATAATCCTAGGAATTTATGAGTATGAAAGCATTGTGACTCTGTGGGTTGGTAGTTGTAACCAGTAAGATCTGACCAGATTTGGGTGCTAGTTAACACAATCACAGGCCAGGGGAGCAGAAAAGAACAACGGGACTCTGAAACATCTACATCAAGTCAGTGCTGAACACTGAAAAGGGCTACAGTCCAACAATACAAAGTCCCCAGTTGAGATGTGTTATTGCCTCTTACCAGTTACATAGGTCCTGGCCACGGAACCTTACTGAGCCCCATCTGAAATGGGGATGATCTTGTGCCCGACATTGTGCCCTCCTAGAGGCTGGTTGGATTTAATAATGAAACGAAGTCATCTGCAAGAGGGTATTGTATATTCAGACCACAGTATACAGATGTAACTTGTCCTTATTTTTAAATATGCCCTCTCCTCATTAATAGTGATATTCATGTTGTTTGATAGAAATTTGTATGTTTATTTGTTCTGATGGACTGTAAGTTCCACAAGGGCAGAGACTGCATTATTCATCTGGTATCTGTGGACCTAGCTACTCCTAGGTTCTCCGTCATTGTTAAACAAACAAACAAATAAATAAATAAGTAAGTAATGTTTGTCTACAAATTTACCAAAGGCATGGTGAAAATGGTATGAATACGTGAAAATTAATTATAGAAAAAGAAAGTTCATAGTTCTGGATCTTTCAGAGATATTCGCTGGTTTATAAAATGCTTTTCCAAATTCAGCTTAAGTAATTCAGTCCAGACTCAGTAGAGCCCCACAAAAAGAGGTTTCTGGTATTGACATGGCCATGTCACCAGGAGCTGCCACTGAGAAAGAGAAGTCCAGGTGTTCCTCGCTATCCACACTCGTGTCAGGTGAACTGCTGCCTGAAGGCATGCTACCCAGACTCAGAGCCAAATAGACAAATAGGAACATTCACTGTCTGAATTCTGATGCTCACCACCTGGAACTCAAGAACCAAAGTGATTTTTGCAAATATCCCTTGTAACCCAAGCAAGTTAGCTCCCTCAACTTGGATTGAAAAGGATAGCCTATATCCAAATATATTTATAACAGTCCCTTCATACATACACATATACATGTACATAGACATACACACATTCTATATAATAAAAGGCTAATATGCAAATTGTCCCCTTGACCAGGAGTTCAACCAGGACTTCAACCAGGGGGCAGAACTGGCCCCTCATTCCAGCCAGCCCCACCCCTGATCACCCTCCATTACCCCAATCAGGGGCAGGGCCAGCCAGCCAACCTTCCCCCCACCCCTCACAGCCCCCCATCCAGCCCCCTCCCCGCTGGTCTTTTATTGATTTCAGGGAGGAAGAGAAGAGGGAGAGACAGAAACATCAATGATGAGAAAGAATCATTGTTCAGCTTCTTCCTGCTTGCCCCCACTGGGAATTGTGTCTGTAACCCAGGGATGTGCCCTGATGAGGAATTGAACCATGACCTCCTGGTTGATAGGTGGATGCTCAACCACTGAACCACACCAGACAGACAGCATCTTTTTTCTTGACAATACTTACCATTTATTGGTGTCCAGCATAAAGAACATAATCTAATACAAAATTTCTGGAGATTCTCTTGCCTAATTGCAGTCAGGATTGAGTCTGCTCTATGGAAGTATTTAAAGCTATAGCATGGTGGGTGGCAGCATAAGCTGCTTTTTAGGACTCACTGTCACTGTGGAAGGGGAAGGACATCCCAAATCTTTGAAGGGTTATCTTTGGATCCCTAGCACCTAGCACAGAAGTCACATTTAATGCTTCATAAGCAAGTACTTAGGACAGCTAAGAGGACAGGGGCAAGCACAAGACACACCCCGAGCCAGAAGTGAACAGGCTGGTGTTGGCTTCAAAGGCTACACTTTAGCATCAAAATTTAGAGCGTATTTATGGTGAAATATGTACATTTTAATAAAGTATTTAGAGATCCTTTGGACTTAGTTAATGCAAGCTACCTCGAATGAACAGTTTTTTAAAATAATATATTTTCTCTTGCAGTATTTTAAATCTTCAAACTATATGGTTTTACTGCTATTTATTCAGAAGAGAATAAAAATACATTTAAAAAATAACTTTACTCTGGGGATGGAAGCAAATTCTTTTTTTTAAAATTTGTTTATTTTATTTATTTTTCTCTCTCATTTTTTTATTAAGGTATTATATGTGTACATACCTTACCAATCCCCCGCCCCCTCCACTCCCATACATGCCCGCCTTCCCCAGAGTTTTGCATCCATTGGTTATGCTTATATGCATGGAAGCAAATTCTTACCTGTGAACCAGTGTGTTCTTGAGGCCACCGACCAGGCCCCGGGCGATGGTCTTTGCTCTGGGGGTGAGAATCGCCTGAGAGACGTGGAAGGCGCCACGTGGGGCACGCTCACTCAGAGTGGTCTCCAAGAAGAGGATCAGCTTGCGCACACTGGTGGTATTTGCCCAGGGCGCCGGGATCTTCTTTCCAGGCCACAAGAAGGGGTATTGCTTGTAGAAGGGGCAGTGATAGAAAATTAGAACCTGAGATGTCCAAAACAGAAAAAGCAAAGCAAGCCATGAACAAACTGAATATCAACTCCTTGGCTTAACTCGAATTGCTAGGAGGAAAGGCAAACAAATATAAACACATGGAAATTCAAGGTTTATATAATATATATATATATATATATATATATATATATATATAAGCAAGGATTTAAGTATTTGCATAAGTCTCAGTTAAAGATTCATAACTTTATTTTTGTCAGCATTTTGAAAGTATGGTAAAACCCTGAACCCCTTCTCAGGCTATGATTTAAATAAACTCATAAAATAGGCAGGATTACAAAAGAAATCAATAAGATGGAAATAAAGCTATGAATATATTAGTTGAATTTGTAATAAACTGAAGTATGAGTTTCATAATAAATACATTAAAAATTATTTTATGGTAAGTATAAGGTCCATAATTTTGAATTAATGATGAGTATAATGATATTTGAAGATATTTGTAATAACTGATGTGTGATATGGTGATATGTGTGATTTCTATAGGAAGAAAGTCATAGTTACAGGGCCAATACTTCTGAGGGTGACTGCATCCCTAATCTATGGGCATACGCTTTTCAGTTAAATTCACAGACTTCTTATATTCCTCAGACCCAGGTGGAGAACCCCTGAAACTACAAGTTACGACTCAGAAGCTCATGAAATGGGCACAGAGCTTTTGGAGTTGAAATCAACACAATGAACTTGTGTGCTGACTTTCAACGGTGCGCGCTGATTCTGAATGAAATAACCCTTCCCAGGGGGAGCAGGAGGTACTCAAGGCAGGGAAGGAGTCTTCAGGGAGGCCTGGGTCTCCAGTGGGACCTCTCAGGATGGTGGTGATTTTGAAACAATTAGCAAGCCACATCGACAGCATTAATTAGTTTCTGAGACGCAGCTGAGGGACAGGGAGTTGCTATTTTGGTTGTCCCAATTCAGAGCTCTGCTGCTTAGGTTTCTAGAAGTAACATATTTTCCACCTGGAGGGAAGACAGCGTGCTGTTTATACTCCTTGGACTGCAATCCTCCAGTCGCTGGCCGGAGAGCATAATCCTCTAGGCACCCACACAGGACTCTGAATGTGTATTTTGTTTCCTGTGAGCCTTTATCTCTCACCCATGGTGCCTGGCTAACTGCTCCTGGGGGCTTCCAGTAGGAGTGCCAGGTCCAGAGCACTGAACGGACTGATGGTTGTTCTTGTTTGTAATGGTTTATGAGTAATGTCTGACTGACTGCTAATGCTGTCTGTGGTAAACAGGAGTGCTAATAAGGTTAATCACAGGCTCACTGTAAGCAGATTGTCTGGGAGATCGGGGAGGATTTCCTGCTGGCGGGGTCATTAGCTGGTTTGGAAGGCTGGGGTCTCCAGTGTCCCTGAGGGAGAAAAGCTGGCCCCTGGGATGGGCTTCGGGAGAGGCAGGCTGTGTAACCCTTGGACAGGGCCCTTCCGATCACTGACCAGGCTGCCTGCCCCTGGAAGAAATGCCAGGGAGTGAGAGGACAGTGCTGCTCTTTTCCTAACCTTGGAAAAGATGCAAAAAGTACAAATTACACGAAAGAGATTTTATGCCTTTCTTCAAGAATCTTCTTGAGTGATTTGATCCTAAAGGTTCAAGGAGAATTTCTTTCTTTTAATTTTAATTTCTTTATTGATTAAGGCATTACATAAGTGTTCTTAGCTCCCCATTAACCTCCCAACCCCCTTCTCCCACTCATGCTCTCACCCCCCTGTTGTCTGTGTCCATTGGTTAGGCCTATATGCATGCCGACAAGTCCTTTGATCTCTCCATCTTACCCCCACCCTCCCCTATCTTTCCTCTGAGGTTTAATGGTCTGATTGATGTTTCTCTGTCTATGGATCTGTTTTTGTTCATCAGTTTATATTGTTCATCATAATCCATAAATGAGTGGATCATGTGATATTTATCTTTCTCCAACTGGCTTATTTCACTTAGTATAATGCTCTCCAGTTCCTATTTACAGTAGGAGGAGGGACTAGCAAATCAACTTTTATTCTACAGATTTTCAGGGGCAGTAACTCTTGTCTAGGGCCTGTGTTTGCATCAGCCTCCCCACCTCACTCTGATGTATTTTTCTCTGAGATACTCTCTCCATCCAGCTCAGCAATTATATTCAGCTTTTCTCTTGAGATTCAGATTTAAAAATCCCATTTTCTTTGAGAATTATTCCTTCATTGACCTCCTCTTATTCTGATTGGTCCTTTCTGAGGCTCCTGGGATATGGATTTATACTATGTACTATTTTTTAATTGGTTGATTACAAAAAACCCCATTCTTCACATAGTACATTTGAAGCCATTTTATCTTGTAATTGTATATCGGTTATTTTGTATTTTGCTAGTGTTATGTATTCTTACTTTCTCAGTAAAATTCTAAATACTGCCAATCTGTAGATTAAATTTTCTAATTCATTATACCCTGAAAACCCATAGCCACTCATGTACAAATATATATCTGTGAGTGGTGATGTAACTGCTTTTGAGTAAATGAAATGTGACTGAATGGTGATACACTTCATGCTATTAAATTGTAGTAATGAAATACTGAGGGGCTTACATGCAAGGCAGCTCATTACATAATGAATATTTAAAGTTTAACCACCAGTAGGGTACTGCCCAGCAGGGAGGGATGGCTGATGGCTCTGCTTTTAAGGAGAGACCTGTCAGGGAAAACTTTGGAAAGGAAGGAGGACAGGGATAGCCTAGAATTCAAATTGACGACACTTTCCCTTTTCCTGAGATGTCACCCCAGGGTCTTTATGATTTTAGGGATATCTGTAGTGGAGGATACAGATTAGCCCATACTTAACAGCTCAGATAGATCATCGCTGTGTTGCTAGACAGTCACTGTCCGCCCCATTCATTACTTCTGAAGGCACCTGTTATTCCCACAGATTCTATAACAATTTAGTGTGTGTGGTGTGGCAACCCATCCAGAACACTATCTGTATTCACAATTTTAAAGCTATATTTATAACATGGTTCTTCCCACTCTCTGGCATTATATGGAATGTATTTATTATGCTTACTATCGATGCACTGTCTCCCTCCACCTGAATGAAAGTTCCATTAAGGGACAAAGATCTTTGTTTCATTTACTAATGTATCCCAAGTGCTTAGAATGGTGCTCACTTAGCATATACATGGCGCTCAAAAAGTGTTTGCAAGTGAATAATCTTTAATTGACTTTTAATTAGAAGCTCTTCTATAAGTTAAAAAATATCTGCCTCTTTAAGATATTTTGGTTAATGTATCTCTGAGCAAGTGAGCAATTATGAATCAAAAGTACTTTTTCCTTTTCTTTTTTCTTTTTAAAGAGAGTCTAAATTGGAAGCTGACCATTCCTGGAGCTCTTTTTCCCATGATCTACTATTTTTGGGGATAAGAGCAGAATATATCTGAGGCCCACATTCCTTTTCATGGGTATATCCCTCCTGGGTCTAGGTTTGGGGACTCTCCTCAGCATAAGTAACCTGGGGATTAGTCTCCAAGCCTGGATTCCTCTGATGGGCTCTTCCTTCCTTAGTTCTTTCCCACTGTGACCTAAATTCTGCGAAGATGGCCTTTTAAAATATTAACACACCCGAAATGATCACTTTGCATGCCTTTGTCAGCTGATGCTTTCACTTATCAATCAGTACTTGGCAGGGATGATCTGACATTGGGTTGAAGGCAGGATGGAATGGACTGCCCCTGAAGGGAAGCAGGGGGGTTAAAAGTGGGCTTTATGGGAGAAAGTAAAATGGTATGACCAACTGGTCCATTTCACAACTTTGCTTGGGCTGGTTATGGACAGGCCATTCAAAGTCAATTTAGATGCCACCAAGAGGTTGCCAAAAAGTTTTAAATATTTGGCAGGTGTTCATCCAGGTTAAGGGCATCCAGAGAAACCCTTGAAGCTGTCCTAGAGCCCAGAAGCTTGTGTGAATATCTTTAATATTCCAAACCATCTATGCATTCTAACTAAGACCCTGCAATGAGCCATTTTATAGCTGGCGATACAGAAGAGGCACAAACAGCCTTGTTCTCTCATCTCAGTTCTCCTACCTGGAACCTCTTCTCCCACAGGATCTGCAGGGTCAGACTCTCCACATTGCAGGCCAAGCACAGCTTGCTTCCAAAGACTTCCTGTATCCGGTGAACCAGATGTTTGTGATGGGCCTCATCCATGGCATAGAAGTGGTTGAAATCCAGGAAGACAATCTCTCGGGGGTGCTGTGTAAGAAACGAGTCAATCTCCATCAGCCCATCCCAGACCTTGATACCAAAAAGTCCGTGGATGAAGTAGATCTCCTGGTCGGTATCCCCTGGCTTGGAGGACACACGCAGGTCAAAGTAGCGGATCCCAGCTTCGAGCTGCTCTCGGAAGGTCAGGTTCTGAGTCACAGACCATTTCTTCATTAGCTTCTTCACCAAGGATATCCTGGCAAGGCGCATGATAGCTGGGGTTTGGTCAGGCCCCACTGGGGATTTCTCGTCGACCCAGTAGCTGAATGAATCATGGGAGCCTAGGCACACAAAGGAATAAAGGTGAGGAAAACAGTTGAGACTGGACCTGGCAAAAAATATGCCAATTGGTAGAAAAACAAACAAAAATTAGGAGACAAATGCACAGCAAAAAATTGTAAACAAATATCTGCAAAAAATGTTCGTGCTTGCTAGGAATGAAATAAGCACAAATGAAAGTCATGTTGCTTTAGCAGCTTATTAAGCCTTAGGTAAAACTATAATCCTCATATATTGCTAGTGTAAGATAAATTAATAAACAACCTTTTGGAAAGCTATTTAGAAATATGCTTGGAAAGAGGAGCTTGAAAATAATCATAGTATTTGATCTAGTAATTTCATTTCAGGGGAACTACTTTGAGGAAATAAACTAATTTTGGAAAAAAACAAATGTGTGCTGGAGAATGTTCATAACAGAGACAAACTGGAGGTGGCTTGAGTGTCCCTCATAGAGGAGTGCTTAATGGTGGCATACCGACTTTATTCACGCAGCCGTTGAAACAGTGCGTGTGAAAACTCCATGTCCATTTCAGTAATGCTGGGCTAGGCTCTAAATTCTAGGAAAGGCAGAATTATTTTTTTTAATTCTGACTATTTTTTTTAATATATTTTATTGATTTTGTACAGAGAGGAAGGGAGAGAGATAGAGAGTTAGAAACATCGATGAGAGAGTCATCCATCAGCTGCCTCTTGCACATCCCCTACTGGGGATATGCCCGCAACCAAGGTACATGCCCTTGACCGGAATCGAACCCGGGTCCCTTCAGTCCCCAAGCCGACGCTCTATCCATTGAGCCAAACCGGTCCCGGCTAATTCTGACTATTTTTTTTATGCTTTTGTAAATACTATTTTGTAAATACTGTAAAATGAGTCTATAGGAGACATCTTATCGAGGCTGCAGTGGTAGCAGCTGCTCTTCAAGTTCACTATGCCACTCAAGGACAACAACACGAAGAAAGATATTGAAAAGTTATCAAAGAAGGACAAAGACCCAGTGAACAAATCTGGGGGCAAGAACAAAAGAAGACGTGGTCGAAAGGCAAAGTTCGGGACAAGCTCAATAACCTAGTCTTGTTTGACCAAGCAACCGATGACAAACTCTGTAAGGAAGTTCCAACTATAAGCTTATAACCAGCTGCTGTCTCTGAGAGACTGCTTATCTGTGGTGCCTTGGCCAGGGCAGCCCTCCAGGAGCTCCATAGTAAAGGACTTATAAACTAAGTCCTTTGCAAAGCACAGAACTCAAGTAATTTACACCAGAAACGACAAGGGTGCGTATGTCCTAGATGTTGGTGAAGATGCATGAACAACAGGTTCTACTAGCTATACATTTTGAGGAATAAAACTTTATTAAATCAAAAAGAACATACGAATGATTTCTTGACAGATGAGATAAACATTCTGCAAAGTTCAACATGGGTTAGTTATATGGCTTCATTTCAACTCATCTATTGATGAGCTGGATCTGCTACTAAATGATCAGAGGCATGTTCCCATTCTCTGCCTGGGATGATCTTTTTGTTATAAAGTATA
Organism: Pipistrellus kuhlii; assembly: GCF_014108245.1. Lineage (NCBI taxonomy): Eukaryota > Metazoa > Chordata > Mammalia > Chiroptera > Vespertilionidae > Pipistrellus > Pipistrellus kuhlii. Next base: position 60,943,906 of record NW_023425515.1, read on the forward strand.
AATGATCATGATAGACACATTTCTAACTTTAGTGAGGAAATATTTCTAAGGTGAAAATTATCTTTAACAAATTAAAATGCTTACTTCACACTTACGTTATTGGTTTTACTAAACTTCAAAGTATGCATTTCATATATAATATGTAGAACTTGCCCTGACCACTTTTGCTCAGTGGTTAGAGTGCCAGCCTGTGGACCGAAGGGTAGTAGGTTCATTTCCTGGTCCCAGAGGCACATATGGGAGGCAACCAATTGATGTGTCTCTCTTACATAGATGTTGCTCTCTTTTTCTCTTTCCTCCTTCTCTTCCCCCCCCCTGCCCCCCCCCCCAAAAAAAAATATAGAGAGAGAGAGAACTTTACAAAACTTTACTGTTTTCTGCTTTATTATTGCCATTTTCTTAAAAATAAATCATTTTGGGATGGCTTTATCTTCTATTATTTTATCTTCTCAGAAATAAAGTGAAAAAGGAAAAAGAAAGGTGGTAAGCAATGCTTTATTTTTATGTAGTCTCTGGAACATGGAGAATACCCAGTAACTATTAAGAAAAAATATATTTACCAATCATTAGGCAAAACCAATTTTGCAAGCAACAAAATTACTAGCATATTTCAGGTAAAAAAAATGCTGTTACTACTAGAAATGTGGAGCAAGCCCCCCCCCCGGATTTCCCATATTGGTCATTTCTGTTAATGACACTCGCTGGATACCTGCCTAATGCTCTGCTTCCTTTGACTGTTCTTTGGCTATATAAAAACAGGAAATCTTTATACCTCCTCATTGAGAGATTTATTATGAATACATTACATATGCTTAGTGAACAGCCCACTTTCTCTTCTCTTTAAAATCATCTTAGCAGGCCAACTGTTCAGGACTGTGTGCAATGTAGTGCGAGGGAGGGTAACAGGGAACAGCCATTATCCAAGTGAGGGAGGAGAGACAGATCCCCCCTGGAATTGCCTTGTTGCTGCTGAGCCCAGTTTTGTTTCCAGAGGGAGATGTGCTAACAACCTCCAACACTGTTCTCCTAAGCTGAGGATTATGCAGCAATGTGACAGCGATGTGGCCTCGGGGACCACTTCTGTATACACAGGGATACACACGGTGCCCAGACTGTCCCACAGAGGACCGGGCGGGGGGCTGCATATGTACTGGGAACACAGAGTCTCTCTTTATGTCTCTGCTCCTTTTCCCATTTCCTCTCTTCCTTTCTGTCATCCTGTGTCCAGAGCCACCCGCTCCCTCCCCTTGACAGGAAAGGACAGGACAATGGAGCAGATTGTTTGCTGCATGTTTTATGGTAGTTGTCCGTCCCAGGCCCACAGCCGACAAAACCAGCCATCAACTTTAACTAATGCCAACGCTTTTGCCTCTCTACTTATTTTCCCCCACAGGTAGATTTTTGCCTCACATAGAGTGAGTGAAATAAATTGGTACTTAACTCTATTCAACTATTTCTTTTTTTGAAAAACAGGATAAAAATGTCTTCCCCCCTCCTGTACATGGAATATTTACAAGGTACGCAATCTGCAGATCGACTTGATGAAAAAGCTAAGAACCATATGATTTCACTCATATGTAGGATATAAAACTGAAACTGTGAACACAAACAGCAGTGTGGTAGTTGCCAGAGGAAATGGGGTGGGGAGTGAAGGAGGTTCTAACATATGGTAATGATAAAAGATCTGACTTTGGGTGGTGGGCACACAGTGCAATATACAGATCTTGTAACATACAAATCCATATCTGAAACATATCTATATATATAAAAGCCAAGCTACCAGAACAACGGAAACAACAAGAGCGACTGGTCGCTTTGACATGCACTGCAGGGGCCAACTGGCCAGATTGGGGCCCCGATTGCCCCCCCAACTCCTCTCGGTCCCTCCGCTAGCTGGCCTGGCCCCCAATTGGCCCCCTCACCCTGATTGCAGGTGGGGACGATGGTCAATGGCCTGCAGCCCTTCCCCCCTACCAGCCCAGCCTGATAGAATTTGTGCACAGGGCCTCTAGTATGATCATATAACCAATGTCACCCCAATAAATTTAACAAAAAGAGAATGTCTATAGCAAGGGTTCCTTTTCTGTCTATAATCTGTGGATTCAATTCATGCATTCCCCCGAAGAGGAAAAGAAAAAAGCCCGCTCCACAGGTCTTCCTTTATTCTCTAAGAGATGGCTGCCTAGGTTGTTAGAGGGGCAGCTTCATGATTTCTCATTTGTTTTCTGAAAAGGTTAGAAAACAGCTAAGGACCTCTTTCTGCTGTGATTTCTGCCACAGGGATGCCTATCCATCTTCACTCCTCCCTCTCTATGGCTCCTTTATCTCTGTCTGTAGTAGATTTATGTGGTGCCCTTCATCTTAAGAACAGAACAAAGCACTTTCCCATACATGGCTTACTCCTTCAGGAGTGTCTTCTCTTCCTCACTGTCAGATTCTTGAAGGCCAATCCTGCTGCTTGGTCTCCTATGATCCCGTCCTCCCATACCGTGTTTCCCCGAAAATAAGACATCCTTCGAAAATAAGACCTACTTACAGGTTTCCTTCTGAGTGAAATATAAGGGATCCCCCGAAAATAAGGCCACCCCTAGGCTCTGTCTCAGAATGCTATTGCTAAACATGAGAGATTTGGTCCACTGATTCTGAAAGAAATGGAGTCACAAGAAATTCACCAGGAAATTCAGGAATTGGATTTTTATGATGATGTTCCAGAAGATGATGACATGATTGTCATTGAATAAATGAGTAAATTCTTGATACTGTAGGATTCACAGTTTGTCTGGTTTGTGTTGACAACTACCGTACTGTATACAGGTAATAAATTTCCTTTATTTTCATTTAACAATAAATATGTACCGTATTCTTCTTCATGGAAAAATAAGACATCCCCTGAAAATAAGACCTAGCGCATCTTTGGGAGCAAAAATTAATATAAGACACTGTCTTATTTTTGGGGAAACAGGGTAGAAGGATAGGCCACCTCTTATCCTTCTATTGCTACCTTTGATCTTTATAACCTTCAAATCAACAACTCCAAATAAGCTTTATTCTTGCTGGCTTCTCTGAGAGTTTGCTAAGTCAGCTTTTTTTTCTGCAAGATTCTGTTCCCTTGTCTTCCATGATGCATAATTTAAGGCATTCCCATCCTCCTGTCATTACTCTCTTTCTGTCTCCTTTGCTGCTTCCTTATCTTCCTTCTTGTCTCCAAAATTAAATGCATTCCAAGGATCCCTGTTATCTGCCTTTCCCCACCTTTTCATTCACTCCCCAAGTTTACACAGTTCCGTTGTACAGATGACACCAAAAGCCTCATCTCTAGCCTCGTTTCCTCTAAGTTCCACATTTGCTTCCAATTTCCTGCTATGGTCTTCCACCTGATGGCCTCCTCACACAATAAATTACACATTTTGAAAGCCCTGCCACTCAGGCTGTCCCTCCCCTCACTGTCAAGTGCCTCACCTGAATTTCTGCTAATACTTAACTGAGTCACTCAGATTGAAATGTTGGATTCAATTTAAATTCTTCCTTCTCTCTCATCCTGTGCATCCAATCAGTTACCAAAACTTTGCATTGTACTCTTACAAAATACATCAAACCTGTCTCTTCCTTTAAACTTCAATTGCCACCCTCTTGTTCACACATTCATTACCAGGACATAATCAGGACCGAAAGAACCCTGATTTTATCTTTTCACTCCAGCCTCAATTCATTCATATCCAAAAGTTACATCATCTCAAGATACTTCTGATTATGTCATTTTCATCCTCTCCCTCCCAAACTAGTTTAGGTCTCTTCGATGTGGTTCCAGTGCATTGTTTCAGACTCCTTTCTCTCAAGGCCCATTCACGGAGACAGGCATATGCTGGTGTGCAATATACAGTATACTGATAGGCAGGCTACTTCTTGGACTCTGTCCCCTTTTCTTTCACTGACTTCCATAAATATTCTCCTATCCCAACTCTGTCCACATCTCTCCCGAGGATTTATAATCCGTATCAAGACAGTTGCTTACTGCGCCTGTTTTCTCATATGTAAAATGAGCTCAATAGTGCCTACTCAAAAATTGTGAGAATTAGAATGTATGCAAAGTGCTTGGGACAATACTGACACACAGTAAGCACTGAACTATTGCTACTGTTATTTTTGGTCATCTGTTAGTTAGAAACTAGAGGGAGGATGGATGATTGACTGAAATCCTTATCTTAAATACTTAGGGTCTGAAGGATTTTCTCTCTTGAAGTACTGGTTGATAAGACATGGGAATGACCACTTAGCCTCTACTGTGTTGACTGTAGCTGCCATTCACTCTTCATCATCATAGCCTGACCTTTATCATCACCCACTTCTAAAACCTGAACATTCAATTTTCTACTTTCTGATCACAACTTACTTTTCTTCTGCCTCATTATGACTTGATGCCTATTTTCCCCTGATCTGAGAGCCCAGGTTGTTGTCATTTGTCACTTGTACCTACAGAATTGCCAATATTAAAACTGTTAGGATCACTGTCGAGGTCTGTTGTCTGTCTATACATTCAGGCATGCACACAGCCCCCAAATGTACATGGGAATATTAACATGATACTTTCAACAGACTTTTTAACTAAAAGCAAATGTTTTCTCTTCTCCATTATTTCTCATTTGTAGAGTAGACTCAATAGGCACATACCTTGGTTGCAGGCTCCCAGCCCTGGTCAGAGGCAACCAATTTATGTGTCTTTCTCACTGTTTCTCTCTCTCTCCCTCTCTTCCTTCCACTCTCTCTAAAAACCAATGGAAAAATATGCTTGGGTGAGGATTAAAAATAGACAAGAAATAAATAAAACAAAAATAATTCAAACCACATGTCCTGAAATAATGGATTATATTACCATACAATAGTATGTCAGATTATGTGGTGATCATACTTATAGCTTTGGAGGGAAGAATGAAACAAGAGTTAAGTGAAGAATAAATATGAGAAAGTCAGAGAAACTTCATCACACCTCTGGGTGGCATCAGGAAGGCTGGGATGATGACTCTGGGTCAAAGAACCCCTGATCCCACATATTTAAGAAGATCTCTCTTTCACCTCCCTTAGGTACTACTCTGTTTTGGGGGAGCCCTTCTAACTCTGAAGCTCATTAGCCCCCTGGAAGTCCATTCACTTACGTCCACCACCAACCCTGTGTTTATTCAACCATTTGAAGGCTCAGTGCCTCTAGGTTGTGTATTCTCAATGAGGTGACAAAAATTGGTTCTTAGGGGATGAAAAAAATCTTATTCTTTTTATGTATAAAATGCACACACATAGACATATATAGATATATATACACACACAGGATGGGACAAAAGTAAGTTTATAGTTGTTCCTATGGAAAATAATACAATAATTAATAAGTAATACAAGAATAAACTGAGTTTCCCTTACAACTGTAAACCTACTTTTGTTCCACCCCCATAGTAAATTGGCTAAAAAATATTCCCTAATGAGGTGATAAAGAACTCCCGGTGGCAGAGCGCGACATGGTGGCGGCGGGCAGGGGGAGTGCAGGCAGCCATGACAGCCTCTGTAAAGAAACAGGAAAAAATACTGAGAATATTACTCTATACTGAGTTCCCTGGTAGCCAAATGGATGTCTGATTTGTCAACTCAGATAAGCACCTGGAACAGTTCCTGGCCAACAGAATGAGCTCAAGCATATTGTTATTAATATGATTTCATATTGTTATTAATATGATTTCATTATTAAAAATGTACCATCTACTTGGATGCTACTATCTGAGAAACAAATAATTATGGTTTTTTAATAATGTTGTGAAACCTCAAATATTTATATTCAGGTATAAGCTGTAGCAGTTAATAGGAAAAAATGAAGTCTGCAATTTAAGTGAGTTATTTTAGATTATCACCAGAATTAATATCAAAAGGAGAAAATTCAGAACATAGTATTATACAACTTGTATAAATTATCATTAAAAGCAAAATTATAAATTACTTCTAGTCTGCACCTATGTCAATAATTTAGGAGTAAATAAATATAGTAATTATATGATTTGAAAGGTTAGGAAAGAAAGTTCCAAGAATGTCCTTACGTTTTTATTTTTTAAATCAAAGAATTAGACATCTTCATGTGACTTATAAGAAAATCAAATGCACAAAAATAAATCCAATCTACTGCTAAAAGCATGTTGCATATTTTTGGAAATTGAAAAGCTATTATCCATTATTTAAAATAGAAAAAAAACCCATAGTAATGCCTTCCCAACCCATAAAAAAGCTATTAGTTTTCATAAATATCACTAAAGCACTCAAATCCACTAAGAAACTTTCCAAAATATAAAGTATTTTAAACTCCAAAACCCAGACTGACTCAACAATATGTTTGGACATTTCTTATGTATTTTCCCTACATGTTAAAAATATTAATGCATAGTTCTTAGGGATATAAACATGGCCAGATTTGTGTTAGTTTACCTTTCTCAATTTGTGGAGGCAGGCAAAGACAGATCTCAGGGTGCTTTGGTATTTGTGATTACCTGCCCGTGAACCTGGTGCTTGTGAAAGCCAGCCTCAGTGTGCAGTTTAGTCCTTCCTGCACACACCCATGCCCAGCAGAGCCAGCCACAAACTGTAGCTCACTTTGTAACTCCAAAGAGGTTCCCTAGGGCTAGGAACAGGCAGCATCCGATATTGGCTTGCATCAGAGTACCTCTCAAGGGGACCCAGAACCAACATATTTAGTGGCCAGCTTCAGACAACATCAGAGCAAGATCTAGATAGTTTCACAAGCAACATATCCAAAGGGAGATCTTGGAAAGCATGAGAAACCACTGAGGCAAACTCAGCTTTGTGTGGTCAGTACCTGCATAGCAACTTGTACACTGTGGTCAGTGTTGATGCTCATAGGCAGCCAGCCTGAGAGTTGACCCCACACACGAATGGGCCAATAGCAATAAAGACTCAATTACAACAGGAAGGCCCACATAACACACACAGGGTATATTCCTGGAGCACCCAGATGAGGTGTTCAAAGAGACAACATCACTGGGTCCACACGGGACACCTACCACATAAAGCCACTGTACTAAGACTGGTCTACTAGTCACAGTAGACCTACCTAATACATAAACACAACACAAAGAGGCAGCCAAAATAAAGAGACAAAGAAATATGCCCTAAATAATGAACAACAACAACAACAAAAACAAACAGGAGAAATCTTTAGAAAAAAAGCTAAATGAAATGCAATTAGCCAGATATAGAGTTTAAAAATGGTTATAATCATGCTCAAGAAACTTAGTGAGAACTTCAACAAAGACATAACAAGCACAAAAAAGAACAAAGAAATGTAAAAAGAACCAGTCAGATATGAAGACTACAATATCTGAAATGAAAAATACACTAGAAAGAATAAACAGTAGTTTGAAGCAGGATCAAATCAGCCATTTGAAGGCAAGATAACAAAAGATACATAATCAGAATAGTAAAAAAAAAAAAAAAAGATTTAAAAAAATTACAAGAGTTTAAGGGACCTTTGGGACAACATGAAACATAACTACATCTGCAACATAGAGGTACCAGAAAGAGAAGAGAGAAAGCAGAGGATCAAAAACCTATTTGAAGAAATAATGACTAAAAACTTCCTTAATCTGTTCAAAGCAAAAGGTACACAAATTCAGGAAACACAGAGTCCCAAATAGGATGAACCCACCCTGGCCAGTTTTGCTCAGTGGTTAGAGTGTTGGCTCACAGACTAAAAGGTTGTGGGTTAGATTCCAAGGTGCATGCGGGAGGCAACCAGTTGATATGTCTTTCTTATATTGATGTTTCTCTCTACCTCCTCCCCTTTTTCCTTCCTTCCGCTCTCTCTAAAGATTAATGGAAAAAATATCCTTGAGTGAGAATTAAAAACAAACAAACAAAAAGAATATGAACCCAAAGAGGCCCATACCAGGACACATGATAACTAAAACGACAAAGGTTAAGGACAAAAAGAGAATCTTAAAATCAGCAAGAGAAAGACAGTTAGTTACTTAAAAGAAAGCTCCCAAGGACTGTCAGCAGATTTCTCAACTGAAACATTTCAAGCCAGAAAGGATTAGCATGAAATAGACAAAGTGATGAAAACCAAGTACCTACAACCAAGATTAATCTACCCAGCAAGACTATCATTTAAAAAGCTTCCCAGATAAAAAAGAGCTAAGTAGTTCATTACCATACAATCACTATTACAAGAAATATTAAAGAGCCTTCTTAAAAAAGAAGAAAACTTAAGGAACACAATTATAAAGAATAAAATGTCAATAAATACATACCCATCAATAATCACTTTAAAAGGAAATCACTTAAATGCTCCAGTCAAAAGATATAGGGGTAGCAGAATGGGTAAGAAGACAAAACCCACATATATGCTGCTTACACCTCAGATGGAAAGATACACATAGACAAAAAGTAAAGGGATGGAAAATGATATTTCATTCAAATAAAAATGAATAAAAAGCTGGGGTAGCAATACTTATATCTCACAAAAGAGACTTAAAACAATTATAATAATGAGACAAAGGATACTATATAATGCAAAAGAGCATATAACCTTTATAAACATTTATTCACCCAAGATAGAAGCACCTAAATATATAAAGCAAAATTTGGTAAACACAAAGGGAGAGATCAACAGTAATATAGTTATTGTAGGGGATTTTAGCACCCCATTGATATCAATGGATAGGCCTTCCAGGCAGAAAAGTCTACAAGATAACAACTGTTTTAAATGATACACTAAATCAGATGTATTTAATTAATATCTTAAAAGCATTTCACTGAAAAGCAACAGAATATACATTCTTTTCAAATGTACATGGAACATTTTATAGGATAGTCCACATGTTAGAACACAAAACAAGTCTCAGTAAATTTTCTTAAGATGTTTTTGATTTTTAGAGAAAGAGGAAGAGAGAGGGAAACATCGATGAACCATTACCTAGAGAGATAGAAATATCTGATGAGAATCATCATCTATCAGCTGCCTCTTCATGTCCTCTACTGAGGATTGAGCCCACAACCTGGGCATATGCCCTGACCAGGAATCAAACTGGTGATCTCTTGGTTCCTATGCTGATGCTCAACCATTGAGCCATTTCAGCCAGGCAAGTCTCAGTAAATTTAAAAGGATTGGAATCATATCAAGTACCTTCTCCAACCACAATGGTATGAACTAGAAATCAATTACAAGAAAAAACAAAACTAAACTAAAAAATGCACAAGGGTAAATAACATACTACTAAACAATGAATGGGTTAACAAAAAGATCAAGAAAGAAATAAAAAGATACCATGAGACAAATGAAAATGAGAACACCACAACCCCAAATCTATGGGACACAGCAAATGCAGCCCTAAGAGGAAAATTCATAGCACTACAGGCCTACCTCAATCAATAAGAAAAATATCAAATAAACAATCTAACTTTATACTTAAAGTACCTAGTAAAAGAACAGCTATCACTGCCCAAAATGAGTAGAAGGAAGAAAATTCCACATTTTCCCATGTATAAGATGCTATTTTTTTTTTTCTAAAATTGTTAGACTGAAAATTGTTAAACTAAATGGGCAGTAGGTTATCCCTTGAGGGGTCCCAGATTGGAGAGGGTGCAGGCTGGGCTGAGGGACAACCTCTCCCCTTCCCCTGTGCAGGAATTTTGTGCATCAGGACTTTAGTATATTATAAAACCTATATGCTAAAAAATAGGACAATCTGAAAAAATAGATAATATTTTAAAAACATACATTCTTCTTTTTACTAATTTACTGATTTGAGAGATAGATAGATATATAGATAGATAATAGATGATAGATAGATAGAGACATCTATTGTTGTTCCACTTGTTTTATGCATTCATTGGTTATTTCCTGTATGTGCCCTGACCAGGGATCAAACTCACAACCTTGGTATACTGGGACAATGCTCTAACCAACTGAACTGCCTGACCAGGGTCACTAACTTCTTTTCTAAACCAAGAAAAAACAGAAAATCTGAACATACTGATTAGAATGAATGAAACTGAAGCAATAATAATAAATAAATAAAAACTTCCAACAAATGAAAGTTCTGGTCTAGATAGCTTCACAGGTGAGTTTTAATAAACATTGAAAGAACTAGCAACACCTATCTTCTTCATACTATTCCAAAAATTTCAAGATGAGGGAAAACTACAAAGCTCATTTTATGAGGCTAGCATTATCCAAATTCCAAAACTAGATAAGAAAGGGAAAGGAAGAAAATTTTAAGCCAATATACCTGTTGAACACAGATGCTAAAATCTTCAACAAAATATTAGGAAACCAGATCCAGTAATGCATTGAAAACATTATGCACCATGATCAAATGGGCTTTTTTCTAACAATGTAAGGTTAATGTATTTGCAAATTAATAATCATGATACACCACATAAAAAATGAAGAAAAATCATATGATCAAATCAATAGATGCCGAAAAAGCATTTAATAAAATCCAGCACCCATTTATGATAAAAACTCTCAAGGGACAAAAAAAAAAAAAAAAAAAAAAAAGTGAAAGTCATGAACAAGACAGGGATGTTCATTTTCACCATTTTATTTAACATAGTACTGGAAATCTTACCCATTGCAATTAGACAAAAGAAAGAAATAAAAGGCATAAAAAAAAAACCTCACCTTGAAATAAACTCAATCAAGTATGTAAAAGGTCTGTACTCAGAAAAGTACAAGAAACTAAAGAAAGAAATTGAAGAAGATATAAGTAAGTGGAAGCATATACCATGTTCATGGATAGGATGAATTAACATCAATAAAATGTCCATACTATCCAAAGCAATCTGCAGATTCAATGCAATTCCTATCTAGATATCAATAGTGTATTTCAGAAAACTAGCATAAATATTCAAAAAAATTTATAAGGAACCACAAAATACCCTGAAATAGGCACACGAATCTTGAAAAAGGATGACAAAATTGGAGAAATCATGCTACCTGATATCAAAGTATACTACAAGGCCATAGTAATCAAAACATCATGGCCCTGGCATAAAAGTAGACATATAGATCAATGGAAAAGAATAGAAAGCCCAGAAATAAACCTACATCCTTTTGCTCAATTAATATTTGACAAAGGAGGCAAAAACATACAATGGGATAAAAATTCAATAAATGGTGTTGGGAAAATTGGACAGATACTTGCAAAAAATGAAATTAGACCACCTTCTACACTATACACAATAATAAACTCAGAGTGGATTAAAGACTTAAATATAAGACTAGAAGAAAACATAAAAAGTACAATATGGGAGGGCTGGTTGAAAAAGGTAAAAGGATTAAGGACAAAATAAAAACCCCTAATAGACACAGACAGCAGTATGGTGATTACCAGAGGGAAGGAGGGTTGGGGGGAAGGTAGAGGAGGGTAACCCGAGAGGATAAATGGTGAGGGAAGGAGACTTGATTTGGGGTGGTGAACACATACCACAATATTCATATAATGTATTATAGAATTGTACACCTGAAACTTATATAAATGTATTAACCAATGTCACCCTAATAAATTCAATACACATCTAAAAAACAATCTCTGGATACTTTTCCAAGGTTTTTGGGACACCATGACTTTCTTTTAGAAATGACCAAAAACATATGTCTAAACATGTTAGAGGGTTTCTCAACAAGATCACATTTCTGGAAGAAGAGCCATTTAGGTAGGAGATGCTTATTTACTCAGCACCAGTGTCCACTCTCAGACTCAGACAGTGATGAGGAATATCCAGGGACACCTCCCTGGCCCTTCAGAGAGCCATGGGCTTCAGATCCCCTGCTTATCAGCTCTCACTTCCTACGGAGGCCATCACCAGCTCATCTTCCTCCCTGGCTCATGCCAACCAGCTCCGGCAGGACTGTGGCTCCCAGGGACAGCCATGCTGAGAGGCCCACCAGCAGAGCAGCAGCTGAGGGACCAATTTAAAAGGGATGTTGGGCTAAACTGCACATTTGGTGTCAACTGATGTCAGCTTTCACCAGTGTCTCCTTAAAAAATAGGCAAGATGGGGGTGGGGGGTGGGGGGAAGCTCCCTTTAGAGCACACAATAAACTCTTTATATTGAATATAAACACATGGTAAGGAAAAAAAATTATTTTTAGTCCACATCATCCTCTAAGTGGAGTGGATCCTGATAACTGTGATATCTTTTGTTTACTAAGCACAAACTGAAATATTCATTTTTGGCATTAATGGCTTTTCAACATACTTGAAGCAGTATTAAGCACTGGGTGGGGCTGTGCAATTTTGAACAGAGAATCTTGGAAAAACCCAAAGCACTCTGCCGAGGAAAGGGCAAGAGATGGGGAACTGGAAGGGTAAAGAAAGGGAATCACAGGGCCTGCAGGGCTGAGAGAGATCTGGGAGAGGAGACAAACCAAGGTGGGGAATTTTCAAAGAGGTGGCCCAATTTCACTTCTGTAATTCTCTCTAAATCATGCACAACTATTTTTAAAGTGACAGTTTGAAGTGATGCCATAATATTAACTTGTCCAAGGCCAACAGGTGTCTAGTTCCAACCTGTTTTCAGGCTCCACCACACCAGGGGCCTCCTCCGCTGGACTCCCCACCTGCTTGTCTCTCCTCACCCAGTGACCGGACCAGAGTCAGAGGCCGGGGCAGACCTAGCTGAGAATGGGGTGTGGTGGCACCACATAAAGGAGAAGGTGGAAAAGTACAAGAGAAGGCTTCTCTCTGAATGGAGGTAGACTTTAAAAAGATCTCTTTAAGTAAAACCTTTTTCTTTTAACTCCACCACAGTGCTAGTAATACATTGAGTGGCCAGATTATTATGATCTCTGAATGCATAATAATCTGGTTACTCAGTATAAATATATTAGAGGCCTGGTGCATGAATTCGTGCATGGGTGGGGTCAGGCCAGCCTGGCCAAGGGGAGGGGATATGGGAGGTTGTATGGCCTGCCTGCTGGTCGAACTCCTAGTCAAGGGGACAATTTGCATATTAGCCTTTTATTATATAGGATATACACTGAGTGGTCAGATTATTATGCATTCAGGGATCATGATAATCCAGACACTCAGTGTATAAGCACCAGCCAATAAGCAAGATATATAGATTTTATTAGCGTTATTCTAAGGAGAAAAAAAGAATATAGAGGGACAAAAGCATAAAGCAGAAAATGAGACAAACACCAAGAATAGAGCGTTTCTACACATAGAGGTAACTACAGTAGCCAGAAAATGTCTGGTTCAGTTAAGCCGCACAAATAGGAGACTTCTGAGTATAGGCAGGGAATGGAATATCTTTTCATTAGTTGACTAGAGACTTATGGCCACAAAGAGTCCAGTTCAAGCCTCACATGAATGGACAGGCTTGCCATGGTGCCGGATGCAGCCTTCGACTCTACACCTGGTCCATCACTGTGGCCCACGCTGCGGGCTGTGGCCCTTCTGGTGTGGCCCCACTGTGCTCAGAAGCTCCAGCTCTGTTCCTCTGCCACACTGGATGAGGCTGACAATGAACTTTCCATAAATAACAAACGCCTGGGCTGCATGTGCTGCGTGTGCCGAATGTAAAGGTAACACAAGGATTCCCAGAAAGGGTGAGCGACCCCAGGAGCGAGGCTTGCAAACGCAAGGGCTTTTTCTCTGCTCTTGCAATTCCATGATCTACACAAACCTCCCAGTGATGGTGGTATCTGGTATCCAGAATATGTGCTTAGACAACAGAAGCCAGCCCAGTCTTCCATTTCCCTTTCCCTGGTTGCACACACACAAAAAGAAAAAGGCATAGGTAATGTGCTCCCCGCTCCCCAGCTGCGTATTATTGGGCTATTTCCCTCAGCTCTCCAATAAGCTGGTGGGAGATGCAGACAGAATTGCCAGACTCCACACTTCCACTGACATTTAAAGGTCAAGCCTCCTTGTATTGTACATAATGATATTGCCCTCCCCACACGTCTGAAAAGGCTGCTGTGAGGATGACTGCAGGGAGGAGAGGACCTTTGAAAGTTCACTGGGGCAAACGGCCTTGATGTACTGCAATTCTGCTGAACACTTAATTTGAGAGAGCGCATTTCATAAAATAATTAAAGAGTTAAAGAAAGTTAAAGTCAAAGAATGAATTCATCCAGCTATTGTTTTCCACCTGTTCCCTGTTCCTTACTGACTTTAAAATGGGGACCCTCTCAATAAGTAATGACTATTGAAGAGATGGAGGAATAGCACAGACAGGATCAAGTTTTCAAACATTCTCTTCCTTAGCAGAAGCTTTTTTCTTGGCTGCTGCCCCTCAGTGCCAGAGACCAGGTGTCACCTGTGAAAGAGACATGGGGAGGGGGTGGAGGGATGCCATGGGCCCTAGTTCCATTTCAACTTCCCCACCTGAAGGAAGAATCACATAATCAGTACATAGTTGTTTTAAAATGTTCTCATTTCCCTCTGTCCCCAGAGCTCATGGGAACCTCCTCAGCCAAGACCTAACAGCGTCCCACAGGTAGGCTGCTTAGCTCCCACCTCTGTGCCCTGGCTCTTTCATCATGAACCTGCTGTGAGCCCTGGCGGGGAGCTTCCTGTCAGAAAATAACTAGGAGCTGTGTCTGTGAAGATACTGCTTGGGCATATGTCTGAGGTTTTGCTGCCTATGGATTCCTCTAAGATTTTTACGGTTTCCCGTCTTATGTTTAAGTCCTTTATCCATTTTGAGTTTATTTTTGTTTATGGTGTAAGTTGGTGGTCTAGTTTCAATATTTGCATGTATCTGTCCAATTTCCCCAAAACCATTAATGAAAGAGACTGTCTTGATTCCATTGTATGTTCTTGCCTCCTTTGTCAAATATTAATTGAGCGTAGTGGTTTGGGTCAATTTCTGGGTTCTCTATTCTGTTCCATTGGTCTATACTATGTCTGTTCTTGTGCCAGGACCAGGCAGTTTTGAGAACTGTGGCTTTGTAATACAGCTTGATAACTGGTATTGAGATCCCTCCTACATGGTTCTTCCTTCTCAAGACTGCTGCAGCAACATAAACTCATGAACAAAAACATATCTAGAAGCATTATTCATACTGTCAAACCTCAGAAGGAAGGCAGAAGGTTAGGCTTGTATGCATGCATATGAGCCTAACCAATGGACACAGACACTAGGGAGGTGAGGGCATGAGAGGGCAATGGGGTGCAATGGGGAGTTAAGGATACATATATAATACTTTAATCAATAAAGAGAGAGAGCAAAAGAAAATAACTAGTAACAACTTCAATTTACTGACTGTTTATTACACATCAAATGCCAGGCTCGGTTACAGGTTCTCACTTGATGCCTGCCCACATCACTGCAAGACAGTGATTACCTGCATTTTACAGATGAGGAAGCTGAGGTTGAGACTGGTCTCACAACTACTTCAGGGATACGATGATTGCAAGTGGCCACCTCGTATAGAAACCGAGGTCTGTCTGACCCAAATCCACACAAACCTACTCTAGGAATATTACTGCTTCTCTATCCCTACTGAAAAACAAACAATAATAATAATAATAATAATAATAATAATTTTGCAAGTAATAAATGCTCTGTGCATTTATTTCTGATAACATGGCAATCACAGTGTTTGCTTTTAGCATTGAATGCCTAAAAACACCCAATGCAGGAAAATTAATGAAGAGATTAAAGTGATTTAAAATTTTGTAAAGCCACGAAAAAGTCCCCTGTAGGAACACACGAGGGCACTCTAACCTTCTCTCAATTGAGGAAATTCCTGTTGCCTTTCTGCAGCTCAGAGCCTTGGTTCTGCCCCGATTACTTGCCTGCGCTTATAAATTCATACGGGAGCTCAGTTTCTCCACTTGCATTTGAAGGTGAGTGAAATACGCCTCAGGAGCTTGTCTATCTTAATAATAGATGGTTCCAACCTATTAACAGCCAGTTAAAGGAGCTTATGACCCTATTTTAAAATGGGTTATGAACCACTACAAAGAAAAAAGATGGTTTCTTCATACTTACTATACTTAAGCAAAAAACACACTTATAGATTTAACTCATCCTATTTGCAAACAGCAAATCATTTCCCAGCCTGAGGCTGGTGCTTATTTATTTTGGGCTCATCTGAGAATTTTGTCAAATTGCTGTAGATGCTTTTCCCTCATGCAGACTCAGGCTCTCACTTTCCCAACGATGAGCTATCAGTTAGCTAGCATTGGGCGTGCATGTGGATTGAATGCATGGGCCGGTAGTTCACTGGTTGTTTAGTGTCTCTGTGGCAGCTTCCTTCACTCCAAAGGTTAGTGTTTCAGTGCTTTGTGGGGTGATTTTATGATATTGGTTGTAGGGCCCTTTGAGAAAACCAGCTTCATAGTCACCTGGCTTGGTTGAAATTCTTCACAGGGAAGGGTTATTTTAAGACTCACATTTGACAAACTGCAGGATGGCAGGGATCCGGGGGCGTTCCTTGACTACATCCCCTCAAGGGCAAGGAGGGTTTTTCCTCTTTCCTGAAAATGAAGAACCAAGCCAGGTGCTCCAACGGAGAAAAGGGATAAAGGGGGGAAATAATCCAACAGCTGGGAGTCTAGGTTATGGTAAATGATGGGTTTAAAGGTAATTTGTACATTACACTCAGCAGGGAAAGTGAATGAAAACACCCTGCCTGGAAGGCAAGTGCTCTGACAAGACTGCACACCTGCTACCCAAAAGCCTCTGCGGCCCTTTCCCTACAGTGGCAAAAGGTTTTTTCTCTATTGAAGCCTTGCTGCGTGATTGTTACAGAGACCACTTAAACCACTGGGCTGCTTTTATTCTGAAAAAAAAAAAAAAAAAAAAGCCTCCTAAATATCTGGTCTGGAAAAACGAAAGGTGGCTTGTTCAGCCAGAACAGGTTAGCAGCCAGTCCCTCAAAAACAGCCTTCCTTAATAGTGTCCCTGCCTCAGAGTCCAGGCATTGGATGAAAAGAAAACTAACTCTTTATTACAACCAACAAAAGGAATTAAAGTGACATACCAACACTGGGTCCATCTTCAGCCCTATAACTATTATTTTTTTTTAATTTAAATGTAATTAAGTAAATTTAACAAGACCTAGTTTTGACAATTCTAGACTTGTTACCAGGATTTTTGTTGCAATTTGCTTCACTTCCCTCTACCTCAATTTCTTCATCTGTAAAATGGAGATAATAATAGCCCTTGCACTACAGGGTTGTAAAGATTAACTGGATTTACATAAATCAAATACAGCAATATCAGGCACCTAGTATATTCTTCATAATTTTTTTAACCCTTACTTGAGGAATTTTTTTTTTTTCCTTAGAGAGAGAAAGGAAGGGAAAGGAGAGAGAGAAAGACAGAAACTTCGATGTGAGAGAGAAACATCAATTGGGTGCCTCCTGTTTGCGACCAGAACTTGGTTGGGTTTGTGCCCTGACTGGGAATTGAGCCCATGACCCTTCAGCGCATGGGATGACACTCCAACCAGTTGAGCAACACGAGCCAGGGCATCCTAGAAAGTGCTTTATTTATTTTTTAAAATATATTTTTATAAGAGGCCTGTTTCATGAAATTCATGCACTAGGGGAAGGGGGTCCCTCAGCCAGGCCTGAGCCCTCTCACAGTCCAGCAGCCCTTGGGGGATGTCCGACTGCTGCAGAGATGGAAGAGGCTCCCGCCACTTGTTGAGCTTGCCAGCTTGCCCAAGCCCAGCTTCTGGCTGAGTGGCACGCCCCCTGTGGGAGTGCACTGACCACCAGGGGGACAGCTCCTGCATTGAGCATCTGCCCCTGGTGGTCAGTGCATCACAGCAACCTGTCCTTCTGCTGTTTGGTCATTTGGCATATTAGCCTTTTATTACATAGGATTGATTTCAGAGAGGAAGGGAGCAGGAGAGATAGAAGCATCATTGATTGGCTACCTCCTGCATGCCCCCAACTGGGGTTGAGTCCACAACCCAGGCACATGCCCTGACCAGAATCCAACCTGGAACCCTTCAGTCCGCAGGATGACACTATCCACTGAGCCAAACCAGGTGCTTATAAAGCACAATAAGTGCTTTATAAGTGCTGTATAAGTAAGCTCTTCTCCTTTTGCCACTATTATTATTGCTATTGTTATTATGTTGTTATTATTAAAGCCTTTGGGTATATCTTGAAAGGACTGTGTTATAAACAATGCAGTTATAAGATTTTGTCTAACCTTGGAAACTATTACTTTCTCTCTGTGTGTCCTAGAAGTGTCAGGTCTTTGTACTTGAATTCTTTGTAGATATTTCAGGATTCCATGTCTCTTTTTTCCCATAAGATATTTATTCTGGACCAGTACACAGATACCAAGTATAGAGATGAGAAACACAGTGTGTATAGCAACAAGACAGATGAACTGACCCAATGTTGTACAATGTGTCCCATCTGGAGGTGTTCACAGAAGTTGGGCCTGAGCTGTTTTTTAGAAGATGAATTATAATTGGTCTAGTGGAGGTTGGGAAATTGAGGGGTAGGGGGCCAGGGATATGGTAGAGGAAAGAACATGAGAAGACTGGAATCATAAAAAGAGACAGTGTATTTCCTTTTAGAGTTTTTTTCTTTTTCTTTTTTTCTTCCCCCTGAATTGACACTAGCTCCCTATAGGCTACTAGACAAAGCACGAAGTATTCAGCATCTCATTGAAAACTTCTCTCAATCTGGCTGAAGTCTTTTTAGGGGCAAAAATAGAATACTGGGGACTAGCTATGGTTATGGGAAATACTAATCATGCTCTGTTAAACCATGATTGTCTTGTGTTGGTTAAAGAAAGGGCATTCCAACCTGGCTGGGAGTTGTATGTCCTTGGGACCTGAGAGTCAACCTTGGAATGTGGTCCCGTCTTATTCAAGAAATGCCTATTATCATGCAAAGAATAACAACCTTGTTGCCCAAACAATGGAGTCCCACCCCAACCCTCATTGCCTACTCCCCTGTAATCCCTACTTCCCCATGTAATTTTTATCCTACTTTATATAAGCAGCTGGTTTATGGGGGTCTGCGGAGCATTATTTTTGTGGATGACCTGCTGCTCTCCTATCATGCCGGCAGCATTGGAATAAACGCTCATATATGATTCAACCCTGTCTCTGTGGAATTGGCTCAAGTAGTGACAGGCAGCATGGACCCATTGGATGTCCAGTCTCAAAATTATAAATGACATCTTGTTAATTGTTTAAACATTTCTTATGATACCTAGTATGATGCTAGGTACATTTTAGGCAATCATAAAGAATGGTTAATAATAATAATAGCTGCATATCCAAAATTTATGCTTGTTTTGTGCTAGGCAATTTATTTGCTGAGATGGACTTTCTATAGTCAATGAAGGGACCAAATTTTATAAATAACTAGAGGCCCAGAGCATGAAATTCATGCACAGGGGTTGTGTGTCCCTCTCCAATCTGGGACCCCTCAAGGAATGTCTGACTGCCCATTTAGGCCCGATCCCTCTAACAATCCAGAACTGTTAGCTCCCAACTGCTCACCTGACTGCTCCTTCCTGATTGCCCCTAACTGCTTCTGCCTATCAGCCTGATTACCCCCTAACCACTCACTTGCCAGCCTGATAGATGTCTAACTGCTCCCCTGCCAGCCTATTTGCCCCTAACTGCTCTCCCCTGCAGGCCTGGGTCCCTCCAACTTTTCTTCCCTGCAGGCTCATTCACCTCAACTTCCCTCTTTTGCCAGCCTGGTCTCACCCCTAACTGCCTGTCCTCCCCTGCAGGCTTGATTGCCCCCAAATGCCTTCCCTTGCAGGCCTGATGCCTCTCAACTGCCCTCCCCTGCTGGTCATCTTGTGGTGGCTATCTTGTGTCCTCATGGGGCAGCCATCTTATGTGGTGGAGTGATGGTCAATTTGCATATTACTATTTTATTAGATAGGATAGAGGCCTGGTACATGGGTGGGGGCCAGCTGGTTTGCCCTGAAGGGTATCCTGGATCAGGGTGGGGGTTCCTTTGTGATGTGGAGCAGCCTAGGCAAGGGGCCTATGTTGGTTTTCAGGCCGGCCATGCCCCCCCCAGCAGCCCAAGCAGAGGCCCTGGGATCTGAGATTTATTTATCTTCTATAATTGAAACTTGGTAGCCTGGAGCAGAGGCCAGGGTGTGCAGGAAGCTTAGCTTCCTCCATTGCCAGGGAAACCCAAGCTTCCTGCTCACTCTGTGGCTGCAGCCATGTTGGTTGGGTTAATTTGCATACTTACTCTGATTGGCTGGTGGGCATGGCTTGTGGATGTAGTGGAATATAGTCAATTTGCATAATACTCTTTTATTAGATAGGATAAGCTGAGCACCCACTTGCTGACAGGGGCTCTTCATGTACTCTGTATACCAGAAAGAACCACAGGCTGAATTCCTGGCTTCAAGGTCTGTGCCCCACTTGTTAACTCTTTGAGTCAACCAGTACAGAGAAACCCTGGTTTCCTTTCTACCAACAAGCTGAGACCTGCCATGTCCAATCAGTTCTCTGGATACCTCATTTACAGAAAGTGGATCAATTGAGAACCTGAGTGGAAACTTTAGCTATAAAAGTTGGTTTCCCTTTTGTCTCAGTGGAACACAACTTAGGTTGCTACTTAAACTTGTCTCTCAGGCCAAAGCCCCTGATCCCTCCCTGGCTAGCCGCACCATGGCTCTAAGGGTGTCTGGGGAGTGAGCAGGATCCCTTTGGCAGGTGGGGTCCCTTGGGCTGGCCTGAGGCAATCGGACTGAAGCTAGCTCTCCAACATCCCCCAAGGAGTCCTGGAGTGTGAGAGGAATAGAGAGGAATCAGTCTCCCTCCTCTCTGGTTCTGGGATGTGTCACCCAAGAATTGCTGCTGCCAAGTGATGGCAGCTCAGCAGCTCCTGCATTTAGAGTCTTCCCCCTGGTGGCCAGTGCACATCATAACTACTGGCTGATCAGATGGTCAATCGATGGTCACTTAGCCTTTTATCTATATACTAGTGGCTTGGTACACAAATTCATGCACATTGAAAGGAAATTAATTAGAAGAAATATTTTAATATCACTATTTTCCCTTTCTCCATATTAGAAGTGTGAACCAAATTCATGATTGACATTGACAGGTGGAAACATGTGTGTGATTGGCACCAGCAAGAGCTTTATATGTATCGCGCGTATGCGAATCAACTTAGCCTTTTAATATATATAATGAATTTGCTTAATTACACTTACTTTCTGATTTAGCTAAATTTTTTCCAGCTCAGTGAAGCACCTTAACTTCTCTTTCAGGTAATTGTCAGCAACACAGCAGTAAATTAGTAAATATCAACAGGAAGCAGGTTATTATTGTAGATCATGCAGGGAAAACAAAGGATAAAATATTGAACTGCAGCAGTGTTTGACTATATTCTGTGCAGTGAGAAAACCTGAAGTCGTTTTCAAGGTCTACCATTTCTTAGTTCTTTTCGGTTGGGTCAAGCTTCTAAACTTTCTAAATCTCCATTTTCTGGCTAATGAAAATCAAAGTAGAATTCTACTGAGTCTCCGATCTACCTACTCTAGGACTTCTGTGATGATCAAATGAGATGATGCACGGGAAAGCACTTAACAGACATTTGGTTAAACTGTGAAATGTTTGCACCAGGCTATAAAGCAATTTGTATTCCTGGGCTAGTCACTAGGGAAAGAAAACCAGGTGTTGCTACATGATGTCATTACCTAGACAGTTGGATACTTAGCATATTAGCCATATATATATGGCTAAATGACTATCTGTCCATTTGACTGACTGGTCAGTACATTTGACGTGCACTAGCAATTTAAAAATAAACATTGACTCATGCATGCATGATACATATAAAGCTCTCGCTGGTGCCAATCACACACGTTTTGATTTTATAATACTATATTATATATACTATTTTGACAAGTAATTTTTTTTTGCAGTGATCTAATTACTGCATGAATCTTTCTTCTAATTAACTTCCTTTCAATGTGCACAAATATGTGCACTGGGCCACTAGTATATATAGATTTTTAAACAACTTTGTTATGTAGTGAAGAATTGAACCTTATCCACAGAGAGTTCTGGTCTTTGTCTTTGGCCCTGGGAGGGAGGTAATCTCTTAAGGACTGGAATATCCTGCCTAATAAGAGAATCTTTATAGGGGGGTTTGGGGCCACATCAAAAAAAGTCTAAGAATGTAATTTATGATGGTGGCTTTAAGTCCATGGGTACAGGCTTACCCTCTGGAGGGGCTGGAATCTGAGGTTGGCCACGTGGAGTCTCAATAAAGACTCTGGACACCAAGGCTTGGTAAGCAACCCTAAATAGCAGTATTTTGTGACTATTGCAACATCAATACCAGGAAAAGAGCTCTGTCCAGGAGTCCAGAGGAGAGGACAACTGGAAGTGCCAACATTTGGAACTTGGCTGGACTCTGCTCTACATATCTTTTCACTTGGCTAATTTTAATCTGTACCTTTCTCTGTAATCAAAGTACCAGTTTTCACCAAATTGGTGTGGCTCAATTTGTTGAGAGTTGTCCCATGCACCAAGAATTCACCAGTTCAATTCCTGGTCAGAGCACATGCCTGGGTTTGGGGCTTGATCTCCAGTGGGAGATGTGCAGGAGGTAGCTATCAATGTTTCTTTCTCTTTCTCTCCCCTGCTCTCTTCCTCTCTCTCTAAAAATCAATAAATAATTTTTTTTAAGTACCAGCTTTCAGTAAATTCTGCCAATCCTTCTAGCAGATTATCATACCTAACAGTGATCTTGAAGACCCTCACACTGGCAACTGATGTCAGACTAAGGTTTGTCTTCTGGACTGTGCTTCCTCTAACCTTACACTTGTGACAGAGATACTATAATTATATCCATTCTACAGATGAGAAACCTAAGGAACAGAAATGTTCAACTTTTATTCAAGGTGCATAATTAGTAACTAGGATTTGAACTTAGTTATGCTAAAACAAAACCACTTCTATAAACTTCTCTATACTACCTTTCATTTGAATAAAAATTAAAGATAGATATAAGATAAAAATATCAGGAACAGAGAGGAAAATGAGCACATGTTCTTAAATACTGAAAATGTTTAAGGGCAATTTTATAGAAAAACATCTTGTATTACAATCAGATATTTAATCTTTAAATTTAAAGAGATTAAATACCTGATGTAATGTATGAACACTGAAATAAATTTGATATGAGCAGATTATAATTTTGCATGTTACCATATTTCTGTAGCCTGAGCTAAGAATGTAGTCATTTACAATGTTGCTATGTCTGAGAAGTGGGCCTTATGGTTATTGGATATAGCAAAAGATTTGTTTACAGTCCTTGGGAACAATCTCATGGTCTCTTGCCTTTCCACTTTAATTACTGAGATGTGACCCTGTCATTCCCTGCGAGTTCACATGACTCCCCCAAGCAGATTTAACTGAGCTTTGACCTGTGCTTCCACAGCATTTTGTATAATATACACTTGAACTTGGGATGATGTGTGGTAATTACCTCCCTATCACTGGCATCTGACTGAGTTTTGAGGCTAGGATCATGTCTAATTCATACTCATATCTCTATCTTTAGTTTGTACGTTTCTGGCATATGGCAGGTACTGAATACATGTATATAGAATAAATGCAAGTATGATTACTTGAATGCACAGCCATTTATATAGAGTTGTCTAAGATTAGTTAGCCTAGGTGTCCTGATCTTTCCCCAAAATTCATTTTGGTTCATCCATCTCCTTAAACAGGCAGAATTTCACTGCACCAGTTCACCACCAGCATCTGTGCACCCCCAACTCCATTTATCTCCATTCGACCTTCTAGCTTGAGTTATCTGGGCCAATGAAGAAGTATGTGTCAAAAGACACAGAGGACAAAAATAAACTACGGTAGAAAGGACGGCTAAATGAGTGGCTATAATAAAATACAGCACTCA
Source organism: Pipistrellus kuhlii (assembly GCF_014108245.1). NCBI lineage: Eukaryota > Metazoa > Chordata > Mammalia > Chiroptera > Vespertilionidae > Pipistrellus > Pipistrellus kuhlii. The sequence continues at coordinate 60,967,803 of NW_023425515.1, forward strand.
ACCATTTAAAAGGAAAAGTCCCAGAGAGTAGATTTCTTGCAACTTACGCTGTTTAAATTACCTTCTAATAACATCTCCTGGGGGCCTCCCATCTCACACACCTGAATAGATAGGCCCTTGGGGAAATGCAGCATTTGTAGAAAACTTGACTCCATATTGACAAATGCAGACAGCCTGGCATCTTTAGGACATATAAAATATAGCTAAAAGGAGTCCAAGGTTCAAGTTCAGGGAACAATTTAGCAGTTTCCTAAATGAGGTAATATCTTTAAGCTTTGCCAACCCAAAGGGATAAACTTCACCTATCAGACTTGATTATTTTCCATGGGGCATGTGGGAGAGTGCTAATAACCACCAAATGGTCTACAAAATCTGAGAGGGCCATGTGGCCAATTTAATTTTTAATCAGGTGCCTACTGAATTCATAATTATTCGCAATGCAACAAAACAACCGTAATACTTGGAAGCAGAGGATGTAGATCGACTTATTTTTTATTTGCTGAAAGCCAAGAGGCACCCCGCTGTCTGAAGATAGATATCAGCTTGGAAATTCAGAGAGCTGGTCCTGGTCTAATCCCAAGTGGCTGGAGGAGGCAGAGGATTAGAATAAATCAGAGGTTTTCAGGGCACTTTCAGACCTGGAGCATTGGCAAATAAAGTATCTATAGGAAAACAAATACAAGTAGAGCTTCTTTGGTGAAAGGCCTTTTGGGACAGTCCCCACTCCTGACCTTGATGTGTCCTTATGGGCACTCCTTAAGACTCTATAGAGCACCTGGGGAATTTCATTGCCCTAGATCAGTGGTGGGCAAACTCATTAGTCAACAGAGCCAAATATCAACAGTACAACGACTGAAATTTCTTTTGAGACTCAATTTTTTTAAACTTAAACTATATAGGTAGTTTTGTTATTAACTTAATTAGGGTACTCCTAAGCTGGCCTTTGCTAAAAAGTCAAGGGGCCAAAGAGCCGCAGTTTGCCAACCACTGCCCTATATAGTCTCCAAATCTTACCCAACTTCCTATGATTTATGTGAGTCAAAGCGTTTTCAATTCCGTGTGTGGGAGGCATTTTTAAGCCCTCTACATATGAATGGGTATCTATTTTCCTTTGAAAAATATTCTCTTCTTCAAATGTCTGGGAGACCCCAACCATCACCCCCCAAATAAGGTACTGTATAGGTGGTTCATTAATAAGAAATTCTTCCTTTACTTTGCTAATTAGCACCCTGCTCTGTCCCTGAACAGATGGCATCATCTTTGGTAAAGTAATGCCACACAAAGGGCACTGGGTCATCCCCTGAGGAGCTTTCTCAGTTCTGAGACAATCTTATTTCCTTTAAGAACCTTTCAGTTTTTAATGTAAGAGAAAAGGTAATGTGAGGATTTAGGGGAAAACAAGAAAATGTTTAGGGTAGATAGGAGAAAAAGTTAAATTAAATCTTCTACTACAAAATTCTTCTGCTTTTATTCAGCCTCTTTGTGAAACCCTGGATGTCAGTTTATGAAATAAATGCTGCTTGATGAAGTGGTAAAGTAATTGAAAGTTTCTACTTCACATCTGGGTTGTGATGTAGAGCACACAGCTAACCTCACCTTACCCCAAGCTGCCAATATCTTGGGGAAACAGTTAAACAAGACATGACAGAATTCATGAAGAACCAGCTGACACTGCTACCACCCCGTCCCCCTTGCAGCCCCCCCTCTCCCCGTCTCAGGAGGGTAATTTATCTGGGACTAAAAGTTCAAGACAGATTTCCTGAAAGAAGTAAACTTTTAGTTAAAATCACCAAATTGAAATACTTTATATTGAATATAAGAGTAACTATGAATGAGGGTGTAGGGGTGGGTAAATGGTGAAATGTAAGATTGAGCTCTAAAATCATTTCCACTGGATGCTAACTATGTCCATCTCCCAATTCTGAAATGTCCCAAGGGTACTTCAAACTCTGAGTATATGCCCCGAACCAAGTCTATCTCCCTCCCTCTACTCCTATACCTGCTCCTTCTCCTCTATCCCTATTTCTGGGAATGCCATCACCCTCCTCCCAGTTACTCAAGACAGATTTGACCTCCAATTAATCACCAACTCCTATTGATACCTCTTCCTATATATCTCCTGTGTCTGTCCCTTTTCCTTCATGCACACTGTCACTCTCCTTCTCAGGTCAGTAACACCTAGCACTTGGATGACCTCATCAGCATTCTATTGAATAAATGGTTTCCCTCGATATAGCACTTCTAAATTCAGTACGTTTTGGGGACTGCAGCCCAAATGATCTTTCCAAAACACAAAACTGATCTTGCCATTCACCTGCTTAACACTCTTCCCAGGCCTATTAAGTTAGAGCTAAATCAGTTTAACATGGTGTCTTAGACTGTGTCCTGCCACTCTCTTCTTTGCAACCTATGGTAAGCTATAAAGAACCATTTCTGTTTCTTACATGGGCCATAGTCTCTCTTGAAAGTCTTCACCATGTTCCTCTTATCCTGAGGCTAATTCCTATGTATCCTTTACATTGTAGTTTATTCATCACTTCCCCCAGGAGGCCTCCCCAGGCTCCCATCCCATCTTATTAAGATGTCCCTGCTGACCAACCAGAGTGGCTCAATGGAGGTCATGGTTCGATTTCCAGTCAGGGCACATACCCAGTTTGTGGGGGGTGTTCAGGAGACAGCTGATCAATGATTCTCTCTCATCATTGATGTTTCTATCTCTCTCCCTTCTTCTCTAAAATATCTATACAGGCAGTTCTTGGGTTATGTTGGACTTGACATGTGTCGTTACGTGGTTACGTTGGCATCTCCAATTTATTTATATATAAAAAAAAGTTCCAGCTGAAACTAGTTTGGCTCTGTGGACTGAAAGGTCCCAGTTTTGATTCCGGTCAAGGACATGTACATTGGTTGCGGACACATCCCCAGTAGGGGGTGTGCAGGAGGCAGCTGGTTGATGTTTATCTATCATCGATGTTTCTAACTCTCTATCCCTCTCACTTCCTCTTTGTGAAAAATCAATAAAATATATTTTAAAAAATAAAAAATAAATTAAAAAGTTCAGTCATTTCAACGTATATACATATGTGCTTTATGTTGTTTATTATTTATTTACCATAAGTAAAGGTCAGGAATTGTTATCTTTCTTTTACATTTTTTTTTTTTTTTTTTTTTTTTTTTACTGTTTCACTTCATTACTGCTGTGTATGTGCTCCATGTGAGTGACATAGGTGCTTATGTAGGTGGGTTCCGACTTACGTTGAAAAAGCTGAGGAGTCATTTTGTTTTTCTTTACCCTTATGCAGTTATTTTAGGACTTTTAATCCATTCCTGAACAAGTTTTTCTAAGTTACTTTTTGCCTCAGGGTAACATTTAATGTTTAATTTTCGAATGACACACAAGGCTCATTAGCCTACTTTCCCAACCTCATCTCCATTCCTTCCTTCCTTCCTTCCTTCCTTCCTTCCTTCCTTCCTTCCTTCCTTCCTTTCTTTCTTTTTTAAAATATATTTTATTGATTTTTTTACAGAGAGGAAGTGAGAAGGATAGAGAGTTAGAAGCATCAATGAGAGAGAATCATCCATCAGCTGCCTCTTGCACACCCCCTACTGGGGATGTGCCTGCAACCAAGGTACATGCCCCTGACCTTTCAGTCCGCAGGCCGACGCTCTATCCATTGAGCCAAACCGGTTTCAGCTCCATTCCTTTCTTTAAATGAAATCTATGCTTGCTCCTTGGTACCTCTGCATTGTGACACTCATATTTCTTCCTATAATACCTGGATATTTTCTACTTGCTCTTTATGATTCAACCCAAGGGCCATCTCCTCTCAGAAGCCTAATCTACCAACCTTTCCTTCTCCTACCAGTAATGGAATTGGGTGCTGGTTTTCTGAGTGTCTGAGTGGTATGGTCCCCTCTGCACTCTTCCCCATAGTGTTTGAATGTTAGCTTTCTTCTATTGTGAAATCCTAACTTCCTGAGGAGCAGAGAAAAGACTTTTTTAATTTTTTTAAATATATTTTATTGAGTTTTTACAGAGAGGAAGGGAAAGGGATAGAGGGCTAGAAACGTCGATGAGAGAGAAACATTGACCAGTTGCCTCCTGCACACCCCCTACCGGGGATGTGCCCACAACCAAGATACATGCTTTTGACCGGAATCGAATCCGGGACCTTTCAGTTCGCAGACCGACGCTCTACCACTGAGCCAAACCGGTTTTGTCAAGAGAGAAGACTCTTATTCATCTGTATATTCAGCTCATCAGTACCTGGCAGAAAAGGGTACTCAACAAATATCCCTTGAACAAATGATTGTCCTTTAAATGAATACATTTACAAATATAAACAATGAGAACCAAAAGAAACATAAGGAATAAGCAAGCATCAATATTTTTTTTTAGCCAAGTTAACACAAGGTGCTCATACAATTTTTATGACCATCCATATGGGCACCTCCTGCCAGGATGATAACCTAAACTCAAACCCATGGAGGAGGGTGGGACACTGTCTTCACCTTTATCTGCTTTAAATTGTATTTTAAGAATACTGCTTTTAGCATATAAGCCTTCAAATCATACAGCATATAAGCTGTAATCATAAAATATTCATCTCAGTCGGACAGAGTCTAGAAAATTTTCAGTTCTACCATTACCACACACTGAGGCTGCTGGGCAAGACATTTGCATTACAAAGTACAAATGCTGCCTATAGAATATTATCTGAAAAGATATGACACCTTGCAGCCATTAGTTCTAGAATAATATGAAATTAAAAAAAAAAAAATAACCTTCCCTGGCTGGTGTGACTCAGTTGTTTGGGCGTTGTCCCATGCACCAAAAGGAAAGGTTGCTGGTTCAAGTTCCAGACAGGGCACATGCCTGGGTTGTGGGGTCAATTCCTGATAGGGGGCATGCAGGAGGCAGCTAATTCAGCTCTCACATAGATGTTTCTGTCTCCCTTTCCCTTCCTCTCTCTCTCAAAATCAATAAAAAAAATTTCTTTAAAAAGACAACCCTGTGATTCTCTTAGAAAATGTCAGCTTAGTAGACAATCTAAGACTGCCAATGCTTCGTAGATAACAGAACTAGACATCTTCATTAGAGCAATGCAGGCTTCTGTGGCCAAATCTATTTTATCTTGGAGCAACTAGAGATATACTAATGGAATCCTCCTGAGTACTGGTTGATCCTCGTGGGTGTTTAGTAATATAATCCAAATTCCTATGGACTTGAGAAAGTGAAAGGGATCCTGCTCAACCACGGGTGTAGATATACAATCAGATTTAGTCATAATTCTCTGCCTATATTGGATTCTTGACATGTGTTCAAATTCTTTTCACACAAACACACCCACCTATTACGATGTTTATAAATAATCCCTCCTCTGCAGCCTGGCTTGAAACTCTAATTAGGGTTAATTGGCATTTGTGCTTTTCCCAAAAGCAATTGCAGGAAACTAAAGCATTTATTTCACTAACATTTTCTCCAGTGTGCCTATTCTAAGAAGCTCTTAGAAGCTGAGGAGAGATGTGGAGCCAACTTGTCCCATGCAGTGGAGGTCAGGACGGATTATGTGCTAGAAACCAAAACCTCAAAAGCCTGTCTGAACCAGCGGCTTGCAGGTGAAAGCAGCAGGCTCCTAGGATCTGAAATGTGGGTGGGCGAGTTTTGCAGGATCTTTCTAAAAGCAAAACTAGAACAGGCATTAGAATTGGGGTTCTCTTGAAGGTGAGGCTAAGGTCATGGCTCAGTGTGTGTGCATGTGTGTGTGTGTTGAGTAGTATGTGTGTATTCGTGTATGGGGGTTGTAATCTATATGTTGGGAGAGATCTTAAAGCTACTCCAATGGCTGAGGAAGGAGGTATAAAATCTGTAGAGATGTGTTCAATCTAGCCGATGTGGCTCAGCAGTTGAGCGTTAACCCAAGAACCAAGAGGTCACTGGTTGGATTCCTAGTCAGGGCATATGCCCAGGTTGCAGACTCCATCCCAGTGGGGGGCGTGTAGAACGCAGTTGATCGATGATGTTTCTCATTAATGTTTCTATATCTCTATCCATCTCCCTTTCTTCCTCAAAATTAATCAAAACATAATACATAAAAACAAGATGTGTTCATAGGAAAGCATTTTGTAATGCCACTACTTTTGAGATGGGAACAAAATGACTGGGTTAGGAGGACAAATAATGAAGACAGGAGGAAAAGAGGTTGTACAGGGTTGGATTTTTCCAAAGGCTTTGGATGGCTGGAGGTGACAGAGTCTGACAGCTGAACTTGGACTGAGAGCATAGAGTAAGTAGTTAACGAAGATTTTCCTGGCCCTCTTGATCAGCTGCCCTCATATTGCATTTAAGACTCCCTTGATACTCACACCCTGGACAACCCTCCATGTATCCTTCCCTTAACTCTAAATCTCCTTGAGGGGATGATATTCAAGCTAGCCTGATCTGATCAGACAGAGGACACTGAGCCACATGCTTAATTGGAAGGTCAGATCCTTAACTGGATTGTAAATTACCTCTTTTTGTGTTGATCATTATAGGTGCAGGTTTTCAATAATTAATGCAAAAATGACCATTATTATATAGTGCTCATTTTGTGGCAGAATCTGTTCTAAATGTGCTATGTGAACTAATTCATTTAACTCTCACACTGACCGAATGACGTAGTGCCATTGTTATCTCTATTTTACAGAGGACACTGGGGCATAGAAAGGTTAAGTAACATGCCCAAGGTCAAAGTTGTAAAGAGCATAGTTGGTGTACAAATACAGAGACTGTATTAATACTTTTAACCACTGTATTAATACTTTTAACCACCCCAGGATTCTGCTTCTTAACAGACGTGTGATTCCTAACAAAATTCCTTGTGGTTTTTATGTGATTGGGGGTGCAGATGAGGAAATTTAGGGAAGTGATCAGCTTTCCTAGGAGGGAAATCTACTAATGGGAACAACAAAGTCATAGTGTCTTTCTATTTCTTACCATGACCACCTAGAAGGAAAAACAAAGAAAAAAAGAAAAACAACAACAAAAAAAGCCTGTTCCCACTAAAGAAACCATTTTGGTCCCATGATTGGTTTTTCTTGATTGGGTCAGCCTTGGTAGCTTCAGCTGGGTCCTTGACTTTCCACAGCCTCAATTCCAGGCGGGGGATGGGTTTGTTTTAGGGCCAATTCATGGCTTATGTTATCCTCAAAGGGAAGCTACCTAAGTGTCTTGTTCTATAATGTATTTTACACCCTTTCGAGTGCACAAGTCTCTTTTACTAGTAGATGCACCAGACCTAGTCCAACTTCCAGAAGGATTGAGTAATGGTTCCTTCATCCTACTCCCTGTTGTGATTTTTGTCACCATGGCACACATGTGGACAGTGAATGTGGGGCCATAGAAAAACAGCAGTGGCCAAAGGCAGCACTGCGGAGGAAAAGGATAGGATTTCAGAAGGGTATGCTCCTCAGCAAGATGAGAACCGAGAAGCATCTGGGAATTGGAGAGCAGTGAGGAGCACCTGAGCAAAGGTTGACACAGGTCAGTGGAAGGGAGGTGAAGACCGAGACAAGAAATGAGAGCAGTCTGAGACTGCAGCCAGAAAGGAAACGTGATGAGCTCACATTTGACAAGGGTGAAGGAAGGCAGAAAGCATGGGGGAGAGGGGATTGTTCCTAGGATAGAAGTTACTAGTACATCAGAGTTCCTGCTTCTGATTTCTCCATTTCACTCTGCCTCAGAAATCTCATTTCTAATGGGGCTCTGTGATAAGCCTTATCGTGAAATACAGGAATATTTTGCAAAATAACAATAAATTGATTGGAAAATGTTCCAATTGCTTCACATGGCTATTTACACAAATCAGTATATACAGTTTATATTTGATTACAATTGAAAATTATGGTGGCTACAAGCTTCTTTTCCAACACTTATTTTCTGGTCACCAATGGCTAAGATACTACCCTGTACTAAGATTTAGGATTATAAAGATAAATAAATCATATTCTCTGTGTGTAAATTGTTTCCAAATGATCTGGAAGACAGATACCTAAAAATAGCAATCAGTTGAGAAGTGCTCCGATAAAAATATTAACAAAGTGTTACTGAGGGGCAAGAGAGGAAGTCCTCCAGCCCTTTCTCAAATATACTTCCATCCTTTCACTTAATTAGGTTATTTCACCTGGAAAGCCCCCTTCCCAATCCTGACCCTCAAGCCACATTCCTCGAAATTTTGACCATTCTTCAAATCCCAGGTCAAATGCCATTTCCCCCCCCAACAAATTAGTTCCTAATCTTACACTTTGCGATTAATCTTTCCAGTCTGTGTACTTCTATAACTTTATTTATATTTCTGTTTAATCTAATTCGTTGTTGTTCTTTTAAAATTATATATGGTATCTGCCATTAGATTATAAGCTCTTTAGGCCTAATTCATTTTTGGGTCTCTCACAGACCTGAGCCTAGGCTTCTTTTGTGTGTGTGTGTGTGTGTGTGTGTGTGTGTGTGTGTGTGTGTGTGTCTTATAATATTAATTAATTTTAGAGAGGAAAGGAGAGAGACAGCTAGAAACATCAGTGATGAGAGAGAATCATTGACTGGCTGCCTCCTGCACACACCCCACTGGGGATGGAGGCTGATCAAGAATCGAACCCAGTTATGTTCCCTGAGCAGTAATAGAACCATCACCTCCTGGTTCACAGGTCAGCACTCAACCACTGAGCCACGCCGCTGGGCTCTGGAGGCTTCTTAAAATGTACTCAGAGCCTGTTCATTCAGAACAACTTATGGACAGTCCCTTTTAGGATGCCAAAGTGAGAGGACCCTTCTTCCTTCTGGCAATTGTGATTCTCTGTTTGCACATGCCAAAAATGCTTCTTTCAAAGAGACATAAAAGAAATGGTCTTTGACCTAAAATGACCCAATCATACTTCCCATCTTTTTCTACATGTGGACAAAAAACAAACAAACAAACAAAAAAAAAACAAACCACCAAACCTTCAAATTAATCAAAGACTATTCAATGTAAAAATGACTGTATTTTATCTAATCCAACATCTTAATTACAAAGGAGGAAACTCAGTCCCATCTGCTTAAGATGCCATTCTGTTTGATAGTACTTTGATATCCCACAGACAGAATCATCAATATCAAATTTTGGAAACCTTAAGTTCAAAGCTCTTTCTAATAGTTTACCTTTAATAAAAAGAAAGGGGAAAGCATGGCAAACAAACAAGCAAACAAAAACAACCAACACCAAAATATGAAAAGAAAAGGAATTCATTGAAAAGCTATATGAATTATAGAAATAAATTCCATAAAGAATATCATGCTTTCACTAACATCAGAAAAAAATATTTATAAAGCTGGAATTTAGAAATCTGACTATTGCAATTTCCAGATCCTTTATCCTTAGGGTCTCCAGTCACACTCTGCAGTTGGCAATGAAATTTGTTCTGAAGTTCTTCTCCAAGATATTTGAATATGTTTGCGTAATACCAGTCATGAACAGGTGCTCTTAACAGTTGTGGAAGTAAAATAATACATCAAGGCTTGTGGAGAGGTGCACACTCACACATGCTCGCTCCCATCACGACTCAGGCAAATACAACAGATGCAGTCAAATCTGACATAGTTTTCTTGGACCCAGGTCTGTTATTACTGCCAGACCACCTGCTCTTTCCCTGCCCATTCCCATGTCACTGATGCCCTAGCCCCATCCTCATAGATCTGACACTGTCTTACAGATGTCCTAGGTCAGCTCATGCAAGCACACACTCGTGTACGTGCACACACGTGCGCATGCACATAAAATAGGTCTGTGCACTAAGTTTGAAACTTACTGGGTTCCAATTCTAAAATCCTATCTACTATTACAATTGTAAATAAGGAAATGTATATGTATATACAGGGGTGGGCCAAAGTAGGTTTACAGTTGTAATATATATATATATAAATAGTACAATAAATAATAGTACAATAATAAACTCTGTGCTTCACACGCTCACAACTGTAAATTTTGTCCACCTCTGCATGACTCAGACATATAACATGTAAACACATATATGTATCAATTTATCTCTTCACTGTGATTCATAATGAGTTAGATAAAAACCACTTAGTTTTGGGGGTGGAGGGAGGTAGAAGAAGGCATAGGGGGTGATAAATGGTGATGGTGGAAGGAAACTTGGCTTGTGGATGTAAACACACAATACAGTATACAGATGATGTATTATAGAATTGTACAGCTGAAACCTACGTAACTTTATTAACCAATGTCACCCCAATAAATCTAAAAAACATGTAGAAAATAAAAAAAAATACACCTACTTAGTTTGAAAAATTCTTTCATTTGCTGCAGAGGATGGTCTGTGAAAACGGGTTTTCAATTAGAAACTGCCCCCCACCCCCCTATACACCGCTGCTCTGCACTTCCCAAGGTCCCCTTAAGGGCACAGGGACAGTGCATGGGTTTTGGAGCTAGCTACACAGAGGTTTAAGTATTAGTTCTGCTATTTACCATTTGAGAAAATTACTTAACCTCACTGAACAATCATTTTCTTATGTCCAAATGGGAATAATACCTATCTCAGAGGTGTAAGGATTTGAGCTAATGTGTGTGTGTGTGTGTGTGTGTGTGTGTGTGTGTTGCATGGTAGTGCTCAGGAAATAATAGCTACAATGATGGCGATGAAGAGGAGGAAGAGGAAGAGAGGAATAGGGAGGAAGATGGTAGGTAGTCTCCACTTCCTGAATGCCTTCTGTATTTCCTAGCAAGGCTTGGCAGAACTTAACTGCTAGCATATAGCCAGGGAATATCAAGCGTGAGGTAGGGGAAAGGGAACTACTGATGGGGCAGGAGTGTGAAAGGGGTGGCTCGCACTTACCATGGGGCTTTCCTGTCTTGAGCTTATATGTCCATACACACTTGTATACTTCCACTGCTAGGAAAAGGGCATTCATAGTAGTGAATTCAGCATCTTTTAAAAAGTCAAGGCCTTTTTGTTGTTGTTGTTTTTGTTTAAAAGGACCAGACTTTACTAAGCAGGGTGAATACATTCCTGTGTCCTACATCCTGGCTAATCATTGAATTTCCATCACCACAGCAGGTCCCGGCAGCTATCAATCCCTGGTAACTCTAGTTACTGTGAGATAATCTATGGCTTGCAGAACACATGCCCAGCTCCTTCCCAGAGACCCGGAGTTGGAGTGTACTGCCAAGCCACAGGCAGAGCGGCTGCTGTGGTCTCAATTGTCCCAAGTACAACAGGAAGGAGGAAGCCTCAACCTACTTTGGACATGCCCTGAGTGATAGAGCCACTTAGGGCCTGCTTCAGATGCCATTCTGTTTGTCTGTTTGCAAACACACACAACCTATCTGCAGCACCACTTGACAAAATAATCCTTCAGAATGCCTGCTGGCAAATGACTAATGTTAAAAGAGGCCTGTGTATCATTCCAGTGATGACTCCACAGGCATCAATTAAACAAGGAGAAGACCTGTTCTGAAGCACAACCATCTGGTGTTTCCCAAGAAGCAGCAGTCGAAGGCAGATGAAACACAAAAGTGATCATGACTCTAAAGACATTTAGCAGTCCTCTCCTTGCTCAAAAGCAGCAAGAGCCCACGAGGACAATGAACCTGGAAGACCTCCAATATTAGAGGTAATTAAGAAAAGGCTGCATCTGAGGCCAGCACTGCTCTTCCTCATGCATGGAAAGCAAAAATCTGGAGGTTGCATGAGGTCATCTTATAGCCACCCAAGAGGCAGACTGTTCCCAGGAGTTTGTCTGATAGTCTAGGGGTGAAGTCAATTGTTATGTCTCCAGGTGAGAGAAAGGATTGGCGGCAGTCCATCTTCTGCTTCTAGGAGTGCTTTCCAAGTACCAGCATCTAGGATTCTGTCCAGTACAGGAGGCCAACACCACTGTAGTCCAAAGGTCCTTCCCTAGAAACCCATGACTTTACTAGCCTTTGAGTAGCTGGAGGAGGGCCCATTTAACAAATCTAATGAGAGTGATGTCAAGTTATAAAACCCTCAGAAGAGAGACAGTAACTGGAGAAGAAATGCTTTCAAGACTTCAGTTCAAGATCAGTCAGGCAGACACCTGTATATATAGACAACGCTTCCACCACCACCGCCTCATCACACCTAATGACTGCCTGTGACAAGCACTTGCTTTCTCTATTTCTGGCTTTTCCAACAACAAAAATATGTGTCCTTATTCTCAGTCCTGGATCCGAACCTATTTTTTAATGATAATTTGTGCCCCATCCAGCCTCCCCTTAATATGCAAGGTCAGAGAAGTTAGAAAGGAAATACTTTTCAGTTTTAATTTTGATCTAGATCTAAAATTGTTAATGATTTTTTTTTATTCCTTACCCTTTTTCTGTGATTAGAGTAAATATGCACCCTTCACATATCCTGGCCCCAATATTCAGAAGGTAATAGTCTTAGGATAAAGGCTATCAACTAAAAACAAACAAACAAAAATACAAAAAGTCACAAGCAGCTTTAAAACCTCCACAAAACAAACAAATAAACTGACACACAAAAATAGGGCGCTTCCATTCCCTGAGTCCCTTTTCTGCAGACCATGCCAATGTACTTAAATCTCTTTCATAGCAGCTGCCTCAGTGTTAAGTTTTTGGCTTGGGAATAAAAAAGGAGGTTTAGTTAAGGTCACTGACAATTCTTTTCTCAGCACAATAGAAAAGCCACCCAGCCCATTCACAGCACTATCATGGCAGAAAGCACACACAGCGGGGACAAGTAGGAAACAGAAGAGTACCTGGGATTGCCAGATTGGACAGGGGGACGTTGTGGAGGTGAGGGGGCAGCGAGGCCATCCAGTCGGCATTGCAGACGTCCGATGATGATGTCTTGGTCCCGCTGGGGATGGGGGAACAGATGGTCCCCATCCTGAGTTTCCTCCCTAGCATCCCTCCCTGTCTTGTCAGTCAACAAACCACCCAGGCTCCGTCCAGTGACACTCACTCAGCGATCATCATTGCCCGGGCTCTCTAGACATCCCAGGACCACACTCTGGTCCTGCCAGTCCTGCCAAAAGGCCCTTAGGGCCGGGACGACGGGGGCAAAGAGGTGGTTTCCTGCCCCCTCCCTCCCGGCGCCCGCAGTTCCCACCCTCTCTGGCCCGGCGGCCGCTGTTCCACTCAATGTTCTCAGTCCCGGCGGCTCCGTTCAACTTCTCCCCCTTCCCCTCCGGAGCTGGGGGAAGGCAGGCCCCCGGGGAGGTAAATCTTCAGAAACTGGGGATGTAAATCTTCAGAACCTGGAGGTCTGAAGAGCAGCCACGCCCGGAGCCGCTCACAAGTCAGGTGCCACCTCCACGGCACAGAGCCCGGCCGGTGAGTCTGTCCACACGGGAGCGCCGGATCGCACCATCGCCGCCCTGGTGTAGGCGTCCAGGTATGTCCCCGGGCTGGCACCGGAGCGGGCCGGCCTCCCGCGCCCCCGCGTCTGGGCACACACGCCCCCTGCCCGGTGCTCCCCGAAGGAAGCCGCTCCGAAGAGTAACGCGGCGCCCGCACTCGCGGCGGCCCCGCCCCGCACTGCGGGGCAGACTCGCCGGGCCAGGCGGCCGCTGATTGGCCGCGGGCGGGGCACGCTCTGATTGGCCCGCGCTCTCCCTGGCAGCCCCCCTCCGAGCGACTCCCCCTCCCTCCGCCGCCGCCCAGCCCCTCCCTGCCTCACTCCCTCCTTCCTGGGCGCAGGCAGAGGAGCCTGCAGGGACTGCAAGCAGGGAAACTTGCAGGCGGGGGGGATCCATCTGACCTCAGACAGGGCTTTCATGAGGGTAAACTGTAGGATCGCTAAGGGTAGGAGGACGTTGCACACCGATAATCATGGGGACAGGTTGGAAAAAATGGGCAAATCAGGAAAACAAAACAAAACAAAACAAAACTCTGGGCCTTGAGGGTGGTGGGGTCCTGGAGGGCTTCAGGCCTGGCTGCTCCACAGAGACTCCATAGAGACTGAAGGCCCATATAGAGATCCTGGGGTCAGCTGGCCTGGAATCACCAAGTGGGCCCACCTCATCTCCAAGGTAACTCCAACTGCAGGCCCCTATCACCTTTCCATAGGAGAAACTGCATATGTTCCTTTGGACATCCTTATTAAAATTTCATTTTACAGGCTATTTTTAACACTCATGTGAGACTGCTTTTCAGCCTTTTGAGCTACATAATATTACTAACAGGTGTTGTTGTTGTGTTGTTGTTTTTTTCTTTTCTACAGAAGTATCCCTTAATAAAAAGTGTACACTATTCAACCCTGATTGATAGAGCCTTGGCCTGTGGACTGAAGGGTCCCAAGTTCGATCCCAGTCTAGAGCCTGTACCTTGGTTGCAGACACATCCCCAGTAGGGGGTGTGCAGGAGGCACCTGATCAATGTTTCTCTCTCATCCATGTTTCTAACTCTCTATCCCTCTCTCTTCCTCTCTGTAAAAAATTAAAAGAATATATATAAAAAGTGTACACTATTCATAATGTATCTTCTGATGCTTAAATGGCACTTCTACAGAGCACTCTCTTTTTCAAGTATATAACAGAATATTTGGGGATATGTCACCCAGTTGCCTGAGTCTACCAATTTTTTCCCTCATGGAAAATTACTCTGAAGGAATATCCCAAGGTTTACCCTTGAAACTTTCTGGGCTTCCCTTGAACTTAACACAAAACTTCACGGAAACTGTCCAAGGCAAACAAAATGTGTTCTTTAAGCTCTACTGTGAAATGTTCATTTCAATGCTCTCCCCTCTCTTACTTCTCAGCTTTTGATGGAAGGAGTGAGCATATTACAAAAAGCATTAAGCTCTAGACTTACAAACATCACTGCGTGCGAACTTGAAAATGAGGAGTAAAACCACTTCAGAATGAGATGTTCTGTACTCTGGCAGCTATTTCAATCAAAATGAGTTTATTTGCCCAAGAAAACGGCTCAAAAGAAGATAACACTTTCTTCCTATATCCTTGTGTCAGTCCCAGAAGAAATCTTACAAATGGAAACAGACTTTAGTACAGTACATGGCATATGGCAGGTGCTCCACAAATATTTGTTAGAAGGAGGGAGATGCTTGGAAAACATGCTCTGCCAGCTTCTAGGTAGTACCTTAGGTCAGTGCTTTTCACATCTTCAGTGCAAATCAATTCTGATTGAGTTGGTTTGAGATGGGCCTGAGATTCTGCATTCTAGCAAGCTTCTGGCCTTGTTAGAGCTGCTGCTGCTGGCTCAGACCACACTGAGTAGAAAGGCCTTTGAAAACAGGCTCATGTTTGGTAGGATGGACTTTGCATTGCTTTTTTTTCTCTATTACCCAAGGTTTTATAATATTTTATATTACTTTTATAATTTAAAAATGTTGCATTAAAAATTCTAGCTAAGAATCTCTAAGTAGTAGATATTCATTTTTCTGTCATATGATGTGGTAGAAACTAAATTATCAGTGGGCTTTTTATACCATGCCACAGAAATTTAGGGAATAAATAATTATAAAATAAAATTCAGTATTTGGAATTTAAATAGTTAATATTTTCTTACATACTGAATTATGAATTTATCAAAGGGAGAGGAGACTAAATTAATAGGAGGATTGACATTTTAAGGCAAGTCAATTTTAAGCAATAATTACAAACAGAGTGCTTATTACTTTAAAATCATCCTGATAGGTGCTAGAAATAGAAGAAAGGTTAAATAAAAGTTGATATATGTGAACCTTAGATAATATATAATCCAGAAAAGAGAGTCAAATTTGTGAATTACAAGTTGTAATGGGAAGATAAATAAAGGAATAATAGAGTACATGTGGAGGATAATGAAGAGACATACATTTTGATGGGGAAAGGGTCAAGAATATTTTATTAGAGAAGGTGGCATTCAAGCCAGGTCTGGAAAACTCTCTGCAAATGGAAGTGAGTGCAGGTTGCTGGAGATGGAAAGAGATATGGAGCTGAGATAACATAAGCAAAGCTATGACAGTTAGTGGAAGATGTGAAAAACAGCATGTGAAATAGTGGGAAGTATAACTCATTTACTCTCATTGAACCCTCAAAAGAGCCCAGTGACTTAGGTACTATTCCCACCCCCATTTTACAAATGACACTGAAGCTTATAGCTAGTGAGTGAAAGAGCTGTGACTACAAATCTCTGGATCACTGTGCCTGTGGCATCCCATTACCAGTATTATTGCAAGCCTGGTAAGACTGTTTATGACCAAAGTATGTAAAGAGTTTGGACTTTGTATTTCTGTAGACAAAATGGACCATTGTAGGTTTTTGAGAAGGGGAGTAAACTGATTCACCTTTGTACTTCAGGAAAATAACTCTTGCATGCTGAAGAATGGCCGGAGAAATGCCGTCTTTGAGGTAAGTCCCTGAAATCCATCATATTATAGAAGCAGGAGAGAAGTGAGAAGGCCTCAGAAGGCCTGTCGCACAGACTAAGCGCATGGCCTTTCTTAACGGTGGTGCTTGCCTCCTCATTCTCACTTCTCATGTCCAAGGACCTATAATTCTAGGGCTTGAGTGGACAGCCTAACTGTCTCTGAATTAATTTTGCATCACTTGAAAGTCTCAGCAATTTGGTCATCTATTTTGTTACCTGTAACCATACATGCTTATATGAATACCTCTACAGCTTTTGTGTGTGTGTTTGTTTTCTGGAAATTTTGTCTTCATTATTTGATCACCAGCCCCTCCGAATTGCTGAGGAGTTTAATGCAACTTGCGCCCTCTCTTGGAGACTATATTATATTTTGAAAGTGTCTATGACTCATTTTCTTTGGAATCTTGTGAGGTTCCCAGAGTAAGCATCTGAATAGCTTGCTATTTGGGCATGTCTGGTTGGCAGGGCAAATGGCCTAGATTTTACCTGATTGAAGACAACCTAAAAGCCTCAGAGGAAACTGACTGACTTAATGAGACTGTGATGGGCAGTCTCTGGCCCTCACATCTATTACCCTGTGCTGTCTTACCTCCCATTCTGTGTGCTCAAGGAGGGGAGGGGGCGAAGGACAGACCTCCAAGAGAATCAGAACCCAGGCATGTGTTTGGTGCAGGGACATTGCCTGGAGGTGAGTGTGGTTATATGATGCTTAGAGTTTCACAGTGATGTGTCATTCACATTTTTCCCCCCCTTGGGTGGAGGTTATGGGGAGGGTGAAGGACTGAAAGGACGATCCAGGTAAGTGAAAGATGGCTGGAGTATAAGGCTGCTTTGTTTTGTGCCTCATATCAGCAGAGTTTATTTCTCCCTAGTCATCCCCAACCTTGTTTCTCCAATTCAAGTAATAAGAAATCGTGTGATAAGGATCAGGGTGGAATGAAGAAATGTCACCACTGCAGGTGGTGCTGTAGACATGATGACAGCAGAAGCAATTACCTCCAGGAAGAGTGGCATCACTTGTGAGCCTCCAAGGAAAAGGAGATAAGGAAGTACATGGACGCATTCCTCAAACATCCTTAATACCGAAGGCAGAGTCAAGAGCCGAGATCCAGTTATTGTGCTGGATAGAGTTAGAGCTGGAGGCCATGGTATTGGGACCTATTTCCTGGTTGTACCGAGGGGATCCATTTCCTGACTGTACCCAGGTGACTGTCTTTGAGAATCTGAGTAAGAGAGCAGCAGCAAGGTAAGCAGGGAGTCATCATATGTGGCATCACCTTATGCATGCCTGGTCTTTGTGGCCCACAGCAGAGATTCTGTAAGGAGATGAATGAGTAGCAGCAGCAATTAACTATCCCTAAGATTGTTTCTCCCAGATTTGAAAGCTTGAAGTTCAGGTTCAGAAAGATCTTGAGAGCCTCTCTTACTTTTATATTTATTGGACATCAAATTTTCTGGTATATTTTAAGGAAATTTTATTTTAATAACAACATAATGTTACCATGACACTTTTGAGAGGTGCTAATAACAAGTGGTGACTATAAAGTTAGTTTAATGTTCTTTTAGAGTCATGTGCCCCTTAAAGACTGGATAAGTTTGAGAAATGCATTAATAGGCAATTTTATCATCATGTGGACATCACGGAGTGCATTACACAAGCCTAGATGGTTTAGCCCAGTGTTTTTCAACCTTTTTTGGGCAAAGGCACACTTGTTTCATGAAAAAAATCACGAGGCACACCACCATTAGAAAATGTTAAAAAATTTAACTCTGTGCCTATATTGACTATATATAAAGTAATTCTCTTGAATAGGAATCAAATAAACACAAAGAAAGTATTTTATAATTACTTTATTATGAAATATTAAGTAAACAAAATAGTGAAAAATTATAAAATTCTTGTCTTGTCTGCACCTACGGCACACCAGGCAACATCTCGCGGCACACTAGTGTGCCGCGGAACAGCGGTTGAAAAACGCTGGTTTAGCCTATTAGACACTTAGACTTATTTGCTCCCAGGCTACAAACATGTACAGTGCATTACTGTACTGAATACTGTATGTATTTGTAATAATAAAAGGATAAGTATTTGTACTGCTGAACATAGAAAAGATACAGTAAAAAAAAAAAAAAAAAGATGAAAAATGGAACACCTTTATAGGCACTTACCATGAGTGGAGCTCGCACAACTGGGAGTTGGTCTGGGCGAGTCAGTGAGGAGTGAGTGAATGTGAAGACATAGGACGTTACTGTTCACCTTAAACAGTGTAAACTTAAGCTACACTGAATTTGTAAAACAACACAAGTTTAAGTCAAACACCAGAGAAATGATGCAATCAAGAGGCATGGTAAACACATGGATGAGGCTGCTGCTAGCATAACAGCTTACTGTTTGATAGCAAACTTTTTTTTAATAACTAGGAAGCACACACTCTATAATATTGATAAGTAGTATAATATAGTGAAAACATAGATCAATAACACAGTAGTCATTTATCATCATTATCAAGTATTATGTGCTGCACTTAATTGTATGTGCTATACTTACCAGTAAATGACTGGTAGCATAGTAGGTTTGTTTACACCAGCGTCACCACAAACACATGAGTAATGTATTTACACTCTGATGTTATGAGGGCTGTGATGTCACTAGGTGATAGAGAATTTTTAAAATTGTTTTTTCTCTCTCTTTTTTTTAAATTATTTTTTATTGATTAAGCTATTACATATGTGTTTTTATCCTCCCTCACCCCGCTGGTGTCTGTGTCCATTGGTTGGGCTTCTATGCATGCATACAAGTCCTTTGGTTGTTCTCTCCCCCTTACCCCCACCCTCCTTTACCTTTCCTCTGGGGTTTGATGGTCTGATCGATGCTTCTCTGTCTCTGTTTCTGTTTTTGTTCATCAGTTTATGTTGTTCATTATTTTCCATAAATGAGTGAGATCAGATGATATTTATCTTTCTCTGATTGGCTTATTTTGCTTAGCATAAAGCTCCCTAGTTCCATCCATGCTGTTGATGAGTGGATTAAAAAACTGTGGTGATAGGAATTTTTCAGCTCTTTTATAATCATATGGGACCATGTCTTGTTGTATATGTGGCCTGTCATTGACCTAATTGTCGTTATGCAGCACAGGACTGTATTCCTATTACCACACAACATTCCTGCACCTTCTTCCATTCCCCCTACTGCCAAAATAAGTAATTGAGAGAATATTAAGGCCTCAGAGCTTTTATTTTCCAGCTAGTTGGTTGCAGTGTACCTGATTTAATATGGTATGGAGCCACCTTCTGGCACTAAAGGCACACTTCATGCATGTGGTAAGTTTCCTTTCACTTTCAATCCACTCACCAGCACCAGTAGGAACAAATCTTACGCAAAAATACTGGGTCCCACGCCAACCCTACTGCATCAGATTCCCTGGGGGTAACACCCTTTTTCCTTCCTTTTAAACAAGTTCCCTGGGGATTTTTATGCCTCAAATGCTTTAGATTAAGACTTTAAAATATCAATTTCTCTTTTTAAAAAAAATAGAAGAGGTAGAATGGCAGAGTAATCAGTTTTTATCCATGTTGGATATAATTTCATGCAATCACAGAAGAATATTTTGGCTCAACTGGCGGGAAACCCAACTGTTCTCCCTCCTTATCCCACCCCACATTTCCTGGAATGATGAGAATGACATCAGCTATTAGGGGAATACCAGTGTCTATATTAGTAATCACTTGACCTTTAGTCACAATCAGAATGCCTTCTATACATTTGTTATTAATTTAGCAAATTTAACCATAAAAAAAGAAATGTGTTCTTTTTAATGACCGGACTTTACATTTTGGGTTGCTGACAGCAGTTGGAAATAGCATGATGTCACATCATCAGTGAAGTAAATAGGGTAAATGAGAGCAGATATATATATATATATATATATATATATATATATATATATATATATATATATTATATATATAGTAAATTATAAAAATAATAGCGTTAATAATATAATTTTAATATTGTTAAAATTGCAAGTTTGTGCAAACAACTGTAATCACGAAAGATGATTCCTTTTAAAAAAGCAAAGTAAATTTTAGTGTAAACACAGACAATGAATCTTTAGTGTTTTTCCCTTATCAACTCTCTCTGAATGTTACGTTACAGTTAAAAGCCCTTAGTATGTGTCTTGGCCTTTTGAAGATTCGTTTCAAAGGATTCTGGTCCGCTTAAGTCTCTGCAGCTAACCCCCAACTTAACCACATGTTTGCTCCACCCTTCCCAAACTGCTGAAATTGGTCTTGGAGGAAGTTGTATTTTGTCTTAATCTATCTGTGCCCATAGCTTCTGCTTCCTTTTAGTAACAGAAGTAAAGAAAAGGTAAAGTTTATCCCACATATCTTTCTGTTTCATCCTAGTGTAAAGAAGAATGTCCTAGAAGTCAGTTGGCAATACAGCAAAGTAGGAGAAGTGATTTCAGTCCCATGGCGGAAAGCATCCAAGCCAAGTTTGACAACAATAAGTCTAGAGAGGATCGAAGCTTTCGATGGGAGGTTGAACTAGATGGGCTTTGGGGTCTCGCCAAGCACACTCCCCGCCTTCAGCTGAGTAACTTTACACAGTTCAGCCTTTCCTTCTTCTCCTGTTTATTACATTTCTTATGCAAATCTTTGGCTTCTTTTGCTGGAACTGGGACTACTGGGCTATCATATGTATAAACATGGACCTGACATTCTAAAATGATGCTGCTACCAGAGAAAGTTTGAGATTGTAGTTTGTAGAGCAGTTTTCTAATATAGCTTTTATACTGGTCATGCATCCTAGCCCCTGGGGCAGCTCAAATTTTTCTCTAACCCATCCCCACAACCAGAATCGAGGATGAGATGCTCTGACCTCAGGAAGCCAGTCTCAGAAAAGGAAGTTCTCAGAGTGAGGAGTATGAATAGCTGGCATGGCCCCCTTTCTATGTTTTCCACACCTTCCCAGTAGTGGCACTGGTATGTGTGTGTTCTTAGGGCAGAACTTCTCAACTCTTCTGCATAACAGTGGACACTGAGCAGAGCGCCATGTGGCCAGGGAGAAAGCACTGATCATGGCACTGCTTTCAAGATGCACGGTTTGCCAAAACCGGTTTGGCTCAGTGGATAGAGCGTTGGTCTTTGGACTGAAAGGTCCCAGGTTCGATTCTGGTCAGGGGCATGTACATTGGTTGCGGGCACATCCCCAGTAGGGAGTGTGTCAGAGGCAGCTGGTCGATGTTTCTCTCTCATCGATGTTTTTATCTCTCTATCTTTCTCCCTTCCTCTCTGTAAAGAATCAATAAAATATATTAAAAAAAGATGCATGGTTTGTTTTTCCAATTCATATATAAAATAAAATTTAATATATGTATTAAATTATATATATATATATATATATATATATATATATATATATATATATATATAATTGAGGCTACAGATCCTCTATGTTTCTCCTATGGCTGTGAGTCCTTCTTGGAGCACATCCATATCCCTGGGTAGTCATGATCCCTAATATGCAAGTTTCAGATCTGAGGGAAGGGCACCGAGAATCCAGTTAGACACAGTTAACCTCTCTTGGTTCACTCACGCTTTGACCCAGTTCATCAGGTAGAAGACTGTAGGTGGATTTGGGGTCAAAGCTCAGAATCCTGTCCACTTGTCCAAACCTTAGGTAGCATGGGACAAACAGCAGGTTGAGAATCAGGAATATGAGACAAAATTTTCTTGAAATCAGAGACATGGCCATGTTCTTGAAGAGAGTAGAAGACCAAAGACATCCTACCTAAGACTTAACTCTCTGCTCTTGATTTGATCTGGAAAACTACCGGTAGGGCCCTGCCTGTCTTACCGTGCAATGTTCAGTAGCATAGCTTGACCAGGTTAGCAAAGAGGCAGAAGATGGAGGCCTCTGTTTCAGGTTTAGAACTCCCGTGGCAATCCTTTGACCTGTTGAGACCTGTTCTCACTCTCAGTTTCAGACCACTGTGCCTTAACCCGTGTTTTTATTTCTCTTCAGCTTTGCTGAAATGTAATTGACTTGTGTAAATTTAAGTTGTATAACATGATGATTTGACACACATATATATTGGAAAATGTTTACCACAGTAAGGTTAGTTAACAGATCCTTCACATAATTATTATTTTCTTTTGTTGTTGTTAAGGTCTGTTCTTTTTTTTTTTTTAATATATTTTTATTGATTTTGTACAGAGAGGAAGGGAGAGAGAGAGTTAGAAACACCGATGAGAGAGAGTCATCGGTCAGCTGCCTCTTGCACACCCCCTAGTGGGGATATGCCCGCAACCAAGGTACATGCCCTTGACCGGAATCGAACCCGGGACCTTTCAGTCCCCAAGCCGATGCTCTATCCATTGAGCCAAACCAGTTTCGGCAAGGTCTGTTCTTTCAACAACTTTCAAGTATGCAATACAATATTGTTTGCTATAGTCACTATGCTGTATGTTAGATCCCCAGAAAACTTATTCATCTTCTAACTAGAAGTTTGTACCCTTTCACCAACATCTCCCCATTTCCTCCAGCCCTCAGGGTATTCGTGTTGACTTAGTTTAGTCTTCATTGATTCCCTAGATTTGGCTTTTCCTCTGCATCAGTGGATACTAGCCTGATTCTACCAATCTGAGTGAAATATTGAAATGGAGCCAGAGGTCTGTTCAACCTGCCAACCCCCACTCCTCCCCCCCCCCCAAAGATTTAGATCCTGACCTCTCCTAGCTTGACTCACCTGCCCCCAAAAGAAACATGTGAAGAAAATAGCAAATGGATGTATTAGTCTTTGACATGGAGTTAATCCAATAAAGCTTAGATCACCACATTGACAGACCATCACCCATTTTTGGCTAAATTCTGTGATCCACAAGGCTTTTCCCCCCTTCCTATTCACTCATTTGCCATCACATGTCATAGGTGACACTTGTCATCCAATATTTAATTGAACACTACTAACTTGTCCCAGGCTTCACCCTTACTTTGTGGTGCTGATATGTGCAAAGGAACCACATGCTCTTGGGGACATTCCAGTCCAACAGAGGAATTCAGGACCTGAAATTGCTTAGCTGGCAGTTGACATTATACATTTTGATTTGAACATTATACCAAATCTAAAAAGTGTGGTTTCTGTAAAATAGAGTGTATCTTCAAATTAAGTATTTATTGAACAAACTAGAGGCCCAGTGCACAGATTCATGTTTATATGTGTGTGTGTGTGTGTGGGGGGGTGTCCCTCAGCCTGGCCTGCACCCTCTTGCAATCTGGGACCCCTCAGAGGATGTCCCACTGTGGATTTAGGCCTGATCCCCACAAGATTGCTGAGCCTTCTGTCCCAGGGTTGGAGAGAGTCCAGGGCCTGCAGGGATCAAGCCTAAACTGGCAGTGGGACATTCCCAAGGGATGTAGCAGTGCACCAAGTGGCAGGTGGCCAGGGAGGAGCCTGACCCAGGGCTGGGTGCTGCACCACTCATGCTCATCCCAGCAAGCTGTGTCTGTCACTGCTGCTTGGTAGTGTTGCCATGGAATCAGGAGAGGCTCCTGCCACCACAGTTGTACTCACTAGCTATGAGCCCAGTTCTGGCTGAGTGGTGCTCCCCCTATGGGAGCACACTGACCACCAAGGGAAAACTCCTGCATTGAGCATCTGCCCCCTGTTGGTCAGTGCACCTCGTAGCTACTGGTTGTTCCTGAAATTCTGGTTGTTTTTTGGTCATTCAGTCGTACAGTCGCTTAGGCTTTTATTTGTGTGTGTGTGTGTGTGTGTGTGTGTGTGTGTGTGTGTGTATCTATCTATATCTATATCTATATCTATATCTATATCTATATCTATATCTATATCTATATCTATATCTATATCTATATCTCACTCATCCTTTACCAAAATTTGGGGTGCTCTGAAGCAGGAGAAAGGGCAGTGATTGCTGAGCCTTCTGCCCCAGGATTGGGGAGAGTCAATTGCTAGAGGGAGGAGCTGCACCCATTGCCCTGGGTGCAGATTGGGCTGCAAAGACTGTCAACCTCAAACTGTTTCCATAGTTTCTACCAAAGGAAAAAAACAAAGCACTGCCCCAGGGTGTGAGGAGGAACTGAAGTCTCTCCCTGAGGTAAAGAATGGGGAAACACAGCTTAGGCTCCTTTGATATGAAATGGTTTAATGGTGGAGGAAAATCTTGCCCTGGAGTCCTGGGAAAATCAAAGGGCTCTATTCATTTCCTTGGAAAAACAAAAATTGATTGAAATTTTGGTGGCTCTCAGCCAGTACCTAAGGCAGAATAAGACCCAGAAATGAAACAAAAACAGTGGACTTGCAGGATGAATCCTCGTTTATTTTCTTCTGAACTATGGATTAAATAACACCAGAGACTAGAGAAAGAAAATTCCTGAAATAAACAGATTGTTGCATCTCGTCATACTGTTCCGAGAGTTGCACTGTTGGGAAAAATAGGCTAGTGTTATTTATTAGTGTCTCAAGTGCTTTTTAAACTTTCTTTTTGGAAATAATTTTAAACTTTAAAAAAGATTGCAAAAATAAAACCAGTAAAGAATCCCCACTCATTTCCTTTACCTAGATTCATCTGGTGTTAACATCTTGATTATCTGCCTTTCTCTCTTTCTCTATGTATGTGTATACTTATGCATGTAAGTACTACATATACATACACACCCATTTGAGAGTAAGTTATGTACATAATGGCTGTGTTTACTACTAAATACTTCAGTGTGAATTATGTAAGAATGGAAATATTTTCTTACATAAGCACAACAGAGCTATCAATACTTTTATCTAGCTTTCTGCCCATATTCCAATTTTATTAGATGACCTGAAAAATACCAGGTATGGTTTGTCAGATTTCCTTTATAGTGTTTTTTCTCTCTAATAAGGAATCCAGTCTAGATTTAATTATTGTAATTAATTGTCATGTCTTTTTAGCTTCCTTTAATTTGGGGAATATTTTTAGAGCTTCTCTTTGTCTTTCAGACATTTCTTATTTTGTGATTTTTTTTATATTACTTTATATTTGCATAGGGGATATTATTGCCTATCCAAGGTGTCATATACAGAGGAGCACAGTATCTATATATTCGTTGCTGGTGATGTTAATTTTGATCAGTCTGTCAAGTTATTCTTTTTAGTCTAATTTCTCCACCACAAATTACTGTTCTCTTGTCTTCCCCTTGAAACTGATAAGCATATTCCAGGGAGGTCCTTAAAGACCATGTAAATATCATGATTATCATAAAATTTTCCCCCTTAACTTAATATGTGTTGATGAATCTAGGCTAATTCAATCTTTATTATGATGATTTCAATATAATAACTTTCCAATTGGAGTACTTATTCCATGTTTACCAGTTATATCTTGGCATTCTCCTGTAGGCAACAATCCTCTCTTCTTTTATTTCTCTTCATCTCTCCCTCTCCCTTTCTTCTTTCTCTCTCTCTCTCTCTCACTCATTTATTATAAATTCCAATTCCAATTTTCTAATTCATTAATATACTTAATTATATTGGTGCTCTAATTATCTTAGATTTAGCCAGGAGTCCATTCAAGCTTACTACTGAATCCTTTTGACATACTCCAACAATTTTTGGTATTCATTCCTATTTTTTGATACAACTAGATACTTCAATCTCATATTATAGCTACTTGGTCTTTAATTAGACATTTATTTGAAAATTTTAGTGAGAATTTTTTTTAAGAGTATAAATTGAAATAGTAAAGTTTTAAGACCTTACCTAACTTCATGGTAGTTATGAAATAATATAAACAAGATATTTTGTACAAAAGGGTTTCTTCTAAACCATTCTCCTGAAAACAACTTATTATAATGTAAAAAGATTTACTAATAAGATTTAATAACATTAAGCATTCAAACTGGAGAATAACTAAGCAACCAGCAAGCAAAGCAAACAACTCTCTTCCACTGGGTTTGACACATTACTTGTATGCATACTAAGTTATAATATAAAACCAACTATTAAATGTTGAAGAGACTTTGTTGTGTTGTGAAGAATAAACTTAACTTTGATACTAAAATATGTGACCAATATGCGTTTATTTTCACCTATTTCAGTATTTACTCCTAGTCTCTTTATGATCATTCCATCCCTGAAGGTTTTATTTTGATTGCAGTGTTTGTTTATTTTGTGGGTCCTTTATAAAGATTTATTATTTAAATTTATCTTGTTAAAAATATTAGACATGTCACCTTTTAATTAGGTAACTTTTTTCAAAAAAAGCATTTTTTGAGTTCTCATTTATATGAGAATGTTACTATGTTTACTTTCTTTTTATAAATTTACTTTCTTTTTATATATTAATTGTTAAGTCTTTATCTCATCACTATTTTCTTCTATTATATCTTCATATTTTGCTTGTAAAACTCATCTTCAGTTGCACTTTTTAAAATCTTATCTATGTTCTCCATCTTCCATGATTATTGATTTTCATCTTAATCAATGAGTCTTTTAAAAACTGGGCTAGGAGTAATACAAATATATATATATATATTTTAATTCTCTAGTTGGTGTCAGGAAATAAATATGTCCTCTTATAGCTACAGAGGATCCTGGTCAGGCTTTAAGAAGGGATTTCATTTAAAATAATTAAAACCCTGAGGAATAAACAGTGTTGCTACCACCAGTGTACCCTAGTTAGATCACTGTCCTACCGAGGCCATGGGTGTGAATGGACACCTGTTATACCCCACAAAACCACATAGAACAAGCAGTCCTTGAAGATTTGTTAAGACCCATCAGGAATGGACAGGTACACACATTGCTATTACTAAACCACTCATGTGAGACTGCCTTCAGGGCCTTGGACTTGCTGGGGCCTGAAAACTACTTCCCCCCCCTACTTCTCAGGGAAGCATTTCTGCAACTCTGAATCAGCCCTCCCTCTTTCATGTGTTCTCATATTTGGGTTGATTTTCTGGTTGATGTCCATATCCTCCATGAACTTAAACTCCAGGGGAAATGATCGCATACCCAGTGCAAAGCACAATGCTTGGAAGATAGAGTCTCCCAAATGCTGGTCAAATAAATGAAGGAATGTTTGCAGTGAGTCACAAGAGGTAACGATGTGAATACTGTAAGAGGTCAGCTCATATAAGGCCAAGGGGCCTTGCCCGGCTGTTGTAACACAGTAGTTGAGCATCAACTCATGAACCAGGAAGTCGTGGTTTGATTGCCAGTCTTAGTACATGCCTTGGCTATAGCTTGATCCCCAGTAGGGGGTATGCAGGGGATGGAAAATTAATGATTCTCTTTTACCATCGATGTTACTATCTCTTTTGCCCTCTCCCTTCCTCTCTCTCTCTCTTTTTTTAAAAATATATTTTATTGATTTTGTACAGAGGAAGGGAGAGACATAGAGAGTTAGAAACATCGATGAAACAGAGTCATCGATCAGCTGCCTCTTGCATACCCCCTACTGGGGATATGCCTGCAACCAAGGTACATGCCCCCAACCGGAATCGAACCCGGGACCCTTCAGTCCCCAAGCCAATGCTCTATCCATTGAGCCAAACCGGTTTCGGCTCCCTTCCTCTTTTTAAAAAAATATGTTTTATTGCTTTTTTTTTTACAGAGAGGAAGAGGGATAGAGAGTTAGAAACATTGATGAGAGAGAAACATCGATCAGCTGCCTCCTGCATACCTCCTATTGGGGATGTGCCTGCAACCAAGGTACATGCCCTTGACCAGAATCGAACCTGGGACTTTTCAGTCTGCAGGCCAACGCTCTATCCACTGAGCCAAACCAGTTAGGATTCAATTGCTATTTATAATGATGTGAGATTCAGATTTAGCAGGCATCAAAGCATGTCCCTTTGAATCAGCTTCATGTTTAAGAAAAATCCAGTGCAACCCAATTATCTATAAAAGTAGATTTATACTCATCACAAACTAGTGGTACAATATGGTTCTACCATATATAAAATTCCCAAATCTCCATTCCTCTTCCTATTCAGCATTAATTGATATTGATGTCATGAAGAGAGAAAAGGCAGAATAGAGAAGGTAACTCTCATACATGATTCTCAGGTTGTCAGGCCCACATCAAATTTGTCTTCACAGTTCATGAAGCTGTTGTTCTATCCTCTCCAATCTGCCTTCCCAGCACTTTTGAGTATTTTTCTGGTGATTGTGACGTGGCATAATACTGTAATCAGTTTTATATGACGGTATGACTTCTTTAGACAGAAAACGGGGAGTTGTCTGACAGAACTCAGGACAATTGTGCACATGTTGCTGGCATTTACCAAGGGTTGCTGGATGCAGCCCTATCCATGTTCTCTTCTTTATGATCTTGGGTTTGTTACTCTTCCCCTTTATTGTCTTTTGTGCTTCTCCCTATAATCATAACCTCACAGAGCCTTTGAGCAAATATGAGGCATGTGAGTAAGCAGACTAGGCAAAGTATATATCAGAAAGGTACAAAGATGCTGCTTGGGGGAAAACTTCAGATTCTGTTGTTCTCATTCTATAATTTGCACCAACCAAGGTCCAGACCCATCACAGAGTGCAAAGCAGTGTTTGAATAATTTCAAAAGTGTTTCACAGTCCTGACCTTGCCTACAGTCACATTTTCCTGTGCTCTAGTTCTGTCTTCCTGGCTACAGCATGGAGACGTGGCAGAAATCACAGAATCCAGGAAAAAAGACCCCATTTGCAGGATCTGAGAAATAAAACGCCCTGTTCCCACCAACTCAACACATGTTTCTGGCTGGAACATCAGCCTATTTTTGCCAGTTAATGTCTTTTTCTGCAATAGTGATAATAGTCATTCACCACTTCAGCTGTGACTGTTGGACACTCAAACATAGCTCAATTTTTTTATTGCTGTTGTCAAAAACTTGAGCTATGTATATTAACCCTCAGAGAATAACGTTTTTGTGTTTCTGCAGATTCAACCTTCAGGTTCAAGCCATGGGCATGCTCCTAAATCAGAGTGCTGAGAGGGCTGCCTTCCAGAACCTCTTCCCCTGCTCAGAGCCTCTGAGACACAGTCCTTTTCATTATCTCTGGCCTTGATCAGTTTCTCTAAATTCTCTTCCCAGCTTCTGACCTTGATTAGTCTCTATTCAATTTATAGTCTCCCCCCCCCCCCCCCAGCACCCCCCTCCCCCCACACTTTCTTAGCCATGCCACCCCCAGGGCTCAATTATTTCTACTTTCTTTGTTTTCTGTCAACCATTTTAAGAATATACAACCTGGGCATTAAAAAAAAAAAATCAATATTTACTTAAGTGCACACAAAACAGTTTTTATTTATAGTAGGATGAGATATAAAAAACAGTTAAATATGATGATTTAATAGAGATTAATCACATGATGTACTGGAAATCAGAGAGCTGGGTCATTTTAACTATGTCACTTCTAATTATGTGACCTTGGACAACTCCATTTCACTGAACCTCTAACTCCTTATTTGCAACATGACATGTAATGCACATCCTGGTTAAATGTTTCATAATGTTAGACCTATATTGCAAAGTTAATTTCATCAAGCCAACCATATGTTCTTCAGTAAAACAAAATTTATGCTGAATCAAGGGAAACTTTTTTTTTTTTTCACTAAAGCACTTATTTTAATACTCATCCTAGATTATTTTATTACTTATTTTATTTGCTCAATATATGAGCAAAACTTACACCTACCTCTGGACTCATGTGTATAGGTTAACGACTGCTATGATAATGCTGTATAACAACTCACAATTTCAGTGGTACATTCCAATATTTAATGTGTTAACGGGAAAAAAGAACCGTTGAAACCTGTAAAGAATTTTTGTGAGTTTATTTGAGCCAAACTTTCAACATATGCTGGGAAGCAGAACCTTAATGGATTGAGATAATGCTCCGAAGAATGGTGGGTTACATTTCTCTATTTATACACTGAAATCAAAGGAGGGACCTACGTGGGTTACATGAAATTCATTGGTGATGGAGTAAGAAGGCGGGAGAAAGCGAAGCGGTGGGAAACTCCTGGGATTGGATAAAAAATAAAATGATGGACTGCACTCAGGTGAGTGCAGTTACAATTAACATGATAAAGAAGGAATTTGAGGCATCTGTCCTGGCGCCCACCACATTTGGTTGTGCCCCCGGGGCTCCGGAAAAAGGGAAGTTATAAGTTACCCAGTCATCTCATAGATATGTTATCTTAGAGGCAAAAAGGCAAATGGGCTCAGTAAAAAGATCAAAGTTGATCTTTGGGAAAATATCGGCCTAGAACATGACTACCCACTATAACCTGTTTGTAGTTAGATATTTAATTTTCAAACCATCTTTTGTGGTTATTTTAGGTCTCTAAGTTCGCAAGACTGCCACACAGACCTCCCCTGAGCTTGTCAGGTTAGCATGTGGCTCTTTTCTTTCACAAATGTATACCCCTCTGAAGTAGGTTGGAGGTTGGTTGATCTAACTTGAGCATGGTTTAGGTGGTTCCTCTCTTCTCCATGAGTCTTATCTTCTTGGAGCTAGTGGGCTAATCTGAAAATGTTCTCATGGTAATGGCATAGAATAAGAGAGTAAGTTCAATCATATGAGCACTGTCCAAGCCTTGGGTAGACCATGTCCTTGATATTCCATTGTCCAAAGCAAATTGCATGGACAACCCCGAAGTCATGAGATGCTCATGATGCAGGTGGATAAGGAAGTGAATAGTTCTGAACAACAATCTAACATGCTGTGCTTTGGAAATGAGTGATGAAAAGGCGTATGTATGGCCTTTTCTCAGTGAAAATAAAGGCAGTGATGAAGATGTGCAGGATTAGTCGCTACTTTTCCTCCTGTGGCACATAACTGAATGCACTTCTAGGGAGAGGAGTTGCTGGTTTTGAGACAGCCTTTATGAACTTGCTTGCATACAATTTTAAGTTGCAGGTAAAACGGTCATTGTACTCAAATGAGGAAAGTCAAGGTCATGGCACTACCTCAAAAGCATCCCGAGCCCCTCTGATTGACAGATTTGTGAAAATTCCTGGGAACCACTGATCCAGTATTCCTTCATAGGTAAGCTCCTGCTCACTCTAATCAAGTTGGAGATGATTTTGAAAATGCAGATCAGGACTTATTTATAAAAACAAGGGATTGTGGTTCAAAAAGGAGCTAGTGCAAAAATACTGTGAGACACCTGCTACCTGATAGATTAAAAAATCGTATGACTTACATTGTATTTATATATGTAAAACTGTCTATCTCTTTACTGAAAGAATCTAAACATCCTTCAACTCTGCTGCTTTTTACCCCAATGCCTCCACTTGTTTTCATGTCTTCTGTTGAAACATAAAATAAAACCACAATGATGACACATTACTGATGATTAAGTTGTATTAAGCAAGAATAACTACACATGAAATAAGAGTCATATATTTTATTATGAAGTAGTCTATTTGTTTCTTGAGAACTAATAAGAAATTGAGGGTAATTAAGGCAGTCAAACCTTAGTTTATTTTTCCATTTATTGGGCTGTATTAGCTATCTATTACTGTGTAATGTATTTCCCAAACTTAATGGTGTGAATCAGAAGTATTTATTATCTCACATAGTGTGCGTGGGTCAGGAATTCAGAGGAGGCTTAGATGGATGGCTTTGAATTTCATGAGGTCCCAGTCAAAAAATCAACTGAGGTTTTAGTTATCTGAAGATGTGAGTGGGGGCTTGAGGAGCTGCTTCCAATATGGTTCAACCACATGGCTGGCTAGTTGTTAAGAAGAAGCCTCGGTTCCTTGACAGGTGGACACATCAATAAGGCTGCCTGAATGTCCTCACAGCATGGCAACTGGCTTCTTCCAGAACAAGTGGTCAAAGAGAGATCAAGGCAGAAGCTACAATATAATTTATGACCTAGCCTTGGAAGTCACACTCTGTCATTTCTACAGCATTTTATTGGTTATACCAGGCCTGGGACTGGTACTCACTCACAAAATTGTGTAAGTGCATGCCCTGAGTGTGAATATGTACTTAAATTTTACACCCTTGCTGCCTTGCTTGCCTTAATCTAGTCCTGACCAGCTGTACACATTTGCTGTACTTAGTGTTAGAAGGGGCTACATAAAAGGCAAGAATCATGGGAACAACATGAAGGCTGGCTACCATAAGAGTTAAGCACTTAACCAAGATTCTGATCAATGAGAAGGGACTTCCACTGGCTCATCAGTTCTCAACTTTGGTTGAACACCTGAATCATCTGGGAGTGATGACTTAATTGATCAAGAGGAACAACCATGATATCAAAAAGGTCTCCAAATTATTCACTTGTGCAGTCAGGGATAAGTACATTGAAAAGGAAGTAAAAGTTCCGTCTGAGACTGAATTCCACACAGAATTTGCTATTGTATCGATATCTATCAGCAACATCTGTTTTCCCCTCATGGAGCAGAGTATGGAGGAAGGTTTAGAAGGACAAGGGGCATCAGTAATTTACTCACTCACAAACTGTTGTGAAAACAGAACAGGTCAGGATGACTAGGTTTCTTTCCCCACCACCTGTATGTTCTGTTTGAAATGTTTTATAAAAGATTGGTAGACACAGGGTTAACTCATCAATGCTAGTCTGATTTGAGGTTCTTTATTTGTTTCAAGACATATCAAAACAGGCACATTGGATGAACAGAGAGATCCACAGATGAAAAAGAGAATAATGGAAATGAAATGAGCTAGATTAGGGTTAGGCTGTCTGTTTACTTATATACCAGTTTGCCAATGGTTTCACACACACACACATACACACACACACACACACACACAAACACACACACGTGAAGCCAATAATGAGATCACGCTTAGCTCATATAATTTTAGAAGCCAGTTCAGGTTTGTATCTATTAGGCTACATGGTTGTTGAGTAGTTATCTCTTTGAACCTTCCTTATTCCCCAGGGCAGGAGCCTGGGCTGAATGTACTGGGAAGAAAGGTGAAGGAGGATTGGAATGGGGTTCTTATGCTGTTTTCTGCATTGAAAATAAATAACATAATTTCAATATAAAGACTCCTGCTAGAACTTTCACATTTTCTTCTTGTAATTTTCCTAGGAAATGTAGAAAAAGCCTCAGAGATTAGCATGATTTTGGCAAATAGTTTAGAATGTTGGCAGATGCCCAAAGAGAAAAAGCTCTGTTACAGACATATGCTCGAAACCATTGGTGTCACCTCAATCAGATAATTAAAATGAAAAATAAAACACTGCAAGCATTTTTTATGGCAGTAGCCTAATTTGCACTTGTTACATAAGCAAGGACATTCCTGCAGATTGCACTGGGTGTCAGCATAACATATCCTCACTCTTCTGTAAAGGCATGCTCAGATGAAAGGGGACAAGTTGCTGGGAAAACAGGTCATTCTCTCCTGACATCCATTTTAGCCACAGAAGAGGCTTGGCTAGAGGGCAAATACTTAATAAACAAAATATCTACCATCTCAATAGGATTCTAGCAGAGTTTCATTGTATGGCAAAGTCTCAAAGGTTTGGAGTGCTTCCATCTCGTGACAGGGTAGATCACTTCCAATGGATTCTTGAATGCAAATGTACTTGATGGGAGGGGGAGGCGGCTTGAAAGATGGGGGTCTTTCCATGCTAGGAACAAAACATTGCTCTTTTAATGCTAAGAATGTGAGGAGGTGATTGAAGTAGGAAACAGAGAAAAAGAAAGACATACCCCACTAGCTCTCAGAATTTTCTTGGCATAACTTTCTGCTTGTTAGTTTTCTCATGATAATATCATTAATTAATATTTAGATGGTAATTGTATAGTTTGCAAAGTGTTTTCGTTATAACCTTATATCTAGAAATTGAATATTATTGTCACCATTCCATATATAAAAATTAGGCACCAAGGTTTTAAGCATCTTGTTCAAGAGAACCAGACGAGCAATTCAAGTCTTTTAACTTAAACCCATACTCTTCATGACAACTGGTTCTTAATAGAAGTGCTTCTCTTATGTGGGTTAAAAATATTCCTCTAGAGACAAAATTTTAAAATTCTGTGTGCTGTGGGATCTGGTTTAGGTGGGAAGTAAAGACAAAAATGTTACACTCAATTGAATCCTTGAGTTGATTGGTACAGAATAGATAGTACCAGAGTCCCTTCTCTTTATATAAGTGAACATTCTGAATGTCATCTTTGTATAAAGTGTTATTCTCTGTTAACGCAACTCATCTCTTGTCTGAAATGCAACAGGCATACAGGTGACTGTGAGATCTAGCTATACAAATGCCTCAGCCCTACTGATAATAGAAAACAGAAATATATCTGTGAGCAGATTTATGTCCACAACCAAACACCTCTAGCCCTTGTCTATCAATCCTTAGTACCTTAACTTCTCTCTCTCCCATAAAAACATTGTTTCTCATTTCTGTATAGCACAGGCATTTGACTAACACACAACAAAAAATCATTTCAGATTTTCACAGTCCCATAACTTTCTCATTCTATTAAACAAATCCCCAGTGTCTATTACCTGGTTTTCTGATGCTTTAATGGAGACAGTATTTATCAAAAGGTAAATAAAGTATTAAGAAATTTGCACTTTTGTTTCTTTCAGGTAAATTCTGAATTTCTCAAGGTCATATGGTGACCAAAGTGTAGTACTTGGATGAGAATCCATAAATTCTGACTATTGGTTTAGTGTTTTATTCACCATGATAGTAATTGGCAGATATGTGGAAGATCAGACCTATGTATTATGAGGGTCTCCTCTAATTGTGGCCTAATCTGGACTGATTCAACATAGATCTGTCAGAAAAGTAGAGCATAACCTTATGTGTCCTTTCAGATTGTGGATTGGAAGAAGAGTTCCAGAAAATATTTCAATACGACTTAAAAAAAGGGGGGTAACCAACTGCTTAGTTTCTTTTCCTCTTGGGGAAAAAGGTAAAGGGCAGTAAAAGCTCATTCTGCTGAAAAGCAGCTGGAAATTTCTTAAAATTACCTTTCTCACTCAATTTCACACTTGAGCATCTCAGCAGGGCTAGGCTCAGGCAGGTCAGAGATGCATGAAAATGAAAAAATAATAAAGATTAAAAGAAAAATCATTTTCAATTTTGAGGTAAGGTGAGGCTCGGTTTTTATTTCATGCCCACTGACTGTTCTACTTGCTGAGTGCAGTGTTACAGCCTGAACAAGGCAGAAGGGCTACCAAATCAGAAGTTGTGTATCTAAGCCCAATTGTGTGTTGTGGGAAAGCTACATTACCTCTCTGAGCCTTATTTCCTCTGTTAAATATGACTCAATATAGGAATGATATCTATAGTGCTGAATGAATAATGCATATTGAAGAAGTATCGGTTCCTGCATATCTTGGCATTATACCCACATTTCTTGTTGGTATTGACACCATTTTCTCACTCCAAGACCAAAAAATACCAGGCAGAAAAAGAGCAAAGCTGCTACCATCACTGGCCAGGACATTCCATCTTTGGGCTTATTAACCACATTATCTGAAAAGGGCATAAAGAGAAGAATTTTAATGCTAAACTTTGGCCATTGGAAAACAGAATTTCTCCCACCTGACAGATATTTCAATCAAGGGCCAAAGGTGTTTCCTGACCACAGTCACACCAAGGGACCTTGTCTATGCCTTGTTCTAATTTCTGGTTTGGCATTTATACAACCACGTTTTTACATGAATGTCTTTCTTGGTCATGTGTTCCACAGCTGATCTTTTCCTTCATTTCCCCAAGGCCCTGGACAATTCCTGACATGTGGTACCCAAAGAAATGTTACCCGTATTTCCCCAAAAATAAGACATCCTCCAAAAATAAGACCTAGCGGAACTTTGGGAGAAAAAATTAATATAAGACACTGTCTTATTTTCGGGGAAACAGGGTATTTGCAAGAATGAATAAATTAAAATAATTTGTAAGTTAACGTTATTTTTGAAACAATAGTCTACCTTTGGGTTTTCTTATTCTTGAAGGAGTCACTAAATGCTCTATGGAAGCACATGTGATAGGAGGAGGGAAAAAGAGTAAAAAGCAGTGTGACATTCCAAAGTCCTGAAGAGCTAAAGCTGAGAAACCCTGGATAATACCTATGGAGTTGTAGTGCTGAAAAACTATGTTTCAAGACTTCTCATTTGAATGTCACTCAAGGAATCATATCCAGGCTAGAGATTTTCTTATCCTTTTCTATCACATAGCCTCCTTTTTTATTCCCCATATCCATTTCAAGAATAGAAAGGGGAGAATGGACAAAACAGTTAAAACTGAAACCAGTTGGTATTGCAATTTCTGTGGTCTGAAAAGGGAGGAAGTTGAAAGTAACAGACTGGCTAAAATGATATTGGTGAGTAATCAATGGGCTGATTTTTCTTATTCTTGCTGACCATATCCATACTCAACTCATTCATTAACATTTGAATATTATCAATAAATTAAACTGCATGAATCAAAGTCTTTAAAATATTATAGATTCTAGACTAGCAGCAAAATAAATATCCTACTCTGGATGGTTTTACATTTTAGCAATTGAAATTGCCTGGTTCTACCTGGCAGTTAATAGAAGTATTTTCTTTTTAAAAACTACTGAGATCAGCCGAAACCGGATTGGCTCCATGGATAGAGCGTCGGCTTGGGGACTGAAAGGTCCCGGGTTCAATTCCGGTCAAGGGCATGTACCTAGGTTGCGGGCATATCCCCAGTAGGGGGTGTGCAAGAGGCAGCTGATCGATGACTCTATAGAGTAGTTTCTAACTCTATCTCTCTCCCTTCCTCTCTGTACAAAATCAATAAAATATATTAAAAAACAAACAAACTACTGAGATCGTGTTTACAATTCATACAGCACAGAACTATAAAACTACAGTGAAAAAAAAGTGCCCTTACTATTTAGGTACCAGTTACGCACACTAGAGGCAATAACTTTCAATAGTTAATTACATATCCTACCAGAAATTTCCTATGCATACATAAACATACAATATAATATAATATGTATCATGAATATACATCCCTTTTATTACAAATGCGGACATACTCTACATATTGTTCTGCCTGTTCCCTGGCTTTTTTTCTCTTAAAAATTTTCTTGGAATACTTTCCAAATAAGTGTATAGAGATTGACCTCACTTGATTAAACTCCTGGCTAGTTCCCCAAATGTAGAGATCTACCATAGTTTATTTAATTGGTCTCTTAATGTCAGGTGGTTGAATTGTGTCCAGGCTTTTATTATCTCTAACAACACTCCAGTGGAATCCTTATACATTATAGATAGATCTTTAGCTCTTTAGATTACATAGATCATTTGGGCAAAAAGTGAATTTTTATATCAAAATTATCTGGACTGATTTAATCCAGATTATAAAGGTTTTTATTTTCATTTGTTGTCTAGATCTATTATACTGTTTTCCATACAAGTCTCAAAAAAAAAAAAAAAAGATACAGTCTAAAAAACTGGATTTAGAATATTACGTACCAAGTCTTTTCTATGTCTTACATATTGTAGTTTGGACTGCAGCCACATTATGTTAAGTTAACAGAGTGTTGGTTATCAGTGTGGAAGACTGAAGACTTTTTCTCTCACAACACATATATCCAGGATTTGAGGTCTTCCTGAAGCTCACCCTACCTCAGCCCTGTTGAAACGGACCCCGAGGGTACCCTGGAAGCTCATGGAGTTCTTCCATACACAACCATGTGATACTGTGTATGCATCAGTGACTAAAGAGAGTTCAGAAATTCAAACCACTGGAGTATTGTGATCACCTAAGGAACAGCTCAGGACTGCACAACGTTCTGTTTTAGTGAAATCAAAATTAACTAGGCTCTACACTAGTAATATGGTAGGAAATAATATTTATCCCCAAAGTTTTAGAGAAATAAAAGAATAAAAAGTTTTTTAAATGGGTGTTAGGTTAATGTTTACAAAATTTTTCTTCAAACCAAATATAGAATAAGATCATTGACTTCAGGAATGTCTCAGTGCAGAAGCCGAGCTCCAATCGGGCCCCATTTCCAAAGTAGGCAGTTCTTAAAGTCACCAATATCTTATATTGGTAGGAACACAGTTTGCAATTCTGTTGACATGTTGTGTGAGGATGATGCTCTAATGATCTAAGGATTGCATGACCTTCCATATGAAATAAAATGATTACACAGGTGAAGTGCTCACTAATCAAGTGAACAACCCCTGAAGTGAAAGTGTTGATTAGACCTCTGAATTTATGATTAAGACCTGCATTGGGAGGGTCCTAACTTTATTGAACCTCCTTATATAAAATAATGGATTACATTTAGCATTGATTAATTTTTATTAATATAATACAGGAATTCTTTTTGTTCCAACAATCTCTTTCTTGATTCAGACTATATTTTCACAAGACTGAAATGTTATTCCATATTTTCCTGTTCCCCAATTAAAATCAGATCTTTCTGTTAGATGCTGACAATACCTGTACTATATCATAGCATGTCACAAATAAATTTAATTATATGGCTACTTAATCACTATATATCATCTCTAACAGATTACTATCTTCAGGAGGTCAGTGTTTTCACTGTATGCCCAACAGTTGACACAGTGTCTGGCAAACTGTACTCAATAAATATTTCTTGAGTCAATAAAACATAACATCCAAAAGTAAATGGCATATGGCTCACCAGTGATATGGATGTCGTTATTTTTAGTAGATCTATTGGCAGCTGTGGGAACTTCTGGAAATTCTTCGGTTGTCCTAATGAAGTCATCACCTAGGGATACAAAGGGGATTATCTGAACTGTTCCTAATAGCCATCTCAATCTGATCAAATAGTATAAAATCATGACTGGATTTCACTTGCTGTTAGGAAGAGCTCAATTTATATGGCTTAAACACTCCTAAAATATTTTATGTGTAAAGTTCACTAAGGATCAATTTACTGCAAGGCCAGAATCTTAGTTTCTGTCTAATATGGCACCAAATAGTGAAGTTTCCTATTGGATTAAATAAAAAAATAAATAAGGGGAGAGAGAGAGAAGCTGCATAGCGCACATTACAATCCAATATCTGCTAAAGAATCTCCATGAGAAATTTAAATAATTACGGGAAAGTATCTTAAGTTGGGAGCATGGAAAGATGAGGTATATCCCTATTCTCTCACAATAACAGAGGTCTAGCCCAGTGGTTGGCAAACTGTGGCTCATGAGCTACATGCAGCTCTTTGGCCCCTTGAGTGTGGCTCTTCCACAAAATACCAGTGGCGTTAGAAGAGGTTTAAGTTTTAAAAAATTGACTCTCAAAAGAAATTCCAATCGTTGTGCTGTTGATATTTGGCTCTATTGACTAATGAGTTTTCAATCACTGTTCTAGCCAATCAAAATACTGATTCTCCCCACTCTAATGTATTTGGAAAGGTCAATAAAAATTCATTGGCATCATTCAAGTAGACAAATCTATATTGACAAATCATTCAATCTTCCAATGGAAAAATAAAACAAAATGCATTTTTAATGATTTCAATTGGTTAAAAAAAAGCCATTATATAGATTTACCGTATTTTTCGGACCATAAGACGCTCCGGACCATAAGACACACCAGTTTTTAGAGAAGGGAAATGAAGAAAAAAAGATTCTGAAACAAATAGTGTCCTAAAATATTTTATGTGCATTAAAATCCAACATCACAGTCATAAACACATGTAATCAACCCTGTAAACTAGTAAACAGCAGCATTTAGAACCATTTTAGAGCCAGGCAAGCACACAGAGACCACACAGAGCCGGGCAAGTAAAAAAACTTTTTTTTTTAAAGTATATATGTAGGCTATATTTGGACCATAAGACGCAGGGACTTTTCCCCCCCACTTCTGGGGGGAAAAAAAGTGCGTCTTATAGTCCGAAAAATACGGTAAACCTATATAATAAAGAGCTAATATGCAAATAGTCATCACACCTGCATGCCATAATGACTCAGACATTTAACACTGGGAAGAGAGGAATGGGGACCAGCCAGGCACAAATGAGCTTGCAAGAAAGGCATGGGGACCAACCAGGTTATGGCCTAAGAGAGGAACAAGCCACCTGCCCCATGGTCCTGGGTGTCAGTGCCTGTGGCTGCAGCCCGTGTGAAGCCACCTGCCCATGGTCCCCTGCAGCTGCAGCTGGCCAGGGCAAAGCTGGCCTGGGTCCTGGGTGCCAGCAGCCAGCCAGAGGGAGGGAAGCCTGGGTCCCAGGTGCCTGTGACTTGTTGGAGGAGGGAATCCTGGGTCCTGGGTGCAGGGTGAGGCAGAGGCAGTTAAGGGTGATCAGGCCAGAAGGGCAGCAGTTAGGGGCAATCAGGCAGGCAGGCAGGCTGTCAAGCGGTTAGGAGCCAGCAGTCCCAGGTTGCGAGAGTCAGTTAGAGATCCTCCGAGAGGTCTCAGATTGGAGAGGGTACAGGGTGGGCTGAGGGACTCCCTGCCCCGTGCACAAATTTTGAGTACACTGGCCTCTAGTTTTGAAATAAAAGAGGAAAATCTAATACTTGGTCTCTATCTTCTTTCAGTGACTGGGCAGAATTTTGGTTCCATTCATTATCATTGTCATTGTCATTGCCATTTTCATTAACAAGATGCACTTTTAAATATCTATCAGAGATTGGATTCTTAGCAATCCTTGTTTTTTAATCTCTGTCAAGATGAAGCAGACCACTACCTCTCCTGACCCTAAGTCTTCCACACTGCTTACCATGAACTGTAGAGTCCACATCTGAGGGGAATGAACTGTGTGTTTCACTGGGCATCCATGAAGCTGCTAAAGGAAGAACATAATGGAAGAATCAATCTGTAAAAGACTAGTTATTTTCTCTTCTTAACTTTTAATTGAATCTAATGATTATAAAAGAGGGATATTAATGTATATTTAAAGCAACATCATTGTACTATTCTGCAGCACACATTAGAAAGTCCCAAAATAAAGTGGGAGTTGAGGTAATGCTAGTAGAAGGCCTGTATTATAGACAAATAGGAGAAAGAAAAAGAAATAAAACTACTAGGAGAGGTTCTTTCAGCCACAGAGAAGGTGCTGTGACTATTCTCGTGGCCATCCACAGATGAGCTTATGTGAGAGAATGAAAGCCCAGGTGTGTTATGGTGGCCTTTAGTCGAGGAGAGGTGCCAATAGGACTTTGAAGAACTTGGTAGAACACCTGAGGGAACAAAATCATTTGTATTTGTGAGTAAGCTGACATTTTTTATTCAACTGTGAAAATTGAACTGTATCAACAGTGAATTATCAGATCCTGATTGTTATAAGCCTGTTAGCTGCTGAGTGTAGCCTTTTAATGTATTCTGTGGCAAACCTTCCCCTTGAGTGGATGGCAGCAAACTCAGCACATATGGCTTTTGAAATAGAGCCATTAACTCATTTTGTTTAGTTCCCCATCTCTGGCAAGAAAATCCACTTCTTGGCAAACTCCCCATAACTGTATTTGATAACAGGCCAATAATGTGATATAAAGTAAAATAACTCTAGTGGTGCCTGAGTAGTATGCTCATTTAGTTAAAACATTAGCATACATGATTTTGCAAGTTAAGTGTCTTCTTGTGTGTCCAAACCAAAATAATCAAAACCAAAATAAAATAAAACAAACATTAAAAAATAAACCACAAAAAACAGCCCCAGCCTTCCCCTTTCTTGGTTTTCCCTTGAATACCAAGGGCATTTGCAGCTGCAGACCAATGTATGTTATTAGGTACTTCAGAAGAGGCATTGGTCCCCGGACAATCTGTCATGGCAACTTCCATGGGGAGTCAGTTCACAGGAAAGGGTGGTTTTGTACACAGCTATTTAGAGTTTGACTAGGCCAGAGAGATGTTCTTATCTTCAATAGAATTATCTGACCCTGCACCTATGATCTCAACTCTTTTTTTCCCCCTAGACTACCAAGGTATACAGATGTTGGTGTACTGAGTAATTTTAAATGTCCATTTTTAATGATTAAGTCGTTAAGATAGGAATTTGATTGACAAAGAGCAACAATTATAAAAAGAAATTAGTAAGAGGCCTGGATTTAGGTACAATTATAATGAAGACAGTTTGTTCAGGTTTCTCCTCCCCCCCCACCCCCCCTTATTTTTTGTTTTGTTTTTGCCCAATATTGTGTTTCACTTACTTTCTATTTTTAGTGTTTGATGTCTTTATATATTATCTCTTCAAATTCAGTTTTTAAGAAAGTATGTAATAAATTAATTTATGTTAAGGTGTCGGGAGCCGAAAAAGAATCAGTGACTACATCTTAAAAGACACCTCCATCTTAGACACTGAGTTTCTGACTT
This sequence comes from Pipistrellus kuhlii, assembly GCF_014108245.1. Taxonomy (NCBI): domain Eukaryota; kingdom Metazoa; phylum Chordata; class Mammalia; order Chiroptera; family Vespertilionidae; genus Pipistrellus; species Pipistrellus kuhlii. The sequence continues at coordinate 61,010,447 of NW_023425515.1, forward strand.
ACCAGAACTCAAGTGACAAGCTGCTGTGTGGCAGGTAACTAGAAACAATCTAAATGCCTAGCAGCATATCTGGCCATTGAGCAAGGCACACCTGTTGTGATAACTCGCCCCGCCCCGGAGAATCCCTGCTGTATCCTCCCCTACAGACACATCCTGCTGATACACAACCCTCCCCGCCCTGGAATGTCTCTGCAGCAACTAACCCCTACAACCTGTGTACATATATTGCGGCTGCAACAAATAAAATTTGAGGCTTGATCAGAACCCTGTCTTGCCTCCACTTCTCCACATCTCCTGTCCTCCCTCATTCCCTTCCAGGTGTCTCCTCGCTCCCACGTTGCTGTCCCGCTGGCAGGGGCATTAAGGTTATAAAATGGTTGACCAAATGCTATCCCTTTGAGAAAGACAGGTATTTTTTTTTTTTTTTTAAGATTTTTCCATTTCATGATTATTATCAGCAGGTCACAGGGGAACAGTTTGTAATGATTAGTTACACGTGGATTCGAAGGCGTTTTTTTTGTTTGTTTGTTTGTTTTTTTAAGCGTAACATAATTTCAGGAAATGGTGATATCATTAGTATGATCCATCCAAATTACAGTATTTAAAATCATGCAAATTATTTGCCCATTTCATAAAGTTTCTTTTTAGACTTTTAGGTATTTTTCAAGTGTAAAAAGACATCTAAAAATGTGTGATAGAATTAAACTACAAAAACTATTTTGGAAGAGTAGAGTTATTTCTCTAATTTTGGCTTTAAGATTTTATTTTAACTTAGTTTAAAAAATACAGTGGGGAGTGTATTGAGGAAGGTGAAGAAAAAAGGAGCTTCTAGTTGATGGATTCAGCATGTCTAAAACACTTAAGTAATGTAAAAAAAAAAAAAAAAAAAAAAAAAAAAAATCATGAGCCCGAGCTGTTTTGGCTCAGTGGATAGAACATCAGCCTGCAGACTGAGGTGTTCTGGGTTCAATTTTGGTCAAGGACACATGTCCAGGTTGCAGGCTCGATCCCCAGAGTGGGGCACAAAGAGGCAGTCAATCAATGATTCTCTCTCTTCATTGATATTTCTCTCTCTCTCTTCCTCTCTGAAATTAATAAAAATATATTTTTAAACAACCTTCAAGAGAAAGAATATATTATAAATAAAATTTCAGCAAGATGAAGAGATGAACAATTTTTACAATAAATGTGCCCACAGGTGAGGCCTTCCTTAAGAATGCTTGTTTACAGCATCTTTAGTAAGATAGAATTGGTTATGTACAATAACTCATCTTTCACTAAATGATATACTTTTCTGAAAGTTCCTACTCTATCATTTAGCTATATGATTTTTAGAATTTTGTTTCACATTGACCATACTATTGGCCATTTTTAAGTCTCAAGAGTCTCAGCAGAATTGTGTTGTTATTGTCTTTTAATTGATTGAAATATTCTGTGTTGTTAAATTCAAGAGTTAAATCTCTGTCAAACCTTTGAGCACCCATTTTCATCAAAATCCACAAATGAACATGACTTTGACATTTAGATGATAGACACCAGCTTGATGGATAACCTCCTTTAGCACATCACTATTATCAGCTAAAACATGAACACAGGTATATTATGTTGATGGAGTTTCTCAAATACATTTTTATATAATCTTTTTAACATAACCTTGATTTCTTCCACAATTTTTTAAAATTTTACTATTAGCAAAGCTTGTTCAACAAGGAAACCATGTAATACCATTCTATCATAAAAATGTACTTCTCTTTAATGGTAAAAACAGGATCAATTTCAATAGCACGGTATTTTTCAGTTACTTGCAATAACTCCTTTGGACATCTGTCTGTAACTAATTTATAGTTATCAATAATATCATGACATGGCAGGCATATTTTCTCTTTGTAGAGAAATCTACTTAGTCTGTGGTTACCTGAAGGTTGGCAGCTCATCTTTTGATGAAACCAGTGATAATCTGTTACCTTTGTAGGATTCTTATGGCAAATTGAACTTTCAAATTATGGAATAATTTTACATGTCCAGACTTTTTTTATTTGATTATGTAGTCTTCCTTAAGGCACTCTGAGTTCTTATGTAATTAATTTTGTCCTAATACAATGGCATAGGTGGCAAGTAATAACTCAAGATGGAGGGCTTATATACCAAGATCTCTATGACCTTGGTCTTCAGCCCCGTCTTCCTCTTCAGGCTGAGTATGTATTCGGCCAGCACCACCTCTTCCACTAGAACATAAATGCTGGAACAAGTTACTGTGTGTGTACTCTTGCCATGATCACCTAGGCCAAAGGTGGGATCCTCATACTCTTCCTGGCCACCAAAAGAAGATGACATGCATGAGCTTTCAAAGTGTGACATTTGTGTTCTCGCTGTACAAAAGTCCCCAGACACTGGTAGTTTAACAAAAAAATATATATAATTTAAAATCAGAGAAATGAATAATTAATTTGAGACTGACCTAATTAGAAACTATATGACAGAAAGGGAAAACAACATTTTAGAGGATAGGAAAATGGAATGAGATGTGATCAGAGACATAAAATATTTTAGAATTTGAAAACAAGAGTGGTGAATTTAGAGGATCAGGATCAAAGCCAACAGGGAACAGAGGGACTGAAAATTATCCTGGAGATTTAAATAGGAATAAGATCCAGTGCTGCTATAGGCTCTCTCATTCCTATGTCCCTACCACTGACCCTCAACCCCCCAATTCTAGCCTCTCCATCACCTTCTGTCAATGGAAAGTAAAAAGGGGGTTGTTAAGAAATTATTAGACACAGCTCTCAAAAGCCTGAGAAGAGCCAGATAAAATCATGGGCAAGATAAGCAATGCATTTTCAAGGTTTAAGAAGAATACATATAATTTGAAGGATAAGGAATGCATGGTTAAAGAACAGAATAAAGACCCCATGTGATATCAGTAAGAGGTACTCTGAGGCCCAGGTGTGTGTGTATGTGTGTGTGTGTGTGTGTGTGTGTGTGTGTGTGTGTGTAGTGAGCTTGTTGATTTTTGTTAATAGAGCAAGTTGGAGGCATAATGATTCATGGAGATTCATATCATTTTTCTGCTTGTCTAACTGACAGACTGAATTAAATATGGTTTTCATCTCCAGTGGACCAGATGGATAACAGGGAAAACCAAAAATCAAAAAAGTAATTAAACTTAAATTTTCTGCTCTATGGTCTGATCACCTGAGTGTCAGGAAGAAAACATGTTATCAGATGTTATTAACTTTGTAGATTTGGGGCATTTAGTTGGTCAGATTTGGTATCCCCATTTCACAGGTGCTTAAAGTAAAATAAGCATATCTGTTTTAGATTGAGGAAACTTGGAAGCTGAACTAAGGTTAGACTTCAATATTCATGAATCCCAGCTTAGACTTCTTCAAGTTGATTAAAAAAAATGACAACAAAATAATACATTAAACCATATATTTATAAATTTAATGTAAGTGCAATGAACTCAGAACCATCTAGTGACACCCAAATAAATATGAGCTATGTAAAATACATGTATATAAACAAATATCCCATATCACAAGATCACAAATAGCAATGGCCTTAAAAAACACTGCTGTGGGATTATTTCACAAGAAAACCATTCATTATTATTCTTTTCCCTGTCTCTGAATATTTTATAAATCTATTGGAATAAACATAATGGAAGAAAACAAATCCCGCTGCCAATGCCTGCCACGAGTCTTGCTAAGTGCATCATCTAATATTGGGTGTTACATTATAGTACAATCCAATGAGTAGGAACATGCTTCAAAAATAGTTTGGGAATAAATAATCAATATGCACTTGTTGGATCCTAATGTGTTTTTGTCAGTGATTATAAATAGAACAACTCACTGCAGGAAATTTTTCTATGTTTATGGATAAAACATGACAATTTGTTAACAAGGACTTCTTATTCTTGCACAAGTAAAAATGTGGGTGTTTCACTGCCAGGAAAAAATTGTTTATTGGGTTTTAAAGTTGCATTTCTATATTTCACAATTTCTAAAGCTATTTTCATTATAAAAATGATAAAGAGATACGTGAGGATAAATAAAGTTTTCAACTGGGGAAAGAAAGAAAATGTGAAGTGTTACAATAGTTCATTTCAGTATGAAATATATTAGAAAGACCAAAAATAGACTTGTGTAAATTATAGAGAACTTTCAAATCCTTTTCAGTTTTCCAGTGTCTGAGACAAAATGTACCTTGGGTGGCTTGCCTGCTTCATATTGATGTTATGCCTGGGACAATTTTTTTTTATTTTATTCCTGGCACACATAGTATTTTAGTAAGAATTTAAATAAAGCAAATAAATAAAAAGGTCAAAAATTCCATTTAAGTAGGTCATTTCTTTTCACTGTATTTATGTGTGTTTTCTTTCTTGTCCTTGCCCATGTGTACACATACTCTTTCAAATACTCAAGAAAGATTTTCTGAGTACCTATGTATGCCTGCCACTCTACAAATATCAAGATACAATAGTGAACAAGTCAGAAAAAAGGTTAAGTGCTTGTTCTTGTGTATCTTACATTCTAGTATAATTTAAATAGAAAATCAAATAAATACAATAAAGAAAAACATCAGGCAATAACTGTTATGCTGATAATTAAAATATGGGATAATATATATTATATAATTGTAGCATAAATTTAAGTTCAGCTTTTTGTTATATCATTGTCCAATAAACTCTTTTGCTCACTGCTACACAATTCTCTCCACCCATGTCATCAACAAGTATGCTTTAATTTATCTTTCAACAATATTTATTGAGAACTAACTATACGGCAGGCATTACCTTAGGCACTATGGACACAGGTAAGCAAGCAAACCAAAAATCGCATGGAATTTACTTGCATTATATTATTGAGAATAAGGGATGACAAGTTAGTGAGGTCTGATTTCAGCATAGTTTGTTACAAACAACTCTATTTTTTATTAACACCATATAGGATAAATGTTAATTTATTAAGTATAGGTTTTCATCCCCAGTCTAACAAATATTTTATTCTCAATTTATAACTGATTGGTAAACCTTTCCAACTCCTAGCCTTGTCTACATAATAAGACATACTTTTAGTACACTATAACTATAGTTTTAATGGGCTTCATAATATTTCATTGACTTATTATCTTATGCTATTCCACATTCTCTTATTATTGGAGAAATTCTTCCCAAATGCCCCATCATTCTCCTTCACACACACACATTTTTTAATTTTTAAAAATAAACATTATTTGTCTACCTCATCTCACCCCTGTTATGCCATTCAAAAGCAAACACTGTTCTGAATGTTGTATCTATTATTCATTTATTTAATTTTAAAGTTTTTTTTTTAATCACATGTTATACCTAAACCATATAGTGTCTGGTTGCACTTGCTTTTAAATTTATTTAAAAATATTATTCCATATATTGTCACCTGGCATTTACTTTTTTGATTCAACAAAATGTTATGAAGATTCATTCATGTTGTTGTATGTGACTGTCATTTACTCATTTTTCATTACTTTATGATATTTTATTATATAGCAATGTTACAAGTTATTTATCTAGTCTCCTGGCTATGATCATTTAGATTATTCATAGTTTTTGCTATTATGAATAGTGTACATATTTCCTGGATATATGAGCTAGTGTTTTGTTGTGTGTGTATTAGAATATTTATCCAGGAAAAAAATTGTTGGATTGCAATGTATGAAAATATTCATTTTAAAAACATAATGCTAAAGTGATGGTAACAATTTATACTCTCACTAGCAATATATAAAATTGTACATTGCTCTCTAGTTCATATAACATGCAATAATTACAGACTTAACTGTTGCTAATTAATTAGGTATAAAATGATTATCTCATTATAGCCTTCATTTGTGTTTTCTGATTAATAGAGAAGTTGAGAATCCTTTTTTTCTAGCCACTATTTTTTTTTACTAATATATTTTATTGACTTTTTAGAGAGAGGAAGGAAGAGGGATAGAAAGTTAGAAACATCAATGAGAGAGAAACATCGATCAATTGCCTCCTGCACACTCCCCACTAGGGATGTACCTGCAACCAAGGCACATGCCCTTAACCCAAATAGAACCTGGGACCTCTCAGTCCACAGGCCGATGCTCTATCCACTGAGCCAAACCAGTTTTGGCTAGCCACTGTTTCATGATTTGTGATATACCTATTTGTTCATTGTCTATTGCTTTCTGCTTTTCTTCTTAGTGATTTGTAGGCATTCTTTATTATTATCCATGAAATAACATTTTGATCCATTGTGAATTATATAGTTTTAGTCCTTTTCCAATTACATGTGTAACAAATATCTTCTCTCAGATTCTAGTTTTCTTCCTTCCTTCCTTCCTTCCTTCCTTCCTTCCTTCCTTCCTTCCTTCCTTCCTTCCTTCCTTCCTTCTTTCCTTTCTTTCTTACATTCCTTAAGGTGTCTTTTGATAAAATATTATTTATCTTAATTTATTTGATTCTATTCTTTCTATTTTGATAATGGTGAGTGTTTTTTCTCTCTTCTTTAAGTCCTTCCCTGCCTCAAAGCTTGGAAGAAATTCACCTTTATTTGATTATGTTTTAGTGTTTTGCTTTTGACATAAAGGATATGGAGTTTATTTTTGTGTAATGTGCATGGTAGAAGTATATTTTAATACTTTTTTTCCCTTATAAATAATAAATGTTTCTAGGTCATTTGCTGAGCAGTCTCTCTTCTTCCCAGTACTCTGCTATGCTGCCTTTGACACGCATCGAAGTTCCACTTATTTGTGCACTTTGTGTTATTTCTTCTGATGATGCCTTTTTAGTCTTGTATTTACTTAGGCAGTGAGTTTACAAGTGTCTCTTATAATCTACCCTTGAACAACACTGGGGTTAGGGATCCTGACTCCTTTGTAGTTGAAAATTCGCATATAATTTTAATTCCTCCAAGACAATTGCTAATAGCTCACTGTTGACCAGAAACCTTACTTATGTATTAATAACATAGTTGATTAATACACATTGTGAAATATTGTACTCTTAACATAAAGTAAGCTAGAGAAAAGAACATGCTATTACAAAGATCAAGAGGAAGAGAATAAATACATTTACACTATTTTATATATTTAGTGAAAAAAAATCCACATATAAGTACATCTGTGCAATTCTAACCCATGCTGTTCAAGAATCAACTTATATTATTAACATATTTATTTAAATTAATATGACACATTAAATTATAGAGGGTTATACACAGACTGATGTTGAAAGTGCCTCATGAATTAAAAATTATGATTAACTCAAGTTTGTGAACCTAATGTCCATAAGAGATGAGTTGCTTGTCTCAACTCTAATGGCTCCCAACAAAGAGAGATGAAAGAAAGCAATAAATAATTCTATAGAAAGCAATATTATATGTTTCTCTTTTATTTATTTCCTAAGGATAAGTTCCATGCAGGAAGATGACTGAGTCAGTGGGTAGAAAATATTTTGAGAAGTTTTAAAGGTACAACTTAATGCATGCCAAAGGGAACATGGCCATCTACTGTTCGTGGCAAAGAGCCTAGCAGATAAAGTCACAAACCTGGCATCCAAGGTTTCACTTCTGCCACACATCCCTTGCTGTGCTGTCACAATACTGGTCTTTGTCAATTCCTGCTACACAGTGGCTGCAGACACTGCAGCTGCTAGCTGGCCAGATCAAAGGTAAAAGATCATTTCTGTGCCTCATCTGGGCTCCCTCTTTCATTTTTATTAGAGATAGTATGCATTCTGCTAGGATGCTTCTTCCATAGATACACTAAAAGCTTGCACTTCTACCTCCATTACTTATATCCTTACTCAGATGTCACCTTAAATTTAAGGCATTGGAAAGCTTTATTTAGAATGGGAACCCACTCTGACCCTATATTCTCACTGACTTCCTTTTCTGCTTTATGTTTTCTATCTCACTCATCATTTGTCTGTCTTTCTTCAACCAGGATTTGGAATTTAGATCTGTCTGTTCACAGATGTCTGCCCAGCTCCAACATTAATGTTTCAAATGTGGTGGATACCTTAGAAATATTTGTTAATATTATGAAAAAACATATAGGAGTTACTCAATATGTATGTTAGATGAATGAATTCGGGGCAGAGAGGACTAAAAAAAGACTCATGGTTATACTTACAGTTTTTGATATCTTTCCCACTGGAGGTCCAGGAGTAGTTGAAGCCTTGGGTAGTCACACTGGAATTGCTTGCTGTAAGACAAAATTTCCAGAATCCAAGCTTTTTATAAAGATGTAATTTAACTTTGCTGTGAGTGCTGAATTTTTAATTTATGTGACTTTGGGGAAATCTGAAAATTGAAATGTGCCTCGCTATGAAGTAACACTAGCTGGCATATTGAGGGAAAGTTCTGCAGCTTGTGTTTAATGCCAGCTAATCATGATTTACTTCCTTTTTCTGTTCTTGTAACCAATTCAGATCACTAGGAGTGCTGTCAAGACTACTTAAATATTATCTTAAAATCACATGATAAATAAAAGGTAGCTATAATAATAAAAACATAATATGCTAATTAGACCAGACAGCCAAACAACCTTCTGGATATCATTCTGGACGACGTTCTTCCTGATAAAACCTGGTGGTGGGGGCCAAGGCAGAGGTGGTTAGGGGCGATCAGGCAGGAAGGTGAGCAGTTAGGGACTGTCAGGCAGATAGGCAAAAGGGGTTAGGGGTGATCAGGCAGGCAGGTGAGTGGGTAGGGGTGGTCAGGCATGCAGGTGAGTGGGTAGGGGTGGTCAGGCAGGCAGGCGAACAGTTAAGGGCAATCAGGCAGCAGAGGGGGTTGGGGCAATCAAGCAGACAGGCAGGCAAGTGGTTAGGGGCAATCAGGCAGGCAGGTAAGTGGTTAGGGATGATCAGGCAGGCAGGTAGAGTACTTAGGGACTATCAGGCAGGTAGATGAGTGGTTAGGGGCAATGAGGCAGGCAGGCTGGCAAGCAGTTAGGATCCAGTGGTCCCAGATTAAGAGAAGGTGAAAGCCAAGCTGAGGGACTCCCCTCCACCTCCATGCACAAATTTTGTGCACTGGGCTTCTAGTAGTAAAATAACAATCATTAATCTTTTTTTTTTTTAAATAGTGATTGTCATATCAATATATAGTTACCAAATTACAAATTACAACAAGCAACTCAAACCAAAAATATCAACATCAAATGAGGAAATATAGCCTTTTACCCAAACCTCCACATTATCATGTCTGTAGTAACACTTGTGAGCCTGTTGTCTCTTTTGAAACATTTTTGGAAAGGCTTGCTATACTCACTTTGAGGCGTGTTGTTTGGAGTCAGTGTGCTCACATCTACAGGAGCCATTGAAGATGTAGCTAGATATCCTATTTAAAAAACAAATTTCCCAAATTGTCATAGATATTTGTATTCACATGTTTAACTCTGCCACTATGGTAAACAAGAGTGGCATGCAGAACATGTGATATTACAGCTGGTAAGAACCTTAGTGAATACAGAGTATTTACTTCATTTTATAAATAATAAAATTGAGTCCAAAAGGTACATGCCTATGGTTACATACCGAATATTCAACATCATTTATTTGATACCAGTCTCCTAACTAATGCCAAGTGCATTACATTCATACTCCCAAAATATATTTAATATCAACTGTCTGCCAGACTCTATTCTATATGGAAATAACAATAAAGACAAGGCTCTCACCCTCATGGAACTTACAGTGAATCTTCACAACTGTGTATAATGTTTTAACATAGAAAACAGGGTTTTGCATTTACACTAATTTCTATCTTCTTATAATCCATCATTTCCCATTCTCCTTCTCCCTTTTCTCCCCCTAAAATGAAAGACTAGTTCATATTCATTTGAATATATCTCTTCAGATGAAGCAAATTAGATTAAAGAAGAAAAATGCCTAGCCACACTCATTGAAAACATTTTATGTTTCTTGGAAAGACAAATTTTCAGTATATTTTATTTATGTGTATTTTCCTCTATTCTAAAACATTATTTAGGTGGCTTACATAGATATGCAATGCAAGAAGATACCAGAAGTGAAAAGGAAAAATAAGAGTAAGGAAAATATAGTTAGGAAAGGTTTGTTGAGTCCCATTGAAATTTGAGTGGAGATAGTATAAAAATGCACTTATTGATGTCATGTATTTTTGGTAGCTGTGTGCCCCCCATTTGGTCAGAACTTTCTAGTAACAATGCTAAGAAATAAAGTATATGTCATGCCATCAATGGACATTATAAGGTCAGAAACAGTCAATTTTTAAGAAAAACACAACTATTCCTTTTATGGTAATTAAAAATAAATTTATCCCAGGTTTAATACCAAGAATATTGTATAATGTTGTCACTATTCTCAAAAAAGATCCTTACTGGTACATTCTGATAGTCAGCATGCTCATGACCACTCTAGCTTTAAATGACAGTGAGTGGCACCACTGTTTCCCAAGTACCTCAGTTCTGAGAAAGAGTATGCCTCAGATAGAAAGCATGAGTAATCAAATCTCTGAAAAATATATGTAGGATAAATAAATAAATTGGCATTGGGGTTTATGCATCTATAAGGAGTTCAGCTATAGACATGATCAACCACAATCGTTTTTGCAGTGTAGCCCACCAATGAACATCAAAGATATACTACACCCTAGGTGTGTTAGAAACTGCCTCATATCATGCTGTATGAGCAACTAAAATAGGAAGCCAGCCTGAGAATAGGCAGAAAAAATGTTTTAAAGACCAGATATAAATAACTTTATTTCTGCAACAATTACTTATTTGAGTGCATAGAATAGGGGATAAAATAAAGAGAAACTTGCCTCTGCCCTCATGGAACACAGTTTAGTGAGAATAAAGGTCAGTGTGGGAGACCACTGGCTGATCACCAAAGCCAGTCCTCTTCTTTTTGGCTCAGATATAGTGAGTAGAATTCCTACTCTCCTGTGTGTTTAAGTGTGGTCTTGTATTGAGTCTGAGCCAATGGATTGTGAGTGATGATTACTATTTTAAGGCCTGACCAATAAAGCCTCCTATGCATGATCCTCCATGAGCTTTCCTCATGTACTATTCAGCTCTTACAGTGAAGGGAGACTTATTATAGAAGGCATAACTTAAAGGTGACAGAGCTGCTGGCAGCTTTAGTTCTTGAATGACTATGGGACAGAGCACCCAGCCACTGGCTTAGCCTTTCATTGGCTCTTAATGATAAAAGGACTTATCCTATATAATAAAGAGGTAATATGCAAATTGACCATCACTCCAACACATAAGATGGCTGCCCCATGTAGACACAAGATGGCCACCACAAGATGGCTGGCAGGGGAGGGCAGTTGTGGGTGAGCAGGCCTGCAGGGGAGGATAGTTAGGGACAATCAGGCCTGCAGTGGAGGGCAGTTAGGGCCAACTAGGCCTAAAGGGAGGATATTTGGGGGGACCAGGCCAGCAGGAGAGGGCAGATAGGGGTGACCTGGCTGGCAAGGAAGGGCAGTTGGGGAAAATTAGGCCAGCAGGAAAGCAGTTAGGCATCAATCAGGTTGGCAGGCAGAACAGTTAGGGGCAATCAGGAAGGCAGGCAGGTGAGTAGTTGGGAGCCAGAAGTCCTGGATTATGAGAGGGATGTCTGACTGCCCATTTAGGCCCGATCCTACTGGGATCATATCTAAACGGGCAGTCAGACATCCCTCGAGGGGTTCCAGATTAGAGAGGGTTCAGGCCGGGTTGAGGAACACCACCCCCACCCCCATGCACAAATTTTGTGCACCAAGCCTCTAGTACTATATCAAGCATAAATGAACAAAAGAAAAGTTTGGAATTTGTTGTTACTGCAAATTCTTGCAAACAGTAAAATCCTATTACAGTTCAAGGTGATAGCGCTATTTGCCATAGAGAAAATGTGGTATACCATGGGATTCCAAAGAGGGAAACATAACAGAAGTGGAAACTCAGGAAGAAGTTCTAAAAGTAGTTACATAGTCACTAGCCTGCAGGATGACAGAAATTAGTTAAGACAATCTGGGAGTTAGGGGAAGAAAGAGGAGAAGTAAGGAGAAGAATATTTCATGCAGTGTGAATAGAAAAGATAGGAGAGGACTGAAGCCAGTTGAATATGTTGAAGGCACTTTGTACACAGTTAGGAGATGCAGATGGAGCCCTGGCAGGTGTGGCTTAGTTGGTTGAGGGTTGTCCAGTTTAATTCCCTGTTGGGGCATATACCTAGGATTTGGGTTTTGATCCCTGCTCAGGATGAGTGCAAGAGGCAATCAATTAATATTTCTCTCTCACATCAATGTGATTTTACTCTCTCTCTCTCTCTCTCTCTCTCTCTCTCTCTCTCTCTCTCTCTCTCTCCTGTAAATAAATAATAATAATAATAATTTTAAAAAAGAGGTAATGATGGAACTTTAAGAAGAATCTGTATTCCAAAGGCCCATGGAAGAATTGACTTTCAGCTAGAACTTACAAGATGCTCTAACCCAGGCGTCCTCAAACTTTTTAAAGTGGGGGCCAGATCACGGTCCCTCAGAGAGCTGGAGGGCCGGACTATATGAACTACTAATTCCTACTGTAACACCTCAGCTGCGCTCACTGCCCAAAAAACCTGGCGGGCCGGATCAGACTCCTCTGCAGGCCGCATGTGGCCCGCGGGCCGTAGTTTGAAGACACCTGCAAGGGTAAGTCAGTCGGTAGCCTGAACTTACCTATACAGTGAAGGCTCAACAGAGCATGTGAATGATTGGATATAGGAAGTAAAGAAGAGAGAGAAGGCAAAATAAGTCCAAGATTCCTGTCTTGGGCAGCTTTTTGGTTCATGCTAATATTAACTGAGAAATTAAAGAAGAAGCAGTTTTGAAGTGGCCAGTGACATGAAAACAAATTAAAATTTGGACAGATTTATTTTGAATACATATTAAATTCCAGCAGAAGTCTGACCATGTGAGTTTGAATCTTAACTGTGAAACTGGGATGCAAATAGGTATTTGTGAGACACCAGCATATAATCAATAATTGAAATAGCTGTGAGTACCAGGGAGGGAGGATCCTGGAAGAAAATGGGTCTAATAGGGAATAATGAAGACTCCTTTCATATAATGGACAGGCAGAAGCAAAAAAGATTGAAAAGGAGAGTCCAGAGAGGCAGGAAGAGAGTATAGCGTGAGAAAGAAGCCAAGGTGACTGAGGTCTCCAGAAGCAGAGCAAGTCAGTACAATTTAGCAAATATTTGTTAGTGAACACTGTGTGCCAATTGCTGGGTCACTGATGTCAAACACTGCCAAGAAGACAGTTTCCACATAGCTCTCAACTGTTAGAAAGCCACTGCATCAGACCCATCAACCTGAATACAGAGTCTAGGGGACAGATTTGCAAAGCACTTGAAAGCTTGCAAAGGCATTGTAAATTATCTATTAAAAGCTTGCATTCCACAGCAAGACTTCCTGGATTGAGTCCTGGATTAGTTTTAAGTTAGATGTATGATCTTGGGAAAGTCTATTGATTTTTTTTCTCTCCTCCTCCAATTCCTCACTTGTAAGATAACTAGAAGCTTGGTTCACAAAATTCATGCATTGAGGGAAGTGTTCAGCCCAGCTTGAACCCTCTCCAATCTGGGACTCCTTGAGGGATGTCCAACCACCATGTAGGCCCAATCCCAGTGTGGTGGTCTGACATTCCTCTCACAATCCAGGACTGCTGGCTTCCAACTGTCCTCCCTTTCAGGCCTTGTCTCCCCTTCTTCCCGCCCCCCAACTGCCCTTCTCTGCTGGCCTTGTCACCCCTAACTTCCCACAACTGCCTTCCCCTGCAGGCCATTTGTGGAGGCCATCTTATGGCAGCTATCTTTGACTACATGGAGGTGGCCATTTTGTGTCTTGGTGTGATGGTCAATTTGCATATTACTCTTTTATTACAATAGATAGGATACTTTTCCAGGAGTGTGATCACAAAGGTTGAGAGTCATTCCTATCAAGTTTTTAGAAAAGTGCCTCACATGAGGTTAAGTGTTGAAATGTAATATTAGAAGCTATAAACTAGGCCATCCACAGTTTAGTTCAGGTGTTGAAAATACAAGCATGTCCTACCAAGAGAAGACTTGAATTTCCTGATGAGTTTTACAATTGCCCATTTCCCTTGTTCTTTCTAGGAGGTCCATTCAAGGTAACTAATCTCTCCTTCCCCAGGCTGACCCAAGTCAAGAACTACATCCCAAAAGACTGCATCATAAATGGGTAATTGGCAGGGGTGAAGAGAGGGGCAGCTTTCAGGGGCATTAACTGTGTGATGAGGAAGTAATTTCTACTGGCAGCTACCTACATCTCCTCTTTCAAATCACTGAGACACCAGTAGTTCAGATTCTAGTGCAGTAATTGTAACTTCTAGCTCACTGCCTCCCCCACTCATCAAAGAGGAGGGCCCAGCAGAGGCTGTATCAAGAGCAGCTATGCTTCTCCTTGGTTATAATTTTATGAACCTATGGATCACAAATTCAATTTAAATTTTATTTCTGTCACTGAGATGGCGTTATCGTTGTCCCTCTGTAGCAATTTCTTCAGCTACCTGTTTTTAAAATTTTGTATTGTTGTGTACTTTTTAAGTTATCTCATGTCATTATGGGAGCAAGGGGAAGTAAAAGAAAATGCATAGACAAAAGCAATGACTAGACATAAATAATCATTAGATACTGTGAATTATTGAGATATGATGTGCTCCTCCTAATTCATAGAGGAAGACAGGATGAAAAAGGGAAAGGAAAGGGGAGAGAACAAAGAATATTATTCATGTTTTGAACAATTTTCAGAAGGATAATGAAAATGATCTTTACTCTGGGACCCCATTCCTTATGTGAAGCTTTCAGTGAGAGTCTATAGTCTCTTACCTCCACCCCCATGGGCCAGCATCATTAATTCATTCATTCATTTCCCTTCCTCTCCTCCTCCCTCTCTTACCCTGAGAACTGACCTTCATAGAATTCACTGACTTAGTAAGTGAAAACAAAAAGGAATTGTTTTAACAGGGGTGATGCAGTACCAATCCTATATAATAAAAAGGTAATATGCAAATCAACTGGCCTGTGGAATAACCAGACATTATGACGTGCACTGACCACCAGGGGACATATGCTCAACGCGGAGCTGTCCCCTGGTGGTCAGTGCGCTCCCACAGGGGGAACACTGCTCAGTCAGAAGCCCAGAAGCTAGGCTCACAGCTGGCGAGTGCAGTGGTGGTGGCAGGAGCTTCTCCTGCCTCTGCAGAAGCACTAAGGATGTCTGACTGCAGGCTTAGTCCCGCTCCCCAGGGAGTGGGTCTAAGCCATCAGTAAGACATCCCTGAGGGCTCCCAGACTGCGAAAGGGCATAGGCCGGACTGAGGAACACCCTCCCCCCCCCCCCCCCCCCCCCCCCCCCCCACTCCAAGTACACAAATCTCATGCATCAGGCTTCTAGTGGTGATAATAAAGACAAAGAAAAAAAAAAACTAGAAAATGATCAGAGAACATTGCTTTTATTTGTAAGCCCTTCTTCTTCTTCTTCTCCTCCTCCTTCTTCTTCTTCTTCTTCTTCTTCTTCTTCTTCTTCTTCTTCTTCTTCTTCTTCTTCTTCTTCTTCTTCTTCTTCTTCTTCTTCTTCTTCTTCTTGCAATTGCCAGCCACCTTTTAAAATACCTCTTACTTAAAAGCAACAGACATTTTCCCTAGGAAGTTTGATTGCCCACACTGGGTGGTACTGAATAGTTCCCTATGATTTGATTCTGGCAGAATCATTGCAACCCTGATGAAGTATGATAACTTGACTGGGATTTTCATTTGTATTAAAATGACTGATTAAATGATCTTTTCTTGAGGTCAGAAAATAATGTGACAAAAATCCTTGCAGACAGTGGGTTTGCTGTAAAAGAACTTATTCAGCTCCATGCAACATGTTGTTTGTGGACCATGTGGGAGGAGGAATATGTGCATGCTCCCTTGATCTTCATGTTATTGTATCTCTTGCCTGGCTTAGGTATCATTGCTGCTCTATGTTTCCTCTCACAAGCAGGCCTGTGGAGTTTTCTGAGGGCTGAATATTGCCAATAAGCTGTTAGAAACAAAAGGGTCAATGATGCTTCGTCACTATCTTGAGAAAGCCAAAGATCATTTCTGTCTCGTTGGTCTCCAGCTGAATTTTGTTTGGGTCTTGTCCTGAGGATCTGAACCAGGTTGCACAGATTATTGAAAGAGTGTTCCCTTTACTCTGAGACCTTGCTCATCATATAGAAGGCAGAGCTGAAGTCATTTAGAGAACTATGTAGTTTCCTAGATAAATTAAATCCCACTCACTCCTCTCAGCTTTACACCATTAATTAAGGTTAAAAACCGTGTCCTTTAAATAAATATATATATTTATTGATTTAAAAAAAAAGGGCCCTAACCAGTTTGGCTCAGTGGGTAGAGCATCAGCCTGCAGACTGAAAGGCCCCAGGTTTGATTCCAGTCAAGGGCATGTACATTGGTTGCGGGTACATTGCTAGTAGGAGGTGTGTAGGAGGCAGATGATCAATGTTTCTCTCTCATCAATGTTTCTAACTCTCTTTTCCTAAATAGCAGACCAAGGTACCTATTTTCCCAGATAAAAACTGAAGGACATGCAAAGAATTCTCACCCTGGAAGAATACCTAAGAGGAACAAAGAAGCCCCCAAATTAGGTTGGCTTCCAGAAACTCAAGGGCTGCAGAAAAGGAAGAAGCAGAAAATGGAGGAGAAGTACTACCTTCATCTAAGGGACAGCAGCCACAAGCCAGTCACAGATTTCTGAGAAATATGGAAAGTGCCCCATGAGTTCAAGATGACCATTTTTACTCTCCCCACCCAGAAGGCACCTAAATCAGATTACAGACAGCATGGCAAAGAAGGTTTTTCCCCTACCTACCTCTCCCCCTTTTTCTCTACCTTATGATCCCCCAAAGTTGGTTCAAGCCAATAGCTAGGAGTGAGGGAGAGGAATGAGCCAGGAAATCACAAAGACATCTCCTGCATCTCTCCTCCACCTCCACTGACAGAAAGTACACTCCCTCATGTCCCAGGCTTCCACAGCTGACAGACCCAGGCTTGGGAAGGGAGGAAGAAGGGAAGTTCTGGACTGAATTAACTTTTGCAAGTTTTGACATTATATTTGACAAGACTTTTAAAATATTGATAGGGGTCTGGTCTTGTGACTGAAAGGGACCAGACAACATTTATTATGTAAAAATCACCAAAAAAAATAAAAAGCAAAGGAGTTGGCCTGAAATATCTTTTCGAGGCCAGGAAGAAATTATTCAGTAGAACTAATTTGGTCAGGGAATGATGGGAAAAGGAAAATTAGTTTTTGCTAACCTAGCCAGACCATCTTATTCATTAACTAACTGAAAGGTAAAAATTATTTATAAATTCAGACCATTATTGCTTGAGTGATCTGATTAGTCAAACTCAATTATCAGGATTTCACATTATTTCTATGTAAAACTGAACCTGAAAATGTAACTTACTTTCTCAAATAGTAACATTTTCACTTTGCTTTCCATTCCATCAACATAACATCTATTGGCAAGTCACCCAATCTCCTCAACAAATGTGTAATTTTAGTCCATCAATTACAACATCTACATCAATGATTTCACCTGCAGCACAAAAAGCCTTTAAAACCTATCCCACCATTAACCAGAGAATTGCACTTAAAAGAGTATAGACTAACAACTACATCTAAACACATTTGGGTCAGTCTCATCAACCCCTGATATCAGCATGAGGTGGATATTGACCTTCAGGCCAGCATAAAGCAGATGTATAGCATGAGATCCTAATCTCTGCACAAGTCCCTGTCTACACATTGGAGGCAGAATGTTTAGAGAAACGTGCTTCTGAATGACTAATGACAATGTCTGTTGCTGGAATATTGGTCTAACAAAGGTTTGCAGGACTTTAAAAAAATAAACATATATATATTAGTGACCTGGTGCATGGAATTGTGCACATTGGAAGGAAACTAATTACAACGTGGCTGGTAAGGTGGAACTGGGCCAGATGGGCCCGACACGCCTAGAGCCAACCTCCTGAGGTCCCACCCTGGCGTATATGGAGTAAGTGGAGTCCCTCTGGCAGGTGGGGTCCCTCAGCCTGGTCCGTGGGGATTGGGCTGAAACCAGCTCTCCGACATCCCCTGAGGGATCCAGGAATATGAAAGGGCACTCTGTACGGAACACAAATTCAGGTGTGTAGTAAACCAGAATTGGGGGCCGACAGTGCCCTAGCAACAACATAACCCACAGCCGAATATGGAATTGCACAACCCCATGAGGAATTGGGCTCCCTCCTCTCAAAGTTTTTGTTGTACAGGGTGTGTCACCCAAAAAACCATTGCTGCCAAGTGACTGCAGCTCAGCAGCTCCTGTGTTGAGCACCTGCCCCCTAGTGGTCATTATGTGTCATAGCAACCAGTGGACACAGTATACTAGCCTTTTTATATCTATAACTAGAGGCCTGGTGCATGAAATTTGTGTTTTGGGGGGTGTTCCTCAGCCCAGCCTGCCCCTTCTCCAATCTGGTACCCTTTGGGGGATGTCCAACTGCTGGGTTAGGTCTGATCCCACTGTGGGATCGGTTCTAACCCAGCAGTTGGACATCCCTCTCACAATCTGGGACTGCTGACTCCCAACCATTTGCCTGCCTGCTTGCCTGCTTGCTTCTAATTGCTTCTGCCTTCCAGCCTGATCAATCCATAACCACTTTCCTGCCAGCCTAATTGATACCTAACTGCCTCCTTGCCCGGCCCAGTTGCCCCAACTACCCTCCCCTGCTGGCCTGGTCACCCCTAACTGCCCTTCCTCCCCTTCAGGCCTGGTCCCTCCCAACTACCCTTCCTCCCTCCCCTGCAGGGCTGGTCGCCCCCAACTGCCCTTGCCCTTGGCCTGGTTGCCCCTAACTGCCCTCCCCTGCAGGCCTGGTCTCTCCTAACTGCCCTCCCTCCCATGCAGGCCAGGTCCCCTCCCCAACTGCCTTCCCTTCCTGTAGGCCTGGTCACCCCAATTGTCCTCCCCTGCTGGCCTAGTTGCCCCTAATTGCTCTCCCCTGCCAGCCATCTTATGGTGGCCATCTTGTGACCACATGGGGGTGGCCATCTTGTGTGAGGGTGTGGCAGTCAAATTGCTTATTATATATAGGATAATAAAAGCATAATATGCTAATTAGACCAGACATCCTTCTGAATGTCTTTCCAGACAACCTTACGGACAAAGCAGCAGCTTCCATGATTGCCTTGTGTCAAGGCAAGCCATTGCAGCTGTGAGGGCCAAGCCCCTTGCACGAATTTTGGGCATCAGGGCTCTAGTATATAGATATTTATTGATTTCAGAGAAGAAGGGAGAGGGAGAAAGAGATAGAAACATCAGTGATGAGAGAGAATCATTGATCTGATGCCTCCTGCATGTCCCACACTGGGGATTGTTCCTGCAATCTGGGCATGTGCCCTGACCAATAATCAAACTCTGACCTCCTGGTTTATAGGTTGGCACTCAACCACTGAGCCACACTGGCTGGACTGCATGTCTTTCTTGATGGAAGATGAAAGCAGGACAGAGTGCATCACACATCATGTGATAAATTTATGGACAATTACAAAATAAACTGAAAAAAAAATAGTCCATAGCTTTTCCTCAGAGGCATCATACTCTGAGTGGGGAAAACTAAATAAACAAATATAGAAAGTAAACCAGTCATCCAGAAGGCTATCCTTGAGTTATGGTGACAAGTCTGGGGAATAAAAAGAGAAATTCTTTAACAATCTGTAACATGTGCCCAGGTTGAAATGTGATGACAAGGTTATAATAATAAGTATTTCTTGGAATTCAAGGGAGCGCATTGAAGTTTTGTATGAATTCTGCACATATCTCTGGGCAATAAGAATTACAATAATGTTGGGAAGAGCAGGGATAATGGAAAGAAGAGGGTTTTTTTTCTCTGATTTATTTACAACGGAGGGAGTTAACCTCACTCCTAGAAAACACTGATCCAAGAAAGGAAAGATTAATAGAGGTACAGCTGTCATGTTGACCTTTTCATAGCCACTCTACCAGCTTCTCACTAGAAGGGATTTGTTCAGTGTCTAAATACATTTATTGAGCATCTATCATGTTCTCTCAGAGACTATAGGATCAGTCTCTGAAGTCTGACCATCTGAGTTCCATCCTGGTTTTTCCACTTTTGGAATGATTTTGGGTAATTTAACCTCTGTGTCTCAGTATCTTTATCTGTAAAATGGGAATAATAGTAGTACCTATATTAATGTTGTTGGGAATATTAAATGAGGAAATACATTTACTACTTTAGAATAATACCAGACCCATTAGCATCACTCAAATGTTAATAAAAACTGTTCATATTATTGCTTGGTACTATTAATACAACCATGTCAGTTGGCAGACACTTTCAGTAATTACTAAGGAAAGAATTGGAAGGCCTTTGTGCGATAGTCTTCTAAAGACCTTTTATTCCCCGCCCCCCCGCCCCCTCCCTATTTAGGCAGACAACCCTGCTGAGCCTCTTGTGGCACTACTCTCCATTTCTACATATGCCCATTCTAGTTCAGATCATCATCCCTTTAAATTGTTTAAAATCTATATCGCTTGGTCTTCTTGCTCCCTGTTCTTGCTGCTACAGCTTACCACACACATGGCTTTTGTTTTACTCACATTATTCACATACTCAGAAAGCCACAGTGGCTGTTTGGTGTTGTTCAGATCCCAGCCCACATCCATAGTTCATTAATTTAAGCTCATCCTCATCTAGTTCCACCTCAGCTGAGCAATCTAGTTCCAGCCACCCCCACTCCAACAAGCACTGCCAGCCTGCATCGTGTTTGTCTTCTTACATCTTGCCCTCACTTTATTTTATTTACCAAAACTACTGTCTGAATATCTGTCTCTCATCTTTCTTCCATTCGGGGCCATATCTCCTTCCAGACTTCCCTGTGCGGCTTCCCTGAGTCCAATCCCCTCACCCTCAGAACTCACTTATTTTTCTTACTTTTTGGTGCCTGGCTACTTTTGACAGTGGCAGAAGCTGTCAGCCAGCAATGGAGGCATCTGGATACTCCACGGCAGGCATGACGTGACCAGGGAAGGTGTCAGAAGTTTCTGTCACTACACATCAGCAATCTTCTCACTGCCTTACAGACTCTCTCTGGGAACCCCTCTTAGTTTTAGAACCCAGTATTTCAGCATACAACTGATCTGGTCTGCTTCCCCCTTCCAATGGCACCTTTTCCAATTTAACCCCCCACCCCTTTCTGCCATGCTTGCCCATAAATTAGTAGTTTTGTTGCATCCCCTGGGCAGGTGCTTCTTCCAGTCTTTATCCTCAGTATCTGATCCCCCACTTGCCAAGGATCAGGTATGTTCATCTAGAGACCTGGCTGTTGGTTACTTAAGGTGCCCAGGGGTAGAAATAGCCACATTGTGGGGAGAAGCTAAATTTTTATAGAGGGCTTAACATTAAAATCAGTATCATCAGGTTAAAGGATTCTGCACAGGCATAAAAAGAGGAGCATCTGTGGCCTGGTGGGCAGTGAAATGGAAGGCTAGGCAAGTAGGTCCTGCTAGAGCCATGGTTGGCAAACTGTTGCTCGAAAGCCACATGTGGCTCTTTAGCCCCTTGAGTGTGGCTTTTCCATAAAATACCACAGCCTGGGCAAGTCTATTTTGAAGTGGCGTTAGAAATTTAAGTTTAAAAAATTTGGTTCTCAAAAGAAATTTCAATTGTTGTACTGTTGCTATTTGGCTCTGTTGACTAACAAGTTTGTCGACCACTGTGAATCTCACTCTGTCCTGCTTTCATCTTCCATCAAGAAAGTTATGCAGTCCAGCCAGTCTGGCTCAGTGGTTTAGTGCTGACATATAAACCAGGAGGTCAGAGTTTGATTATTGGTCAGGGCACATGCCCAGATTGCAGGAACAATCCCCAGTGTGGGACATGCAGGAGGCATCTGATCAATGATCCTCACTGAGTATAAGCTCGGTGAAACTGGGCCCTCTCTGTCTTGTCTTTCACCATATCCCAGAACCTCAACAATGCCTGGCATGATGCAGTCACTCAATGTTTCATTGTTGTTGAATAAATAATCTGTAGAAGGTGCAGGGCAATCATGAGGGCAGGAGAAACCCCCAATTTATGCCAGTATTGTCCCACCCTGGATTTGTCAGCTGTCTCTGATTGCTGCATTCCAGCTTGTTTTATCTCGCCCTTTAGCTTGTCAGCCTAGTGTCCTTTCCTTTTCCGGGGACAGAACATGCAGCCGGGACTCAGCAAACACCAATTAGTTCAGGCTGAATTGAACTGCGTTTCACTGGATAGCTCTTGAAGTTTGTTATGAGTTACACAGTCTCCTCTCATTAAAGAATATTCTTCTCATTTTTTTTTGTCAACATTTGTTTAAAAAATATCCTTTCATTGAGGGGAAAAATATGAATTGGATGTTTGCAGCAAGATACGTAGCTTCATAATTATGATTGAACTATGTAGTTCATTACATCTTAGAATCTAAAATGAAACCATCCATAGCCTTTTGAAGTTGATTCCCAGGACATGTTCCATCTCGCTCGCTTCTTTTCTTAAGAGAACACAGGAGGGTGAATCCTACCAGCTTTTGGGACAGCCAGTCCTCATTACCCTACAGCTTGCTAAGACAAAATTTGGGATTCCACTTGAAATTCAGAGATTATTGTAAGAAAATAAATTGTATTTCGATATACTCAGCCATCGATTTAACATGTGTTGTCTTTTTTTTTTGGGGGGGGGGGAGGGGAGCATAAAAATCAGACTGAGAATTGTTCCAAACATAATCTATTGTTACTATCTTGATAGAGGTTGAAATTTTGTAAAGCAAAACAAACAAACAAAAAAACAGAAGAATTACTCTTAAGCCAGAGCCTAATTTAAAATGGGGTTTCTCAGCCTCAGCACTGTTGATGTTTGGGTCCAGAGGTTGTCCTATCCTACAAAATGTACACTATTTAACAGCACCCGTGGCTTCTACATATTAGATGACAGTAACACCCTCCCTCCCTCCCATTTTGGTGATCAAAAATGTCTCCAAGGGGTTGGAGGACAAAATTATGCTGGTGAGAAACACTGAGCTACAACAGTCCTGCCCTGGCTGGTGTGGCTCAGTTGGTTGAGCATCACTCCATGTACCAAAAGGTCACTGGTTCAATTCCTGGTCAGGGCACCTACATATTTTGTATAATAAAAATGTGCACTTGAAACTTAAAAAGAAAAAAAGCAATATATATATATATATATATATATATATATATATATATAGAGAGAGAGAGAGAGAGAGAGAGAGAGAGAGAGAGAGAAAGAGAGAGAGAGAGAGAGAGAGAGAGAGAGAGAGAGAGAGAGAGAGAGCGAGCGCCAGGGGCCATCACAAACAAAACAAGTGGAAGGATGACCTAACAGCCTGCATGAGGTGACCAGGCCAGCAGGGCTGTCAGTGAGGAATGACTAAACAACCAAACAATAGGCTGTGTGGGGCGACCAGGCCAGCAGGGGGGGCAGTTGGGGGCAACCAGGCCAGCGTGGGAGGCAGTTAGGAGTGATCAGGCTGGCAGGCAGAGATGGTTAGGGGTGATCAGGCTGGCAGGAGAGGAAGTTAGGGGTGATTAGGCAGGCAGGCAAATGAGCGGTTAGGAGATAGCAGTCCAGGATTGTGAGAGGGATGTCTGACTGCCAGTTTGGGCTCTATCCTGGAGATCGAGAATTCCTGATTGGAGAGGGTGCAGGCTGGGTTGAAGGGACCCTCCCCCCAATGCATGAATTTCATGCACCAGGCCTCTAGATAAATACATAAAACAGTCCAACATGGCAGGATCTTATTTTAAGGAGATTTTTAAATCTTCAGCTATTTCCCCACTATATCACCATAGTGTGATAATAGACCAGGTAGCATTTTTCTGTTTTCTAACAAATATATTTATTTGTGCTCTCCTTCTTCTCTAATACTAGAGCTGTAGTAAACAGTAGAGTCCTTAAGGGTAGTAGTGTCCTTTCCATTTCTTTGATTTTCTTTACAGAAATAAGAATAGTGCTTGGTCTGATGGAAACATGTGACAGCATGCATTAACCAACCCCATAGGAAACTCAACTAGAAGATATTCATTTATGCTCTCAATTGGAAGAATGTAAGTATCATGGGAGCATATTATTTTCTCTTTCTCTCTCTCTTGTTCACTGTTGTATTTCCAGCACCTAGAAGAGCATCTGGTGCACACCAAATGCTCAATCAATATGTAATAAAGGAATTATGTCATTTCTTTTCTAAAAATGTTTAATGAGGTCCCTGACTTATTTCCATGGGAGATTATTTGGAATCTTTAGGCTGAGGTTTAAGGCTCTCTTTATTCTGTGTTTTTCAATATTCTTCTGTGCATCTCTGCTATACAGTCCCACTCTTGGACACAAGCTTAGATCCAAACATTTTCTCAAATTCTCACAAACATTTTTGCCAATGAAGAACTCCTCAGTTTGTTCTCAACTGAGTGAAATCAATATAACACACATTTCAAAAATCAGCTTATTTCATCTCTTTTAGAGAATATCTGAGTCCATAAACTCATGGGGATCTCTCTTTGCTCAAAGCCTAAGACTTACTGCTCTGTACCTCACCTTGTACATTTTAATTCTATAAGAAGCAGCACCTTTCACTCTATGATTTTGAGTTATCATTTCCATGTATGCATGTCTTCTCTCTCTCCAAGTACACAGCAAATTTTTAGAAGGCAGGGACAAATTATCATGTTTAGAAATAATATAGAGTCTATTAATGATAGCTACATAATAAAGGTACATTATTCTCATTAATTATTTTATTTATTTATCTATTCAACTAGTATTTTTTAAAATATATTTTATTGATTTTTTTACAGAGAGGAAGGGAGAGAGATAGAGAGCTAGAAACGTCGATGAGAGAGAAACATCGACCAGCTGCCTCTTGCACACCCTCTGCCGGGGATGTGCCCGCAACCAATGTACATGCCCCTGACCGGAATCGAACCTGGGACCTTCAGTCCACAGACCGACGCTCTACCACTGAGCCAAACCGGTTTTGGCTCAACTAGTATTTTTTACTGGCTTTCTTTGTGCTAGACATGTGCCAGGATGTAAAAAATATGCTTACTGTTTTTCATGAAGTGTTTAGATAAGTTGGAGAAAACATGATATCTAACGTGGTGAGAGCTAGATTTAGCATGAGAAAACTTTGGTATGAATACTAACTTGGCCACTTACTAGTCATGTGACCACTTATGCTCTTAGCATCTTAGTGTCCCCATCTGGGAAGTGGGAATGATAACACTTGTTCTGTCTGCCTATCATAATAAAGATCACACCACATTGTATTTTATGTGCAAACATTTTCTAAGTGACTGAACATCATGGTTTTAATTTGTTCACAAATTGTTTGACAAAATCTCTTCAACAAGTGGAGCCTAATTCTCCTCTCCTTCAGGACAAAGCCGCCATAGTGGGGGCCAACGCAGAGGTGGTTAGGGGCAATCAGGCAGATAGGAAAGAAGTTAGGGGTGATCAGGCAGGAAGGTAGAGTGGTTAGGGGCAATCAGACAGGCAGGAGCATGGTTAGGGGTGATCAGGAAGGCAGGCAGAGGCAGTTAGGGGTAATCAAGTGGGCAGGTGAGTGGTTAGGGGTGATCAGGTAGGCAGACTAGTGGTTAGGGTGATCAGGCAGGCAGGCAAGCAGGCAAAGTGGTTAGGGATGATCAAGCAGGCAGGCAGGCAGGATAGCGGTTAGGATCCAGTGGTCTGGAATTGTGAGAGGGATCCTGGATTGCGAATAAATGCAGGCTGCACTGGGGGAGACCCCCCCTTACCTCCATGCACAAATTTCGTGCACCGGGCCTCTAGTGTTTTATAAGTTGTTAAATTTTGGGGTGAAATATTTGTTATGAAGCAATAGACAATCCACAGAGTACTGTACAGACTTAAGGTACTATTTTTGAGTATGCTATTATTTATTAAATGAAGCATATCATAATTTATAATTGTTTATTTCTGAATAATGAATTAGAAGTGAAAGAAAAAGAAACTTTAAAAGGAAAATGACAAAACCTTAAGAACTAAAAAAAAAAAAAAATCACGTGAATATAAACTTTCTAATTTGCAGGAGATGCTCACTCTGCCTCGTTCTTTATTTTCTGAAACATATCAACCTGTGACAGTGGCTGCAGGCTATCTGCTGAAGGCTACAGGCTAAAAGAATTGTTCATCCCTACTAACTGCTTTTGTTTGATTCCTTTTCAGTTCTCATTTTGAGCTAAAATTAATAGTTTTAATTAAATAAAAATGAAAACTTTACTTTTATACTCCATAGACTATATAAATATTTGTATTAGAAAAAATCATCATAGTTCTTTGTTAAATACCAAGGACATGGACATAGAAATTTATAATTTGTTTGCCAACTTCTGAAAGTCAGTGTTATTTCTTTGCTGTAGAAACACTAACCCAGCCTGATCTCCATTATATTTTTTTAATTTCTTTATTGATTAAGTTATCACATCTTTGTCCTAATCTCCAGTATTAATAATGTCCCTGTGAGGCTGAATTCATAGTCCTCACTAGTCAACTTGGTCAAAATTAATTTGAACCAGGACAAATTTAAATTTTAAATTTTATTTACCTACCTCTAGTCCACAGAATCTCTGTTTACAACAAATTTCTTACAAACATCCCACTTAGAAGGAGGAGGGCTGTCAATTTATTAACCTACTTAATAATATAATAAAAAATTTAATTTCTCACTGAATATTCATTTACTCTGTTTTTTCTAGGACTTTAAGTGAAGGACTTTGGAAGTTGTGCTAACTCTTGGAAACCTGGAGAATAGTACTTATGTGTTTATCTGAAATATCATAGATTAGAAAAGCTCATGAATGACACAAATGTTTTGAATTTTTTTCCTTTATCTGTATGCTTCGTTAAAGGATTAATAAATAGGACATGGAAATTAAAACAGTATGAAAATATTCTTACCTGTGGGAGATCTGTTGTTGGCCGGAGAAGGTTGGGTGCCAAAGGTAGATTCTGTAATACCAAGGGTAGATTCTGTAATACCAAAGATAGATTCTGTAATACCAAGGATAGATTCTGTAATGCCAAGTGCAGGATCTGTCGGAGGGGTTACTGAGTCTGAAAGGACAAAGCAGAAATTTATAATGAATAAAAGTACTATAATAGAAAGATAAAGTATTGACTTAATCTTCCCCGCCCAAACTTTGTTTATTCATTTAACAAATCATCATTGAGGCCTTTTAACAGGCAAGGCAGTGGCACATAATGGCAAATAACAGAGTCCTGTGGCTGTCTCTAAAAAGCATACAGCCTAGATCAGTGGTCAGCAAACTCATTTGTCAACAGAGCCAAGTATCAACAGTACAACGATTGAAATTTCTTTTGAGAGCCAATTTTTTAAAACTTAAATGCCTTCCAATGCCACTTCTTCAAAATAGACTTGCCCAGACCATGGTATTTTGTGGAAGAGCCACACTCAAGGGGCCAAAGAGTTGCATGTGGCTCACAAGCCACAGTTTGCAGATCATGGGTCTAGATGGTAGGTGGGGAACCAGCACTGTATTGATGCTGTGAGAGAGGAAGAGAGGGGGGTCAGGGGGAGGCACAGGAAGGTCACCCTCCTGGGGTTGGGAGGTCAAGAAAAGCTTTCTGGAAAAAGTGACATTTAACCAAGACCTAGTAAAACAAGCACAACAGCTAATATCTGAAGTATTTAAAAAGTAACCACACAGTTTACAAGTCTATAAACACACAAAAATTGTTTTACCAGCAAGTGTAGAAACAATGATACAACTATCAGACTGGATATAATACCAATGAACTTAAGATTGATGGTATGATTATGCTCTTTCTAAAATGCCTATTTTTGTCATAAAATTTTTATTTGGCTACACTTTTCTCTCTGTATGTGGGAGGGGGTTTAATGAAAGAGAGGCTGGAATATGTCATTTGACTTATTATGTATCCTTGTCAATTCTTTTAAAGCCTTCATTATTTGACTGTAAGATATTCCTATTAGCAATACAAAACAATTTAGAAATGCCAAAAGAAATCTACTGACTAGGAATATTTGGGTTAGATATGGGTAAGTGAATTTGAATCTAGGGAACTTTGTGATTTTCTAGATAAAATGGCATTGGGTATAGTGTCATGTATTTGATGTCAGTTATTTAGATATTTGATTACACATTATCCTGTTGGTTCTATTCTGTAACTTAACTTAAGGGAAAAGTATATATTTTTTAAATTATGTCACTTGAAACCACAGCATATTGGGAGGAATTTCTTATTGTCAGATGAATCTATGTTTTATTTTTATTGGTAGTAATGTTGTTACTGCTATTGGCTGTAGGTGGCACTAACAGCTGGCTCTGACTTGCTATCATACAAATGATTCCTTGTTATTAATCTCTGCGGAGGAGGAAGATGGTAGTTATATGGAGAGTATATGAATAGGTTAGTAGAATGACCATCTTCTTCTCCACATGCCATCCCAAACAAGATGGACCTCTGAGCATGATGTGCACATTTGATCATGATTTGGCCCCCTATCGCATCCCTGACTTCATTTCCTGATGCTGCCCATCATCTTTTACATTTCTCTCAGATCACATTCTCCAGCCAGCAGGTGATAGCTCAGCCCTGTTTCCTAAACACAATATGCTCTCAATGAGTGCCTGATCTTTGTGCATGCTGTTTCTAACACTTTCTCACCCCAAACCTCCTGGGATGCACTTCCTCAAACTTAAAAGGAGCTTTATGATGTGTTCAGAGTTTACCCTGCAAAGGCCTTATTACTTATGGGGCATGCCCTTCAAGAGAAGTAATTACTTTGTTCCTCACTTTGTATTTTTGTATTTTATGCAAGTGGATGATGATTCAGTGCCTACAAATTTCCTCTTAACATTGGAAGGAAGAAGTCCAGCTTTAAGTACAGAGCTGACTACGGGTGCATCATAAGCCTTATCTTCCAAAGGAATAACCTTGCTGAAACCAATTTGGCTCAGTGGATAGATCGTCGGCCTGTGGACTGAAATATTTCGGGTTTGATTCTGGTCAAGGGCATGTGCCTTGGTTGCAGGCACATCCCCAGTAGGGGGTGTGCAGGAGGCAGCTGATCAATGTTTCTCTCTCATCGATGTTTCTACCTCTCTATCCCTCTCTCTTCCTCTCTGTAGAAATAACCTTAATCAGTCGAAACACACACCTAGAAATATGATGCAGAGGTGTTTTTCTCTGTGGATTGCTTAGAACAGAGGTTGCCACATGTGGCTCACATGTCAAATCCCACTCATTGCCTGTGTTTGCAAACAGAATTTATTGGAACACAGCCATGCCCATGTGTTTATATATTATCCGTATAAGAAAAATCTGTTGTCTCAGTGCAAAGTAGAGAAATTCTGGGAATATTACAGAGCAGAAAAGAGACTGAGTAAGAGGAGAGCAGTTTTTGTTGCCTTTAATAAGAGTAACAATGTTGGTAGGCTGTAAGATAAGTGTCTGAGGTTCTCCCTTCCCCACCTACCCTGTATCCCAGGAACTCCTCCCCCCTCTGATAAAAGCAATGCAGACCTTTTAACATAAAACTTGAGGCCAAAAATATCCTTCTGGTTTCAGATTGGCCTGCAAAGTCAAAACTCTGCCTCAGTCAAAACAAAACTTAGGGGTATAAAAAGGAGCAGCTAAAACCTAACAGGGAAAAACTATTTTCTGAAATTCAAATTCAGAAGTTAGCAAACACATGTCAGCCAGTTTACAGACCATCAGGTTGTCAGGGGTAGAGATATTGGCCAAAAGCAGCTCACTTTGTTTCTGAGTGTGTCCCCTCTGCAGCAGGCCTGTCAGGGCCCTCCGGACCAGCAGTGGGCAGCAATGACCACGTGTCTGGCCCATAGAGCAGCTGAGTCAGTTTTAGGGCTTCCTTAGAGCTTGAATCAGCCCTTGGCTATTCCACCTTAAAGTGAACTCCTGAGCACACTAGGTCCATGCTTCTCAAAATGTGGCTCGTGATTTCTCATAGAAACAGAATGGAAATGCAGAATCTCAGGCCCACACCTTTGATTTACTGAATCAGAATCTGCATTTTAATAAGATCCAACGTGATTTGTATTTAAGTTAAAGTCTTTTATTGTATGAGGAACATAACAGAAAGTATTTGTCTGGCACATCCCGCCTCAATAGTCAATGGTTCTCTCGTCCCATTGTTGACATATCCCGTTGTAATTCTCTCTTCACATCCCAAAAACACCTGCACACTCACACACAGTCACAGGACTCACTAATCCTTAACTCTTTTTAATCTTGACCTTAACAGTTATAGTTGGAAATCCATTTAATAAACAAATCTCAGTCAAGGCTGATGATAGCCAAGATATTAGGCTCCCCCTGAGGTATTCACACTGAGCAAAACAAAACATCCCCTCCATCTCAATAAAACAAAACACACTTTGTATATGCCAAAAGCTGGACTCTGCATTGTTACAATAGTAGACATACCAATAGGTTAGGCCAGCAGCAGAAGAGGATATTTTTGGAAAATCATTCTTTAAAAATGTACTGTTGAATTACAAGAGTCTACAGGCTCTGGAATTCAAATAACTGCTCGATGAGCTGCCAATCACCCCAATCCTGACCCATTCCCTTTCTGAGTTTTCTATAGTAAGAGTCACTGAGCATTTGAACTTCCTGGGAGCCTGGGGTAGGTGGGAAGAGAGCACCTCAGATCTTGTTATCTTGCAGCCTTCTAACATTGTTACTCTTCCCTGGGAATAAAAAGGGGCAAAAACTGGTCTCCTTTCACTAATCACTTTTCTGTTCTCTTTTAGCACTCAGTGACAACAGACTTTTCTTCTGTATTTTCATCTTCCTATCTGTCAACAATAATAGCTTGATATGGGAATGACGTTTGGACAAATCATGAGAAGTTAACTCCAGTATTTATATGGCATCCAGTGGTACCACTACAGATAGAGAAAGCATGTTTGGAAGCGTTTAAGAACTATAACAAATGGAAAAATATGATAGAGTGATGACATTATTTTATGGAGTCTCAACTGCATCTTCTAAATCATTCCCAAAGATGTATGTCAGACTGTGACCAGAATACTAGCTATAATTTGGAGAAACTGGAATCTTCAAGATTTATTGTCTTTCATATTTTATCACAAAGTATAAAAACTCATTATAAAATTTTAAAAATAACCATCTGCTCAGATCCTAAAATTATATTAGATACAAGACTCTCCTATAATATTGGAATCATCATGTGCTTTGGGTATCCAGAATGAATACTCTTCCTTATTACCTTGAAATATTCATTATTTTTGTCCTATCCAATTTGGCTCAGTGGATAGAGTATTGGCCTGTGGACCAAAGCATCCTGGGTTTAATTCTGGTCAAGGGTATATACCTGGGTTGCAGGCTCCTCCCTGGCCTGGCCCTTAACCAATTATTTTGTTTCTCTTACATTGATTTTTCTCTCTGTCTTTCTTCCTCTCTTCCACTCTCACTAAAAGTCAATGGAAAAATATTCTCAGACAAGGATTAACAAAAAAACTATTCATTATTTTCTAATCTTAAAAATAAATATAATTCAAGAGAATGAGAAGATACATGACAGGCTGGGAGAAAAATATTTGCAAGAGACACATCTGACAAAGGACTGTTATGCAAAACATATAAAAAGAACTCCTAAAACAATATTAAGAAAACAAAAAATTTGATTAAAAAAGTGGGACCAAATCTTTACCAGACACCGAACCAAGGAAGATATACAGATATCAAATAAGCATATAAAAATGTGCTTCATATCACATGTAACCAGAGAAATGGAAATTAAAACAACAATGAGATATTGCTACAGAATGACCAAAAGCTGGAACACTGACACCAATCACAGATGACAATGGGAAGCAACGGTATTCATTGCTGGTGGGAATTCAAAAGGATACAACTACTTTGGAAGACAGTTTGGTGGTTTCTTACAAAACTAAACATACTTTTACCATACAATCCATCAATTGTGTTCTTTGGTATATAATAAAGTAGTGTAAAACTCATGATAGCATAGAAATCTGCACATGAATGTTTATGGTAGCTTTATGCATAGTTGCCAAAACTTGGAAGCCACCAAGATGTCCTTCAGTAGGTGAATGTGGTACATGCATACAATGGAATAGTATTCAGTGCTAAAATAAAAAATTGAGCTATCAAGCCATGAAAAGACTTGGAGGAAACCTAAATGCCTATTACTAAATGAAAGAAGGTAATCTGAAAAGGCTATATACTGTATGATCCTAGTTAATAAAAGAGTAATATGCAGATTGACCATCACTCCAATACACAAGATGGCTGGCCCCATGTAGTGAAAGATCCTGCCCCTATGTGGACACAAGATGGACACCACAAGATGGCCAGCAGGGAAGGGCAATTGGGAGGGACCAGGCCTGTAAGAGAGGGCAGTTGGGGGCAATCAAGCTTGCAGGGGAGGGCAGTTAGGGGTGACCAGGTCAGCATAAGAGGGAAGTTGGAGGTAACCAGGCCTCAGGAAAGGGCAATTGGGGGAGACCCAGGCCTGCAGTGGAGAGCAGTTAGGGGGCACCAGACCTGCAGGGGAAGGCAGTTAGAGGTGACTAGGCCTGCAGGGGATAGCAGTTAGGGGCAAACAGGCTGGCAGGGGAGCAGTTAGGTATCAATCAGGCTGTCAGGAGGGTGGTTAGGGGGTGATCAGGCTGGCAGGCAGAAACAGTTAGGGGCAATCAGGAAAGCAGTCAGGCGAGAAGTTAGGAGCCAGCAGTCCTGGATTGTGAGAGGGATGTCCCAAATTGGAGGGTGCAGGCTGGGCTGAGGGGCACCCCCCCCTGCTGTGCATAAATTTCATGCACCAGGCCTCTAGTTTTAATATAACATTCCAAAACAGCAAATCTATAGAAATTGTAAAAAGAGCTCAGTATTTTCCAGGGGTTGGGTGTGGGAGGACAGGGATGAATAGGTGAAGTACAAAAGATATTTAGGGCAGTGAAATGACTGTATATGATACTATAATGATGGGTACATATTATTACACATTTGTCAAAATGCACAACACCAAGAATGAACCCTAAAATAAAGCTATGGACTTTGGATAATTATGATGTGTCAATGTAGGTTTTCCAGTTGTACCAAATGCACATTCTGGTATGTGATGTTGATAATGAGGGAGAATATGCATGTGTGTGGGGAAGATGGGGGGCGTATACAGTAAATCTCTGTACCTCTCTCTTTTTTTGCTGTTAAACTGGAACTGCTCTAAAAAAATAGTCTTTGAACAAAGTCACAAGCACAGTTTTAACATCATAAAATATTGTTTTTATAAACATATGTTCATGACAGAAATAAGGTTCTCTTTGGAATGTAAGGTTGTTTGGTCTCTGGTTCATGTCATTAGGTTCTGCCAAAGCTATTGGTAAAACGATGTGAGAACCAGTTACCTTTAATTATTTTTAATGTTCCAAGACTGCACTTTAACTATACCCAGCCTTCTTCGGGAAAGATGATATATTTATTTTTGAAAGAATTAGGCAAAGTTGAATATGGATATATATATATATATATATATATATATATATATATATATATATATATATATATATGGTATATGGAGAGAGAGACAGAGACAGAGACAGAGACAGAGACAGAGAGACAGAGAGAGAGACAGAGAGAGAGTTATAGTAGGCATAGGGATGGTGCTATTGTCCCAGTATCAAATAGGCATTTGTTTCTGAATAGTGGGGAATGGACCTGCACCTTTGCTAGTCCAAGGATCCCAGGAACCAACCACCTGCTGGACTGGGAAGGACCCAAGAAACAGACGTGGCCTGAAATCAAGGGGAACTCTTTCCCTCATCAATTACTCTGGTTTTTATGAGTATGTTATAAACTACAATACCTCTGAAAATAGGAAGGTGGTAAAGATATTAATAGTCCTGCAGAGATTATTAATTGCTTACAAATCTATTTAAGTTTTATAGGCATTACTTTACTATTATACATATGCATATTTGATGGTTGTCATTACAAATTTCTATTTTTTATAGGTAATTTGTTGTCACAGTGTTTGTTGAAACATTTGTTCATCTCTTTTATGTGGTAAAATCTTCATTATTTGATCTAATTAGCCAACTGTTGAAATATGTAGGATGATCCTACATATCAATTTTGTCATAAAAATCTTCTTTGTGCCAGACTCCGTGCTTCAAAATCAGGGGTATTAAAGCAAGATACAGTCCCTATCCTTAAAGTATTTATATCTCATAGATGGTTTACCCATTGTGCTATATGTATTTGAATGTTTTTAGCAATCCATAAGGAATTTTTAGATTTAAAAAAAATGCTAAATGATCATCTCTATTGATTATTGTTATAGTAGTGCTAATGCCACTAAGTTAAGAGTTATTATTAATGGAATTTGGGGGGGGGGGAAAGGTTCTGTATTCATCTAAAAGTCTTGAAAACATTCTTTTTAAAAAATATATATATTTTATTGATTTTTTACAAAGAGGAAGGGAGAGAGATAGAGAGCTAGAAATGTCGATGAGAGAGAATCATCCACCAGCTGCCTCTTGCACATCCCTTACCGGGGATGTGCCCGCAACCAAAGTACATGCCCTTGACCAGAATTGAACCTGGGACCTTTAAGCCCGCAGACCGACGCCCTACCACTGAGCCAAACCGGTTTCGGCTTGAAAACGTTCTTGAATCAGCTTTTTATTTAAAGAATATATTTTTTCAGTAGGATACCACTTGTCAAAAAATGCTTTCTACTCTGAAATTTAATAATTTTGAGTTGTGTAGCAAGATTAAAATATCATGGAAATAATGAGTATTCTATTTGTTCCAATTAGAAATCCTCTGAACTTAGGGCAGTCTTGGCCACCCCCTTTTTACCTTATTAAACAGACTACTCACCCAAGAAAATAGTGATCTTTTCAGATGAGATATTCCATACTTTATTTCCAGGCACTGGAGTCTGAGCCATACACCATATGGTCAGGTTGTTCGATTGGGCTGGTTCATTGCCATACACCCTTGTGAAAACAGACTTTACGTTCAAAAATCCACTTTTGTCTTTTCTCTCTTCATTTGTAATGTATATTTCTACAAGAGGAATAAGAGCAAGGTTAGTCACTAACATTGCCAGCATGAGCCATACAGTGATGCCAAGGCCTGGCTAGAGACAGTTTGGTTTATGGTAAAGGAGAGTCTAAAGGTGTCTAATGGCAGTATCTGGGCAGTGAGGGTATGTTCCAGCAGGTGCAGAATTAACTGCAACTGTTTGCAGAGGCTGCTGCATGGCATTGGTCCATGGTCCAGATGTGAAATGTATTGATGAAGAGGATTGTTTGGTTTGTAACCAGGGCCCAGGGGAATTCCAGGACTCTGCTATGGAATCTGGATACATAGCAGGAATATGCCTAAGTGATCAGGAAACTATAAAATGACCTCAGCTAAGACTCTGAGATGCTCTGTGCCATCTCAGTGGTTCCCCTTCCCCAGTCCCCCTTATGGGCCCCTTGTTGCAAATGTACATGTGATGCATATCTTTACTTTAATGGTGATGCTTATTGTGTCCTTTTCCTGCAATAAACTTCAGGTTTATAGCCACTGTCATGTTGGGTCCTGTGAGTCTTCTTTAGAAATAGCACCCTGTTTAACTGCCTCTGTTAGTCCAACTTGCAAACAGCATACATGGCAGCAGGAATTTAATGTAAAACTGTCATCAGAGGCCATAACTTTCGGAATTCTCACAGCGTCTTTACATTAAAGGCTCTACATGCTAGTTCTGAAGTTTTTACAAACTCATCACCAAATGTAGTTACATGCTAGTGGAACTCTGACCACATCGTCTGGCC
Organism: Pipistrellus kuhlii; assembly: GCF_014108245.1. Lineage (NCBI taxonomy): Eukaryota > Metazoa > Chordata > Mammalia > Chiroptera > Vespertilionidae > Pipistrellus > Pipistrellus kuhlii. The sequence continues at coordinate 61,046,426 of NW_023425515.1, forward strand.
TTATGGTTGGGAGTGTCATTATAACTGCACAGGAACTTCATTTCTCTAATATAATTTTCTCTTTAATCCAAGCTAGCCTTGTCCAACCTAATGTTGCTATGACTCACTTGTCTCCTTTCAGCCAGATCCTTTTACCTGTGCACACACCGCACATCCACTCTTTAATTATTAAGCCCTTAGGATGTTAGGTTCTGGCCAGCATCAGACTTCTGTCTCAAGCACAAAGCCTCAAGTCTGTCAACCATAAGAGCACAGTTTCTGCCAAACTAAAGATAACATCTTGACCTCAGTTATGTTTCAGCCCCAGGCCCATGAAAGCGGAACAACCCTACACTACCAACCACATCCTCGTGAAATCAGACAGGATGACGCCATGGCCAGCATCGGGACCTGACACAATGATCAACTCCTCCCTTTGCTTTGGCTCTGAGGAATCAGTAGAGCCGAGGACCCCAACTCCCTTAGCCATCTTGACTAATAACTACCCCCACCCTATATAATTAATCTATCATCCAGAGGCCATTGGAGAGCCAGGTCTCAGAGTACTGGCCCACCTATGCCTCTGGGCTTGGTGTCAGTTCCCTAAATAAACCTTCACTGTACTTTCTTTGCTGCAAACTGCCGTTCACATCTTATTGGGCTTTAATGAGTGTAGGCAAACCAACCCCTTTAGTTTGAAGTAACACAATGGACACATCAAACAGGGCTTATTTAACAGAAGAACATATCTATAATGACATTTAACAGATATTATCAGGATTGCATCCTGTCATGGTGGGTGAACTGTTTTTAAAGGAAACTAGTAACAAAACCAATAGTAGTTTCAAAATGAATCAAGTGTATTAACCCAATGATTGATGATCACCAACTTTTAAGTTCATTATTTAAAAAAATAATGAAGTAAGCTCTGTGTGATTCAGTTATTGTTGAAAATATGTTGCACTTTGAGGAGAAATGACTCAGGAGAAAGGTTATTGTGCTAGGCAGGGATGGCTGGGATTATTCTAGCAAAGGTGGTCATGTTTATCACCTGTGAAAAATATGGCTTTGTGTAGTCTCACCTGAGGTTATTTCAATGTGTGTTCCTGCCCCAGAAACTTTTCATCCTCCAGGTGAGCATCTTCCTTGTCTCGGAGCCAAGTTCTCTATGTGCACTTCCTCCAGTATCCTCCCCTCCCTGCCCCCCCCCCCCCCACTCCACCCAGGTCCATTCAAGAAAATGTAGAAATCATTCATTTATTGACTTAAAGCAGTGGTACTAAGTTAATGGAAGTATATGAAATTATTAATAATTGTATGTTGAATTAAAAGTTTTGCCTTCATCTAAAAGTTCTGCTTTTACTCACAGTGAAATAAAACATTAGTGTTTATATATAAGTTGATGAAGTCAAGTGTATTTCTCATATCCTGGGAAATGATACTCCCATCCTCTTGGAGGAGCCAGATGAGAACCAAAAAGTGGCATTTAATGGGCAAGATCCTGTTTTCCTTAGAATGGGAATGTCCTTAAATGCCAAGATAAACTTAAGCAACCTTGATTTCTATTGTCCTTTGTTTTCTTTCTTTCCCAAACCCATTTCCATTGAATGATTTCCTTACCTTCTCTTTCACTTTGAGGAAAACTTCTCTCTATAAACCACATGAGATTTGCTGAAGGAAATACATTCCTCAGTGAGCAGGTAAATGTTCTCTGGGTGTAAATACAAGACACAGGAAGAATTATTTGCAAGTTCAGGAGAAAGGAATACCCATTACATCTCCACTAACCCTCACAAAAGGCAAATTGGCAGAAAACATTTTCTCCACTTTTAACAATGCCATGTTTGAAGAGGTTGTGTGAAAACTTGAACTACAAATAGAATTTCTCTTTATAAAGATGTTATAACTTAATAGCTAGAATCCAGGACAATACTGGTGTTGCAAATCTGGATTCTTGGTTTTATAAAAGGAAAATCACAGCTCTGCACAGGCAGAATAAAGTAGTAGTAAATGGAAATGAAAAGATAGAAGGAAGACACTATAACAGGCAGAGGCCAGAGAAGTATATTCTGTTAGAATAAATGCTATACTTTGGTTATTTACATTTCCCAAATAATATAATATAGAGAATGGTCTCAGGGTTTGGACAGGTTCAAGCCTCAAACTAATGAGAGGGCATGGTCCTTTTGTGGCAAAGCCACATGCAAGTCCCAGCTTGAAGGACAAAGCCCTCCAAGCACAATTATAGCCAAAGATTATAATTGTAAGCTTGACCTTAAGGTCTGAACCTGTGGTCCCAGGTAGCAGAGTGATGTAGGCTGTAGGAGGTTTAGCAAGTACTGTTAAAACAAAGCTTGATAGAGTTCAGGTGCATGTAATTGAGTAGATTCAAAACCTTTGAGAACATTGTAAACATCTTGACCATGCCCTTACTTTGCCTCGTGGAATCTGGCTATAAATTAAAGATTCGGCTTGCAGGCTATGGCACTGTCTCTCCATTGAAGAGCAGTGTCCCATCTAGCCCCTGCTTTATTCTCTTGTCTGTCTTCTTTAATCTTTCACCGACCCCCCCTCTCCCCCCTTCACCCCTGGCCATGCTGAGCAAGGCACAATATAAAATGTTATTTGTAGCAGTGGCCACAGCAACCCTTTACTATAAATATCTCACTTTTGACTTATAGAGAGTTTTCCTAATTCATTTTATTATCTTAATTCTATAGCGTAGGAAAGATACACTTTATTATTGTCACTTGACAGGTGGGAAAACCAAGGCACAGAATCACAGACTAGCTAAAGGGTGTGGGATGTAGTTGATAGCACAAATTGGGAACTGTGTTACCTAAATCCCAGTCCAAAATATCTCCTGGTAATATATAATATTGAAATAAGAGAGAAAAATAGACGAACAGGTTGTTTATGTCACAAAACTAAAACGTTTAGAGTTAGGATTAGTTATGTTTGATTTTCAACACTGTGTTTATTCTTTGTGAGATGGGTTTCTTCAATAGCTTGGTGAAAATATCCAGTAAGACTTATTGGATCCTCATTATTTTATTCGAGACACTGAGAAATAATAATTCCATTTATAATTACTTGCTTTCTCATCAAGAGATGTGCGTAGTTTTACATATTACCAACCCTTGTTTTTAGTTCTCAAATATTTCCCAATTGATGAATACACTAGTTAATTAATAAAGATACTCAGCATGCCAATTTCCCCACAGACTAGTTAGCCCCAAAGAGTCTGGACCTTCTACTGAGTTGAGAAACCACATTTAAACATATTAAGTTACATTTCTCTGGTGAGATCCTACTGAGGTGCAGTGTAGTATACCTCAGTGTGTCCCTACAAAAATCTCAAGGAAATATGTAAAACTTTCAGAGGAATCTATCTGTTGTATATCCAAAAATCTATGTATTCTGTATCAAACATTGCAACTCCCATGTTCCCACTCATTCAACACTTGACAGTGGGGATACATGCAGCAGCAAGAATGCAGATCTGTGAAATTGCTTCACTTTCTGTCCTAAAAATTCAAAAGTTGCCCTAATTGGTTTGGCTCAGTGGATAGAGCATTGGCCTTCGGGCTAAAGGGTCCCAGGTTTAGGCATGTACCTTGGTTTTGGGCACATCCCTAGTAGGGGGTGTAGGGGGTGTGAAGGAGGCAGCTGATCAATGTTCCTCTCTTATCAATATTTCTAACTCTCTATATCTCTCCCTTCAACTCTGTAAAAAAAAAAAAATCAATAAAATATATTTAAAAAAATCAAAATAGGTCCCCTAAAATATATTCCTGTCAAATAAAGAAAAAAAAAATAGTTTATTTAATCCAATAAAATGCCAAAGATTGATGATTATCTCTATGATGTAAGAGTTATAGTAAATGGAGTAGTATTATATCAACTAGAGGCTCGGTGCATGAAATTCATGCATGGTGGGGGAGGTTCCTCAGCCTGGCCTGCACCCTCTCCAATCTGGGACCCCTCACTGTCCCACTGCCTTTTGCAATTCAGGACTGCTAGCTCCTAACTGCTTGCCTACCTGCCTGCCTGATTGCCCCTAACCCCTCTGCCTCCCTACCTGATGGCCTCTAACTGCTTCCCTCCTGGCCTGATATCCCCTTACTGTTCCCCTGCTTGTCTGATCACCTCAAACCATCTCTGCCTCACCCCACACTCAGAACCCAGGATTCTCTCCTCCGGCCAGTTGCAAACACCTGGGACCTGGGCTTCCCTTCCTCTGGCCAGCCACAGGTACCCAGGATCCAAACAGGCTTCATCTGGACTGGCCACAGCCACAGGTGACCATGGACAGGCAGCTTCACCCAGGCCCAAGCTGCAGGCATTTGGGACCATGGGGCGGATGGCTTGTCCCTCTCCTGGGCTCCAGGTGCAGGCATGGCACCTGAGACCATGGGGCAGAGGCTTATCCTTCTCCTGGGCTGGGCCGCACGTGCAAGTGCAGCTTCTGGCTCCTGGGACTCTAAGGTGAGTGGCTTGTCCCTTTCCCAGGCCACAGGCACAGGTATAGCCACTGGCACCCAGGACCATGAGGTGGGCAGCTTGTCCTGCTTCTGGGCTGCAGCTTGGCTGGTCCCCATTCCTCTCTATTGCAAGCTCATTTGTGCCTGGCTGGTCCCCATTCCTCTTTCCCCAATGTTGAGTGTCTGAGCAGTTAAGGTATGATGGCATGAGGGCATGTGAGGGTGTGATGACCATTTGCATATTAGCTCTTTATTATATAGGTTACCTTTAACCACTCTTATGATTCATTTCCTCCATGCTCAGTTAACCCATAAAAAGTCAATGATGTGATAATATCAATAACAAGTGTTGGTTCCATTATTTTTTAAAGAAAATTTCTTGTCAACTTAAAAAAAAAATGTTTAAAGATTTACTCTTGTGGATTCTCTGAATTCAGATTTTATGGAATGATTTAGACTTCAAATATTCTATACCACCTCCAGACTGTATCCCAAGATTTTGTTTAGGAATATAGTTCTTATCCTGAAAATCCTCTTATCCTGAAAATCTCTCTAAAACAGTAGACTAAAGTAGTTGAAATTGAATATCTTAGAAAACATGAGCAGATATGGTTTTCCTGAGCAAACAGAACTGTCTTTATTTAGAAACTTCTACTTGGTCCAAATGAGTAAGAAGAAAACAACATGTTAAATTAAAATAAAAAAGAAGTAAATATGCACAAAAGTCTACATGCACACACATACAAGCACACAGAGACCTGTTCCTTTACTCGAAATTAAATCATTCGCTCACTCTCTGTGTGTCTGTTGCCTCCGTGAGACAAGCCAAATCATTGATTTCCCCAACACTTTATTCTAAGTCCACCTGGAATAAGTTAGCACTAGCACAAAGAATTGTGTAAAAAGTGCCAAATGTATTTGAAAATTTCTGTAGGAGTTCAGAGAAGAGTGGAATTTGAAAGTAGCTTAGAGAACAAAGCTGAATTTTGTGGACTGGGAAGAGATGAGCCCAGACTACAGCTGGTCTCTGTTGGAAAGTAGTGGGGAATTCACAAAGCTGGGTGGATGGAATGGATTTCTAGGCCAGGTGTGAGCTAGGAACATTGTCCTGGAAGCAGAGGGAAGCCAGTGGATGGTTGGAGTATTATGAGATTGAGGAGTCAGGAGAAATAGATATAAATCTGGCTGTAAGACTGACTGTTTCCTTATTTCCACAGTTGAAGTTCTGAAATGGTGACCATTTGTCAGTTAACCCACAATTAGTTTCCCTAAATTTGGACAAAACCTTTTTCCAAAGTGCTTTGCAAAGAATCACTTTGAAAACATTTAGCTTTTTAATCTAGAAAGAAAAACCTTTAAAAACTTCCCTATGTCTTTATCAACTCTACATTCCTATCTGGAGTCTTCCTCTCCACCCTCACCCCCTTCTTTTTCATTTGGAATTTTACTCTCATGCTCTATTTGTTTTTCACTTTGCCTATTTCTATTTTTCCCCCCTATTACTCAATTGTTTTCTTCCTGTTTCTTTTTGGCAGATTTTCTTCTTAAATCTATACATGCATATTCACTTATTTATAATATGAATGAAAATGTATTTTTTTGCTTAAATTGTGATTATCCTTTTATTCTACTCCAACTGAGAAAAGGAACTAATCACATTTCTACTTTTCCAATTCTAGTTACATAATATAATAAAAAGAAAATCCATTTTTTTTCTCATTTGGCTATATTTATTTGAACTGGGGTGTTTTCTTTTATTCCCTTTTCTGTAAGTTCTTTGGCTTTCTACTTATTGAATTTACATCTATAGTTTATAAACCAAAATGAGATTCTTGGTCTGACAATTGGGCAAAACATTTGGAACCTCAGATGCCCTTGAGGCATGTGGTTTCTGCTCACATTCACCCCTTTTCCTTAAATCTCCTTGGCTTGAAAGCTAGATAATCTAGTCATCTGGACATGGAACTACAATGTGTAGGTGCTGGATTTGCTCTTTAACTACATGCGATTTGCCAGGAACATCGTTTTAGTGCTGGAAGGGGAGGAGACAAAGTTTGCATTTGTGTCTGTGTTGCAGAAAAACCCACAGGCAGGGACACACCCATTTGGGAACATGGCTCCTCTGAAAGTGGGAGGGAACAGGAACTGGAGGCACCTCCTCTGGGGCAGGAGTCAGCTAATAACTAACTATTCAAGGCGCACAGAGCACTCACCCTGCAAGGGAGCCACTGGAATCAAGACCAGCTCCTCTGGTGCCTGTAAGTAACCCCTTGTGGCTCGTGGGTGTTTTCCAATTGTTGGGGGTTGCAAAGCTTGAGGAATAAGGCTCTCATTTTCTTCAGAAATGACCCAAGTAAGAAACCAGACAGAGGTCAGGCTACTTTTAAAATGTAATATGATTTTCATTTTTTAAAAACTCTTAAAATGTAGTAACTAAGCAAAACATGTGGAGTAAGCTGTTGTCAGGAAGGTCTTATCAGCTGTTGGCTTTGCAGGTGATGGTGCCTGGAAGGTGGAGCGTGCTGAGCTGCTTGCCCAGGACCACCAGTCTGTGGAGAGGTTCCACTTGTTTCTCCTCCGTGCCAGCCAGTTCCTCCCGCTGAAAACAGCTAAACCTGATGTTTGGACTTTTTAGAATCCTCGCCCCAGAGGACTCTGGAGGGATGAACTGACCTCACACTGGGAACTTTATTATCAGGACCCTGACAGGCATTGTAGCCGTTGACTGCTTGTTGTGACAGTGCCTGGGAAGCATAAGTCTCTCTCACTTCAGCATCTGTCCTTGCTTGCTGCTACCCACACTGAGAGGGACCTGGGGAAGCCCCAGCCTGAGCATCCTGAACAGCCTGGACATTGAGGCTGTTCATCTTACCTCCGAACACATTTTACAGGATCTGGGAGCACAGAGACAGTGGAAGCAGCCAGGAGAAAAACTAAAATTTTCAACATTCAAAGACACCGTGGCGTGGTGGATGTAGATGCAGAACACTGAGTGAGCTGAAGAGCTTTGCAATTGTTGCACTAGTTTGCTTTGACTCTGGCTCTGCCAAGGAGGGATCAGTACATCTGGGGCGCAGAGAGAAAGTGCAGGGGAGCCTCAGAGGCCATTTTGCTTGGCTCTGACTCACCCTGACTCTCTGGTGAAGCAAAAGGAGAAAACATCACCCCAACCAGGTGTGGCCAGCCTTTGATCATTACTGTGAAACTCCAAGAGTTGCCACAGTTCTTTTCCAGGTACACAATTAGTCTTAGTTGTGGTTCAACAGAGACTTTTAGCTCAAGGAACGCTGTAGCAGAGGAGACAGTATGAGGCGGGAAGAGGAGGAAGAAGAGAGAACCAGGATGACAGCTAAAGGGGAGTTGCTGATGAAGGAGGAGGAGGAGGAGGAGATCCATGAGATGGGAGAACTGGTTGGCCCTTTTGTGAATGCCATGCCAACCCCAGTGCCCCACAACAAGGGGAGCCGGTTTTCTGAGGCCTGGGAGTATTTCCACCTGGCCCCTGCTCGTGCTGGACATCACCCCCACCAATACGCCACTTGCCGCCTCTGTGGCAGGCAGGTGAGCCGTGGCCCCGGGGTGAACGTGGGCACCACGGCCCTGTGGAAGCACCTGAAGAGCATGCACAGGGAGGAGCTGGAGAAGGGTGGCCATGGTCAGGCAGGACAGTGCCAGGACCCGAGGGGCCAAGGACCTCAGATCCCCAGGGGCATCGAAGGCGAGTGGGCCAGGCTCCTGGAGCAGGTGGGGGCCCTGGCTTTGTGGGCCAGCCAAAGAGAAAGGGACCTTCTCAGGAGGGAGAGGGCAGTGGAATGGCGGGAAAGGGCGGTGGAAAGGAGAGAGCGAGCTGTGGAGGAGGTGGAAAGGGCCATCCTGGAGATGAAATGGAAGGTGAGGGCCAAGAGGGAGGCCCGCCAGAGGGAGACAGACCAGCTGGCAGCAGCTCACCCCTTCCATTTTGTGTAAAGTGGGCTTGGGGACATCTGTTCTGAAAACACTGACTTTAGATTCCTAGCAAAGAGCCATTTTAGTTTCAGCTTAAATAGATAGCAAGCCAATCTGGTGGGATTTTGCTTTTAATAGAAAGCGTGCATAGTATGTGTTAATACCAGCAAGCTCTGAATTAACCAAATGTTTAGCTATGGGGTTCCTAGTGCTATTCCGATTAAATCTTTAAAAATACACTAACTAAATATAGAGATTGTGTCACACCATGGGTCTGTGAATTGTTCTGGGTCACAATGTACCAGCCTATCAGCACGGATGAGTGAACATATTGGGATGGGTGCCTAGCACTTGGTTTTGGTAAAGCTGGAGGTTTTGACAGTTGAGGTTGGTCGGGTAGCTGGAACGTGCCTGCCTGGCCAGCTCCCTGTCAGAGGCCCTACCAGGAGCTGAGCTGGGGCTTCCTGGGGCTGAGGTGTTTGCATGCAGCTGGTGGTTATTTGAGGACTGGATACAAAGCTTGTTCTGTGGAACTGAGCAGTGGAAGGACAAAGAAGCTTGAGCCTGAGGTCTCCAGACCCTTCCAATGTATACCTTTCTCCCACAGTGGCAGTGCTTTGACACCTGCTTATATTAAAGCTGTTCCATCACTCTAATCTGTCTGAATCTTGTCTTTTCAACAACTTAACACAGAAGTGATTAATGCATAATTAGTGCAGAGAGAATGAAAGACTTTATAACTCATTTGAATTAAATATTAAGAATAAGAGGACATAAGACCATCCAGTTTGACTCAGTGGGTAGAGCATTGGGCCTTGGACTGAAGAATCTGGGGTTTGATTCTGGTCAAGGGCACATAATCTGGTTGTAGGCTCAATCCCAGGCCCTAGAAAGGACACATGCAGGAAGCAACCAATCAATGTGTCTCTCTCACATTAATGTTTCTTTCTCTGTGTCTCTCCCCATCCCTTCCACTATCTCTAAAATAAATGGAAAAATATCTTCAGGTGAGGTTTAAAAAATGTATTCATAAATAGTTAAAAATGTAATCTAGTCTCATATTAAGGTCTTTTAAGTGAGAAGGAATTAGTGAAGAAGAGATGAAAGAAACCCAAAGAGAAAAAGAAAATGATAGAGAGATGGGTAAATAAAAAAAAAATATAGACCTGAGGCAGAAAAGTTAAAACGAAAGAAAAAAGGATAAAGAAACATGAAAAGATAAGAGAAGAGAGACAGCTCCCTAGGCAAAATTCACCACAGAAACATAAAAGAGACCATGACTGTCTGGGACAGTGAAGGACAGAGAACATTTTGTTAAATTCTGAGGTCAATTCTAATGAGTTCAGTTGCTTTTATTTTCTTTCCACAGAACACTCAGAGCACTTGTCCATTTGAGCAGTAAGTTTTGGATTTTATTCCCACCTCTGAAATGCTAACTGCATATCCATCAATTGTTCTCAGAGTTTTTAAAACTCTTCATCATGAAATTTTCAGAGATGTTTTGAAAAAAGGGTGACTAATGGTCTATAGGAGGAGAAAAATTCCCTGCTTTGCTAAAGATATGCCTAAAATGTTAACTCAGGAACAGAATAAAATCAAGGTGGAAATTACTCTGGTTTTTGAGCTAGAGCTGACTGTTGCTTTGGATGATTCCTCTAGAACCTTTTTTTTTTTTTAACTGGGCTGGGAATAGGGAAAACAGAATGGTGAAAGCTGGAAAAGATAAGAGGAGATAAAGGTAGAAGCATTTTATTATCTTGTAGGTAGTCTAAGCACTCTATGGGCACTTTGCTTCCTGAAAGTGGACAAGATCCTCATATAATAATGGTGTCTTGCCTTGTTCAATCCTCACATACATGGCTCCTTCTTATTGCTTGTTCTTAGACTCCACCAACAGCTCTAACAACCAGATTCGTCTTTTCTATGAGCTTCTCATGGAACAAACACAAGTTCAAACACCAGGCTTGTGGAAAACCCAGGCTGTAATGCAGTCCTATAAATAGCTTTATCCCCCCCCCTGCCCCTAGAAGCCTGACTGATGTTAAAGATTTCACTTCCCATGTGGTTTCCCCACTGGGTATGGTTTCCCTCTGAGGCCTTCCCCAGGTGTAGTGGAAGCTCAAACCCTCACCACTGCAAGGAAGATGGTGGCTGGCAGTCTCATGACCAGACATTTGGACTCAGAGACTTATTGTGCCACAATATGTTAGGAAAAAAAAAAAAAAAAAAAAAAAAAAAGAAAAGAAGCCTCAATACCTAATCTTACACACACACACATACACACACACGAATGTTTCTTAGGAAGGTCAAGGAATCCCCAAAGATTCAGGATTTTATAAAACCAAGGTTAAATAAACAAATATCAACTTCTGTAAATAGCAACTAGAGCTTTCTTTTCTGATAGGTGTTTTTAGGTTATGGTGTCTGTTTTATATGGTTATTATTCTTCTCTTCTTTAGACATGTTTAAGCCCAACTGCTTTGGTTTCCTGTTTCATGTTAGGTAGTTTTCTTTATATTCCCCCCCCCCCCCACCTAAATTTTGTCAAACATAACAAAGGTTAAGAGTGACAAGAACAGGACCTATGGAGATGACTGAGTTAAAGTAAGGAGAGACATGGGGCTTGCGGAGAGACTGCACTGTTGAGTCAGCTCTGGAATTTGCATGCATCTCTCTTGTGCCTTCTTTTGCTGTGTCATTGGAGCTGGGTGTAGAGGGCCAGGGGCTCTGGGCTGAGGGGCTCATTGGCTCAGCACCTTTTGCTCTAACGTAAAAATCTGCTACATGGTGGAATCCAGAAGTTTAAACTGAAGGTCCCTTTTCCATCTCAGCTACAAAGGGAGGCTCCATGCCATATTGGAAGTCTGGTGAAACCTCCCACTCAGGAACACACAAGAACATGCCATCACAGGTGTGACACTTGGACATCCCTGGCCTGTCTAAGCCTGAGAGGCATCATTGTTACAATAATTTGGGAAATTTTCTATCTTACAGAAAAACTAAATTAACCATAAATGTTATAACTTTAGTAATGTTGGAAAACACTACTCACAACTGACCAAATGCCCATTGCTCTAACACTGAGTGCCACTTGTGTAGTAGTATGTAGCACATAGTAGGCATTTAATATGTTCATGTTGACTTAGAATTAATTTTTAAGGAATGAAGGGAGGGCATAGAAAATTACCACTGCCCAACACCTAACGTAGCAAAATGGCAGATACTTTGCATATGTTCACCGTTTGGTCCATACCTCACCCTTGTGAGGTTCGGATCAATGATGAGGAAGCCAAAAAACTGAGATTCCAGGGTCCAGAGTCAATAAGTGATGGATACGAATTCAACCCAGATCTATCAGGTTCCACAACCTACGTTCCATTTTTTTCATTATCCCACACTGTCTCAATCACATAGTAGATTTATGAATATAAATGCAGAGGAAGGAATGGGTGAAAGAGAGTGAATGAATGATAAATACTGCGGAGGAAAGAAATATTCCTGAGACATTTAACATGTACCATGTACTTCATTACTGTGCATAAATTTAATTCACCTAAAAACCCTGAAAAATATGTATTATGATCCCAGGTGAGGTGAGTTGGCTGAGACTTATGGGAGTTAACTACCTGGTGAGGATATGTAGTTAATAAGTGGTCTAATTAAGATTTGACAGTAGTTCTACCTGCCCCTGGAGCTGACTGCTTTCACTGTACTACCTGACCTGGATATGGGCAAGCTAAATTTTCATCCCAGCTTGGCCCTTTCATAATGACTCAGCCAGTTGTTCAGACTCTCCAGGCCTCAATTTCTTGTCTGTAAAATGACAGATATCCTACATTTTTTTTTTTTTGAGGCTTGTTGGGAGCATCTCATGATGAAAGTGTGTGAAAGGGTTTTACAGAGTTCATAACTAATTGAAAATACAATCTGATTATAAGAATATCAGAGGGAAGAATCATTAATGTTGGCAAGATGTTAAAAGACCCATAGATAAGCCATGTCCTGTAGTTGGATTTAGTGAGAGTTTATTCACTAATTCCCCAGGAAGTAAGGTCTCCTGTTTTCCCTCTCAGCACCTAGGCAAGCTTGGTATAGAAGAAATTTGATAACATGTAACACAAAGTCTTTTTTTTTTAAATTGGAATTTTGGGGTCCAATTTGATGGTAACATATCTAATTGAGTAATAGTAACTATAAACACCAGCACCAAAAACCTACAAGAAATCCTTATAAGAAACAAAATACCTGTTAAATATTATACCACTAGATTAGTGGTTTTATTTAAATTAATGAAATGAAGTCCAATGATAAAAGTGGGAATTAATTGATAAAATAATTTAAAATATTTTTCTATATGCTCAGAACTTCAATAGCAATGATCTGAGATTAATACATAAAGTCAGCAAAAGACACAAATTCTTGGGTAATATATATTCATATAAAACCACTCCACAGAGTCTGAGCTATAATTCAACTGTCAAATTACATGACTGATATTCAGCAGGACTAGAAATTATAAGTGATTTAATGTTCTTGGGACTAGAAGAGACTAGAATATAAGTATAATTTTCTCTCATCCCATGTAATAGGAAATAGAAGAGTTAATGAAAATATTTTTTATTTGGAGTTACGAAAAACTTGAAAGAAAAAATAATACAACAACACAGTTAATTAACATACATAATAGTAATATGAACAAAACAACAAAATAATATTTATTGAGCAATTAATATATGCCACACTATATACTAAGAATTTTTTCATAGGTTATTTCATTTAATTCTTAAAAACAACAACAATGTGCAAATACTCATCTAATCCCCTCCATATGACTGGGAACACTAACTACAAAGATGTGAAATAACTTGCCTAAAGTCACAGCAAAAAGAAGAGCTGGCAAGTGAGCTCTGAGCTCAGATTCCAGGTGATTAGAGGCTGGGAACTACTTAGGAGGAACTGAAGTCAGAGGGTCTACTTTACTGCCCCTTTTCTCTTGCCCTTTCTCCTGCTGCCTACGAAATAGCCAGGATTCTGAGGGGTACCTAAGGACAGGTTTATTCCTGTTAACTCCAAAATAAAAACAATGGGAAAGCTGGTACAGGAAATGGCTCTGAACAAATTAACTGTCAGCTAAGCATAAAACTCATTCTTTCACCAGGATTCACACTGCTCTCTGCCCTACTTTTCCTTCAGTATCTACTTCAATTTTTATTAAAAAAAAAAATTTAAGCTATTGAGACCTTTTTTTTTTTTTATTTCAGTAAAAAATAAGGACTCAGGACCACAGATCACATACTTTGAGAGCCTCAAGTCAGAAAGTAAGAATGCCCATTAGGTTTATAGAATCAATTCAGCTTCCCTTCTACCTCACCAGAAATTATTTGGCTGAGGGCCAAAGAATAATATCCTTTGGGAAAATATTCTGGACAACAAAGTAACCTAACACACCTCGGCATGTTATTCCATAAATTTTCAAAGGCTTTAATGTGACTCACCTCTCCCAAGACATCCATGGAGTTATTTTCCATAATCACGGGGATTTCTGGCTTAGCTTAAAGGCAAAGAAAACACAGTTAGTGGCACGTAATGCCATCTTACCTGGCTATAGTGTGTGTGTGTGTGTGTGTGTGTGTGTGTGTGTGTGTGTGAGAGAGAGAGAGAGAGAGAGAGAGAGAGAGAGAGAGAGAGAGAGAGAGAAATTAGTCATTCATAATATATTAAACACTCACTGTATGCCTGGAAGAATGTTAGATTTTTAGGAAACAAAGGGAGGCAAATAATCTTCACTGTGCTAAAGATATTCATATTTTCCTGGAAAAATACAGATACATAAACAAGAAATTATAAAACACTGAGATAAGTACCATAATGGAGGACATATAGGATTTGAAGAAAGCTTTTAAGAGAAACTGCTAACTCAACCTCAGGAAATAAGAGGAAGCTTTTGGAATTTGCAACATCTAATTGATAGTTGAATCATGATAATTAGTGAATCAGGTGACAAGGGCCTGTGGACAAGGGGAGGGACAGAAATGCAGTATAAAGTTTAGGCCTCTGAAAAGAACAGGAAAGATACTTTATTCTTTAGTTGTATGGTACTAGAAAATATTAGGAACTATTTCAACGATTTTGTTATCCTGTTAGATTATAGGTGCCTCAAAGCCAGACTGTTTTATTTATCTTTTCATCTCAAGCTCTTAACAGAGTCCAATCCAAAGTAGGTATTAAGTATATCATCTCAAACTTAAGTGGTTTCAAGTAAGTTCTTTACAAATATTTTTAAATTTCATTTTATTTTGTTAATCTTCACCCAAAGATATTTTCCCATTGATTTTTTAAATTTATTATTATTATTTTTTTTAGAGTGAGTTGAAGAGAGGGGGAGAGATGGAGAGAGAGAAACATTGATGTGAGAGAGACTCATCAATTGGTTCCCTCCCACACACAGTTGGGGATTTAGCCTGTAATCTAGATATGTGCCCTTGGCCAGAATCAAACCCAGGGCCCTTCAGTCTGCTGGCTGACACTCTATCCACTGAGCCAAACCAGCAAGGATTCTTTTTAAATTTTTAAAATATATTTTTATTGATTTCAGGTAGGGATGGAGAGGGATAGAGAGATAGAAACATCAATGATTAGAGAGAGTCATTGATCAGCTGCATCCTACATGTTCTACACTAAGGATGGAGCCCACAACCCGGGCATCTGCCCTGACTGGGAATTGAACCATGACCTCCTGGTTCATAGGTCGATGCTCAACCACTGAGCCACACTGGTTGGGCTCAAGTAAATTCCTGAGTACAGCAGACAAAGCCATCTATGAACCAGACGTTAATACATTTTTAATATTATTAAAATATTAAGACCCTATCACAGGTGCTATTAATGCCTGCAAATCCACTTGACATTTGCCTTTACTTGCTGGTTGAGAAACCTCACTAAATAGAGGCAAATGTGATACTCTCCTAAGGATTTATTGGGGCTAGGGGAGCACACTGAGTCCACAAGCAGGGCAAACAAGAAATCCCAGAGAATTTGTGGCAATAACAGATGGGGAGCTGTGGCTAATACCCCAGCTTCCCAGCCTTTGTTTGGGATAACTCTGATGTGTGTTCTTCCAGAGTTCCCCAGGGGTTCGAGCTCTAAACCCACAGCTTGATCGAGTACATTCTATTATCTTCCTTCCTCTTCTGATGTTTCAGAGGATTACCTCTCAAATAGATGAATTCAACCCCAGTCCTCTCCTTGTTTTCTTTCAGGAGAACCCAAACCAAAATACAACCCTAACACACTGAGGTGAGGAGGAGCATTTCTGACCTCCTATTGGCAACGAATACCGTAGAATAAAGGACCCCAAAGAAAGAAGAATTACTAAAAATTGCAGGGTGATAGAGATTATTTTTGAATCTCAGGACAATCTGATTTAGAGCAGAGGAGCAGGAATTTGTGATGGCAGGTGACTTACCACCAAGGAAAGGAAAGTTAAGGAAGAAGAGTGAGGGAGATGCAGGAGCTAGGCAAACTTCCAATCCTTGGTCTGTTAGAGAGTAGAGGCATTGTCAGGAAGAAGGAAAGAGCTAGATCTGGGGCACGTAGAGTGGGTCTGTGGTACACCCAGGTATTTATTTTGAGGTTTTCATATTTTTATTCTTGGCTTCATCTATTTGAGGATTAACCATGGAATTCAGAGTGGGTTCTAAATGAACTATGTATTGTGCTTCTATGCCAGGGCCATGATAATATATGTTCGGGTGACACCCACAAATAGTTTCAGACTAGATGAGACTTTTCTAACACAACCTAGCCGGCCCATTTGGTAAAGGAGAAAGTCCAAGGAAAATCTAAATATATCAACAAGGAGGCAGAATCTCCTATTTTTAAGCATGTACTGAAAGCAGTTCAAAGAAGAAACAGAAATGTTGAGACAGATATACAGATAGATAGGTTGAGAAAAGTGAGACATAAAAGTAAGAAGCGATCAAGACCAAGATGAAAGCATTTTTATGCAGCAAAGAGGACACAGTGTAATTTGACAAAGCAATTAAGTCAAGTTACGGTGCAAAAAACCCTTGGTCAAAAGGGACACAGTTTGCCTTATTTAGAATTGATATTTCTTTGCACATTCTGGATGGCTGCCTTCATTGATTTGCCAATAGTAAGACTAGATGAGTTGGTTTCATGTTTGTGCTAAGACAGTCACACCGCAGTAGGTGTGCTGAGAGTGATAATCAATAAAAGAGATGAACAGTCTTTCCCAACTCTTCACAGAATGTTGTTTGGGCTCCATAAGGAACCTGGCCATCAGGGGTGATTGATTATTTCCCAGCCTGTGCATGGGAGATCTGGGGAAAAAGGGGAGGCAGAAGGACAGGAGGGAGAGATAGAAGAAGACTATAAGCAAGAGGCTTTAAACTATTTTAATCTTGGCTGTAGCTACTCCATCTATGAACTGCAGGGCTGGCATTTCCTTCAACATATTGAATTGTGTAACCTCTAATCATAATGCAATGAGATTGTAAGCAAAAAAGTAAAAACAAAGATTTTCTTTTTACTTGTTATGTCAGTCGTGACTTATGCTTTGTAAAGTTATTTTCTTTTCGTTTACCTCATTTCCAAAATCAATTAATTGCTCACTTGCATCACTGCTTTTCTCTTTGCCTTAATTTAGAAATGCTGTTTTAAAAAGCACAGTTCTTAGTCACAAAGATGAGAAAAATATTCAAAGCTAGGGATTTTTGTTTATTAACATTTCCTTGCACCGCTGAACAAAATAGAATTTTCACATCCCCCATCCCCCACCCTGTTTGGACCCTGCAGAATCAGAGGCCCCTCCTGTGGGCTTCCTGGCTGGAGGAGCTGGCCTGCATTCACTCCAGCTGGCTTTGGCAAGGTGTGGGGGCAATGCCCTGAGAGTATCTCTGGAGCTCCTTTCATCATCCTCCTATTCTCACGCTGGCCTTATTCTGTCTTGCTCCAGCAAGCAACTAAGACAATTAGGCAGCTAAGCCATTATATTTTGGCAGCCATAATTAAAGAGATTTCCAGCATTCTTAGGAAATATTAAAATTGTAAGTAAGGGAGCGGTCACCAGGAAACCGACCAATTGTGTGATTTCAATCTGTTAACAGAATCGGTATTCTTTTTACTTTTTATCCTCCTCCCCAGCCCCAACACGAAAGGCAGGTATCAAGGTAAATAAAACTCCTCCTGAACAGCTAGCCTTGCTTGGCTGCACTCCAGATCACAGGCTGCTTCCTCTCTAGGGGGAAAAGTGAGGCAGGCAACGGGGATGGCAGGATGGCAGGGAGTCCAGAGAACAAAAATTCTTACCGAAGACCTTGACCCTGGTGGAGCTCCTCAAGATTGTGCCAGGCCTGACTGTAACGTGGCAAGAGAACTTCCGGTCATCGTCGTGGATTTGGACTGGAGAGAGGGAAAGCCCATAGTCTGCACCTAGCTTGACTCTGTCTTTAAATGCCGTGGCATTGCTGATGGGGTGATTCTGGTTGAAAAGTGTCTCCTGAGTTCCATTGTCTTCCTGGTGAGAAGAATAGATACCAGTCATTGAGCACTCAAGCAGGCTAGCTCTGGGCTAGGTATTCCACAAGTATTAATTTATATCTTGTAAAAAGAGAGAGATGAACGAAGGATTGAAATGAAGAGGTATTTAGTATGTTACTAGACAAAGTATCAGTACTCTTGACTTTCAGCTAAAAACTATTGTCAATTTATTCTAATATGAACAGATACTCTTTTCTGTTAAGAACTCCCCCTTGGAATCCCCTATAAACTGCATTTTTTGGGGGGAGAGGCACACAGCACTGGGGGCTAATGGCAGATCACAATTCTCATGTCAAATTCAGAAATCTTAATGGCAAGGTGTGCTGAGAAGGCTTTATGTTTTGCCTATAAAATCTTCAACTGAACTGGATAATTATAGTCAACCTCTCTCCCAGCATAACTTTAGAAAGCTTTCATTTAGGTCCTCTGAGGGCCAGGACTAGGATGAGGTAAGGAGATTCCTAGGGCACAAAAGGTTCTTGTAAATGCACCCTTGGGCACCTGAGTGTGAGCGCCTCCTTAATTTTTATGCTGTAGGCACTTCCTTTCCTCACTCCCACCTTGTCATGGACCTTGCCCTTCTGCCCTTATTTCTGTGTTTGTGCTGCCTTCAAATAGGGCACATGAAGAGGAGGCTGTAATGTTAATCTGAACGTTGGAGACCAGAGATCATTTGGAGTATTTGTTTCCTCTCTTCCATATCTTTCCTTGGGTGTGTGAAGAAAAGCCCCCATTGTTCTTGCCCACCTCATTATTTTCATGGACAAGATTTTGGGGATGTCACAGCATTGGCCCATGTCAGTCATTCTGCTGACTAAGGGTCCAGTGAAGAGGGGACTTTTGAGGGGCACAGGATAAAGGGAGGGGTATGTCCTTATAGCCTTTAGTATAACAACATGCTCAATTCAGTTGCTTTGAAAACACTCAGATGCACAAATTTATCCTCTGGGGGTTGAATTCAGTTGTTCTGGGGTGAGACCCTCAGAGGGGCGGGGCTGAGAACCACGGGTCTAACTCTAAACAACAGGTGGATGCTATGCACAGGGGCCAGGGGAAATGGAGGGAACTAAAGAGGGTGAGGTGAACAGAAATATTAATACATCTGGTGGGGAAGAAGTCATGAAATAATGCAAATAATGCTCTGACTTAGAATCTCTGGTTCAACAAATGAGACACATTCAGGGTGAAAGAAATGGAAGCAGATGAGTGAGAGAATTCAAGTATGGGCTAGGAGCAGAAACAGTGAAAACATGAACGTAGACTTTTTAAATAGTTTATATAGATATTTCCAGAATATACTTAGTAGAAATTCTTATGTAAGAAACAATTCTATAAATAACTATAGCAGGGATTGGTATCATCTTTACAAATTACATGTATATATCATACCCTGCTTAAAACCTACTCCTGAAGCAATGCACACACCTTTATACTAACATAAAGGACCTATGTGCCTATCCTGCTGTCTTCTTAATGAAGAAGTGTTCAGAAAGTTAAAGGGAGAGAGCTTATATTCTGGAGACAAGGGCTCCAAAAGGAGCCTTAAGAATTGGCTGGCACTTGACTCAGCATTTGCAGACCTTGAGCCCAATAATTAAGGAGGCAGGCTCCCCCTGCAGGTCCTCCAGCCCAACAAGCTTGATTTTATAGCTCCTGCTTTATGCACAGGGACTGTTTCATTGAGGATTATGGAATTCAAAATGCTGCTTGATGTTTAGTAAATGACTAGCCACCCGGAACATTTCCATCTGTCACTCTGTTGTGGGAAGAAGGGCAGTTAGAGGCCACTTGGTTGGAGGTTGGAGACTGGCAAGGAAACCTGCTTTTTCCTTTATTGTGTAGCTGGGTGTGACTAACCCTGCTAGTTTCATTGATGGAGGAAAGATATCAAAAAATAAAACAAAACAAACCCCCCTGAATCCCAATTTGCTCAAGGGTTCATTTGTGTGTTTTTTCTGGGCAGTTGACTGTTGTAGAGGAAAAGATTTGTTCCTTTGTTAGGAAAGATAGGATTCAGTTGCAAAGTTGTGCCTTGTAACTTACAACAGTCAGAGATCCTGAAAGAATCTAGAATCCCAGTTATAAAGGGGCCAAGGCAAGACTGCACATGGGTGTCTACTTTCATGGAGCAAATGGGAGGAGAGGCAGAAAAATACTAGTGCAGTAAAGCATTAAATATCTAGACTCAGTAGAGGGAGAGTAATACCAATATCATGCTATGACCACTACTAAAATTATATATTCTTATTAGTCATAGCTTAAGTTTATTTAGAACCTACTGTTTTAGGCACTAGTTAAAATTGTTCCAAGTCTTATTTACTCTCTACAACAATCTGGAATGAACTGAAGTTATGTAACTTGCTCAAAGGTCACACAAAATAAGAAGGCACTTACAAAGGCTTTTTTGCAGCATCAAAAAAGCAGGGATGCCTGGGACCAAGGACAAGTAAGCCTCAGAGACAACACACACTAATGAAAAGCAAACCATCACACACATACACACCAAAAAACAAAACAAAACAAAACAAACCACTTCCAGGACTATCAGAAAAGAAAAAAATTTAAAGAAATCCCTGCAGGCCAGAGGCTGTTATATAGGTTGTTGATTACAGAGGTGTGGACAATTTGCTGATTGAAAGGGCCCTTGGGAGTTAGATACCCTATGACTCTAGCCATCGAGTGTACTTCAGCTGCCACCTGATAATGATAATCTTAGGCTCAGCAGAAAACAGACTGGTAAGAGGGTCTTATTATATAGTCTTTATTCTTGTCTGTTTTTCTCTTCTTATTCTTTTAAGAAAAAAATTTAACAACTTTCATGGACTCCCAACTTAATGGACCCTATGATTTAATGGGAAATATAGATCATACTGGCATACCTACACTAGTCCTGACACTCAGTATATGTTCAATTAATACGAGCTATCCTCCAGCCTCACTGAGGATCAACCAGCTACTTCATGAGTCTTCTTTTTTTACCCTAATCTTGGCTCTTAGGCCACATAACTAGTAAATGGAGGAACCAGGACTTGAAAAAATAATTTCCCTCAAGGTCATGCTGTTAATAATTTTGCTATCAATATATACAGCCTCACAAATGTAGTAGGATAAACAATCCTTGTCTTGTCTTCTTAGAGGCTATTTGAGAAGAATTAATGCATAAGAAAAACAAATAGAAAACCATACCCCATATCCATAGAAGAGAAATAAACATATAATTAAGTTATATACAAGAGTTAGATAAGATAATTTCCATGATAAGGGCTGGCTGGGGTCATATTGAATCATGAAACATCGCTTCCCTGTGTCCCTTAAAGATCTGACAAACCTGGGGATGAATGGTGGAGGCTTTCCTATTTTTGTACTAGAATTAGAATTTCCAGTCCAGAAAAGGGACATTGGTACTATTTAATTTCATGACATTATTTCATCCCTGGGATGGCACAAGCTCCGTGTCAGAGCCAGTGGTGTTGACTACAGCACATGGTGGCTGCTGAGTGTCTATAGCTCATTCAATAAATTCTGTTCATTGTATTGTTTGCTACTTCTTTAACTCCATACTGCTTCCTATCTTCACGGCCCCCATTTATTCTCCATCCAGCTAGTGCTGTCCAAGCAGCTGCTTGTGAAGCCCCCAGGTCCACTCTGTAGAGCACCAGAACATTGTTTTTCTAATAATCACAACTGTAGGTTGGCCAGCACTTTAATTCTGATTATGATGAAGACAACTAGAGGCTACTGTCATCAGGTAGAAAGCGGAAATTTTGTTTTCTGAATTGCTAGGTTTCTCATAGGCAAGGAAAACAGCATTGTTTATTAGCACCATTTACCTTTTATTTAGCTATAAAACATCAGAAATGTTAAAGAATAGTATATCTATAAAGATACATTTATAGATAAAATTTTTTAAAAAATATAAGCATCTAAGTTTTGAAAAAATGTTTTATTAATTTTTAGAAAGAGGAAGGGAGATGGATAGAGAGATAGAAACATCAATGAGAGAGAAACATCATGGATCAGCTGCTTTCTGCATATCCCGCTCTGGGGATTGATTCCCAGCATGTGCCCTTCCTTACCAGGAACTGAACTACAATCTCTTTGTTCTTGGGTCAACACTTAACCACTTAGCCACACCAGCCAGGCAGCATCTAGGTTTTAGTTATATGCCTTTATCGCTAATATTAAACTGTTTGCTGAAATATTTCTGTCCTTCTTGTTGTGATTTTAAAGAGAAGAACCATGGGTTTCTCTTTACCTACAACTTTGGGAACAAATATTTCCTCCTGCCCTTTATCTTCCCAAATTGTACTCATGTGTCCCAGGGTTTTAGTACATGTCTGTTATTTGCTGGTCAACTGTTGTCTTTTTTTTTTTTTTTTTTTTTTTTTTTTTTTTAATATTCAGCTCAAACATAATCTTTGAAAGATTCCCCAGGTCCATCTAGTCAGAGTCAAACTATTTTCCCTCTTTTTAAAAACAATTTTTTAATCAAAATTGCATTTCATGGTAGGAAATATGTCCAATATAGTTTGTATCCCTGCAGGACCTAGTACCCCAAACAGATTTGCATATATTTATTGGATTGAATCAAAATTTATACTGTGGGAAATTAGGATGATGGTTTGGAATAAAAACAGAATATTAGATATGTGTAGAAGCTCCCAGAACAAGCCTGCAGAATTTCCCTGATGAATGTGTGTTTGTGCCCCAGGACATAAAACGGGAAAGATACAACTTGTCCTTTTTCTACCAACTGCATCCCATCTATTGTGTGATTTCTAATGGATCACCTGCCATTCATCTAGACCTTCCACTGAAGGGTTAACCCTTTGTGTTCACTTAGCTACTTTCCATGATAGATCAATGTTGGATACCCTATTTGTGCCTGGTGCCTGTCTACTTCAGTGTAGTCACAATTCTGGAAAGTAACTCCTCCAAATGCAAAGGATGTGCCCATGAACATATTTAGCACAGCCTTCATATGGGATCAGATACATATACCAAATGATTTTCTAATTTAACAGAGGGTCATAACTGATTTAATTAGATGCTATAAAACTCTACCTATACTTTTTATTTTCTAGTGACCTAGATTAAAATAATTTTAGTTTGTAAAATTGTTTCCAGACTCTAATGCAGACCTGAAAATGGGAGCGTGCACAGCTTCTTGGAGCTACTGAGTTCATTACAGCAGGTGTCTGTCCTCCTGAGCTCATCTCCCTCATCTCTGAATTTTATAAAAAAAACACGTTATATGTTTGTGAGGACAACTGGCTATATCGTTGTGATTGTTATTGCTAGTTTAACAAGAGATTAAAGAACTAAAATAGGGATCGGAGAGGATATTTATGTCCTCTGCAGACCTATAACAGTCATGGCATGAAGTACTGCAGTTTATTTCTTAATATGAGGAGATCGGATAATTTCATATCAGACTGGCTGAATCCTGCAGCCTCCAACAGCATGGAGCACGGATGTAAATCAGAAGAGCAAATAGATTTTGACATTTAAAAATGGAATGCACAGTAGGAATTTAATCAGCACATTTGCCAATACAATACTTCCTTTGAAGAGAGGTTTCTTTCAAAAAGATACCTCAGGAGCTCTGCATCCTGATGCATTGTTTAAAGTGAGAGCATGGCTTGAGGTTCTAGCAGAAGTTTAGGATTCACTCTCCCAGTGTGTGACCTTAGGTGAACTCTCTCTGCCCCTCATTTATCCTTTCTTGGCAGGATCCAAAGATGAGGTCTATTTAGTCTTCTTCATTTCTTTAAAGAAAATTACTAGATAAGGATGCCTTACCATTTATCAAGTCACCGACACTTAATGAGCAGCTATTCATTAATCAATCAAATGCACAGCATCAATTTAGTGACCATCAATTTAATACGAGGACATGGAGTAGGACTATGGGGGAAGGAGACAAAGAGACACAGAGCTGTCCCATTATTCACCGAGTGCCTATGTTCTAGGCACTATATATACCAAATGCTAAGAATTTTTGAAGTGAGTGATGCAGCTTTTTGTCCTGGAGAAGCTCATGATCACACAAAGGACACTGATCGAGTGAAGGCTTTACATTTGCTTGGAAAAACAGATCACACACCCTAAAGATAAGATAAAACACTACAGATTAACTTACTAGGCAGCCAAAACTCCATAGTGAAGATTTACTAAACTTTATTATTTATTATTATTAAGCTTTATTATCCCCACTGTTAGTTGAATTTATGAGAATTGGGGTAGAAACATTTTGCCTATATGTGGAAAACATTAAAAATGTAAGCCAACATATAGAAAGTGCATTTCCATTGCTGTAATGTTTAGTATTGTAAGTTTCTGCCCTCCCGGGGTCCTCTCCTCTTCAAAGCCTTTTCTTAAGAACCAAACTGTATCGCATTTATTAAGAACAATTGAGTTATACTAACCATAGGCAACATGCCCAGGAAGGTTTATATTTTAAAAATCAAACGCTACGAAAGGATAAGAGCATTTTCTGACCGATAACGAAGAGACATTGGACAATTTAGGACAATGAGAAAGATATTTTAGAATATTTTTTCCTTTCCTTTTACTGACTACCCAAAAAATATGTAGCCAGTGAGAAACTATCTGTAGGTTGTATTTTAAGGCCTACTAGCAAGTCAGTTATTTTGGGTTTGTCACATCCCCCTTAGAAATCTTTTTATAGGAAGGGTCTACTTTCCAAGACAGTCCACAAAAATCTAGGTCAACTTGAAATATGAATGATAACTTATGCAAATACACTATTTTGCAAACTGTCTCAGCTGCTATGTTCATGGATATCTATGATTCTGTAAGAATTTTTAAATTTTGTGTTTTTATTGTGATGACAAGCTAAAAAGTAATGTAATCATATTCTGGATCTAAATGAACACTCATGTTGTGATTACCAAAACTATGTTTATGATTATCTTTATAATTATCTTTAGAATTGCTTTGGTCTTGTGTCATTGTAACAATGCAGAAACCTTCTTTTCACATTATTGCAGGAGTCCCTCCACTCCCACTTTTCCCCTTTGCCTACCTCCACCCTCTCCTTCCTACCTCTTCCTTGGACTTTACCAAATTATTGTCTGTGTCCATGGAATATGCATAGGTGTTCTGTAGCTATTTCCTTCATCTTCTTTATCCAATCACTACTCCATCCTTTTCCCTTTGGGCACCAGCCAGTCTAGCATTCCATGTATTTCTGCTTCTGGTTACATTTGTTCATCAGTTTATTTTTTTTTATTAGATCCCACATATTAGTGGAATCATATAGTAATTGTCTTTCTCTAACTGGCTTATTTCATTTAGCATAATACTCTCCAGGTCCATCCATGCTGTTGGAAAGGGTAAGACTTCCTTCTTTTTTATAGAATTCCATGGTGTAAATGTATTGCAGCTTTTTGATCCACTTATCTGCTGATGGAAATTTTGGGATGTTCCTTAGCTACTGTAAGCAATTCTGCCATGAACATAGGGGTGGATATATTCTTTCTGATTGGTGATTAGGATACCTGAAGTGGAATACCTGGGTCAAAAGGCAGTTCCATTTTGAATTTTTTGAGGAAATTCCATACTGCTTTCCACAGTGGCTGCACTATTCTGCATTCCCACCAGCAGTGCACAAGGGTTCCCTTTCTTTTACATCCTCTCAAATATTTGTTATTTGTAGATTTATTGATGCTAGCCATTATGGCAGGTGAGAGGTGATATCTCATTGTGGTTTTAATTTGCATTTCTCTGATGATTAGTGATGTTGAGCATCTTTTCATACATCTATTGGCCATTTGTACATCCTCTTTGGAGAAGTGTCTAACCTTATTTTTTTTTTAATTTGCTCTTTATTTTTATTTTCCCCCTCTTTGATACAAACTGGCCTCAGCCAGTGCCTGGACTCATCTACCTCCCTCCCCTTGCTTAATAATTAAGTCCCAGGACAATGAATTCTGGTCATCATCCAGTAGTCCAGTTCTGTTGACTACAGAGACAGAGTTTTCAATCAAAATAATAATAATATCTTGACCTCAGTTATGTTTTAGCTTTGGACCTAGGAAAATGGAACAGTCCTACAGAACAAATCCTTGTGAAACTGGACAGAACAACCTCCATGGTTCACATCAGGAATAGATGCAATGATTAGTTACTTCTTACTCTAGCACCCACCAATCAGCAGAGACCACACCCTAGCTACTTTAGTCACCATGATCAATGATTCCCCCATCCCCCACCCCCAATATAATCCAGCCCTGGACACCAGCAAGGAGCCAGGTCTTTGAGCATGAACGACCTGTGACTTTGGGCATGGCACCATATTCTTAATAAATCCTTAATTTCTTGGCTGCAAACTCTTGTTCATGTCTTATGGGACTTTGATGCACTTAGGCAAATATTCTTTCAGTCTAGTAACATTATCTGATTTAACAGCATTAAAGGTGAACTATGTATATTGGCTAACAGCTGGCTGCCATTTGATTGGCTTAGAAAATTTCTCATAAAATTTCAGATTTCTCAATTTGTTTTTGAAGTGAGAAAACAAGGCAACTATAGGCTTGTCAATCCCTGTGGCAGTAATAGAGCTGGCCAGTGGCTGTTTGTAATATAGTTCCTCTTTCTATCAGGTATATTTTCCATCTATCTATCTATCTATCTATCTATCTATCTATCTATCTATCTATCATCTATCTATCTATATAAAATCCTAATGTGCAAATAGACCAAGCAGTGGAACCAAACAACAGAACAACTGAACAACTGGTTGCTATGACAGTGTTGACCACCGGGTGTGTGTGTGTGTGTGGAACATGGTGGGTGTCAGCAGCAGGCAGCTGTGCACGGAATGGAATGTGGTGGGTGTCAGCTGCAGCAGGATGATGGAGCAGGTGAATAGGAGCACCAGACCAAGGCAGGGTGCTGTCATAGGGGTGAGCGTGTGGTGGTTATTAAAAATTCTTTGCCCAGTGCACTGGTCCTGATTGCTCAGAGCTGTCAGCAGGTGCAAGTGGCAGCTGCCAGCCCTGACCACCCCTGTGGGCTTCTCTATCTCCACTTGCTCCTGAGGAGTGATGGGGCAGCAGCTGCCACTTGCACCCACTGATAGTGCAGGCCACAATGGTTCAGCATCATCAGCAGGGTGCAAGCTGGGCTGGTGCTTTCGTCACCTGGGAGCAGCAGCAGCGGGAGTGGGGCTGCCAGAAGACAGGGGAACAGGGGCCATGGTAGGAGGGGCTGGGCAGGGGCACAGTGGATGGGCCAAGAACTGTTTCTGTGCCCACTGCAGCCTTGTGGTCCACAGTTCCTTTCAAGGTGCACAAATTCATACACTGGGCCCCTAGTACCCCTAGTATTTTACAAGCATTAGATTTTATGTTTCCTCTCATACAGCAATGTTGTGTATTTCCCAGGATGTGATGGTAAGCATTCTGAGAAAAGGGAGTTTATCCATAGGCATACATTGTTTGTAAAACAAACATTTGTGAGTAGGGGCTTCTACTGGAGATGGCTCCTCTCCAGGGCACCATCACACACTTTTCTGTAATGGGGGCTTGACATATAGCTTGAAATAGGAACTAACCTTTAGAAACTAATTTCTAAATCAGTGCATGCATAGACCCCAAGACTTGCTGAGTGTCTCCCCACAACCATTCCCACCCTGACACATAATACCTGTCCCTCATCCAGTATGTGCTTCCTTCCTTATTATTATTTATTATTCATTTTTACTTCATTAATATTTAAAGATCATTCACTGAAAAGGGCAGCACTTACCACCAACCATGTGAAGGTGAACTCAGATGAAATTTCAGAGGACATATTTTGTAGGCATGGTATTTTCAGAGTCTGATTTATC
This sequence comes from Pipistrellus kuhlii, assembly GCF_014108245.1. Taxonomy (NCBI): domain Eukaryota; kingdom Metazoa; phylum Chordata; class Mammalia; order Chiroptera; family Vespertilionidae; genus Pipistrellus; species Pipistrellus kuhlii. The sequence continues at coordinate 61,074,251 of NW_023425515.1, forward strand.
TCTATTTCTATTGTATTGTTGCTTCTCCATTCTTCCTGTATAACTGTAACAAAACATAAGGTGGAAAAGACATTGATCTGTGGTTGGTTTATAAAGTGTCTTTTATCAAAGAAAGGAGAACTGTTTTAACATAAAGATTCATCCATCCTCAGGGTAAACCTATGAAGTAAAGAGGAGAAATCCCATTAGAGTCCTTACTGTGTAAATGGCAAAACAAAGTCACTATGAAAAATTACCACTGAAAAATTATAGGGGCTCTTTCCTAAAAGAATTAAGGTCACAATGTGACATGTTCCTCTGCTTTCCCCCTGAATTCATGCTTTAGTCTTCAGATCACATTTCCTTAATCAGATAGAATGTAAAACATTAAATATTAGCCTATAATTGTCTTTTAAAATTTTAATAGTCTTAATATTTTTATGTCTGTGAACCTCAAACAGCAGAATGAGTGGAAAGTACAGAGAGTTCCCATATTCCCCTTGCTCCCATGCTTGCAAAACCTCGCCACTATTAACATCTCTAATCACAGCAGTACATCATTTGTTACAATCATGAACCTACACTGACTCATCTTTATTATCTAAACTGCATTAGGGTTTACTCTTGGTGTTGTGAAGTCTGTGGGTATCAAGACATGTATAATGACGAGTTCACCATTGTGGTATCACACAGAACAATTTCACTGCCCTGAGAATGGTCTATGCTCCACCTATTCATCCCTCCCTCCCACCAAACTCCTGTCAACCACTGATATTTTTCCTGTTTTATAATTGTCTCTATAGAGCTTATAAATTCCTCCAAGTAAAAAATGATACAGAAAAAAACATAAGGAAAATCTAAGGAAGCATCATTAACACACTGGTTTCATTTTAAAAATGATATGAGATAAATAACTGGCTATAGTCTTTTTGTGTGGAAAGTTTTATACACATACTAGAATATATTTTTATATACTTACTAGAATATTATTTGATGTTTTAGTGTATATATACTAAAACATCAAATAATAACCCTACATACTAAAAGACTAATATGCAAATTGTCCCCTTGACCCAGAGTTCAACTGGGAAGGCTGGCTGCCAACTGTCCACAGCCCTTCCACACCACCGCCAGAAACCAATTACTGTTTTACTAATAGAGAGATGTGGACACGAAGCCAGGAAGGCTGTCAACAACATTAATTGCTCTAACCACTCACTCTTTAGTTGAGACATTGTTAGCTGAAGGAGCCTCCACCTCTGTTAGTCCTATGTAAATTTCTGTTATTTCCTGCCTAAAATGCTATGAGTGTTTTACCCATAGTCTCAATAAAAGGGATAGCAGGGCCAGAGCAGTGAGTAGTTATCCCATTAGTGTTGGACTACTGCCTGGCTCCCCATATTGCCAAATTAAATTTCTTCTAGTCTCTTTTCATTTGTGTGAGGCCCTTCTCCAGAACTTGAACCCTGAACCAGGATCCTGAATTACGAGGGATGTGAAAGGTGATCCCACATCTGGTGCCCGAACAGGGACATCTGGAGGAGAAGATATTTTTCACCTAAGAGCAAAGGAAGGAAAAAAGTTACACCAAGAAAAGGTGTGGAAAATTCACCCGACAAAGGTGAGGGAAGTTCACTGCACACAAAAGCCCATGGCAAGCTGCAGAGTCAAGAACTGTAAGTAGGGTGGGAATGTCTTTTTCAGCCAGGCTAATGGGGAAGAATTAGGTTATAAATATAAAGTAAACTTTATTATTACAGACTTTTGGTTTGCATGTTTAAAGAATGTGGTTTCTTGTTCAAATTAAAATCTTAGTTTGTTTTTGGAATTTAAAATATGTAATAAGAAGTGAAACTCCATTGTTGAAAATTTCTCTGCCTCTGGTGCAGAGAAATTCAAAGGTGGTAGGAGAGGGCAAGGCTATCTGCTCTCCTGCAATGAGATTACTTAAGGCCTTGTTTAAAAATTATAAAAGAACTCTCATGGAAATTCAAATCTTGGCCAAATTGGGTGTTATTACTTCAGAAAGTAAAAAATAAAGAAAAAATTTAAGACCTGTCTATCTTTTAAGTATAAAAAGAAATTCAGCCAGATCCATTGCTGAAACTTCCCCCAAAGTAAGCAGGATGTGGGGAAGGAAGGGAGACACATGGAGATCCAATGTGGAAGCCCACTCTCCCAATATGCTCAGGAAGGTGGTAATTTGCATTCGAATGGCTACAAACTTCCTCCAAACTGGTTTGGCAAAACTTTTTTTGGAAGTTTGCTTAATTATATAAATAATAAAGTTAAAGGTTTAGATATTTTTAAATGACAAAATGCTAAATATTTGACTATCTTAAGATAATAATAATAATAAATATTATAATCTTTAAACCATATATGGATATGGACATATATATAATGTTTATTTATTTTCCATATTAAAATTTCAAGGTCTTAAAAGAGATGATTCTTGGAAAGCTCCAAGGACTCTGAGTAATACAAGAAATTTATTCTCTCTTCTTAAAGGAAATCTTATTAAATTTAACAGATCTTATATACTTGAAATTGCATGGAAAGCCTTATCAAATAAAAATTAATAAATATGTTTTAAATGCTATGAAGGTTTGACCTCTAAGAGGGGCAAAATGAAATAACTAAATATTTCTAAATATTTCTTCCAGTTTAAAATTGAATTGCCATAGCTTAGAGCAAAGAATATCTTTACATGATATTATTCTATAATGTTATTATAATTTTTGATATTTTACAACAGCATATTGTACAATTATCCCAAACAAACTCACAAACCAATTTTTTGAATGTTTGGCAGTAATATAAAAAGGACATGAAATGATTTTATCCCTTCCACTATGTGGAAGGCCCCCTGGGAAGGCACTTGAGCATTCTATATTGGCCTTTCTTGCTCTTTTTTGCCAAGAGGGATCCTCCCACAGCTGTTGCCTGAGCTTTCTGTTCCTGCTATGGTTGAAGCCTTGCAGTAGCTGGTACCATGAATCTGTCTTGCCCAATGGCATGAGATGGGCCCTCCCTGGAGAAGAATCCTGGGTTCCCCAAGATATGTGATTAATGCTGGGGCCCCTCCAGCAGGCGAGGGGATCGCAAGGCAGGTGCTGGGTGTGGAGGCCACAGGGGCATAGGCTACCAAGGAGACAAAACTGAACCTCACATCGCCTGCTTGGCTCCGGAAGATGGCTGATTAGCCAAAGATGGGTAAGATTTCTCAGGGAAGGAACAACCTAAGACAGGCACAGTCCCAGAGAGGCCATCAGGAGAAAACTTGGGGATCAACAGAGGTGGGGCACAGATCCTCACCCCCCAAAATTGCAGGGGCTTAAGCCTTTGCCCCTTCTGAGGGAGGTCTCCTGTCCCCATGGCTGCTTTGCACTTCCCACACCCAGCTCAGATCAGGATCCAGGCAACAAACAGACTTGACCCAGCTCAAATCAGGACCCAGACAACAAACAGAGACTTGGCCCAGCTCAGATCGGGACCCAGGCAACAGAGATGTGGCTGACAGCAACTGCCCTATATCTAAATACAGGCTACCCCCAGGAATGTTTAGAACTTTCTCAAGGATGCAAATAATCCTTTCCATTAATATTTACAATGTAAACTAAGGTTGTTGTTTGAGTATTAAATTTGACAGTAAAATAGTAGTCAAGTTTTCAGATTAATTTAAATTGGCTAATTAAAATAAGTAAATATTCAAGAAAATTTAATTGTACAAAAAGCTGTTTCTAAAGTATTAACCAAAATTTCTATTGGTAGTTCATTTCATGGTAAAATTGCTTAACATGCAATGAACCTAAAGTAGTCATATTTTTGTGCAAAAAATTTAAAGTTATCAAAACTGCATTATAAAAATTTTCCAAAAGCCTTCTAATAATTAAATTAAAAAAGAGGGGTATAGTGAAAAAATACCATGTAAGAAAAAAATATCCTGTAAGTAAATTACATCTACACAAAAATTTTTTCTTTGAAAATTAATTTTCATTTGTAATACTTACAGCAAGATACCCATGGAAAACACACATGGTGTCAAAATAAGTCAAAGGAAAATTGGGCAAAAAATAAAAGGATCCCAAGTAAAATTTTTAGAAAAGATTCCTTTGTTAACTTTTGGTTGAGAATATGTTTGTATATTTTCAGAAAACAACTCCAAGACCATGTGGATTCCTGCAACAGAGAGGAATTAACAGGAATGCTCCAGCCATGAAAACAAGAGGAGAAACAGTTCAGAGATGGAAGACGCTGCCATGCTAGCAGTCAGCAGCTGTGCATCACTGCAGATTGCCCAGGACCAAACCAGAGATGGTAGGGCCTGCATTGCTACCATTTGTCCACCATCCAGATATCATTGCTGACATGTACACATAAGGAACTGTTGAACATTGAAACTTGGACTCAGAACTTTTGGACATTGAAATTGGGACTCAAATATTTTTTGTTCTTATATGTTTATTTCTGGTCTGCAGATGCAAGATTTTTTTTTAAAGGAAAGAATTGGGGGGAGTTGCCGAAACCGAACATTGTCACTAATAGAGAAATGTGAAAAGGGAATCTGAAAGGCTGGCCAATCTTAATTGCTCTGAATAGTAGGAGCTATTCACTCATTGTTTGGTTGAGACTTTGGGAGTTAAAGCAACCTCCACCTGTTAATAATATGTAAATTCTTGCTGATTGTCTATTATTGGAATTTCCTGCCAAAAGGATATGGGTGTTTCCCCTAGCCTCAATAAAAAGGGATAGCAAAGGCCAGAGCAGTGGTAGTTCTCCCCCTAGAGGTGAACTCCCCCCTGGCCCCCCATTTTCCCAAATTAACTCTTTTCCAGTCTCTTCAATTGTTTTCAGCCTTATCCAGGAACCAGATTTTGAATAGGAATCCTGAACCATGAGGGATGCGATAAGGGATGCAACACTTATACAACTCAATAACAAAAACAAACAAACAATCTGATTTAAAAATGGGCAAAGGAATTGAATTCACAGTTTTCTAAAGAAGACATACACATGCCAACAGTTATATAAAGAGGTGCTCAACATCACTATTCACCAGGGAAATGCAAATCAAAACCACAATAAGATCTCACTTTGTAATAGTTAGAATGGCTATTATAAAAAAGACAAGAGATAACAAGTATTTGTGAGAATGTGGAGAAAAGGTAAGCCTTGTACACTGCTGATGAAAATGTAAACTGGTGCAGCCACTATAGAAAACTGTATGGAGATTCCTCAAAAAATTAAACATAGAACTACCATGTGATCTAGCAATCCCACTTCTGGATATATATCTAAATGAAATGAAATTATTGTCTCAATAAATATCTGCATTCATATGTTAATTGCAGCTTCTATAATAATAATAAAAGCATAATATGCTAATTAAACTGTCTGGACATCATTCTAAATGTCATTCTGAACAAAGCCACCGTGTTGGGGGACTAGGCAGAGGTGGCGATCAGGAGACAGGCAAGTATTAATAGTTAGGGGTGATCAGGAAGGCAAGCCAGTAGTTAGGAGCGATCAGGCAGGCAGGCAAGGGGTCAGGAGCCATAGGTCCTGGATTGCTAGAGGGATGTCTGACTGCCTGTTTAGGCCCCTGCAGGATCGAGTCTAACCCAGCAGTCAGACATCCCAGAGGCATCTCGCATTGGAAAAGGGTGGAGGCTGGGCTGAGGGACCCACCAGGCCTTTAGTTATTTATAATAGCCAAACATATGGAAACAATGTAAGTGCCCATCAATGGATAAATGGGTAAAGGAAATGTTCTAATACACAATGGAATATTATTCAGCCATGAAAAGGAAATCCTGTCATTCGGGTAGGATGGATGGACCTTGAGAGCATTATGCTAAGTGAAATAAGACAGAGAAAGACAAGTACTGTATGACTTCACCTATATGTAGAATCTGAAAAATAAATGAAATCAGAGATACAAAGAACAGATTAGTGCTTGCCAAAGGTGGAGGTAGGGGAGTGGAAAAATGAGTAAAGGAGGTAAAAGAGTACAAACTTCCAGTTATAAGATAAATAAGTTCTGGGGAGCTAATATATAGCAAGGTGACTAAAGGTAAAAGGCCTCAAAGGCTTTTGTTGTAATCTGGGAAATTAAAGTCACATATTTTTATAATGAATCCTAATAACTACAAATTTTAAAATGCATCAACATCTTACAATCTATATCAATAACATGAAAGCCCCTAAACTAAGGGGAAACCTGGTTGAGTAAAAATTAATAAGAAGCAAACACCAGCCCAGCTGCCATAGCTCAGTGGTTGAGCATTGACCTGTGAACTAGGAGATCATGGTTTGATTTCCAGTTGTGGGATTGATCTCCAGTAGGGGGTTTGCAGGAGGCAGCTAATCAATGATTCCCTCTCATTGTTGATGTTTCTATCTCTCTCCTTTTTCCTTCCTCTCAAAATCAATACAAATATATATTTTTTGAAGTAGCAAACACCTAACTATTTTTGTATTTCTACCCTCATCCACAGCCTCAGAGCAGTGACTAACACAAAGGAATGAAATATTGAGAAAAGAGAAAAACATCCCTTCTCAGTGAGGCCCTCCAGGAAGAGGGGACAGGAGTTAGCATGCCCTGAGGTGTGAGCAGAGGAGTGGGTGGAATAAAGCATATGACAACAGAAAGGAAACAGGAAGAGGTCTCAACCGCCTCTGGTTTCTCAGCATTTTCATATTTAGATTCTTATATGTCACTTCAATTTGCATCTATTTATGTACATCATAAATGTTTGCAATACATGTGTGCTTTGCCCACCCAATTAACTCTTTCATGGATTTAAGAGGGAAATGGCAAGACTATGAATAGAAGTGAGAGGAGATCAAAAGAATAAGGAGGAAAAATCTATGATTGTGCTGGGGGCCCCGACCAGGCTTTTGAATGGCAACTGCCTTCTCTGAGTGAAGTGTCTACCCTTAGCTCTATGCCAGGCTTACATTTTTAGTCCCTCCACAGTGAAGAATTTTCCCCCTTGTTTCTACTTTCCCCCCTTTCTACTTAAATACACAGTACTTGAACCATCTCCCTAACACTGAGGCCATTGCTTTTCATCCAATCCAGCTGACCAGCAGCAAAGCTAAACTAAATCAGAAGACTGGGGATTTTCTAACCACACAGGATGCAGACCTGGCTCTGTCTCTCTATTGATGTTTTGGGTGGGGGTGAGGGGGTTTGCTTGTTTGTTTGTTTGTTTTGTAGCTACAACTGGGTAGCTACAAAACAAACAAAGGGTAACGGTTACCCTTTATTTTAGAAACACACTTTCCTTAAAGGCAATAATACCACTCCTCATTTTAGAGAGCATACTACCTCTTTTCCATTTCTGACTTCATGTTGAAGACATCATAATTCATATAGGATCTGTATCCTATTTCCTAGAGCCATATCAATCTATGTTGCCAATCTTGAAGAGTAAACAGTAAGTCCTCAGATATGTAATAGTATAAGTTTCCAGATCTATGCAGAGTTAAAAAAAAAAAAATCTATGTCTAAGCCAAGGTCAATTTGTATGTGTGCTCACGTATAATAAATATACTCTTGAGTTTCAAAATAGGCCAGTATAAAAAGAGGGAGGAGGATTCCTTTTTAATAAGAATTGAAAAATAATTTACTCAGTACTGTATTATACTTAATGAAAACTACCGTTTACCACACTTGTATCCTTCTATAGGAACCATGCTAAGTGCTTCAAATAGATTATCTCTTTTAATCATCAAAATAATGGTATCTATGAAGGAGGCACTATAATTACTTATTATGTTTGTTATATAAGAAAAGAAAAGCTTAGAGTCTTGAAATAACTTGGCAAAGATGATGTATATAGTGAATGACAGAGTTAACATTAAAATCTGAGCTGCCTGACCCCAATGCATAAATTATGCTCTCCTTATTTCTATTCACTCAATCCCACCCCACCTATCCCCAATTGAACTCAACTGCATTTTTTTTTTCATGGAAAACAAACAGCAATGGGACTAGAGCATTGTAAGGTGGTGGACAGTTTCTAGTCTGTAGGTGGACAATTTCAATCCCATGGTCTTATTTCTTGCTAATAAATAGAGAGGAGGTAATAAATCCATACCTGCTTGTCATGGGCAGTTCTATGCCACCCTTAGCATTGCTTTCATGAATTATTTTGTTTTTTGTTTGTTTTTTTCTTGTATTACTAGGCCACTTTACCTTGAGTTAAAAACATTCAATTTCCAGTGCATTTTTCACTTGTTGACTTATTAGTAGAAATAGGAATAATCGATTTTATGACTAAGTACTTTATGGTGGGAATTATTATGATGATTTTCCAGGTGGACTCAGAGAATAACATGACAGATCCCTGGTGAAATTCATTTCTAGCCATAAAGGAGTTAGAACTTAAGCCTAGGACTCCTGCCTGCAGAGCAGGTGTCCAAAGCATGTTTGTGTGAACTCTACATGTTCAGCAGCCTTGTTGGCACCCTTAGCTACCCTGTACAAAATATATCCGAGAACTTCTGTTAATTCCTCCACAAACATGCTCTATCCTTTTCTCCTCCTATCTTGGCACATGGCACTGCCATTCAGGTGTGTGTGCCAGACACCTGGATAGCAACCTCAACTTTTTTCTCTCCTTCATCACACTGCAATTGTCTTATATTACCAAGTCATGTCTCTTTTATGCCCAGTGCATAAAATTTCTCTTTTTCTTTCTTCAATCTTTTTATTTTTATATCAACCCAAACAACATTCTGTCTCCTCTCTGGCTCCTAAGACTGTTTCCTAATTTGTCTACAGTACGTATCTCCTTCTTATCCACCTTCATTTCATTCTCATACTAAGGTCAGGATGATCATATGAGTCTATAAATGTCATACCATCATTTGCTGAAAAGGCTTCAATGTCTTCACACGATAAAAATCAAAACCTCAAACTTGGATGACAATGCCTTATAAGATCTGGCCCTTACCATATCTCACACCTCATCCCCTAGTCTCTACACCACAGTCCCACTGATATTTCCCATTTCCTCAGACACAGCAAAGCCCTTCACACAAGCTGTTGCCTCTCTCTGGGTCACTCTCTAACCTCCTACCTCTGACTAGTGTGAACACTTAGTCTTTCTTTAGACCTCAGCTTGGACGTTGCTTTCTCAGAGACAATTTCCCTGACAGCTATTATATGCTTTCTCACAAGATCATTGCAATTCTTGTTGCTGTCGTTGTTGCAATTTTACATTTATTGGTGGAATTATTTGATCAATTTCTATCTCCCTTACAAGCAATACTGCTTTCTGTTCAACTTTGCATACTTAGTACCATGCTTAGCCCATAGTTGGCACACAATACATATTTGTGCTTACCATTTTTCTGAATGAGAAGGTTGTAGATTTTAGTCTGACTGCCTTTTGGGTAAAAAATAAAACTGCACTCATACTTCCCACTGAGTGAGGAGGACATGTTCCTTAAGTGCAGAGTCCATGTTGACACATTCCCAGGAGTTTCTGTGAAAGTCACCAGTGACTTACAGGGAACCCCATTGGCACAGTAGAAGCCATATTGTTGGGGGTGATAAAGGGCAATGAGGTCCACCTTTTTGGTGACCTTGGACCATTGCATTTGCACCAAGATGCCTTCCTTCCGTGTTTGGCAGGTCAGATTGACATCAGAGCCAGGTAAAGCATAAATGTCTTCTCCTGCGTTGAATTTTCCTTCCCATATCCCTGAAAAGGAAGAACATGAGCCATCAGTTTACATGATTCACAAGGAGTGCCTCTAAATTATAAACTTGGATGACTTTGATGAAGTGAGTGAGAACCACAGGAATGTTCTCCCTGGCTGCCTCAGGGATTGGAGGGAGCTCATGCACAACCCAGATAGAGAAGCCTGGATCTCAATACATGTGAGGAAGCTTTTACTTTAGGATACGAGAGGAACTTACTGACTTCTGAATGTTTACTTTTTGTTGGTTGGTCTAATCTAAAAAATAACAAGATCTCTAGCTACTGGTGAATAAAATCAAGACTATCTTAAAATTGAAATTCACCTTATTATGGCAACTATTCTTACATTTAATACAATTGGCTTTTTTTTGTTATGCATCAGCAGCTGCATGTAACACTCAAATGGTATTTTCTAAAACTATAAAAACAACTATAAACTCTGTGTAGCAGTTTTTTAAAAAAATATATGTACAAGAGATGTTTATATATACTGTCATGTTTAATCCTTCTCACATACTAGAGTGATATTATTAACATTCTTTTTTAAAAAAATATATTTTATTGATTTTTTTACAGAGAGGAAGGGAGAGAGATAGAGAGATAGAAATGTCGATGAGAGAGAAACATCGACCAGCTGCCTCTTGCACACCCCCTACCGGGGATGTGCCCGCAACCAACGTACATGCCCTTGACCAGAATTGAACCTGGGACCTTTCAGTCCGCACATCGATGCTCTACCACTGAGCCAAACCGGTTTCGGCTTAACATTCTTTTTCAAAGAGGAAACTGAGGCACAGGCAGATTAAGTTGTTTGTTAGAAGTCACACCTCAGTAAAAGAATATAAATTGGGCTGCCTAAAATCTGCACTCTTTCTGTAACCTCTTAGGAAGTAACCTCTAAAATGACCCCAGATTGGCAGAGAAGGGTAGGAAATTTGACACTCAATATATATGGATTGAAAGGGCCTTTATCTCCATGTGGTTAGAGTTTATGGGGGCGGGGGGGAAGGGGAGTAAACACCTCAGGTAAAATTCCCACTAAAGATTTGGTTAGCATCATCTAGATGCTAGATATAAAAGAAGATTCTCTCCCATCAGTTGTCTGATCAAATGGTACAGGGGACTTAAAGTATGTTAAGCATTGCATCTTTGACATACCTTCAATAGCGTAGGCCTCAGTTTTAGAATGAACATGGAATACTTTTAAAGAAATGACATATTATTGTGACAAGTACCACAGAAGCTAACAAGGGGAAAAGATAAAAAGATGACAAGCAACTGAGAAGAAACAAGGCTCTCAAAGGTACTTTACAAACAGGAATTATTACACTTTTATGGATGCAAAAGCATGGGTAGGCAGAGGTTAGTACAGTTTAATATATCTCCCTGTGAGCTCTCCTTTGCTGGATAATATGCTTCTGATCCTATCTACCACATTATATTCCAAAGTCTCCTTTGATTTAGAAATTCTCCTTAAAAATCTTAGTAGCTCTATTTGAAAAGCAGAGTTAATTCTTAAGATACACAGGATCGCTATAGTACCCTCATGCTGTGGGATACAGAACTAATCTTCCTTCCTACCAATTCTAAATAGGCCCATTAGGCTTTGGTTCCTACTGTCATAAGGACCCTGCTATGTCTCCCAGGTCTGTTACCTGCACATGGCTCATTAAATTCAACATATGCTCAACTGCCAACAACATTTGTCTTTAGAGGAGAAATGCTTGTTATATCCAAAAGAAGAAAAAAAGAATCATAGTTGAAAGAGAGAAAAAAGTTGAGCAAGGATCTCTGAACATTGGTGGCTTTGTGAGTTATTTTATTTTATTTTATTTTATTTTATTTTATTTTATTTTATTTAGTATTCCAGTGTTGTTCTGACTACCCTTTGGAGAACATTTCATTCTAAGATTCAAAATTTCCCAGTTACTCCAGAGATCCTCTTAGGAAGGAAATGGGTAAAAATGTCTCTGAGCAGTGGCACAAACTACCCATCCCTTTCTTGGTTTTATTGTTCCTCAGTAATCCTTTGTAGACTCTAACAGCTCCCCGCTAGCTGCTGCTTAAGTACATAACTGAAAACCTTCGGAACATCTGCCTTTGTGCTCAGTTTCAGCAGCAGTAGGAGGCATCTTCAATGAGCAAGAGGCCTCCCTCACCCCCTAAAGTGGCTGATTTGACAAGAAAGTACAACTGGAAGCCTTACCCCTGACAACATGTATCTGGATGATGGAATAGATGGCCCGGAATGTCCATGTTTTCTCCATCTTCTCCTGAAGGGCTTACAGCAGCATTTCCACCGTGATCACAGAAGTCACCCAATACCTTTAGCTAAACAAACTCGAGCCACCCTATTCACACTGAAAACCCCAAATCTACCACACGTCCGTGTGTGTTTATCACTTGGCAAGAGCCCAGGAAATGAAACGTAGACAGGAAAGTAATGTGGTTCAGAGCTCAGTATAACCTTCAACAGAACAGAGTTGAAATTGTTCTCTGAAACCTTGTGTATCACCTTTGTGAAAAGACTTTTCAGTACCCACAGATTCTCTCTCCATCAGGATCTCTGTGTCAGTCGAGCTGCTTCTAAATCCAAAGGAAATCACGCAGAGCAGTTCATAATGTGCTTTTCATGCACTTCTTTCAGGAGCACAAAGTCATTTAACAAATGTGAGCCTCGTGTCTTTTATAATAGTTTTTCTGTTCAATTTAAAAATGTATTTGCTTTCCAGAATTGCTCCAGGGTGAAAGAACAAAACATTAACACACTTAATAAAATCTGAAAAGTGAGGGGAGCATCAACTATCAAAACAAACTTTATTGTCTCCCCTCTTGCAGGGAACCCACATTTCCTGAGGGTGGGGGAGTGAGGGCTCCTTTTCTGTCCCTGGTCTGGGAAGAACTGGAAGTTAGACAGGGAAGTCTCCCACAGTACTGGTGGGAGGCCTCTTGTGGTGATGGCATAAAAGCTTGTGTATCAGCCCCAAACTACAGTGAGGAAGTCTGAAACAATCAGAAGGCAAAGGCAGAGAAGTTCCTACCTCAGCTAGCCACCAAGCATGTTACATCTGCCCAGTCACTTCCGTTTACAGAGGACCAAGATAGGAGAACAGGGAAGTGACTCCTCAGACATAACGAGTATCCCTTGACAGATGTGACTTCATGGTTTTCTAGCTTAGGATAAAATAGACCATCTTCACCTTCCAACATTAAGAAGACAGCATTAGTTGGAAGACTGCAAAGTGTAATAAACAAAGAATAAAAATGAGTAATATATGTGTCAACATACAACTGTATGGACAATCGGTGAAGTATCCTGTGACCTCAATCTCACTACTACATTTTGGAAGCACCCAGATAACCCAAAGACAAAGGGAAAGGTGGAACTTTATTTGTGAGGTAACAATTTCTTTTTGAGGCCAGGGAAAGAGAATTTTCACCAGGTTGTCATCATGTATAATATCATGTATCATGACATCATGTCATTAAGTGCATACTGATCTCCCCAATTCAGGGACTTGGGGTGATTATGAATAATGCTAAGACATAAGGCATCATCCTTGTGATTGAGGGGATTAGATTTTAGCTGGGAGAAGAGAGATTTGCGGATGGTGAATCAGGGCTACCATCTTCCTGGATGTCCAGGCTACCCTGTACACATACTTGCCATAATTGTCGTACTTACTCATTACTACTTACTAATGATGTTTCCTGCAAAGGCCAGAAGATGAGTTACCCATTTCCTAATGTAGGCCTTTGCAAGCATTTACCTCCTCCCCCCCCAACAACCTCCCCACTAAGTCTCAGATTACTGGAGATGTTGGGTTAGGTGGTGATGACAAGCATATTTCAGAGAGAGAGTTGGGAAGTTTAGAGTCTTTGAAAGGAGGAGACATCATGGCACTTGATGCCTTCATCTCTCCCTTATTTGCCTTAGAAAACCCAGGAAATGACAGTGATAGACTATAGAGGTAAAAACAGTTCAATAGATATACCAGGGAGATCCTGATCTGTAGGTTGGCATCTCTACTAAATTGGGACACATTGCAAGCCTGGGGAAGAAATTTAGTTACCTCACTCAACTTCTCAGATGAAGGGGAATTTACCTAAGTAGAACCAATAAACAAGTATAAACAAGTACATTTATTGAATTCTCTAAGAACAATACCCTTCCCCACTTAATGTACTTAGATTCCTCCCTTAAAAAAATTCTAGTCTGAGTATATGTTTATTGATTTGAGGGAGGGAAAGAGAGAGAGAGAGAGAGAGAGAGAGAGAGAGAGAGAGAGAGAGAGAGAGAAACACACCTGTGTGAACAAGAAGCATTGATTGATTGCCTCTTGTACAAACCCCAACTGGGGACCAAACCCTGAGCTTAGGTATGTTCCCTGACTGGGAATTGAACCTTTTGTTGTGGAGAACAACTCTAACCAACCGTGAGCCACACTGGCCAGGGCTAGATGTCTCCTATTTTTTATTGCTTTAAAGTAAAGCAACTCCACAAAAGATTGAAAATATAAAATAAAGCACCTTAATTTTTTTTAAAAAAAAAAGGAAATCGTCATATATTTTCCTGAGCTATCTATTCACTTTTAATGGAATCCTTTCCTCACATTGGGTTTGGGGGCTCAAAGCACCTGGTCAGTAGCTGCCGGGCAAATTGGCCTTCTCTGGGTAATTATTCAGGGCCTGGTCCATGTTTCCTATATCTAGAAACCTCTGCAGCCAGAGGTCATCAGATCTGACTAGTTTTCCTTTGGGACCCACCCAGACTCTAAGAGAGGGAAAAAGAAATTCAGATGCTCACAGAATCTTAATTGAAGGCACCTGGTGTCCTGCAGCTGTGACCCAGGTGACAGCTGCTCCATGGCTGTTTTCGTGCAGCAGGTGGCAGCAACACCCTGCAGACTGGCACGGCTCTCCCAGATGATGGGAATTTTACTTCCATTGTCTTTCAATCCCAGTATTATTTTCTAAAGGCCTTTTCAGCATGGGGATAGGCATTCTCTAAGCTTAAAAATAACTCTCCTATAGAAGTCATGTCAATCTCTTCTATTATCCTCGCTGCTCACCAAATCCCAATTGCACGGCATTCTTCTGTCTTAGAGTATATTCTGCTCATATAAAGAGGAAGCAGAAGCAGTCAGTTTCACACACAAAAAGAAATCTTGAACTCCTTGAACTTCAGAGGCAAATTCAATTATTTACAAAGAGAAGCAGGGACACTCATTATTTCTGCTACTGGCGAGCCATAACTGGTTGTTTTGGGCAAACTTTTTCTATGCTCCATCTAAACACTTAGCCTCAATGAGAAAAGGACATTTTCAGAAATAGGAAGTTGAACAAAATGGTAAATTTACTTTTGTTGTAGTTTTCATAGAGGTTAACTCAAACATTACTGATTTGTCTTGCATTTTGTTTTTTACTTACACACACACACACACACACACACACACACATTGTGGAGTGTTAGGTTTCTCTTCCAAAATGTTTAGAAACCATAATGCTTAATGTTTGTGCTAATAAAAACATATTTGAGTGGCAAATCTTAAAAGATTACAAAGTTCCATAGTTCTAGGTGACTTAGAAACATAAACGATAAAAACCATGTCTTACTCTTTAGACACTTGCATTTTGCTGCAAAAAACATCCCCAAGTGACACAGTGCACAGGGTCAAAAGTGGAAGTAGGATAGGTCTTTAGGCAAGAGGAGATCTCTCAGCATCAAGTGGGATAGGAGCCTATGAAGTGTGGATTCTAAATTTGCCTTTATATTATAGACATGGATCTGGCTTTGCCAGGGCCTTGCATTACTGGGTTGACCCTGTTCCCTCCCCTCCCCTCTCAATCCCACACTCCCTCATTCACCATAGTTCTGCCTCCTCTATCTTTTCTATCCTTCAGAAGCTCGTTGTTCATTAAACCTCAGGAGGTATTTGCCAAGTTTTCTGCTTCAAATACTCTTCCACAGACTTGTTTCCTGACTGGGTTCTCTCAATCTGAAGAGACATCCCCCCTCATTTTATAAATGAGGTCATTCAAATGCCCTCTCCTTCCCTTGCTAACTTTTCTGATGCCAATAACGCTTCAAGGAGCCCCTGCCATGGGGCTGTCACATCAAGAGCTGAATGTCCCTCATGGTGCTTATCACTATGAGAAGTTAGATTGCTTATGTTCTTATTTGGATGTTGATTAGACTATAAACTCTGTAAGGACAGGGGCTTAGTGTATTTGTCATCTGTTATGCCTCCTAAGATGCCCTTTTGTTCCAGCTGCTATGAAGGCAATCAGCTGTTCACATGCACAACCTGACAGCACCTTTCCTCAGAGGCTCCGAATGCCTCCCACTTTCTGAGGTGGCATCTCTGGAGCAGAGACACAGTGCCTCATCCATTCTGATACATGCAAAACCCTGGAGTTCATGAAAGTCAACACCCTACAGGAAAACACATGACCCATGGGAACAGGAGCTGGTGTATACATCCTTCCTCTTCTGAAGCTTAGGTGAATGATCCCAAGGTGTATTTTACATGGCTCCTCACAGGGTGCCCAGACACATTTGTCCATGGTACAACTGTTTAATAATGCACCCTCGGATTGGCTTTCTCCTTTTCCCTGCTTTATTTTTGTTTTTAATTTCCCATTCTTGTTTCAGAGAATAATATTCCAAAGTACCTGTAACAGACCTTTACCTTGGGCTGTGCTTTTGGGCAGAGTGCATGCTATGGCTGTCTCCCTACTCTCTGCTCTAACCCCAGCCCTCAGAATGGTACTGGGCACATCATAGATACTGTATGAATATTTTGGGTGATACTCTCTTTACCAAGTAATGCAATTTCCCATCAAGGGAACAACCATATAGCATACTATCTCACAATGTTTACAGAATTGAAATAAACTAAATAACAGTCCTAAAAATAGGACATCTTTCTTATTCCAACATATTTATTGACAAATATTGGGCTCCATCTACATGGCAGGCAATAGGATTGACTCAGAGAGAAAGATAAAGAACCTTTGCCCTCTCCCTATGTCATTTCAGCATTATCATGGAAAGGGGTAACCTCTACAAGGATGAGCAGTTCAAGCACCCTTGTTGGATTTACCACCATTATGACCTTTAGGTCACCTGGGAAGGATAGACTAAAAAAAACTAGCAGCTCATAAAAGAGTCAGCAGTGTGTTCCCTGATAAAAGTACAATATGTATCTTGACAAAGTGAATATAAAGTCTAAAGACATTTCATGGCTGTCTTTTCAAGTGCTCAAATCAACTGGAGAAAATAAAGAAATCTTGTCACATACAGCTTGAAATTCAATAGCAGTTCTTAAGATAGAAGTAAGGGTGACACATCTAAGTCTACCGATGTCTATCAGACAAGATTTTTTTTCTCTGATAACCAGAGAGTTAAAGGGTATAATGCCATAACTATGGAGAGATGAATGTGATAAAATCCAGGGCTCTTACATATAGGCACATAGTATTTAAAAATATCAGAAAAGCCGCAATGCAATCTTTGCTGTCACTATGGCTTAGCATTCACTGGAGTTATTGCTCCCTGAGAGCTGCAGTACTCCAAACACGGTAAGCCAATTTTATCCCAGCAGAAAACAGAAGGCACACTCAGAAGCGATAATCGGGTAGGATTTAATATGTAATTCATTTATGAAATTGTGGTTGGGAGTAGAGGAAACAAGCATTGACATAGTTCTAAGGATTACCACCAAGGGGAAGCCATTTTCTTCATCGGAACTGAGGGGAAATGCGGGAGGGTTGGTAGGAGAGTAGCAGTGGGGCGGGGCTTGCTGACAGGAATGTGGCCTCAGTATAGAAGGGCAGACAAACTGGCAAACGTTCAGGTAGGAAAGGAGCTGGGGACATAAATATCCTGACTTTACTCTCTTAGAGGGAAAAAGGAGAGTAAAGTCAGATATTTATTTGCACTCATTTGCTGAAGCCAGAGATCAGGAGACCTCGTTTACACAGTCCGCACAGCTTAGCCGCCCAAAGTATCTAGAGGGACAAGCAGGTCATGTGAGCAGAGCAGCTATGTGGTCTTCAGTTAATGTAACAGGAGAAGTCACAGGCCTTCTTTACGGGTCAACCTGTACTAGAGCAGGGCTCACCCTTCATTGCCCAGCCGACTGGTGAGGAGGCACCTCAGAAACCAGCAAACAATGTGCAGCAGAATGATAGATGAGGACTCTTTTCTTCTTTAGAGAAAGGCTTAAAAATGTCTCTTTAGTCTTGTGCAATATGAGGTTTATTTTATGGGATAGAGCTCCTCCTATAGGCAATGCCTGAAAGAGGCTCTCATCAAAGAGCTCAAGAAAGAAAATGAAATCATGTAAGAGTTGTTTCATTTTGTTCTGGAATCTAAAAAAAGATGCTTAAACTTTCTGAAATGCTATGTCCTATCATCTGTAAAACAGTTGGGTGTGAAGATTGATGCTGTATACAGTGCTTGGCACCAAAATAAACCTACTGTAAAATGACCTATTAAATTAACACAAAATATAATAAATAACAATAATCTTTTGCCAAATGTTGATTTGTATTTATTGCCTAATTCTTTCCTTGATGAAAACAATTTAAATTTTTTTCCTCTTTGTGTGAACTGTAGATTCAGAAGAGCTAGAGAAAAGTGATCTGTGTTCTGGTTAGTGCTATCCATCATTAACTGAAGTCCTCAGCTATGTTTTGAATCCCTAACACAGACAGTGATGTATGGAGCAAAAGGTGGCCAAAAAGAGTAATTTTCAGACAAGGATTTGAGGTCAGAAGAATAGTTCAGAAAATCACATTTTGCCTTCAGAGAGACATTGGGGAAATGAGATGAGTGAGAGAGAATATTACAATGTCATCTTTCTAAGCAATATTATGTATGGGGCATGGTCAGGAACTGAAGGTCTGGGTTGATATTAGCTTTAATTAAAAATCTGGGATTCACTAGATGTTAGATTAATGGCCTTGGTCAAATAACTTCTTTGAGCTTCAGAAAGGTTGTGATGAGAATTCAGTGGGACTGCATATGTGAAAGCTGTCAGGAGTCCAGAGTCTGGCTCATAGTATAGCTAATGAAACCACAATCAAGTCCATAAAAATAAGATGCAAAGGAGAGGAGGTAAGAGAAGGAAGACTTTTCCCCAATTCAGTGATGTAGACAGATAAGTCATTTAGCTTTTCTGGACTCAGATTTCCTCATTAATAAAATAGCAAACTGCTAAAGATCACACAAATGAACACGGCCTCTAGTTCATTGATTTAAGACAAGTTTAATGGTCATCACTAAATGACTTTGAGAGATCTTGGCATTATACACTCTGCTTGGCCTGCCATTAAGTTATGAAGCATAAGATATCCACAAAATATAGAGATGATAGTCCATATAAAACAAACATTACAGTAAATTATATGAGTGAATATGTTAGCTCTGGCAGATGCAGCCTATATCCCTTAATGCTCCCCTGCCCTCCACTAAGGAGGCTTTTTCTCTGATCCTTAAAAATCAATGTTACAGTGAATTAATCATAGCCTGCTATAGTAATGGGCTTAACGGGAAGATCTTTCTAGGGCTTACATAAAAATCTAAAGTAAACAGCCACCCAATATATAGATGTACTGGTTGGAGCATAGAGACACTTAAAATTTAATGAATAAATGTACTTTAAAAAACTTCTAAACTGGAAGGGACTAGGATCTCATATTCTCTATCATTGTTCCTCCTTCGCAATTTTTAACAAATCAAATTTGAGTTTTATTAACACCAGGTCCTGTGAAAGTCATAGGCAAGTTAACCAATGCTCCTCCCCCAGTTACTTCCTGGCATGGTGTTGGTTCTATGTTATTTAATCTAGATCACAGGAATGTCTACACCTCCATCAAATTCATTTGTGAATTTAAATTAGCCCCAGATTATGTAACAACTGAGTCTTTTAAGCTAAACCTGAGAAAGTCTTTCAAGTTTCTTCAGCAGAAAAAGGTTGTAACACCTTAATAGCAAAGAGGGATGATTAAAACACTCATTCTCCACAAATTTACGTGGTTCAAAACATTAGGCATAAAGAGGCTGGGATTCATGTTCTCGTAAATATTCAGGAAATGATGAGTCAATATGTACTCAGAGATGGCCAAATGTTCTGATTTATCATGTGTTATTTTTCCCACAAAGCAGGTGACAGAATAGGAACAAAGCAAAATGAATCTATTTTCATTAGATTGGGGCCACAATCTCATATTGTGTTTAGATATTGGATTTCCTGACAGCTTCCTGTATTGTCTGCTCATTGTTTCCAAGGGAGTCAGGAATGGTCCAGGACACTGGTGTGTCTAGGATTTGAGACATCTTAAATTGATGACACAAATTCCCTGGGTTCTGCTGCCAGTGGAGTTCCCCAAGCGAGTTAGTGTTTATGTGTTGGTGATATTTGGGGGATCAATGGAAACCAGAGAGAAATGATCCTTGCCTGGAATAATGATAGCATAAAAGATAGCAATAACACAAAAATGAATACTCTTATGATGGTAATACTCAGGCAGTATCGTCTATCTGAGTGAGGAGCTTTGTTTGCTTGAGGGAAATGCAAGGGCTCTTTTTGGCATTGGTTTCCTTTCCTTTCAGGTTTTTATGGACTGTACTTGCCTCTGATATTTCCCTTCTCCCTAGTCATGGGATATTCTGCTCCTTCCTATATTTAATGTGACATATGCTCCCAAATCCACATGTTTTAGGGTTGGTTCTTTAATCCTTTCTAACAAACTTGATCTGTCTGGCTCAAGGCTTCAGTGTGACAAAATAATAAAGTACTCTCTTCTCTGAGTTATACTTGAGCCTTGGTCTGGCTTTCTTTTTTCTTAAAAATATGTTTGATGATAGGTCCCGAAGTTTGCAGATAAGTGGAAGACCAAAAGCATTTTCCATTAATTTTTTAAAAAATGACATCATCTGGCACAGAAACAGAGGAAAAAGTAGATAACTTTGACTCAGAACAAAACCTGGAAATTAATAGTATTTTGTTAAAATTGAAGTACCTGGGTTGGAAGATGTGGGTGGATAGGCAGGTGGGGTGAAGTGAGAGGCATCACACCACCCAATCAGAAGATACCTTCATCCTCCAGTAGCTCCATCTAGAATTTCTGGGCCCCATAGCATCAGCAACTGACTGATTACTCTGCCCAGCAGCATCTGGCAGGAGGGTCAAAGTCAGCCCCATACCTGCTGCACTGGGAGGTGTGTGTGTGTGTGTGGGGGGGGGGGGTTCTTCACTCTGTCCCAGCAACGCACCCAGAAACTGACTGGGTTAAGGGGTCACCTGGCTGGAAAGGAACATTGGTTCTTTTCTATCCCAGCTCCCCTTGCTCAAAGGGTGGGGTTCCTGTGAAACTTGTTCTAACTTCTGCAGGCAAGACCAGAGCAGTACTTTTCTGCTCCCACCCCATTTCCCCCACCTCCATACACACTTGTATGGCCAGATCTTCTCATTCTTCTTTGTAGGCCTTTCAAACTTCCACTCCACAATATCATCTATCTGAGGTTATGTTTCCTTTCTTCTTTTCTTCTCTGTCTAGCCTTCCTGCTCTATTTCTCACCAACAAGTTCAAACAAGCAATGCATGGAGGTTGAGAGTAGAGAATTCTTCTGGAAGTAAAAAGCAGAATCAGAAATGGCAGGAGAGGAAGGCAGTTAAGTACTTTTAGGAAAGAATTTTGATAATGTAGCATGTATTTTAGACTGAGAAGAAGCAGAGAGTAAAGAAGAAGAGGCTAATAATTCAAGAAAAGGGGGGAAATATAAAGGACTGTATCTGAAATCAGATTAAGAAGCCGAGCTTCAGAGCATAGATGGAGTAATCAGTTTGAAAAAGAAAAAGCAAAGTGATTCCCCTTTAACAAGGGAACAATATTATGGTGGGGAAAAAATGCAAGTAATATTGGGATGTGGAAAGTAAGACAGTTAAAACATTCAGATTTGAATCCTCAACATTAGATATAAATAGAAGAGAAGGTGGGACATTTTTTGAAAGTCAGTGAGAGGATGCCTTAGGAAAATGAAGCAGGAAGATTTGAACTAGCAACGGGGAGGTTGGGGACAGGAGGTCAAAGAAATAAAGAAGAGGGCTCCTGAGTAGAAATGAGAATGTGGTGCCAGATGACAGGTTGACTTTGTATTGGAATCAATAGTACTTGCTGTCAGGGAGCAGGAGAGGAGAATGTGTGGCAGGTGGTTGCTGCTTGTAAGATGGTGACATTAGGAGGTTGAGAGGTCCAGGTACAAAGGGAAAGGGGGATACATGTAAATTTTCTAACTATGGAGAATGTAGGCAGAAATGGAAACCACGAAGGTAGCTGAGGAATGGGGAAAACAGGAGGGCTGAAGAGGAGAAGAGAGAAAAGGGAGAACGTCAACTGTCCCTCCATTGTTCACCATTCCCACTGGATCATACTTTTTGCTGTAATTTAACTAGTAGCTTGAAAAAACAGAGTTGAATAATAGTAAATTTGAAATGTTGCTACTCCTTATTCCAATAGCTCATTGTTGTACTAGCTAACATCAATATATCTGGGCAATTGGCTTTGTCAGAGAGAGACTACACGCTGTGGCTTTTTTTTTTCTTCTTTTTTTTTTTTTTTTCTTTTTTTTTGAGTGGAGTGAGGAGAAAAAGGGTCATGCTTTCAAGCTTAAGATCAGCAAACTGATAACTACAGGCCTTGGACTTTCGAGTCAGGGAGTGAGGGATGATCCTTAGAGGAAGCAAGACACTAAAGAATAACCTTTGCCTACATTATTTTTGCCATGTTGTATCTTATGGATATCTGGCATTGAGGTAAAAAAATGGTTATGAAATTCTATCTAACCTCTAACCCAGGACCACACTTGTGCTCACTTAGGAACCAAGAACTACCGTAGCATTCTGTGGAGAAGTGGGAGGGAGATTGTCTGATTAGATCAAGACAGTCCACCACATCCAAGTACAAATGGTGCCAGACTTTGATTGCCTCTTTGTCTTTGGGCAACTGCCAAGTTTCATCCCAGGAGGTCTTTATTTTCTTTCAAGAAACCAAAAAGACATCAATCACTTAATTCTTTATGAGGTTAAGGTGAAAGATTAGAGGGGATTAGAGTCAATTATAAACACAGTTCCTTCTGCCGTGCTTCCTGGGGACCAAAAGAAGCTTGTCAGACCCCTCATTAAAGCAATTACTCCCACCAACCAGTGATATCTACTTTATCTATTGGCCTTCCTGAGCCTATATTGAAACCAAACTAGAGAAATTAAGAAAACAAAATAGAGAATAAAATACCTGAAAAATGTCACAGATCCAGATTAGAGAGACTGTGCTTATAGTCATGATATATAGATAGATGATGGTAGGTAGACAGACAGATATTTATCATAGATCAGGACTGGTGAGAACTGTTAGTTTCTAAAGTTGATTAATCTAAATATTAATATTAAAGCAACACTTTCTGAGCTAGAAGAAATGGAAATGATGGTGGTTTTGGTCAGGGATGAAAGGAAACTGAACATTAAGTGAATGATAGAATGGAGGGGCCCAAGGAGACAGCTGAGCCTGGAGAGAACTCCTGGTGCCTCCTGTACATCAAAAAAGAATGCTCAGCCTTAGAGCTATGATGAGTGATGCACCTGCCCAGCTGGCTGCTCAGCCAGAGCAGAGTCCACATGAGACATTTCTATCATTCAAAACAATAAGTCCACAGTCGTGTTGTTTATAAAGACTTGCAGGTGTCAAGGTGAACTGGAGTTTGACTACCTAAAATCTTTACTGTGTGATCTCAGAGTCATTTAAAGCTGTTTCCTCGCCTTTTATGAATGTTAATTCAACTAATAACACTTTTATGTGTGTGTGTGTGTGTGTGTGTTTTAATATTTCAGGTCTGTCTAGTGATGCTTCACTTTTTAAAATTCTTACCTAATAATAGACAAACATGTAAATTGACCATACTTCCACTACGCCCACAGCCAATCAGTGTGGGTAGGCAAATTAGAAGGCCAAAGGTGGTGACCATCCAACTGCTCCAGGCATGGAGTGGCCAGGTGGGGGGAGGGCTGGGGGCGAAGGGATCTACAGGAGCAGAGTGCATCAGTATACACAAGACTGCAGACTCCGGAATCTGCGATGAAGACAAAAATGGCAGACTCTGTCCTGGGTGCCAGAGGAAAACCGGTGCTGGAAGCCAAAGGAAGGAAGGCCTGTTGCATGAATCTCTTCTTGCAATGGGCCTCTAGTGTTTAATAAAATGATACAGAGTTATCGTTAAAACAATAGGGTGATGAAGGCCTTTGGATAGGGGGTGAAGGTGAGCTAGAACCCATAACACTACATGCCTTTTTGCAATATAACTTAGCCACTCCTTCAGTTAAGTGGTTGAACCTAATTGCCTTCTCTTTGATCTGAGCTGGTTTTATGATTTGCTTTGGGCACTAAAATATGGTGATTTCTGGGCATAGGCCTTAAGAGGTCTTGCAGCTTCCCATTTGCACCTTTTTGGAAGTCAGCTGACATGTAAAGAAGTTTATGATAGACTCTTTGATGACTGGAAAAGAAAAAAGATGCTCCAGCTAGCAGCCAGGACAAGCCTCTAAATAAAAGAGGTCATCTTGAGTCCTTAGCCCTGCCTGCACCTTGCAGATCTGCCCTCACAAGAACAATAAAATAATTGTTTAGGAGAAAAGTAGAAGGGGTCAATGCGGATGAAAGGGACATATGTAATATTTTCAACAATAAAGATTTTTAACAAATAAATAAAATTTAAAAAGTTAATGCAGTCTAACATAGGTATTTTAGTCACACAGGAAGGCAGAAAATATCCTAGCAAATACTTAGAATTTCTCATTAGCATGCATGGAATTAATTTCTTCCTGTGCTAGAACAACAGGTTCAGCTATGTTTGCTTTGGGATTTTAAACTTGAGATTTTTGCTGGCATTTATATGATTAAAAATCCAATTAATTTCATTTTTATACAAAGATATGGTTAATTTTATTTTTCCTCTTTCAGAAAGGAGAGCTTTAGAGCAGAAAGGGGACAGGGACAGCCATTTGGTAACTCATAAGATAATGAGTTGCTAATGTAAACCTTATGGAGAACTTGGAAGGAAATGAAGGACAAATAGCAGTGCTCACCTGAACTGTAAGCCAGCCATTCTCTACTGAAGTGGATGGCTATTTCATTTATAGGGGAGAGCCTTCTCCACCTGCAGGATTATAATAGAATTTAAGTTATTAACAGCACTGGATTTAGAACACAAAACATGAACGTAAGCCCTATTTCTGTTATTTACTAACTCTGTAAACTTAGATAAATTATTTTATATCTGAGTCTGCTTTCTTATATGGAACTAGAGGCCCACTGCACAAAATTGATACATGGGCAGGGTCCCTAGGCCTGGCTGGTGATCAGGACTGATCAGGCCTTCTAGCTGCTGGCCAGGACCTTCCTTCATTCTGAGTCACCTCTTGATGGTCAGCGGGAGTGATTGAACTCCTGGTCTCCTGGTAGAAGTTCCAAGGGGACACTTTGCATATTGGCCTTTTATATATAAATAGATGAGAATTTTCCAAGGTCTTCTAACTAGAACATGAATTTTCCTATTTTTTTTTAGAGGAGTTGGAGGGATTAGATGAGCTCACAAAAGAAACAATATCCAAGACAATGCTTAGTGCATGATAGACATTGAATTAATATTTGGCATTTTCTCCTTTCCTGTTTTAATTAATAAAAATGATTTTTGAGAAATTGCTTCTTGGAGTCACATTTCTAAGTACTTAAAACATTGGCAAGTACAATATCTATGTAAATCAATTTATAAACATTTCCAAAGTACTACCATTCCTACACAACCCCAATGAAAAAAGGTTCTGATCTTGACAATTTTCCAGTCCAATACCCTCATTTTATAGACAAGGAAATTGACCCAGAGAAGCTAAGTGAGATACCCAAGGTCACACAGACACATGGTAGCACACTCAGGACTTGAGCCAGGTGTATTACCCTGTTACTATGTTGCAATGGGCAGAGAAGTGCATGTGGTCAAGGTGCCTGGATGTCTGAGGTTCAGGAATGCTTGTAAGTTTTCAATCAGTTCATCTATTTTAGCAAATGGCTTAACCTAGCATATCAAATCGCAAGAGGAAAAGGAACACTCAACCTGACCAATAAATAAATACTTTCAGGAATATATGAGAGCTAACTTTGAAGTTAACTTAAAGCTGGACTCTTCCACTTACCCTATGGCCCATGATAGTCTGATTGCCTGTGTCCTAAATAGATTTACCTGATCTGATGGTGGCAAACGAGAGTCTAGATATGAGGGATGGGATTAAAACAGTCTTGGGGGACTTCCGAGTTTAGCCTACACCATCTTCTGCCCTGGCATCACATTGGGTTTGCAGCTGAAATTATAAAGGCAGATGATGTCACATGGCACACTTCAGGGAGTACTCATCCAGCTCCAATGGAGGACTGAAAGGGGTTTGTTTGAGGCCATTTGGGGAGAACTTTTAGGTTTTCAGAGGCCAGTCTACAGTCTTGTGCCAGACTGCCTGGCTGAATCTCTAGGACCACTCTGCAGAGAAAGTTTAAGAAATAGAAATCCCCAGTCCCCCCTTCCCACGAGATCCACTTTTGGTCAGTGTGTGGTGGGACTTGGGCATCTCTCATTTCAAAAGAGCCTTAAATGTTTTGATATGCAACCACCACACTAACTCAGGATGGGCAGAGAAGTGCATGTGGTCAAGGTGCCTGGAGGAAGATAGAGGGGACTTGTACAAAGAGCAGGTATAAGGGGTTCTAATTCAAGTGCCTCCCCTCATGAAGTGATGTAAATAATTATCGCTAAGTATCCTCACCTCACTTTGCTTTTCCACAGCCAAAATCTGATCACCAATCTGTCAGAATCCAGGCACACACCTTGAGTACAACTCTGTATTTCACTCTGCCTAGTGGAGGGTAGCTGTCTGCTCCCTTAGTAGGAGTAGTGAACTCCTTGCATTGAGAATGGAGACTTCAGGCACATGGTAGGAATGCAATGAACATGAAAACATAAATTATAGCTAACTTCCTTGCTCTCAGAAAATGGCATCATCTCAGCTTTGGTTTTAGGAGGAGTGCATATTGACATGCCTGGGAAAACTCCATGTCACTGAGAATTCTGAGATTTATTTTTTCCAGGAAACTTGCAGACTCAATCCTTGTGCTTAATCAATTTCCATGAAACAAATCCCAACCTGACAAGCGATATAAACACCCACAGTGTCACTTCAGGAGAAGAGCCATGTGGCCTGTGGGCCTTCTACATGGCTTCCAGGATTCTAAGAGTAATTCAGCCTGTGGCTTTTAAACAAGCACAGATGCCGATCTGGGAAGCAGAATGAGGTTAAAAGCTGGTGAGCCCACAGTCTATAATAAATCAGACTTTAAATCAACGGGGATACTTTGGGAAGCGTGTAGCCTTTTGAAGCAGATTCATCTTCAGCTGCTCTGGATTAATTTGGGGCTTTATAAAATTGGAGGGTTGGAATGAGGAAACAATGAAAGTGTCAGCTTACACTGGCACCCAAAGAACTCAAGTGCATGAGCGAAAGTTACTTGGCTTGATCCAAATGGTGATTCTGCTTTTTATTGAAAGTGAGTATAGTGGGATTCACAGTGTGCCTAAACTCTGTTCCTTTGGCTGTGGCTCAGGCCAGGCTGGCTAACTTCGGTCAACTCAGAAGCGGATCTACCAGAAGTTTATGGGACTGAGGGTAGTCTTGTTGAGAATTCATCTCCTGGCAAAGATGTACAGTCAGGCTTGGTTTGGCCATGAAACCCCAGGCTTAAGAGGTAGTGGGACTTAAAAAAAAAATTATATATATATATATATATATATATATATATATATATATATATATATATATATATACTTCAGAGAGAGGAAGGGAGAGCGAAAGAGAGAAAAGCACCAATGAGAGAGAAACATTGATAAGTGGGAACTTTATATTCACCCTGATATCTCTATTTTTCATTTGTCTCCTGATTTAGTCTGTATGAACTCGTATCTTAATCTCTGAAGGGGAAAGAAATAGGATGGGGATAAAATGATGTTTGATACAAAACTACAGCCATAACTGCATAGTATGTATAAGCTGCACTGGTCCAGGCTAAAATGTAATACTTCTTTATTTTTCCAACATCTTGTGAGACTTAGTCCACACCTACTCTAATGAAAGCCTCCTGTGCTCTCCAAACTTTTGAGCATTCCCAAATCCCTGGAAGTCTCTCATTCTTGCATCCTAACAGAATTCTCTCACCTACATACTCTTGTACTCTTTACCTTGGTCCATCAGCCTCCCCTCTCCTCTGCACACAGCATTCACAATACGTATCTGATAAGGCATATCCCTCTACCAGATGCCCCACCCCCTCCATCTCACCTGGATATATTTTTGTTTTGTTTTGGATTTTTTATTAATTTTTAGAGTCAGAGCAAGGGAGAGGGAGATAGAGAATCATTGATGTGAGAGAGTAACATTGATTAGTTGCCTTTTATCATGAATTGAGCCCATAACCCGGGCATGTACCATGCCCAGGAATAAAACTGGCAACCTTATGGGGTTGGGTTTGGAGGTGGGTGTAAGAGATCAATCAAAGCACTTGTATGGATGCATATAAGCATAACCAATGGACATGGATACTGGGGCAGTGGGGACATGTCTTGGGGGTTGGGAGTGACTGGGAGGGATCAATAGGAGAAAAAGGAGACATATGTAATACTTTAAACAAACAAGGCAATTTAAAACAAACAGCCCTGACCAGTTTGGCTCCGTGGATAGAGCGTCAGCCTGTGGACTGAAGAGTCCCAGGTTTGATTCCAGTCAAGGGCATGTACCTTGGTTGTGGGCACATCCCTAGTAAGGGGTGTGCAGGAGGCAGCTGATCAATGTTTCTAACTCTCTATCTCTCTTTCTTCCTCTCTGTAAAAAATCAAGAAAAGTATTTAAAACAAACCAACAAACAAACAAAACTGGCAACCTTTCCGTGCATCGGACAATGCCCAAGCAACTGAGCCACACTGGCCTGGGCTGGAGATGTGTTTTTCATTTCCTTGATTGCTTTTCTCAAACAACCACTTAGATTTTGTCCTTTATCTCTTCACAGCGGAGGGAAGCAAAGATGCTAAGTGGAAATAAAAAGAAGAAAAAGCTGTGAACATCTGTGTGTTAATTTTATCTCATCACGGCTATTTCAATAAAAGCTCTGTAGAGCTTGCACCCTAACAGCCGTTTTGTGATAGCTTACTGCAGGGAAGAGCACAAGGCAGAGATAAGGGCTGTTCCGTTTTCCATAGAGCCCCATACAACTTTGGGCCGGGCTCCCTGATGGTTCACATGCAGGAGTGATGGCAGCCACAGCTAGTGGTGGTGGTGTGCTGAAAACATGCTTTCAATTTTCAGATGTTGAGTACTAGGGAAATATATGGATTCATTATGGTATTCATGTTGTACAAAATATAATCAGGGTCATGGTTAATGTGACTCAGTGGTTGGACATCATCCCCTGAACCAAAAGGTTGATGATGGTTTGATTTCTGGTCAGGTCACATAACCAGTTTGCAGGCTCAATCCCTGCTACATCAATGTTCCTCTCTCTCCCTCTCTCTTTCTCTCTCTCAAAATCTCTCTCAAAAGCCAATCAGTAATTGGCTTCTAGCAATAACCTACATTTGCATTGCTACAGAAGAATGGTGGATGGATGGGTGTTTTAATGGGGACTAATTTGTTTTAATACTTCCTAAGATCTTTAATATAGCTAGCAACATCATGATGTTTAATTGGTCATTAGAAAGATGTTTCCTCACTTTTTATTCTTAAGGCATTGTTGACCTTATATGACAAATCAAATCACCATGAGCCCAGGCATATCCCTTCATGCTCCCTATCCCAATTTTTTTCATTCATATAACCAGAAAATTAGATTTAACTGCCACCTAAATCCCTTTTACCTCTAAATTTCTTTGATTCTGCCTCTCTTCTGTTGTTCTAAATTAGGTAGAGCAATGGTTTTCCAACTTTTTAAATCAGTGTTACCTTTAATCAGTATGATGTATGAGTTAACCTTAACCTATAAAACACATAAAGGCAGAAGCTTTGTGGTTAAATTTGGATGGGAGGCAGATTTTGCAATTCTTTTGTACTCTCCTCACCCGTCATGCTTGCCCCTCAAGTATTCCGATTTATACACAAATTTATACACCGTTGTGCTAGGGAAGTAAGCACTAAAGCACTAGAAGCTAACGAGGTGGATCTGAAGTGATAAATGCAAGACCAAATATTGAAGACAGCTGGAGACTGGGTGTAGTGGTTCTGGTTAGATCAGGATTTATCTAGAAAGAACACCAGAATTTCATAGAGATGCCCTATAGGAGGGGGAACTGAGTCCACAAAACAACAATTTTCTGTCCTTTTATGACTTCAAGGCCAAACTCTACAAAAATTTAATGTAAAACTCACAGTCCTTAAAAAAGGAAGACACAGAGGGAAGCATCCCTGGAGGAGTTTAGGGCAAGATAACCTTAAATCAGACTCAGTGAAAGAAAAAAAATGCATTTTAAATCTTATCAAGTAGTACGATGCAATGACACATCAATAACAAGTGCCTGTGGCCATGTTTCTAAATAATGGCTTGGAATTCATCCTCATGCCCTCCTCCCTCCCCTGCAAAATTCATGGCAAATAAGGTCGAATGGGGAGTGTCTTCTATGCTCTTTCCATTCTTTCATCTGACTCAGAAATGAAAATGATGTTGATGTTTTATTTTAGTCATCTTTTGATAGAATCCTAACTTTAATCCATCATGTTCTCTAAAAATATTAGCAATTCCTTTGACCTACTAAAAGACAGTGAGTTTCAAATTGACTCACTGACATAGTTAAGTGATAGACTATGGTATTTTCAGCTATTTTAGGTAAAGCCTGTTCTTGACATAACTCTGATGGATGGTAGTAAAACATACAATGGGCACAAAAAAATAAAAAAGTGTGTGTGGGGGCAATGAGAAAAAGTAATCATGATATTTTACCCACCTTCCTCTCTCATCTACTTCCCCACAAGAGAATAAAATGTCAAGGAGACCTTCAGTAGGAAATTTATAATTGTCCCTTTATTTAGTACAGCTCAAGGCTATAACTGACTGTATCATCAGGGATTCTGCAGGAAAACTTGATGAAATAGTCATTGAAAGTAAAGGACAGGGAATAGAAAAACAAAACTCCAGAATGATGTCACTTCCTTCAAATGAGGGCTACCATTCCTTTATTCTCCATCTGTCCATAATTTATTTTGTCTCATCTTCGTTTAAATAGAATAAGACAGTATTAATTTAGAATTTTAGCATAATTTTTTCTAGGAAAAAATGAAAATTAAAGATTTATCTGCATATTTTTTACAATATATTTTTTCTGATTATTTACTCCCAAATTAAGAATTTACTGGATTTTGCCCAAACCGGTTTGGCTCAGTGGATAGAGCGTCAGCCTGTGGACTGAAAGATCCCGGGTTCGATTCCGGTCAAGGGCATGTACCATGGTTGCAGGCACATTCCCAGCAGGGGGTGTGCAAGAGGCAGCTGATGGATGATTCTCTCTCATCGATGTTTCTAACTCTCTATCCTTTACTCTTCCTCTCTGTAAAAAATCAATAAAATATATTTTTTAAAAAAGAATTTACGGGGTTTCTATATACTTAGCACTTTTAAATGCTGGAGAGAAAAAAAAATGAGTAAGGAAGAATTCTTCCCCTCAAGAAACTCATGGTTTGATTTTTCTGCATTGAAATCATAGCTTAGCTATAGAAAGAGAAGTCTTTAAACAGAAGATATGGTCCTTAAAAGGAAGCTTCAAGTAAAACCAAAATAAGTTGGGACTACTAACAGGAACACAGAGAAAAATATCAGTTAATTCTTAGTTCTAATACAGCTCAGTTATTTATCATTATAATTTATCTTTTAATTGGTTATTATTTATATACATAAAGGCTATTTGCATATGTTAATTTTGTATTTTATACATTAATTTATTTCCTTATTTATTTTAGTTTTATTATTTAGTACTTTGAATTTATACATATTTTATCATAGTTTCAAAAACATGTTTTGATTCTTCTTTTTCAATTTTCATGGCTCAAATAATCTTTTATCTACATTTATTAGTTAATACTTATAATGTATTATTAAACAACTAAAGGCCCGATGCATAAAATTCATGAAAGAATTGGCCTTCCTTCCCCCAGCTGCCAGCACCAGGTTCCCTCCAGCACTCAGGACCCAGGCTTCCCTCTGGCTTCCAGCAGGCACCCAGGACCTGGGCTTCCCTTGCAGCCCCAGATTTGTCTGGAAGGTCACCTGGAAGGATGTCCTGACTAATTAGTATATTACACTTTTATTATTATAGATAGAAGAGATAGTGGGCAACTTCAACTTATTCCTGACCCTAATGGGACTACCTCTAGCTTCCCTATTAAGTAAAAATATGGCTTTAGATGTGAGTTATATATATTTAGTGTTAAAAATAATTATATATTCCTTTTCACTTTTATTTATTTTATCTTTCTTGTTAATCTTCATCTGAGGATATTTTTCCATTGATTTTAGAGAGAGTGGAAGGAAAGGGGAGAAACAAAGAGAGTGACACATCGAAGTGAGAGAGAGATCAATTGGTTGCCTCCCCCACAGATCCCAACCAGGGCCAGGGATTGAACCTGCAATCAAAGTATGTGCCCTTAACCGGAATCGAACCTGGGACCTTTAAGCCCATGGGTCAATGCTCTAGCTACTGATCCAAACTGGCTAGGGTTTATTTTATTTTTCAATTACAGTTTACATTCAATATTATATTGTATTAGTTTCAGGTGTACAGAATAGTAGTTAGACATTCATATACTTTGCAAAATGTTCCTTTTGACATTTCTGGTACCTAGCTGGCACTATGCATACTTATTACATCATTATTTACTATATTCCTTATGCTGTACTTTACATCCTTTCACTGATTTATAACTTCCAATTAGTACTTCTTAATCCCTTCACCTTTTTTACTCAGCCCCCTACCTGAATCCTCTCTGGCAACCATCAGTCTATTCTCTGTATCTATGAGTCTGTCTCTCCTTTGTTTTTCATTTGTTTTGTTCTTTAGATTCTACATACAACTGATAAGGGGTTACTATCCAAACTTTATAAAGAACTTAAAAAACTCAACACCAATAAAACAAATAATCCAATTTAAAAAATGGGCAAATTAATAGACACTTCTCCAAAGAGGACTCACGGATGGCCAACAAACCTATGAAAAGATGCTCAACATCAGTAACCATCAGAGAAATGCAAATTAAATCCACAATGAGATATCACCTCACATCTGTCAGAATAGCGACCATCAATAAACCAATGAACATCGTGTGTTGAGAAGGATGTGGAGAAAAGAGAACCCTCATGCACTGTTGATAGGAATGCAGACTGGTGTAGCCACTGTGGAAAACAATTCGGAGTTACCTCAAAAACTTAAAAATGGAACTGCTTTGCAACCCAGCAATTCCGCCTCTAGGTAAATAATTGAAGAAATCCAAAACACTATTTTAAAAGAACATGCACACCCCTATGTACATTGCAGCATTATTTACAATAGCAAAGGTATGGAAACAACCCAAGTGCCCAACAAAGGCTGAGTATATATTTTTAAAATTAAGAATCAGTGTGAAATTTGTCAAGGGCTTTTTAGTTTATTATTTCTCCTTTGCTATCAGTGGTAGTGAATGATATTAATACATTTCCTATAGTAAAACATTTTGGAATAAATCACTTGATTCTGGCATATTTTATTAATATACCATTAGCATCTGTTTGCTGGTGTTTTTTCTAAAATTTTGGCATCAATATTAAAACTAGGACTTTTTTAAGTTTTCCTCTTTTATGTGACTTAAGCATCAATATTATGCTTGCTTCATTAAAGAAATTAGAAAGTTTCCCTTTTTTTTTATGCTCACTAGCAAGGATGTTAGAATGCCCTTGAGAAAAATGCCTGAACCTGGTACTTATTGCAGGTAATTCTGCAAGAACCTAGTAATTCTTCCGTAGCTCATTGACTTTCCTGTGAAAAGTTGTATGCTTAAGTCTTTTATCCCAACTGAGATAAATTTTTGACCAAATTGTATTTTTGTCCATTTCATTTAATTTTTCAAATATATTTGCATAGAGCAGTTTCTTGGCATGTTTAACATGTGTTCTATTTCAAAAGTGATTTCCCCACATAATTTCTTTATGTTTCTGTGTCACCTCTTTTTTTTGGGTTAGATTAGCTGGTGGTATACTTATTTTGTTAATCTTCCTCAAGAACCAGCAATTTTATTTATTTATTAGTTTTACTATTTTTATGCTTCCTATTTTATTGATTTCTATTTCTACATTTACAGCTTTTTCTCCTTTCTACACTTACCTTTCTGCATTGGAAATTAAATTCATTTTAGTTTCTATTTAAAATTTTTATTTATGTAAGTATTATCTGTGTTCTGCCATGCTAGTTTCTCATTTATATTCTGCCATTCATTCTCTATTATGGAATGGCTCTAGACCTGGCTTTGGAATATTTTGCAATATTTACTACCCATTTCTTTTATACATATAATTTGATGCATCATATTCTGTCTCCTAGTTATGCTGTAAGAATGAGTGGTAGATGGTTTTATTTCCCCTCCATGTGTATCTGTATGCTGTTTGAGGGGTCAATGTATGGAGAAATTTATATGAGGAAACTGCAGTTGACCTACAGGAACCCAAAAGTCTGAATTGGTTTCCTCTTTGATCCATTGGCTTTATAGATTTTTTTTTTTTTTCCATTTCCAGCTGGTAGGAGGTGTGTCTTTACTTAAGTTTTTATTTGATGCCATAAGATATCTTAAAGTAAATTTATGGATTGACACTTAGCATTAAGCTTAATTTATATTTAAAAATATTTTAAAACACATATATGTGTTTTAGTGTAAATGATATTCTTTTTAAAATTTTTATTTTAACATAGTTATAATCTGTTTTTCCCCACCACCATTTATCCCTTCTTTATCCTCTTCCACCTCTGGCCCCTCACCACTGGCCCACAATCATTATACAGTTGTCCATATCCATGAGTTCTCTTTTTTTTTCTTTATTGCTTAATCTCTCTACCTTCCTGCCCACCAGAGATGTCTGCCTGCTCTCTATGTATAATTTCTATTTTGCTTGGTAGTTCAGTAAATTCCACAGATGAGTAAAATCATATGGTTCTTGTCTTTATCAAACTGGTTTATTTCTCTTAGCATAATGTTCTCCAGAGCCACTTATGCTGTCACAAATGGTAAAATGTTCTTCCTTTTTATGGCTGAGTAGTATTCCATTGTGTAATGTACCACAGCTTTTTTTTTTTTTCCCCCCCTTTTTTTTTATTCATCATCTACTGGTGGGCACTTGGGCTGCTTCCATATCTTGACTATTATAAATGACACTGCAACAAACATAGGGGTGCGCATATTCTTTCAAATTAGTGTTTTGGGTTTCTTTGGATAAATTCTCAGAAATGGAGTCACTGGGTCATAAAGCAGTAATGATGATATTCTTATTCTAGAGATCCCCATTCCTTAATTATTTATTTCATTTACCTCAGATAAAATATCTCCAAATAGATTTCTCAGGCACAGTAGATAGGTGGTATAATTCCTGAGCCATTGCATAACTAAATATTTGTTTTTCTGCTGCCTTCACACCTAATGACTACATTTCTGAATCAAATTTTTGGGTCACAACATTTTGCACTGTTTTGTGGTTGTCTGGTATTCAGTGCCAAAGAAGTGTAAGGTCTGCCTGGTAATTTTCCTCTGTAGATAACTTGTTTTAAGTTTTTGTTTTGTTGCCTGGGGCATAAGTATCAATGTTATACTCATTTTGTAAAAATAACTTAGTAGACTTCCTTTTTATTCTATTTTATTAAACATTTTCAGTAGCACTGAAGTTATCCTCTCCTTAGAGTTTTAGTAGAATTCCCCTGTGATACCATCTCAGGACTGGAACATATTTTAAAGATTAGCTCTTTGATATCTTCCTCTATTTCCTGTACTGTAATTGACTATTCAGATTTTCTCTTTTGGGGGTCAATGTTGGGTATTTGTGACTGCCAGAAAAATCACTCATCTCACCAAGGTACTAGACTATTAAAGGTGATAATCTTTTAAAGGTGATAAAATCATCCTTTAGTTATAATTATTTTGTAAGTATGTGCTATCCCCATTTTACTTAATTTAGTTTTCTATCAGTCTAGTTCATTATTGCAGTTTTTTGTCATTACAGGCAAACCTCTTAGATTTATTTGTTTTGCAAGTTTCTGATTTCTAACTCATTAATCCCTACTCATTTACTTAGGGTTGTTATTATTATTTGAAATTAATTAATTTATTTATTATACCCTTAAATTCCACATTCACTGGGCTCACAAGCCCTATACAGTCATGTGTCATTTAATGACAAAGATACATTGTGAGAAATTCATTGTTTGGTGATTTTGTCACTTGGCAGACATCAGAGAGTGCTCTTACACAAAGCTAGATGGTACAGCCTACTACACACCCAGGCTGTATGGTATAGCCTATCGCTCCTGGGCTACAAACCAGCACAGCCTGTTACTATACTGTAGTCAACGCTAACACAATGTTAAGTATTTGTGTATCTAACTATATCTAAACAAAAAAAGGTACAGTAAAAATACAGTATAAAAGACAAAAATGGTACATCTGTATAGCACACTTACTGTGAATGGAGCTTATGGGTCTGGCAGTTGCTGTGGGTGAGTCAGTGAGTGAATGTGAAGGCCTAGGACACTACCACAGACCTTATAAATGTTGTACACTTAGGCTACACTAAATTTAAAAATATATTTTTCTTCAATAGTAAATTAACCTTAGCCTACGATAATAACTTTTTTTACTTTACAAACTTTTTACTTTTTGACTCTTTTATAACAACATTTGGATTAAAACACAGCACATTACATGCTGTACATAAATAATCTTCCTTTATGTCCTTACTAGAGGCCTGGTGCATGAAAATTCATGCACTGGAGGAGAGGGATCCCTCAGCCTGGCCTGCCCCCTTTCACAGTTCAGGAGCCCTCAGGGACAGGAGGCAATCTAGCAATCAGGGAAAGGCAACACTCCATCACACCTCTGCTGCTGCCACTGCCAGCAGTGCAAGCCTTGACTGGCCCTGGTTACCTGAGCCTTGGGCAGCTCTGGGTGGCTGGGCAGCTGCCATGTGAGACTTGCTTGCACCTCAGGCCAGCCTTGGGCAGGTTAGGGGCTGAGGGGATTGAGGGACTCCAGAGGCAGGTGCATGGAACGGCTGGGCCCGCCTGCCACCCCAGAGGGGCTGAGCACCACCATCTGTGACTGTGGGTGCTGCCATCTTTGAGGGCGGGGAAGTCAATTAGCATATTCCCTTCTTATTGGCTATGGGCACTGCCATCTTTGAGGGCGGGGAAGTCAATTAGCATATTTCTTCCTCATTGGCTGTGGGTGCCACCATCTTTGCAATGGCATGAGTGTCAATTAGCATATTCCCTCTTTATTAGATAGGATTTTATAAGTACTTTTCTATTTTTTAAAATTATCAATTTTTTAAAACTTATTTGTTGAAACTAAGATACAAGCATACATTAGCCTACATGTGCACAAGGTCATGATCACCAATATCATTGTTTACCACCTCCACTCTTGCCCCACGGGAAGACCTTCAGGGGCAATAGCGTACACGGAGCTGTCATCTCCTATAGCAGCAGTGTTTTCTTCTGTAATACCTCCTGAAGGACCTGTCTGAGGGTCTTCTTGTGTCACTCTTTTCAGAAATATGTCCATGGTGGTTTGCTTGGTCTGTTTCTTTTTTTCATCATGGATTTACTTGTAAAAAGATAATGCACCATGAACATCCCTCTCTCCTAAACAAAACCTTTCAGTGTTGGAGGTCCATGTTTTCAAAAAATGTAAGGAGCTTGTTGAGGTCTGCGAAAAATTCTGCTCACCACTTCACTAGGAATTTGCTTTACAGGTTCTGTTTTCTTTTTCTTTCTTGTAGTTTCCTGTTCTCTTGGCTCTTCTTTGGGTGATCTGTTTCCAAATTATTTGTATTCTATCCTTATATCTTAAGTTAGGTATAAAATCCTTGGATCACTCTTTCTTCCCTTTTTATAGCATCTTTAAAGTTAAAAGTTACTGTGGAAAAGTCTGAAATGAATCTTATTTTTTCTCTCATAAAAGATGACTAGCTTTCAGTCATCAATGTCTTCTCTCCTCTTTAAAGATCATAATATCACCAGATTATATTTTTTATTTTGATTATTGTGTACATATTTTTCTTCATATCATAGTATATCTTTTCAGACTATAGATTAAAGTCTTAAAGTTTTTGGAAATATTACAAATATGTTTAAATATTTTCTGTCCCATTATTTTAGATCTCCTTTTTTTATAAGAGGGAGACAGAGAAAGAGATACAAATTATATTTATACTAGGGGCCCACTGCACGAATTCATGCACCTTGAAAGGAACTGTGGGCCTCCAGACTGCAATAGGCACAGGGGCGGGTCTCTGCCCATCCTCCTCTCCCCTGCCCAGCCCCTCCTGCCACAGCCCCCAGTCATCTGTCTGCTGGCAGCCCTGCCTTACTCATACCACTCCCACACACTGCATTGGTCCCGCTTGCACCCGCTGAAGGCGTAAAGCAAATGGGGTCATTGCCAGCAGCAGGTGTGAGTGGGGACAGCACTGTCAGTGGGTGCCAGCCACAGCTGCTGCCCTGATCACCCCTGAGGAGAAGGGGGAGGTGGAGAAGCCCTCATGGGTGATCATGGCTGGCAGCTGCCACTCGCACCCACTGATGGCACTGAGTGATCAGGACCACCTCTCAGCACAGGCAGCAGGTGCGATTGGGGTCAGCGCCAGCAGCAGGTGCAAGCACCAGGTGAGACTGCAGTGGTGCGTGGGAGCAAAGAATTTTCAGTAACCACCAGAGGCTCGCCCCGAGGACAGTTACCGGTGCTTTGGTATGGCGCCCCACTCACCTGCTCTACCATCCTGCTGCAGCTGATGCTGCCATGTTTCACGCAAGCCCCCTGTTGGTCAGTGCACATCATAGCAACCAGTTGTTTGATTGTTCCACTGTTCGGTCTATATGTATATAAGTTTTTTATTATAGAGAATTAAATATTTTTTGTTTTCCATATAGAAAATGTTCTTTCCAGTACTCTTTAATTTCATTTGTTTTTGTTTTATTTTGCTCCTTTTCCTCAATTCTACTGTTTGTCTCCTTTGACTGTGCTTTCAGCGATTTTTAATATTCTTTTCTAATGTGTCCTTTACTTCTGCTATGGTTTTAAATATTTTTTACTTCTTATGTGATGAAAACTTAAATTTTATCTCCTTCAGTTGCTACCCTTTCCTATCTTCCCACTTATTTTAGAAAAATTATTTAAAGGCAATTATTTTTAATTTTTATGGCAGTGCATTTGCCTAAAATTGTTAACTCCATCAAACATTTTTAGAATGGGCATATTTTACGTATATGCTTTTTTCATATTCCTTCCATCTGTTTATTTGTGATAGCTTTATAATATTTTGTGTTACTTCTTTTGATTTTATTCGTATTTGAATGAAGTTAGAATGTCCTGGACCTTCTATTCACTTTGAAGCTTTTGATAGGTTAAAAACTGAGACAATATTTAAGTTAGTAGAAATTCTCTTTATGACAAAGAATAGTGTGTGTGTGTGTGTGTGTGTGTGTGGGTGTGGGTGATTTACAATATGCAGTCTCTCATCCCTTGCTTCAAGGACAGCCATCTTCCAGCAAAACGCTCTTCACTGTGTGATTTCTTGCTTGTTCTTAATTTTCCTGTTGCTTGAGATATTGTGGCAAAAAAAAAAAAAAAAAAAAAATTCAGGGAAGTGATTGCTACCAGACGAGATTCCCAATTTCATTGTTCTAATCAGAGCTCATTGGTTAGGGGTGCCAATTACTTTGGAAATTTGCTCTCTGATCTCTTTATCTGATATTTATAGATATAAGTAAATGTTCTATACTTCTTCTTCAATACTATTAGATCTTTATTCAGTTGTTCCTTCTCAGAAATTTTGGTGAGCTATAGCTGTTTTCTAAGGAGACAGTCCCCTTGTTGCTCATTTTCTGTGAGTTTTGTGAGGTATTTACGAATTGGGAAGATTCACAATAAAATCACAATAATGCTCTCTTAACTGGTCTTGTTGGTCTTTCTTTTTTTTTCTTTGCCAACACATAATGCAGTTTCAGAAGTTGTTATCAGAAATGATTGGCAGTATGTTCTCAGTTTCCCCCACTGTCTCCTATGAATTGGAAAATCATTTATCTTAAATATAAATTTTGAATTTTGTCCTTATTGCAATTGATCATTGTTAGAAGGTAGGAGTTTAGTGCAAGTTTTCTGGATCTTTCTCTGCTCTGTCAGATTCTCTCATTAAACAATGGGGTATGATGCAATTTATAATATTTTGAACAGTGGAATTGCCTGAAAGATCAAAATTTCCATTCTGCACTTGTAACATTCTTCTGCCCAGGTTTAGGGGACAAAACCTATGTTTTAGCAAGTCTTTTCTCATCCCTATGCACTTCCTTTGGAGCTGCGCTCTGGTAATTATAGTTTGAAATGAGGGTAATAAAAAGAATATAATAGGGATAAAAATGAAAAGGTTTAAGACCTTGGTTCTATCTGGCTATAAAATTAATTCCTCTGGAGTTGAAGAAAGGCCACCTGTTTTCCTAGTCAGTTCATCTTCAGTCTCACTTACAGAGGTGAAGCAGTCTTTTCTAACCTTGTTAGATGCATCTAGCCTGGTCTGATTCAGAGATTAGAGCATGTTTTGTACAGTTCAAAAATGTACTGAATTTATTCTCACGGCTGGTGCAATCAGTTGAGATTCTGTGTGCATCTGGCATATTGTCTTCTCAGTTTACAGTGATGTTGCCAGCTTTTTAAAAAGCGCTTTTTTTTTTTTTTTTTTTTGTATTTTCTGGGTATTTTAATGGGAAGTTGGAGGAGATGTCATAAATGTGTCAAGCCTGCCACCAAATTAACTTCCATTTTCATGCAATGAAGCCACAACTTAGGTGCCTTGAGAGCAGGGACTCATATATCATCTTCTTTATTGAATAACTGCCCAATAAACATGCCTTGATTTAGAACTGAATAACATGAAAGTTAAGTTGTCCTTGGTATTCACTTTAATATGCTAATTGTGAAGTTTATATTATCCTTGTACTGAACATAATGAAAATATGAAATTGACATGTAAAATACATCTATACGTCAAAATTTTTTAGCTTGTTCAAATCTTACTCTAGTTGAAATTCCCTATTTTTACAAAGAAAACCTGACTTCTAAATAAATGGAACTTTGAAAAAGACTTGGAAATTGTGCTCTTGTTAACTACAGAAAAAGTTTCTTTTAGTTCCCTCTACAAATTGCTGGGGAAAGCCAAAACCGGTTTGGCTCAATGGATAGAGCGTCGGCTTGGGGACTGAAGGGTCCCAGGTTCGATTTCGGTCAAGGGCATGTACCTTGGTTGCGGGCATATCCCCAGTAGGGGGTGTGCAAGAGGCAGCTGATCGATGACTCCCTCTCATCGATGTTTCTAACTCTCTATCTCTCTCCCTTTCTCTCTGTACAAAATCAATAAAATATATTAAAAAAACAACAACAAATTGCTGGGGAAAGATTCAGCTTGGTCATATAAAACATATGGTGAAAGATTCACCTTGGCCATATTACAAAACAATGAGTCAATTACAGAATTTCCACCATTGTCAAGAGACACACAAAGATTAATAGAGCTGCCAAATCATGCTACTTACTCCAGGGGTTATTTATTCTACCTACTAGTATTTTTGCTTCTTAGAGTCATAATGACAGTTAGTATTAGAGGGTAATATCATCAGATGCTGTACCTACTTTGTAATTCCCCCTTCACTTATATTTTAGATACCTAAGGCAAAGGCAATCTTTTTGTTCCCCTTTAACAATTACTGCTAGGCACAGAGAAGTGCTGTAAGGCACAATCTAGAAGCATGCTTTGAGGGATAGATTATGTGTAAATGGAGAAATGTACTTAAATAAGCCTGATAAACTATAAATAAGCCATAAAGCAATAAGCTGCCTTGACTATGTGTAGCTGCCCTTCAGATGGCTGACATCCAGCTGTGATCAGAGCCAGGTCAACTGAATAGTCGACATGAGCATTAAATGTTATGTAGAATGCAAAAAAAGAAGAAAAAAAAAGAAAAAGAAAGAAAGAAAGAAAGAAAGAAAGAAAGAAAGAAAGAAAGAAAGAAAGAAAGAAAGGAAGAAAGGAAGGAAGAAAAGAAAGGTTTATTAACAAGAATTCCTGAATGGGAAGAGATGAGGGATGGGTCTGCATATGTTTTGGGAGGAATATTTGGATAAGCATCTTAGGGTGAAGAAACAGACCCTCATAGGGTATATATCAGCAGATGGTACCTAACTGCTTTCTCAGGAGGATCAAACCTGTTGTACCAGACTTCTGTTTTGATGAGTGGAGTACAGAATCTGGGGGCTGGTAGTGGGGCCATTTTTCCCTTTTCTTCCTCACACACCTGAGCCATTACTGTAAATAAATGCTGAAGCTTGAGTTTAAAAATATCACTTTTAAGGGTTGGCATATGAACAGCCTGTCTGGGATATGCACAAGATATTACCAGGTTTTCAACATGAGAATATTTCATTGCATAGTATCATGGGAATTGAAGTAAATGAGAATAAAATATTTTCAGTGTTAATTCTCTAAGTTCTCCATCTCCTGGCATTACTTGTTCTAACTTAGATCTCTGTGGTTCAGCTTCTAGAACTTCAGGTTTCTTATGAAGTTATAGCTTTTGAAATATCCAATGATAGATTCCTGCTTTATTCATTAATGAGGTTTTTATAACCCTTCTGTGCTAGAACCAACTGTCTGTGTTGGTAGGCCTGGGTAACTCCTTGGAGTTAACTCATCTGCTTTTCAGGAATTGCTTACATGCGTGTTGATTATTGTGCCTTATGAGTCATCCTGCTTCTTGTAGGTACAACTATAGAACACAGTAGATGCCACTCTTTGAGTCTAAGCATTGCTCTTTTATTATTGTGACCCATGAAATAATTTACATAGTCTGATGGTATTATTTGAGTTTTCTTAAAAGTTGTTTTGATTCTCTGATCCTCAAAGCAAGCCCTTTTTAGAACAGAAACTATTTGTTTATACAGTCATAGCTTTGAGTATGATTCTTATATATTCATCTGAGAAAACTGCAACTCTGACAATTCAAGACTTTTAACTTTTTTTTTTAACTTCCAACAGCAATGAGATATGTTTCCAGACAAAAGCAATGTCACATGATGAATATTCCACTTGTTATTTGACTTTTTGCTTTTGAGAGACAATGCTAGGTCATCCAATGACATCTACAGGAGGGTACTATTATTAATGGAAATTAAATGGTGTATAATACAGACTATGTCACAAAATATGTTTTCTTTAATTATATTTTGAAATGAGATGGAAAATGGTTCAATAACCCTGAAGCTGATATATTTTCTACATATAATTTAATTTAACCTTTGTTTTTTTTACAAAATATATAAATTATCAGAAAGATATAAACATAGATTTTGAATTAATTTTCTTAGTGAAAGATGATCCTTTTGGCTTTGCTATGTTTGGGAAGCTCTTTAGGACTTTTACTTCTTTTTGTCCCTAGTTTTAAGTCAGTTGGGAGTATATATGTAGTCCACAGAGAGGTGAAGCCATAAAATATAAACAATATATGATAAATATGACTTGATTACTGTCTTACATAAAATCATTTTAAAGGTTTCATTCAAGTCTTCAAGAAAAAATATAACTTTCTTAATATTGCATATAGACTCTCTATGATGAGATCCTTGATCACTCCTTTAACTTCATTACTGACCATCCTTACCAATTTGCTCTCCAATACTCAGGTATATGCACACACATATATCCCTAATTGTAGTTATAGTTTTACTCTGTAATTGTTTTGGATCTTTACATTACTTACATGAAGCCAAAGCAACCTCGACACTGTCTCTAAATCTACAAAATTAACAAATAGGAGGCAGCTCCAATGTTGAACTCCTTAGAGGAGAGGCAGTAAATTTACAATGAAATAGCATTTGTTATCGAGTGATATGTAAGGAGAGAAGAAAAAAATGAATGGTTAATGTATAGTCTATTGATGATTACAGATAGCTTGAATTTGGGTTGTAAATCAAGCATGAGTTATGTGATTTTGGCCAGTGTAATTTTTCTCAACTTCAGTTTCTTCACCTAAAAAAAGGGCCTATCTAGAATATTGGGTATTCAGGGAAGTATTAGGATTTATTACCCACTGACTGGATGAGTTAAGGAAGATTTAACTGGGTGGGGAGTTTGGGTAGGAGGTTAGGAATGGTAGTAAAAAGCATAAAGAATTAGATGAGTGACTTAGAATGTTTGGAGGACTTGAAGTCTAGCTATGAATCCATGAGCATTTTTAAAAAGTTCAAAGAGCAGGGGCAGGCCAAACAATGGAAGTCAGAGCCAAGGGTCACAGACCAAATCAGGACTTAGCAAGAGGGAAAAGGTTCAAGATCACATGGGAGTGGCTGATGGCTGGGGACAGAGTAGAAGGGACTGTGATTTGCCACAGATAAGCTCAGACAATGAAAATGCATTAATTCACAGAGTGATTGACAGCATAGGCTATTAAAAGTCAAGTAATTTGAAGCATTAAAAAAAAACTGTAAAGACATAACAGATATTACTATTTTTATCTTGTGGTATCATAAAGATGAGACAACTGCCAAAATGTTTGTCAAGATTAACCTCATCAAGGAGCAACCCAACAGCTGTCCTCCCTTTACCCAGAAGAACATGCACTTGGAATTCACCAGAAACTTGCCTTTGCTTCTCCTCATGTGTCTGACACTATCACACTCAGGACATTCACCTTCTGCTTTGATCTCAGGGTGCTTTTAGTAAACCCTTCAATTCCAAACCATA
The DNA here is from genome assembly GCF_014108245.1 of Pipistrellus kuhlii. Taxonomy (NCBI): domain Eukaryota; kingdom Metazoa; phylum Chordata; class Mammalia; order Chiroptera; family Vespertilionidae; genus Pipistrellus; species Pipistrellus kuhlii. The sequence goes on from NW_023425515.1 coordinate 61,119,100, forward strand.
AAGGCTGGTGCGCTGGCAGGACTTCAGGCATTTTTCATCAAGAAATCTCTCAACTCCTGCTACCTAAAGTTAAAAAAAAAAAAAAAAAGTATTTCTGAAGGGCAAAGCTATTTTTTCTTTCTCTCCTATCTTTTGAGTATTTTGTCCTGGTGGGCTGATGTGCTTACATTCCATTACCATAAATTCAATTGTTGGAAATTTGTTCTCAATTTTTTTTGCCCTTTGGTTACAATAGCACATTTAGAATGGGTTGTTTTTAGCAAGTTTCTTGCTTCTCTTTTGTTGATGAGTTCTCTGAATTTTCACTGTCTGCTTGATTCTATTATTTTTTTAATAGCTTTTAATTTTCTCAGATATTACTGGTCATGTTACCATTCAGTGGATATTTTTCTACCAACAGCTAGATATTTAACTGTCAACCACAGAGAAACTGGTAGGCTGAAGATTCTTTCCTTATTTATTGATTCAAATATCAATTTGTCATTGTCCTTTTTATTCAATGATCTCTGTCCTCACTGACCCTTGTTTCTTTCCCCTAATTCTCCAAAACTGCTTATCTTATTGTCTAAGCAGATTTATGATAACATTAATCTAACATTCAGAATGCTCCATTAATGTATCTCAGTTCAGAATTATATAGTGAAATGCTCATTTCAAGCTCATTTTTAAGAGCAGTCACTCATTTACCTGCAGACTGAAGGGTAGAGGTTCGATTCTGGTTGGGAATATACCTAGGTTGCCGGATCTATCCCCAGTAGGGGGTGTGCAGGAGGCAGCTGATCAATGATTCTCTCTCATCATTAATGTTTCTATCTCTCTTTCCCTCTCCATTCCTCTCTGAAATAAATAAAACATTTTTTTAAATAAGAGCAGTTATTGCTCTGTGTGGTACAATCACAGAAGCGGGTTGAGCAGCCAACCAAATGCATCTCCTCTTTAGAGAATGTAAAAATCAAAATTCAATGTGAGCCACAACTTCTTGTGGTAAAGATAGCTTTGCTTCTTGTGGTAAAGATAGCAAGTCAGAAGACCTGAGTCATATTTTCTGTTCTACCTCAAAAAATCTTTATTCATTGGTCATCTTAGCAATCCTGTATTTCTTGATCTTTCACCTTGAAAACTGGAACTTTGATAAATTAATCTGTAAGTTCCCAGACAACTTCAGAGCTCATTTTTCATAATTGTTTTTTCTTCTTCTACAAATACATCCTTTCTACAAATACATTCTCAGTGGACTGAGAATTCTCGAGGGGAAAGGGTGTGGGGGGTGTGGGAACAGACTGGACAAAAATCATATACCTATGGATGAGGACAGTGGGAGGGGGGTAAGGGCAGATGGTGGAGTGGAAACCAGGTAGAGGGGGAATTATGGGGAGGGGGGGAGAGGAACAACTGTAATAATCTGAACAATAAAGAATTATTTTTTAAAAATACATCCTTTCTGGAAAATGAACAGAGTGACCAGAGAGGTCTCAACAGAGTGGATTTCTAAGCTGAGCTTTGAAAGATTAACGGAACACTTCCAGATAGATGAGGGAAGAAGAGTGTTCTAACTAGAGGACTGAAGTCACAGAGAGGTAAATTAGGGTGGAGAATTTTAACTTGGGTTAAATCACTAGGTAGGGACTCAAGGGGAAGTCAAGCTCAGGATGATAGCATGAGACTAATGAACTTTACAACCTTAACTTTGAATAGACATGGACTGTTTTTAGTTTAAAAATCAATATTAAATCACATCTACACAAAACATAACAGGCCAGTGGAATAAATGAGTTTTCCCAGTGCTCAGGGGGCAGGAACTTCACAGTGGAGGCTCTAGTTCCATGGCCAACAGCTATTATCTTCACGGTACACCTGCAATCTTTCATCTTGTCTGGAAGGCAGACCAATGAAAGTTTTCTGGAGACAGAAAATTGAGGAAGATTGATCCTTAGTCTAACTGTACATGATGTAGTCAGAATGAAGGGTCAATTCCAGTCTAGTTGCTGGAAAAAGATGCAGAATCTAAATATAACTCTCTGGGAAGGCAAATTCCCCAGTGGAAGGCTGGCAGTACAATCTGAGGATTACAGAAAATATTTTATTTTCTACATGCACACACACACAAAATTGTAGTAATTAAATGGAATAAGGTAGTTAAAGAGTTTAACATAGTTTCTGACCCATAACAGACATTCAAGAAACATTAGGGCTTTAGTTGTTGATTATGGCTCTGAAATTTAAACATTGAGGCTGGATTGACTTCTAATAAAAAGGGATGAGACTTAAAAATAATAGGTCAATTGTTCCCCAAACCCCAGGAATTTCCTATTTTTCTCCACTCCAGCACCACGGATTCCCCAGGCAGCCCTCCTAGTCTTTTGCACTCATTTATTATAAGATGTGGGTCTTACTTTATCCCCTTTCAGTGTTTGGGTTTACAAAACATAGAGTTTTACAAGGTTCACCATGACTTTGAACTAGCAGTTTCTCCAACCTCCTATTTATGGGATTAAAATGTAGTTTCATGGACTGTAATCAACACTAGGATGGGAGTCAGGAGACCTGGGCTGTCTTTAAAGCCCTGTCATTAATGAGCTGAGTGTTCTAAACAAGTAACTCAATCTAGCTTGATCTGAGTTTCTTATCTAAAAAAGGGGAATTCTCATCATTTGCAGCAACCTGGATGGAATTGGAGAACATCATGCTGAGTGAAATAAGCCAATCAATGAAAGAGAAACACCACATGACCTCACTCATTTGTGGATAATAAAGATCATTATAAACTGATGAACCAAAAGATAGATACAGAGACAGTAAAGCAACAAGCAGATTGTCAAATTTCAGTGGGGAGGGGAGGAGGATCTGGGGGAGATAATAGATCAACTGAAGGACTTGTATACATGCATATAAGTACAACCAATGGACATAAAGCTCTGGGGAGGGAGGGGATGGGTGGGAGGGAGGGAGGGGGGAAAATAAAATAAAATTAAAAAATAAAAATAAAAAAAATAAAATAAGAAGAAGTACTTACTCAAGCATGATACTATGTTTACTGTTTGTGATCAAATACTTTTTAAAATATTGAAATAAATCATTTAAATTAAAAAAAAATAGTTGCTGTTTTAACACTTACTATTTTTACTTAATCTCTACAATGTCACCTGGAGAATTTAAATAATGAAATAAAATTTAATTTTGTTTAAAATTAAAAAATAAATAAATAAAATAAATAAAAATAAAAAAGGGATAATTGAACTGAATAATATGCAAGGACTTTCTCAACTCCAGCAGTTTAAAAACATGGCAATGCCTAGGGAGGGTGCACTCCCTATTAAAGTTGACAAAAAGGCTTAACACATCATATTAGGAATCAAATTAGCATCAGCTGCATAATACCAGTTAATGAGTTTTTGCTGGAAGGAAAATAACATAATGAAGGGAGAATATCCACAATGTTTCAAAGTCATTCTTCTAGCCAGCAAGATTTTGTTCTCAATAGCCATGAATTTTGATTTAAATGGCCACTTTTGGAGACCTCAATAATTTGGGAACTGCAACCTCAGTGATTCTCCTTATTACAAGTCAACTTGAGCAACACACCTTAGTTGGATGCCTCATGTGTGTAGGAGCAATAGGCAAGTCCTCTCTGTACTGCATGTGTTAAGGCTTAACACACATATACCTTCTTTAAACATATTCTATAACTTGTCAGATTCCCTCTAGAGTGAAGAAAATCTTACATTCTAAAAAACATATGGTCTAATGTGTAAATTAATATCTGGATCCATTAGTTGATATATTCCTGAGAAAAGGAAATTTAATGTAGGTAACCAAGACTTTGCATAACCATTGCATTCTATTGTTACCAACAGTTACATTTTTGCCAAGCATTTCTTGTGGTTTCACAAAGGAATTTCTAATGGTGACTTTTCCAAGGATATTCTTAATTTCTATTATTGTATGACATGGTTGTTATTCAGTAGAGCAATAGTCAGCAAAGCTACAGAAAATAAAAAATGGTCTTTTAAAAAACTTTAATATAGATTTTATTATCAAAACTCTGAATAAATGAAGAGTCACCATGTTTAACATTTAAAGACAAAGCTATTATCATAGTAGAACAGTCTATTTGCAAAAAGCAATGCTTCAACTTCAGTGAAGGAGTGGAGAAAGAATTTTCTTGAAAAAGACAAGTTAATGTGGTATGCATCAGAATATTTTTTGTCAGTTATAAAAAAACAGATTCTCCCAAATCATATCTTCTTAAGTTAAAGAATCCTTCATAGGAAGATGCAAAAATGAGAATATGTGTATTTTGTTTTATTTTATTTTTTAAAGTAAAGGGCATAAACTGCAACATGACTGATTCAATCTAGACACTAAGAGAAAGATCATGATAGTTAACAGTGATAACTCTGGAGGGGTTACAAAGGAAACAATTCCATTATATTGTTGTGTAAGTTTTAAAAGTAGGAGAGATCATCTGTTGGAGTGAGGTTGAACAAGTTAGTAATTCTTAATCTCCTTTCATCATTTAAAACTTGGGAGAATCTCTGAGGTTCTTTCTAATTTTGAAAACCGATACTCCACTTCTGTCATACCAAAGTGTATCTTTAGCTGAAGTCTGTGCCCTTGGAATAGGGCAGTTTAGGTGAACTTGGCTACTTCATGAGATTTCTGTCACCTTAGCACCTATCATGTTCTTATCTGCAATATCTCTCCTATGGCTTTTCACTTTATTAAAAACAAAACAAAACTGAACTGGAAACAATAGTACTAGTAGCAACTATAACGTTTTTATAGCCTTATTTTTAGGCCATTCATATTTTCAGTTCTTCAATGCAGTTGTTGTCAGCCCACCATTTTATTTGTGTATCCTTTATTTTCTGGTATCTCTGACTAAATACACTTTCTGGGCTTCTGAATCAAGGAAGGGCTATCTTCCTTGGAAATTCTAAAGCAGTTTGGATCTATCAAGAAGACTTGGAGATTCATTCTTACTTGCTATTCTGGTCCTGCTGTTAGTGAAAGCACATAGGTGTTTGAAATGAAACTCAAGAAGCTCTGCATGAGTCAGTATCTGGGTATAGTGGTATAGTTGGTAGGAGAATCAAAAAAGAAGGAGCATAGAAGGTATTTTGTAATAATATGAAACCTGGTGAATACAATTATTTCTTCTCTCTGTTTTACTTGTTTCCATGGAGCTAAAGACATTTTAAATCATAGAGCAGAATAGAAATGATCAGTGTAGCCCATTCAGATTATATGGGAATGAGATTATCAGATATTTTTTTTAATAATTAAAGAGCAAAGTATTGAAACAAAAGTTTTGATGAACTGGTTTTAAGGCCACCCTGGTCCTCCATGTTCAAGCATAAGCATGACTTAGTTCATTCTCCAACATATTTTTACAGATATATATATCTTTGGCAATCAGTAGTAATTTAATTAAATTGTGTTCTAAGAAATAATATAATTGCAATTTCTGTTGATATATATAGTTTATCTTTCCAGTAGCATATAGGCCTTTAAAATTAAGAAATGTGACAATGAAACTGCTGATTGTTGACCATTACCAAGGCAACTAATCATTAAAAATATCACATTGGAGCACTAAATCAAATAAACATTGCATCATGGAGACTAAAGTCATTTAAAAATATTTTGTTCCTAACTTTTCAATAGTATGATGTTGTACTGTGAGATATTTTGATGTGGGTACTAAGAGAAACAAATTAAACTTATCTATAAATATTACAATGATATTTTAAGAAAGAAATATATTAAACAAAGGAACATTTCAGGGGAAATGTGGTTTCCTGAAAATATAACTACAGTCTGATTTTTCCCATGTTGACAATCCACTTTCTGTCCCTTTTGTGTTCATAAGACCAGAGAAGTGGCAATGAACTATTGCTCTTCCTGGTTGTGCCTGAATTGTGGGTAGTATATTTTAGGGAAACATCTACTTTCCTTCTGATCACAGCAAAGGGTTATAAATCTATCCATAGAGTGATTCCCAGGACATATGGCTCATGTGGAAAATAGCTTGCGTTTAGCTTAGGCCAGTTGTCCAGAGCTCAACAATGCTGGCAACATATTTCAGGGCAGATAAGCTAGGAAATATATTTAGAAATAACAAGTTAGGAAATTTACACCAATCTTCCTCACTATATTCAAAAACAGAAATTGCAATTACGCTATTTCTTAGAACACAATTCAATTTAATTAAATTACTACTGATCGTCAAAGATCTGATTGAGCAGGAATAATATTCACCATCTCAGATCTTGTGTATAATAGATGGCATTTATCTGATTAAAACCATAACAATAAACTATTTTATCTATCTATCTATCTATCTATCTATCTATCTATCTATCTATCTATCTACAATATCTATCTATCTATCTATCTATCTAAAAGCCAAAGCAACTTTTATGGCCAAATGACCAGAACAATCATAACAACTGGTTGACCAGTTGCTATGATGCAAACTGACCACCAGGAGGCAGATGCTCAACACAGGAGCTACCCCCTGGTGGTCAGTGCACTCCCACAGTCAACCTCCCTCAGCTTCTCTCCCCGGCTGCCCCCCCACCCCCAACTTTGATGGGGAGCGCCAAATGACCAACTTCCCCAAGTCCCTCCCCTCAGATGGCCAACCACCCAGGGTCCCTCCTCCTGGCTGGCCAGCTCCCAAAGGCCTCAATAGCTGGCCAGGCTGAGGGACCCCACCCATGCATGAATTCATGCACCAGACCTCTAGTAACTTACAAGTTCTTCAATTGCATGTCAGATATGGTTTCTGACCATGAAAAAGTTAAAAGAGCAAGGGAAGGTCCATATGTGGAAGATGGGCCATTTACAAATTTGCCTCAGCCATCAGACATTTACAGAAAATAAATCTCATTTTAAGACTCTGAGTTCATGAGGCAAAAGTTAGTTAACAGGGCTCCTTGGAGATTGGTTGATTCTTTGGCTGGGACAAGAAAAATAAGCTGAGCCTGGCACATCTTATAATGCCAGAAAGAAAATGTTTTAAAAGTGAATGAGCAAAAGAAAAATAAAAGAGAAAAAGACAAACTCATGTGGAAAGGACACAGGAACTAAATTATCAGAGCTCCCAATGGCCAAAACTGGAACATTTTGAGCTTAACTTAGGGGCCTCTGTAGAGTTCTACTACTTTCTCACAGGAATCTAACCAAAAAAGATATTAGAAGTAAAAACAAAATAAAAAAAATTCATGTACAAGGCATTATAGCAGCATCAATGCTATAATAATAATGGTAATATAATAAGACCTATCTCATTTAAAAAATAGTTAAGAGATACCTAATAAGAAGAGAGAACCATGTAGGAGAAGGAAATGGGTTGTATAACTATTTTCTCTTTAGAGAAACCATGGTCTTAATTTTTTAAAGCATGTGTTGTTGAAGAAGAAGCTCAAGAAGGAGGAGGAAGGGGAGAGTTTTAAATAAAGAAGATGAGGAAGACAAGCTGGGCAATTTTCATGGAGAAGAGTTAAAAAGGAAGAGAAGGATCTGTTTAAAAAGGATGTTAAAGGTGCTCTAAAGCCATAGGAAATAGTCATTGGTTTATGGTTATGGACTCTTAGAACTGGGAGGACACCTTTCAATAAATCTACTGTAATCTCTCTCTTTGTGTGTCCCTTTCTCTCTTCCTTTCTTCCTCTTTCCTCTCACCCGCTCTGCCTCCCTCTCCCTTTCTCCCCATTCCCTCTCTTTAACAGATGATAGATGGAGATACAAAATGTGATACCAACTGTCCCAAAGTATACAACTGTGCAGCAGAAATAAGGTTAAAAATTTAGATTTATTGATTTCTAACTTGATTTCCCTTTCATTTCACTGAGCAAAGCATATATATAAATAACTGAAATATATATATGTATGTGTATATATATATATATATATATATATATATATATAGCAATGACATGATAAAATCAAAACAAAGATAGACCATGAATAACTAAACTTATACTGCTAGGATTAAGTAGCTCAAGTAGCTCAAGGGTCAGCATTTTTTTTTTTTTCCCAGAGAGGAAGGGAGGGAAAGAGAGCAAGAGAGAGAAACATCAATGATAAGAGAGAATCATTGACCAGCTGCTTCCTGTGTGTTCCACACTGGGGGTTCAGCCCACAACTGGGCATGTGCCCTAACTAGAAATCAAACTGTGATCTCCTGGTTCATAGGTTGACATGTAACCAATGAGAAATGCCAGCTGGGTGGGGGAGGGAGGGCGCAGCATTTTTTGACGTGTTTAAATTAGGACTACACAGTTAAGGATTTGAAGAATTATGTCTATTTCTCTCTAGTTAAGTTGCATGTAATAAATGCTGAATAAATATAATCAGTAATAATCTATTACATTATTGCTGAATTTCTACTCAGTGTTGATGTTTTGGTTAGTCCTTTGATACTGGAGTCACTATGACTCTCAATCCCTTTGCCCCCTCATAGTTCTTTCTTATTTCCCATGCTGGTACAAACCTAAATCAATTCATGTCCTAGAAATAGTTAGGAAAGGTCACACACTGAATAAACTTCATTTTCTAGCTCAATAACCCTTGATATATGCAAACAGTTGTTCCCAATTAAGGTTAAGAAAATTTCCCCCCTAATTAATTCTGTGGAAAATTCCACACTGTTGCTGTTTCCATGCTTTTTGTCCATATTATGTCTAGTTCTATATTCTGAGAATATAACCCATCTATTATTTCAGAGATGCTTGAGGCCATTTTCCTTTTTCTCTTCCCAGAAAATATCTATGTACACATTTTGGGCACACGTCTATGTATTTCTATACATTCATCCTCTTTCCTAAATTAACTCCTTCATTTACCTCCTGGTCCCTCTCTATTTCCAAACCTCCCAATTTCCCTGCCTTTTTAGATTTTTCTCTATCAATTTCTTACATTTGATTTGTTCAAAAATTTTCTATATTGGTTCTCTCTCTATCTCAAAAAATATTCATGTTTTCACCTTCTTGAAGAAAGCATCCTTGAGCTTATTGCTAATTTAGCTGGCCTCAGCCCTTAGAAAGTGCATTAACTCTCAATATTTGATCTACTGCTATTTTCACATACATTGCAGACCTGCATCTCCAGCCTATAACTTTTTCTTAAGCCCTAGCTAACTTCTATTCAATTATGTTCATGACCACTTCAGTTTCATTCAATCAGTTTTAAAAATTTTTATTTCACATTTGCTATCTTTTATTTTTCTATTTCTGACTTTGTCACACCTTGATTCTATTTTCCTTGATTCTCTAACCTCCTTTTATATTTAAAACTATTGCTGTACTTCTCACATAATATTAATAGTATGGCTCAAATTGACATTTCCATACATCAGGTGCTATATGTCTCTTTCTGCTTTGGCATCACATACCAGGTATATAACACCCATCCCATCCATGGAATTAACTGATTGGTTTCCTACTCAGACTCTTCTTCTTTAGAAACTCGAGATTGGGTAGCATGGTAAGTCCTTCATTATATTACATCCAAATGATTAAAAAGGCCCTAACACGATTCCCAGACAGAAGATTCTGAACAAAGTTGGGAGATTACACATCCCCCAAATGCATTGTTTTTTCACATCATCCCTCTTTCTAAAATTCTTCTCTGTCTTCTCATGATGTATTCTCCAAAGTAAAAACCAAGCACCTCAAACTAGAATTCAAGGTATTCCACTCAAATCTGCATCTCTAATTTCTTTACATTTTTCATCAGTACAAATCCATCTCTTTAAGCAAACTTGTCTACCCAGAATGCCATGTGCATTTCCACTGGAGCAATTTTGTTTATGGTTTTCGGTTTTTTTTTCTTCACACTTTTAAGTCAAACAACCCTGCCCTCACTACATCATACCCATCCAATTCCAAAAAAAACTAACAAAATTCAACACCCACTGACTGCTTAAAACATATACGTAGTTACCTAGAACCAGCTGAAAACTTCCCTAACCTGATAAAGGACCTTCATCTTATACTGATTATATTTAATATTATATCTAATAGCACAGTTCTAATATATTCCTATTAAAATTCATAAAAAGATGAGGATAAAAGCTATTACCAATATTATTTAATGCTCTAGTGGAATTTAAGAGCTATCTATTTTGTAAAAAAAAAAAAAAAAAAGTCAAATGTATTTTAATTTTGAATATGATATCATTGTTGCTTACTCTGACAACCTACAACATTCAAATGAAAAAGTAGTAGAACTAATAAGAGAGTTGCAACCAAGGTTGTAGACTATAAATTATAAAAAATATCAGTAAATTTTATATATACCAACAAAGACCAGTTAGAAAAAAAAATAAAAACTGATATTCACGATATTACAAGAGTACACAATAATACAAATAAATTTAATAAGAAATGTGCATGATTTATATGAATAATTCTGTAAAACTTTAATGAAGACTATATTCGATATCTACCATTCAATGAGTTGTGAACCGAGCTCAATACTGCACCTCCAAAATGCTTTCCAAAACCAAGGCCAAAATATTCTCTCTCATCTGAACTCCTGTTGTTTTTATTGTAGATAACAGTCAACTGATTAATAATCACATAACTCTTCAAATGTATATTGTGAGATTCTTGAGAATAAAAATTGTGCTATTTGTAGAGTGGCCATAATGTAAGTGGTCATGTCACCAGCTTACTATGTAGATTACATAAATAATTTATAATCAATAATTTAATTTATAATTAATATTGAATAGTTATTAAAACAATATATTAAATAATTTACATTTCTGTTTCACAATTAATAATTTGACTTTGTAATTGCCTAGTATACTACTTGGCACATAATAAGCCCTCAATAAGTGGTAACCATTGGTTATACCTCTTGATAAGAGGCTACATGTAGTAGGCTAAGATGTTGACAATTGCCAAAAATGGGTGATTTCCTTAATTCTAGGGATGACAACAAAGAAGAAATACACACAAACACAGTTACTGCAACTCAGAACTAGAGGGAGTCGGAAACTAGAAGTAAAACATAGTTAAGGTATGGCAATCAGGAAAACATGCAAATAGAAAAAGCTTGGAGTTTAGTTACTGGGGAGAAAAAAGTAAAGCCAATGGTTACTCTAGGGACCAGAAATAATGTGGTCATGGAAAGCCACCACTTGGTTTTTAAAGAACTGCTGGTAGGAAAAAGAATGCATTCATAGAGGTGGAATATATTTGACATTCTAAGCACAAATCCTACTGAAAGATTAAAGATAGCTTTTAAATCAATGAGAAAGTGAGTGTGGTGGCAGCAGTCAAATTATACAATTAAAACATCATACCTATGCCAACAGTAGATGCAGAGTAAATATGCTTTGAATAAATGCCATGCACTTTCAGAATAATTGAGATCACCTAGCATGATCTTGATTAAAGTATTATAAAGCAGACACTTGTTATCAACTGGTTCAAAAGCCAAGGTCCAATTAGAGAATATTCATTCCACATGAGCCACAAAGAGCCAAAAGCTATCCTGAATCAGGTTTATGGTAGCTAGTGTGACTTAAAGAGAAATTCATTTTTAAGTAATTATTTGCTCATCTTGCTTCCAGAAGCATTTAAAGCAGCAGAAATTCATACTGTCATTCTAATTCTGGTCAATGTTATCAACTCCCATTGCAGGAACGTATTAGAATGCTCGTATAATTTATGTTATACAACATTTCTATTTTACTGTGTGTTATAATCATTAGTAAGTTTTCAAAAACACTTGAATTATTATTTCACCAAACCTTTTTTAATGGTAACAAAGTCTCAACTATGTTAACCTTCTAGACATGATCCAGTTAGAAGGATTGAGGAGAACCTTTACACTGTTTAGAATTTCATCTGCTGATCTATAATATTTTTTCCTCCTGCCTCTCTATTGCATAGGGCTCGAGTGAAAATATTACATTTGTTATCATATTTTATAGAGGTTTCTCCTGTTAGACAAGTCTAATATTTTTATTATTATTATTATTTTAAACATATTTTTACTGATTTCAGAGAGAAATAAAGAGAAAGAGAGAGATAGAAACATCAATGATGAGAGAGAATCATTGATTGACTGTTTCCTGAATGCCCCCTACGGAGGATCGAGCCAGCAACCTTGGCATATGCCCTGACCAGGAATCAAACTGTGACTTCCTGATTTGTAGGTGGATGCTCAACCAGCTGGGAGAGTAGTCTAATATTTTTAAAGTAAATATTTCAAAGGTAAATAAGACCACCATTTTTATCACACTGTTAAGTTCACCTAAGAATTTTGTTATACAATTACATGCAAAAACAAACAACTTCCAACACAGGTTTAGATCTTTTCCACTGATAATCGTAAGCATAACTATCATCCAAGCAGTCCTGGAAGACTTTGATCTATCACAAAGATGTTCTGTGATATGGTACAGTGAGTGTGTTGGGAATAAGAAAAAAAAGAGAACAATCCAACAGGCTAAAAGGTTTAGTTAGGATTCTCCAGTATTGTGTCAATAATTATGCATAAGAGATCTATAAACACACTACAGTATATGGAGAAATGAGATTACAAGATTTTAAAAGTCAAGTAAAAATATAAATACCAGTTCAAAGCAGCACTAAAGTAAAATCACTATAGTATTAAAAATGGGCAGCAGACTTTTCTGCTGAGCACTTGGGTTAAAATCTCAACCTTGCTGCTTACTAACTCTTTACATGGGGGAGTTATTTACCCCTAAAACCTCATTTTCCTAATCTATACATTTCCTGACAATCATCTCTACTTCCTGCATTGTTTTGAGAATTTATGAAATGCTTTTTGTAGAAAAACCTTAGTACATTTTACCAATTAACACTATGAAAATAACATAAAGGCTATGAATTGCTTTGCTTGTGTACGTGTATTTCAATGCCATAAGAAGGCGGACTGATACAGTCTTCTTTGTTGCCTCATGTCTTTTTATCAGAACAATATCAGTTCAAGGAATGCAGAGACAGACACCCACATCTGTACAGGATAAAGCAAAAGCACTGCCATTCAGCTGCTGAACAAGTAGAATGAAAAGTAAACAAAATGGCATGGCTCAGAGAAGCTCTTCAAGTCATCTTTTCTGTTTCTTAGTAACCTCATTGTTCTCCAAGCTAGTCATGCAAACTAGTTACATACTTACCAGGAAGATTCAAAGGCAGACTGATAAACTACACATTGCTGAAAACCCAATCATATACCTTTGAAGATCTGTAAGATTTCTCCAGAGAAGGTTTGTCCACAAAAATGAGCAGGACAAGAGAAATTTGGCTAATAAATGCACTTTTCCCCCCTGAATAACAAAGTATTTTGGATAGAAGTCACCCTGACCCTTTTCTGTGAGGACTGTTCTGTAGCAGATGCTATAAGAAAGTGGAAAAAAAAACAAGAAAAAAAGTGAGGTTTCAATGAAGACGAATATGAATGAGAAATATATTAATCCTTTACAAAAATTATAGGCAATGTAGTATAGAAGTTAAGAACACAAACTTCATCATCAGATCTGTCAGGGCTAGCATCCTGGCTCCAGCACTTACTAATGAAGTAATCATATTGGAATAACCCAGAATTTCTGTGCCTCGGTTCCCATGGAGGTGATGACACCACATTTGGGTGACATGAGTGTTACATGCAACAGTACGTCATCCTCTTGGTGAAAGCTTTCAATCATGATAGCTATTATGTTTATGGCAAGGGAAATAGTCTCAGTCTTGGGAATAGACACACTCTTTCCCCTGCATCAAAATCAATTAATGGTAATTTTGCTTTCCTTTAAATTGTCAAAGGCCTGAACACTGAGTGGTGAATTGCTGCTAGCTGGGAACACAGATGAATCAGAGGGAAGGAGTCACTGAGGGGCCATTGAAGAGCTGTTTTTTCATTTTTGATTAAGCCTCTACTGTGCCTTGGTGTTAACTAACTTTCTGTGTGAACTTGGTGTAAAATAATTAGGAATCGATGCCATCCTGCCCCTCACTAGTTTTGTTACCCTGGGCAAGTTCTTTACCTCCCAAATTTCAGTGTCCAACCCTGTAAAATAAGAATGGCAATATAGCCTAATACAGGGAATTGTTGGGGAATTAAATAAAATTAGTGAGTAAAATGCTTACATTAATGACTGGGAATCTAGGCATTCCACATAACTTACTAGTAGATAATGATAATAATAATCACTAGGTCACCTTAGAATTTAAATTTGTATGTATAAAGTTAACACAACATTTTTATAAGGTGTTAAAACAGAGAATTCAAACTAAAATATTATTGGCACTAAGTAGTTATAACTAAGGTAAAAAATTAATATTAATTTGGACAATGGTTTGTGTAATCCTGAGATAGACAATAAACTGCCATTTGATGTCTGATTCTCTCAAATGTCTCTATTATTTTTCTCAAACCCTAGTTAGCTTTGTGTTAATTTATTTACTATTTTATCATGAGATATTTGTCAAATACTCTCTACTTAACTAAGAGTAAGCACATGAAATATATTTTACCTCAAAATAACTTCAGACTCTAATCTGAAACTAAATGTGAACTCCTTGGGAAGTCTGAAATGTCTAGTGGTGTTATGTAAAGTATCAAGGGCACTTTGGCAGCACAAACCTTAAGCTGCAATTTAAAAAAACCACCATTCATTAAACACCTTCTAATATCTGGTAATATGCTAGGCTCTTCACATATTTAATTGCATCCTTGTAACAACCCTGAAAGGTGAATGTCCTTATGCTTACTTATACTTAAAAAAGCAGACTTTGACATGTGAGACAGTTTGCTTAAAATCAAAGAGTTAGGAAATGGCAGAGTCAGGGCCAGACTCTAAGTCTGTCTGACTTCAAAGCTATTCCTCTTTCTTAAGCTTCACTGCCTCTCCCCAGGAAACTGGGCACACACTTATGGCTCTCATTAGGGACAGCAACAAGCTGATGGTGACAACAGGGTCCAAGCACCATGTGGGCAGCACCATGGAATCGCATGCCCATCAGAGGGGTGGTGCTGAGGCAGCTGAGACACTCCCTGCTCCAGGCAGGGTTGACAATGACATCAGCAGGCATGGCCTTCAGTGAGGGGCATAGAGAAATCTAGGTCCCAGCAAGCTGGAAAGACAAAGGTGGGGCCTGACACAGAGAGCTTAAAAATGAACCTGGTTGGTACAGGGGCTTTCCAATGTGGTTATTGCTCACAGCGGCAATTTGTTTTGTTTTGCTGTGAACAGTGGCTCTCCTTTTTACATCTTTATAAAAGAATTTGTAAGTAAAAAAAGCTCATATGTTCTCATGTGGGACCTGGGTACAGAGAAGTAGGGCCTCTAGGCTCTTGACTGGCTTCTGGCATGGCTCTAGAGACACATCTGTGGGTCCATAGCTCTCAGCAGCAGCTTGAAAATCACAACCTTACTTATTAACACAGTGTTTAAAAAGAAAAACATTGCAGAACCATGTCATGTAAAGACCTTTTTTGAGCAGTGTTTATTTCTCAGAGTGTGCACAAGAATCAAAGAAACGGCTTGTATGCATGCAGATACCTGATCGCCAGCCCACACTGCTATTTGTGGGATTCTCAGCCAAGTCCTGGAAGGCTCCCATGCGTGCTACACCCAAACCATCCATAGGCTGTCTTCATAACATTGTAGTTTGAAAGGTAAGAACTCAAAAAGTTACATCACTCACAAGGTGTTTTTCATTAAATTCTACCACTTAGTTAAAACCTCTCTCTGCTGAGATGAGTTGCTTTCTGCACTGATTGGCACTTATGCCATCCAATGACAACTTTTCCTTGTTTATTGAGTGACAGGCTTCCTCTAACATCTAATAAAAATGTAAAAAAAATACAAGCATGCAAAAATTTTCACAATATAGAGTCAGGTAAAAAGATTTGGAAGATGCTTTTTTTCTTGCCCTTAATTACAACTTTCAGAGAAAAAAAAATTTCAAGCTTTGCATTTTCAGATTCTCCTGGAAAGTGTTTATAACACTCTCTAGGGCTGAAGTTCATAAATCTGCATTTTTGTTAGCTCCCCAGGTGATTCCTAGATACTGAATGTGAGAGCTAGCAGTCTCAGACTTTGCTGCTTCCAGTGTGGCCTGCAGAGCAGCAGTATGGTCACAGCCTGGAAACCTGATGGAAATTCAGAGTTTCAGGATCCACCTCTGACCTGTCCATCAGAATCTGTGTTCCAACAACATCCCCAGGTGGTTTGAACTTCATAAAAGTCACCAAATCCCTATAGATATCACAGCTAGAAATGCAAACATCCCTTTATGAGGGCCGAAAGCTATATAATATGATCTCAATTCATTTCTAGTACTAAAATTCATGAGTCTATGAATGTCTTTCCTTTGGCCTAATATTATCCCATTTTCAGCAAGGTCTTCCAAGAAGACTTCACTTTTTCAGAGGAATATGGGCACTGTAGCTTCTACTGCACTTTTACTGCGAAGTTGCTCACACTGGGGTTGAAAAACTAGACACAAAGGGTCCTACAGGTAGGATGCTTAGTCTATCCCAACAAAAGAGATTTCTTTTTTTTTTTTTTAAATCTTTATTGTTCATATTATTACAGATGTTCCTCTTTTTTCCCCTCCTCTCCGTTGCTCCCCTTCACCAGGTTCCCACCCACCCTCTGCCCTTTCCCAATCCCCCATTGTCCTCAACCATAGGTACACTGTTTATGTTCAGTCTCTTCCCACATCGCCATCTCCTCTTTTCCCCGAGAATCGTCAGTTCACTCCCCTTCCATACCTCTGATTCTATTAAATTCAACAGTTAATATTGTTCATCAGTTTTTTTTAAAAAAAAATTTTAGTTTTTAGATTCACTTGTTGATAGTTACATATTTGTTGTTCATAGTTTTTATCTTTATTTACTTTCTCTTCTGAAAGAACCTCCTTCAGCAATTCTTATAATTCTGGTTTGGTGGTGATGAACTCCGTTAGCTTTTTTTTATTGGTGAAGCTCTTTATCTGGCCTTCGATTCTGAGTGATAGCTTTGCTGGGTAGATTTTTTTGGCTGTAGGTTCTTACTATTCATCACCTTGAATATTTCTTGCCATTCCTGTCTGGCCTGCATGGTTCTGTTGAGAAATCAGCTGACAATCGTATGGGTGATCCTTTATAGGTAACTACCTGCTTTGCTCTTGCTGCTTTTAATATTCTCTGTCTTTTGCTCTTGGAATTTTAATTATGATTTGTCTTGGTGTGGTCTTCTTTAGATTCCTTTTGTTTGGAGTTCTGTGCACTTCCTGGACTTGTAAGTCTAATTCTTTCACCAGGTGGGGGAAGTTTTCTGTCACTATTTCTTTCAGTATGTTTTCGATATCTTGCTCTCTCTCATCTTCTGGGACCCACATAATTCTGATGTTGGTTTGCTTGAAGTTGTCCCAGAGGTTTCTTACATTATCTTCAACTTTCTGGATTCTCTTGCCTTCTTGCTTCTGTGGAGGAGTGTCTTCTGGCTCTTTATGTTCCAAATCTTTGACTTGATTCTTGCAATCTTCCACTCTATTTTTAAGACTCTGTATAATATTTTTTATTTCAGACAATGTATTCTTTATTTCTTGTTGATCCCTTATTATTTCTAGTTGATCCCTTTTCATATTCTCATAGGTCTCATTTATTTTATCTGCCTTTTCTAGGAGATTCTTGAACAACCTTATAAGTGTGGTTTTGAACTCTATATCCAGTTGCTTTTTGTCCTCCATTTCTTTCGTTTGTAATCTATTTCATTGTCTCAGCATTTTCGCAGCTTCCCTTATGGGGTGGAGTTTCAGGGTGGAGCCTACAGCCTTGGCTTTCGTCAGCCACGCCCTATACGGCTCCTGAGTCTCAGTATTCCTCAGGGTCCTTCAGTACTTGCTGCAAGCACCTCTGAGAGTGAGGTGTCCTCGAGTTTTACCTGCTACCAAACAGTCTAGGCTCTCCCCCAATGGGCCTGGAACTGGGGTTCAGTTCAGTTGGAAGTGGGATTGGAGGTGGCGTTCAGAGCAGTCTGGAGCTCCTGTCTCCTTCCCGCCAGAGCAATCCCGTGGCACAGCCAACCGTCCCTTCTCTGCGTGCAATGTGCATACCTCCGGGAGCTCTGTCTTTCGCTGCTCCCCCAGGGTTCCGCCTTATAGCCCAGCTCCCTCTGGATGAGCCTGGGTCCTCGGGATCTGGCCTAGAACTGGGGCTCAGAGCAGTCAGAACTGAGGCTCAGCACAGTCCGGAGCTTTTATCTGCTTCCTGCTAGGGAACGCCAGCCAGGCAGTCAGCCTCCCCCTCCTCTACAGCTGCATCCTCCCCACGCGCTAGGTGTCTCCATACCTTAGGCTTTTACAGCTCCTCCGCTCTTCCTTCTGGTTTTCTCCTTGTTTCTCATTGTAGAATTTCCAGTCAGTCGACTTTCCTGTAGTTCTGGGTAATATCCGTTTTATATTTTAGTTTATTTTATTGAAATTGTTGTGTGTGGCTGCGGTTAGGTGTTTACCTGTGCAGCCATCTTGGATCCTTGGTGTTACCAAAAGAGATTTCTTTTTCTCACTGCATGCATATTCTGCTTCCTGTCATTCCCATCTTTTCCAAACTGATTCTTCTCAATCCAGCTCCTGAAGTGTGACTTTATGCTCTTTTGTTCTTTTATTCATGTATTCTTTCAACAAATGTTCATGGAAATCCTTCAAATGTTCAGTGCTATGCTGTGTAAAGGTAAGTTAGTCTATGGAGCTACCAGTGTAGAGTGGTAGAAGAGCATTCATCCAACCTCATACAATACATAATCTTGAAGTGAAATAAGGGTCTTCAAGGAAAGGAACACTGTGCCAGGTGAGCCTATAACCAGAGAGTCTGACTGTGCCAGTGTGCGGTGTCAAACTCCATGAGAAAAGTAGTGCTCTAAGAAATTCATTGGCACGATTGGATCAGCCAGACAAAACTTCTCATCAAAATCTTGTCTGAAGGCTCTTGTATTCTGTCAAAATGGGAGCACTTTACAAACACAATAGTTAATTACTGCTTGGTGAAGACAGGTGATGTCTTCTCATTTGCTTCTCATATGCTAAGAAGCAGCCAGCATCTTCTTTGCAGTTTTTTTTTTTCAGGCATATTAATGAGTTGTATTGTCACTATATCAAGTCTTGACTGACAACTGTCAAGATTCAGTGAGCTACAGGAACAAAGTAATGTGACAGCTTAGAAACATCGCAGAGGAAAGTACCAAGATAGAATGATCTCACACAACTATAAGTCCTGTATCATGCCTCATTTCAGGTGGCTTGGACAGCTCTCAAAGTTACTCTATCAGTGGCAGATCAGGTTTAGAACAAATTGCAAAGAGAGGCTTTTCCAAAACTAAATTCCCTTATAGTGCCTTAGTAAAGAAGCTCAGAGCAAGGAAATGTGTTAAAGGGAAATGATAGAAATGATAAAGGCAGACTTAGATTACAGGGAAAGGACTGTACAAGTGTAGTGCTGCCTCTTCCTTCCCATTGATGCATTTGGTCAAGTGTATTAGTCATGCATTTTGATATGTGTATTAGTCAAGTGGTCAATACTAAAGCCCAATTCAAATTTGCCATTTCAAAATAATAATTTATTGACTCATGTATTAGAAAAGTTCTATCAAAGGCTGAGATGATATAAACTAGTTTCTAATTTTTTGTTCTAACTTCCTCTGTGTTCGCCTCACTAACGGATAGACTTTATCCACGTAGTGGCATCCAGGGTAAAGAATTTCTCCTCCTCAATAATTCCAGAAAATGTTGGGGAGAGGTTCTCTTTGATGCAATTAGTCATGCCCCCTTCCCTGAACCTATCAAAGTGAACAAGTTTTTAACTACTTTGGCTTAGGTTCTATGGTCTTTGCTGGAGTCTGCAATTTGATGTCCGACCCACTATATTTCATAGGTGATAGTGGTGTAAAGAGATTCTCCAAAGGATTAGAGAGCTGTTAACAGAATAAGAAATGCAGCGGGATAAGCAAAAACAGCAGACGTCTTCTATTATAGCCTGACATTAGAGCTTACGATAAAATGCATGTTTGGCAGGTAAGAATAAGAAGATTTTCCAAGTGGGTGAAAAAAGAATCAGGCTGCTGATATGGAAAAACAAAGTTCTTTGGCAAAATGTGTTACTTAGGATACAATAGTCAAAATTATATCAGACAAGGTCCTGGAAGAAATATCGGAGAAGACAAATAATATTGTTCTTAAGTGGAGGACAAATATGAAAATGTCATTAAATTTTTATCTCATTTCACAATGATACACACTCAGTGGGGTACTCAAGACATAATTTTATTTGATTCCTGTGATTTTATGCTCAGAGTGAAAATTAATCAGCATGTAATTATATGAGAACTAATTAAGGTAACAGAATCATTAAGATAAATAATCAATAAAACATGTAGGAGTCCTTTCAAGTAGATCAGTAATTAAATAAATAAATACACATTTCCCCCTCAATTTATTGTGCTAACATAACATTTCTTCCAGGCTTTATTATTTCATTTTCATAGCAAAAACGGCTACTACCACTTTAAGGTCTTACCAGGACTTAGCCCATATTTCTCAGTAGGTTTATGTATAAAAATCATTCTCAAAACATGCTTATGACCAGGATTGGATGACATGAACAAATTCCCCACTGTCACATTTTCTCCCTCCAAAATGAACTACTTAAGCATACACACAAATTTAACTGGCTCAGCCACACTGGATTCTATCATATTTCTTCGCATGTATAGGTATAAATAATTGTTTACTGAATTAAGTAATAAAATGATAATGGCTGAAAAGGCCAACTAACCATTCTATATGGATCAGGGTTATTTAGTCCTTTAAGGATGGACTCCTAAGTAAAGAGTGAAAATAACAAGGTCTTTGGAGCTGAATAGTTTTGGATTAAAATCTCATCATATCTGTCATGTGGGGAAATCAGTTAACCTCTCTGAACTTCAGATCTCTTATGAATAAAATGCAGATAACAATACCTATTTTGTAGAATTATTACTAGGATTTGATGAGACACTATATACAAAGTGCCAAGAACAGAATGCAACCTAAAAAATGGTTGCAATATTTATACATTTAAGCTTTTCATACAGTTTAATACTGATAAACACTTTACTGTATCCAAAGTCACCCCTGAATCAAGGTATTAACTACATTTATAATTCATTACCTAAAAATATTTTGAAGATTTGTTTGAATATAAAAAAAGAACTTGTTTAAATAAAAGTTTAGCCGAAACCGGTTTGGCTCAGTGGATAGAGCGTCGGTCTGTGAACTGAAAGGTCCCAGGTTCGATTCCGGTCTAGGGCATGTACATTGGTTGCGGGCACATCCCTACTAGGGGGTGTGTAGGAGGCAGCTGCTCGATGTTTCTCTCTCATCGATGTTTCTAGCTCTCTGTCCCTCTATCCCTTACTCTATGTAAAAAAATCAATAAAATAATAAATAAATAAAAGTTTAATTGTCAAGAAGAATTTTATTAGCTATCAATAACTTTAAAATTGCTTAAAAGAACACATTATAAACCAACCAGTGTGGCTCAGTGGTTGAGTGTTAACCTATTAACCAGGAAGTCATGGTTCAATTTCCAGTTAGGGCTCATGCCCAGGTTGCAGACTTGATCCATGCAGGAGGCAGTCAATCAATGATTCTCATCACTAATGTCTCTCTCTCTCTCTCTCTCTCTCTCTCTCTCTCTCTCTCTCTCTCTCTCTTTCACTTTCTCCCTTCCTCTCTAAAATCAATAAAAGTATAATTTAAAAAAAGAATAGATTATGTATGGATATATAGACATATAGATATACACACTCAGGTATATTTACGTATGTGTATATATGAAGTTCTGATATCCCATTAGTAGTATTGAGTGTAAGTTTATTTCACTCATCATTTTAAATTAAAATTTAGTGTAAGTAAGTAAAGGAGAGAGATAATTTATTCTGGGGTATCACCTAAGAATTTAATATAAAATTTATAGATTCATTAAGGAAAATCTGTGATTTCAAAGCTTCTAGTTAGCTGTTCTCTACAGTCCCAAAGGTGTGCTATCTTGTCAAGGAGAACACATTAACCTGGCATTAATAACCTTTCATTATTAAAGACAAGAAAGCATTTAGCTTAGAGTGAAGACTGAGATAAAGCAATAAATAAGAGGACATTGTCACTTTATCTTTGATGTTCTGAATTTGGGTCTTGAGGAGTTTCCCTAGACTCAGAAAAAATAAGATGGAAAAAGGGGGAAGAGAAAGTGGGATCTGGCAACATGGTAATAGCTGTATGACAGGAGAAAGAGAGCTGGTCAAAGTATCCCGCAGTAGGTACTGTGATGTCCCATCAGAACCTCTTTTAGGAATCAAAGACTTTCCCAGCTGCCTAACAGAAAGCATTCAGTTCCCTCTTTGAAAATAGCCTAGAATGAAGGATAGCACCACCTCACCCAATGACATGCCTTGTTCTTTCTGGAGCAAATCACTGCCAATTACATAGCAATATAAAAGCCTGTCCTTTCGCCCCAACTTGCCACCACTTTGAAGGGCCATTCCAGGTTCAGAGTTCTTCAGGCATCTGAAGGCTTCATTGAGATGCCTCACAGCCTGACTTCTGCTTATACCTAATCCTGCTTCTCTGCCTTCCCTTCCACAGGTTTTGAACCTGATAACACGACCAATCCTGCATGCTAATCTTTGTCTCAGATTTGCTTCCCAACGATCTCCATCTGTAACACCTCCTCATGGGGTTCGATGAATAATTCCAAGAATAGTGGTAATGATATTTGATTTAAAATTATTTTTTTTCTGGGCTGTAATTTCAATCTATTATTCCCAATTATTCAGTGAAAGTATTGTATTATACATGGGAGCTCTGTTATGCCCTCTTACTTCAGATAATAAAGAACAGGAATGCCTCTCTTTATTTAAACCAAAAAGATGTATCTGTTGTTGTTACACCAGTGGTGTCCTGAAACTTGGGCTGGGAGAAGTTCAGAGAAAAAGGTGACAGACTGCTGACCACTAGAAAAACATAAGCACCATTCTGCATTGCCCTCCTGGGGAAAATCAGTAAACTTCCCAAGTTAGGTAAGATGGAGTATTCAATTACTCTATGTAGATATTTAAGGCAATGGTGGCCCCATGAAAATTAAGAGATGCTATTCTTTAATTTTTTTAATAAATCTTTATTGTTCATATTATTACAAATGTTCCTCATTTCCCCCGCTCCATTGCTTCCCTCCACCAGGTTCCCACCCACCCTCTGCCCTTTCCCCATCCCCCATTGTCCTCATCCATAGGTGCACAGTTTATGTTCAGTCTTTTTTCCCACATCCTCCTCTCCCCTTTTCCCTGAGAATCGTCAGTTCACTCCCCTTCCATACCTCTGATTCTATTATATTCAACAGTTAATACTGTTCATCAGATTTTTTTTTAATTCCCTTGGTTTTTAGATTCACTTGTTGATAGTTACATATTTGTTGTTCATAGTTTTTATCTTTATTTACTTTCTCTTCTGAAAGAACCCCCTTCAGCAATTCATATAATTCTGGTTTGGTGGTGATAAACTCCTTTAGCTTTTTTTTTTTTTATTAGTGAAGCTCTTTATCTGGCCTTCGATTCTGAGTGATAGCTTTGCTGGGTAGATTATTTTTGGCTGTCAGTTCTTACTATTCATCACCTTGAATATTTCTTGCCATTCCCGTCTGGCCTGCATGGTCTGCTGAGAAATCAGCTGACAATTGTATAGGTGCTCTTTTATAGGTAACTACCTGCTTTTCTCTTGCTGCTTTTATTTTTTTATTTTTTTATTTTTTTAAAATATATTTTATTGATTTTTCACAGAGAGGAAGAGAGAGGGATAGAGAGTTAGAAACATCAATGAGAGAGAATCATCGATCAGCTGCCTCTTGCACACCCTCCACCAAGGATGTGCCCGCAACCAAGGTACATGCCCTTGCCCGGAATCGAACCCGGGACCTTTCAGTCCACAGGCCGACGCTCTATCCACTGAGCCAAACCGGTCCCAGCTCTCTTGCTGCTTTTAATATTCTTTCTTTGTCTTTTGCTCTTGGAATTTTAATTATGATTTGTCTTAGTGTGGTCTTCTTTAGATTCCTTTTGTTTGGAGTTCTGTGCGCTTCCTGGACTTGTAAGTCTAGTTCTTTCACCAGGTGAGGGAAGTTTTCTGTCACTATTTCTTTCAGTATGTTTTCGATATCTTGCTCTCTCTCATCTTCTGGAACCCTCATAATTCTGATGTTGGATCGCTTGAAGTTGCCCCAGAAGTTTCTTACATTATTTTCAACTTTTTGGATTCTCTTGCCTTCTTGCTTCTGTGGAGGAGTGTCTTCTGGCTCTTTATGTTCCAAATCTTTGACTTGATTCTTACGATCTTCCATTCTGTTTTAAGGACTCTGTATAATATTTTTTATTTCAGACAATGTATTCTTTATTTCTTGTTGATCCCTTTTTATTTCTTGTTGATCCCTTTTTATTTCTTGATCCCTTATTATTTCTTATTGATCCCTTATTAGTTCTTGTTGATCCCTTTTCATCCCCTCATAGGTCTTATCAACCTTTTCTAGGAAATTCTTGAAAAACCTTATAAGCGTGGTTTTGAACTCTATATCCAGTCTCTTCTTTTCCTCCATTTCTTTTGTTTGTGATCTATTTCCTTGTCTTGGCATTTTCACAGCTTCCCTGAGTTGGTAGGGTGGCTTTGTGTGCTAAGGTGTCCTATATGGTTCAGTGAGTCAGCCTCCCAGTTACCTGAGGTGGACAGTCTTGGTGTAGCCCTTTGTGGGCTGTGTGTGCAGTCTTGTTGTTAAGCCTTGCTTGTTGTTGGTATCATTGGGTAGTGTTGATCTCTAAGCCAATTGGCTATGAGGATCAGAAGTGTCTCAACTAGGAGGGTTTCTGTATTCCGCTTGGATGGGCGAAGTCTCGGGGTGGCACAGCCAAGCTTTGTTGAATCCCGCAAAATTGGTTGCAGGTGGGCACACCTCTTTGGTATAGTCGCAGACAAGCTTTAGATTCCTGTCTGCCCCTCCCTAGGAGAGTCCTATTGGCAGCGAACGAGGAAGCTAGCCATTGGAAGGGCTTCTGTGCTCTGCTTGGATGGGGCGTAGTCTTGGGTGGTGCAGACAAGCTTTATTCAGCTCCTCCCTATGAGGGCCTGGTTTCTGAGTCCTGTAGTAATGGCTGCTGGCTTCATACACCTCTGAGAGATCTCTGCCCACTGCCTGACAGTCTGGCCTCTCCCTGTCTGGGGCTGGCTATCAGTGCAATAGGGTGGTTCTGTTTTCCCCCAAACAAGAAAGCCAGCCACACATTAACTGTCCGCCCGTCCGCCCTCTCCACACTCCGCAAGCAAGCCTGCAGCGAACTCTGCGGCTGCTTTTTCACACGCACAGTTCTCCGCACCTTCACAGTTCCTGAGGTTCACCGTGCCTTCTCTCTCCTTCCCAGATGGTAGAGGCTCCCCTCAGCCAGCCCTCTGGCGCCTCAGGGTGATGTTTCCCCTGTTTTTCAGTTCTAAATTCAAACTTGTTGTGGTAGGCTGCACTCAGGTGTCTGCCCTATGCAGCCATCTTGGTTTTTCTCCAGAGATGCTATTCTTTATAAATGAAGGTGGCAACTTATGGTATTAGTCCTTACAAGTGGGCATATACCAAGTTGATTTTTCATTCATTCTTATAGGTATGTATTGTCATTTTCCCCATGCTCAGGAATACAACCTGAGGGCATTAGGTGAAAGCTTTCACATTAACAACACCCAAAATTGGGGTTCCATTAACATTAACTGCTAACCATTTTTGCTTATTTCAAAAATACTGAAAAAATAATTTCCTCACTGCAGGTTTTGTACAATAAATCCTCCCTCCCCCCTTTTTTTTAACCTCATTTTCTCCCTTCACTAAAAAAAAAAAAAAAAAAAAAAAAAAGTGCTTTTAGAAAATTAGCTCCAGAGAAGCTCCAGGCCTAAAGGATTGTCCCATCAGCCCTCTCTCCTTATGATGGAAATTGTAGGTTTGTTTCCCTTAAATTGTGTCTACCATTGTTCATATCTTAGAGACTTAAAAAGCTGGAAAAATATTATTAGTATCAAGATCAAGAATTTCAATGTATGATTGTGGCAATATATTCTATGCTCTATTTATAAACTAATTTGTTAATTTTTGTTTGTTGAAAGCTGGGGAAAAAGTCAATTCTGATGAGTATAGGCAATTTCTGCTTTTATAACTGATAAAACCAGAGTTCTTACCTAGGAAATGTGTGCATGCAGTCATGGTCAAAATTGACCTCAAATGTAGTGAACAATAATGAAAGTGTTTTGTTTTGTTTTAATTTCTTGTAAAGACTGGTGTAGGAATTTTATATAGTGTACCACACAAAAATGTTCCCCCAAACAAATTTTAAGTTGCACAATCTCAGCTATAGTTAAAAATCTCTCCCATTCTCTATTATCCATGCTTTTTGCTCTTTTCTGTTCATCCTTCCATGTCTGCCCCTGAGGTAATGAACTCAGGGTGTAACTTCTCTAGTTGGGGCACCCCAAGTGACCACCTCCCCCATAATTCAGAGAAAACTCTCCCAGTTTGGTCTTCTGTCTTTCTTCTCCTTCACCCTCACAGGGCATTATTTGTTTTACCTTGTCCTTCTTTACTTCCTTGTCCTCCTTCAATATCTTGCCTACACTCAGGTTATAAATAAAGGGCTGTGGGGAATATTAAAAAAAGGTTAGAAAATGTTCTAATCTAACCCCAGGGTGGAGTTCCTAAGAGGAGACCTGCCCACTGTCAAGATGTGCCTTTCCTTTGCACTAACCCAAGTTTTTAAATTAGTGTCTCTTATCCTGGTTTGAGTTATAGTTAACTCAAGTCCCATTTCAATTAACCTAGCTAAACAGATGTCAGGGCCAGGGGGAGGGGGTTGGAGAATCTACCCCATCACATAAATAGAACAGGTTTAAAAGGGTTTTTAGGCTACAGGATTATGAAGTCACTACATAATTTATAATATAGTTTCAATGGGGAAAATGCAACCACAGTGCAAAACACTGAAGAAAAACAGAGAAGGGAAACGTACACACAAGCTTTTAAAATTTAAGCCTGACAAGTGCCTAACCAAATCTTTTTCATTGCCCAGGAAAATTCACCCATGACTGTGTAGTGTTGATAAAAGAAGTAAACATTTAGGCAGGTGTAGAGGGCCACCTGAGAAGGAACACGGATATTCTTTAAATTGTTAGCTGAGCCTGAGGCACTGGCAGAGTACCTTTGTCCAGGTGTCAGCAGGGGCGGGTCTAGATATGTAAATCTAGTAAATGCTAGAGCCTAGTTAAGAATGCAAATAAGCTCATTTGACCCTATAAATAAACCTGCTGTGTGGCTCAGTCGCTTGCTGCCTCCATTAGAGAGATGGCGCCCACCTAGCGCCCAGCTTGATAAATCTATATTTCTGCCTTTGGTCTCTTTCTTTCTTAATCCCCAGCTCCTCCACTCAGGAACATGTCGTTTTCCATGATGGACACAGAAAACAGAGAAACAGTTCCTCCGCAGGCAGGGGAAGTTGCAAAATCTTATCAATGCATTGAAGGAAGAATGTAGCTAATACCTTAATAATAATAATAATAATAATGCCCCTCACAAACCAGGAAATGTGTTTGATTGAGTATATAGATTGAAAATGTAAGAAACCAATTATATATCTCAACTTAGGAATTGAATTGGTTCTTTCCATAGAAATAAATCATGACTTGATGGGTTAGTATTAACTGCTCTAAGATCCTTATTATTGAAATACTATGTGGAAAGCAGAAAAATGCTATTCTAGTTTTATTTTTATGTTATTTATTTGTTCTTAATTTATTGATAGATAAAGATAGATAGTATAGATAGATGGTAGATAAATGGATTGATAAATGGATTGATAGATGGTAGATGATGGTTGTATAGATAGATGATAGAAGACAGATAGATAAACAGACAGATAGATGGACAGATAGATAAGACAGACAGACCAATAGACACACATCTTGGTGCTGGTGTACACAGTTTGCATCTGGGCTTCCTGAGGCAGCCAGTGGTTTTGCTCTATTCTTTCCCCAAGGCTGTTCTCATCTCTGTATTGCAACCTCAGTCCCATGCTCTTCCTCCTCAAAACCTACAAATTCAATTCTTTGAACCTAAAGTCAAAAGAAGATTTTACTGAGTTTTTATAGGAAGTAGAAGGGAAGGTTCCCTTTTCTGTTTTTCTTTCCACCCTCGCTGTTCTCTCTTGAACTCCCTTCTCTAACTCTAGGCAGCTCAGGCAGCCTGCCAATGCTCTCATTACTTCACTCCTGGCGGCCCCCTCACATCACCACCATCACCACCACCACATTTCCACCCACTTTGGGAAATTTACACTCTGTGCCTTCTTTAAATTGCATTCTCACATATTACTTTGTTTAGCAAAATAATAGAGCATCTGTGGGTGGAATCTATTTGCAACAAAGGCATGTGGGTTGTACACACCAGTTCTTTTTAAACTTCAAGTAAAATCTATATGGAGGGACTAACACCAGAAAGTAAGGCTCCTCCCATCCCCTCATAGCAGTTCATCATGCCAGGCAGGGCATTTTCTGGCAGACACAGTTTAAGATTGGAAGCTCCTACTGCTGGGGCAAGGAAGGCATTAGGAAGGGCGTTCATGGTGCTGCCCTCCAAATGCACCAGGGACAAATGATCACTCAAACTCTTGTAAAGTGTTAGAGAAGACTTACTTTTCCAAATTCTCAGACAGATATTACTACTGTAGAGCTATACAGATAAGTGTTACTAAGCCCTATTGCCATTTATTAAAACAATATAACCCCAGCAAGAGATAACTTTCCTCTTGGTTATATTAGGATATATGAATGCCATTATTAACCTGCACAAACACCATGGCTGAATGATGATTATCACAACCTTCATTTAAGTTTAAAAAATAATTTTATTATTTCAACAGTACTTCAGGTTAGCTAGACTGCTCTTCCACACATATGTCTGCTCTGTTTTCTCTTTCCCCATGATAGGTTCACCTTTAAACTAGGAAAAAAGAGATTGTGTGATCACCTGGCTCCAACTTTGCTATAAATTTTGACTTTCAAATAAGGAGGTTCTGCATTTGTACAGCATGAATGAATTTGTGCCTGAGATAAATAGTAATAGGTCAGTAGATAGTTATAGCTTTTCTGGAAGTTAAAAATCAGCTTTTATTTATAGGATTATGCCCCCTTTATGGATTTCAGAAAAGATTTAGCATGGTTTGGCCCAAGAAAAGAAGTATAAGACATCACATAGGCCCTGACTGGGCTCCAGTGTCTTTGAATGAGATAGGAAGTGACTTTTTCCTTTACCACCCTGAAACACCATAGCTCAATAGCCCAGAATGGAAGAAGAAAACTATCTAGAAAAGAAGTGAGTAAAAAAAAAAAAACCGAGCGAGAATAGACACATGAATCCTGGTTCTCCTTTCTTTTAACACAGCCAGAGGCTAAACAAGTATTCTGCTTCATGTTAAGAAATGCTCTCCAAGGGAAGTGTTTGCCTCCAATTGTGAAATAGTAAGTTTTGAGCTTTGTTTTAAATGCCTTAGTGCTAGTGCAGATTCATTCATATTTGCCCAATAGTTTAGAGATATTTATCTGGCATGTAATAAATGGCACACTATACTTTTTTATTTAGACTTTACTTCATGAATGGAAACTTGGTAGGAAAAACAAGTTTATATGACCATAAAAATTGGTATTAACTGACTCATAGAAACACCTATGTAAAAAGAGACCTGCAAAATGTATTAGCATGTTTTAATCTGCCAAGCATCAGGGTTCAAGAGGTAAGGATCAATAAATAGTACTCCCTTTCCCCCACAAGTTGAAAACATTGAGAGATGGAACAGGAGTCAGGTGTGTGGATATAAAAAATTATCACATTTATTGCTTTTAAAGCCTTTGGGAAGATATTGCTTAGTGTGAGGACTAATTTGACTTACAAGTACTTTTTCTTCTCCCACTCCTAGTCCAGTCCTCACTTTCAAGTCACCTGTTAACCAGATAGTCACTTTGCCTTTTTTGGAAGTGGTGACTTAGGAGTTGGGGAAAGAGACAGAAGTATGTTACTAGCAGAGGGTTATTACATGGATTCCAAAAAAAGTGTGGGTGATGCATTGTACCATAGCATTAAGCATTAAAAGTAAATCTTTAACTTTTCTTACTTTTTATCAGAGCATCTTTTGGCCTATTCCTTTCATCTGGAGTAATACAATAGTGTCAGAAATTTTAAATTTAATAGAACAATAGGGATAGAATATGTAATGTGAGGGAAAGAAGAAGTTTTTTTGTTAATTAAAGTATCAGAATATAAGGACTAGCACCTGTTTTGTTTTTGTTTGTTTGATTTTTACAAAAGAAACCTTTGAGCTTTAAACAAAGGTAATACATAGTAGAGACGAGAGTTTGGCCTAGTTCAGTTTTTCTTTAAAAAGTGGCCCATGATCCACCTTCATCACAATCACTTAAAAGATCTGTTAAAAATTCAAGTTTTGGGCCCTTTCCCTACCCCAATTGAATTATAATCTCTTGACATCTGGATGGAAAATCTGCATTTAATAACTTACCTGAGTAATTCAAATGCACGCTGAAAAGAGGTAATCTTTTTCTTCTGGCTATAGGACAGCACGTACCTAACTGTCCAAGAGCTGTACTTGACCCAGGGTCATAGCACAAAATTAGCATTAATTCTGAGGAGCTCACATCTCCTTCTCCTACAACAGGAAATAGGGATTATTTATTTTAATAATGGAAAATATAAAACATGATGTGGGATATAGTACAAACTTATACGTGCATAGTGAAGCAAGAGAAAGTAAGAATATGGCCATAAGAGATTGGATAACATTTAAATTTAGTCTGGTGCCAATTCACACTTTACATTCTTTTCATTTACATCCAGAAAATGTGTATGAATTCACAAGTCTCTGGTTATGCACATATGACTTTGATTAAGTTTCAGTGCCACTTAGCTACATAATCTTCTGTTTGTAAAGACTGGCTGGAGTGCTGCATGTCCCACTTGGAAATCCTTTAAGCAGATTAGAAGCCCCTGGGTCTTCACATTGGAAATGATTTTTCAGAAAGGAATTACAGTAATTAGTGATTAATGGGGTTTCCGAAACAACTGTTTCACAGTCTAAGACAGCTAATCCATAAATGCATTAATTGTATTAAACTGTGTAGATAAGAAATAAAAGTCTAGTAAGTGGGAAAATTGCTGAACTATTCTATTTCATTGGGGAAAACGGTGTCAATGTTTAAGTGTCTTTAATCCATAATACAGACAAATTAGTTCCCATGTTTGAGGCAATGAATTGTGGATAAATATCATTGTCTGTGACTTTTCCTCAAGCAGATGTATGAATATTTTTATATATTTAGATTAGTTAGAGATTTAGAATTATTTTGAGAACTTTATAAATTATAACAATGCTAAAAGACATAATTATTATTCATGAATTAGATGATCTATAACTCTTCCAGATTTTAGTTATGAATGCAAAGTGCCATATCATGTATACTCTGCCTTTGTGTGCTTTTTAAAATAAATGATCTTAGAAATAAATATTATTAATTTCATTATTGCAGTGTGTCCTACTATTTTAACACCAATTACACTTGATCCCAACTGATACAATATTTTTCAGACAGATTTTAGTAACAGAACTTCAGATATTATTAGTAAGTATTCTATACCATTTAGGGATATGAAACCACTCTTACTAATATTTGCCACTCTCATAGAACTAAACATGATTATATATATTATATATTTCTCAACAGATGTTTTTAGAACTGAATCATATATTCCAGAGAGTGTTAAATGAGAGAATGGTACATGCAAGTAAAGAGAGAAGGGTACACAACCCCCTTGTAAATCAAAGAACTGATATTAGTCTCAAAAATCATTTCATTGTCAGGTACATACTAAAATATGTCAGAATGTCTCAGAATGAGTTAGGGGGATGTAATGTGCAACATGGTAATTATAATTAATAATACTCTATTGAATGTTTGAAATTTGCTAAGAGAATAAGTGTTAAAAAGTGCTTATCACAAGAAAAAAAATGTAACATATATTAATTAGACTTATTGATGAGATCATTTCACAATATATACAAGTATATATAAGGAAACAACCCAAGAATAGAAAAAGAAATCAAGCAAAAGTATAAAACTGAATAATTCCCGAAGATCACACAAGGCTGAGAATAATTCTTCTTCCCATCAGCAAGAGTAGAAAAACTTATAATTCATGGGGAACTGAGAAGAAGGTATTGCTTCAGCTGAGGGCAAACTTAGCCCTACACTAAATATTTCCTAGGTTTCACCTAACAAATCTTAATAGGAAGTTTCAAAAAAATTGACCTGCCTCCAATGATCTTCATAAAGACCTAGAAATATTTTAAGGCTAAATAAACACAAAAATATCTAATAGTGCAAATTCACAATATCTGCCTTTCCATTAAAAAGTTTCCCCAACTTGCACAGACTCAGAAAAATACAACTAATAATTAAGAGATAAATCAGTCAATAGAAACAGATTGAGAAAGAACATAGATGATAAAATTAGGGGACAAGGCCATTGAAATGGTTATATGTTCATATATTCATGAAAACAAAGATTCAGCATGTTAAGTAGAGACATCAAATATGCAAAAGAGACCTACATCATGAATCTAGAAATAAAAAATATAATATCTAGGCTGTTTCCAAATCTTACAGATGAGTGGATTAGAAAACTGTGGTACATCTACATAAAGGAACTGTACACTGCTATTAAAAAAAAGAAGAAATTCTTACAACAGTATAGATGGAACTACAGAGAATTATGCTAAGAGAAATAAGCCAGTCAGAGAAAGATAAATATCACACAATCTCACTCATTTGTGGAATATAATGAACAACATAAACTAATGAACAAAAACAGAGCCAGAGATATAGAAGCATCACACCAACTTGACAACCTATGAGGGAAGGCAGGGGATGAGGGGTTAAGAAATCAACCAAAGGACTTGTATGCATGTATATAAGCAAAACCAATGGACACAGACAGGGGAGATAAGGGCTTGTGCTTGGGGGAGGTGGTAGTGGGAGAGAAGTCAATGGGGGTAAAAGGAGACTCATGTGATACTTTGAACAATAAAGAATGAAAAAATATAATGTCTAAGATGAAAAATACACTTAATGGAATTCATAACAGATGAAGCACTAATAAAAAAAAGTGAACTTGAAGACATACTAAATTCAGATGAATAAGGATGAGAATGACATTGGATTCCTCAATAACAATAAAGCAAGTCAGAAAAAAATAGAGAAAAAACTTTGAAATATAAACACACCCCAAACCCTATTAACTTAGGAAGCTATTTCTAGTGAATATATTCTTGTAAAACAAGTATATTTTTGGATATTCTAAAGTTGATACCTTTCATCAAAACTGTAATACAAGAAATGTTAAAAGAAGTTCTTCAGGCAGAAGGAGAACATTACCAGATATAAATCTAAAACTACATACATACAAAATGAAAATCATTAGAAATGGTGAATGTGTGTTAATATAAATACACAGTATTCATTTTTAAAGATCTTTAAAAGATAATTGACTGTTTAAGACAAAACTTATAATCATGTATTGTGAGGTTTATAATATATGTAGAATTAACAACAAAAGCAAAAAATCCGGAAATAGGAAATAAAATGCTATTGTCTTAAGGTTTTTGTACTATACATGAAGTAGAATCATATTACTTAAAGGTAGACTGTGATAAGTTAAAGATAAATACTATAATATCTAAAGCAACAACTACAATAACATAGCCATACGTTATAGATAATGATCCGACAAAAAAAGAAAATGAAACCATAAAACAAATTCTCAAATTGAAAAGAAGACAGACAAAAACAACAAAGAAAAAAAAAACAATGGCACTAATAGAAAATAAGCAGCAAGAGAATAAATTTAATACTAACCATGTCAATAATAACACCAAAGATAAGTATTCTGAGAAGAGGCAGGGGTAGTCATATTGGGTCAAAAAACAAACCATACTACATCCTGCCTATAAAAATGTTCACCTTAAACATTCAGACACAAATAGTTTAATTGTAAAAAAAACTAGATAAAGGCAAGACATGTAAATACTAATCAAAACAGGCTGGGATGACTATATTAATTGTAGGCAAAGTACTTTCAGAGCAAAAATAATTGCCAGGGTCATTTCATACTGATAAAAGGATCAATTCACAAGAAGAAATATTGGGTCGGCAACCAAGTAATTGCGGATTTTTAAAAGAAAATCAAAGACAATTTTTTCATGGAACTAAATAACTTTATTCTGTAATGTATTGCCCATTTTGATCAATGACCTTTTGCCATCTTTCAGGCAGCATCATAATCCCACGTTCAAAAAACTTCTGGTTTTTATTAGCAAAAAACTGAATCAGGTACGATTTGACATCATCATCATTATTGAAATTTTTACCATTCAAGGAGTTTTGTAAAGATCGAAACAAAAAGTAATCAGATGGTGCAAGGTCAGGACTATATGGTGGATGTGGCAAAACATCCCAACCAAGCTCCATTAATTTTTGCCGAGTGACCAAAGATGTGTGTGGCCTTGCATTGTCATGATGGAATACAACACCTTTTCGATTTGTCAATTCGGGCCGCTTTTCTTCAACTGCATTGTTTAATTTCGTTAGTTGTTCAATGTAGACATCAGAATTGATCGTTCGGTTGGGTGGTAAGAGTTCAAAGTAGACAATTCCTTTGTAATCCCACCAAACTGATAACAAAACCTTCTTTTGATGAATATCAGCTTTTGATGTTGTTTGAGTTGGTTCACCTGGCCTGCTCCACGATCTTTTCCACTTGATATTGTTGTAAACAACCCATTTTTCATCGCCAGTTATCAGTCGTTTTAAAAATGGATCATTTTCATTACGTTTCTTTAGCAAATCGCAGCTGCTAATGCGTTGCGTTAACTGTGATTCTTTCAGTTCGTGAGGAACCCATGTATCGAGTTTTTGAACATAGCCAAGTTGTTTTAAGTGATTTTCAATGCATGTATGTGTTACATGAAGCTTCTCTGCAATCTCACGTGTTGTACTGTGACAGTCCGAATTGATTATTGCTTTGATTAGGGCTTCATCAACTTCAACTGGACGACCAGAGTGTTTTTCATCTTTGAGTGAAAAATCACCAGAACGAAATTTGGCAAACCAATTTTGACACTGCCGTTCTTTTAAGGCTTCGTCACCATAAACAGCACATAACTTTTTATGAGCTTGCGATGTGTTTTTCCCTTTGCGGAAATAAAAAAGCAAAATATGACGAAAATGTTCCTTTTGATTTTCCATTTTTCAACGAACGCCAAACGAAAACTACAAAACAGATCAAAAAACTTTTTTTACTGATTAACAGCTGAATAGCCAACTATCAAATAACAAAATGTGTTTTACATTTGTACTATGTCTGCAAACCTAAAAATTCAACTGAAGCCATATATGTGTGAAACCCGCAATTACCTAGTTGCCGACCCAATAATTCTATCAGTCAACTGAACCTAGTATAAGGCTACATATAGGACACTTTTATAACACTGCACACAATAGAGCAGAATATATTTTTTTTCAACTGCACATGAAACATTTCCCAAATTAGATGATTCTGAGCTATAAAAGTCTCAATAAGTTTAAAATAATTCAAATAATATAAAGCGTGTTTGTTATCACAATGAAATAAAATGAAAATCAATAACAAAAATATTTTGAAAATTGATTGAATGTGTAAAGTTGTAGAAGATTTGAAGAACATTATCAACCAATTGGACCTTGTTGATTACTGAGAAAAGAGTGTTCACTGCTATTGTGGATTTTTCTATTTATACTTGAAACTCTATCATCTTGAGATTTTGAAGTTCTGTTATTGGGTGCATAAATATTTAGAATGAATACCTTTATGCTAATAAATTTAAAAGCTTAAATTAAATGGATAAATTTCTTCAAAGGCACAAACTTTTAAAGCTCATTTAAGAATAAATAGATAACATTATAGCTTCTCTCTCTCTCTCCTTCTTTCTCGCTCTCAAAACTGAACTATAGGTTTAGGTGACTTACTGATAAATTCTACCCAATGTTTAAGAAACAAATAATACCAATACTTCACATATTTTTCCAGAAAATAAAAAAGGAAGAAGCAATCCCCAACTTATTTTATTATTAGGTCAGTGTCTTCTTTATAATAGAACTGGACACAGATATTACAGAAAATAAAACAAAGAAAATTGTATTCCTCAGCTACATAGATACCAACACATTTAATATAATTTTAACAAATCAAATTCACTAATATGTAAATGTATAATACATCATGAACCAATTGGATTTATTCTAGGAATGCAAAATTCAATCAATGTAATTTACCATGTTAATAAACTAAAATAGGAAATCCATAAAATGTTCTCAATATATATAGAAAAAACATTTGACAAAGTAATGCCTTATACTTGACAAAAACTCAGCAAACTAGAAATAGAAGAGAACTTCCTGAACCTGATAGAAGGCATATCAGAAAAGCTATAACTGACATCATTTTATATTATTGATTACAGAGAGGAAGAGAGAGAGATATAGAAACATCAATGATGAGAGAGAATCATTGATCAGCTGCCTCCTGCATGCTTCTTACTGGGGATCAAGCCTGCAACGAGGGACCCTTCAGTCCAGAGGCCGACATGCTAACCACTGAACTAAACTGGCTAGGGCTAACATCATTCTTAATAGGTGAAAGACTGAATGTTTTTTCTTCAAGATCAGGAAAAAAATGAAAGGTGTCTTACCTCTTCCATCCAATAAAATATTAGAGGATTTATTCAGTGCAAAATTCAAGAGTAAAAATAAAATTCATCCAATTTGGGGGGAGGGGGGAGAAAGAAAAGCTGTCTTTATTTACAGACAACATAGCCATCTATTTAGAAAAATCCCGAAATTATTTTTGGCTCCTGAAATGCTCTTGCCCCATTTTATTTACCAAGATTCTATCCTCCCTTCAGACCTATTTCTTCACATATACCTATTTGGGCTTAGCTCTCCCAGTCTTGAACTCTCTTTGTACTTGGTAATACTAAGTTGTCTACTAGGTCCAGAAAAATTGCAGCATGGCTTAATCCTCCTCTATTGGACAATTAACTCCTTGAGAGTAGGGAATGTATTTTGGTCATCTTTTTCTCTACCACAGAAACTGGTCCAGGGCGTAAGCAATAGACAGGCTTGGGAAACATTCACTGCTGTATCAATTTAGTTAATCATATACCTCATTTGCTTTCAAGTTCAGAGTTCTGCAAGTTCTTCCAATCACATTCATGGAACTCTCCTATTGTATGTAGGTGGGACTATGCAAACTTCAGTTTCAGCTAACTCATCATATTCTACTAACTGTAAAAGCACTTTGAGTGCCTTTCTTTTGCCACAATAAAAAAGTTTCATATATTTTTAATGATTATAATATTCTACTTAAGAGATTGTGCATTCCAACATTTATCTTATAGTCCTGACAGAGAAGACAGGAGGAAAATAAATAAATAAATAAATAAATAAATAAATAAACCCTGTACATTTTGGCTGTATGCCGCAGATGCTGGGAAATGTGTCTGAACCCCTTGGGCAACCTCATCAACTTTGACAGCACTGGCCAAAAAGCAGCTGAAGCTTTTCACTTCCTGTTGAAAACATAAATATAAACTAGTGGTTTGTGCTCCACTTTGCTCCCCTCAGGTTCTCAAGCCCCAAGCTTCTGTGGTCAGTGGTATGTCTGGCTCTCCTTCTGCAAGCAGAGCCTCTCTTCAGTTACAGCTCTTGCTCAGGGAGACTGGACATTATTTTCTGAGCGACACAATACTCACCCCTTCTGGTAGCCACACATCACAGTAAATTTCCTCAGCTTGGGTGTAGCAATCCACTGCAATGTTCTGTTTAAACTTTGGGAGACTAGGTTTCATTTCCTTGACTATAATTACCTAGTTCTATTTAATGTGATTTAAATGTTTATTACACAGTGTGATACTTGAAGGCCTGCAATAGTTTCTTGACTTGTTTTTGCTTCTGATTGCCTGCCATGAGGATCCTGGGCCTGGAGTCAGACACCTGGGTTCAAGTCACAGTTGCTCCCCTACATAGTTGTGTGTGGTATCCTCTCCTGGTTTCCCTCTCAGTAGGATTATCACAAATATATCAGAGTCACTAAAAAAATCTCAGGGGCTGAGTTTAAAGTGGAAGCTGACTGGGTCCTACAGAGAAGACAGAACTGTGTAGTGGAAAGAAAGTTTGATGGAGTTGGGGAGGGCAGAGATAAGACATATGAGCTCTACTTAGACCTTGAGTTTCATATGGTCCTTTTACAGCTAAAAATCTTTATCTGTGGTGCAACTTCCTATATCTGTCTATCCAACAGTAGTAATAGTCAAGCATGCATTCTCAGTGCCTACAGAGGTGTGGCAAGGGCTTGTACACAGACTCCTTGGGCCTAAGACCAACTCCTTCCCTCACCAACTGAGTGAACTCACATAAGTTCCTTAACCTTCCCAGATCTCGCTCCTGGCCTGTACAATGAGAGAGTTGGATTATGTGGTCTCTAAAGCCCTTTCCAGCTCCCACTTAAACAAATAAACAGGGGAATAGTATAGCAGCTAAGTGGGGGCTCTAGAACCAGCCTGCCTAGAATAAT
Organism: Pipistrellus kuhlii; assembly: GCF_014108245.1. Classification (NCBI taxonomy): domain Eukaryota; kingdom Metazoa; phylum Chordata; class Mammalia; order Chiroptera; family Vespertilionidae; genus Pipistrellus; species Pipistrellus kuhlii. The sequence continues at coordinate 61,157,902 of NW_023425515.1, forward strand.
ATACAGTATACTTGCTTTTTCATCTGTAAAACAGGAATTATAATAGTTCCTATCCTACATAAATGTTTAATGAAAATTAAATAAACTAGTATTTATCTAAATTGCCTACAACACTTTCTGGCACATAATAAGGCTTCATTAGATATTAGTCTATTATTACAATGTTCCCCATCCAGAAGCATAGAGTCTGAAGGTCGGAGCAGAATCAGAGCACTCTAAACTCATTTTCAAAAACCCTGTGGTGTCATCTATAACTATGCAGTTAAGAGAGATATTTTGTGTTCAAGACCCACCTTCATTAGCTTCCTCCTGCTCCTCTCAATTCTAAGCCCCTCAATGTCCTCAGCTCACCCTGAAGATGCTCAGGTCCCTTAATCTGCCATCAAGGTTTGTTTTGCCCCTCCCATAATTCTTTATTCTGGAACTTCATATGCATATATTCTATCTAATAAAAGAGTAATATGTAAATTGATCATCACTCCAACACCCAAGATGGCCATCCCCATATGGTCAAATATGGCTGCCCCCATGTGGACACAAGATGGCCACCACAAGATGGCCGGTGGGGGGGCAGTTGGGAAGGACCAGGCCTGCAGGGAGGGCAGGTGAGGGACACAGGCCTCCAGGGGATGGCAGTTGCGGGAACCACACTTAAATGGGAGGGCAGTTGGGAGAGACAAGGCCTGCACAGGAGGGCAGTTGGAGGTGACCAGGCTTGCAGGGGAGGGCAGTTGAGGGAAACCAGGACTGCAGGGGAGGGAAGTTGGCAATGATCAGGCCAGAAGGGGAGGTCAATTAAGGGCGACCAGACCAGCAGCGGAAAGAAGTTGGGGGTAACCAGGCCGGCAGTGGATGGCAGTTAGGGGTGACTAGGTGTGCAGGGCGGGCAGTTAGGGGTGAACAGGCCAAGAGGGGAGGGCAGTTAGAGGCAATCAGGCTGGCAGAGGAGCAGTTAGGCATCAATCAGGCTCACAGGGGAGTGGGTAGGGGATAATCAGGCAGGCAGGCAGGCGAGTAGTTGGGAGCCAGCAGTCCTATATTGTGAGAGAGATATCCAGTTGTCCATTTAGGCCTGATCTCACCAGGATCAGGCCTAAATGAACATTCAAACATCTCTCAAAGAGTCCCAAATTGGAGAGGGTGCAGGCTAGACTGAAGGACACACATTCCTGTGCACAAATTTCATGCACCGGGCCTCTAGTATTATAATCATCATCATAAAGATGATAAGGATAATGTTCAGGTATGATAAGATGATAGATGGAAACATTCTGAAATTAAGCACTACCTCTCCAAATTTTTATTTAAGAATTACTTTCAAGACTAGAATACAAAGGAGATTTTGAAACCCAGAGTTAAAGATGCATTTTCACTCACTCTTTACTTTTTTTTTGGTTTGTTTTGTCCTTTCATTTTTAGGTTTACACTATTAAAATGTTTCTTTCATTAAACAGTATTACCTAAAGGGGGAAAAACATATAAGGGTTATAAAATAGGGTGGTTCCAACCCTACTCCCCCAAAAAGAAAACGCCATTAACACAAATAAAATAAAAATGTGCAAGGATTCATTCTTTTATTAAAGAGCCCTTTGCTGAACACCCACTATGTGCCAGTCAGTCAAACAGATAAGACATAAAAACAGATAAGATATGGTCTTCACAGAGGAACATGAAATGATTTTAAAAAGAACTCAGGCCGGGACCGGTTTGGCTCAGTGGATAGAGCGTCGACCTGCGGACTGAAAGGTCCTGGGTTCCATTCCCGTCAAGGGCATGTACCTTGGTTGCGGGAACATCCCCAGTGGGGGGTGTGCAAGAAGCAGCTGGTCCGTATTTCTCTCTCATCGACGTTTCTAACTCTCTGTCCCTCTCAATTCCTCTCTGTGTAAAATCAATAAAATATATTAAAAAAAAAAAAAAAAAAAGAACTCAGGTTGTCTTGGAAAACTTGGAATTAAAAAAACAAAAATTCCCTGTCTTTATTTTAGGATTTAGTAGTATTTTATTTAGGGTAAGATGTGTAATTATTGTATTGGTTATGCCACAGGAGTCTTAATGGGTGGGGTACCTAAGAAAAGGGGGGATGCAGCTGAGTCTGAGATTAGGAAAGTCCTCACACAAAACAAGTGGTATTAGAATTGTCTTAAAGGACAAAAATATTTGTCTGCCTATAAATAGGAAAGAAGAAAGGGAGGGACTGAGTAGAGAACTGTTTTGGAAGTTTGAAAGAGTGTGTGTGACCTCTATGGTAGCTGCAGAGGTTCTGTGTTGCTGGAGCACCTGGTACATGGGAGTGGGAGCGCTGGTGAGTAGGCTTTGGCCAGGTCACCAAGGGCCTCTTGAACTCTGCTAAGATCCAGGTTGCTCTCTAAGGAGTATGTCATGTCTGTGGTTGAAGAGAGAGCAGCTTCAATTCCCATGGAGTTCCAGGAAGATTTGGAGATCTGGACTAAGTGCAGGCTAAGGACCAGGGCTTGTCTATGTCCTCTCCTCCTGCTCATTTGAAGGAGGGCATTATTAGGGCAAACAGCCAAAATCATAATGGGCCAAGATGATTCACCAAGGAAATTATTTTATCCACTGCTGTTAACTCATCTTCACATACAGCGAGAGTTAGATTTGTTCAGAATCACTTTAGAAGCCAACCTTTCCTGCTACAGGGCAATTCCTCAAACTTCCCTATTTATTTTCAGATTTTTTTTTCCTCTGTGAAAATGCTTTTTGCCTATATAGAGTGTCTGTCCTATTACAATTTTAAAATTAATAATAGCTAGAACATTTCTGGAGGCATTTCATTCTCAGGATCACACACCATTAGGTCTTCAAGCAATTTTTAATTTGTTTCTCATTGATCTGCACTTGCAATTGTGCTTCTTATTGTTTCAAATCTTAATGTTTCAGTGAGAATAGTCATTGAGTCATGGCCTTACAATTGATAACCGTATCACGAATTTCAACACAGCTCTTATTCAAATGTGCCTGCATAAAAGGCCAAGGCTAAATCTTGCTCAACTGAACTACATTTTTCAAAGAAAAAAGGAAGAGACATTTGAATTTCAGAAAATCAATCAGAAATCACTTCCTGACCTTCATCGTATATGCTATAGAAAACACACAAACTTAATCTTCAGGAATAATTGTGGTACATAATTGTTATTACTCTTGCTTTATAACTGATTTATTAAAGAATAAAATGGCAATAATTCTGGTAAGCCCACTCAATGACACAGAACAATTATTGTGTGTTAATATTAGAGAAATGGTTACAGATTAAACTTTTTTCCTCATTTTTTTTCTTGTCCTATCATTCACATTATATGTCTTTTTCTTTCGCCTTTATTATCTCAATTTACCCACACTTGTTTACATGCCTATGTTCCTGAAGAGCATTGTTGGTTTGTTTGTTTGGGGAAGGTTCTTGGTAAATCATCAACATGTTCTCCCATCTCATCTTCATCATATCGTCCCAGCCCTCCTCTGCTCCAACTGTGTCTTTGGTTCTACTTAGACTATTTGAGCTACCCAATTACTAATTCACCCTTTGCCCATTTCACTTTTTCTCAACACCACTTCATTACTTAATTTTACAGTGAATTTTCTTTTATTTAAAATAATTCATTTCTTCTTATTGTTATATTGATCATTTCCTCATCCCTGTAGTATATAAATGTATTCACTCAGATATTTATTGGACATCCATTCTGTATAGATCCTCTGCTGGATATTTAAAAAAATATAGCAGCAGTAAGCTAGAGATATTATAAGCCACTGAGGTAGTTATTTAGAGACCCACCTCATACAAGGCATTGTAAATCATGAGAAAGATAGTAAGGTTAATATTCTGGGGAGGTGCTGCAGGGCTTTGAAATGATTCTCTCCTAAGATAAAAAACATGCCACAAATACACCTGAGACTAATATAACACTGAATGTCAACAGCGATTGAAAAAAAGAAAAAGAAAAAAACTTTGAAAAACAAAACATGTGACACGTGGTTTGAATCATAGCTGAGGAAGTCTGGGCTTAGAAAATTTGAATCTTTTATACTAAAACTAGGGGCCTAGTTCACGAATTCATGTGCCTTGAAAGGAACTGTGGAGCATGAGACTGTGGTAGGCACAGGGGTGAGTCTTAGCCCATCCTCTTGCCCCCACCTGGCCCCTCTCATTGCAGCCCCCAGTCCCCTGTCTGCCGTCATCCCCACTCCTGCCACTGCCGTTCCCACACCGGTGTCCATGCCAGGTGCCAGCAGCAGGTATGAGCTGGGCTGCTGCTGGCAGCAGGTGCAAGTGTACAGCAGGACCTTGGTACACAGGGAACAAGGAATTGTCAGTAACTACCAGAGGCTCCCCCTTGATGCTGCGACTGGCACCCCACCTTGGTCTGGTGCCCCTGCTCACCTGCTGTACCATCCACTGCGGCCGATGCCCACCATATTCTGTGCTCTGCAGCCTGCTGCTGATGTCACCATGTTCCTCACGCGCCTCCTGGTGGTCAGCACATGTCATAGTGACCAGTTTGGTTGTTCAGTTGTTCTGCTGTTCAGTCTGTTTGCATATTAGGGTTTTATATAAATTCTAATAATAGAGGAATATGCAAATTGTTCAGGACACCATCACGGTAACAGTAACGACCAGGCCAGTAGGGGGGCTAATGAGGGACAATCTAATGACTGAACAGCAGGCTGCATGGGGCAACGAGGTCGGCAGAGGGGGTAGTGAGGAACAACCAAACAACTGAACAGCAAGCTGCATGGGGCAACCAGACTATCAGGGGTGCAGGTGGGGGTGACCAGGCCAGTGGAGGATGGTAGTTGGGATGACCAGGCCACAGTGGGGGCAGTCGGGGGTAACCAGGTTGGCAGGGAGGGAAGTTGGGGGCGACCACACTGGCAGGGGGGCAGTAAGGGGTGACCAGGCCAGTGGGAGAGCAGTTGGGAGCAACCAGGCCAGAAGATGGGGCAGTTGGGGGTGATCAGATCAGCAGGGGGGACAGTAAGGTGTGACCAGGCCAGTGGGAGGGCAGTTAGGAGTGATCAGGCTGGTGGGGGAGGTCAGTTAGGGGCGTTCAGGAAGGGAGTGAGCAGTCCTGGATTGTGAGAGGGATGTCTGCCAGTTTAGGCCTGGGGATCCCTTGAGGTGTCCCGGATTGGAGAAGGTTCAAACTGGACTGAGGGGACTACCCCGCTGTGCACAAATTTTCTGCACTGGGCCTCTATTATATGGATTAGCATCATAATCCAAGGGAGACTGTCTCTGTTTCCCAAGGCTGTTGCCCTTAAATAGTTCAAAATAAAAGTGTAATCATTGCCTCTGCTCACAAAATGTTCAGAAACATGAGAAATCCATGAAGAACTGTCTTCTCCAAAGTAAAAAAAAATAAAATAAAAAAATAAAACAAATGAAGCACTGTATTGACTGAATTGTGTCCCCTGCCTCAAAAAACAAACAAAAAACAAACAAACAAACAAAAATATGTTAGAGCCCCACCCTCAATATCACCTAATGTGATTGTACTTGGAAATAGAGCCCTTATAGAGGCCAATGAGTTAAGATGAGCTGTTATGTTAGGGCTAACTCAATATGACTAATGTTTTAAGGACAGGAGATTAGGACATACAGAAAGACAGCATGGATGCATGTGCACAGAGGGATGTCCATATGAAGAGGCAGCAAGAAGGTGGCAACCTTCAAGTCAAGGGGAGATGCTTCAGAAGAACACAAACCTTCCATCATCTTCATGTTGGACATCCAGCCGACAGAAATATGAGAAAATAAATTTCTGCTATTTAAGCCATACAGTCTTTGGAGTTTTCTTATGACAGCCCCAGCAAACTAATACAGGTATCATTATAAACCTATTAGAGTATATTAGATTATGTAAACAGTTTAGAGTGGAGTTAGCTGCATATAAGGGAGTAGAGGAGATTAGAAAGCTTCTGGATTGATGCATGAAATAAGGAGTTGACAGGCAAAAACAATTGTCAGGTAACGTTCAGGCCTCTATTAAAGTTAGCTAAAAATAATTTGGGGCCATCAGTAGGGTCAATAATATTTTGTTAAAAAATAAAGCTCTTCTATGAAGTACTCAATAAACTGTAGAACTCTAACTTTTCCTTTGCCTCCCATATTCTTTTCTAGTCCAGTTGGATGCCAACTGTGTCATACTAACAAATGATTCATGAAGAAAATATTAATTTACTTCAGCCAAATTATATAAGGGCTCACCTGCAATAATAGGGGCTGATGTGATACAATATTATCTTAAGTAACCACTGAAGATTAGCATAAAGGATTGCCAGGTGATTTGAGCCATCAACGTTCAGTAACCCAGAGCAAATGGATGTTTGGATTTATCTAAGGTTATGAATTATCAAAGTTGGTATGGCAGAAATTCAAAGAACATAATTGTGACAGCTAGTGAGTGAAGAGTTAAAATATGAAACAGGAGGAAAGTGAAGATAGCACTGAGATTTTGTGGGAAAGAAATAAGGGAAGGAGGGGAAGGATCAGAAAAAGCAGGAAGAAGTTAATACTAACTGCATGTTTATTCTAATGTGGTTACATCATCACTGTTTTTCAATGGAGGAAACAGAGGTGTGCAGAGGTTGGGTTACTTGTGCACAATCACAGAAGTATGGGGCCAGCATTTAATCTTGGGTCGAATAGTATAAGCCATGCATTTCTCATTACTCTCCATTGACTGGTATGTTAAACAGCAATAGGAGTGAGAATAATTAAAGAGACAAAGCTTTGCCCTAGCCGGTTTGGCTCAGTGGGTAGAATGTTGCACTGTGGACTGAAGGGTCCTGGGTTGGATTCCAGTCAAGGGCAAATGCCCCAGTTGTGGGTTTGATCCCCAGTTGCGGGGCATGTAGGATGCAGCTGTTGGGTGATGGGCGATGTTTCTATCTTTTTTCCCCTCTCTCCTCCTCTCTGAAATCAATCAAAATACACACACACACACACACACACACACACACACACACACACATATATATATATATATATATATTTTTTTTTTTTTTTTTAATTTAATTTTTTTTTTTTACAAAAAGAGAGACAAAGCTTTAAGTCTTAGGTACTGTTAGGTACTGGAGTTGTCCCTGTTAGGCCTGAAGAGAAGTTTCAAGGTGTGGCTACCCATGCCTTTGCTAGAGCGGAGAGGAGGTGAGATAGTGAGCTCATCGGAAGAGTGGTAATAAAGAGCCCAAGCTTTGTACATGTGCCATCACATAGGCTGTACTGGTGGAGATTTCAGGTCAGAGTAGTGGACAGAGAGAGAGAGAGAGAGAGAGAGAGAGAGAGAGAGAGAGAGAGAGAGATATAAAGGAGCTGCTGCTGCAAACGAGACAAAATAATCTATACCAAGATTGCATGCTCCTTCTTCCCATTTTATTTTTAGAAAAGACAAAAACAAGCCTTAGAGTAACAATGTTAGATTTATAAGAGTGTCCTCTCTAAATAAGTCAAACATTTCATTGTGATTTGTGTGAGAAGGTGCCTAGGACTAAATATTACAAAGAAGGTGTATTTCCAATCCATATGATATTTTCATTTTATCTTAAAAGTCATTTATTCTTGCATTTGGACCTTTATCCTGACCACAGTCATAATTTTAACTCTGCAATGAGAATAATAACTATGAAATATCAGTCAATTAGGCTGAGGTGCCTCTTGCTTGGTATTAAGGAAAGAATAGTTACCAGCATATCTGACAAATCTGCTGCTCCCTGTATTGTGCAGGATGGGGAAGATGTCTTCATCTACATTAAACTCTGTGGGTGGAGAGGGTGTATCTCAGTGCACATCTGAGTTTCTGAGTAACAACACAGTGCAATATGTGTTTTCAGATCTGGATCTTTCACACAGCCCGTTGTTACTGGTTCCTTAAATGTGACTGTCATAGAACTCAGAGTATTTGAGAAAAAATGAAAATACAATGATTCACACTGTCTGTGCTGTCAGAGTTACTTAAATTTCACAGTCTATTTATGCTAATAAAAAAAATCCCTGAAAATCCATTTGCATAGCATACACCCACAAGTTTTTAAAATAGATAGAGAAAAACTGTCTAATAGTTGCTATACATAGATACCCTATTGTTTAATTATTTAGTTGACTGATATTTAATTGAAATTCAAATAGATCATTTTCTAAAAGTTCAATTTTTAAGATAGAAAGGAACTTTTGGTTTGATGAGGTCCAAAAATAAAATTTATTCAATTAGCCTGATAAATGTCTTATCTAATTAGCTGAGTGTCCAGAGCTGACACGTTGAGAATATTAGCTATTGTTTTATGCTTTGACTTCCTATAATATTTAAGTGTGTGCCAGGGGATTTATATATGTTATCTAACTTATTCTTACATTATGGTGCAGGTATTATTATCATCATTAAGAAGATGAGGAAGCTAAAGTCCATGGAGCTAAGTAACTTGTGTACATGGTCAGTAAGTGGTAAAGTTAGGATTTATGTCAGTAACTAAAAATAGCCTAAATTCAAACATAAATTTTGCGTGTTGCCTTCTTTGTATATATTTTTTGAATAACAATATTTAACATGCTAATAATTAACATTAACTACTTGTCATGTTCATTGAATTAAATGTAAATAATTTAATCTTTACAACAATTTCATAACATGAATACTTTATGAGGAAACTGAAGCAGAGGAGTGCTATTGGTAGTCAATGACGGTGATAGTTCTGAACCAGGTCTGACTCCTTTCTCCTAACCACTATACACCTTTAGGTTCTATCTTGACTGATATTGAACCCATCCACATAGATGCTGCTTCTCAAGGTCTTAATCAGATTAAAGCAAAGATGAAGTTATTTTCAAAGTTCCTCTAGTCGATTTTTATTTGAAGATTTTGGCTTGACATAGCCAGAGAAGTAAAATATAACTTATTAAAAATCCAGCTTAGCAAACTATACTCCTTTACAGAGTCTCTTTTTCTTCTCCTGTAACCATGACGCCAACAAAATTGTATAATATATTCTAATGTGGCCTATCAAGACCCGCTGTGCAAATCAATGGTTAAGATTATAGATTTTGAAGCCTTTCTTATAGCCTTTCTGTATAATTGATTTAATACCTATAAATTGTTCAAATCATTGCCTAAAATATAGTAGCGTACAACAAATATCAGACATTATTGGTCCATCGTATTCTTAAGATGTTGAGTTGTCAAAGAGAACAGAAATCTGGATAGGTACCTAATGCTGCAGTCAGGACTTAGAATTCAACTGTGTCCCATGATCTGAGACATGGTTTAATATATAACCCAGTTTTATAGGTAGATGTGTATGTGTACTGTGTGTGTGCTTGTGTGTGTGTGTGTGTGTGTGTGTGTGTGCGCGCGCGCGACCACGAGCGCACGCGCATTCACGGAGTTTTCCTTTGAACTTATTTTAGTCTAAGCTGCTTTGCTTTCAAATCCCACCTTCTTTACACACCCAACTTGTCTTCCTCTTTCCTTTTTTACTTATTCCAGTTTTATTTTCATCACAACCCAAACTTCAATATAAGTTACTAAAGTAGGTAGAGACATTGAAGAAGACCAAACAGAAAGAAACATTCTGTGCTAATGCAGAGAACATCTTAATTCTGGTCGCATCTATGGAGGAGAGGAAGCATGTATGGCTCTGTTCTTTGTGCCCATTTTAATTCTGAAACATGTTCGAGGTCAAAGTATGGAGCCGCCTAAAATGATTCCCATACTACATTAATATGTCACTTAATTGCAGAAAAGTTTCCTTCAGAAGAAAGGTTTCCCTCTGAAGTCAACTTTAATTTTCTGATGGATGCTGGTCTGTATTTCATTATGAAGAAACCACAAGGCAATCATACTCTTCACAGTCTTTCCTATCCATTCTCATTTTTTTTTGTTCAAAAGGTTTTATATATGATTCCATCATTAATCCTCACAGAATCTGTAGAATGATTACTCATATTGCATTTCCAGAATCCTCCAAGTCTAATGTTTTGCACAAAAGGTAGTTAGCAGCCCATCCTTCCAAGATAGAAGGGAATAAATGTAGGTCAGTTGGCTTCAGACTCAAGCTCTTCTTATCTCTAATTTGAAGAGAACTGCCTTTTTGGTAAGCTGCCAAATTAAATTGAATATAGTTGATGTCTGCTGGGACCCCAGCTGACTGGGCTCTAGAAAAAATGAAGGCAACAAAGATGATACAATATATTTAGAGGATGATAACATGGCCATCAACATAGGGTGACCAGGAGTAGTGGCCTTCTTAGTAGTTGTATTATGAAACTGATGGAGTCAGCCTTAATTTGAAGTGCCATTATTAATATACAACACAGTCCAATATGGAGATGGTCAAGAAACAGTAGGAGATATTGGAAGTCAGGTAAGTAGCACTCCTAATGGGTTTCTAGTCAAATGGCTATTGAGAAAAGAATCAGTCAGGGACCAGATAGGATTCAGCCTGCTACTAATGAACTCCCGGACAGGTAGGAAGTAAGCAGGTCAGATACTAGCCAGAGTCTGGGATTCTGGGTAGGAATCTGGATCCAATAGAAAGTTTGAGTCTTGAAAAGAAGTCTAGGGCAAAGAAACTGTGGCATATCTTACATCTACCTGATTCTCAGCCTATTGGGGATGGAAGGCAGCAAAACCAAAGTTGAATCACACCAGTTAGTAGTTTCAACCTACTAATTACAGTGCATCTCAAACTTTAATCCTATATAATAAAAGTGTAATGTGCAAATAGACCAAATAGAGGAATGGCCAGTTGGTGGGGGCCAGGGCCAGTGAGCAAGCAGTGCCATGCCAACTAAGGCATGTGCCAGTGGACAAAGGGAGGGGACAGTGATGGGGGGTGGTGGTGACCAGCTGCAGTGGAGGGGCGATGGGGGATCAGGGCCTAATTTATCAGTCAGACACCCCCTGTGGGCTCCTAGACTGTGAGAAGGCACAGGCGGGGCTGAGGGACTCCCCTCCCCCAGAGTGCACAGATTTTCATGTACCAGGCCTCTAGTGTATATATATATATATATATATATATATATATATATATATATATATATATATATATAAATCAACTGGTGATTTTGTTAAAATGCAGATTCTGATTCTGAAGAGCTATGGAGCTGGATTCATGGTCTGCATTTCTAACAAGCTGCCACATTATGCTGATAAAGATCTGGGGACCATACTTTGTGCAGAAAGGTACTGCTTGCCTTGTTAAGGATTCACCAAGAAATAGGTGAGGGAAATGAGACAGACTTATAGTTAGTGACTAGAATTAGTAGTAGCCAAGGGCTTACAGGGTCCTAGGTGGACTGTGGCATCATGCTGTCCAAGTACAGGCATTTTGCAATCCCTCTGGGCAATGGTGGTGTCCAGCAAAAAAAGCAACACAAGCTTGCTTCTCTGGGACTCCTTGACTAGCATATTTTCTCTAAGGTGATAAGTTCCTGCTATGGCAGAAGCTGTGATAAAGGATAGGTGATGCAGTTAATTTTATGACAAGTCTTCTGTTTCTTTCTCAGTTATGATGGTCTAACCAAGTAATATGTTTGGAGGTAAACCATGTTCTTTTATCATAGTAGCTATCTTGAGCTCAGAAAAGAGGAAACAGTTCTTCCAGCCAGAAGAAACCAGTGATCCAGATCATTGCTACAGGAAAATAACTGAGCTTAGAATGGTGAAAACTAATTTCAAGGAAAACCATTCCACCCCCCAAACACACACACACACACACACACACACACACACACCAGTTTCTGCCACATTGGACAACTTTCCACATTCTGCCAACACCTGTCAGAAGGGTCCTGCTATCAAACGGCTGTTAACCTAAGTAAAATAATAATCTAAGAATAAAAACAAATTTTAAAAAATGACATAATTAAGGCCCTTGCTCTGAAACTGGGCATAACACAAATGGTTTTAGTCTAGCCAAGCTGAGGTCTAAGCCAGAGCACAGAAATGCTGAGTCTAGCCTTTAGTCCTCTGGGTATCAGTAGGCATTTCTCACAGAAACTAGGTGTTTGGTCCCTCCCAGAAAATTTCCAGTTACAAAGTCTAGTATTAGCACCAGGAATCTTTGTGCTCCCAGCTACTGCAGAGGATATTCAGAGGAACAATCTATACACTTTACATGTCAGTTTATAGCAAGCTTCATCTCCTACTATCTCCAAAAATGACAGCTTGATTATAATGTAATTATCTCTTGTTGTGAAGCTAGTGCATAATTTTATTTCCAGATGGGTTTATGCTGGTTATAGCTAAACTCATTACTGGAAAAGTGGTCATGGACAAAACATAAATAAATAACCTAAAGGCAGACCATGATAAATTTCTTTAAAGAGGAGAGTCTTATAAGGTGAGGATTGCAGGGAAAGCACTCATCTGTTTTATGTCATGCATACCCCACTGTTTGAAAGATAAATATTTCTGTTTTAAGAGGACAGAGGCGGTTCTGAGTCAGTGGAGATGTTTCTGTGGAAATGAAAAAAAATATGCAAATACTGCCATAAAGACTGGAAGAGCGTGAGAGCATCCCTGCAGCAGATAATTTGATCTGCAGGGAGACCACATTACACAGAGAGGAGGCAAATATGCCAGCGTCAAGGTCCACTGGAAAGCATGCAGCCCAAATACCATGTTATGTAGATGAAGGGAAAACATAATAGAGTCATCTCATAAATAAGTTCTTGTGAAGGACCAGTTTACTAGTGTTCTTATTCTGTGCCTACAGAGGTTTGAGGTAGATTTATTTCTCTTGATTCCAAGTTTTGCTGAGTGTGACAGTATCAGTATAAACTTTTAGCTTCAACACGTTTCGAGGTATTCTTGATAAGGTTGATTCATTCATGTACCACACAACTCTAAAACCATGTGCCAGGCACTATAATGAAAACAATGCAAAAAAAAAAAAAAAGGTTATTGAAAAAAATGCACACAGGATCTAATTAGAACTTTGATGTAAAAACATTGTAACTTCGGAGAATGCCTCATGGTGAGGGTGATGTTTGACTGGAGTCTTGATGGAATTAGTCATGTGGCTACAGCTGGGTCTGGAAAAAAGAGGAGGATATGCCAGGAGAGATGCTGCTGGAAATGTGAGTAAATATTTGCCAATTTAGGAGTGGCTTCCCTCTGTGACTTATGCTTATCTTTTGCTTCATTTTTTTTAAAATAAGGTATGAGATAGACATTTTAAGTTACCAAGAGAATTAGAAATTGGTCCAAAAGAGGATTGGTTCTAAAGAGAACTAGAAATTCTATTTCCTTTCAATCTTACTTTTAAACCATAGTAACCTATATTCAGATATTAGCAATTTGGTTTCAGACTTCTTCTCAGTATACATCTACTGCTTTTATATATTGAAGCAGATTTAGACCTCCACACTTTCTGAGGAGAAGTTTCACAGTTTACTCAAAACCAGACATGTGCTTCAGGGGGAGAAAGCACGTTGGCCCTCAGTATAACTTCTCTGAGGGTGGTGATTACGTGCACACTAAGCCCATCACATGTTAGATAGGAGGAATAGTCAGCTTTTTCTCCCTCTCCTCTAACAGAACATTAAGCCACAAGTTTTAATATTTTTATAAACAAATCACAGGAACGTAAATATTACATGTTCTATTTGCTGCAATTCTGTGAAGTGTATGTTTTTAAGAAAGGTGCACAGAGGTCTTAGTGGGACTTACTTAAATTATAACTTGTCATTCCATTCCATCAAAAATTGGTAAAGCATTAAATTTATGGTGTTAATGAAGCTATTCAGCCTAGAAAGAGGAATTTGACCCAGTCTCTTGGAATAAGCACTAATCTCCCCAGGTCATGCTCCAATGTGTCTGGAGACCAGAAATGGGCTCTGATTTATAAAATGCCAAAGTATGCATCCAAACAATATTGGAAAGAAGCTACATGGAAATATATCCAACTATAGAAGAAATCGAACTGTCCTATTATACTAATCAGAAAAGACCATCAATATATTAAAACAAAGCTAAAAACAATTTTTGTGTACCTCCCCTAAGCCAGCCAAGAGGATTGTTATACAGACAATTTGTCCACATTACATATAAATTGCTGTGTAAACAAAGTATAATAGAGCACCTCTAAAAAATAGAGTATAAAATAAAACTTTATATAGCTTTTAGTTTATTCAGTCAATTCACTGTCACCCTGTGATTTAGGCCTCAAATAAACTTCTTTACATACTCCAAGTTCAGAATAATGACTCTACTATAATAAAAGAGGAACATGCAAATTAACCATTACTCTGCTACACCCACAAGCCATGCCCACCAGCCAATCAGGAGCGAATATGCAAATTAAACCAACCAAAATGGCGGCCAGCCACAGAGCAAGCAAGAGGCTTGGGTTTCCCCAGTAATGGAGGAAGTCAAACTTCCTGGCCTGCCCTGGCCTCCTCAAGGCTACAAAGTTTCAATTATAGAAGATAAATAAATCCCAAATCCTAGGGCCTCCACTTGGGTCACCTTGGGGCGTGGCCGGCCAGCAAACCACCACAGGCCCCTCACCCAGGACACCCCAAGGGAACTCCCACCCTGATCATGGACACACTTCAGGGCAAACCAGCCATCCCCACCTGTGCACCAGGCCTCTATTCTATCTAATAAAAAAGTAATATGCAGATTGACCATCACTCTAACACACAAGATGGCTGTTCCTAAGTGGTCAAAGATCCTGTCCCCATGTGGACTCAAGATGGCTGCCACAAGATGGCCAGCAGGGGAAGGCATAGGGAGGGACTAGGCCTGCAAGAGAGGGCAGTTGTGGGTGATCAGGCCAGCAGGGGAGGGAAGCTGGGGAAGGGGAGACCAGACCTGCAAGGGAGGGTAGTTGGGGGCAGCTGGGCCTGTAGGGAAGGGCAGTTTGGGGGGACCAGGCCTGCAGGGGAGGGCAGTTGGGGGTAACCAGACCTGTAGGAGAGGGCAGTTAGGGGCAATTAGGCTGGCAGAGAAGGGAAGTTGGGAGGAACCCAGGCCTTCAGGGGAGAGTAGGTGTGGGGAACAGGCCTGCAGGAGAGGGCAGTTAGGAGTGACTAGGCCTGCAAAGGAGGGAAGTTGGGGACAAACAAGCAGGCAGGGGAGCAGTTAAGCATCAATCAGGCTGGCATAGGAGTGGTTAGTGGGTCATCAGGCTAGCAGGCAGAAATGGTTAGGGGAAATCAGAAAGGCAGACTGGCAAGCAGTTGGGAGCCAGCAGTCCTGATTGGGGAAGGTGCAGGCTGGGCTGAAGGACTCCCCCCCAACACACACTTCCCGCAGCCCCCATGCAGGAATTTAGTTCACTGGGCCTCTTGTTTAATATAATTAGAGGACTCATGGACTAGGAATTAGCCCTTTGAGCATTTTTAGCTAAAGAGCTATGGAAGTATTGTATAAAGTGGAAAAATTGATCATGCTAAGTTTCTGCTTAAATCTAAATGGCTTTTGGTTGCCTAGACTAAAATGCTCTGAAACCATCCAAACTTAAATGACATTTCTGAAGCTGGGCACACAGTGAGCATAAGAGTGAGCAACTGGAGGAAGCAGGCCTCTAATGAACTACAACTGCTCAGAAAACTAAACTGGAGAATCGAGTTGAAATTATCAACAGCATTTAAAATTTTAATTAGAAAAGTAGAATGAATGTTAATGAGTTATGGTATTTTGAAGTCTTCATGGGAAGAATTATTAATAAATAAATAATAGTAAACAGGTTATTGTTGTGCATTTAGATAGAACAAAATGAAAAAATTAAACCTAGGCATCAAGTTTAGTCCAAGACCAGTCCTGCCCCCATGAATCTAGGCTCCCAGTCTGCCTACCACTTATTTGTCCCTGAGAACCCAGACTCTAGGTCAGTCCCCATGGACCCAGGCTCCAAGCCCATTCCAGTTGTTTCTGGTGCTATGTCGGTTCCTGAACCCATGGGCCTGATGAGGGCCAAACAAGGCCTTTTAGTCACAGGCACCTGGCATGTCATAGAACTAGGCCTGCCTGCCATGGACCTAGGTATCAGGACTACCCCCATATAGGCAAATCCCAGACCTAAGCTCCAGGCCCACTCTACCACCAGGTTCCATAACTATCCCTGTAAATGCAGACTCTAGGTCAGCCCTTGTGCTGGGCTGTAGGCCAGGCCAGCTCCCGCAGACCCAATCTCCAGGCATATCTCCACACCAGGAACACTATGGATCTGGACCCAAGGCCCACTTGTGTGGACCCAGACTCCAGCCCTTTTTCAGTAGTTCCTGGTGCCAGCCTAATCCCAAAATCCAGGCTCCAGGCACATATCAGTTCCAGTCCATCCCAACAGCCTCAAGTTACAGGCTTACCCCTATATCTATACACGTAGGCTTCAGGCCCACACCTAGGGACCCTGGTGCCAACTCTGTTCTAGTGGACCCCGAAACCAGGCCTTGTTGCTCACAGATACTAGCAGCACACTCACCTGTGCTCCCCACCTGCCACTCCACCCAGAATCTCTGGCCTAGCTGACTAGTGAAGGTTTCTCTGCTGAGTCAGTCTGTGAAGACTGGAAGAGATTACTACATCTTCAAATACAGAGATATCAATGCTACAAGGATCATGAAGGATCAGGTAAACATGACACTACCAAAGAACAAAATATAAGCACTTGTAACCAACCCTTAAAAAATGAATACATACAATGTGCCTGAAAACCAATCCAAAATAATTATCTTAATAAGCTCTGTGAGTTAAAAGAGAACACAGACAATAAAAAAAAATGAGGAAATGATAAATGAACAAAATGAAAACTTTAACAAAGATATAGAAGCCATAAAAAATGAAATTCTGGAGCTGAAGGATATAATGACTGAATTGTGAAATTCAACAGAGTTTCAAGATAGTGAAGCTGGTGAAGTAGAAGAAAGAAACAGCAAACTCAAAGACAGATAGTAATAATTTGAAAATACCCCATTAGAAAAACAAAAAGAAAAGAAAGTAAAGAATGCCTATCAGCAAAAAAAATCAGTATTTCCAATCTGGTAGTCCCAGAAGGAACAGAGGAAAGGGAACTTATTTAGAAAACTTATTTAGAAAACTAACGACAGAAAACTTACCAAATCTACATAGAGAATTAAACATCTTGATTTAAGTCCAAAGAATTCCAAATAAACTGAACATAAGGTCTTTACCAGTTGGGGAGTTTTTGATTACTGCTTCAAACTCCTTAGTCATTATTAGTCTGTTCAGATTTTTCTATTTAATCATGATTTAGTCTTTATATATTGCATATTTCTAAGAATTTATCCAATTTCTTCTCTCTCTCCCTTCCTTGTCTTCTTTCCACTCATAGTGGAAAAAATATCCTTAGGTGAGAATTTAAAAAAAATTAAAAATTTAAATTAAAAATAAAGAATTGATACCAATCTTCCTTAATCTCTTCCAAAAAAATTGAAAAGGAGGTAAACCTTCTAAACTTATTTTACAAAGCCACCATAATTCTGATATCAAAGTCAGATAAGAACACTAAAGAAAAAAAGAAAGCATTACAGCCCATATACCTATTAAACATATATTTAAAAAATCTGCAATAAAATATTAGTAAACTAGATTCAACAGTATAATAAAAGGATAACTAAATGGAATTTATCACTGGGATGCAAGGGTAATACAACATATACAAATCAGTTATATAATATACTACATTAACACAAAAATCACATTATAGTGCCAATAGATACAGAAAAAGCATTTGATAAAATTTAACATCTGTTCATAATAAAAATTCTCAGTAAATTAAGTGTAAAAGAAATGAACCTCAACATAATAATTATACACTGAGTGGCCAGATTATTATGATCTCTGAATACATAATAATCTGGCCACTCACTGTGTGTGGGGAGGGGACATGGGCAGTTGGTTGGCCTGCCTGCTGGTCTAACTTCTTGTCGAGGGGACAATTTGCATATTAGCCTTTTATTATATAGGATTTACACTGAGTGGCCAGATTATTATACATTCAGAGTTCAGAGATCATAATAATCTGGCCACTTAGTGTATGTGACAAGCTAACATCATACTCAAGGACAGGATAACGTATCTACTCTTGCTACTTTTACTCAACATAGTACTAGGTGTCCTTTCCAAATCAGAAAGCAAAAAGTAAAAGTTATGTCTCTGTTGACAGATGACACGATATATGAAGACCCTAAGGACTTCATATTAAACACACACACACACACACACACACATACACACACACACACACACACACACACACACACTGTTAGAGTTTAAAAATTCAGTAAAGTTGCAGGAAGATACAAAATCAACATAAAAAAATCATTTGTGTTTCTATACACTAACAACAAGCTATTGTAAAGAGAAATTAAGAAAGCAACCTCATTTACAATAGCATCAAAAATAATAAAGTATTTTATTAGGAATAAGTTTGACCAAGGAGGTGAAAGGTCCATTGAGTGAAAACTATAACACAATTATGAAAGAAATTAAAGAGGACATAAATAACTGGAAAAATAATCTGTGTTCACAAATTGAAAGAATTAATAATGTTAAAATGTCCATCTTACCAAAAGCAATCTCTAGCTGCAAAGTAATCACTACCAAAATTTCAAAATAAATTTTTATAGAAATTGAAAAAAACAGCATTAAAGTTCATATGGAACCACAAAAGACCCTGAGTAGTCAAAGCATACTTGTGAAAGGAAAACAAAGCTGGAGGCATTTCCTGATTTCAATGTTACAAATTTATAATGGTCCCATAAAATCAGACACACAGATTAATGGGACAGAATAGAGAGCCCAGAAATAATCCTGTGTATATGCAGTCAATTAATCTTCACTCAGGGCTCTGAGAATTTACAATATGGAAAGGATAGTCTTTTCAATAATTGGTGTTTTGAGAAATGAATATCCTTCAATTTAATTGGACACTTATCTTACATCAACTCAAAATGGATTAAAGATTTATACATAAGACCTGAAGCCATCAAATTCCTAAAAGAAAACATAAAGGAAAATCTTGTCATTGGAATTGACAATGATTTCTTGGATATGGCACCAAAAGTACAGCCAACAAAAATAATAATTTACAAATAAGATTACATCAAACTAAAAAGCTTCTGCACAACAATGAAACAATAAAGAAAATTAAAAATCAACCTATGTAATGAGAGAAAATATTTACAAACTATATCCTATATAATAAAGAGGTAATATCCAAATTGACCCTCAGGCCATAACACTGTCATAAAATGGTGGTACGCACAGTGGGGACTGGGCAGCGGGGGCAGGGTCAGCAGCTACTCTGCCCGGCTTCTACAAGGTTCTTGTGGCCCTACCGTGGCACAGGGGTCCGGCATTCTCTGTAATATAGGATAGTTTGTAAATGTTTTCCAAAGAAATAATTCAAATGCCTAAGAGATAAATGAAAAGGTTTCTCATCATCACTTATCATTAGGGAAATGCAAATCAAAACCACAGTGAGATCTCACCTTGTACCTTTCAGGATAATTATATATAAAACCTGAATCTATCTATCTATCTATCTATCTATCTATCTATCTATCTATCTATCTATCTATCACCTATCTAGATTCTGTATTGGCAAGGATGTGGAAAAAGAGAAAACCCTGTTACATTGTTGGAGAAATTAAAAATTGGTATAACCATTATAGGAAACAGAATGGTTGATCCTTCCCAAATTTTTTTAAATTAAACTATGATGTGATCCAGGAGATACCTTCCTTGCCTCTGCCTAGCACCTATCTGGTGGTGTCCACTAATTGCTGGCGTTCCTTGGCGTGTAGTTCCATTTGAGTCTCTGCTTCCGTCATCAGTGGCACTTCTCTTCTTCTTATAAGAATGCCTGACATATTGGATTAGAATTTACTTTAATGGCCTCATCTTAACTTGATTACATCTGCAAAGACCCTATTTCCAAATAATGTCAAGTGCACCAAGTTCCTGGGATTAGGGCTTTAGTATGTCTTTTGAGGGGGATACAACTGAACCCATAACGCCTGGGTCATTCCATTACTGAGATAGTTAAAATATGAGACAGCAGTGGGAGATGCTGGGTAGTTTTTATTTTTCATGCTGTGAAAATGTTTGCATGACTGTTATTGTGTATTATTTCTGCTAAGTATTAGAGGAAGCCTACTTTTCTATGTACCAAGTGAGGAAGAAAAAGTTGTAATTCAATAGTATCACTGGCAACCATTTTAAGTATAAAGGAAAGTCACCACCCCAGGTTTGATAGAAGCAGGTGGGGTTCAACGGTCTGAAGAATGGAAGACCTTCTTTTTCCTCTTACAATAGAGGTCTCCACTGTTCAAATGACTGAAGCAAAAGACACATCAGAGAAACTAGTGTGGATAGTCTCTGATTTTATATATACATATATATATATATATATATATATATATATATATATATATATATATATAACTTAGTGATTCCTTGTGTAAAAAATAAAAATGTTTGTTAAATATCTTACTATTGGCTGATTCTTGTAGTACTGACTTCTTTATTCACTCTATTATGTATATGAAAAATCAATTACTTTGGGGCCTAGAAAGAAGAAAGTCTTTCCTGATCTTTAGCCAGAAATTTTCTTAAACTGTATAAAAAGATATACATACACTATGTGAGAGAACATATTAAAAAAACTACCACATATTTCTCTCTATCATTTAGGGAGCATGTAGAGAAGCAGTAAGAAACAACATTTCATAAACTTTGTAAAATAGGATTAAAGGAAATCAGGCAAATGCAAAAGCTTACAAAACTATTGATAACTTTGAATCTGAAATATTTTAGGAGTAAAAGAATATGACAATGAATAACACCACAAGTGGGATATGTCAAAAAGTGCCATCAAGTGAAGTAATTCCACTCTTTTCAACTAACTCACCTATAGTTTTAAAGGAGTATATCAACTCCTTTATTTTAGGGTATTGCCCCTCACACCATTTGATAACAGTTTTTAAAATTCCTTTTATAAATAAATCTTCACTAGGTGCTATAATGGTAAAAGATATCTAGACAAATTAGGCTTAAGAAGAGCTTTTAAATTCACACAAACTGTCCTTTAAAAGGCATGCCTATTTCAGAGACATGCATGTCTCCTATTGCTATGTTTCATGTCATTTTGGAGTATCACACATTAAAAGAAGGACTACTAGAATGCAGGATCTTAGGGGTTTTTGTTGTTAACATGGTATCTGCCTTTCTGGGAGGTAAATAAAAGACTGATCCAATTGAATCTAAACTGAGAGAGGCTTAAACAAAATTTAATGAGCTCTAAAATTTATAGTAAGTCCTTAAGTCTTCTCTCAGAAGTCCTATCTCATTTTCTAACTCATTTCTATAATTACCTCTGTCCCTATGGCCAGAGTGCTGAGGGAGTAGAAGGAATCTAATAAAGAGAGGAAGAGATAATTTTCAGCCTCTTGCTTCATCTTGATGGATCTACTCTTACCTCTAATATTTATCTATTCTATAATTAGTCCTTGGCATCTTATGTCACTGTGTCTTTTTTTACTGCATAGAAGAAAACATCTTTATATTGACATTTATTAAAAGGAGTAAAAATTGATACCAAGATCTGGGTCAGCAAGCTGATCTAACTCCATTACTCACTACTAGATGTGAGGAGGGCAGAAAGGCATTTGCACATATGACCATTTAAAACCATCCTGCCTTGATAGACAGGGATTTGTGGATGAGTAATTTAAAGTTGTCTGTTTAGGTTCATTTCCAATTGTGCTTATTAAGATTATACAGCAACCAGGAGTTTCTTATAAATGTTCCTGGACTTAATGAGCCTTGTTTGGGAATCATTAGTTTCTCTCTGCTTCCTTCACATGGCCTTCTCTTTTGTGTCAAGTTTTCCTCTGTCTGCTTCTTACAAGAACACGTGTGATGGCATTTGGGGTCCACCTCAATAAACCAACATAGTTTCCCAATCTCAAGACCCTTAATTTTATCACACTCAAAAAGTCACTTTTGCCATATAAGATAACATTCATAATTCTGGAGATCAGGACATGGATAATTTGGGGAGCCATTATTCACCCCACCATAGCACTATTATTGGAATTGATAAAGCAGTATGGATAAATTGAAATTCTATACAAACTAAATATCCAATCAAAGTAAATGGTATCCATGCAAAATGCATAGTAGTTCCAATCTATTGTAACAGATAAAGAAGTCCTTATGTTACTAAAATTATACTCTTGATGAAAAAAAAAATGGCTATGGGTTCCTAGCTTTCTCTTACTCAACTCATAAGAGAAAGATTCTATTATGCTTTCCTTGAAACTAGTTGAGTCAGATATATTTTCTAAAGATTGACAGAAGTGTCCAGGTAGGTCAGAACATGGTAGCTCACCTTACAGAAGTTAGCTGTTATTACTGATTGTCTATCTGACATGGTCAGACAGGGTTGCATCCTCTCTCTTACAACTTGCAAAGTCATAGCAAAATCAATCTGTGCTTGAAGCTGCCATGGGTGGGGTTGGGGGTGTGTGTGAAACTTTAGATTTCTTTTAGATCTAGGTGTCGCTTCTTAACTTGTCAACATGCTCTATAGAGAAAGCATGAAAGTCCTGCTGTTAGATTAGGTATTGTTGCCAGCTCTCTATGTATGGTATTTATTTGCAAATATAATGATTTGTTCTCCAGCCAACATGCCTTTCTTGATAGAGGTACAGTTGGAGAAAGAAAGAATTTTTAAGCTTAACAAAAAAATCAATAAAAGCAAATGTAACTGCAAAAAGTTTTGCAAAGTGAATTTCTCCTAAGCATAAGTCATTCAAGTGGATTTTACATAGATTCTTACAATTTTTTTTTTTGTCTTATACCTCAATGTCAGAAAATAAAATAAAACACTGTCTAGTTCTGAATTTCAAAGCAAGTCTGGACTGCTGACTTTCTGAGGGTGTGTAGAGTATCACTTGTCTAACTTATAAATCGGGGAATATCAGCATGAAAGATAATAAGAATAATAGTCACTCGAGTGTGTGTGGGGGGGGGGGGCGGGGAGGAGAGAGTTGGAAGAGAAAGAATTATGGCTTATTAAACTGCAAATATTAAAAAACAAAAACAAAAACAGTTTTGCTCCGAACTGATTTAGTGAATACTATATGTAATTAAAGTAGAAAATAAAAACGGAAATTAGCATTAGCTTCCAAAGTGTCTTGTTTCCAATCTGGGCACCATTGTTATAGCAGACTATCAATATAACTTAACACTAAACAATGCTCGTTTACAAGAATCTCAAATATCTCCACAGACAAAGCAAGGTTGTCTTCATTATGTAGGAAGCAAATCACTGAGTGAATAATTTAGTACATGGTTCACATGCAGGTGAATTAGGAGCGGGTCTCCATCTTGATATTTGAAATAAAATTAGATCAGTCCAGAGCCGCATCTGGCCTTTGTCCTGGTCTCTTTTCCCAGGGAGGTGGGCAGAGCCAGCTTGGTAAAAAGTCATGGGAGGGGTAGAGAGGATTCACCCAAAAACTCATACCAAAGGGTGAGAGTAGCATAAGGGGATGTACTTCAGCTCACTCTGTTACACTGATAGGTTTTACCTCTGAAGATTACCTTGCTCTACTTATTCTGATTTTCAGAAAGGAAAGAACCTTGGGGAAAGAAGCTTTATGGGCTTATCAAAAAGTATCATGAGACACAATTAACAAAGAACAATATCATGTTCTTCCTGTGCAGCATGTTCGCAGACTATCCCAAAGCTTGGGGACCGTGGCACTCGAGGAGAAGCAGTGCCACAGCCTGCAGGCTCAGGCTCCTTAATGGCTGGTGGCCCCTGAGCTATGGAAACGCCGCATCCTACCTCTCCAGGTTGGACATGCATGGCCTTAGCTGTCTGAAAGGGAGAATGCTTCATGCTCCTTAAAAGGTCACCAAAGAGCAGAACTAGGTATTGAGTCTCTCACGTGCCCAGCGGGCTGCAGGTTCCACAGAAGCGCCCCTGAATAATGACCAAGTTCTCATCTCAGAGTGTGTTATTAAATTATTAATCTTCACTACAGTTACTACAGCTAATAAAGTGCCGGTGCCGAGCACAATAGCAACAGTCATTGTGTGGCAGAATGATTAAACAGCAGGCTGCAATAATTATTCTAATCCATCTTCAGAGATGGAGGCAAAGCTCTAAAAACCAAATCCATCAATTAGTGAAGAAGAGCGCTGGGGAGGGGGAAAAAAAATCAATGAAAAATAAGTTTTCACAACAAAGCAATAAATCAATCCCAAATAATTGTGCTGCATCATTGTATCCCAACCAGTGGTATGATACCAGTCACTGCAATTAAATACCAAAGCAGTGGTATTTAATTACTCAGCTGGAGCTGGAGCGTGAGCTGATTCTTGTCAGGCTTTGTGGCATCTAAACAAATCCCGAGGACTTCTATTTGAAGCGTCATGTCATAGCAGGATAGTTCTCTTGTCGTTAAGCACTAGGTCCTGTCACTGTCCTATGTGAAACACCCAAACAGCATGGAGAATGATTTTTATGGCCATCCTAGCAGTCCCTATGTAATCCTCTGCTTATTATTTCACAATTGCCAGAGACCTTTTTCCAACATCTGAAGTTTTCTTCCTCAACTAGTATCTGGTGAGATGGCAGGAAATATATATATTTTTTAATTAACCTATTTTACAGTGAGACGTACTGAGCTTCAGAGAAGTGATTTTCCCAGAGTCCCATGGGGGTGAAACAAGCAGAGATAGGGCACTGTGTCTTTCTACCTCAATCACTCTACCCTGCGTGGGTAACCGCTGCTGAAGTAAAGAGCAAAGGAGTTAAGGAAACACCTGAAGTCCAGTAGCTGCAAGATACTGAGGTCATGAGAGGGAGATTGGATGTGGGTGCAGGGAGCACTTAGCAAGGTCTATGATATGTAGGTTCCTTCTGATTATGTTCTTCAAACCTCTTGGGGCTGTTCTAGATGGGACTGAAGCCTCCAAGGTCCAGCCGGCTGCAGGCGTCTGCTTCTCAGATTGCCGGAGACGTGATCGGACAGCATCCTAGACTTGTTTCTGTTGTATTGTTCATTAACATCTCCACATACTACTGACAGAGCACTTAGAATGTGCCAGGCACTACGTTAAGTGCATTACATAAATTATCTCAGATCAGTTCCAAATACTAGTACCGTATACCCACAGGTGTGTACTAATGTTCTCTTTTTACAGATTTTTTTTTTTTTTTAAACCTCATGGTCAGAAAAGTTACCTTGTACAAAGTCACAGAGCAATTAAGGAGTGGAGACAAACCTCACACAAATTTCTGACTATGCTCTGACCTGTTTCTCGCTTGGCACTAAGTTGCCAACATTACTGTGAACTGTTTAATTAGTTGAAAATAATCTAAAGAACATTAACATTCCCCATGGTCTCACCTTACAAACATTTCAAAAGACTATTCATTTTGATCTCGTTTTTCAAAAGAACTCAAAATTCGTGGGTATAAAAAGATGAATTAAAATTTCTCTCAGGCACTTTATAAAGTCAATACACAGTTTTGAAAACTGAAATAATTAAATGATGGAAGAAAAGTGATATGTTATGGGTTTCTGAGACCACTTCCAAATCCAATAATCTGCTAGGACTCAGCATACAGTTGTATTTGCAGCTATGATTTATTCTAGGAAAAGGATCAAAACAAAAATTAGGAAAGAAAAAAGGTACATAAGGTGAAGCTAAAAAAACAACAACAACCAAAACAAACAAACAAAACAAAACAGGTGCAAGCTTCTAAGAATTCTCTCCTGCGGTAGTGTTATACATTCCCCAGCAACAGATTCTGACAACACATTTGAAATGCTGCCTATCAGGGAAGTTCATTAGAGACTCAGTGCCAAGGTTTTTTATCAGGAGCTGATCACTTAGGCACCCTATACTGAGCATGTGGCAAAATGCCAGACTCCCAAAAGGCACATGAGCATTCAGTATAAACCACATCATTTCCCAGTTTAGCCATGATAAAGTTATCTTATAAAAAATTATAAAAATCTTCCAAAATCTAAGTTCCCAGGTCTATCTGAAGGCCAACCTGGTCATCAAGCCTTTTATGGGACAGCAGTGGTCAGGCCTGCTATGCTAACGCTATTCTGCACAGGTTAGAGTGGTTGTGCCTTCTCATTTTATTTCCTCTCCATCCTTCTCTCCCTCCTTTTTTTTTTTTTTTTTTTTTTTTTTACAGAGAGGAGAAGAGGGATAGAGAGCTAGAAACATCGATGAGAGAGAAACATCGGCCAGCTGCCTCTTGCACACCCCCTACCGGGGATGTGCCTGCAACCAATGTACATGCCCTTGACTGGAATCAAACCTGGGACCTTTCAGTCCGCAGACCGACGCTCTACCACTGAGTTAAACCAGTTCCAGTCCTCCTTCTTTTCATAGAACTGGAAATCAAGACTCCTGTGATGCATTTTAGCTAAAGCCGTAAGGGTGGTCAGTAATGTGAGTCCATTTTCATCTCCTGGTTAACTCATTGGCTTTCTTACAACTGCCCTCTCATTCTTCATTCTAAGAATCAAGCTCTGTGGGGTCTTAACCTCCTGCTTTCTTTCCTAATGGCTGCCTCCAGGCTGTGAGCAATCCTGTGGCAGAGCTTCTCACCCAGGTATCCCTTGTGCAGGAAGAACTAATTTGTCTCTGCCTATGATGGTTCATCGGACTCACTGTGCACTCCACAAAGAGCTCTGAGGACTTAAGCTCTGCTCACAGAGGGAGTCCAGCTGCACATTTTCTCTTGCAGAGCCATGAGGCCTTACACAGGATCTCCAGGTGGCCGCTCTGAATTAGCCGTTTAAAACACATTCAAAGAAGGCAAGAAACATTGCCTCCAGTGTGAAGAGCATATGATATGAAGGGAACATGCAGACTAGAGTGCAAGGAAGAACCAGAAAGCAGTTTACAGAAAAAGAAAAAAAGAAAAAAGAAAAAGAGAGAGAGAGAGCCCAAAGGCAGTCTCAGTTTAATGATCTCAGGTCACTGAACAGTCAGAGCTGAAATGGTGATAAAACCCAAAAGTCATGAGAGATGCAGGAGTGAGGGGAGATACCTTATGGCAAAAGATACTTTGAGGAGGCAATAAAAACATCCCAACATTTCTTCACCACTCTGCCTTTATTAAATACTAGAGGCCCAGTTCACAGATTTATGCACAGGTGCAGTCCCTCAGCCTGGCCTGTGCTCTCTCCCAATCCGGGACTCCTCGTGGGGGCGGGGGGGCTATAGCAGTTCCTCAGTGGCAGGCAGCCAGGGAGAAGCCCCAGCTGGAACCAGACACAGCTCTGCTGCTGCACATCCCAGCCCCGTTGCATCTGCCACTGCTGCTGCCACTGTCACTGAGAGCTGCTGAGGAGGCAAAAGAAGCTCCCTCCGCAGCATCTGCACTTGCTAGCATGAGCCCTGCTTCTGGCTGAGTGCACTCTGCTGTGGCAGTACGATGACCACCAGAGGGCAGCTCCTGCATTGAGCATCTGCCCCCTGGTGGTCAGTGCACATAATAGTGACTGGTTGACCAGTTGTTCCAGATGTTTAGTTGTAATGGTCACTTAGGCTTTTATGTATATAGACTACAGGCCCGGTGCCTGGATTTGTGCACATTCAAAGTAAATTAATTAGAAAGTGGCAGACATGGGCAGGACTGGGTGAGATGGGTTGGACACAGCCTGGAGCCAACCTCCCACAGTCCCCATCGGGGGTGGTGCCAGGACTCAAAGGGTGTCTGTGGAGTGAGTGGGGTCCCTACAACAGGTGGGGTCCCTCAACCTGGCCTGTGGGGATTAGGCCAAAATCGTCAGTCCGATATCCCCTGAGAGGTTCTGGAGTGCAAAAGAGCACTCTGCAAAGTTGTGGTTGCTCAGTAGCTCCTGCATTGAGTATCTGCCCCCTGGTGGTCATTGTGCATCATAGCTACCATACAGTTGGCCGGTTGCTTAGGCTTTTATATGTATAGACATATTTCACATGGTTGACCAGTCTGATTATTGTGTGGGAGGAATGAATGATAATTGAAGGTGGTATCTACATATAAACATGTTATCACTACTACCATCACACACAGATACTAACCAATTATTAACCAGTTGTTTGAATTGAACATTTTTATAATTAGTCCATTTGCTTTATGTGTTCCTACTCTATGGGTATTGAGAAACAAGTCACAAGTGGCTTTTGTTTTTCATGAGAAATATTTGGTACTTAATCCATAAAAATCAAATCATTACCTTCAACACTGTTCCCTCACTCTCTCTTCTTTCCCTCTCAGAATCTATTTCTACTCCTCTGATTTCTTTCTCCCCTTCTCTTGATTCCAAATCTCCTACAGAACCAGTGACTTCTACTTCCTCCTCCTCTTCAATACATTCTATGTCCTTAAGTATTTGGAATAAATGACATATCTTCATTCACTTCTATAGCTCATGTCCTTGTTTGAACCATTCTGTTAGAAACATGGTTTGGAACCTACATGAAATCAGGCAGATGCCCACTGGATGGTATCATCCATCTAGGATGACTCTTTGACATGTCATGATATGAAAACATAAGGGGTTCTTTTGTAATTTAAAATTGGTGGTGTCATAAGAAAGCAACTATGCAAAACCATGTTTAAAGATTTTCCTGTTGTATTGCATGCTAGAATAGCATCCAGAGATAAAATGCTAGCAGCCAAGAGGGGGTATGAAAGGAGCTGAAGGTGGCCGAACTAGTTCCAAGGGAGGAGTCTGCAGAAATGAGGTGCCATATAACCACTATCCAATAGGAAGCATAAAAGGGGGACTCTAGCTGGTTGTTCCATAAAACAGGCAGGCTTTCTCCTGTTCTTTGGTAGTGAGCTTACTGGGTTACAATGCTTCCCTTTTAGTACAGTTTTGAAGAAGAGAGACAGTAAAGAAGGGAAGAGCCAGTGTTTTGATGTATATACACAAAGGGAACTAGAGCTGTCTCATTCTGATAAGGAAGCTGCTAACTGAAGATAGCTACAGGGTCTTTTTAAACTCAGAGACAGAGTTAGCCCAAAAAGGGCTAAAGCACTAAAGCATGGCAGTTCATTGGAAAAGGCTTTGCCAGTTGGGGCCAGGCATTCTGTATCCTCCCCAGAATTTCTGGGGCTAAGGAAATAGGAGTCACTTTGCAATGCAGGATCAGATAACAAGTGACAAAAATTATTAATTATATCAATATATACTTTGCATATAAGTATCAGGGCCTCCTCATAGAATATCTGATTACCAAATTTTGAAGATTTACATAATTTATAAATATTATGAAATAGTAAAATTTAAGCTGGCAGTGTGTTTATTTATATTCCCAATTGGAACTGAAAAAATTCTAAGCCTAGCTGATTATCAGAGTCACTGGAAGATTTTAACATACAGATCCCTGGGCTAGAGATTGTTATCTAGTAGGTCTTATATCTTTGTTTTTAAAAATCCACACTATTGTCTTTGGTGTTAAATTAGGTTT
This sequence comes from Pipistrellus kuhlii, assembly GCF_014108245.1. Classification (NCBI taxonomy): domain Eukaryota; kingdom Metazoa; phylum Chordata; class Mammalia; order Chiroptera; family Vespertilionidae; genus Pipistrellus; species Pipistrellus kuhlii. Next base: position 61,187,391 of record NW_023425515.1, read on the forward strand.
GAAATTCCCAGACTTGAATATCACTACTAGTAATCTAAATTATCAGAATTTCAGGTATCCTATATAATAAAAGGGTAATATGCAAACTACCTGGAATGACCTGTCGCTATGACATGCACTGACCACCAGGGAGCAGACGCTCAACACAGGAGCTACCCCCTGGTAGTCAGTGTGCTTCCACAGGGGGAGCTCCGTTCAGCCAGAAACTGGCTCATGGCTGGCCAACGCAGTGACAGTGGCAGGAGCCTCTCCCACCTCCACAGCACAGCTAAGGATGTCTGACTAACATCTGAGCCAACAGGTGGACATCCCTCGAGGGCTCCCAGACTGCAAGAGGAGGCATGCCGGGCTGAGGACCCCCTAAGTGCATGAATTTTCATGCACCAGGCCTCTACTAGTTTATAACAGCATTTCTAATATATATATTAGAGATATTATTAAAATATAGATTCTGGTTAGTACTACTGGATTAGAAAGAGATTATACATTTCTAACAAGCTTTCAGGGGAAGCTGGCACTGCTAATCTGTAAATAGAATTTGAGGCAACTGCAATAGACTAACCCCCATAATCTCAGAGGATAAAGGTTTACTTTTCACTCATGGAAAGCCCAACATGAATTGGATGGCCCTCCTCTACCTCATAGCCATGTCATTTAGAAATGTTGGCTCCAATGTTACCAGAATAGCAGATGAATAAGATGGAAGTGGCAGTATAGCTTTTAAAAGTCTCAATTTGGAAGCAACATATGACATTGGCCCAGCATATAGGCCCAATTTAACTGCAAAGGAGGCTGGGAAAGGCAGAGGAGCACATGAAATTGGTGAGATTAGTGGCCTTTGCCTAAGGATTTAATATTGGACTGTAATAAACTAACAAATTTCAGTGTTTACTGGATAGATGCTTGATTTTATCTTTGTTAATTTTATTTGAATCTACACCAGAATAGAATCACACCTCTTTGATTAAGTTGGCTCCATAGAGTGATTATCTTATTAAAGATCCAAAGCTCAGGAAATGCCATGATAATATGTTCCATTATTGCATTGTGCATAAAATTATATTCTGTTTAATTATAGCATTTATATTCAGGAGCATAGTTTTACACAAAATAAAAAATACTAAAAGCAGCAAATTTCCAGTAAGTGACTCATGGGATAATTGTGGACTCATTAAAAGGTCTGTAAATACAGAGAGCAGGTAAGTGGCATTATCAAACGCAGCACCATTCTCCTCAACTGCTCTATCCAGCCTGCATCCCTCCACTTCCTTGCATATGCACCTGCTTCCATCTTCTTTTGACAACCAGTACCCAAGACGTCCTTTCTAGCTCTCTAGTCATTGGTAAGTAACTTAATTTTGAGTCTCAGTATCAGCATGTGTAATGTGGGAATTTAATAAACTGTGTCTCATAGGGTTGTTGTAATAATGAAACAGTCACTCAATAAATATTATCCACTTAGAAACAGAATATGAAGAAAATTAAAAAGAATTACAAGTAGAAAAAAAGTAGAATTGAGTGTATTTTTTTTGGGGGGGGGGCATGCTCTGAATTTTATTAAGCCTTTGTTTCACAAGTTGATGTTTATAAGTATCCCATATAATAAAGAGCTAATATGCTAATTAGACTGAACAGCAGAACGACCATCCAGATGACCTTCTGGATGAAGCTGGGGCTGCAAGGGCTAGCCAAGGCAGTCAGGTCTGCGAGGGACAGGGCCTCTTGCAAGAATTTCCGGCAATTGGACCTCTAGTGAATATTATAAATATAGGAAATGTGTAGACTGTTGTGAAATCTTTGTTTTTAATGATGAGTCAATAAGTTATTTTCTAAAAGTATAAAAACATATACAAAAAGGACTAACTTCTGGCTAGAATTAAGAGATTTCACTCATATGTAGACTCTAATGAACAAATAAGCAAAATAGAAATAGGCTCATAGAGAACAGACAGACAGCAGCCAGAAGTGAGGGAGGTTGCAGGGCTGGGTGAAAAGGGTAAAAGAATAAGCAAAAAAACAAAAACAAAAAACCCACACACACAACAACCCAAAAACAAGTGTAGACACAGACAACAATATGGTGATTACCAGAGGGAAAAGGAGATAGTAGAGAGTAAAGAGGGGATAAATGTGGTAAAAGGAGGCTTGACTTGGGGTGGTGAACACACAATACAACATACAGTTGATGTATTATAGAATTGTACACCTGAAACCTATATAATTTATTAACCAATGTCACCCCAATAAATTAATTTAAAAAAGAGAAAATATCATTGCACCAAACCTCTCTTATGAAATCTTCAACCTGGAGATTAATGGATCCAGGAGAGCCTCACTGGTGAGTGAAAGATTAGTTCTAATGAAACAGAAAGTCTCTCAGTGCCCCTCTGTAGTATGATTCTATATTGAATACAACATTTTGATCATGGGTTCTCATTATTTTCTCCAAAGTTTAAGATTCTTTTTATACAAGCATAGTGCCTCTTCTTGTTTTATTTTCAAAAGCTTGTAATAACAGCTCTGCAGGAAGTTGATTATCAATGTATACTTACTAGAGCCCTGGTGCAGAAATTCGTGCCTCAGTGGTGTCCCTCAGACTGGTCTGTGCCCTCACAATCCAGGACCCTCGGGGGATGTCAGACTGCTGGTTTTGTCCCAATCCCTGCAGGCCAGGCCGAGGGATCCTACTGGTGCATGAATCCGTGCACCAGGCCTCTAGTATGTATATAAGATCTTTGATTAATCACTGTCCCCACTCACCCCTTCCCTCTGAGATTCATCAGTCTGTTCCATGTTTCCATGCCTGAGGGTTGAGTATCTGCCTCCTGATGGTCAGTGCACATCAGAGCTACTGGTCTAATGGTCTAACGGTTGAAAGGTCACTTAGGCTTTTATTAGTATATATAGAGATTGGTTATAATAAGCTATGTTACTTTGGATGAACATTCTATCTGATCTGTCTGTGACTGAGTTTTTAACTTTTGGGAGGTCATAGAACACTTTGATAATTTTTCTTTCTTTCTTTCTTTCTTTCTTTCTTTCTTTCTTTCTTTCTTTCTTTCTTTCTTTCTTCCTTTCTTTCTTTCTTTTCTTTTTCTTATTTATTTATTTTTTTTGGTATTTCATGTAATTCTATAGTCCATCAGAAGCAGAATAAGCAGAACATCCTAAATCACCACCTCATCAGCCCCTTTCCTTTCAGAGCATGCCTGACTCAGCAAGGAAAAAAATATTAATATTAATTAAATTAAATTAAATTTTATTTAATATACTTGTCACAGTTCCTCTGGAAAAGCAGCTATTAATAAGGTATTCTGAAACAAAAAAATGAACTATTTGAACTTGTATTAAAAGTGGAGTTAGCAGAAAGAAGAGAGAAGCCTTATTCAGAGAGGCAAATGCAATTATGCCCAATCAAACCCAATTAAAGTCCCAGGTTGAGGTTTCCATTTCTAGCAGAAGCTTGGAATAAAGTTGTGTTTGGCATGGTAGTGCTACTCTTAGTCTCAGGAGGAGAAAAGTAGGGAATCAGAAAGAAAAACATTGTTGGATTTGGAGTCAAATGATCAGAAAAAAATACAAAACACCCAATTAAATTTGCATCTCAGATTAACAACAAATAAATTTTTAATAGAAGTATGTTCCAAATATTGTCTGAACATATTTATACAAAAACACCTGAAGTTAAATTTAACAGGGCATCCTCTATTTTTTAGTTACATAATCTTGCGACCCAAATTTGGTGGCAAATATCTAGCAGAAAAGAAGAAAGAAATCCATGCAGCATCACCATCTCCAGTCATTTGTTATAAGAAACATTTTTAACAACTTCATTTTGCATTTTTATTTACCATGTCCCAAATACATTACTTTTACTTTTACTTTTAAATAATTGGGTCTTTCTGGTGGCAACCAGCAACTCCTCAGATCTTTTATTTTTGTGGTAATGTCATTTGTAGGAAACGTAATATTCTCATCAGTTCTGTTTATCTTTTTTTTATCCTAATGGGTTGTTTATGAGGAGGAGTGGCTGTTGCTTCAGAGTTTTCCTCCTTGCTGGCATGTGCTGTGAGGGGAGACCAGCTGTCATCCTGTGGTGTCAGATTGTGGGAAGAGTAGACAGTCCCCTCCCTGAAAGGAGAAAGGTCCCCAGAGGTCAGCAAAGGCTGACACCTGTTGAGTTTTGATAGTGTTCCAAAGTGAAGTCAAAAGGCCTTTCCTTGCTATTTATATAGGGAAAGGACAAAAGGGCCTTCAAATCTTGAGACAGCTGATCAAGCCTGAGCACAGTCACATCTTGGTTAAAGGGAACAGATGTAGCTTCTGAGGAGCTATGTATAGGATCATCCTGGGAATTCTCCTCAAAATGATGGATGCGGAGCTTTGGCACATGTGTCAACTCTCCACGGGTCATTGCATGGATGTCTCTCTGGTGTTTGGTTTCCATATGAACCAAATAGTCTGGGTTTACTTTGCCCTAGTGTATTGGGCAACACGACCTTTTAGTGGTATTTCATTCTAAATTTGAATCATATTGCTGAACTATTAATCCCTTTCCCTGACAGTGGTGGTGGTCTTAGTGAAATGTTTTGAGAAAACAAAGGTCAAAAAGCCCATGAGGGTCCAGTGGCCAAAATTAGAATACTTTAGTAAAGTATTTGTGACATTGTTTAGTCTAATTTGGTCAATATCTGCTTGGTTGTCCCAGATATACCCTTAAGGCCAATATACCCTGAGTGGCCAGATTATTATGATCTCTGAATGCATAATAATCTGGTCACCCAGTGTATATCCTATATAATACCCTGTTTCCCTGAAAATAAGACAGTGTCTTATATTAATTTTTTCTCCCAAAGTTGCGCTAGGTCTTATTTTCAGAGGATGTCTTATTTTCGGGAAAACACGGTAAAAGGCTAATATGCAAATTGTCCCCTTGACCAGGAGTTCAACCAGCAGGCAGGCCTGTCAACTGCCCATATCCCCTCCTCCTGGCCAGGCTGGCCAGACCCCACCCATGCATGAATTCATGCACTGGGCCCCTAATCTTATCTAATAAAAGAGTAATATGCAAATTGACCATACCTCTGCTACACCCACCAGCCACACCCACCAGCCACTCAGAGCGAGTATGCAAATTAACCCCAACCAAGATGGCTATGGCCACAGAAAGGAGGAGGGAGGCTTGGGTTGCTCTGGCAATGGAAGAAGCCAAGGCTTCCCACCTGCCCTAGCTGGCCTAAGCCTCCACTCAAGGATACAAAGTTTCAATTATAGAAGGTAAACAATCCAAACAGAAATGGTGGCAGTCAAAGAGCAAACAGAAGGTTTGGCTCTGCTCCAGGCTACAAAGTTTCAATTGTAGAAGGTAAATAAATTCCAGATACCAGGGCCTCTGCTTGGGTTGCCAGGGGGCGTGGCCAGCCTGCAAATCAGGCTCCTCACCCAGACTGCCCCATGCTTCAAAGGAACCTCCTCCCTGATCTGGGACACCCTTCAGGGCAAACCAGCTGGCCCCCATCCATGTACCAGGCCTCTATCCTAACTAATAAAAGAGTAATATGTAGATCGATCATCATTCCAACACACAAGATGGTTGCCCCCATGTGGTCAAAGATTCTGCCCCTTATGTGGACACAAGATGACCACCACAAGATGGACATCAGGGAATGGCAGTTGAAAGGGACCAGGCCTGCAAGGGAGGGCAGTTGGGGGTGATCAACCTGCAGGGGAGGGCAATTAAGGGGGCCAGGCCAGCAGAGGAGGGAAGTTGGGGGCAAACAGGCTGGTAGGAGAGCAGTTAGACATCAATCAGGCTGGCATGGGAGTGGTTAGGGGGTGATCAGGCTGGCAGGCAGAAGTGGTTAGAGGCAATCAGGAAGGCAGGCAGGTGAGCAGTTGGGAGCCAGCAGTCCTGGATTGTGAGAGGGATGTCCAACTGCATGTTTAGGCCTGATCCCATTGATGGGATTGGGCCTAAGAGGGCAGTCAGACATCTCTCCAGGGGTCCTAGATTGAAAAGGGTGCAGGCTGGGCTGAGGGACACCACCATCCCTCCCCCTGCCAATGCACGAATTTCGTGTACAGGCCTCTAGTATGTATGTTTGTATCTATATTCCTAGTGGCCAGATTATTATGCGTTCAGAGATCATAATAATCTGGCCACTCAGTGTATATTGAAAGAAACATTTTTAGGCTTGAAAATGACTAGGACCTTCCCATTATTGAGACTCCTCAGGACATGAAGTAAGGGTCACATCTGCTTCAAAGCAGAATCTGGTGGCAATATGATCAAGGTTTCTTCCTGCATTGAGCCTCACTGAAAGCTGAATTATACTCAATGTCTTCAATACATGTGGAAGAGCAATTGCATCATTCCGCTGCAGGAGGATCACATCATGGCCCTTTGTGAATAGCTTTTTAACCTTATTTCCCATTGTTCCCTGGCATATATTTGACATTACTACATGCCTTTGCACCATATTCTTCATCATTGTCACTGCATAGAAATTATACCTACTAGCACCATAAACATTTTCCCTGACCTTTTTATTAGAAAAACTCATTTTCTCTAGGCCCAGACTAAATATTACTTCTTTTTAGTGTACCCATGGGCCTTGGGTCCAGGCTATAGTAACTCTGGCCATAAGATGGGCTGGTCTTAGGGACATATATTGTATGAGGCAGTATAGGTGGGTAGAAAACCAAAAGGGTTAAAAGGAACCCAAAATAATTTAAAGTTGGCATTGGAAAGATATTCAATAGGTAACACCACCGTGTCAAATAACAAAAGAAGAACAGATTAAGTTGTAAGATTGATAGCTAAGAGCAGATGGAATGAGTTTTAAGGGTTGACTGATTGTATGTGGTATATGGTTTAGAGCCAACAGGAGATGGCAAAGTCCTCCTCAACCAATCAAAACTTTTTGTTTCACATGTTGAGTCTGTCTTTCCTCTGATATTGTCATCGTCTGGCTCAAGAGTCCCCCCCACAATATTGTCACGATATCTACCATAATTCAAGGTATGTAGTAGATTTTCAGTGTTTGTTGATTTACTGCCAATGGATCTGCAATTTTTTCAATGGGCAGTGTAGGTTTCTGACTTGTCCTTCAGGGATAGGTTTACTTTTTACCTGTGTCATCAGGCAGTAGCGATGACTAATGACCAAGGATCATATGGCAATGGAAATGTTGGGAATACCATTTCACACTGACATTAGGCCTTCTGCTCCAAGGGATAGTAATATGCTTTATCATAAAAATGTGGAATCAAATTTACCTCTTTTCCTGCCTTAGATAAGACTGATGTACTGGTACATAAAAAGCCAATTCCAAGGAAGTATGGGACACACACTAAATAGAACTGTGATTCCTGCTTCAACATTGGCAATAGGATGAAACCAAGTTCACTTAAAGACTAAAGGGATTATTGCTAGGATAAATATGTATAAAATTAATAGTAAGGCTAAGTAAGGCATGGTAAGTTGAAAAGAAAGAGAACAAAGTCTATAGCTTTGTTCTGGTGGGAGAAAGGAGGATGAGTTATGAGCTATGAGAAACACGATGTTTTATTGCTTCCATGAACCATCCTCAACTCCTCTCAGGGATTTTTTCTAGTTTGTGAGAAGTGGCTCACCTGTCTGAATTTCAAATGAGGTACTAGGAAACAGAAGCATGGGGAAAATGATACTTCTAATAACACTCTTGAGAGCAGGCGTCAATTATTCAGGGACACATGTGGGGCAGGAAACAGCCTTTTTTTTTAGTCCTTCCTTCGCTTCCTCTTTGGCTGAGTCCTATGATAGCACCTGCTTCTTAATACGTCTCCTAGGTCTTGCTGTCTCCCATTGGGCCATTTAAAATATTCAGCTGAGACCTTTCTAATGTCTCCACCTCCCTTTGTTTAGGGGAATCTTCCTGGAAAACATACTATCAGCCATGTGCACATCTCTCATACCTAATTCCCACCCCCCTCACATCTGGCTTGCTCTGGGGAAATTCAGTAACTAACTAGCCACATGCTATTTCTTCTCTATGAAGTTGAATCAGCAACATGTTACTTACATAATTTACAACCTGTTTTCCAAAAGCAAAATTCCAATTTAGTGAAATCAGGATTGCTCTTGATTTTTTGTGCCTTAGGACCTTGCTACTTGAAGTGTGTTCCTAAGGCTAGCAGCATTGGCGTCACCTGGAAGCTTGATGCAAAATCTCAGGTCCCACCCCAGGCATACTAAATAAGCATCTGTATTTTAACAAGATCCTCGGACATGATGTATGCAATTATTAAATTTTGAGAAGCTCTGATATAGGGTAAGCAACACATGGAGTATTAGCTTTCAAGACAATGCACACTAATTTACAACAGCCAAGATATGGAAACAACCCAACAGATAGATAGATGGATAAAAAAAAAGTGATATATAAAATACAGTAAAATATTCAACTAAAAAAAAAAATCTTGCCATTTGTGAAAAGATGGATGAACCAGTGGACTTTATTAAGTAAAATAAGTTAGTCACAAAAGGACAAATACTACATGATTTCATTTATATGAGATATTTCAAATAACCAGACTCACAGAAGCAGAGAATATAATAGTGGTTACCAGGGACTGAGAAATGGGAAATGATTGTTCAATGGATATAAAGTTTCAGTTATGCTAGGTGAATAAGTTCTAGAAATCTGCTGTGTAACATAGTGCTTATAGTTAACAATACGATATGATACAGCTCAAATTTTGTTAAGAAGGTAGATCTCATGTTATGTTCCTAACACCTTCATACACAACAACAAAAAAGTGACATAAGGAAACTTTTGGAGGTGTTAGATATGTCAATTACCTTTATTTTGGTGATAGCATCATGGGTGTTTGCATGTGTCTGACTCATCTCAGTATACACATTAAATATGTGCAGTTTTTGTATATCAATTATACTACCTAATAAAAGGGTAATATGCAAATTAACCATCGCTCCATCACAAATATGGTGGTACCCAAAGCCACAAGATGGTGGCACCCAGTCCTCTCAGCCTCGCTGGAGTTCCCCAGTCCCAGGGGATCAGCCTATGAGAGGGGGCAGTGTGAGCAGCCTGGTGAGCTTTGTCACCGCAGCAATGAGGCAAGCATTCTACCCCAGAGAGCCTCTGGGCAGTGGGAGCAGAGCAGCCAGGCCCCACAGAGAGCTACTGGTGCAGGGATTCATGTGCAAGGCTACTAGTACTTCAATAAAGCTGTTTAAAGAGAGAAAGAATCTACACTCAGACATTTTAAAATTATTCAGGTGAATAATGTCCCCATTCATTGGTGTTCCCACATGAGTTTTGGCTTGAACCCTCTATCATCACATTATCATTATAATTAGCAAGTTAATATTAATAAAAGAAAAGAAAGCAAAGGGAAGTCAGGGGTTATAAGCATGGTTACCTGGGAAGCTTACCCAGGAAACTACAGCTTCACACCCAGGGAATTGCAGCATTTTCCCTCCCATGGGGATCAGCATCCTTCCCTTCCCCCATCTGGTATGGGATTGTTGAGGGGAGAAGGGGAAGATAGGCACATGTGCATGTGGAGGTTGGAGTGGTACAGGGGTGGGGCTTGCCTGTCAATCTAGCCTGAGGAACAATGGATTGGCTAGGGCAGCGTTTTTCAACCGCTGTTCCGCGGCACACTAGTGTGCCGCGAGATGTTGCCTGGTGTGCCATAGGTGCAGACAAGACAAGAATTTTATAATTTTTCACTATTTTTGTTTACTTAATATTTCATAATAAAGTAATTATAAAAAACTTTCTTTGTGTTTATTTGATTCCTATTCAAGAGAATTACTTTATATATAGTCAATATAGGGACAGAGTTAAATTTTTTAACATTTTCTAATGGTGGTGTGCCTCGTGATTTTTTTCATGAAACAAGTGTGCCTTTGCCCAAAAAAGGTTGAAAAACACTGGGCTAGGGAGTGGACCCTACTGTAAGCATGTGAAATCTTGGAAGGGTGATTATTTAGTTTGAAACTCCTGGTTAAAATTCCCTAGACAAAGAGTTCCCTGGAACTTTTTACTCTCTTGCTCCCTGACCCACATTCACCCTTGCATTTGCCCATTTTACTCCATGGCCATGTGACTACATGTAATGGACTGCAGCTGGGAACACAAGCTAAGCTACAGATGCTGGACTGGACTGGATTTTAATATGGAGCAAAAACTATGGGCAGTGGCCTTTATTCGGGCCCTGCTGATGACAAGATTGGGCTTCTTTCATGGTGGGAAAGACAGTGATGGGACCTTGCAAGGGAACCCCCTTAGCTTTACATCATCAATGAAGCTTTCCGTGAAACCCCATCTACCATTGGGAATCTCTGGAAATTCTTTTCCTCACAGCACCCTAAGAACTCTACTTCCACTGATAACAATTATGCTCATACCAATAAAGATTCCCTTTCCCCTCCACAGCCTTTACGCAGTTCCTGGAATCCAGCAATGATTGGTTGATTGCCTATTTACTTTCTCATTGCAGGGTCTCAATACCTAGGCTCTAAAGACAAACTTGGTCAGCAATCTTACTTACTGCTCATTAACTTAGCATTACAAATTGCCTTAGATGCTTTCTCTTTCTGTGGCAGTCATTCAGTGTTCTTGGGTTGCAGGCAGAGGGTAATATTTGAATTCTTCGTCAAGATAATTGGCACTTTCCCCATATACTTTCATTTGGAAGAAAAAGAATGAAGAGAATACCTTTTGGCCTATCCTGTCCTGACTAGTACATAAACAAAAATTATCCTTTAAAGGGGAGATCTCCAGCTTTACGCACTCCCCACTGTGCCCCCAGGAGGCTGACTTCTAGGGATTATATTAGCTAGGCTTCCTTGCCTTCTACTTTCTAGGTGGATTTGGCCAATAAATGGCACACTAAGGACCCCAAAAGGATGAGAAGAAAAAGAGATCTGGCTGTTTATGTTCTCTATCCCCTACAGCACCTCCTTTTGCCCCCTTACACCCTGAGGATAGAAATAGCTTTGTACTATTGCTATTCTCTAAATGTTTCACCATGTACTACAGGTTAACTTGATTCCTTCCGCACACGCCTTTGCAAATGGTGTCTTTATTAAAGTTTCTTCAGTTCTTCTTTGGGTAGTCCTGTCTGTGTCCTGCTGAAACCCTGACTAATTTTGTCACGGTGTTTTCTCTGATTTCTCAGCTTAGTTCAAAGAAGTACAATTTAGCACACTTATAGTTTCCTGTTACTTTCATTAGAACATCTCTCACATATCACCTCTCTGGCCTCTTCTGCAAATGACAAAGTGCTCTGAGTCAGTGTTTCTCTAATGAGAACGACTACTAACTAACCACCTGAGAGATTTTGTTACAATGCAGATTCTGACTCAGCAGTCGCAGGTTGGGCCTGAAATCCTTAATTTCTAGAAAGCTCTCAGGTATTGCCAGTGCTCTGGCCCACAGACCACACTTTGGGGCTCTAATTTAAACCCTGAAGACCAAGAATTATAGAGGAGAGCAATGATTCTTAAAATGTAGTTAGTCCTAGACTAGCAGCATCAGCAACACCTAAGAACAAAGGTGTTAAAAATGCAAATTCTGGGTCCCCATTTAAGACCTACTGAATCAGAAGATCTGGAGTTGGAACTTAGCAATATCTGTGTTAGCAAGCTCCCCTAAATTTGAGAACTATTGAAGTAGTTCTCAATAACTATTTTTGAGGCATCATTATGCAAATAACACTCAGAATAAATCTACTCAATAGAGCAGCTATATTATTTTGGAAATCGATGTTAGCACATTGACAGAATTTTGAGTTTCTGCTAATGTCATACATAACATCATGAAAGAAAAAGAACATTACCAACCAGTTTTTTATTTATTTATTTTTATTTATTACACAGAGGAGAGGAAGAGGGAGAGAGAGAGAAACATCAATGATGAGTGAGAATCATTAATTGGCTGCCTCCTGCATGGCCCCCTCAGGGGATTGAGTTTTCAACCTAGGTATGTGCCCTGACTGGTAATCAAACTGTTTTCTCCTGGTTCATAGGTTGTCACTCAACCACTGAGCCATGCTGACTGAACACCAATCAATGTGTTTTGAAGATAATAAATTACCTAAAGTTATAGCTTATTTTAATTATACTTATACTAACATACTTATATTTAACTGTGCTAAATGCTTTAAGAGAGACAAAAATAAGTCAGTTTTTGGAAGTTATAATTTCACTAATAGTTGGCTGGGTCTACTGCAGAGCTACTATCTAGGATTTAAACTATAAAATCAACACAAAACAATCAGAAGGCTCTAAAAAGGCAGCTGAAAGATGAAATGTTTCCTAGACTTAAAGAAAGGTGGACAAGAATCACTTGATTCTTGATAAAGGAGAGCCATAGAAATAAACACTATTCAATTCTGTTGTCTGATTTATTTCTGCTGTGAAGCTGCTTTTGACACAAGTGCCTTTTGTATCAAGTGTTTGAATAACAGCATTGCTATGATTACACGCCCACCAAGCCAATTTCTGGCTTTTGCTATCCCCGTTGGTTTATACTTAGAGGAAGAATATGCACTGATATGACCCGTTCACTGGACAGTTGATCTCAATCAAAATCAATATAATGGCATTCTGGGCTCATGTTTATACTCTTGTGAGTTTAGACACTGAGTGGGCTTGATTGACTCTGGAACACTGATAAGATAGAATTTCTAGTAAATGAGGCTGCAATCACTGACTGGACCACAGCAAAATTTCTACTATAATGCTACCCATACAGTGACTGGGTGGATAACCAACCAGCCTCTGTAGGTGATATCCATTTCAATAATACCCCCTTTAATCATTTGAAAATTATAGGGATTCCTATAAAAGAGATATGTCTAAAAAGGTTCAAAGGAAAAATTGAACACATCACATGCTATGAAGCTGAGTAAGATCAATAAAGCTTAAAGAATAGGTAGAAATTTCTATTAAAATATAATTCACATACCATAAAGTCCACCTTTTTATAGTACACAATTTAGCAACACTTTAAGCTGTACAACCATTTTTTAATTCCATTATTCAATTCCAGAACATTTTGATGACTCCTATAAAGAAACCCCATGCCCATTAAGAGTCACTCTTCAACTTTCTTCTCACCTGACAACCATTATCTACTTTCAGTCTCTCTTTATATGACTAATAAGGATATTTCATATAAATAGATCATGCAATATGTGATCTTGGATGTCTGGCTTATTTCATTTAGCATAATGCCTTTAAAATGTACCCACTCATAGAATACGATAGTACTTTATTGCTTTTTATGACTTAATCATATTCTATTAGATTGATATACCAGTTAATCTATTTATCAGTTGGTAGACATTAGAATTGTTTTTACTTTTGACTATTATGAATAATATACTCATGGCTAATGGAGAAAGTACCCTCTGAGATCAAGAACTCTTGCCACTCCACTCTTGCCACTTCTATTCAACATTATACTAAGGAGTTAAAAACAAGTCATTTGACAGGAAAACAAATAGAAAAAGATAGGAAGAAAAAATCCAAATTAAAAAATAAATAAAACTATTACTTACCTTGATGACATGGTCCTCTATTTAGAAAACCTTAAAAATATATACAAAAAGAAAGAAAACAAACATACAACTAAGCCTGATCCAAGATGGCAGCAGAGTAAGTGAAAGTTACACTCACCTGCTCTCAGGATCAAACATGAATTACAACTAAAACCTAGGACAATCAATCTGAATACCTAACTGAAGATTAGGTGAACAGAAGTCTTATAATCAAGAATTTACAGAAGAAACCACATAGAGACTGACAGAAGGGACAGAGATACAAAAAGGTCTGGCCCACACCAATGGGCAGCAGTTGAGATTCCAGAGGGATATCTGAGGTGCAAAGGTTCCCCCTGAGGAATGTGGGACTTCAAGTCTATTCCAGACTCCCCAGCCCACAGCACTGGAGCCAGGAAGAGGTGTTTATATAACATCTGGTTTTGAAAATCAGTGGAAATTCTGTCCTCCAAGAAAATATGGGAGTCAGTTACAGATTAAGGGCCATCTTAACGGATCAACATAAAACATCTCATTTGAAGCCGCTAATAATTGGCTGGGCAGAGAGAGGATAGGGCATAGGTAAGAGTTGTGTGAGGACAGACAGGGACTTATGGCCCTGGGGAGAAGGTTGAAGGGACAGCCACCAGTGTTCCTGCATTTAATCCCTCTCTGACATCATAGGCATCATCTATTTTTGGTGGAGTACTTTCCTCTTTATGGCATCAGCCTTGGGGAATGCAATAGTCCCACCCTCCAGACTTCGTATCACTCATCCTGTGGAGCTTATGGTCTTCAAAGAAGTCAGCTGCATGAGCCCTGAATTTAGCAGTCTTGGCAGATTCAGGAGGTACCAGTGATTAAGTTGTATGGTTCTGGGGTAGGGGCCTCTCCCCCAACTTTCTCATGAGCCTTATCAGGGAGTCCTCCTCACAAGAGATCCACTAGCACCACCCTCCAGATTCCTGGTGGCTCTGCCTGGCTGATCTCCGGCTATCCAAAAGGTCCAACAGATTTGGGGACAGACTGACTGTGTGGCTCTAGAATAAGGACCATTTTTTCCCTCACACATTCCAGTGGTGAAGATCCTTCCCTTCTTGGTCTGTTTGGGCCTGATAAATTATGCTGACCTTACCTTAACCATTCTCTGAGATCTCACTCCATCACAAAAGTTAGTGGGTACCCAGTGGGTGGCAACTAGCCTTGAAATTTTTGCTGGGTGGCCTCACACCAAGCACTGGCATCAGGTTTGAACCTTTATCAATCTGGTGAACACTTACCCCTGCCAGGTGACTCACTATGAACCTATATTTCATATAACTCAAGTGCCAGCAGAGTCTCTTTCAGTCATTGAGCTTATCAGGCAGCCAGCAGGTAGAGGTACAATAAGTCAGATCTCTGGGCCAGAGTTTTTTGCTGACCTTCCCCAGGCCTCAGTGCTGATGGAAGTCAGTCTTGGTGACCACAAAGGTCCTTTTCACATACATTTTGGGTAAAATTATTTGAAGAGGCCCAGAAGAGGAAGCCACAAACTATCACTTAGCATCTCCAAACAGGTTGCTCAAGGTCAGTAACATGCAGCATCTGACACTGAAATGCACCAGAGTCCTTCTCAAAGGGCCCATAACAAACACTTCTAGTGGAGAGCTTCAGACAACATCATCAGAGTTTCAGACAACATACAGAAAAGCAGAACCTACAACCAAGACTTACCCAGTAAAGTTTATCATTTATTGAAGGAGAAATAAAGAGTTTCCAAGAGAAGAAAATGCTGAGTTCATTACCACAGAACCAGTATTATAAGAAATGTTAAATGGTCTTCTGTAAGAAGAAAAAGAAAAGGAAAAGAAATATAGTTATAAAGAATAAAATATTAATAACAATAAATGCATGCCTATCAACAATCACTTCAAATGCAGATAGCTTAAATACTACAATCAAATGACATAAGGTAGCTGAATGGATTAGAAAATAAGACCCATATATATGCTATTTACAAGAGACCCACTCAAAAAGAAAGACATACATAGATTTTCATGTAAAAGGAGATGGGGTAACAATACTTATTTGTGATAAAAGATACATTAAAACAAGAGGCAAAAAGAATAATACATAATCATAAATACATCAATCCAACAAGAAGATATAACTATTGAAATATTTATGCACTCAACATAGGAGCACCTAAATATATAAAGTAAATCTTGATGGGCATAAAGAAAGGGATCAATACTAACACAGTCATCATTAGGGATTTTAACATCACGTTGACATCAATGGATAGATCTTTCAGACATAAAATCAACAAGGAAACAGAGGCCTTAAGCAACACACTAGATCAGATGGATTTAATTTATATCCTCAAAGCATTTTTACCCAAAGCAGAAAAGTTCTTTTTAGGTGCACATGGAACATTTTCTAAGATAGACAATATGTTAGAACACAATACATGTCTCTATAAATTGAAGAAGATTGAAATCATATCAAGCATCTACTTTGCCCATAATGGTATGAAATTAGTAATAAATCACTAGGGAAAAAACCTGAAAAACACACAAACACAGGAAACTAAATAACATGTTACTAAACAATTAATGGATTAACAATGAGATCAAGCAAAAATATCAAATGCTACCTTGACACAAATGACAATGCAAACAACAACCCTAAATCTTTGTTATACAATGAAAACATTCCTAAGAGGGAAATTCATAGCATTACAGGCCTATCTCAAGAAAAATAGCAAACAATCTAACTGGACACTTACAGGAACTAAACAAGAACAACAAGCAAAGCCCAAAGTGAACAGAAAAAAATAATGAAGTTCAGATCAGAAATAGACTGAGTAAAAAAAAAAAAAAAAAAAAAATACAAAAGATCAATGAAACCAGGAGTTGGCTCTTCGAAAAGATAAACAAGATTGCTTAATCTTTATCCAGACTTATCAAGAAAAAAAGCAAGAGGACCTAAAGAAATTAAATCAGAAAAGAAAGAGAAGGAACAAATGACACTACAGGAATAAAGAAGATTATACAAAAATATTATGAACAACTATATGCTAACAAATTGAATAATCTGGAAGAAATTGATAAATTCCTAGAAATATAAAATTTCTCAAAACTCAAGAAGAAACCTAAAATCTGAACAGATCAATTACAACTAATGAAACTGAACCAATAACCAAAAACACTTCCAAGAAACAAAAGTCCTGAACCGAGGCTTCACAAGTGACTTTTACCAAACATTCAAAGAAAAACTAACAGCTATCCTTTTCAATCTATTCTAAAATATTTAAGAGGAGGGAAACCTCCTAAATTCATTTTATAATGCCAGCGTTATGCTAACTCCAAAACCAGATGAAGACACACAAAGAGAGAAAATTATGGGCCATATCCCTGATAAACATAGATGTAAAAAATCATCAACCAAGTATTAGTAAAACTGAATTTAGAAATACATTTTTTTTTTTAAATCGTCCACCATGATCAGGTGGGATTTATTCTAGAGATGCAAGGTTGGTACAATACCTATAAATCAATTAGCATACTACATCACAAACCATACAATCATATCAATAGATTCAGAAAAAGTTGTTGACAAAATTCCGCAACTATTTATGATAAAAACAAATAAACAAACACTAGCAAAGTGGGAATACAGGCATCATACCTCAACATAATAAAGACCACGTATGACCAACCCACAGCCAACATCATACTCAATGGGCAAATGCTTAAGTGTTTCTCTTAAAATCAGGAACAAGACAGGATGTCTACTTTCACAAATCTTATTTCACATAATATTGGAAGTCCTAGCCCCAGCAATCAGAGAAGAAGAAATAAAAGGCATCCAAATTGGAAAGGAAGAAATAAAACTGTCATTATTTGCAGATGAAATGATGTTGATAATGTATATATAGAATCCTAGTTATTCCACCAAAAATAAAACTACTGGAGCTGATAAAAAAAAATTTAGTAAAGTAGCAGAATTCAAAATAAATATCTAGGAATTGGCTGCATTTTTATATACCAACTAGTGGCCTGGAGCATGAAATTCATGCATGGAGGAAGGGGTGTCCCTCAGCCTGGCCTGCACCAGAGGGGAAGTGTCCCTCTCCAATCAGACCCCTCGAAGGATGTCCTACTGCTAGTTTACAGGGAACAGGCCTAACCTGGCAGTCGGACATCCCTCTCACTATCCAGGACTGCTAGCTCCTAACTGTTCACTTGCCTGCCTGCTTGATTGCCTCTAACCACTCTGCTTCTTTGCCTGCTTGATCACCCCCAAATGCCTCCCCATGCCAGTGTGCTTACTCCCAACTGCCCCCCCCCTGCTGGCCGGCTCACTCTCTTCTTCCCCCACACTGGCCTGCTCACCTTCAATTGCCTCCTTGCTGGCCTGCTCACTCCAAACTGCCCCCCTACTATCCTGATCACCTATCACTGATCCCCACTGATGGCCTGCTCGCCCACAACTGGCCCTCCTGCTGGTCTGCTCAACCCCAACTGCCCCCTCACCCCCCGCCAGCCTGATCACCCACAACTGCCATTCCATCCCGGCCTGATCACCCACAATGCCCTCTCCTCTTGGGCTCTAACCACCTCTAATTCAGCCCTGCCACCATGGCTTTGTCCAGAAGAACATCTGGAAGGTCTCCTGAAAGGTCTCCCAGTCTAATTAGCATATTACCCTTTTATTAGTATACATAGAGGCCTGGTGCATGGGTGGGGACTGACTGGTTTTCCCTGAAGGGTGTTCTGGATCAGGGTAGAGTTTCCCTTGAGGTATGGGGCAGACTGGGTGAGGGACCTGTGGTGGTTTGCA
This sequence comes from Pipistrellus kuhlii, assembly GCF_014108245.1. Lineage (NCBI taxonomy): Eukaryota > Metazoa > Chordata > Mammalia > Chiroptera > Vespertilionidae > Pipistrellus > Pipistrellus kuhlii. The sequence goes on from NW_023425515.1 coordinate 61,205,772, forward strand.
GGCTGGCCATTC